>NC_134397.1:183001137-185401137 GCF_050003625.1 Haematobia irritans | reverse complement strand
AATTTTGACAAAATTTTTTTCATAGAAATAAAATTTTGACAAAATTTTCTATAGAAATAAAATTTTGACAAAATTTACGATAAAAATAAAATATTGACAAAATTTACTGTAAAAATAAAATTTTGACAAAATTTTCTATACTCTGAAAAAAATATTGTCGTGAAGTCAAATATTTCATGTCTTTAAAATTCGAATGCAAATTTTGCTTAGCATGGAAGACGCATTTCTCTAATATAAAGTTTTTTTCCTTGTCCAAAAGTCGATAAACTTTTCTATGAAGTCGTATTGTCCTTATAATTAAGTGATTTGACTTAAAAATGGGTATCATAACATGAAAGAAAAAATGTTTGGGCTAAGGTCAACTTGACTTTAATAATTCAGAAAAATTCTTTAAAATTAATGGAATTGTCTTTAAATTGGTTGTATTTTTGCATCTTGCCTACAAAGCAAAAAATCGTTCAACTATAGGACATGTTTTTCAAAACTTTATTTTAAAGAAGTTTTTTACTTGAAACATAGGATAATTTCTATTGGAAGTCGAGTGTTAATTTGGAAAAGAAAGTTGTCGTTAACTCGTTTTTAAATGACTTTGATAGCATATGAAGAAAAAAAGCTGAGAAAGCGAAAAATTAAAATTTGCATGCTTTTTTTTCAGTGTAGAAATAAAATGTTAACAAAATTTTCTATAGAAATAAAAATTTGACAACATTTTTTTATAGAAATAAAATTTTTACAAAATTTTTTATAGAAATAAATTTTTGACAAAATTTACTGTAAAAATAAAATTTTGACAAAATTTTCTATAGAAATGAAATTTTAACAAAATTTTCTATAGAAATAAAATGTTAATAAAATTTTCTACAGAAATAAAACTTAATTTTCTATAGAAATAAACATTCGACAAAATTTTCAATAGAAATAAAATTTAGGTAGATTATTTTTGGCTCGAGTGGCAATCATGATTATGAACCGATTTGGACCAATTTTTGTGTGATTGGGGATCGGCTATATATAACGATGGACTGAATAGTCTAAGTGAGTCTGAAACCTATTCGGGTTGCCACTTTAACCTAACCTAACTATAGACCGATATGGACCAATTTTGGTTTGGTTGTTAGCGGCCATATAATAACACAACGTTCCAATTTTGAACCGGTTCGGATGAATTTTTTTGATGAATTTATGAACCGATGTGGACTAATTTTTGCATGGTTGTTAGAGACCATATACTAGCACCACGTTCCAAATTTGAACCCCATCGGATGAAATTTGCTTCTCTTAGAGGCTCCGCAAGCCAAATCTGGGGATCGGTTTATATGGAGGCTATATATATTTATGAACCGCTGGCGACTAATTTTTGCATGGTTGTTAGAGACCATATACTAACACCACGTTCCAAATTTGAACCGGTTCGGATGAATTTTGCTTCTCCAAGAGGCTCCGGAGGTAAAATCAGGAGAACGGTTTATATGGGGGCTATATATAATTATGGACCGATATGGACCAATTCTGGCATGGTATTTAGCGGCCAAATACTAACACCATGTTCCAAATTTCAACCGGATCGAATGAAATTTGCTTCTCTTAGAGGGTCCGCAAGCCAAATATGGGAATCGGTTTATATGGGGGCTATATATAATTATGGGCCGATATGGACCAATTTTTGCCTGGTTGTTAGACACCATATACTAACACCACGTTCCAAATTTGAACCGGATCGGATGAATTTTGCTCCTCCAAGAGGCTTCGGAGGTAAAATCAGGAGAACGGTTTATATGGGGGCTAAGTATATAATTATGGGCCGATATGGACCAATTCTGACATGGTTGTTAGAGACTATATACTAACACCATGTTCCAAATTTAAACCGGATCGGATGAAATTTGCTTCTCTTTGAGGTTCCGCAGGCCAAATCTGGGGATCGGTTTATATGGGTGCTATATATAATTATGGACTGATGTGGACCAATTTTTGCGTGGTTGTTAGAGACCATATACTAACACCATGTACCAAATTTCAGCCGGATCGGATGAAATTTGCTTCTCTTTGAGGGTCCGAGAACCAAATCCGGGGATCGGTTTATATTGGTTCTATATATAATTATGGACTGATGTGGACCAATTTTTGGACATGCTTAGATCGACTCAGAATTTCACCACGACCCCGAATTTCGATGTCTTACAAACGGAATGACAAAGTTAATATACCCCCATCCTATGGTGGAGGGTATAAAAATATGTTTATAATTTACATATTTGAATGCTATATTTATTGAAAAAAAATATATAGTGTGTGCGATTATATCCAGTGTGAGATTATATCCAGTAACATCTAATTATATCTCAGTATATATGGTAAGATCCAAAGTGGCTAATTTTGAGATCTGATCATATGTGATTAGATCCACCAAATTTTTACACGGGATGTGTTATGGTGCATATAATTGAGTATGATTAGATCTCAGAATTGGCCTCCTTGAATCTCACCAGATATGATGGGATACAAATACATATAACTAAATATAATCCCATATATGACAAGATTTCACACAACAACTAGCTATATATAGGGCTGCATATAAGTACATTTAAAACATTAGATCTAGGCCAATAATGTGATCTGATCAGATCTGAAACCATAACAATTAGATATAATCAGATCTTACTCGGATCTGCTCAGGTCTAATCTTATCAAATTATATCTCTCAATTTTTACTCGGATATTGAAAATAACTGAACTTGGGGAAGGTTAAGAAATTAATAAAGGATACCTGATTTTTTTATATTTGAACGCTAAATGATCGGAGAGGGAATCTATCCCGTGTAAGACTTTCTTTGAAACTCGCAGGAATGACCCTTGAAATAAATGCAGTATGAATTATTTTTTGCGTAAATGCTACTATTAATTTTATGATTGAAACAATTTCAATTAGAAAATCAATTAGTATCGTAATGGAATTGAATTTTTCCTGTGTGCAAGGTAAAGGCCAACTCTACGACTTTGTCTACAATATTTTAAAACAAGATTCGGCCGGGCCGAATCTTAAATACCCACCACCATGAATCAAATATAATAGTTTCCTTTGAAAATTTCAGGGGGGTTTGATGATAGATATTTTCCCATGCAGATCAGTTCAAGCAGTACGCTTCCCACTGATAAATGTAAAGATTTTACCTATGAAGACTAGATCAGATTCTGAATTTATAGGACCCATTTTTTGTTTGAATCATAATCATAAAGATCTCTTGTAAGTGTGCAAGAAAATTATGAAATAACGCCTTGATTTGAAATCTAAAATCTGTGAATTTTCATCTCAATTATTTAAATGACTACGAGAAGTAAAATCTGGAAATTTTGCATTCAGTTTCAAGCAATTTTCATGATCAGTGCAGCTTCTATACCCCCAATAAGTCAAATCGGTCTATATGGAGGCCTTACCAAATGGACCGACAAAACTAAATCATATACACTTTGTTATGGGTCTAAAATGCCAGTATATTTTAAATTTGTGGCAAATCGGATAAAAACTACAATTCTAGAAACCCTAGGAGTTAAATCGGGAGTTCGGTGGAATGGGGGCTATACAAAAACATGGAAGGATACACACAGTATTCAGCACATTTAATTGTAGTTCTAGAATCTAGACCCGAAATCGGAGGGCCGGTTTATAAGGGGGCTATATCAAAAACTGTTCCGATACTCAATATATTCGGCAAACCCCTTTATGGTCCTACAATACCTCTAAATTTCCAATTTCGGGCAAATTGGAAAAACTACGGATTCTAGAAGCCCAAGAAGTAAAATCGGGAGATCGGTCTATGTGGGGGCTATATCAAAACATGGTTCGATAATCACCATTTTCGGCACATCTCTTTATTTTCCTAGAATACCTCTAGATTTCCAATTTCAGGCACATTGGGTAAAAACTACGGTTTCTAGAAGCCCAAGAAGTAAAATCGGGAGATCGGTCTATGTGGGGGCTATATCAAAACATGGTCCGATAATCACCATTTTCGGTACGTCTCTTTATTTTCTTAGAATACCTCTAGATTTCCAATTTTAGGCAAATTGGATAAAAACTACGGTTTCTAGAAGCCCAAGAAGTAAAATCGGGAGATCGGTCTATATGGGGACTATATAAAAACATGGACCGATACACCCCATTTTCGGAACACCTCTTTTTATGGTCCTAGAATACCTCTGCATTTTCAATTTCAGGCAAATTGGATAAAAACTACAGTTTTTATAAGCCCAAGACCCCAAATCGGGAGGTCGGTTTATATGGGGACTATATCAAAACTTGGACCGATATAGCCCATCTTCGAACTTGACCTGCCTGCAAACAAAAGACGAATCTGTGCCAAATTTCAGGACTATAGCGCCATTATTGAAGGCTGTAGCGTGATTACAACAGACAGACAGAGGGACATACTTATATCGTCTTAGAATTTCTCCCTGATCAAGAATATATATACTTTATATAGTCCGAAATCGATATTTCGATGTGTTACAAACGGAATGACAAACTTATTATACACCCGTCATCATTCTATGGTGGTGGGTATACAAAATTAGGTCCTTGATGATAACAGCAATGAAATGTTTTGCTTTGTAAATACTCTTTATGCCATATATCACTTGCTTATATCAACAACTCATATAAATATGTGACACACTTCTTTTAAGAGTTCAAATTAACCTCGAAAACTTCAATTACTACACTCGTAGAAAATTGTAGCGATTAACTAAATCTAAGTCTATAGAATAGGCCAGGTATGACAGGTAAATCTATTTTGATGTTTTACCACTTTATTCGAAGTCAATGGAACGACGCCACAGATGAGTTTATAATCACTCCAACTTATCCAGATATTGAAAGCATTTCAATGAGGAATCTTTGTATTGCGTGTAAAAATGCTATAAATAATGATACCACATAATTCACATTGTCTTGTAAATACAGGGGAATACAAACACACAGTTAAACAATCTCACTCACATTTGCTCATCTGCAATTATGAACAACAAATTACAAGCGCATCTATGGATACGCTCCGCTCCTAGTCCATGAATTAAACTGATTAGTTTTTTTGCTCCTGTTTTGTTATCTTCTTGGTAGTTTTTTTTTTTTCAAAACATTCACGGATCATACCAGACTAGTGGTCTGGTATGGGACCCACAAACCTGTCATTATTAACGATGCATTCAGTTTGGACTACAAATTGAATATTAATGGCTGTATAATTGTAATTCAATTAGACCAATTTATTGCAAACGGATGATGATAACCATCTGCCAATATAAATGGTAACTAGTGGGCCAAGTGTTTGATTATGAGAAGTAGCTCAGCAAATAACACTAATTTTTGTTTAAGGGCGAAAAAACGTCTAAATGATAAAATTGTGTACAATTTGTACAAAATTTTCTCCAAAAAGAATTTTACAGTATTATCGATAAAAAAAGTTTCCGTTAGTTTGGACAAGCCAAATACCCACCACCATGGATCAAAAAAAAATAGATTCCTTTGATATTATACAGAATTTCAGGTGGATTTTATGGAACATACACCATGAAGAAGATCGGTTTATACGGTACGATTCCCAAACACTGAAAAAACAAGCTTGTCCGGTTCCAAAGATTCCGAGCCAAAGCAGCGGGGAATTGAAGTAAGAATACCTTTATTAAAAGGTATCAATTAAAAAACCGATTGAGTTTTCCAATCGACATCAATTAAATTTTGGATTGAATCAATTAAAAAATTAATCGATTTTTGCCATCAAAATCAATTAATTTTTAATTTAATCAATTAAAAAATTAATTGAACTTTTCAAATCAAATCATTTAATTTGTAATCAAATATTTGTTTACGCCCAATTAAAACTGTAATTGATACTATCATTTTCGTCATTGAAGACATATCAATTAAAAAATTAACTGCATGAATTAATTTCGTGATTGAATCAGAAAAAAAATTGTTTGTAGGTACCAGTTTTGCTTAGGTTTTGGAGAAAATCGAGACACACCGATTCACATAATATTCAGTAAACCTGTCTATAGATATCCAATTCCAGACAAATCAGACAAAAATTGCAGTGTTTAGATGCTCAAGAACCTAAGCGGGAGTTGGTTTACATGGGGGCTATATATACAGACCAAAATAGCCCATCTTCGGGAACCATCGGGAACCATCGCGATGCAATGTATGCCCGCCTTGCATACACAAGGTTCGATTCCTGCTTTTACCGAACACCAAGAAGGTGGTTTATCCCACCTCAGTAATGCTGGAGACATTTCTGAGGGTTTCAAAGCTTCTCTAAGTGGTTTCACTGCAACGTGGAACGCCGTTCGGACTCGGCGCGTTCGGAGGTGCCTTGTCATTGAGCTTAACATGGAATCGGGCAGCACTCAGTGATAAGATAGAAGTTCACCACTGTGGTATCAAAAATGGACTGAATAGTCTAAGTGAGTCTGATACATTGGGCTTCCACCTAACCTAACCTAATCTATGGGTCATGGAAGATTCTCAGCGGTGTTGCAACGTTAACATTGAACTAAACATAGAATCGAGTAGCACTCACTGATAAGCGAGAATTTCACCATTTGTGTTATCTAAGTGAACCTAAAAACAATTATATACAGCGGAAAGTTCGGCCAGGCCGAATCTTATGTACCCTCCACCATGGATTGCGTACAAAGTTCCACTAAAGACTGCTACCCACAATCAAATAACTTGGGTTGCGGTAACACTTGCCGATGTCAAGGTAGCTTCCTAACACCGCCTTCTAAATTGTAAGTTAGTCCATACGTGGTATATTTTAAACTAAAAAAAGGCCTATTAAATATGTATATAATTCAGTTTGACAAAATTTTCTATAGAAATAAAATTTTGACAAAATGTTCTATAGAAATAAAATATTGACAAAATTTTCTATAGAAATAAAATTTTAACAAAGTTTTCTATAGAAATAAAATGTTGAAAAATATTCTATAGAAATAAAATTTTGACAAAATTTTCTATAGAAATAAAATTTTGACAAAATTTCCTATAGAAATAAAATTTTTAAAAAATCTTCTATAGAAATATAATTTTAACAAAATTTTCTATAGAAATAAAATGTTGACAAAAATTTCTATAAAAATGAAATTTGCAAAAATTTTCTATAGAAGTAAAATATTGACAAAATTTTCTATAGAAATAAAATTTTGACAAAATTTTCTATAGAAATAAAATTTTGAAAAAAATTTTCTATAGAAATAAAATGTTGACTAAATTTTCTATAGAAATAAAATTTGGAAAAGTTTTGTATAGAAATAAAATTTTGACAAAATTTTCTATAGAAATAAAATTTTGACAAAATTTTCTATAGAAATAAAATTTTGATAAATATTCTATAGAAATAAAATTTTAACAAAATTTTCTATAGAAATAAAATATAGACAAAATTTTCTATAGAAATAAAATTATGACAACATTTTCTATAGAAATAAAATTTGGATAAATTTTCTATAGAAATATAATTTTGACAAAATTTTCTATAGAAATAAAATGTTGACAAAAGTTTCTATAAAAATAAAATGTTGAAAAAAGTTTCTATAAAAATAAAAGTTGGAAAAATTTTTTATAGAAATAAAATTTTGACAAATTTTATATAGAAATAAAATATTGACAACATTTTCTATTGGAAAATTTTCTATAGAAATAAAATTTTGACAAAATTTTCTATAAAAATAAAATTTGGAAAAATTTTTTATAGAAATAAAATTTTGACAAAATTTTAGAAATACAATTTTGACAAAATTTTCTATAAAAATAAAATTTGGAAAAATTTTCTATAGAAATAAAATTTTGACAAAATTTTCTATAGAAATAAAATTTTGACAAAAATTTCTATAGAAATAAAATTTTGACAAAATTTTCTATAGAAATAAAATGTTGACAAAATTTTCTATAGAAATAAAATTTGGAAAAATTTTGTATAGAAATAAAATTTTGACAAATTTTCTATAGAAATAAAATTTTGACTATAGAAATAAAATTTTGATAAAATTTTCTGTATAAATAAAATTTTGACAAAATTTTCTATAGAAATAACATTTTGACAAAATTTTCTATAAAAATAAAATGTTGACCAAATTTTCTATAGAAATAAAAGTTTGGTAGATTATTTTTGGCTCGAGTGGCAAACATGATTATGAACCGATATGGAACAATTTTTGTGTGATTAGGGATCGGCTATATATAACTATAGACCGATATGGACCAATTTTGGCATGGTTGTTAGCGGCCATATACTTCCGCAATGTACCAAATTTCAACCGAATCGGATGAATTTTGCCCCTTCCAGAGGATCCGGAGGTCAAATCTGAGGATCGGTTTATATAGGGGCTATATATAATTATGGACCGATATATACCAATTTTTCCATGGTTGTTAGATACCATATACTTACACCTCGTACCAAATTTCGACAGAATCGGATGAATTTTGCTCCTTCAAGAGGTTATATAATTATGGACCAATATGGACCAATTTTTGCATGTTTGTTAGATACCCTATACTTATACCTTGTACCAAATTTCAAGCGGATCGGATCTACTAAAGACTGCCACCCACAATCAAATAACTTGGATATTACCACAACCCGTTGGCAAGGTATACATTTGGGCAATATATAATTGTGGTCAGATATGAAACAATTTTTGCATGGTTTTTAGAGAGCATATACTAACACCGCGTGCCGAATTCCAATCAGATCGGGAAGTGAAATTTATACTTTCAAGAGCCTACGGAATTAAATCTGGGAGTCGGGTTATACTTCAAAGTGGTCCGATTATTGTAATATCGACGGATCTTCTTCAATAAGAAGTAAGCGTGATTTAAACAGACGGACGGGCATCGTTAGATCGAATCAGAATTTCGCGCCAACCCAGAATACTTTATATGGTCAGGGACCGATATTTCGATGTATTGCAAACGGAAGTTAGTATACTCCCCATCCTATGGTGTAGCATATAATAATGGGCTGCCACTATATCTGACCTAGCCTCGAATAAATAAATAAATAAATAAAAGGCTGTACCATGATTAATACAGTCAGACAGATGGACATCCTTAGATTGTCTTAGAATGTCTCCCTGATCCAAACGGAGTATGGTATCGAACATAAAAAACTTTCGAAACACTTAACTTAGAAATCCTTCCCTATGCTGAGTAAAGCCAAGACAT
The DNA here is from genome assembly GCF_050003625.1 of Haematobia irritans. Classification (NCBI taxonomy): domain Eukaryota; kingdom Metazoa; phylum Arthropoda; class Insecta; order Diptera; family Muscidae; genus Haematobia; species Haematobia irritans. The sequence continues at coordinate 185,391,911 of NC_134397.1, read as the reverse complement.
TGCTCCTTCTGATAACCACTTGTTCCGATCGGTGACGCATCACCTAGCTTATCAGTACTTCCACTCTTATGAGGAAGCCAAAAGTGCACCCAGAGAAGAAATATGATCCCCTCAAACATGTTTCCAGAGCAAATTATTATTTTTAGACGGTGAGCATGAAACATTTTTCTAGCAACCATGTTATCTTCTCGAAAATTATGTCCCTGTTTGTCGATAAAACAACATTTTTGCGAGAAAAATGTTCCATGCTCACCGTTCAAAAATAATATTTTGCTCTTGAAACATAATTGAGGTGATCATATTCCTTCTCTGCGTGTGGAGTAGATTAGTGTATTTAGTCAAGAGACGAGTCGTTTTTTCGTCGCGGTATACATATGATGCCAGAGAGATGGGAAAATGCAGTGACTAGCAATGGACAATACTACGATTGATGAGTCTGTTCCATTTTTCTCGGAATAAATTCCGATTCATTAAAAAATACCGCATTTTTAATTTACACGGAATTTTCTATAAAATTTGCTTGAATTTTCTTTGAGATGAATGTCTCATTTTCTTAATCTATACATAGTAAAATGTCATATCTAAAGAATACCATAAGTGTAACTCCCTTGTTGGTGCTTAAAATTCACTAAATGGAAAGCATTTTAGATTCTTCAAACATTTACAAAAAAAAACTGCAACAAAAACAAAAGAAAATTCTTTACTTGTAACCGATATTCACGCCTGACACAATTCCACCCGGTAAGGTAAATCACCAGAGCACTGGGTAAACTGGTAGCAAATACCTCAGCAAATGTCTAGCGTATCAGACACAGAGCATGTGGCTTAAAGAGATATCAAAGACTCGCAAAAAACATGACTCGAGTAGATCTTAGAACTAAAGTAAAGTAGGAAATGGATGGTTGTATCCCCCATCTGCTTTCAACTTACCTGACTATAATTAATTTGATCAGCAACATTTTGTACAAATTTGTCGTTTAGAGATTCTTTGAGTTGTTGGTTTTTGTTGTCGTGGTCTTTCCTTTTCAGATATGTTTCGTTTTTTTTTTTATTGGATTGTCTGTTTATTAATATACTTTTTGTTTATTTCTTTCTAGCCGTGATTAAAGATCTCGGTCAATCACTGTTCGTGCTGTGGGATAAAGAAAAATCATCCAATGAGGTAAAATGTGGATTCAATCAATGTTAAAAATGTTCACGAAAAAAACACACACGAGTTCACGTTTCACGCTAACGATTCCATTTAAAGACAAAATTTCCGCAAGAACCGATCAATCGATTTATGGACGTGTACAGTGGTTAACGTGTGGTGGAGGTGAGTTGCAAAGGATTTTTATAAACTATATTCAAATCGACTTTATCAATTGGCATAAGCCTTCCCACATACACAGAAAAAAAGTAAACTATTTCATAGGAAAAATGAACTACCTCGTACGAAAATTTAACTAAATTATACTCCACATTTTGAGATTCCCGCAAAGCGTTGTTAAAACTAGGAAAATTTAATGCCCTGTTGTACTTTTTATTTACACCCTTTATTTACTACTCTCATAGAAGAAAAAATTAACTAAAACTAAAGAAGAAAATCATTGGCGCCAAATCATGACCATTTTAACTATACTCTACTTCATTCTTACTATTTTTGGGAATCGCACGAAAATTTTCTTTTGCGTTAGTTCATATTGAACCTATGTGTACGGTCATTGAACTTTATACCCACATTTAGTTCATAAAATGTTTGACACATACTTAAAAACGCGAAAATTTCATTGACCTGCGGAAAATTTCGAAAAAAATAATAAAATTTAACTACCAACAAATAATTTTTTTCCAATAAAAATAAGTTAAAAATAGCGTTAGTTAAACTACGGATTTTTTTTTTTTTGTGTACGCAAGAGAACTGAGATAATGTATCCAAGAATTCATTCGCCTGATTTAAACAGAAATGTTGGTCAAATTACACTAGTTTACATTGGAAATGTACATTTGATGAGAGGTGACTTTTCTTATGTATTTTGCTCTGCTGAATTCGAAAAAATATGTTAAACAAATAAGGAAAGTCTAAAGTTGGGCGGGGCCGACTATATTATACCCTGCACCACTTTGTAGATCTAAATTTTCGATACCATATCACATCCGTCAAATGTGTTGGGGGCTTTATAAAAAGGTTTGTCCCAAATACATACATTTATATATCACTCGATCTGGAAAGAATTTGATAGACTTCTACAAAATCTATAGACTCAAAATTTAAGTCGGCTATAGACTCAAAATTTAAGTCGGCTAATGCACTAGGGTGGAACACAATGTTAGTAAAAACAAGTATATACAGCACTAAGTTCGGCCGGGCCGAATCTTAAATACCCACCACCATGAACCAAATATTAGGGTTTCCTTTGAAATTTCAGGAAGGCTGGAGGACTTGAGGACACTTCCCGAAGATAAATTTAAAGATTTCACCTATGAGGACTATATCAGATTCTGGATTTATAAGAACCATTTTTGTTTGAGTTTTAGAGGAATCATTAACATCTCTTGTAAGTGTGCAAGAAAATTATAAAATAACGTCTTGATTTGAAATCTTAAATCTGTAGAAGTAAAATGTGGAAATTTTACATTGAGTTTCAAGCAATTTTCATGATCAGTGCGCCTTCTACACCCTCAAGAAGTGAAGTCGGTCTATATGGAGGCATTACCAAATGGACCGATAAAAACTTAATCCGATACACGTTTTTGTGAGTCTAAAATACCAGAATATTTACAATTTCAGGCAAATCAGATAAAAACTACGGTTTCTAGAAACCCAAGGAGTTAAATCGGGAGATCGTTCTTATGGGGGCTATACTAACATATGGACCGATACTCACCGTTTTCGGTACACCCCTTTATGACCCGAAAATACCTCTAGATTTCCAATTTCAGGCAAATAGGATAAAAACTTCGGATTCTAGAAGCCCAAGAAGTAAAATCGGGAAATCGGTCTATATGGGGGCTATACCAAAATATGGACCGATACTCACCATTTTCGGCACACCTCTTTATGCTCCTAAAATACCTCTAGATTTCCAATTTCAGACAAATTGGATATAAACTACTAATAAACCCTGTGCAAAATTTCAATTAAATCGGAGTAAAAGATTGGCAACTGGTCATATGAGTGTAAATTGGGCGAACGATATATATGGGAGCTATATCTATATCTGAACCGATTTAAATAAAATTTGGCACACTTGACTACACTACTAATTGTACTCCTAGTGCAAAATTTCAACCAAACCAAAAACTACCCTGCGCCACACTGTGGAACAGGATATTATAAGTTAGTGCATATGTCTGCAACACCCAGAAGGAGACGAAATAGACACATGGTGTCTTTGGCAAAAATGTTCAGGGTGGGCTCCTGAGTCGATATAGCCATATCCGTCTGTCCGTGAACACATTTTTGTAATCAAAGTCTAGGTCGCAGTTTTCGTCCAATCGACTTCAAATTTGGCACAAGTATGTGTTTTGGTTCAGAATAGAACCCTGTTGATTTTGGAAGAAATCGGTTCAGATTTAGTTATAGCTCCCATATATATTTCGCCCGATATGGACTTATATGGCCCCAGAAGCCAGAGTTTTACCCTAATTTGCTTAAGATTTTGCACAAGAAGAACAATTAGTACTATAGTCAAGTGTGCCAAATTTTATTGAAATCGGTTCAGATTTAGATATAGCATCCATATATATAGATATAGCTCCCATATATAGCTTTCGCCCGATTTACACTTATATGACCACAGACGCCAATTTTTTGTTCCGATTTTGTTGAAATTTTGCACAGGTAGTAGAATTAGTATTGTAGCTATGTGTGCCCAATTTGGATGAAATCGGTTCAGACTTAGATATAGCTCCAATATATAGCTTTCGGCCGATTTACACTCATATGACCACAGAGGCCAATTTTTAACTCCGATTTACTTGAAATTTTGCACAGGGAGTAAAATTAGCATTGTAACTATGCGTGCCAAATTTGATTGAAATCGGTTCAGATTTAGATATATCTCCCATAGATATATCTCCCATATATATGTTTTTCTGATTTCGACAAAAATGGTCAAAATACCAACATTTTCCTTGTAAAATCGCTACTGCTTAGTCCAAAAGTTGTAAAAATGACTCTAATTTTCCTAAACTTCTAATACATATATATCGAGCGATAAATCATAAATAAAATTTTTTGAAGTTTCCTTTAAATTGCTTCAGATTTAAACGTTTCCCACATTTTTTTACTAACATTGTGTTCCACCCTAGTGCATTAGCCGACATAAATTTTGAGTCTATAGATTTTGTAGAAGTCTATCAAATTCTGTCCAGATCGAGTGATTTGGGACAAACCTTTATATATAGCCCCTAACACATTTGACGGATGTGATATGGTATCGAAAGTTTAGATTTACAAAGTGGTGCAGGGTATAATATAGTCGGCCCCGCCCGAATTTAGACTTTCTTACTTGTTTTTCACTAAAAAAATTATATATCGTGTTAGTTGTTGGTACTTAAACGAAAGGTATTGAGATGACGAATAATCGTGCATAATTGGATCTGTGATAAGTTAAGTGGTTCATCTTTAATATAATGACAAATTTCCATAAAAATACGTGAAAAGTGTGCCTATCCATTTCTCGGGAGACATGTATTATTAAGTATTATTCAAGTAGTCGAAAAAATTAAGTTTTCTGAAAATTAAGTAGTTCTGAAAGAGAATCACATCTGAAGAAGTAATACAAAAACAATGCAGCGGATGCTTAAAAAGATGACTTCCACCCTATGACAATCCCATATAACATTCATTGCTTCTGAGCCAAATTAGCACTACTTCCGGATCGAAGAAGAACATTTTCATTACTTTTTTGGATATGCTTTTGTTTTTTGGGTTCTTCTGCGCTAAGTAGCCGTATACCACTGTTCTAGTTTCTATTATAAGCCGTGATTGATATCATCAACGACAATATCATGAACTGAAGCAAAACGTTACACAATGAACAAATCGGACACACGCGTGTTAACCCCTCTTCTTCTTCTACGTACTGCCCCAGAGAGAAGAAAAATAACTTCTAAAATTCCACAATACTCGTAGTTGCAATTCGTTTGCTATTGCTTTGGATGTTTGCTAACCATCTAATATTTCTACTAATGGCAACATTGATCAGCTTCAACATTTTTATATGGAATTTTTCTTCTTCTCTCTCCATTGCATTTAAAAGGTGACGTTTGAATTGGTGTCGGAAACTGTGGCTTCCATGCTTTCTTTCTCTATGATGCTTCTAACAGAGATTAGGTGTCTTTGGTATTGATGGTTGGTGTCCTCATAACCAACCACTTGAACATGAAATTTACAAATCTGATGTGTCAACGTTACATACACACAATCACACACACACACGCAGGGGGTGACTCTCACGTCCGGCATCGGTTGTTATCCTGAAATGACAGTGTTAATTGACAGTAGGTGCCACACGCGTATAAATGTACGTTTAGTGTGTCACCCCAGTATGAAATGTTTGACCATTGTGACCAAGAAGTTCATACTGTTCATCTATGAATAGTCAGTTATTTGAAGCGATGGGAAATCTATCATACACTCAAAGAAATTCTTAATTTATAAAGTTTATGGAAATATAGAAATAGTGCCATCTGGCTCAATGCGATCTGAAGACATAATTGTTAGCACAGATTATGGTACTAGATATACACCTTCTAATTTAAGGGAAAATTTCTTTAAAATAAAGACGTTTTGATTAAAATTAAATTCATAATCTTTACTTTAAAAAAGTTTTCTTTAAATTTAGGGCACTTTGAAATTTGTTTCCCTCTGCTATAGTTGTGTATCTTTATAAATTCATTGAGATATTCATTCTTGGGATTAATGATAAAAAACTTTAAAAATTGCTAATACGTATTTATATTTATATTTTGAGAATTTTGCATGTTTCGTTTAAAGATTTTTTTTTTTTTAAGTTAAGGAAACGTTTTGCTTTGAAGTATCTATTAAAATGTAGACATTGGAACATGAATACCTTTGTTGATACATCGCAAATTGAGAACGAAAAAAATGACATCTATATCCTAATTTTAAAATTATACAGCCTGAATTTAAGGGTCCACGGTGCACGCTCACAAAAAATCGCTTCTGTAACATAAACTCCCAAACATATTTTGCTTCAAGCATATACATTTTTGGCTATTGCCCAAACATTTATATGTTTGATCTCTTCCAATATATAATATGTTTGAAAGCATATTGGTCTAAACAATATATGTTTGGGTAGTCAATTTTCAAACATTTTGTATTTTTGCATCCAAATGCAATAATGTTGTCTTCCAAAAAACAATATGTTATTATGTGAACATATAATATGTTTGGAAGCATTTTGCACCCAAAAATATTATATGCTTAAAAAAATTCTCCCAAACAATATTGTGCTCAAAATTTTATTTGTTTATTTATATATTTACAATCATAACGAATTATGAAAATAAACAGGTAATATAGGTGCTAACGACATAGGTTTTCGACCTGAATGCTCAAAATTTTGTTTCTGCCCAATTGTATATTCCCCCACATCTTTTTCACTTTCACGAGATTTTTTAGTTCTTAGCACCTTTTTCTGTAATACAAACATTGTAGAAGAAATTATTCAATTGTATGATTTTTTTTATTTTAATTTTACCTTTTGCCGGACGGGGATTCGAACAGCGGACCACACAGTTTGTAAGGATCAAAGAAGTAGCTGATCAATTGCCCAAGGAAAAATAAAATGTTAATTTTGTAATAACATGCAACAACCACCAATTTAATTCATTATCGCTCCCTGTTAAATAGCGCTCCAAGCTACTAAACACATATATGTTTATAGGCTATTTCTAAATTAATATATGTTTGCATCCAAGCATATTATATTTAAAAACATTTTATGTCCCAAACATAATATGTTCTAACATATTAACATATATGTCCCAAACATGTTATGCTAGTTTATGAACATTATATGCTTGCACTCAAAAATATTGTGTTTAAAAATTTGTGTTCCAAACATATAATGTTTATAGCCAAACATATGAAAAACAGTCTTTTTCATCCGTGTGGAATGGTTAGCATGCCCGCCTTGCATACACAGAGTCGTGATTTCGAACCCAGTTTCGACCAAACACCAACAAGTTTTTCAGCGGTGGTAATGTAATGCTGGTGGCATTTCTCAGTGCTTAAAAGCTTCTTTAAGTGGTTCCACTGCTATGCGGAACGTCGGAATCGGGCTGCACTCAGTGATAAGTTCACCACTGTAGTATCACAATTGACTGAATAGTCTCAGTGAACCAGAAATATCGGACTGCCACTATACCTAATCTAACCTCCTAACCTAAGGATAGATATCTCCCTAAAAAATTTCTTTATTTTAAAGAAACACCATATTTGGCTTGGAATCAATCCCAAAGTCTTTAAGGGAAGGTCCAAATCTTTGAATTTAAGTCAACTTTTTTGAGAGTAGATTTTATTGTACGAAATATTCCTTCTTGGGATACAAATAGTTCCTTTCAATACGACTTAAGGCCTGGTAAATAGACCCTATTCAAACTACATAAATCTTCGAAAGAGTCCAAGGGACACAGATCGATACCCATCACAAGATTGTCGATTGCGAATTTTTGAAACTGCAGTGCTATGGATTCTAATCAGAATCGAAAAGTCTACTTTTGAACCTTTCGGCCTTTTAAAAGTTTGGAAATATCAACCTTTCGACTTTGTCAAAATTTGGACAATATTTTAATATATTCCCATTTGATCCAATGTATTCCTTTCGACGGGTTTCATTAAAAGTCGATTAGTATATTTTGGCCAACATCAAAAGTCGATTTTAATCGATTGTTAAATACACATGTGGTCAGAATAATAAGTACACGTTGGGATTTTTTCTTCTTTGTCCTAACTCTAACATATTTTTTAATTTGGTGTTGTAACTACGTCATATAACTAAAGTTCAATATTGGCAGCACTGATTTAATAAGAAAAAAAAACGCACAAATGTTTTTTTTCCTGTGTTCTCTTTGTGATGAAGCGCTTTATTTGGTTGGTCAAAAAATAAGTACATTATGCGCTTTTATATGAAAATGTTCAAATTTCGCAAAAACTTTGTTATTGTGTTTTTAGTGGCGATGAATTGAATGCAAATAATAAAAAATTAATAAAAATTAATTACTAGATAAACCAAAAAAGTCATTGTAGTAGAAAAGACTGGTTTTAGCTCTAAGAATTGAGGGAAAATCTCTTTGAACGACCGTCAAATCTTTTAAGAGATCGTTACTTTGTGTTCAAAAAGCCCTACAGAAAAGAAATTCTGCGAAAACATATGGAAAACCAAGCACGACACTTCGAAAAACAGATAATCTTTTTGTCACTCTTTCAAACAAATACCCTTTCAAATCATCCAGACAAGTTTCTGCTGAAATAGGCAATGTGATATCTGCACGATCTAACATATTTGGCAGCGATTAGTGCATGCCAAATTACCCGGCCGAACAGTCAGAGATGAGACCATGCCTCATCAGAAAACATTATAGGTGGTCAGGAGCGGTAGGTGAGAGAAAACGGCGTAATATCCTGTGGAGCGATGAAACTAAAAAAAATATTCCGAAATGGTAGTAGTCGTAATGTTCGTCGACCCCAAGGAAAAGAATTTCATATGTGCTTCACAAAAATGACGGTCAAGCATGGGAGCGGGTACATAGTGGTATGGGTCTGTTTTTTCTGGTATTGGCTAGGTCGAATATATCGCATTATTTATAAAATGACCCTGTTCGAATATAGAAATATATTGGAGAACACAATGCTGCCTTACGCAGAAGAAAACATACCTCTAAGGTGGGTGTTTCAACAAGACAACGATCCTACACGCAAAGAAAAAAAAACGTTTGGAAAACGTGTACCGAAAACGTTTTTCTTTTCTTAGAGTTTTTTGAATTGCTTGGAAAATGTTAAACTTTTATCACCAAAAAAAATCGTTTGTTACAAAATTTTTATTTTTTCAATAAAAAAAACTTTTTTTTTGAAACAACAACACAGTCCATTTCGTTTATATCAAACACTGTTCTTTTCTGACTTTAGGTCTTTAATAAGACACATTTTACAGTTCGAAATGTAATATACTACAATGTAATGTTGAACATTTTTTCGGAATCTTCCGAACATATCTGGAATATATGTAAAAAAAAACAAAAAAACTTTGGCTGAAGCAGGGATCGAACCCACGACCCTTGGCATGCAAGTCGGACGTAGCAACCACTGCTCCACGGTGCCAAACTAAATATTTGTTTCTGTTAAATAAACTTTGTTTATTCGGTTCGTGTGCGCCGCAAGCTATGCTCTATAAATATAACTTATATGGATATTTATCTATTGATGACCATAACAGGTACATAGCTCAGTGGTTAGTGTGTTGGCTTACAAAGTACATGGTCCGCGGTTCGATTCTCCGTCCAGGCGAAAGGTACAAAAATTTTACAAATTTATAAAATCGTATAATTTCTTCTACATTGTTGGTATTACAGGAAATGGTGTTAAGAACTAAAAAACCTCGTGGATGTGACAAAGATGTGAGGGAAAATGCAATTAGCAAGAAAACAATGTTTTTTTTTTGAGTTTGTTTTTATGAAATTGTTTTTACATTCTGGAAAAGAATAAACGTTTATTACAAAAAGTATATACTTTTCTTCCAAATACACTTCCTTACAGCGAAAAGCAAATGAGAAACGAACTTTGTTTGTCTAAAATTTCGTTTGGGAGGAAAGTATTATTTTTTTGCGTGTAAACTCACTTCTCGCTTTATTAAAAATTGTTTCCAAGACAATGACATAACCCTTCTACATTGGTCTACTTAGTCACCTTTGGGGAGAGTTAAAACACAGAATAGGGAATGAAACATTTACAAATAAACAACAACTTTGGAATTTTGTGAAGATTACATGGTAATGAAAACTTAGATGAGACCAATCGGAAGCTTGTAAGCCGTATGTCATAGCGAGTATAAAATGTTATCAATATAAAGTTGGATACACTGGTTATTGATAATGTAACAAAATTAAGTTCAATTTAAACCAAAAAATTCAAGTAGACCTGTATATTTCACGATTTTTTAAAATGTACTTATTATTTTGTCCATTCATTTTTGACTCTTACTTTGCCTTTTTTGGATTAGCCTATCATTTCACTTGTCTTTTTCAGAAAATTATTTACTTTTAAGTTAAATATATGTCATTAATATGAATTATATACTTTATTTTGCTTTTCAACAAATATATTTCTTAAATTTACAATGGAAAATAAAAAAATTCTACTGTACTTATTATTTTGGCCACATGTGTATATAAAAAGTCCACTAGTCGAATTTGATATTTATAAAATGTCGACTTTGACTTTTTGAACAAAAAAAGTCGATTTCGATTTTTTTCTACCCTTATCCAGTGCCACCAAAGGTATTTAACGCCATCTGCCTGATAAATGGATCACCCATTCAAACTATATCAATGTCGACATTTTCGTAAAAAATCGATATGTCGATTTTAGCCAAAATCAAACGTCGACTTAAGTCAATTGTAGAATGTATCAAATGTAAATTAGTCGTATTTAAAAATTATAACAAAATTGTATGACAAAAATCGATTGTCCCCCTTTGAGTACCACCAATGATATTTAAAGCCACACTGAAAAAAAGCATGTCCTTTTCTAAAGATTTTGCCTTTACACTAATGATTTTGGTATTGATTCCGAGCCAAAGAAGCGGAGAATTGAAGTAAGGACTAAGACTAAGTTGTCGTTTAAATTTAAGTTTTGCGTACTTGATTTTAGGTATCAAATTTTAATTTATTCGTTTTTTCTGTTTTTTTTCTTCATGTGCTATTAAAGTCCTTTAAAAACGTGTTAACGAAAACTTCGATTTTCAAATTCAGACTCGATTTCAAGTAGAAATTATGCTATGTTTCAAGTAAAAATCGTCTTTAAAATAAAATATTGAAAAACATCTCATATTTTTAAACGCTTTTTTGCTTTGTTGTCATAATGCAAACCACTATGAAGACGATTTCATTAATTTTGAAGAATTTTTCATAACAAGACAAGTTACCTTAGTCAAACAAAATGTTCTTTCATTTTAAGATATCCATTTTTAATTTGAATCATTTAATTATAAGGCAAAAACGACTTTATAGAAAAGTTCATCGTCTTTCGGACAAGGAAACAAAACTTTATTTCAGAGAAATGCGTCTACTATGCTAAGCAAAATATTTCATTCGTATTTTTAGGACATGAAATCTTTGGCCGCACGACAGTATTTATTTAAAACGAGCTTTTCGGTTAGAATAGGAGCTTCTCAATATTTGAGATTAAATCATACCCAATTTTGTCGGCCGCGGCTAATATCTACTTTTTGTCAAAATGAGTTTACAATTCCACACTGAAAAAAATATCGTCGTGAGATCAAAGATTTCGTGTCTTTAAAATACGAATGCAAATTTTGCTTAGCATAGAAGACGCATTTCTCTAATATAAAGTTTTTTTCCTTGTCCAAAAGTCGATAAACTTTTCAATGAAGTCGTATTGTCCTTATAATTAAGTGATTTGGCTTAAAAATGGGTATCATAACATGAAAGAAAAAATGTTTGGACTAAGGTCAACTTGACTTTAATAATTCAGAAAAAAATCTTTAAATTTAATGAAATTGTCTTTAAATTTGTTGTCTTTTTGCATCTTGACTACAAAGCAAAAAATCGTTCAAATATAGGACATGTTTTTCAACACTTTATTTTAAAGAAGCTTTTTACTTGAAACATAGCATAATTTCTACTGGAAGTCGAGTCTTAACTTGGAAAATAAAGTTGTCGTTAACTCGTTTTTAAAGGACTTTGATAGCATATGAATACCAATACCAAATTTTTTAAGGTAAAGACAAAATCTTTGGAACCGGGCATGCTTTTTATTTTCAGTGCACATATATAGATCCTAGTAATACTTTTTCCCATTTCAATTTTCAAGTGTTATAACTGATTCACCGGATGCTGTAAAAACTTACCACGTAAAAATAAATATTGCAAAAAAAAAAAAAAAAAACAAACATATCCAAAAAAAATATGCCTATGTTGAAGCTCCAAAATCTAAGACACTCAATCACACACACCTACACTCGTACACATGTACCCCAACTACAAGTCATCGTCCTCTTCTTCCGCTTTAGCTCTTTGTGTTGTCTTCTTTTTGGGATTATTTAATGTCACACCAGAAATCCTGTTCTTTGTTTCGAACATATTAATGTTAGGAGAATAACATAATAACAACAACAATGATTGGGTTATGTTAAACACACGCGTTACATGTGTCTCTTTTAATATTGTATCCTTTGAGGAAGCAACTCACACACACACGCACACACACTTAAGCCCACACTACTCACAACCAAAATGGAAAATCTGTCTTCTCTGTACTGCTTTATTTTTTTTTTCTCACCAAGAAACTAGAACAATTTACAGTACTACGACGATGTTGAACGCAATGACAACGACGATGACAATGTCAACCTAAAATATAACACTTGTCCGATTATCCGATAATCTTGTCCAGTAACGCGCGTGTTTGTTGCGAATGTTACGTGTAACACGTTGTAATGTTGCCGTTAAACTGATTGAGGCACAAATAACTCACTTCCCTGCCAGCATTTCAAAGTTCCATTTCAACCTCATCGTTACCACAGACTCGTAAATGTCACTTCAACCATCATGAAAAGGTACATCAAAAAGTACATGCAAGTAATTTGCCATCCCTACTGTTACAAAATCCATTTTTTTTTTTTTTTGTGAAACGCCAAGCGCAACCAGCTTGTTATATTTTAATTAAATATAAACGAAAATAAAGTTCTGAAAACATAGATTATACGCTTAAAATTGTGAAAGGTATATTGGTGAACAATTTGGTGATTTTCCAAATGGAATAAAGTGACTGTTTTTCCGATATTTTACAGACACGCTGCCTCCATGGAATAAAAACACTGGTTGATAGACGCAGCAACATGTAACTCGCTACTTGTAACTCAACATCATCATTAATGCCAAAAATTATGTTAAATGTAATGTGATAGTGGTATAAATGTTATATTTTTAAGAATTTGTAAATGTTTAATCAAATTAATAAATATCTAAACAAACGTGTTTTACTCGACCACAATGATTCTTTTACAACTATCTTAAAATGCACTTTTTCTGATTGTTTGGAGGGTCCCTTATTGGCGTCGTTCTAAATTGATCTATAAAGGCACCTATTAATTGCACTCATGCGAAACATTTTTGTAGTAACTTGGCGTGGTACAACTTCTCAATAGTGACGGCGCTTTTCCGACGATTTTTTGATGTCGTATATGATTGTTTTCGACGTAGTGGGGATTCTCAAAAGAGTCCCCAAATTCAAAAAATGTTGGCAGGGTTAAGAATAGGAAGAGAAACAAAAAATAAAGCACACACTCCACAAACACACGCACACACTAGTGTAATGACAGCTATGCTAAAAACTGTTCAAATGCAACAAATCGCATTGCACATAACCCCAAAAAAAATAAACAACAACAACAATACCATACACCGTACACTTGCTGCAAGTACTTCGTTTGAATAGGAGTTCTTGTCTAGCGTCGTACTATGTCGAATGAATGTAATGCAAAATAACTGCGCAATCGCATTAAAAACAAATCTCACATCAACGCGAACTTTACAACGGTACGAGTTAAGTTGTCGAGAGTCGAGTATGGAAAACTCGATGTAACGTTAGAGTTATGCACCCGATAAAATCTTGTCATAGACTGAAGCATTTGCCAGAATTGTCTGAGTTTATTTAGTGCCATAGTCCCTCATATGGTTTATGTGGTTGGTGGCTTGATGGCCGGCAGCAGCAGCATAACAAGAACATAACTACCACAAATACTCTTTGTTCTTCTTTCAGAGTGAGCAGAGTGTAAACGTTATGGGTCGAGCATAAACAGAGAAATTCTGTCTTGACATTAGTTTGTTTGACTTTGGGAGTGTGGATAAGAGGTGGGTGCGTGACCATTTTTTTTTGTGGTTCGTGTATGAAAGTGACAATGTATAAAGCTATATTGTTTTGATTTAAGCAAGTATATACGGCCGTAAGTTCGGCCAGGCCGAATCTTATGTACCCTCCACCATGGATTGCGTAGAAACTTCTATGAAAGAATGTCATCCACAATCGAATTACTTGGGTTGTGGTATCTTAAAACTTCTTAACATCGTTTTCTAAATTGTGAGTTAGTCCATACGTGGTATATATTAGACAAAAAAGTTATGTATAGGTAAGTCTACAAATAATTACGAATCGATATGGACTTTTTGCACAATACGTAGAGAGCCAGAATTGAAATATGGGGGTCGCTTATGTGGGGGCTATATACAATTATGAACTTGATATGGACCAATTTTTGTGTGATTGGTGATCGATTTATCTGAGGGATATATATAACTATAGACCGATATGGACCTAGTTGGGCATGGTTGTTAACGACCATATACTAGCACAATGTACCAAATTTCAACTGACTCGGATGAAATTTGCTCCTCCAAGAGGCTCCAAAACCAAATCTCGGGATCGGTTTATATGGGGGCTATATATGATTATGGACTGATATGGACCACTTTTGACATGGTTGTTAAATATCATATATTACCACCACGTACAAAATTTCAACCAGATCGGATGAATTTTGCTTCTCCAAAAGGCACCGGAGGTCAAATCTGGAGATCGGTTTATATGGGGGCTATATATAATTCTGGACTGATATGAACCAATTCCTGCATGGCTGTTGGATACCATATACTAACATCACGTACCAATTTTTAACCGAATCGGATGAATTTTGCTCTTCCAAGGGGCTCCGGAAGTCAAATCTGGGGATCGGTTTATATGGGGGCTATATATAATTATGGACCGAGTTCGACTAATTTTTACATGGCCATTAGAGACCATATACTAACACCATGTACCAAATTTCAGCCGGATCGGATGAAATTTGTTTCCCTTAGAGGCTCCGCAAGCCAAATCGGGGGATTGGTTTATATGGGGGCTATATATAATTATTGACCGATGTGGACCAATTTTTGCATATTGTTAGAGACCATATACTAACACCATGTACCAGATTTCAGCCAGATCGGATGAAATTTGCTTCTCTTAGAGGCTCCGAAAGCCAAATCGGGGGATCGGTTTATATGGGAGCTATATATAATTATGGATCGATGCGGACCAATTTTTGCATGGTGTTTAGAGACCATATACTAACATCATGTACCAAAATTCAGCCGGATCGGATGAAATTTGCTTCGTTTAGAGGGTCTGCAAGTTAAAGTTGGGGGTCCTTTTAAATGGCGGCTATACGTAAAAGTGGACCGATATGGCTCATTTGCAATACCATCCGACCTACTTGTGCCAAGTTTCAAGTCGATAGCTTGTTTCGTTCGGAAGTTAGCGTGATTTCAACAGACGGACGAATGCTCAGATCGACTTAGAATTTCACCACGACCCAGAATATATATACTTTATAGGGCCTTAGAATAATATTTCGATGTGTTACAAATGGAATGACAAAGTGAATATACCCCCATCCTATCGTGGAGGGTATAAAAATGTAGAATCAGTTTTTAATTATACGAATTATGACCTTAAGTTAAGTCAGGTAAGGTGACGGCCCGATATTTCAGGCTCACTTATACTCATTCCATTGTGCTACCACAATGGTGAACCTAAATTACCCTATGGAATTTGGTTAGCTTGTCACCCTACCTAACCTAGCCGGATATTTCAGGCGTAGACTATTCAGCCCTTTGTGGTACCAAACTTCTCTCTTATCACTGAGTGCTGCCTGAATTTATGTTTAGCTTAGGGGCACATTGTTGTAAAAGCACTTAGAGAAGCTTTGAAATCCTGAAATATCACCAGCTGAGAGGGGATAATCCACCGCTTAAAACCTTTTTGGTGTGAGGTCGAAACTGGACTTGAACACACGACCCTTTGTATGCCAGACGGGCATGCTAACCATTGGATCATGGAGGCTCGCTCCCAATTATGACCTTCAAATGACCGACAAAACATCATATGCTCCACCAAAGTTAGCATGCTCGCCTTGCATAGATAGGGTCGTGGTTTCAACCCCAGTTTCGACTGAACACAAAAAAGTTTTTCAGAACTGGGTTATCCCCTCTCAGTAACGTTGGTGACATTTCTGCGTGTTTCAAAGCAATGTAGAATGCCGTGGGACCTACTTTTTATAGCCGAATAAAAAGTAAGTCCCTTGTCATTGAGCGGGCAGCACTCAGTGATAAGAGAGAAGTTCACCAGTGTGGTATCACAATGGACCGAGCAGACTAAGTGAGCCTGAAAATATAGGGCTGTCACTATACCTAACCTAATTATGGCCTTCAAATGACCGACAAAGCCATTACACGCTTCACAAAAGTGGTTCTTTATTTTGGCCCATTGCAGGTTAAGCGCCACTTTGAGATGACCGATACTTTGCTATGTTTTAGTGCCAACCTACACTCAAAAAGAGTGAATTCTCTAAAGCCGATTGAATTATATTTTAGTACATGAAATTATTACGTTTTGAGGATGTTTACTTGAATTGAATTTTTTTTTTTGCTTACGTTTGTTGAATAAACTAAAAAAAGGGGAAAATTATACATAAAAGATACATAAAGATATACTAAATTCAGAATTTCTTAAAATTAGTACACTTTACCAATAAGACATTTTTGCAATTTGGAACTCCAATTATTTCCTTCAAACTACGAAAGTTTCTTTTGCAAGTAAAAAAGATTAATTGCGTCTAATAACATTTCTTGAATTTGTGAAATCGGCGTGAATCTGCGTTTGTAATAGAGTTTAGTTAAATTTTCCTAAAGTTAACTTAATTTTTCTAAAATTTCCCAAATTTTTCCTTTCTGGTGAAATCACGGTTTTTTTAGTGTAACGCTTTAAAATGTCCCTGACGCAAAAGTCTAACGGATTGAGATGCGGAGATTTTTATGGCCATTGTGCGGTAGAATTGAAGCGAGGAATCTCCTGTTCAAGCCATTCAGGATTGACACGTGCTGAGTGCGATGGACCTGATTCCTGTTGGCATCTCCATGGTATCTTGCCTATTTTACGGCCATTTTGGGGTAGAATTGAAGCGAGGAATCTCCTGTTCAAGCCATTCAGGATTGACACGTGCTGAGTGCGATGGACCTGATTCCTCTTGGCATCTACATGGTATCTTGCCTATATGATTGTTGGCCCAGGCCTTCAATAATGTCCTGAAAATAGTCGACATTTAAGCAATCATCGGTCGTTACGTCGGCGCACACCACTGCCATTGGCGGCGGCGCTTGAGTTCTAGAGGCCAATAGATGGTGTAAATTTTCGGCTCAATTCGAAATGACTTTTCATCGGAGAAACCCAAATTCGCTAACACTTTGGGGCAAGCGAACCAACTCCTTGTCTCTTTCTAGTCTAACTCTTTTTGTGCATTGATCAGCATATTTTGGAACTTCAATGGTTTCATCCATTCTCGCAATATGTTCTGCTCACGAGCATGTTTTCCACCACTGCGGCGTTGATTTCTTTCAAATGTGGTATTCACTTCTCGGTGTTGTTACCGCTTTTATACTTCCACTATTTGGACGAGATACAACTCTACTAGTAGCACGGTAACAAGCAATGAGAAACCACATTACAAATTGTCCTTACAGAAAAAGGAGGTCCCTTGTCATTGAGCTAAACATATAATCGGGCATCACTCATTGATATTAGATAAGTTTTCCACTTGTGGTGATATTCTCTCTAAGTGAGCCTTAAGTAACGGAATTCCACTACAACTAACCTAGCCTTTTGTCGGTCATACCTCATCGATGGCGCCCAACGTGGAACCCTACGACGCAACAAGGCCCTTTACGGAGAAGGTTTGTTTTCCAATGTTTGATAATTCGTGAATACAAAAATCATTCACCAACGCATCTCTAGTTCGTTTGGATAGCTGTCTGTATGAACTGTTTATTAGGCTTGGAAGCGTGGCCACTGTCGGAATGGTTGTTTGAGATGTATGTTTTGTGTCTGCAAGTTTCATTCTTAGCAATTGTTGCTGTTCTTGTACTGGTTGAAATGGCACAACGGCATAGTGCAGTAACTTCTCATTGTAGCTCTCTTTTGTTGAATGTTTAAAATGACTCTTTGGAAGTTGCTATAAATGACGGTCACTCTTAATTTGATTGCTGATATATACTGAAAAAAAAAATAAATTTGCTTTTTCGAGGAAATATGAAGTCTCCACTTTATATGTAGGAAGAAGACGGGACTGCTTGTATATGTGGAGGACCCGACACAGAAGTCCTATTCCGATTACCGGACCACATCACAATCCTACAGGCGCACTATAACGGAATGTGTTAAATGGCTCGGAAATAACACGAGGCCACAAAATGTGAACATTTTCACAGATTGCCGGAGGGCGATGTAGGCAATAGTAGACACTGCGGTTCGATTGCGAAACGTACTAGAATGCAAAGTAATGATCAACGAATGCTCGGAATATGGCAGGATAAGCAGCATATGGGTGGCGGGAGATGCCGGAGTAAAATGAAATGTAAAGGCATATGAACTGGCGATAATAGCTAGCACGCATAGGGCCACACGGGCCGAGTTAGATGAATGGGCACGTGAGACATATAAAGCGATGCTATAACGTAATGTGTTAAATGGCTCGGAAATTACACGAGGCCACACAGATTGGCGGAGGGTGATGTAGGCAATAGTAGTCATTTCGCTTCGATCGTGAAACGTCTTAGAATGCAGAGCAATGATCAACGATTGCTCGGAATATGACAGGATCAGCAGCATATGGGTGGCGGGAGATGCCGGAGTAAGAAGAAACGTAAAGGCATATGAACTGGCTATAATAGCTAGCACGAACGGGCCGAGTTGGATGAATGGGCACGTGAGAGATATAAAGCGATGTGGAGTAATTAAACGATCAGAAGGACGACGAAAATACTATAGGGTGACCTAGACACGAAAAAGCTTCGAGAACTACTCAAGAGTATTACGTCACTCAGTGAGGGGCACCTGGAATTGAGGACACATCTGAGCCGAATAGAAGCAGCAGTGGATGGCGCATGTAGGACGTGTTTTAAGGTCGACGAGACCTTGGACCACTATCTTTGCAACTACCCTGCCTTTGCTAGGCAAATAGTTAACCCTATGGGAGCCCCCGTGGTGCAATCGTTAGCATGCCCGCCTTGCATACACAAGGTCGTGGGTTCGATTCCTACTTCGACCGAACACCAAAAAGTTTTTCAGCGGTGGATTATCACACCTCAGTAATGCTGGTGACATTTCTGAGGGTTTCAAAGCTTCTCTAAGTGGTTTCACTGTAATGTGGAACGCCGTTTGGACTCGGCTATAAAAAGGAGGTCCCTTGTGATAGAGCTTAACTGGAAGACTGGGAAACATGGATACTATCAACCTTACCTAACCTTATATGGAGGGATATCCACCTAAGCGTTAGCTTCACACTATTGCCTGTGGCTACTTTACGTTCCTTGCAAGCTAAGTTCCCAAGTAGGTCCATGTTCAGCATCATTTCTCTCCTCAAATGACGATAATGTTGCCAGTATTATTCTTAGACTCAAATCTGGACACTTTCGTTCCCAAAAGACTATCAAGGAATTATATAAATGACGAAGCGAAGCTGATGGAGGTTTTACTGCGGACATGCATTAGCGTAGCTAGACAATTTTCCTAGGGGGGGCTATAGCCCCCCTGGCTAAAAATTTATAGACTGAACTTATAGGTTCAATTATTGTTTTATTTCATAAAAAAGAATAAAAAATAGACATCAAAATAATATATAATAAAGCAACTAAAAGTAGTTCCACACTTTTCCCAGCAAACAATTGGGATTTGTTTTAAAGGCACAACTTCAAAAGCACTTCCAAAAATGTCCTCACAAAGAAGTTAATTATATTAACTACGCAGGAAGTTTTTTACTTCAATTTTTATTCATATTTTAATGCGTAATTTATGTTTTCTTTTTTCAAATAGTTTAAAAAAAGAGTAAGAATAAATAAACTGGTAAAAATTATTCAAATTTTGCCACAAAAGTGCTAAATCCATTATAGAAAAATTTAATTTTAATTTAATTTTTTAAAATATTCAAACAAGCGTTAGAATGCATTAAAAATCATAAAAAATATTAAAATTATTATAAATTAATGTTTCTTTAAGCTCGAGGTCTTTATAAATATTTATATAATTCTAACAAAAGGTCGACCAAAAATCAAATAAAAAACAAATAAATAAAAATTATTTATTTGGGAAAATATCACACAATTTTTTAATTCACATTCAAAACTCTGAATTCGGATCACACCGTAAGAAGTGATGCAAATTTATTGCAACGGCTGTTGAAACGGTGGACATTCGTTATATGACGAGTTCCTATTACATTCATCGCTTCTCCGCCAATTTTGCACCACTTCCGGACCGGAAAAGAACATTTTCAGTTCTTTTTTGGCGACGCTCTTTTGGAGCATTATTAAGATATTCATTTATGAAAGAATAGTTTTAATATCAATTGCTATTTTTTAATTAAGATGACTAAACCAGACTAAACAATATAATAAAGGAGCTTTACAAACAGCTGAATTTATAACCAAAAAACGGCTGTTTTTATGCATTTCAGTCGATCGATTGAACTCGTTCGACATACAGAAACAGGCTGTTAGTTATTCAACTAAACCATAAGTTCAATCACAGCTCTATTTCATAAATATCAGACTTCAAACATTGCCATCGGAAACTGCTACCACAACCCAAGTAATTCGATTGTGCATAAAAGTCTTTAGCGGAACTTTGTGCGGTTGTATATACTTGTTTAATTTTTATAAAAATGTAAAATCGTAAATAGGTTTTCAAATTCTGGGGGGGCTAAATTTTTTCTGGGGGGGTCTAAGCCCCCTCCCCAGAGGCCTTCCTACGCTTATGCGGACATGTGGACTACGTAATATGTTAGAACATCCACATTGCAGAAATTTCCGTCGAAAACTCATAGTTAACCACCAAAATTGTGAAACTTCTGGAAGACAGAACGAAGTAAATATATGAGCGAATGGGAATTTTGAATAAAACCAAATCTCTGGGGCCACACCCAAGACTGGAACATACCGAACAAATTTGACAGGAAGCAAAGATGGTATTCACACATGGAACCTAGAGAGATAATTTATACGACTCTTAAGTTTAAAAGACCGATATGTCTGAAATCAGTTCCGCTGGTGGTATTCATACGTTGTATCTAAAAAGAGTTCCGCTGGTGGTATTCATACGTTGTATCTAAAAAGATTTATACGACTCCCAGGATTCTAAGACCGATAAGTCCGAAGTCAGTTCCGCTGGAAACTATGAAAAAAAGGGAGAAAACTATGACAAAACACAGTAATTGAGAGGACTTATCTACATTTGGAGAAGGCTCCTTACATCAGTTTCGGTTTAGCTGGATTATAATATAAAGGTTTTGAGAGTATACGTAAAACATCCAGACACCGTGATCATGTTCGGATTAGAGGGCCATAATTACTTATGCATACGATACGATTTGCGGATACTTGGATTATAATTATAATATAGTACACGTAGGTTGAGTTAAAGAATTAGCCGGAACTTTGAGGGGAAGAAACGAAGGAATGCAGAAATAATACCAGGGAAATACTGAAGTAAAACGATTTTTTCTCTGTTTCGAAAATAACTTGCCGCTTCCACAACTTTTTTTAAGATCTCTATCCCAATCGTAAACTCGGACACATTCAACAAAAACGGTTGTACTTGAAAATATTGACAACAACTTGGGAGTAGTTATCACCAACCATACTGGTATAGTTGCATTTTTCTAAGTGTTCAGAGAATAAAGTTGTTAAAGAGAATGCATTCTCTCTTTGTTTTTCTGAACACTACGCAAATTACATAGAGACCTATTAGCGTTTACCGCTTTGCAGGCAAGTTTAAGCGAGCACAATATTCTCCATGCAGAATGTCGTCTATACTATGTCCAGGGCTGCCAATAAAATTTCAAGAAAAATCGTCACTTTTTTCGATAAAAATCGTCATAAACGGCACTTGCATTTTAAAAATCGTCAAAAAATCGGCAATTATTAATTAAAATAATTAAACGTATTTTTTGGGTAAACTAAAAACAAAGTAAATAAAGAAATCAGTTTTGTATACAAATAACATTACCATAAAAATCATTTTTTGTTAAACAAAAATATTTCGTAATTTTTGTATAAAAAATCTATTTTTCTAAAAAATTGTTATTAATTGAGTAACATTTTTAATTATATATTTTGAAACTAAAGAAAAAGTCCCATGTTTTCCAAAATAGGTGATTTTTTATGGTGGTTATTTTTTATACCGTACTAGAATTTTATCATAATAATAATAATAAGTAAAAGTTTCTATTGCACATTCTGTGTAAATCATTATCAATTTTGGTATTAAAACAATTTGAGTTATTTCATTTTAGGTTGTTTTGAAACAGAATATTCCAAAAAAAAAATGTCTACGTTTGCTGTGGAGTTTGGAAGAATCATGATTACGAATTTTGACAAAACTCGAAAAGCCAAAGTACTCCACGTTCTGTTTCCGAATTTTTCCCAACATTTTTCAAATTTATTTTAATATTTTCAAAAATTTCTTCAAAATGTAAAAAACATAAACTCCATAAACTATGTGTCTGATATCGTTAAAATCGGAAAAAAATCGGAGTTGTCCATTTTATGAGTAAAAAATCGTCAAAATGCCGATAAATCGGCAAAATTGGCAGCCCTGACTATGTCTCTTCATTTGACTCTCGCCACTTTGTGTGCCTTGGCTTTGTTTATTTTCATTTTAGCAGAAAACCCAAAAACATTTACCTCAAAATGCCGGCTTTCAGGGGACAACAAAAGAACAACAATACTTCTTCACGTAAGAGCAAACAACCAAACGAAGAAGAACAACAAGAAAACTACAACAAACGACCAACCATCACACCGCCAGCCAGACAGACACAACACCCAGAGGAAGCACCAAAAGTCACGCTTGGAAGCTTCAAAATCACAGCGACTAAGAACTAGAATGTGGCATTATGTGGTACGGCCACGGCGATGGTGAATATTGGCATGCTGCGACCTCAAATGCTGTTGCTGCAGTAGAGATATGCTAAAAGTGGCTGGGTAAATGAAAGGGCATGCCATCCATCCAGCCTAAGTTATGAACATCGTCTATTCGTCGTACTTTCGAGCATAGTTTTATCGTCATTTGCCATTGGGTATAGGGTTTATCGGCACAGTGGGTTGATATGATTATACGTACATGGAACATGGACATGATAGCGTCAATCTTGCAGTGTCCTTCCAGTCCTGTTGAGATCACATTATTGCTGTAGGTCAGAATGAAATGTAACCCCATTACTAACCAATCTCCATATTTAATTATTTCTTCAGCGCCTAATTTAAGTTAGACATGGTGGATGTACGTGTTGCAGACACACTTACTGCATTAATGCGCTTTACAGACTATCAGTTATTCCGGACGACAGTGCTCGTGTCGAACATATCCCATATATTGTGCACATTATAAGTTAAGTCCGAGAACTAATCGATACTGCTGCATGTTTATGGGATCGATAACACATTTACCGATTATTTAGTCATCGCCGACAAGTCGTATTGATCCGACACACTGTAAGATTCTTTACAAACACCGACATTCCGCCCGGAATAACTGGTAGTCTGTAAAGCGCATAAGTCCATTATGATATCGCTTGATAATCTTCCCGTGGACATTGATCTGTTCTTTGTTTATCTCGGTGCTAAGTAAACTATAGTTGTAAGCTCTTGGTCTAACCTTTATGCATAATTTCTTGTGTAACACCAAAGAAGCCCCTATCCAAACTTCAATGATAGGCATAGTCCGAAAACTTGATTAGCTTAAATAGTTCTTAAACCCATCCTAAATCTTAACGTTGAAAGCTTGGACCAGAACATCTTTTCCAGTACCTGTCAGCAGGCGTCATATATTGCATTTTTAATTTTACCTTAATTTCCTACGCCAATACGACGATGATTTTGTCAACCGACGCAAAGGATTATTGACACCTCTTAAATTTTGAGGTCTCTGTTTTATATACGTTTCTGAGTTCCCTCAACCACATTCTCGAGAGCTCCGAAAAAGCCTAACATGTCAATGCGATCTTACGGTCTGCCGACAACGTAATTGCCCAATTTGGAAACATTAGTAGAATTCCTTTCATTTGCCATAAATTTCCCAGTCCAGTGGATGGCATCATATTTTTATACCCTTCACCATAGGATGGGGGTATATTAACTGTGTCATTCCGTTTGTAACACATCGAAATATTGCTCTAAGACCTCATAAAGTATATATATTCTGGGTCGTGGTGAAATTCTGAGTCGATCTGAGCATGTCCGTCCGTCCGTCTGTTGAAATCACGCTAACTTCCGAACGAAACAAGCTATCGACTTGAAACTTGGCACAAGTAGTTGTTATTGATGTAGGTCGGATGGTATTGCAAATGGGCCATATCGGTCCACTTTTACGTATAGCCCCCATATAAACGGACCCCCAAATTTGGCTTGCGGGGGCTCTAAGAGAAGCAAATTTCATCCGACCGGGATGAAATTTGGCACATGATGTAAGTATATGGTCTCTAAAAATTATGCAAAAATTGGTCCACATCGGTCCATAATTATATATAGCCCCCATATAAACCGATACCCCGATTTGGCTTGCGGAGCCTCTAAGAGAAGCAAATTTCATCCGATCCGGCTGAAATTTGGTATATGGTGTAAGTATTTTTTTTGCATAGCTGTTAGAGACAATACTCTAACAGCTATGCAAAAATTGGTCCACATCGGTCAATAATTATATATAGCCCCGATATAAACCGATCCCCCGATTTGGCTTGCGGAGCCTCTAAGAGAAGCAAATTTCATCCGACCGGGATGAAATTTGGTACATGATGTAAGTATATATATAATAACACAATGTACCAAATTTCAACTGACTCGGATGAAATTTGCTTCTCCAAGAGGCTCCGCAAGCCAAATCGGGGGATCGGTTTGTATAGGGCCTATATATAATTATGGACCGATTGCGACCAATTTTTGCATGGGTGTTTGAGGCCATATATTAACACCACGTACCACATTTCAACTGAATCAGATGAATTTTGGTCTTCCAAGAGGCTCCGGAGGTCAAATCTGGTGATCGGTTTATATGGGGGCTATATATAATTATTGACCGATGAAGACCAATTTTTACATGGTCATTAGAGACCATATGTTAACACCATGTACCAAATTTCTGCCGGATCGGATGAAATTTGCTTCTCTTAGAGGCTCCGCAAGCCAAATCGGGGGATCGGTTTATATGGGGGCTATATATAATTATGGACCGATGTGGACCAATTTTTGCATGGTTGTTAGAGATCATATACTAACACCATGTACCAAATTTCAGCCGGATCGGATGAAATTTGCTTCTCTTAGAGGATTCGCAAGCCATATTTGGGTGTCCGTCTATATGGGGGCTATACGTAAAAGTGGACCGATATGGCCCATTTGCAATACCATCCAACCTACATCAATAACAACTACTTGTGCAAAGTTTCAAGTCGATAGCTTGTTTCGTTCGGAAGTTAGCGTGATTTCAACAGACGGACGGACGGACGGACATGCTCAGATCGACTCAGAATCTCACCACGACCCAGAATATATGTACTTTATGGGGTCTTAGAGCAATATTTTGATGTGTTACAAACGGAATGACAAAGTTAATATACCCCCCATCCTATGGTGGAGGGTATAAAAAGAATAAATTAAAAAGCTAGTTCAAATTGCTACTAAACAAAAATATGAACACAAAAATAAATTAAAAAACCATTGCTTTTGTATTCAACAAAAGATTTTAAGGATTTTCTTTTATACTTTATCGTTCTAAGTTAGGTTAGGTGGCAGTCCGATGTATCAGGCTCACTTAGACTATTCAGTCCATTGTGATATTGGTGAACTTCTCTCTTATCACTAAGTGCTCCTCCTTTTTATAGCCGAGTACGAACGGCGTTCCACATTGCAGTGAAACCACTTAGAGAAGCTTTGAAACCCTCAGAAATGTCACCAGCATTACTGAGGTGGGATAATCCACCGCTGAAAAACTTTTTGGTGTTCGGTCGAAGCAGGAATCGAACCCACGACCTTGTGTATTCAAGGCGGACATGCTAACCATTGCACCACGGTGGCTCGTTCTAAGTATTTAACCTCTTAAAAGTTTCATCAGATATACGCGATCTTATCTAATTGCAGATGAAAAACATCTCTCACAATTGACACTGTCCTAAGGTTCGTTTATACTGAATGAAGGCACCAATTTACTAAAAAATCCTAAAAAGCTTCAAATAATTTTGGATTATTTTATCGGGATCCCGAAAAATCCCAGGATTCAAAATAAAAAATCCCGGAATGCGGAATAAATCCCGGGACGGGATTAATCCCGAATGACAGCCTTAGGCAGGACTCATTGATAGCAAAGAATTTCACCACTGTCTTTGCTAAAGAGCCAATTTTACCAATGAAAAAAAAAAACTTCGTTGGTCTAAAATTTCGTTTGGGAGGGACGAATTATGTTCTTTTTGGGTGCGCACTCATAAATATGCGAGATATTCTTCCTTTTAGCTAACGAAGTGTTTATTAATCCCTCAAGGACATCAAATCGTTTATAGTATACATTCCCATAGAATAACAGGTTGGCTGATAAGTCCCTGGTCTGACACATAGATGTCGTCGCTAGTATTAAATGCATGTTATTTTTATATAGTACCAACCTTCAAATGATTCGTGCCAAAATTTGACGTCTGTAAGTCATTAGTTTGTAAGATAGAGCGTCTTTTGTGAAGCAACTTTTGTTATTGTGAAAAAAATGGAAAAAAAGGAATTTCGTGTTTTGATAAAATACTGTTTTCTGAAGGGAAAAAATACGGTGGGAGCAAAAACTTGGCTTGATAATGAGTTTCCGGACTCTGTCCCAGGGAAATCAACAATAATTAATTGGGGTGCAAAATTCAAGCGTGGTGAAATGAGCACGGAGGACGGTGAACGCAGTGGGCGCCCGAAAGAGGTGGTTACCGACGAAAACATCAAAAAAATCAACAAAATGATTTTGAATGACCGTAAAATGAAGTTGATCGAGATAGCAGATGCCTTACAGATATCAAAGGAACGTGTTGGTCATATCATTCATCAATATTTGGATATGCGGAAGCTCTGTGCAAAATGGGTGCCGCGCGAGCTAACATTTGACCAAAAACAACAACGTGTTGATGATTCTGAGCGGTGTTTGCAGCTGTTAACTCGTAATACACCCAAGTTTTTCCGTCGATATGTGACAATGGATGAAACATGGCTCCATCACTACACTCCTGAGTTCAATCGACAGTCGGCTGAGTGGACAGCGACCGGTGAACCGTCTCCGAAGCGTGGAAAGACTCAAAAGTCCGCTGGCAAAGTAATGGCCTCTGTTTTTTGGGTTGCGCATGGAATAATTTTTATCGATTGTCTTGAGAAGGGAAAAACCATCAACAGTGACTATTATATGGCGTTATTGGAGCGTTTGAAGGTCGAAATCGCGGCAAAAGGCCCCATATGAAGAAGAAAAAAGTGTTGTTGCACCAAGACAACGCACCGTGCCACAAGTCATTGAGAACGATGGCAAAAATTCATGAATTGGGCTTCGAATTGCTTCCCCACCCACCGTATTCTCCAGATATGGCCCCCAGCGACTTTTTCTTGTTCTCAGACCTCAAAAGGATGCTCGCAGGAAAAAAGTTTGGCTGCAATGAAGAGGTGATCGCCGAAACTGAGACCTATTTTGAGGCAAAACCGAAGGAGTACTTCCAAAATGGTATCAAAAAGTTGGAAGGTCGTTATAATCGTGGTATCGCTCTTGAAGGGAGCTATGTTGAATAATAAAAACGAATTTTGACAAAAAAATGTTAGACCGGGGACTTATCAGCCAACCTGTTATGTGGCAGGCCTCCTCCTTGAGGATTAATTCGTTCACATATCCTAGGCTATTACTTACTTTGCCTTATACTTTCTGGAGATCTACTACGGCATTAACCCTCTAATTAACCCTCTATTACCAGCTGATTAAATAGTCTACGTTTACGACACAATAGCAAGAAATCGAAACAAGAAAAATGTTTACGGTAAAATTCAGTATATACTGCAAAACCTCTTTAACAGTTTTAACTAAGTTTTCTTTTTATTTTAACCTTTTTTATTGTCTTAAGACGTGTTTTACTAAAAGCTTCCTGATTTAACGAAGCCCGCCTAAAGGCGGGATTGGGCATTAGAAGATTAACTAAGCTTACTGTCGTTTGGAAGGGGCTTTGAATCAACTTGCTAAGACGATTCTCCATTAGCCTTGGAGCCTCGGATGAGGTTTCTGTACTGCTAAAAACCCAGTACTGTAGTTGGACTGAGTTTTTCTCATTTTACGCTTACACATTCTCAGACTTTTCTTAAAAGCTTTCCAATATTCGAAAACATTCTTGGTCTTAGCATTGATAAAGATCTTTCGGTTGGATTTACTCATTTCCCCCCTAGGTCTTGCTTTGTGGTACGAGGCGGGCCGTTGAAATTTTTCGAAATATGTTCCAAAGCCTTTTCGATGTCCGCTGCCATCTTTATGTCCAATAGCTGACTTTCATAAACGTACAGAAGCACTGTGCCAATGTTACTAATGTTCTTAGTTGTGTTGTTCTGGGCCACCGGCTAGAAGTCTACTACAAATTCTGCCACCACCATGATATATATGGCTTATGACTTATGGCCATATCAAAGTTGTTACTTTTGGTTTTCTTTATTTCTTCTTCGTTTCCTTTTCATTATTTTCACGGCTGTGGTCAAAATAACAAAACCTAAAACAAATATCAGCATGGCAAAGCGAAGCAGAAAAGGAACATCATTATTGCTACATCTTCGGCGAAACATCGAGAAACGCCAAAATAAAATTAATACAGCTCCTCTTCATAGAAAATCAACACCAGCAGCAACAGCATTCATATGAACGGACGTTAAGAGTTCTTGTAAGTAGTCCATGTATGTAACATCGATGAAATGGCAAGACAGTCCCGCCAAATATCCGAGACGACCGTTCCAACAGTTCACGTATGACTAATGCTGATGAATGTTACTATTGCTGTAACGACAGCAACCAACAACAATTGGTAGTGATTAGTTGGCCCTGGATATCGGAGAACAGCACTTGCAAGTGCATATTTCAGCTTATTTTGGGATGCACATGGCTATAGAAATAGGTGTAGCCATTGAAAATGCCCAGTGTTTGTTTAGGACGCAGAAAATTATGCCTATGATCACTGCAAATAAATTTTAAAGCGTAACATAACATAACGTTTCATTTTTTAAAATATCATTTATAATAATTTATCGAAGCGCTAATTAAAAATGCAAGATCTCTTAAAATGTTGGAGATTTTTTTCCGAAACAATTGTCTTTCTGGGAATATACGGAAACCGCGACGAGAAAACGACTCGTCTTTTGACTCCATCCACAAATTGACCGAAAATGCTGCTCAGCTAGATCATGCGTCATCTATTGGAACAAGTGGTAATCACCCGCAGAGAAGGAATATGGTCACTCAAAATATCCTTCAAGAGAAAAATGTTATTACCACTGTAGCGTGGATTTTGAATTAAATATGTTTTTTACTTTTTGGATCATTTCTGGTGTTGTAGATTAGTGGAATTCTTGATGATTTGGTAGATTTTGCAAAATATTCCTCTCCACCTAAGAAGTACTTCGCAAATTTTCTTCACAAATACAATTTTGACAAAACTTATTATATATAAATAAAATTTTGACAACATTTTCTATAGCAATAAAATTTCGACAAAATTTTCTATAGAAATAAAATTTTGACAAAATTTTCTACAAAAATAAAATTTCGACAACATTTTATATCTAAATAAAATGTTGACAAAATTTTCTATATTTTTATTTCTGTAGAAATAAAATGTTGACAACAATTTTCTATAGAAACAAAATGTTGTCAACATTTTTTGTATAGAAATAAAATGATGACAAGTTTTCTATGGAAATAAAATTTTGACAAAATTTTCTATAGAAATAAAATGTTGACAAACCTTTCTATAGAAATAAAATTTTGCCAAAAACTGCAATAGAAATAAAATTTTGACAAAATTTTCTATAGAAATAAAATTTTGCAAAATTGTCTATAGAAATAAAATTTTGACAAAATTTTCTATAGAAATAAAATTTTGACAAAATTTTCTATAGAAATAAAATTTTGACAAAATTTTCTATAAACATAAAATCTCGACAAAATTTTCTATAGACATAAAATTTCGACAACATTTTCTACAGAAATAAAATTTTGACAAAATTGTATATAGAAATAAAATGTTGACAAAATTTTCTATATTTTTATTTCTATAGAAATAAAATGTTGGCAACAATTTTCTATAGAAACAAAATGTTGACATTTTTTGTATAGAAATAAAATGTTGACAAATTTTCTATGGAAATAAAATTTTGACAAAATTTTCTATAGAAATAAAATGTTGACAAAAACTTCAATAGAAATAAAATTTTGCCAAAAACTTCAATAGAAATAAAATTTTGCAAAATTTTCTATAGAAATAAAATTTTGACAAAATTTTCTATAGAAACAAAATTTTGACAAAATATCCTACAGAAATAATATTTTGACAAAATTTTCTATAGAAACAAAATTTTGACAATATTTTCTATAGAAATAAAATTTTGACGAAGTTATCTATAGAAATACAATTTTGGCAAAATTTTCTATAGAAATAAAATGTTGACAAAATTTTCTATCGAACTAAAATTTTTACAAAATTTTCTATAGACATAAAATTTTGACAAAATTTTATATAGAAATAAAATGTTGACAAAATTTTCTATATTTTTATTTTTGTAGAAATAGAATTTTGGCAATCTTTTCTGTAGAAAATATAGAAATAAAATGTTGACAACATTTTGTGTATAGAAATAAAATGTTGACAAATTTTTTATGGAAATAAAATTTTGACAAAATTTTCAATAGAAATAAAATTTTGACAAAATTTTCTATAAACATATAATCTCGACAAAATTTTCTATAGAAATAAAATTGCGACAACATTTTCTACAGAAATAAAATTTTGACAAAATTTTATATAGAATCAAAATGTTGACAAAATTTTCTATATTTTTATTTTTTTAGAAATAGAATTTTGGCAGTTTTTCTATAGAAAATATAGAAATAAAATGTTGACAACATTTTTTGTATAGAAATAAAATGTTGACAAATTTTCTATAGAAATAAAATTTTGACAAAATGTTATATAGAAACAAAATTTTGACAAAATATCCTACAGAAATAAAATTTTGACAAAATTTTCTATAGAAACAAAATTTTGACAATATTTTCTATAGAAATAAAATTTTGACGAAGTTATCTATAGAAATACAATTTTGACAAAATTTTATATAAAAATAAAATGTTGACAAAATTTTCTATATTTTTATTATTTTAGAAATAGAATTTTGGCAATCTTTTCTATAGAAAATATAGAAATAATGTATTGACAAAATTTTTTGTATAGAAATAAAATGTTGACAAATTTTCTATGGAAATAAAATTTTGACAACATTTTCTCTAGAAATAAAATGTTGACAAAATTTGCTATAGAAATAAAATTTTGACAAAACTTTCTATAGAAATAAAATTTTGCCAAAAACTTCAATAGAAATAAAATTTTGCAAAATTTTCTATAGAAATAAAATTTTGACAAAATTTTCTATAGAAATAAAATTTTGACAAAATTTTCTATAAACATATAATCTCGACAAAATTTTCTATAGACATAAAATTTCGACAACATTTTCTACAGATATAATATTTTGACAAAATTTTATATAGAAATAAAATGTTGACAAAAATTTATATAGAAATAAAATTTTGACAACATTTTCTATAGAAAAAAATTCATAAAATTTTCTATAGAAATAAGATTTGACAAAATTTTCGAGAAAATTACATGGTCGCGACAAACAAGTTTCATATTCTTCATCCACAAATAAAATTTTGCTCTTAAAACATGTTTGAGGTGATCATATTCCTTCTTTGGGTGTATTTTAGTCAATGTATGGTGTTAAGCTGAAATCAAAACAACGATAATGAAATAAAATTTTAACAATTTTTTCAATAAAAATAAAATATTGTAAAAATTTTCTATATAAATAAAATTTTGGCTAAATTTTCTATAGAGTCAACATATTCAAAAATTGTAATTCTCATTTTAGATCACTATCAAAGTCCGTGGTTCTCCTTTTTTGTAGAAGTAGCAATTTTCCCATGGGGGTACACCCTCACAAAAAATCGCTTCTGAAACATATACTCCCAAACATATTTTGCTTCAAGCATATACATTTATGGGTATTGCCCAAACATTTATATGTTTGATCTCTGCCAATATATAATATGTTTGAAAGCATATTGGTCTAAACAATATATGTTTGGGTAGTCTAAGTTCCAAACATTTTGTATTTTTGCATCTAAATTCAATAATGTTGTCTTCCAAAAAACAATATGTTATTATGTGACCATATAATATGTTTGGAAGCATTTTGCACCCAAAAATATTATATGCTTAAAAAAAATTCTCCCAAACAATATTGTGCTCAAAATTTTATTTATTTATTTATATATTTACAATCATAATGAATTATGAAAATAAACAGGTAATATAGGTGCTAACAACATAGGTTTTCGACCTGAATGCTCAAAATTTTGTTTCTGCCCAATTGTATATTCCCCGACATCTTTCTCACTTCCACGAGATTTTTTAGTTCTTAGTTCCTTAGTTCCTTTTTCTGTAATACAAACATTGTAGAAGAAATTATTCAATTTTATGATTTTTTTTATTTTAATTTTACCTTTTGCCGGACGGGGACTCGAACAGCGGACCACACAGTTTGTAAGGATCAAAGAAGTAGCTGATCAATTGCCCAAGGAAAAATAAAATGTTAATTTTGTAATAACAAGCAACAACCACCAACTTAATTCAATATCGCTCCCTGTTAAATAGCGCTCCTAGCTACTAAACACATATATGTTTATAGGCTATTTCTAAATTAATATATGTTTGCATTCAAGCATATTATATTTACAAACATTTTATGTCCCAAACATAATATGTTCTAACATATTAACATATATATCCCAAACATGTTATGCTAGTTTATGAACATTATATGCTTGCACTCAAAAATATTGTGTTTAAAAATTTGTGTTCCAAACATATAATGTTTATAGCCAAACATATGAAAAACAGTCTTTTTCAACCGTGTAGAAACTAAACTACAAAAAATATAAAATATAAACATATTTAATTCAATTCAAATATGTACACCCAAATAAATTGTCGCTATTAAAGGGTGATACGGTCAAAATTTGGTCAATATAAACTTGACGTATTTCTTTCAATTTTGCATTTAAAAAACCTGAACACCCCTCATTTTGAAGGTGTGTGTCTAGCATGTTGCTCCTATTTTGATTTTGGAATTCACTCTTGTTGTCAAAATCGCTAAAAGTTGCCAAATCAACCGTTACAAATGTAATTAAAGTGTTTGGGGAACGTTTGTCGACAGCCAGGAAGTCTGGATCGGGGGGAAATCGAAAACCGGAAGCCGCTGAGACGACAAAGAGAGTTGCCGGTAGTTTCAAGCGAAATCCTAACCTCTCTCTCCGAGATGCCGCAAATAAGCTGGGTGTATCGTCTACAACCGTGCATCGAGCCAAAAACGAGCCGGACTATCGACTTACAAGAAGGTAGTGACTTCAAATCGCGATGATAAACAAAATACCAAAGCGCGATCCCGGAGGCTGTACACGACGATGCTGACGAAGTTTGACTGCGTGGTAATGGACGACGAAACCTACGTCAAAGCCGACTACAAGCAGCTTCCGGGACAGGAGTTTTATACGGCAAAAGGGTGGGGAAAGGTAGCAGATATTTTCAAGCACAGAAAACTGTCAAAGTTCGCAAAGAAATATCTGGTTTGGCAAGCCATCTGTATCTGCAGCATTTTCATAGCTTCCAGGACTGTCAACCAAGAAATTTACGTGAAAGAGTGTTTGAATAAACGTCTGCTGCCTTTCCTGAAGAAACACGGTTGTTCCGGATTTGGCATCTTGCCATTACGGTAAAAAGGCCATGGAGTGGTGCGCCGCCAACAACGTGCAGGTGGTTCCCAAGGACAAGAACCCTCCCAATACGCCAGAGCTCCGCTATTGTCAAGCTGAACCTAAAGAAGACCAAAAAACTGCTAAGGGCGAGCAGCAGTTCAAGGCTTTCTGCGGCGAAGAAGGTGGCTGTACAAAATCTGATGGCAGGTATCAAGCATGAGTCCCTGCAATTCGTATTTGGAAAAGCGAAAGCCTAACTGAATATTTTTCCTGAATTTTATACTAATTGAACTTGAAAAAGAAATTTAATTTGATTTTTTAAATAAACGATTTCACCGATTTACACGCGTTTTCCCTTGACCAAATTTTGACCGTATCACCCTAAAATAAAATAAGAAATCATTACTTCCGAAGAAACTTTTTTTTATAATAACAACAAAATTTGGCCAACAACTGCAAAATAAAAATGTTTTTGTTTGGTTTGTTTGGTAAAATTTTGTTCAAATTTTGGTAGATTATTTTTGGCTTGAGTGGCAACCGTGGATGCAACACTTTCACAGTAACGAGCAATGGTACAAGAAACAAAAGATTTATTTGCATTTAAATGATATAACGATAACCAATTGAGTTTTTCCATCACGAATGAGTTTTTTAAGGCTACATTCAAAAAAAAGTGAACTCTCTATTTCACTAAAGCCAATTTAACTTTATTTTAGTTCATGGAATTATTATGTTTGGGGAAAGTTTCCTTTACTCTAACAATTTTTTGTTTACGTTAGTTAAATTAACTAAAACCGAGGAAAAACTAAACTCAAATGAAGCATAATGATTAACTAAATTCGTACCTTCTACAAAATAGTTCAGAATTTCTTTAAATTTGTAAATTTTACCAAAAATGCGTCCATCATAAACTTCGTATATCACTAAAGACATTCTTGCAATTTTGAACTCTAAGTTTTTCCTTCAAACTACAAAATTTTCTTTAACAAGTGAAAAAACTTAGTTATGTCTAATAAATTTTCTTGAATTTGTCGAAAAATATTTACTTATTTTGATGACATCGGCGTGATGCCAACGTTTGTAATACTGTTTAGTTAAAATTTTCTACAAATATTCAAAATTTTCTAAAATTAACCGAAACATTTCTTCCTGGTGGGTTCACTGTTTTTTCAGTGTAGAGATCAAAATGCTTTTGTAAGCTTATAAGCAATAAAATGAACTGTCGCTGGAATAAATCTCTCAACTACTATATATATCAGCCACCCTGTGTATATAACCTCAAAAAAGATCGCTTCTGTAACATATACTCCGAAACACATTCTGCTCTCAGGATTGGTCCAAACAAAATATTGTTTGTATTGGTGAAACATATTATGTTTCACCTTAGGCATACACTGATAGACAAAAATTTTAAGTATATAGGCCGAAAGTTCAGCCACGCCGAATCTTATGTACCCTCAACCATGGCTGGCGTACAAAGTTCTACTTAAGACTGCCACCCACGCCCTCAAACAAAAATCACTTCTGTAACATATACTCCCAAACACATTCTGCTTCAAGCATATATATTTCCGGGATTGGTCCAAACAAAATATTGTTTGTATTGTTCAAACATATTATGTTTCACCTTAGTAATATACAGATAGAAAAAAAATTAATTGGTTACCAATTGGTTACTTCCACTTTTTTTACTTGCAGCATAATCTCTCGGTCTCTGTTTCTAAACACATATATGTTTATAGGCAATTTATAAATTAATATATGTTTGCATCCACACATATTATATTAAAAAAGAAGTAAGTAAAGTAGAAAGTCGGGCGGGGCCGACTATATTATACCCTAAACCACCATTACAGAATTAGTAATCATAAGCATTTGTGGGGTAACATATAGGTCTGGGAGATACACCGCAGTTGCATATTTAAGAAAATTAAGGGGTACATGTCTATGGGTGCTTTGTGTCAATCTGACTATAGCTCATAGTCAATGTTGCCAGGGAAAATGTTCGGTTTACAAGGACAAAAAAAGTTCCCTACTTTCCCATATATTCCCAAACAATTTGCCCTACTGTATTTTTCGTTAAATTTAATAAATTTTACAAAACAAAAATGGTTCTAAGTACTTTATTATCTTAAAACATGAATATGCAACGTATATAACTTAGAATATAAATTTGTATTACCACCACGGTTGCCACAGTTTGTAGAATTCTACCCAAATTAGTAATCTTTTTTGTTAAATCTCTATAAAAATAAAATTTTGGAAAAAGTTTCTATAAACAAATTTTTGTGAGAAATTTTTCTATAGAAATAAAATTTTGACAATAAATTCTATAGAAATAAAATTTTGAGAAAAAATTCCACAGAAATAAAATTTTGAGAAAATTTTTTATAGAAATAATATTTTGAAGAAAATTTCTATAGAAATACAATTTTGACAAAATTTTCTACAGGAATATGGTTTACCACACATTGTTTCCTCCTCTAAAGCCACTAAAATGTAAAAATTATTACAAATTGTGTTGAGTGAAAATGCCCTACATTGTGGCGCTATGTCCCTATAAGACGCTAAATATTAGAAAAACCCTATATATAGGGAATTTCCCCTACTTCTAGCAACACTGGCTGTGTTGATATTGCACCTACGGAGTTAGTATGGCACTAATATTGAGCCCATTATTAAACAAGAGAAAATCGTTAAATTAGTGTGGGTAATAAATACAAATTTGTAAAAATCGAGTAATATTCTTATGTAAGAGCTACAAGTACGTATAAGTACGATCGGCTAGTACATCAAAATTTGAAACTTGAGTAACATTGGTTAATAATAAGAGTACTATGGCCAAATTTGGGAAAATCGAGCGATGCATATATATGGAAGCTATATCTAAATCTGAACCAATTTGCATAATATTTTGCGGGTTTGATTAATACCACAAAAGGTTACCTTGTGCAAGATTTGAGTAAGATCAGTTAAGAAATGAGGCCTGTATGGTCAAACATAAGGTTATTAGAGGCGAAAACGGGTGATACATATATGGGAGCTATATCTACATCTGAACCGATTTCGATGAAATTTTGCACATATAGTTAGTACTATAAAGGACTGGATCTAGCCAACTTTTAGTAAGATCGGTTAATAAATAAGGGTTCTATGGCAAAATTTGGGGAAATCGGGCTATACATATATATGGGAGCTATCTAAATCTGAACCGATTTCGACGATTTTTTGCACATATAATTAGTGCTATAGAAGACTACATTTAGCCAAATTTGAGTAAGATCGGTTGATAAATAAGGGTTTTATGGCCAAATTTAGAAAAATCGGGCGGTACATATATATGGGAGCTATAGCTAAATCTGAACCGATTTCGATGATTTTTTGCACATATAGTTAGTGCTATAGAAGATTATATTTTGCCAACTTTGAGTAAGATCGGTTAATAAATAAAGGTTTTGTGGCCAAATTTGGGAAAATCGGGCGATACATATATATGGGAGCTATATCTAAATCTGAACCGATTTGGATGAAATTTTGCAGACTTGAAGGGCAATGGAAAAGATTACCTTTTGCCAAATTTGGTGACGATCCGTTTGAAAAAAAGCGCAACGTGACCCCATCTGTCGAAATCGGGCGAAACATATATATGGGAGCTATAGCTAAATCTGAACCGATTTCGATGATTTTTTGCACATATAGTTAGTGCTATAGAAGATTATATAGAAGATTATATATTTTGCCAACTTTGAGTAAGATCGGTTAATAAATAAAGGTTTTGTGGCCAAATTTGGGAAAATCGGGCGATACATATATATGAGAGCTATATCTAAATCTGAACCAATTTGAATGAAATTTTGCAGACTTGAAGGGCAATGGAAAAGATTACCTTTTGCCAAATTTGGTGACGATCCGTTTGAAAAAAAGCGCAACGTGACCCCATCCGTCGAAATCGGGCGAAACATATATATGGGAGCTATAGCTAAATCTGAACCGATTTCGATGATTTTTTGCACATATAGTTAGTGCTATAGAAGATTATATAGAAGATTATATATTTTGCCAACTTTGAGTAAGATCGGTTAATAAATAAAGGTTTTGTGGCCAAATTTGGGAAAATCGGGCGATACATATATATGAGAGCTATATCTAAATCTGAACCAATTTGAATGAAATTTTGCAGACTTGAAGGGCAATGGAAAAGATTACCTTTTGCCAAATTTGGTGACGATCCGTTTGAAAAAAAGCGCAACGTGACCCCATCTGTCGAAATCGGGCGAAACATATATATGGGAGCTATAGCTAAATCTGAACCGATTTCGATGATTTTTTGCACATATAGTTAGTGCTATAGAAGATTATATAGAAGATTATATATTTTGCCAACTTTGAGTAAGATCGGTTAATAAATAAAGGTTTTGTGGCCAAATTTGGGAAAATCGGGCGATACATATATATGAGAGCTATATCTAAATCTGAACCAATTTGAATGAAATTTTGCAGACTTGAAGGGCAATGGAAAAGATTACCTTTTGCCAAATTTGGTGACGATCCGTTTGAAAAAAAGCGCAACGTGACCCCATCTGTCGAAATCGGGCGAAACATATATATGGGAGCTATAGCTAAATCTGAACCGATTTCGATGATTTTTTGCACATATAGTTAGTGCTATAGAAGATTATATAGAAGATTATATATTTTGCCAACTTTGAGTAAGATCGGTTAATAAATAAAGGTTTTGTGGCCAAATTTGGGAAAATCGGGAGATACATATATATGAGAGCTATATCTAAATCTGAACCGATTTGGATGAAATTTTGCAGACTTGAAGACAATGGAAAAGATTACCTTTTGCCAAATTTGGTGACGATCCGTTTGAAAAAACGCGCAACGTGACCCCATCCGTCGAAATCGGGCAATACATATATATGGGAGCTATATCTAAATTTGATCCGATTTCTTCCAAATTCAATAGCGTTCGTCCTTGTGCCCAAAAAACTACCTGTACCAAATTTCATCAAAATCGGTTAATAATTGCGACCGGAATCCTGTGAACAACAAATACATGGACATACGGACGGACGGACACCAAGCGCTAGATCGACTCAGGAGGTGATTCTGAGTCGATCGGTATATATTTTATGGGGTCTAAAATCAATATTTCTGATAGGCACATTTTTTGGCCGATCAAACTTATTATACCCTGACCACTATGTGGTTTAGGGTATAAAAAATGTTATGTCCCAAACAATATATGTTCTAACATATATATCGCAAACATATTATGCTAGTTTATAAATATGATATGCTTGCACTTAAAAATAATGTGCTAAAAATTTGAGTTCCAAACATATAATTTTTACACCGAAACATATGAAAAACAGTCTTTTTCGTCCGTGTGCACAAAGTTGAGCACCATTCGTATACCATGGAATACTGAAATAAAAGACCCAAAGCAGCCAATAACCTGATAATGCGAACCAGCCCGCTATAAAAGGTAAATATAGGTGCGCCAATGGTAGCATTAATCCATCAACGGATGACCCTATACAGAGGACAGCTATAGCGTCTGCATATATTTATGAAATTTATTAAATTAAATGAACCTGCACGCACAGAAAAAACATGTTTGGACATGGTTGCCGCATCCATTTAATGCTTATTTAGAGTATGTAATTGTCGCGAAAACCATGTATTTTGTCTTTGTACAAATAATTTTCGAGCGGAGAAAAATATATGTTGGCAATAAGCATTTAAATGGTTCTCAAATGCCGCAAACATGTTCTATTATTTAAATGATAGAATTTGAGACCATTATATGGTCAGGAAAATCATGTATCTGACCATTCAATTTTTTTACTTTTTTGCAGAGAAAAAAATATTTTTATAGTTTACGTATAGACATGTCTACAACCATTACATGGCCATAAAGACCATGTACATTGTTTTCGTGACCATTTAATTTTCTAATTTTTTTGCAGCGACAAGAATTTTATAAAAACATTGAGCAGGTACACACGATTTTCATTTTGCGCGTCAGTCGTGTGTTGATTGTTTCTTGGAATGGACGGAGAATACGGAATTATTGTGTTTTGTGTTAATTTATTTATTCAGAAATGGCACGTGGTTTTATGTGAATACCAAAAAGGAAAGTGTAATTGAAAAAAATATACCTGGTTTTTGTTCTGCATTTTGATATATGGTATAATTTATTTTTATTTGCAGTTACATGATGTCTGCGTTTGTACATTTGATGGGCACGATGTAAATATGGAATGATTACTTATTGTTGAAATTGAACCAAACTAGAGTGTGTAAAAATATGTGAAGTTTGCTTGCACGACATTATAAATACAAATAAACAATGAATTAGATTATAAATAAATAAAAACAAATAAATAAAGTTGATTTTGTGTTTTCTTTTCTCAAGTGGCGTCCTTTTTTCGACGACGAAAAAAGTTTTTTCATAAAAATCAAAACATTTTAGGTTGTGACCATGTTCTTTTAACTAGAAGAAAAACATTTTTGACGAATAACATAACATTTTAGATCGTGACCATTGTCTTTTAATGGAAACAAAATTCTTTTTATCAATATAATAACATTTTAGATGAGGACAATTGTATTTTTCTTAGAACCATGTTCACTGAGCCAACATGGTTGCAGGTTAAAATGTTACATGGTCGCCGCAAAAATAGCTGCTATCATATTATTTTGCTCTTCGAATATGATTGTGGCAATCATGTTTCTTCTCTGCGTGTGAAATCCACCAACACATAACCTTTGTCATCCGGTCCAGCCAAAAATATTGCCACACTTTTATTCACAACACTTTTCGCATTATAAAAATTATGACCGCCAACTAAAACAAGAACAATAAATTCCAGTCAAAAACATAAACGGATACCAAACCCGACCGACAACAGCAGTGATAACAGCAACTGCAGCACCATTTATTTATTAGAGATTTGCCAAATGGTTTGTTAAGGACATGCAACAAGAACCCCCCATGGTGGTAGTGACATTGGTTGCAGCAAGCTTCATAACATATATCCAGCCATCCGACCCTATTCAACAGCATACCATGAGTAAATTAATGACAATAGAAGCAAATAAACATATTTCGAATAGGCGAAAAAAGCGAACTGCAAAAGCTACCAAAAGTTTAACTAGAGTTGGTTCCAAATTCCCTAAATCCTTGGCCAAACAATTTTAACCAAATTATGGAGTGTTTTATTTTATCTAGTCCATAATGACAGTTGCAATGGCTATGGCTATGGAGAAGCGCAACAGTCACTGGATTTGCTGGCACAATTTGCCAAAGCCATTTTCGAAATGGCACAAATGCCGGGAAGCAGTTAACCACCAAAGATCTATGAACAAATTCTGAACAAACAATTGGGATAAAATTAAATTTCAATTTGTGTATTTTTTTTTTTAAATTGCCACCGTCCACCCATATCCATGTGGCAATTCGTAAGGATGTGGGGCAATGCTTATACGCTCAGAGTAAATATTAGTTAAAGTGTGGAGAGATAAACTTGAATGCTTTATTAGATAGATCGAAGCAGGCCATTTGGTTGGATCTCAGATGTTGTCGTCTTCTCATCTAACTTCTGTCACCAAATTTTAGAATTACCTCTTCAAAAAAATGCACTTATTGTGTTGTGAAAAATGAAAATTTTTACGTTTCAATTAAAACTTCCTAAATATCAGAAAGTTTTCTTCACTGCATAGTTTTGGTCAATTTTAGTTAAATGAACCAAAAGGTTCAGAATTTAAAATAGTTCAGAATTTCTTAACCCTTATACTACGTTGGGTATTAGGTCATATTTTTCATCACCGAATTTCTTACTTTTGGATTATAATTAAAAGTTCTTACTACTCAGCATGAATTCAGCAATTAATGCACTGAGTGATAGAAATTGTTAATTATATTTGAACAGTAAGATATGCGGTGTTGAAAAATACGATATGGGTCATCAAATGACCCCAACGTTGTATAAGGATTAAATTTTATATATTTTTCCAAAAATTCGTCTATTTCGAACTCCAATTTTTTATTTTTCAACTTACAAAATTTTCTTTAGCAAGAGAAAAAAGTTAATTACATCTAAATAATTTTCTTGGATATATCGAAAAATATTTACTTATCCATTGGACCAGGATGCATGCATGCTGTCTTGCATACAAAGGGACTATGTCCCAATCCCAGATTTGACCAAACACCGACAAGTTTTTCAGCGGTTGATAAGCCCCTCTCTGTAACGCTGGTGCTATTTCTGAGTGTTTCTAGATTTCTTTAACCCTGGAAAGTCATCCTTATTTTTTATACACTAACGTCATACTTCGTCATTTTGACTACGGTTTATTTCAAGACGCTATAATTTACATCGTAAGCAAAAATGAGAACCAAAATTGAGTTTATTTTCTTATTCAATTTGTTTTTAATTAGTATAAAACAAAAATTCGTAAAATGTTTGAATTAGTATAACTTAAATTTATGATTTCCCAAACGACTAAAATGCATTTTAAATCGAAAATGAAATTACGCGTCGTCATTTTGACGAACGATGACTGTCCAGGGTTAAGAGGTTTCACCGTAGTGTGAAACACCGTTCGGGCTCGGCTATAAAAAGGACGTTACTTGTCATTGAGCTAAACGTAGAATCCGGCAGCACTCCTTGATAGGCGAGAAGTTCACCACCAGTAGTATCACAGTGGACTGAATAGTCTAAATTAATTTAATTTAAAATTTTCCTCTTGGTGCAAATTAAATTAACTTGATAGAGTTCTTGATGTTTTGGTAGATATATATAGAAATAAAATTTTGACAAAATTTTCTATAGAAATAAAATTTTGACAAAATGTACTATAGAAATAAAATTTTGACAAAATTTTCTATAGAAATAAAATTTTGACAAAATTTTCTATATAAATAAAATTTTGAAAAAAATTACTA
Source organism: Haematobia irritans (assembly GCF_050003625.1). Classification (NCBI taxonomy): domain Eukaryota; kingdom Metazoa; phylum Arthropoda; class Insecta; order Diptera; family Muscidae; genus Haematobia; species Haematobia irritans. Next base: position 185,348,547 of record NC_134397.1, on the reverse strand, counting down.
TAGAAATAAAATTTTGACAAAATTTTCTATAGAAATAAAATTTTGACAAAATTTTCTATCGAAATAAAATTTTGACAAAATTTTCTATAGAAATAAAATTTTGACAAAATTTTCTATTAAAATACATTTTTTTTTTGACAAAATTTTCTATAAAAATTTTGACGAAGTTATCTATAGAAATACAATTTTGACTAAATATTCTATAAAAATAAATTTTTGACAAAATTTTCTATAAAAATTTTGACGAAGTTATCTATAGAAATACAATTTTGACAAAATTTTCTATAGAAATAAAATTTTGACAAAATTTTCTATAGAAACAAAATTTTGACAAAATTTTTTAGAAATAAAATTTTGGCAAAATTTTCTATAGAAATCAAATTTTGACAAAATTTTCTATAGGAATAAAATGTTGACAAAATTGTCTATACGAATAAAATTTGGACAATATTTTCTTTAAAAATGTTGACGAAGTTATCTATATAAATACAATTTTGACAAGATTTTCTATAGAAATACAATTTTTACAAAATTTTGACAAAATTTTCTATAGAAATAAAATTTTGACACCATTTTTTATAGAAACAAAATTTTGACAAAATATCCTACAGAAATAAAATTTTGACAAAATTTTCTATAGAAATAAAATTTGGACCAAATTTTCTATAGAAATACAATTTTGGCAAAATTTTCTATAGAAATAAAATGTTGACAAAATTTTCTATAGAACTAAAATTTTGACAAAATTTTCTATAGAACTACAATATTGACAAAATTTTCTATAGAAATACAATTTTGACAAAATTTCTATAGAAATAAAATTTTGACAAAATTTTTTAGAAATAAAATTTTGACAAAATTTTCTATAGAAATCAAATTTAGACAAAATTTTCTATAGAAATAAAATGTTGACAAAATTGTCTATACGAATAAAATTTGGACAATATTTTCTTTAAAAATGTTGACGAAGTTATCTATATAAATACAATTTTGACAAGATTTTCTATAGAAATACAATTTTTACAAAATTTTGACAAAATTTTCTATAGAAATAAAATTTTGACACCATTTTTTATAGAAACAAAATTTTGACAAAATATCCTACAGAAATAAAATTTTGACAAAATTTTCTATAGAAATAAAATTTGAACCAAATTTTCTATAGAAATACAATTTTGGCAAAATTTTCTATAGAAATAAAATGTTGACAAAATTTTCTATAGAACTAAAATTTTGACAAAATTTTCTATAGAACTACAATTTTGACAAAATTTTCTATAGAAATACAATTTTGACAAAATTTCTATAGAAATAAAATTTTGACAAAATTTTTTAGAAATAAAATTTTGACAAAATTTTCTATAGAAATCAAATTTTGACAAAATTTTCTATAGAAATAAAATGTTGACAAAATTGTCTATACGAATAAAATTTGGACAATATTTTCTTTAAAAATGTTGACGAAGTTATCTATATAAATACAATTTTGACAAGATTTTCTATGGAAATACAATTTTTACAAAATTTTGACAAAATTTTCTATAGAAATAAAATTTTGACACCATTTTCTATAGAAACAAAATTTTGACAAAATATCCTACAGAAATAAAATTTTGACAAAATTTTCTATAGAAATAAAATTTGGACCAAATTTTCTATAGAAATACAATTTTGACAAAATTTTCTATAGAAATAAAATGTTGACAAAATTTTCTATAGAACTAAAATTTTGACAAAATTTTCTATAGAACTAAAATTTTGACAAAATTTTCTATAGAAATACAATTTTGACAAAATTTCTATAGAAATAAAATTTTGACAAAATTTTTTAGAAATAAAATTTTGACAAAATTTTCTATAGAAATCAAATTTTGACAAAAATTTTCTACAGAAATAAAATGTTGACAAAATTGTCTATACGAATAAAATTTGGACAATATTTTCTTTAAAAATGTTGACGAAGTTATCTATAGAAATACAATTTTTACAAAATTTTGACAAAATTTTCTATAGAAATAAAATTTTGACACCAATTTCTATAGAAACAAAATTTTGACAAAATATCCTACAGAAATAAAATTTTGACAAAATTTTCTATAGAAATAAAATTTGGACCAAATTTTCTATAGAAATACAATTTTAACAAAATTTTCTATAGAAATAAAATGTTGACAAAATTTTCTATAGAACTAAAATTTTGACAAAATTTTCTATAGAACTACAATTTTGACAAAATTTTCTATAGAAATACAATTTTGACAAAATTTTCTATAAAAATACAATTTTGACAAAATTTCTATAGAAATAAAATTTTGGCAAAATTTTCTATAGAAATACCATTTTGACTAAATTTTCTATAGAAATACAATTTTGACTAAATTTTGTATAGAAATAAAATGTTGACAAAATTTTCTATAGAAATAAAATTTTGGCAAAATTTTCTATAGAAATAAAATTTTGGCAACATTTTCTATAGAAATAAAATTTTGGCAAATTTTTCTATAAAAATACCATTTTGACTAAATTTTCTATAGAAATAAATTTTTGACAACATTTGCTATAAACATTTTGACGAAGTTATCTATAGAAATAAAATTTTGACAAAATTTTCTATAGAAATAAAATTTTGACAAAAATTTCTATAGAAATCAAATTAAGGCAAAATTTTCTATAGAAATAAATTTTTGACAAAATTTTCTATAAAAATTTTGACTTAGTTATCTATAGAAATACAATTTTGACAAAATTTTCTATGGAAATACAATTTTGACAAAGTTTTCTATAGAAATAAAATTTTGACAAAATTTTCTATAGAAATAAAATTTTGACAAAATTTTCTATAGAAACAAAGTTTTGGCAAAATATCCTACAGAAATAAAATTTTGAAAAAATTTTCTATAGAAACAAAATTTTGACAATATTTTCTATAGAAATAAAATTTTGACGAAGTTATCTATAGAAATACAATATTGACAAAATTTTCTATAGAAATAAAATGTTGCAAATTTTTTTTGAAATAAAATATTGACAAAATTTTCTATAGAAATAAAATGTTGACAAAATATTCTATAGAAATAAAAGTTTGAAAAAATTTAACATTTAACAAAATTTTAATTTTTTTTAATTTCGACCATACTATAAAAGTCCATTGTAAGTTTTCCTTATTGTAGAAAAAGTATTTTTTAGTAGATATTGCAAAATATACCTCTCCAACTAAGAGGTATATCAATTTTCTAAAGAATACAATTTTGACAAAGTTTTCTATAGAAATAAAATTTTGGCAACATTTTCTGTAAATTAAATGTCTTTAAAAATTTTAATTTCTTACATTTTGGCCATACTATCAAAGTCCATTGTAAGTTCTCCTTATTGTAGAAGTAGTATTTTTCCCTTGTTGGTGCAATCGCTAAAATAAAACATTTCTTTCGAAGAAAAATCATTTTATTCATACTAACCACAAAAATGTGATCAAACATTTCAAAATAAGATTTTTAATTTTTTTTTCTCATTTCAAAAAATGTTCTTAAAATTTTGGTAGATTATTTTTGATAAAATGTTCTTCAAATTTTGGTAGATTATTTTGGCAAGTGTGGCAACCGTGATCCCATTCCTCTTTCTTTGTTTTATATGTCTCCAGTAGCCATTCCACGATCGCAGCAAGAGTGTCTTCTAGAAATCTGGCATTCTTATAGTCTGACTCACTCACCCTTATTTGTGTCTCGAGTGCATTCTCCACTCCTTAGCACACTCACCCACCCAGGCATCTAATGTATTGTCGTAATCGTAATGTGTTGTCTGTTATTATTCGCGTGGGCTAACATACTTCTCCGACAGTACTCGGCTTCTGCTCCCAAATCGCCTCTTTCCCGATATGGTAATATTTATAAAACAGAACTGTGACTTAGGTAGAAACAGGACAGTGGCATAGTTAATCCTCCCCAAAACACTACCTACATACACTATCACCCATTTCTCCTATTCGTCAGAGATGTGCCAGGTTTGGATTCCCGCAACCCTTCTGGCTGACGCCTCACTCTCATTCACTAGTTTTTCAGACTTTTCCCCATTTGGATCACCCCATAGTATTTTCGTCGCCCTTTAGAATATTTCACCATTCTACACCTTCTGAATTTTTCACCGTGCACTGGTCTTTGTGTCCTAGTTTTTATTACAAGTTCATTTGCCTTTATGTTTCATCTTTTTTTGGCATGTGCAGCTACCTGTAAAATGCAGATCCGAGTAATAGTTGATTATATATGGTTTGTAATTGCACCGTACCTTCGATTCTTGCTCTCTTTTAGCAAAAACTATCACCAGATACTGGTCCGAGTACATCATTTCATAAGTCCAAAGGCTTGATGTCCTTAAAATCTCATTTTGCGTAGCTTAGAATACCCATTTCACTGATACAAAGATTTCTTACTTGAGCAAAGTCGATAAACTTTTCAATGACGGCGTGCTTATTTTGATATAAACATGTAAGGAAAGTCTAAAGTCGGGCATTTTCGGTACCATCTTCGATACCATATCAAATCCGTGGTGGTGGTTAGCATGTCCGTGGTGCAATGGTTAGCATGTCCGCCTTGCATACACAAGGTCGTGGGTTCGATTCCTGCTTCGACCGAACACCAACAAGTTTTTCAGCGATGGATTATCCCACCTCAGTAATGCTGGTGACATTTCTGAGGGTTTCAAAGCTTCTCTAAGTAGTTTCACTGCAATGTGGAACGCCGTTCGGACTCGGCTATAAAAATGAGGTCCCTTGTCATTGAGCTTAACATGGAATCGGGTAGCACTCAGTGATAAGAGAGAAGTTCACCAATGTGGTATCACAATGGACTGAATAGTCTAAGTGAGCCTGATACATCGGGCTGCCACCTAACCTAACCTAACCTAAATCCGTCAAATGTGTTGGGTGTTATATACAAAGGTTTTTGTCCCAAATACAATACACTTAAATCTGACTCGATCGTCTTTACTTTAAAGAGACCTAATGTTTGGCTCGGAATCCATACCAAAATCCTTAAGAGAAGGTCAAAATCATGGATCCAAGTAAACTTTTTTTTGGTTTAGAAGGAGGTCCCTTAGCATTAAGCTTGAGATACAATCTCGCAACTGTCATTAATAAGATAACCTCCGGTGGTATCACATTAACAATGTAGTAAACTAAGTTTGTCTATCACAACACACAGTCACCTTACCAAACCTTGTGACTACCCGCAATGATGAAAACTGCTTCATCATATTATTTAATGTAATCTTTTGTCGAGTGTATCGGAGCAAATTACCCCATTTATTCACCATACAATGGCCTATAAAAGAACAAGATTGCACAACTTTAGCTCAACCCAAAATAACTATGGTAGCATGGAACCTAGGCCAGTAGAATTACTATTGCATATTGACAATGGCAATATTGCGTTCCTCCAATTCCATCCCAGGCGACCATAAAATACCAAACATTTCATTATCTTTGGAAATGGAAACGAAACTCAGCACACAAAGACCAAGAATGATAATAGTTGGCCATAGTTAATGTTCTTCGATAGTTGGTTGAATGTTTCGGTGGATGGTATCCACATTCAATCTCCTACACCTCCCCACTAGCTAAGGATCATTGAGTGTTTGTTCAATTGTGGAGTATCCTATTAAAGTTTATAATAAAACCGATTTCAAAACGAAATGCCCAAAACCACAAATCTTTTCCTTGGGCTGTAAATTCCAAATTAAAGTACATGTTACGTACGTATCACCCATTGACGATGGACACGAGTGGAGCATTAGGCCAACATATGCCGCTGCCTTCGTTTATTTGAAATCAAATCAATTTAAAAATTCCTATAATCATTATCTTGTTTGGGGGAATATGGAAATCTCTATACCAAGTACCCGTTAGAGTGCTATTCTTTCCAAGACCTTTAGGTGGTATTGTTTGGGCCAATTGTTTGGATCATAAACAAAACCCACCTTCTCCCATGAACTAACAATTGAATGACTGCTGGAATACTACGAATTCATTCTACAGACCATCAACTAACATTTCCTATTGCGTGTCGACTCCTTCTCATCACCATTTGGGAAGTTAGTCAAAGAGAGGCAAGTCAGTCTGCAATCCCGCCCGTCATTCATTCACTACTCGCTCACTCATGAGCCACTTAACGAACAAGCCACTTGAACTTTACAAATGTATAACTGTCATTTCCATTGTCTCCTATCCTTTGTTGCGTATTGTTTTCCATCATCCTGATGGAATAAAGGTTATCATGGTAATAGTCGATTTGTCCAGAAGTTTGACACACGTTAGATTGGGGAGAGGTATATTAAGCAATCTTTGGCATTCATAAATCATATCATAGATAGCATATTCCCGAAAATTGGTACGTTAGGCTAGGTAGCCACTCATTGAAATTGACCTTCCGGTTTGACTTCTTCAGCCTATAGAAGCTGCTAAATTTATCTGATTTATGAGAAATTTAAAACCTTTTTTTAGGTTCATAAAGAAATATGCCAAATTTGGTATATATCAGAAATGTTGCCAGATTTTTCTGGCTCTTGTCCCCAAATTGGCACGCTTTCGTCCCCAAAAATCCTCTATTAAAATTAAAATCCTCACATTTTTGAGTGTTTCAAAGCTTCTCTAAGTGGTTTCACTGTAGGTTAGGTTAGGTTAAAGTGGCAGCCCGATTAAGATTCAAGCTCACTTAGACTATTCAGTCCATTGCGATACCACACTAACTAAAAGTACCTATTACATATGGGCACTTCTAGTTTTAACCGTTGAACCTTCTCGATTATTTTCTTCTGTTGAACCAACCAGATTGTTCCAAAAACATTAGCAGACTGCGTAAGTTAACGTTTTCCAGGTCCGCCAGTAATCTGAAGCTATATGCCCCTAAAATTTGCTTACGCCTTACACAAAATGCAGGACACTCACATAAGAGGTGTTTTATTGATTCCTTTTCCTCCGCATCATACAATAGTCATTATACTTCGCACCAATAGTTTTCGCAAAATCGCCTATCAGGCAGCGACCCGTTATAGCAGATATCAGGAGTGATATCTGTCGTCTCGAGAACACTAGCATATCTAGTGTGCGGTTTAAGTTTAAATGGGCCCATATTTGTTTGGTGTCGTTACAACCCTTACAATTCTCCCATCGAACATTTGCCATCATGACAGCCTTCTCACGCAGTAAGAGCTTGCAGGTAGCCAGAGGCATACCAACAGATTCTAGTTCCCCTGGAATATGTAAGGTAGTTCCTAGCCTTGCTAGCTCATCTGCTTCGCAGTTCCCCGGTATGTTCCTATGGCCAGGCACCCATATTAGGTGAATATTGTGCTGCTCGGTCATCTCATTGAGAGATTTGCGGCAGTCGATGGCCGTTTTCGAGTTGAGGAACACAGAGTCCAAGGATTTTATTGCAGGTTGACTGTCTGAGTATATATATATTAATGCCAATATTGCTTGGAGCATTACTTCTCAGCCAATTCACCACTTCTCTTATTGCTAATATTTCAGCCTGAAAAACACTACAGTGATAAGGTAATCTTTTCGCTATTCGTAATTCCAGATCTTTAGAATATACACCGAAACCCACTTGGCCATCCAATTTGGAGCCATCAGTGTAGAAATCTATATATCTTTTATTCCCAGGGGTCCGTGTACACCACGCCTCACTTTTGGGAATTAGAGTCTCAAACTTTTTGTCGAAAAGTGGACTCGCCAAAGTGTAATCCACTACGTTAGGCACATCTGACATTATTTTGAGGACCGAACTGGGACCGTAATTTTTTTCCGACCACAGCGATAGCTCACGCAACCGCACAGCCGTTGTTGCAGCTGACTGTTTGGCCAAAATGTCTAAAGGCAATAGATGCAGTATGACATTAAGGGAGTTTGTTCCTGTATTGCTGAATGCACCTGAGATACACAAGCACGCCATACGCTGAACTTTGTCTAAACTTGTCGGCTGGTGAAGTGCCGGCCACCAGTCTACAACACTCTGTAGTCTGGTGGCCGGCGTTCACTGTAATGTGGAACGCTGTTCGGACTCGGCTATAAAAAGGAGGTCCCTTGTCATTGAGCTTAACATAGAATCGGGCAGCACACACACGCACAGAAAAAACATGTTTGGGCATGGTTGCCACATCCATTTAATGCTTATCTAGAGTATGTAATTGTCGCGAAAACCATATATTTTGTCTTTTTAAAAATATTTTTCGAGCGGAGAAAAATATATGTTATGTTGGCAATAAGCATTTAAATGGTTCCCAGATGCCGCAAACATGTCCTATTATTTAAATGATAGAATTTTAGACCATTACATGGTCGAGAAAATCATGTACCTGACCATTCAATTTTTTTTACTTTTTTGCAGGGAAAAAAGTATTTTTAAAGGTTACGTATAGACTTGTCTAGCACGATTATATGGCCATAAAGACCATGTAACAGGTTGGCTGATAAGTCCCCGGTCTAACAAAGAAAAACACATTTTTTTGTTGTCAAAATTCGTTTTCATTATTCAACATTGTTCCCTTCAAGAGCGATACAACGATTATAACGACCTTCCAATTTTTTGATACCATTTGGTAGTACTCCTTCGGTTTTGCCTCAAAAAAGGCCGCAGTTTCGGCGATCACCTCTTCATTGCAGCCAAATTTTTTCCCTGCGAGCATCCTTTTGAGGTCTGAGAACAAGAAAAAGTCGCTGGGGGCCAGATCTGGAGAATACGGTGGGTGGGGAAGCAATTCGAAGCCCAATTCATGAATTTTTGTCATCGTTCTCAATGACTTGTGACACGGTGCGTTGTCTTGGTGGAACAACACTTTATTCTTCTTCATATGGGGCCGTTTTGCCGCGATTTCGACCTTCAAACGCTCCAATAACGCCATATAATAGTCACAGTTGATGGTTTTTCCCTTCTCAAGATAATCAATAAAAATTATTCCATGCGCATCCCAAAAAACATAGGCCATTACTTTGCCAGCGGACTTTTGAGTCTTTCCACGCTCCGGAGACGGTTCACCGGTCGCTGTCCACTCAGCCGACTGTCAATTGGACTCAGGAGTGTTGTGATGGAACCATGTTTCATCCATTGTCACATATCGACGGAAAAACTCGGGTGTATTACGAGTTAACTGCTGCAAACACCGCACAGAATAATCGAAACGTTGTTGTTTTTTTTTTTTTGTCAAATGTGAGCTCGCGCGGCACCCATTTTGCACAGAGCTTCCGCATATCCAAATATTGATGAATGATATGACCACCACGTTCCTTTGATATCTTTAAGGCCTCTGCTATCTCGATCAACTTCATTTTACGGTCATTCAAAATCATTTTGTGGATTTTTTTAATGTTTTCGTCGGTAACCACCTCTTTCGGGCGTCCACTGCGTTCACCGTCCTCCGTGCTCATTTCACCACGCTTGAATTTTGCATACCAATCAATTAATATTGATTTCCCTGGGGCAGAGACCGGAAACTCATTATCAAGCCAAGTTTTTGCTTCCACCGTATTTTTTCCCTTCAGAAAACAGTATTTTATCAAAACACGAAATTCCTTTTTTCCATTTTTTTTTTAAATAACAAAAGTTGCTTGCATTTGAAGGTTGGTACTATATAAAAATAATATGCATTTAATACTAGCGACGCCATCTATGTGTCAGACCGTGGACTTATCAGCCAACCTGTTAGTTGTTTTAACTGATAAAAAAAAACAAACAAAATAAATAAAACTAAAATTTGTTGTAGATTTGATTTTAAATTGGTTTCATTTAATTTGAAAAAGGTTTCATTTTATATGAAAATACTTAATATTTTCATTCTTATTGACCTGTTGCGTCACATAACAGGGAAAGAAACTTTGTCAGATATTGATGAAATCGGCGGTGCGCCCCTACAGCTTCATTTCCCGTGCATAATAGCGCCCGGATCATCCTATCATGCCATACCAAATTTATAAGCTTTACCGCCCCCTACAATATCACCACTTTCCCATTTCAATTGCCTGGCCTAGACAGAAATATTTTGTTGCCAGAAATGAATGTCCACAAAATATTTTGTATTACTGTCTTTGAAATACCCAAAAACAGTTATTCCCTCAAACGATGAAATTTTGACATTGCTTTGGCATTCATCATTGTTGTTTTTATGTGGAGTTAAAAGAGTTAAGTTGTTGTGGTTATCCCATTTGTTCGATGTTCTTGATGATTGTTCAAAAAGTCCATACTCCATATTGCTGCAACGTCAGTCAGTGGATACTTATTGCCTTCCAAACATGATGAGGACTGCTGCAGATGCAGACTACTCAAACAGATTTTGTGTTTCTCTTTTTTTTTGTTTTGGTATTGAGAAGTGCCATTGTCAACACTCGGATTATGCGTTTCTATTTGTGGACAAGGAGCTTGTTGGAATTTGCACTGTTCTATGATAGTATATTTGGTGGAATAGTGTGAGTTTATGATAAAGTAGCCAAAACTACACCTGGTATCTAGATGGAGATGGAGAAATTTGTTGGTCGTTACAGCTGTGAAATAAATACCAAAAAATCTAATATTTAATCCTTCTTTTTACATAATATCAATTGACTAATTTCATGGTCTAATTGTAAGTAGAGAAAAAACATAGTTGTTGCAATCATACAATAATACAATATTTTGATAACACTGGTCAATTGCCAGGTATCTTCAAACTTCTTAATAATGTTTTCTAAATTGTAAGCAGAGTCCAGTGTTGCCAGGTTAGGGGTTTCCCCCCAAATTTAGGGCGTTTTTTCACGTTTAGAGAGATTTATAAAGGTAAAATTTATTTGGGGTGATTTTTGGGGGTAAAAAATTATTTCAGACCTTATTAAGTGGAGCAATTCTCAAGCAAATTCGGAACAATTCTAGCATGAGTTATGAGAAAAAAGATGCGGAAAGTCAACAAGAAGATCCTAAATACAAACAAGTATCCAATAGCAGTATTTTCGTTATCTTTTTTAAACTCTTCTGTTGAAAGGGCATTTTTAATATTTGACAAAATTAAAAACAATCGTATTTTAACTTAGCACCAATTTTTTGCCATCTGATTAAATTTTCAATGTTAACGACACGAAAGCAAGAAAACTAAACAAGAACAATTTATACGTAAAATTCAGTATATGCTGCAAAGCCTCTTGAACAGTTTTAACTAAGTTTTCTTTTTATTTTACCCATTTTTGTTGTCTTAAGGTGTGTTTTACTAAAAGCTTCCTTATTAAATGAAGTCCGCCTAAAGGCGGGCTTGCGCATTAGAGGGTTAAGAGTAAGCCCGCTTTTTAAATTGATATACATATTGTATTATTACATGCATAGAAAAAATAATTTCCTCAGGGATGAAATTTTAAACAAACGAAAATCTCTTTTGTTTTAAAGTATTTTTTTAAATAGCAAATTTTATTTACTTCAAACGAAAAAAAAAATTAGCATCAAAAGAAAACTTAGTTTTTCTCAAATTTCGTTTCTCAGGAAAGAACTCTTCTTTCAGAATATTTGTGTTAAATTTAATTTTTAAAGTGTATCACTATAGGATTTTTTTCACGTAATTTTGGGACCACTTTTTGTACTTTTATATTCTGAAATTTTTTGGGGGTTTTTGAAAAAAGCTTAGACCAATTTAAGGGTTTTTTCTTAAGATTTGGGGGGAAGAATCAAAAATCACCTGGCAACACTGGTAGAGTCAATGTTAGACAAAAGAGGCAGACGAAATAACAGGTTGGCTGATAAGTCCCCGGTCTGACACATAGATGACGTCGCTAGTATTAAATGCATATTATTTTTATATAGTACCAACCTTCAAATGATTCGTGTCAAAATTTGACGTCTGTAAATCAATTAGTTTGTGAGATAGAGCGTCTTTTGTGAAGCAACTTTTGTTATTGTGAAAAAATGGAAAAAAAATGAATTTCGTGTTTTGATAAAATACTGTTTTCTGAAGATAAAAAATACGGTGGAAGCAAAAACTTGGCTTAATAATGAGTTTCCGGACTCTGCCCCAACAATAATTGATTGGTATGCAAAATTCAAGCGTGGTGAAATGAGCACGGAGGACGGTGAACGCAGTAGACGCCCGAAAGAGGTGGTTATCGACGAAAACATCAAAAAAAATCCACAAAATGATTTTGAATGACCGTAAAATGAAGTTGATCGAGATAGCAGAGGCATTAAAGATATCAAAGGAACGTGTTGGTCATATCATTCATGAATATTTGGATATGCGGAAGCTCTGTGCAAAATGGGTGCCGCGCGAGCTCACATTTGACCAAAAACAACAACGAGTTGATGATTCTGAGCGGTTTTTGCAGCTGTTAACTCGTAATACACCCGAGTTTTTCCGTCGATATGTGACAATGGATGAAACATGGCTACATCACTACACTCCTGAGTCCAATCGACAGTCGGCTAAGTGGACAGCGACCGGTGAACCGTCTCCGAAGCGTGGAAAGACTCAAAAGTCCGCTGGCAAAGAAATGGCCTCTGGGATGCGCATGGAATAATTTTTATCGATTACCTTGAGAAGGGAAAGACCATCAACAGTGACTATTATATGGCGTTATTGGAGCGTTTGAAGGTCGAAATCGCGGCAAAACGGCCCCATAAGAAAAAAGTGTTGTTCCACCAAGACAACGCACCGTGCCACAAGTCATTGAGAACGATGGCAAAAATTCATGAATTGGGCTTCGAATTGCTTCCCCACCCACCGTATTCTCCAGATCTGGCCCCCAGCGACTTTTTCTTGTTCTCAGGCCTCAAAAGGATGCTCGAAGGAAAAAATTTGGCTGCAATGAAGAGGTGATCGCCGAAACTGAGGCCTATTTTGAGGCAAAACCGAAGGAGTACTACCAAAATGGTATCAAAAAATTGGAAGGTCGTTATAATCGTTGTATCGCTCTTGAAGGGAACTATGTTGAATAATAAAAACCTGTTATCTATATTAGCCAATACATTTCTTGATCAGTTTATATAGAGATGTCTATAAATAATTGTGGACCGATATGAACCAATTTTTATATGGTTATTAGGGGCCATATTCTAACACTATGTACCGAATTTTAACGGCAACGGATTAAATTTGTTCCTCCTAGACCCTCTGCAAGCGAAATGGGACTATACCGATATGGCCCATTTGCAATACCAAGTTTCAAAAATTTCAACAGACGGATGGATCGCTAGATCGATTCAGAATTTCACCTCGACCCAGAATATACATGCATTATGGGGTCTGCAACCAATATTACAAAAGGAATGACAAACCCAGTAAAAACAATTTGAAGTTGCTCCACAAACATTTCTTTTAAAGAAGTTCTGTGAAGGTTTTGCAAATTACTAGAATTTTAAATTGAGTTTAAATGGACACATATATTTCTATAAATATATACGCCAAAAATAACAAAATAAAAACGATATACAACATAAACACACAATCTTTGAAAAAATCGAATACAGTAACTCCAGAACGCACTAACCGATTTTCATGCTTTTATAATTTGAATTCCTCGCAGTTGCTTTTGTTATAAAATAATTTTATTTTTTCACATGAAAAATGTTCGGAGAACGTAGATTGTAATCATGTGGTGAAAATAGGGTACCTCATTTTTTGATTTTTCAAAATTGGGCCAAAGTTAGGTTAGGGGTGATGTCTGGACAATGACCCGCTACTTTATTTTTCCATATTTGGTGGCGGAGGTGGATCACCCCTTAATACGAAACAAAAATTCTCTGATTTACTTGAGATTTATAGAGAGGTTATGAATATATTATGGGGTACCCGATTTTTTAATATTTGGACGGGAAGGGGGACCTCTCCTTTGCCCTACTGTTTGAAAATTGGAATAAAATTATCCGATTTGCTTGATATTTTCAGGGAAGGTTGAAGGGGGCGTCTAGGCAAATCTACTTTATTTTTCGATATTTGGTCGAGGAGGGGCCTCCCCTTTGTCCCACTTTTTTTAAAGTACAGTGAAAAAAAACTCAAATTTGTCGACTTACTGAAATTTTACGGAGAACTTGGGGCAGATTATGCAATTTTTATGAGGTATATAATTTTTTAATATTTGGCCGGGGAAAAATAAAAGGGCACAGGGAGTTCTTCTTTCTCCTCAAGCCCATACCTTGAAACAACTAAACTTTTCCAATTTACTTGAAATTTACAGAAGATGTGGGTAGGTTTTGTTACTATAATGGATCTTTGTTTTTGTGATATTCGGAATGGAAGAGGGGCCTTCCCTTTTTCTGGGACGTCTACACAATATACGCTATATCATTTTTCGATATTGGGACTAGGACCATCTCTAAAACTGAAAAAAAAACCTAGAATTCTCAAGTTTACTTAAAATTTACAAAGGCGATTTTTTGGGTACTTGGACGGGAACCTTCTCCTTGCCCTACACTATGCAACTTGAAGGAAAGTCTACAGATTTTCTTGGAATTTGCAGAGAAAGTGGCGTCCCTTTACAAAAAAATAGAGCAAAATCTGAAATTTGGAGAAGAAATTTATACAGGGTACATGATGGGAACTCGGTACATAATTTTATGGTTTTGCCACAGGCCAGACCTTTTTAAGTAAAAAACGTAAATTTACATGAAGTTTACAGGCAACGTAGAGGGTGCTTCATTTTCCGGTATATGTTTGGGAAAGGCATGTTCTCTGTGTCCAACACTTCAACAAATGTTAGTATGGTAAATTTGTAAGTACTTTTACTTTTTCCGATTTATTGGACGGTAGAGAGGTATACCTCCCCTTGACAAACCACGTTTGAAATTCACAGCAAATGTAGAAGATTTTCCAACGATTTAAATACAGAACAATTAAAAAAAACTATTCGAATACAGAACAATTAAAAAACAAAAAAATGGTTGAAAGGGAACACCCCCTACCCGACGTTTGTTAAGCCGGACCGTTTTACATCTGCATAACCGCCCTATTTCTGTATATAAACGAAAAAGCAAGTTATCCAATTTTTTTTGAAATGTATGGGACACGTATGTGGAAACCATGGAGTGATTAATCTGTATTTCAGTTTTTGTACCAGACTTCCCCTGACCCTACCCCTTTAAAGAGTTAAAATCTTTTCAAATTTGTTTTCAGATCGAAGGATATGGTTGATTAAGTTAACGAAAATATGCTTCGGGAGGCGCAGCGAAGCGGGCCGGGTTACGATAGTTAGAATTAGTGTTGTAAATTTTGATTACTTTTGACTACTCGTTACTACTCGTTACTTTTGAATTTAGTACTCGTTACTTTTATAAAAAAAATTAAACAAGTATATACGGCCGTAAGTTCGGCCAGGCCGAAGCTTATGTACCCTCCATCATGGATTGCGTAGAAACTTCTTCTAAACACTGCATTCCACAATCGAATTACTTAAGTTGCGGTAACGCTTGCCGATGGCAAGGTATCTTAACACCACCTAACACCATCTTCTAAATTGTATGTAAGTCCATACGTGGTATATATTAAATCAAAAAAGATCGATCCAATACGTATATAATTCAGTTTGACAAAGTAGACATAAAATTTTGACAAAATTTCCTACAGAAATAAAATTATATCAAAATTTTCTATAGAAATAAAATTTTCACAAAATTTTCTATAGAAATAAAAATGTTCACAAAATTTTCTATAGAAAGAAAATTTTGACAAGAATTTCTACAGCAATAAAATTTTAACAAAATTTTCTATAGAAATAAACTTTTGACAAAATTTTCTATAGAAATAAAATCTTGGTAGATTATTTTTTGGCTCGAGTGACAACCGAACCGAATAAAATTTTAACAAAATTTTCTATAGAAATAAAATTTTGACAAAATTTTCTATAGAAATAAACTTTTAGCAATGATGAAAATTTTATTATGAACGGAATAAAATTTTAACAAAATTTTCTCTAGAAATAGAATTTTGACAAAATTTTCTATAGAAATAACATTTTGGTAGATTATTTTTGGCTCTAGTGGCAACCATGATTATAAACCGATATGGACCAATTTTTGTGTGATTGGACCAATTTTGGTATGGTCTTTAGCGACCATATACTAACACTACGTTCCTAATTTGAACCGGATCGGATGAATTTTGCTCCTCCAAGAGGCTCCGGAGGTCAAATCTGGAGAACGTTTTATATGGGGCCTATATATAATTATGGACCGTTATGGACCAATTCTGGCACGGTTGTTAAAGATCATATACTAACACCATGTTCCAAATTACAACCGGATTGGATGAAATTTGCTTCTCTTGGAGACTTCGTAAGCCAAATCTGGGGATCGGTTTATATGGGGGGCTATATATAATTATGGACCGATGTGGACCAATTTTTGCATGATTGTTAGAGACCATATACCAACACCATGTACTAAATTTCAGCCGGATCGTATGAAATATGGTTCTCTTAGAGGCTCCACAAGCCAAATCTGGGGATCGGTTTATATGGGGGCTATATATAATTAAGGACCGATATGGACCAATTTTTGCATGGTTGTTGGAGACCATATACCAACATCATGTACCAAATTTCAGCCGGATCGGATGAAATTTTCTTCCCTTTGTGGCTCCGCAAGCCAAATCTGGGGATCGGTTTATATGGGGGCTATATATAATTATGGACCGATGTGGACCAATTTTTGCATGGTTGTTAGAGACCATATACCAACACCATGTACCAAATTTCAGCCGGATCGGATGAAATTTGCTTCTCTTTTAGGCTCCGCAAGCCAAATCTGGGGATCGGTTTATATGGGGGCTATATATAATTATGGACCGATGTGGACCAATTTTTGCATGGTTGTTAGAGACCATATACCAACACCATGTACCAAATTTCAGCCGGATCGGATGAAATTTGCTTCTCTTTTAGGCTCCGCAAGCCAAATCTGGGGATCGGTTTATATGGGGGCTATATATAATTATGGACCGATGTGGACCAATTTTTGCATGGTTGTTAGAGACCATATACCAACACTATGTACCAAATTTCAGCCGGATCGGATGAAATATGCTTCTGTTAGAGGCTCCACAAGCCAAATCTGAGGGTCCCTTTATATGGGGGTTATACGTAAAAGTGGACCGATATGGCCCATTTTCAATACCATCCGACCTACATCGATAACAACTACTTGTGCCAAGTTTAAAGTCGATAGCTTGTTTCGTTCGGAAGTTAGCGTGATTTCAACAGACGGACGGACGGACGGACGGACGGACGGACGGACGGACGGACATGCTTAGATCGACTCAGAATTTCACCACGACCCAGAATATATATACTTTATGGGGTCTTAGAGCAATATTTCGATGTGTTACAAACGGAATGACAAAGTTAATATACCCCCATCCTATGATGGAGGGTATAAAAAGACATTGTGGTCACTTTTTAATAATATCTTCCTCTTTTTTAAATTTAAAAACAGTATAGAAAAGCAAATTACATTAGCCAGTTTTGTTCTAGTGTTATAAAATGTGGTGTTGTAGATATATGGGTCTCGATAGAAAAAGATTTTCACCAATCATTCAAATTTTTAGAGCCAATTTCGTATTCACTATTTGGTATTTTTTCGTCAGGGTATATCTAAATGGCATTGTGTATTATTGATGCTTGCAATTTGCAAACTTTTTAAATCCACCATTTTCCACCATTGACAGTGGATGAAAATATTTAGCGATCATTTTTATCGTGAGACCCAATGTTGAAAATTTCCAAGGGGTTTTGGATAAGCTTGGGTACCTTCTCTGAAAACAATTGGATTGAACCAGCTGAAGTCAACGACATTATTATTCATACTATTCGAATGAGACGTGATCCATGTGATGCTTTAAATTATAGCTCCCACCTACACCCAATGCAAATTTTTTCAAATGCAAACGTTTTTAAGAAATCAGATAAATTTTTCACTTTCTTCAAAGGTGAAGCCATATATCCTTTTCGTGTTATTTTAACTGATAAAACGATTTTCGAAAACATCAATTAATATTTTCCAAGAAGTCAAGAATTTTACTTCCAAACCGCCAACTTACTTACCGTCAGAAGAAAAAAACTGTCATTGAAGATGTTGAGTACTCTTTTACTAGTAACGAGTACTCAAAAAATTAGTCAGTAACGAGTACTTGTAATCAAATACTCGTTACTTTCCCAACACTAGTTAGAATAAAAAAAATTTAATATAAAATATAAGTGAAATATGTGAAAAACCGAATAAAATTTTAACAAAATTTTCTATAGAAATAAAATTTTGACAAAATTTTCTATAGAAATAAACTTTTAGCAATGATGAAAATTTTATTATGAACGGAATAAAATTTTAACAAAATTTTCTCTAGAAATAGAATTTTGACAAAATTTTCTATAGAAATAACATTTTGGTAGATTATTTTTGGCTCTAGTGGCAACCATGATTATAAACCGATATGGACCAATTTTTGTGTGATTGGACCAATTTTGGTATGGTCTTTAGCGACCATATACTAACACTACGTTCCTAATTTGAACCGGATCGGATGAATTTTGCTCCTCCAAGAGGCTCCGGAGGTCAAATCTGGAGAACGTTTTATATGGGGCCTATATATAATTATGGACCGTTATGGACCAATTCTGGCACGGTTGTTAAAGATCATATACTAACACCATGTTCCAAATTACAACCGGATTGGATGAAATTTGCTTCTCTTGGAGACTTCGTAAGCCAAATCTGGGGATCGGTTTATATGGGGGGCTATATATAATTATGGACCGATGTGGACCAATTTTTGCATGATTGTTAGAGACCATATACCAACACCATGTACTAAATTTCAGCCGGATCGTATGAAATATGGTTCTCTTAGAGGCTCCACAAGCCAAATCTGGGGATCGGTTTATATGGGGGCTATATATAATTAAGGACCGATATGGACCAATTTTTGCATGGTTGTTGGAGACCATATACCAACATCATGTACCAAATTTCAGCCGGATCGGATGAAATTTTCTTCCCTTTGTGGCTCCGCAAGCCAAATCTGGGGATCGGTTTATATGGGGGCTATATATAATTATGGACCGATGTGGACCAATTTTTGCATGGTTGTTAGAGACCATATACCAACACCATGTACCAAATTTCAGCCGGATCGGATGAAATTTGCTTCTCTTTTAGGCTCCGCAAGCCAAATCTGGGGATCGGTTTATATGGGGGCTATATATAATTATGGACCGATGTGGACCAATTTTTGCATGGTTGTTAGAGACCATATACCAACACCATGTACCAAATTTCAGCCGGATCGGATGAAATTTGCTTCTCTTTTAGGCTCCGCAAGCCAAATCTGGGGATCGGTTTATATGGGGGCTATATATAATTATGGACCGATGTGGACCAATTTTTGCATGGTTGTTAGAGACCATATACCAACACTATGTACCAAATTTCAGCCGGATCGGATGAAATATGCTTCTGTTAGAGGCTCCACAAGCCAAATCTGAGGGTCCCTTTATATGGGGGTTATACGTAAAAGTGGACCGATATGGCCCATTTTCAATACCATCCGACCTACATCGATAACAACTACTTGTGCCAAGTTTAAAGTCGATAGCTTGTTTCGTTCGGAAGTTAGCGTGATTTCAACAGACGGACGGACGGACGGACGGACGGACGGACGGACGGACGGACATGCTTAGATCGACTCAGAATTTCACCACGACCCAGAATATATATACTTTATGGGGTCTTAGAGCAATATTTCGATGTGTTACAAACGGAATGACAAAGTTAATATACCCCCATCCTATGATGGAGGGTATAAAAAGACATTGTGGTCACTTTTTAATAATATCTTCCTCTTTTTATACCCACCACCATAGGATGGGGGGTATATTAACTTTGTCATTCCGTTTGTAACACATCGAAATATTGCTCTAAGACCCCATAAAGTATATATATTCTGGGTCGTGGTGAAATTCTGAGTCGATCTGAGCATGTCCGTCCGTCCGTCCGTCCGTCCGTCTGTTGAAATCACGCTAACTTCCGAACGAAACAAGCTATCGACTTGAAACTTGGCACAAGTAGTTGTTATTGATGTAGGTCGGATGGTATTGCAAATGGGCCATATCGGTCCACTTTTACGTATAGCCCCCATATAAACGGACCCCAAAATTTGGCTTGCGAGGCCTCTAAGAGAAGCAAATTTCATCCGATCCGGCTGAAATTTGGTACATGCTGTTAGTATATGGTCTCTAACAACCATGCAAAAATTGGTCCACATCGGTCCATAATTATATATAGCCCCCATATAAACCGATCCCCCGATTTGGCTTGCGAGGCCCCTAAGAGAAGCAAATTTCATACGATCCGGCTGAAATTTGGTACATGGTGTTAGTATATGGTCTTTAACAACTATGCAAAAATTGGTCCACATCGGTCCATAATTATATATAGCCCCCATATAAACCGATCCCCCGATTTGGCTTGCGAGGCCCCTAAGAGAAGCAAATTTCATCCGATCCGGCTGAAATTTGGTACATGGTGTTAGTATATGGTCTCTAACAACCATGCAAAAATTGGTCCACATCGGTCCATAATTATATATAGCCCCCATATAAACCGATCCCCCGATTTGGCTTGCGAGGCCTCTAAGAGAAGCAAATTTCATCCGATCCGGCTGAAATTTGGTACATGGTGTTAGTATATGGTCTCGAATAACCATGCAAAAATTGGTCCACATCGGTCCATAATTATATATAGCCCCCATATAAACCGATCCCCCGATTTGGCTTGCGAGGCCTCTAAGAGAAACAAATTTCATCCGATATGGCTGAAATTTGGTACGTGATGTTAGTATATGGTCTCTAACAACCATGCAAAAATTGGTCCACATCGGCTCATAATTATATATAGCCCCCATATAAACCGATCACCAGATTTGACCTCCGGAACCTCTTGGAAGACCAAAATTCATCTGATTCAGTTGAAATTTGGTACGTGGTGTTAATATATGGCCTCAAACTCCCATGCAAAAATTGGTCGATATCGGTCCATAATTATATATAGGCCCCATATAAACCGATCCCCAGATTTGACCTCCAGAGCCCCTTGGAAGAGCAAAATACTTCCCATTCGGTTGAAATTTGGTACGTGATGTTATTATATGGTATCCAACAACCATGGAGGAATAAGAAGTTTTAAGATACCACAACCCAAGTAATTCGATTGTGGATGACAGTCTTTCGTAGAAGTTTCTACGCAATCCATGGTGGTGGGTACATAAGATTCGGCCTGGCCGAACTTGCGGCCGTATATACTTGTTTAAATTTAAAAACAGTATAGAAAAGCAAATTACATTAGCCAGTTTTGTTCTAGTGTTATAAAATGTGGTGTTGTAGATATATGGGTCTCGATAGAAAAAGATTTTCACCAATCATTCAAATTTTTAGAGCCAATTTCGTATTCACTATTTGGTATTTTTTCGTCAGGGTATATCTAAATGGCATTGTGTATTATTGATGCTTGCAATTTGCAAACTTTTTAAATCCACCATTTTCCACCATTGACAGTGGATGAAAATATTTAGCGATCATTTTTATCGTGAGACCCAATGTTGAAAATTTCCAAGGGGTTTTGGATAAGCTTGGGTACCTTCTCTGAAAACAATTGGATTGAACCAGCTGAAGTCAACGACATTATTATTCATACTATTCGAATGAGACGTGATCCATGTGATGCTTTAAATTATAGCTCCCACCTACACCCAATGCAAATTTTTTCAAATGCAAACGTTTTTAAGAAATCAGATAAATTTTTCACTTTCTTCAAAGGTGAAGCCATATATCCTTTTCGTGTTATTTTAACTGATAAAACGATTTTCGAAAACATCAATTAATATTTTCCAAGAAGTCAAGAATTTTACTTCCAAACCGCCAACTTACTTACCGTCAGAAGAAAAAAACTGTCATTGAAGATGTTGAGTACTCTTTTACTAGTAACGAGTACTCAAAAAATTAGTCAGTAACGAGTACTTGTAATCAAATACTCGTTACTTTCCCAACACTAGTTAGAATAAAAAAAAATTTAATATAAAATATAAGTGAAATATGTGAAAAAATTGTTTTTTTTTTTTGTTTGTTGTAATTCCTTCATTCAAAAGAACTTCCAAGGTACAAATTCTAAGGCAATGTAAACGATCCAAAAACGAAGTACTTCCATTCTATCGAATAAAATCAAATTATCTAGTTTCTGAGATACGATGAAATATATTTTCAACAGTTCGGTGTACGGACAATTGTTTGAGATCGAGTATATGTCAATATTGTTACGATTTTATATTTAGGCGTTTTTATATATGACGGTCTGGCAATACGAGAACATTCTGGCAGCACTACAATATTCTGGCAACGCCAGAACATTCTTTGACAACGCTAGAAGGATCTACGACCATTAAGTTATTCATCTGGTGGCTGCCAAACACATATACACTCACTTAGATATATGCTCGCATTACTACAACAACAATGACAATAGACAATGAGATGAAATGAGAATGCAAAATAACAAAGCAAAGGGGTTGTTATTCTATGAGAGAGTAAGAACTAACATTTCGATATGAAAACAAGTATATACAGCAGTAAGTTCGGTCGGGCCGAATCTTAAATACCCACCACCATGAACCAAATATTAGGGTTTCCTTTGAAATTTCAGGAGGGCTTGAGGACTTGAGGACACAACCCGAAGATAAATTTAAAGATTTCACCTATGAGGACTATATCAGATTCTGGATTTGTAAGAACCATTTTTGTTTGAGTTTTAGAGGAATCATTAACATCTCTTGTAAGTGTGCAAGAAAATTATAAAATAACGTCTTGATTTGAAATCTTAAATCTGTAGAAGTAAAATCTGGAAATTTTACATTGAGTTTCAAGCAATTTTCATGATCAGTGCGCCTTCTACATCCTCAAGAAGTGAAGTCGGTCTATATGGAGGCATTACCAAATGGACCGATAAAAACTTAATCCGATACACGTTTTTGTGAGCCTAAAATACCAGAATATTTACAATTTCAGGCACATCAGATAAAAACTACGGTTTCTAGAAACTTAAGGAGTTAAATCGGGAGATCGTTCTTATGGGGGCTATACTAAAATATGGACCGATACCCACCATTTTCGGCACACCTCTTTGTGACCCGAAAATACCTCTAGATTTCCAATTTCAGGCAAATAGGATAAAAACTTCGGATTCTAGAAGCCCAAGAAGTAAAATTGGGAAATCGGTCTATATGGGGGCTATACCAAAATATGGATCGATACTCACCATTTTCGGCACACCTCTTTATGGTCCTAAAATACCTCTAGATTTCCAATTTCAGACAAATTGGATAAAAAATACGGTTTCTATAAGCCCAAGACCCCAAATCGGGAGATCGGTCTATATGGGGGCTATCCCAAAATATGGACCGATACTCACAATTTTTGGCACACGTATTTGTGGTCCTACAATACCTCTAGATTTCCAATTTCAGATAAATTGAATAAAAACTGCGGTTTCTATAAGCCCAAGAAGTAAAATCGGGAGATCGGTCTATATGGGGGCTATACCAAAATATGGACCGATACTCACAATTTTTGTCACACGTATTTGTGGTCCTACAATACCTCTAGATTTCAAATTTCAGGTAAATTGAATAAAAACTTCGGTTTCTATAAGCCCTAGAAGTAAAATCGGGAGATCGGTCTATATGGGGGCTATACCAAAACTTGGACCGATACTCACCATTTTTGGCACATCTCTTTATGGTCATAAAATACCTCCAGATTTCAAATTTCAGGCAAATTGGATAAAAACTACGATTTCTATAAGCCCAAGACCCCAAATCGGGAGGTCGGTTTATATGGGGACTATATCAAAACCTGGACCGATATAGCCCATCTTCCAACTTGACCTGCCTGCAGACAAAAGACGAGCTTGTGCAAAATTTCAGCACGATTGCTTCATTATTGAAGACTGTAGCGTGATTACAACAGACAGACAGACGGACAGACGGACATCGTTATATCGTCTTAGAATTTCTCCCTGATCAAGAATATATATACTTTATATAGTCGGAAATCGATATTTCGATGCGTTACAAACGGAATGACAAACTTATTATACCCCCGTCACCATTCTATGGTGGTGGGTATAATAAGCAAACAAAAGAACATAAAAGAAATTAAGGAAAGTACTAGAAAATGAATAGATGATTCCAACAAGTGATAGCGAAATTTTATCGTTACAATTTGAAATTTTAAATTAACGGAAACTAATTTAAATAAACTTAAATCTATAATTATCAAATTCGTAACAATATGTTAGAACATATTATGTTTAGGACATACAATTATTTAAAAAGTAATATGTATGGATGCTAAAATATATTAATTTAGAAATTTAGAAATAAACACATATGTGTTTAGAAACAGAGACCGAGAGAGTGTGCAACAAGTAATCATTTGGAAGTAACCAATTGACGCCTTAAAAATATATCCACACAAAGAATATTTCATTAAAAGTTTTTTATCAGTGTATGCCTAATGTGAAACATAATATGTTTGAACAATACAAACAATATTTTGTTTTGCCCAATCCTGAAAATATATATGCTTGAAGCAGAATGTGTTTGGGAGTATATGTCACAGTAGCGATTTTTTGAGGGTGTATACGCTCTACCCGTCATACATATCTCAAAAACTTTTCTCTTGGACAAATAGCCATTGTTTGTCGAGTGTATAACACAGTACGCTACACTGTGGTAAAGAACACGGTTCGAAGATGGTCATAGAAAACATAACCCTTGCTATTGGCTTTAGTATAATGGCATTGTTGTCATTGTTGTTCTTCATCTGTTAACGGGTGTGATTTTTCATTATTGGTATTTGTTACGTCTCTTGGTCACTTGGAAAAGTGGGGGATATGGCAGCTTTATCCACTTCTCTTCGCTCATTCAATTTTGCCAACCATGGATGGATGGATGTATCCACAACAACTCATAGCCAAAACTGTCTGAGTTTTTAGGAAATTATGAACATTTTCATTGTTTATGTTTGGAGTATGAGTTAACATGTCCCGAGTGTTTCTGTGCATAAATAAATCAAGTAATTGTTACAGCCCTTGGGGTTATAATGTACGGTGATGTATGCTGGAAAATATTCAACCATTAGGCATCGCGTCTCATTCCACGATGTGTCCATAGAAAGGATGGGCACTTCCCATCGCATCAACAAAGCCATTGATTTCCAATGAGTACACACAAACAGAAATTATGGGCTTCAATCATGATGTTAATTTATTCAATCAATGTTTAATTGAAATTTCTTCAGTTAGGCAAAAGATTATATCAATTACGGCTTCAATTAAAAATAAATTACATCAAATAGAAAATTAATTTATGTAATAAATTTATTATTGAAAATTAGACCACAGCGTACGGTTAAAACACATTATACACTCCATGGAAAGAACAGCGAAATCAGTACTTAGGATGCACAACTGCTTCCAGATACAAAAGTGAGGCAATCATAGGTTTTATTACGGCCGTAAGTTCGGCAAGGCCGAAAGATTGTCATCCACAACTGAAGTACCCGAATTGTGGTAACTTACCTATATTAGTCAATTCAGTTCCAGATCGCATGTAATTTGCTCCTGCAAGAGGCTCCAGTAAATTTTTGAGTGTCGGCTTATATGTTTACCTAATCGTGGTCCGTTGTGGTCCATTTGCCGACCTACATCAATAATAAATACTTGTGCAAAGTTTAAACTCGTGATTTCAACAGACAGATGGGCATCACTAAACCGACTTAGAATTTCGCCATGACCGAGAATATATATATTTTATGGGGTCTCAGACCATTATTTCGATGTGTTACAAACGGAATGACAAAGTTAATATACCCCAATCCTATAGGGGAGCGCTAAAAACATAGCGCTTTACTTTGTTGCATTACATATCAGCCTATCTGTACTAATAAACATATTTTCATATTCATATTCATATTCATCTTTATTTAATCAAACCGAGCCCATGCGGACTATATGTTGATAGATAATACAAATGATTACAGGTATTTGCTTGAAATGATTAAACTAACTAATACATATTTTAAAAACATTAAGTGAAAAATACTATAATAAAACGAAATATATATGAAAATTATGAAAATAAAAACAAAGAAATGTGATGTTTAAAACTAAAAACCTAACGCACACTTTTATAAAAAAAAAAAAATAAAATAATTATGAAAAAATAAATGGTGATATTTATTTATTTATTTATTCATTATTAAGTTACAATTGAAATTGATAACTTAAATGGCTTAATGGCTATGACAACTAAGGTCTTAAGCTCACAAGGTGTATTTATTACATTTATACTTTGTAATTATGGATAATTCTTTGTTTTATAGATAATGATACAATGATGTGTCTTTCAAAAATTTTAAGATTTTAGTTATGTTGTTAAATTTAGGAATTGAAATTAATTCGAGTGGATCGCAATTGTGAAAAATTGTGTTTCTAATGGTATCAAATTTAGGGCAATAACATAAAAGATGTTCCAATAGCAATGAATACGGTATATCACACTCGCATATCTGGATCTCTTCGAGCTTTATCAAGTGGCCATGAGTCAATCTGGTGTGTCCTAGTCTAATCCTGATCAATTTCATACAATCTGTTCTTGCTATTATCTGTGATGGTTCCTTAAACAAGTTAAGTATAGAATTTCTATTAACATTTATACGTTTGTACCATTGAGAAGTTTGGTAATATGTGGTGTCTCTCTTAGTAAAAATATCTGTAATACCTTTTGATGTATCTTTAATATTGAGATTATATCTATAAAATAGAGGTGATCTTAAAGTGTCTTTAGCGGTATAATCTGCAAACTCGTTGCCGATAATACCGCAATGTCCAGGTATCCAGATTAGCGAAATTCTAGGATAATAATGTGTTAAGTAGTTCCGGATAGTTCTAGAATAAATATTGTTGTTGTTTATATTCAGTATAGTGTGGATTGCCGATAGAGAATCAGAACAGATAACATATCGTCTTCTCCTGGAAGTTGTAAATTTTATTGCCTCATATATAGCTATCAGCTCAGCTGACAGTATTGAACAATATCCTTGGATTAAGGCCTTTACCATAACTTTATCTTCAGTAGTTACACTGAAACCTACGAGATCTTGTGAAAGCAAAGATCCGTCGGTGTAAATGAAAGTATGTTGCTGAAACTCCTCCTGGATATTCTTGAACATCACCCTGAACAGAATGGGGTTTAGATTGCACTTGTTACCGACATTGAGACTAGTATTGATGCAGTCCTGTTTAAATGTCCAAGGAGGGTAGCTTTTTAGTTTCGACCTAATAGGTTTACAATTCGAAATAAATTCATTACCTATGTCCAGCATCTTATGTAGGATAGATTTAGTCCTAGGTGGTCTTTTCCTTTTTCTTATTCTCCCGACTTCTTTGTTCAGAGGAAATGGTGATAAAATTATTGTCAGTGAGAAACATGACTAGTTCAAACGATTATTATGAAAATGCAAAGTCAATCTATCTTTAAATGTATGAGAAGAAATTGAAAAATCCTTAGCAATAGCAGGCAAATGGTTCCATAGCCTTGTTATGCGAATTGCAAAAGATTTCTCAAAAATGTTGTGGCTGAAATGTTCCACACGGAGTTGTGAATTTCTCGTGGAGTGTAAAAAATTGAAGTTATGCAGAAGATAAGAAGGTTGTCTGCGTTTTATGACATTAAAAAAGAAAGAAAAAGAAAAAAATTTTTCCCAAAGTTTTATTTCTATAGAAAATTTTCCCAACATTTTATTTAGTTATATAGAAAATTTTGTCAAAATTTTATCTCAATAGAAAATTTTGTCACAATTTTTTTTCTATAAAAAATGTTGCCAAATTTTAAATCTATAGAAAAATTTAGCATGCCTGCCTTGCATACACAAGGTCGTGGGTTTGATTCCTACTTCGACCGAACACCAAAAAGTTTTTCAGAGGTGGATTATCCTACCTCAGTAATGCTGGTGACATTTCTGAAGCTTTCAAAGCTTCTCTAAGTGCTTTCACTGCAATGTGAAACGCCGTTCGTCCTCGGCTATAAAAAGGAAGCCCCTTGTCATTGAGCTTAACATGGAATCGGGCAGCACTCAGTGATGAGAGAGAAGTTCACCAATGTGGTATCACTATGGACTGAATAGTCTAAGTGAGCCTGATACATTGGGCTGCCACCTAACTTAACGTATCTCTATAGAAAATTTTGTCAAAATTGTATCTCTATAGAAAATTTTGTCAAATTTTATCTCTATAGAAAATTTGGTCAAATTTTTATCTCTGAAGAAAATTTTGTCAAAATTTTATCTCTTTAGAAAATTTTGTTAAAATTTTATCTCTATAGAAAACTTTGTTAAAATTTTATTTCTATAGAAAATATTGTCAAAATTTTATTTCTATAGAAAATTTAGTCAAATTTTTATCCCTACAGAAACTTTTGTCAAAATTTAACTCCATAGAAAATTTTGTCAAAATTTTATATCCCAAGAAAATTTTGTCAAAATTGTATCTCTATAGAAAATGTTGTCAAAATTTTATCTTTATAGAAAATTTTGTCAAAATTTTATCTCTATGGAAAATTTTGTCAAAATTTTATTTCTATAAAAAACTTTCTTAAAAATTTTATTTCTATAGAAAATTTTTCCAAAATTTTATTTATATAGAAAATTTTGTGAAAATTTTATCTCAATAGAAAATGTTGTCAAAAATTGATCTCTATGGAAAATGTTGTCAAAATTTTATATCTATAGAAAATTTTGTCAAAATGTTATCTCTATAGAATGGAGCCACCATGGTGCAATCTAACCTAACCTATCTCTATAGAAAATTTTGTCAAAATGTTACGTGTATAGAAAAATAATGTCAAAATTTTATCTCTATATAAAATTTTGTCAAAATTTTATCTCTATATAAAATTTTGTCAAAATTTTATCTCTATAGAACATTTTATCAAAATATTATCCCTATAGAAAATTTTGTCAAAATTTTATCTCTATAGAAAATTTTGTCAAAATTTTATCTCTATAGAAAATTTTGTCAAAATTTTATCTCTATAGAAAATTTTGTCAAAATTTTATTTCCATAAAAATTTTTGTCAAAATTTTAATTCTATAGAAAATTTTTTAAAAATTTTATTTCTATAGAAAATTTTGTCAAAATTTTATTTCTATAGAAAATTTTGTCAAAATTTTATTTCTATAGAAAATTTTGCCAAAATTTTATCTCTATAGAAAATTTTGCCAAAATTTCATCTCTATCGAAAATTTAGTGAAAATTTTATCTCTATAGAAAATTTTGTCCAAATTTTATCTCTATAGAAAATTTTGTCAAAATTTTATCTCTATGGAAAATTTTGTCAAAATTTTATTTCTATAAAAAAATGTCCTAAAAATTTTATTTCTATAGAAAAATTTTCCAAAATTTTATTTATATAGAAAATTTTGTGAAAATTTTATCTCTATAGAATGGAGCCACCATGGTGCAACCTATCTCTATAGAAAATTTTGTCAAAATGTTACGTGTATAGAAAATTATGTCAAAATTTTATCTCTATATAAAATTTTGTCAAAATTTTATCTCTATAGAACATTTTATCAAAATTTTATCCCTATAGAGAATTTTGTCAAAATTTTATCTCTATAGAAAATTTTGTCAAAATTTTATCTCTATAGAAAATTTTGTCAAAATTTTATCTCTATAGAAAATTTTGTCAAAATTTTATTTCCATAAAAAATTTTGTCAAAATTTTAATTCTATAGAAAATTTTGCCAAAATTTTATCTCTATAGAAAATTTTGCCAAAATTTCATCTCTATAGAAAATTTAGTCAAAATTTTATCTCTATAGAAAATTTTGTCAAAATTTTATCTCTATAGAAAATTTTGTCAAAATTTTATCTCTATAGAAAATTTTGTCAAAATTTTATTTCTATAGAAAATTTGGTCAAAATTGTATCTCTATAGAAACTTTTGTTAAATTTTATCTCTATAGAAAATTTTGTCAAAATTTTAATTCTATAGAAAATGTTGTCAAAATTTTATCTCTTTAAAAAATGTTGTCAAAATTTTATCTCATTAGAAATTAAAACTGTCAAAATTTTATCTCCATAGAAAATTTTATCTCTATAGAAAATTTTGTCAAAATGTTATCTCTATCGAAAATTTTATCAAAATTTTATCCCTATAGAAAATTTTATAAAATTTTATCTCTATAGAAAATTTTGTTAAAATTTTATCTTTATAGAAAATTTTGCCAAAATTTTATTTCTATAGAAAATTTTGTCAAAATTGTATCTCTTTAGAAAATTTTGTCAACACTTTATCTCCTTAGAAAATGTTGTCAAAATTTTATTTCTATAGTAATTTTTTCTTAGTTGGAGAGGAATATTTGGAAAATTCTACCAAAACATCAATAATTCTACCAATCTACCAAACAGTAAAAAAATCTACAATTTGTGGTAGAATTCAACTGTGGCAACCGTGACTACATCGTAGATTTTTTCTGTGTACTAAGCAAGTAACAAAGTTATAACTGGTATTTCTGTAAAATACACACTTTTGTCCGAATATGAGCAGAAAAAGTGCCAGACAATTTGCCTGAACTCTGTTGTTCTTCGATTATTTGAAATATTCAAATGTTCTCCTCTTTTTCCTTTGTTATTTTTTTTTCAATTTTCAAAGAAGAAATCCTAAAGCATTTTGTTCAAACACAAATTGTGGTAATTCCATTGAACATTCTTTCCTTCCTTCCTGGACATAACCGCTGTTGCATATTAAGGGGAAAGACACTCAAGGCTATCTCTGCGGTCGCCGTGGGAATGAATGGCATGTTGAGAAGTACTTGCCTCGTGCGGTGTTTAGTTTAATTAAAAATTTATCCTTACAATGAAAATAACTTATAATATAATTCTATGGTAATAAATTAAAAGTTAGGGAATACTGTGTAGGGTTTATGGAATAGTTGATTCACCTACTATACCCTACACGAGTAAGTGGTTGCAGTATATAAACTCTGGGTCCCCTTGGATATCTGTCAGGAAGGATTCTACACACATACCCAAAAACATATGTTTGGGCATCCTTTGTCTTTGGAAAAAAAAAACTTTTCTTGCTGAGGAATAAATTACGGTGTCTAGATGCCAAAGAAGTCAAACCGTTCTATATAGAGCTATACCAATAAAATGGACCGATATGGTGTATATTCGTTACATGTATTTATAGAATTAAAAAACCTCTTTGTATACAATCGGTTTTAAAATCGCCTTGTCTAGGAGCTCAAGGAATCAAATCGGATTATATAGAAGCTGTACTAAAACTTGGACGACACGCCTATATATAGATTTAAAATGCTTCTTGGTTCTCAATTTCAGGCACGTCGAACACAAACGACGGTGTCTACAAACCCACGAAATCAAATCAGGACCACATCAAAACTTAACCAATCTTCTAATTTGCCTGTTAGGCAAAGAAAAAGAATCTTTACCTACTTTCAGCGATACGTCCATTATTGAAGGCTGTAGCGCGATTTCAACAGACAGACGGAACCTCGTCGAAGATCTGGTACGTAATGCTAGAAGTTTTAACAAAATTTTCTAGAAAAATAAAATGTTGACTAAATTTTCTAGAGAGATCAAATTTTGACAAAATTTTCTATAGAGATAAAATTTTGACAAAATTTTCTATAGAAATGAAATTTTGGCAACATTTTCTATAGAAATAAAATTCTGACAAAATTTTCTATAGAAATAAAATTTTGATAAAATTTTCTATAGAAACAAAATGTTGGCAAAATTTTCTATAGAAATAAAATTTTGATAAAATTTTCTATAGAAATAAAATGTTGACAAAATTTTCTATAGAAATAAAATTTGGACAAAAATTTCTATAGAAATAAAATTTTGACAAAAATTTCTATAGATAAATTTTGACAAAAATTTCTATAGAGATAAAATTTTGCAAAATTTTCTATAGAAATAAAATTTTGACAAAACTTTTTTTAGAAATAAAATTTTGACAAAATTTTCTATAGAAATAAAAATTTTCTATAGAAATAAAAATTTTCTATAGAAATAAAATTTTGACAAAAACTTTTAGAGAGATACAATTTTGACAAAATTTTCTAAAGAAATAATGTATTTGTTGTTTTGATCTCAGCTTAAAAACCATTGCGTTGACTAAACTACAAGAGTAGCTTAACCAACAGAGTTGTCCTCTGTTTGAATGTTGTCAAATTTATTTGGGGACTGCGAGATGGTTGGTTTTTTGGTTTTGACAAAATTTTCTATAGAAATAAAATTTTGACAAAACTGTCTATAGAAATAAAATTTTGACAAAATTTTCAATAGAAATAAAATTTTGACAAAATTTTCTATAGAAACAAAATTGTCAATAGAAATAAAATTTTTAAAAAAATTTCTATAGAAATAAAATTTTGACAATAATTCTAGAGAGATAAAATTTTAACATAATTTTCTATAGAGACCAACAGAGTTGTCCTCTGTTTGAATGTGGACAAATTTATTTGCGGAAAGCCATATCGACTGCAAGATGGTTGATTTGATGGTTTTGACAAAATATTCTATAGAAATAAAATTTTGACAAAACTGTCTATAGAACTAAAATTTTGACAAAATTTTTTATAGAAATAAAATTTTGACAAAAATTCTAGAGAGATAAAATTTTAACAAAATTATAAACAAAATTTTGACAAAATTTTCTATAGAAACAAAATTTTCAATAGAACTAAAATTTTTACAAAAATTTCTATAGAAAAAAAAAGTTGACAAAAATTCTAGAGAGATAAAATTTTAACAAAATTTTCTATAGAGATAAAATTTTAACACAATTTTCTATAGAAATAAAATTTTGACAAAATTTTCTATAGAAATAAAATGTTGACAATATTTTATATAGAAATAAAATTTTGACAAAATTTCCTATAGAAATAAAATTTTAACAAAATTTTCTATAAAATTAAAATTTTCCATAGAAATAACATTTTGACAAAGTTTTTTATAGAAACAAAATTTTGACAAAATCTTTTATAGAAAGAAAATTTTGATAAAATTTTCTATAGAAATAAAATTTTTTACAAAAATTTCTATGGAAATACAATTTTGACAAAATTTTTTATAGAAAAAAATGTTGGCAAATTTTTCTATAGAAATAAAGTTTTAAAAAAATTTTCAATAGAAATAATATTATAACAAAATTTTCTATAGAAATAAAATTTTTACAAAGAATTTCTATAGAAATAATTCTTAGCCTGGAAGAATCTTTCTAACAGTGTAAAGTTGAGCGTGTAAAGCTTACACTATTTCGCAAAACCCCAGGATATATTTAATTCATTTGTTCCCTATTCCATATATGCTTATATATTCTCATTATAAATGTCGAGACATATAAATATAAGGTTTGTTAGAAAAGTTGAGTTGTTATAATTGATGTTGCATGTCTTCCTGTTACTATGTAAACTTTCTTTTTTATTGCAGTAGGGGACTGAAGAAAAAGTAAAAGTCCTTTCGGCAAACTTTTCAAAAAAACGGCAGCTACAAATGACAACTCAACAAAAGAGTTTCACAAATGTTATTTTGGCAGAGATATATGCATGTGAATGTACATTTTTCAAAAGTTTGAACTGCTGGCATGATTGAAAGGTCAGGAAATAGTGGTAACAAAGCAGACAGACACCTAGAAAAAAAGAATAATTTTTTCAAAAATTTCCAAAAATTCACGTATTCGTCTGAATAATGATTGATGGGTTAGATGGTGGGGGGGGTAGTCATTGATGTTATAAATTTAATATGTGCTCGAATAGAAAATATTACGTTCCAAATCGTGAACGAACGGTAACAAAATGAAACGGACACTTTCCTGAAAAATCAAAATGGGATATTCACGGTTTCGTCCACGTGCGTTCACGATTGGTCTATAAATAAGGAAACGTCGATATAAACTATACATCCAAAAAGTGAACCCACCATGAAAGAAAATGTAAAAAATTTTAACTAAGATCTCTTAGTAATTGCAACATGATACGAATTAGTTAATAATTTTTGTCAAATTGAAGAAAATTTATTAAAAATAATATATTTTTTTCTGTTGTTTAATAAAATTTCAAATTAGGAAGAAAAAATTGGGATCAAAAATTGTTAAAATGTCTTTAGCGCTATATGAAGTCCTAGACAGACATAATTTAAGTAATCAATTTCAACAAACTGCACCCATTTTAAGAAATTAGGAACTATTTCCATATTTAGTAAAATTGTGTACTTCATTTGTATAAAACATTTTTCCCATTTTTAGATCACGTCATTAAAGTATGCAAAAAAATAAGTAAATTAAGAAAAAAATTGTCACATTTGGTAAAATTGAACTAAAATCAACTAATTTTCAAGAACTAAAATAAAATTAAATCGCCTTGTTTTTTCTGGGGCATTTGACATAGCTCCTTCTGGATCTATAATACTTCCAGATTTAAAAAAAATGCGGTATCGGAGATCGGTATACATGGGAGCTATATCAAAACATGACACAATATGCTCTTAATTCGGTATGGCTCTTGGCGACTTTAAAATATCAATCTGCACACGCAAAGAAAAAAACGTTTTGAAAATGTGTACCGAAAACGTTTTTCTTTTGTTAGAGTTTTTTTGAATTTCTTGGAAAATTTTAAACTATTATCACCAAAAAAATTCGCTTCTTAACAAAATTTTTATTTTTTCAATAAACAAAAGTACACAGTCCATTTCGTTTATATCAAGCACTGTTCTTTTCTGACTTTGAAGTCTTTAATAAGACACATTTTACAGTTTCATGGTAAAAATATAATATAGTAGTATGTCATGTTGAAGATCTTTTTGGAATCTTCCGAACATATCTGGAATATATGTAAACACAAGTATATACGCCGTAAATTCGGCCAGACCGAATCTTGCGTACCCTCCACCATGGATTGCGTAGAAGCTTCTACGAAAGACTGTCATCCATAATCGAATTAATTGGGTTGTGGTATCTTAAAACTTCTTAACATCGTTTTCTAAATTGTTAGTTAGTCCATACGTGGTATATATTAGACAAAAAAGGTATGTATAGGTAAGTCTACAAATAATTACGAATCGATATGGACTTTTGCACGGTACGTAGAGAGCCAGAATTGAAATATGGGGGTCGCTTATATACAATTATGAACTTGATATGGACCAATTTTTGTGTAATTGGGGATCGATTTATCTGAGGGCTATATATAACTATAGACCGATTTAGTTAGGCATGGTTGTTAACTGCCATATACTATCACAATGTACCAAATTTTAACTGACTCGGATGAAATTTGCCTCCAAAACCAAATCTGGGGATCGGTTTATATGGGGGCTATATATGATTATGGACTGATATGAACTAATTCCTGCATGGTGGTTGGATAACATATACTAACTTCACGTTCCAAATTAAATATTTATACATGGTTGTTAAACATCATATACTACCACCACCTACCAAATTTCAACCAGATCGGATGAATTTTGCTTCTCCGAAAGGCACCAAGGGTCAAATCTGGGGATCGGTTTATATGGGGGCTATATATAATTATGGACTGATATGAACTAATTCCTGCATGGTGGTTGGATAACATATACTAACTTCACGTACCCAATTTCAACCGAATCGGATGAATTTTGCTCTTCCAAGTGGCTCCTGAGGTCAAATCTGGGGATCGGTTTATATGGGGGCTATATAGAATTATGGACCGATGTGGACCAATTTTTGCATGGTCATTAGAGACCATATACTAACACCATGTACCAAATTTCAGCCGGATCGAATGAAATTTCCTTCTCTTAGAGGCTCCGCAAGCCAAATCGGGGGATCGGTTTATATGGGGGATATATATATATATATATAATTATGGACCGATGTGGACCAATTTTTGCATGGGTGTTAGAGACCATATACTAACACCATGTACCAAATTTCAGCCGGATCGGATGAAATTTGCTTCTCTTAGAGGATCGGCAAGCCAAATTTGGGGGTCCGTTTATATGGGGGCTATATATAATTATGGACCCATTTCGACCAATTTTTGCATCGGTGTTTGAGGCCATATATTAACACCATATATATATATATATATATATATATATATATATATATATATATATATATATATATATATATATATATATATATATATATATATATATATATATATATATATATATATATATATATATATATATATATATATATATATATATATATATATATATATATATATATATATATATATATATATATATATATATATATATATATATATATATATATATATATATATATATATATATATATATATATATATATATATATATATATATATATATATATATATATTATATATATATATATATATATATATATATATATATAATTATGGACCGATGTGGACCAATTTTTGCATGGGTGTTAGAGACCATATACTAACACCATGTACCAAATTTCAGCCGGATCGGATGAAATTTGCTTCTCTTAGAGGATCGGCAAGCCAAATTTGGGGGTCCGTTTATATGGGGGCTATATATAATTATGGACCCATTTCGACCAATTTTTGCATCGGTGTTTGAGGCCATATATTAACACCACGTACCAAATTTCAACTGAATCAGATGAATATTGGTCTTCCAAGAGGCTCCGCAAGCCAAATCTGGGGATCGGTTTATATGGGGACTATATATAATTATGGACCGATGTGGACCGATTTTTGCATGGGTGTTAGAGACCATATACTAACACCATGTACCAAATTTCAGCCGGATCGGATGAAATTTGCTTCTCTTTGAGACTCCGCAAGCCAAATCGGGGGGTCCGTTTATATGGGGGCTATACGTAAAAGTGGACTGATATGGCCCATTTGCAATACCATCCGACCTACATCAATGACAACTACTTGTGCCAAGTTTCAAGTCGATAGCTTGTTTCGTTTGGAAGTTAGCGTGATTTCAACAGACGGACGGACGTACGGACGGACATGCTCAGATCGACTCAGAATTTCACGACGACCCAGAATATAAATACTTTATGGGGTCTTAGAGCAATATTTCGATGTATTACAAACGGAATCATAAAGTTAATATACCCCCATCCTATGGTGGAGAGTATAAAAACAACCCTCGCGCAAACATATCGATGACATTATTGATTACAGTTAGATAAAAGAAATATAGGAAAATTTCCTATATTCTAAGAAGTGTGTTTCCTTATGTTTTGAAAGGATTGAATACGAATGAACTAAAATATTTTTCTATGCCAAGTGTTATTCGTATGTATGATAAGCTTTCTATAATAAAGGAAGTCAGAATTATAATTTTATAAGAAATTTTACTAAATTTGAGGAAGCTTGGTTTTAGTTCGGTTCCTGTTTATTTTTACGAATGCTTTGTTATCAGTGAATAAAATGTTCTTGTTCAGTAGTAAATTCTTATACCCAACGAAGAAAACAGTATTAGCAAAATTCCATGCCTTATTCTAGTTAGTGAACTATTCCTAACGTCTTTCAGTTTAGGATTTTTTTTAATGAAACAAGTAAATTTTATTATTTCTCACAAAAAAATTACCTTAATGGAAATAAAATGGCTAAACTAAATTGATGAACATTTTTTCCTTTAGTTTCAAAGGCACTTTTTTTCTGGGTGTACCATTCAAAATGTTTTTTTTTTTAATTTTTGAGTTCAATTAAAATGTTTTCACATCCTATATAAAAGTCAACGTTTCTCACACTAATTCTGTGCCCCATGTTCCGATATTCGGAATCGCAAATCTCAAGAATTTAGTTTTCTTATAGAAAAAAAAACTATATAGAGATACTATCGGATTTATATTCAATTTGTTTTTGAACTTCTTATTAAAGAGGACTATGTTGCCAAAATTTCAATTTGTATGTTTTAGGGTTAAGAAAATATAGCCAAACGAAAGAAACAAAATTTGCGATTCCGAATATTGGAATCCAAACAAGCGTCCTTACGTCGAAAAGCAAATGGTAAACGATAGTTGATTGTCTATCAATTGACAGTACATTTATCTTGCGGCGAATATTATGTGTAAACTTATAATTTTTTTGTAACACAAAGGGGAAGAGGATACAAATATAATAGACAGGAGAATATCTGTTTTTATTGAATTGAAATTAAATTTTCACGTACTTACCCAGACTATTCTCAGTTCAAATAGGTTGGCACATACTAACATTCGTACTCAATGCAATGCTAAAAGAACAGGTCACGGCAATACGGATTACATTCATTCCATTATTCCCTAATGCTTACTATATTTGTGGTCATCGCCAACTATACTGGAGTGGAGTTTCTTTTCCGTGGGCAATTGTTGACTTTTCACTTGACCATGATTACTCTTTGACTCGGAATGAACATTTTGATAAGCTTAGGGAAAAAACTAACTTTGCGGCTGAATGCCTGAATTCCATAGTTGGTATTTTAAAGCCCTTTAATAGTAGTATTGGTCATTCGTCAATACATATAGAATTTCATATGAGTCATTGTGGAAATTTATTATGATTAAAGAATGGTGTGGGATTTTCTGAATAATTAAGAAATCGCAAGGATGTTCATTAAACTTAGATGGTGAGTGTTCGGTGCTATTTGGTTGGGACTTGAAAATGATTAACCCGACAAGTGGGTTAAATGCTCTAATCTTCTTTTGGTCAGTAGACATAGCTCATTAATTCGGCTCATATCGATTGAAATGTAACCTCCAATTTCCTACCAAAAAGCTACCTAGAAAAAAGATAATTTAACTTATTTTTATTGCAAACAAACTTTTTGATTTTAGTTTAAATTTTACTTTTTTACAAATCAAAAATATGTCTCAGAATTTGTATGAATTCACATAACGTTGGTTCTCAGTATGTATAATTTGGCCGAAGTGTAAGCAAGCTAGTATTACTTTGGCCCTCAATATGCCAAGTTTCGTGCGCACAAAACATCATTTTCGGGAAGCTTTGATTTACTTCTTTAATAAGGCGAAAAGTGCAGCTGAATCGCATCGATTGCTCTCCAAAGCTTTTCAGGAGTGTGTTCTTTCGGTAGTTTGTAGATTTCTGAAGTGGTGATTTCGATGTGGAAGAACATCCGAACAGCCGAAGAAGTTTAAAGATGCTGAATTGGAGTCAATACTCAATGAGGACTCTTGTCAAACATAAGAGGAACTTGCCAATTCGATCGAATTTACACTGCAAGCCATTTTCCATCCATTGACACTATTGGGAATGATTCAAAAGCAAGGAGATTAGGTACCGTACCATCTAGACCCAGAGGCTACGGAAGGTTTCTTCCATTTTCTGTACCATTGTCCAGCCTTATATTTTAGAAGAAACATGATACTGGGTTCTTGTTTCTTTCAGGACAGTTTTTTTTGCATCGCATCGTTACTGATGATGAAACGTGGATCTACCACGACAAGGGGAACACTGAAAAAAAGTGAACCCGCCAGGAAGAAAACATTTAGCTAATTTATTTAATTTATCACTGAGTGCTGCCCGATTCCATGTTAAGCTCAATGACAAGGGACCTCCTTTTTATAGCCGAGTCCGAACGGCGTTCCACATTGCAGTGAAACCACTTAGAGAAGTTTTGAAACCCTCAGAAATTTCACCAGCATTACTGAGGTGGGATAATCCACCGCTGAAAAACTTTTTGGTGTTCGGTCGAAGCAGGAATCGAGCCCACGACCTTGTGTATGCAAGGCGGGCGTGCTAACCTTTGCACCACGGTGGCTCCAGTATTACAAACACTGACATCACGCCGACATCACAAAAATAAGTAAATATTTTTCGACAAATTCAAAAAAATTTTTAGACATAATTAATTTTTTTTTTTTTCACTTGTTAAAGAAAATTTTGTAGTGTGAAGATAAAATTGGAGTTCAAAATTGCAAGAATGTCTTTAGTGACATATGAAGTACATGATGGATGCATTTGTAGTAAAATTTAAAAATTTAAAGAAATAATGAACTATTTTGTGAGAAATACGAATTTAGTAAATTTTTATGCTTAATTTGTGTATAAATTTTCTCCATATATAATAATTTCATGTCATAAAATAAAGTTAAATTGGCTTTAGTGAAATAGAGAGTTCACTTTTTTTTTTGAGTGAAGAAAACCATATAGTTAAAATCGGATGCACGATTTGGGGACTTTATTCTCTGACGCGAATGGATAACTCTGACATATCCCCTTAGATTTCGTTTCAATATCCGATATATCCTGTTCTTGCGTGCACTGTGGAATGATTGTCTAACAGATTGGCTGATAAGGTCCCCGGTCTGACACATAGATGACGTCGCTAGTATTAAATGCATATTATTATACCCTCCATCATAGGATGGGGGTATATTAACTTTGTCATTCCGTTTGTAACACATCGAAATATTGCTCTAAGACCCCATAAAGTATATATATTCTGGGTCGTGGTGAAATTCTGAGTCGATCTAAGCATGTCCGTCCGTCCGTCCATCCGTCTGTTGAAATCACGCTAACTTCCGAACGAAACAAGCTATCGACTTGAAACTTGGCACAAGTAGTCGATGTAGGTCGGATGGTATTGAAAATGGGCCATATCGGTCCACTTTTACGTATAGCCCCCATATAAAGGGACCCTCAGATTTGGCTTGTGGAGCCTCTAACGGAAGCATATTTCATCCGATCCGGCTGAAATTTGGTATATGGTGTTTGTATATGGTCTCTAACAGCCATGCAAAAATTGGTCCACATCGGTCCATAATTATATATAGCCCCCATATAAACCGATCCCCAGATTTGGCTTGCGGAGCCTAAAAGAGAAGCAAATTTCATCCGATCCGCCTGAAATTTGGTACATGGTGTTGGTATATGGTCTCTAACAACCATGCAAAAATTGGTCCATATCGGTCCTTAATTATATATAGCCCCCATATAAACCGATCCCCAGATTTGGCTTGTGGAGCCTCTAAGAGAAGCATATTTCATCCGATCCGGCTGAAATTTGGTACATGGTGTTGGTATATGGTCTCTAACAACCATGCAAAAATTGGTCCATATCGGTCCTTAATTATATATAGCCCCCATATAAACCGATCCCCAGATTTAGCTTGTGGAGCCTCTAAGAGAAGCATATTTCATCCGATCCGGCTGAAATTTGGTACATGGTGTTGGTATATGGTCTCTAACAATCATGCAAAAATTGGTCCACATCGGTCCATAATTATATATAGCCCCCATATAAACCGATCCCCAGATTTGGCTTGCGGAGCCTCAAAGAGAAGCAAATTTCATCCGATCCATCTGAAATTTGGTACATGATGTTGGTATATGGTCTCTAACAACCATGCAAAAATTGGTCCACATCGGTCCATAATTATATATAGACCCCATATAAACCCATCTCCAGATTTGGCTTGCGAAGCCTCAAAGAGAAGCAAATTGCATCCGATCCGGCTGAAACTTGGTACATGGTATTGGTATATGGTCTCTAACAACCGTGCAAAAATTTGTCCACATCGGTCCATAATTATATATAGCCCCCATATAAACAGATCCCCAGATTTGACTGCGAAGTCTTCAAGAGAAGCAAATTTCGTCCAATCCGGTTGTAATTTGGAACATGGTGTTAGTATATGATCTTTAACAACCCTGCCAGAATTGGTCCATATCGGTCCATAATTATATATAGCCCCCATATAAAAAGTTCTCCAGATTTGACCTCTGGAGCCTCTTGGAGGAGCAAAATTCATCCGATCCGGTTCAAATTAGGAACGTGGTGTTAGTATATGGTCGCTAACAACCATACCAAAATTGGTCCAATTACACAAAAATTGGTCCATATCGGTTCATAATCATGGTTGCCACTAGAGCCAAAAATAATCTACCAAATTTTATTTCTATAGAAAATTTTGTCAACATTTTATTTCTATAGAAAATTTTGTCAAAATTTTATTTCTAGAGAAAATTTTGTTAAAATTTTATTCGGTTCATAATAAAATTTTCATCATAGTCAAAATTTTATTTCTATAGAAAATTTTGTCAAAATTTTATTTCTATAGAAAATTTTGTTCAAATTTTATTCGGTTCATAATCATGGTTGCCACTCGAGCCAAAAATAATCTACCAAGATTTTATTTCTATAGAAATTTTTGTCAAAATTTTCTTTCTATAGAAAATTTGGTCAAAATTTTTATTTCTATAGAAAATTTTGTGAAAATTTTATTTCTATAGAAAATTTTGTGAAAATTTTATTTCTATAGACAATTTTGTTAAAATTTTATTTCTGTAGAAAATTTTGTCAAAATTGTATGTCTACTTTGTCAAACTGAATTATATACGTATTGGATCGATCTTTTTTGATTTAATATATACCACGTATGGACTTACATACAATTTAGAAGATGGTGTTAGGAGGTTTTAAGATACCTTGCCATCGGCAAGCGTTACCGCAACTTAAGTAATTCGATTGTGGATGGCAGTGTTTAGAAGAAGTTTCTACGCAATCCATGATGGAGGGTACATAAGCTTCGGCCTGGCCGAACTTACGGCCGTATATACTTGTTTTTATACAGTACCAACCTTCAAATGATTCAATGTTAAAATTTGACGTCTGTAAGTCAATTAGTTTGTGAGATAGAGCGTCTTTTGTGAAGCAACTTTTTTTATTGTGAATGAAATGGAAAAAAAGAATTTCGTGTTTTGATAAAATACTGTTTTCTGAAGGGAAAAAATACGGTGGAAGCAAAAACTTGGCTTGGCTCTGCCCCAGGGAAATCAACAATAATTGATTGGTATGCAAAATTCAAGCGTGGTGAAATGAGCACGGAGGACGGTGAACGCAGTGGACGCCCGAAAGAGGTGGTTACCGACGAAAACATAAAAAAAAATCCACAAAATGATTTTGAATGACCGTAAAATGAAGTTGATCGAGATAGCAGAGGCCTTAAAGATATCAAAGCAACGAGTTGGTCATATCATTCATCAATATTTGGAAGCTCTGTGCAAAATGGGTGCCGCGCGAGCTCACATTTGACCAAAAAAAACAACGTGTTGATGATTCTGAGCGGTGTTTGCAGCTGTTAGCTCGGAATACACCCAAGTTTTTCCGTCGATATGTGACAATGGATGAAACATGGCTCCATCACTACACCCCTGAGTCCAATCGATAGTCAGCTGAGTGGACAGCGACCGGTGAACCGTCTCCGAAGCGTGGAAAGACTCAAAAGTCCGCTTGCAAAGTAATGGCCTCTGTTTTTGGGATGCGCATGGAATAATTTTTATCGATTATCTTGAGAAGGGAAAAACCATCAACAGTGACTATTATATGGCGTTATTGAAGCGTTTGAAGGTCGAAATCGAGGCAAAACGGCCACATATGAAGACGAAAAAAGTGTTGTTCCACCAAGATAACGCACCGTGCCACAAGTCATTGAGAACGACGGCAACAATTCATGAATTGGGCTTCGAATTGCTTTCCCACCCACCGTATTCTCCAGATCTGGCCCCCAGCGACTTTTCCTTGTTCTCAGACCTCAAAAGGATGCTCGCAGGTAAAAAATTTGGCTGCAATGAAGAGGTGATCGCCGAAACTGAGGCCTATTTTGAGGCAAAACCGAAGGAGTACTACCAAATG
Source organism: Haematobia irritans (assembly GCF_050003625.1). Taxonomy (NCBI): domain Eukaryota; kingdom Metazoa; phylum Arthropoda; class Insecta; order Diptera; family Muscidae; genus Haematobia; species Haematobia irritans. The sequence continues at coordinate 185,304,817 of NC_134397.1, read as the reverse complement.
GTATCAAACAAGTATATACAGCAGTAAGTTCGGCCGGGCCGAATCTTAAATACCCACCACCATGAACCAAATATTAGGATTTCCTTTGAAATTTCAGGAGGGCTTGAGGACTTGAGGACACTTCCCGAAGATACATTTAAAGATTTCACCTATGAGGACTATATCAGATTCTGGATTTATAAGAACCATTTTTGTTTGAGTTTTAGAGGAATCATTAACATCTCTTGTAAGTGTGCAAGAAAATTATAAAATAACGTCTTGATTTGAAATTTTAAATCTGTAGATTTTCACCCGAAAAATAAAATCTGGAAATTTTACATTGAGTGTCAAGCAATTTTCATGATCAGTGCGCCTTCTATACTCACAAGAAGTGAAATTGGTCTATATGGAGGCATTACCAAATGGACCGATAAAAACTTAATCCGATACACGTTTTTGTGAGCCTTAAATACGAGAATATTTACAATTTCAGGCAAATCGGATAAAAACTACGGTTTCTAGAAACCTAAGGAGTTAAATCGGGAAATCGTTCTTATGGGGGCTATACTAAAATACCGACCGATACTAACCGTTTTCGGCACACCTCTTTATGGCCCAAAAATACCTCTAGATTTCCAATTTCAGGCAAATTGGATAAAAACTACGGTTTCTATAAGCCCAAGAAGTAAAATCGGGAGGTCGGTTTATATGGGGGCTATACCAAACCATGGACCGACACTCACCATTTTTGGCACACCTCTTCAAGGTCCCAAAATACCTCTAGATTTTCAATTTCGCGCAAATTGGATGAAAACTACGGTTTCTATAAGCGAAAGACCCCAAATCGGGAGGTCGGTTTATACGGGGGCTATACCAAAACATGGACCGACACTCACCATTTTTGGCACACCTCTTCAAGGTCCCAAAATATCTCTAGATTTTCAATTTCGCGCAAATTGGATGAAAACTACGGTTTCTATAAGCGAAAGACCCCAAATCGGGAGGTCGGTTTATATGGGGGCTATACCAAAACATGGCCCGATATAGCCCATCTTCGAACTTGACCTGCGCGCAGACAAAAGACGATTCTGTGCCAAATTTCAGGATGATAGCTCCATTATTGAATGCTGTAGCGTGATTACAACAGACAGCCAGACAGACAGACGGACAGACGGACATGCTTATATCGTCTTAGAATTTCTCCCTGATCAAGAATATATATACTTTATATAGTCGGAAATCGATATTTCGATGCGTTACAAACGGAATGACAAACTTATTATACCCCGTCACCATTCTATGGTGGTGGGTATAAAAATTGGAAGGTCGTTATAATCGTTGTATCGCTCTATGTTGAATAATAAGAACGAATTTTGACATAAAAAATGTGTTTTTCTTTGTTAGACCGGGGACTTATCAGCCAACCTGTTAATCTAAGAAATGTGATATCTCTAGGACATCGGTTTACATTTTAGTCACTGAGTTCTCAGCTTGTCGTTTAACCAATGGGTCATCGGACTGCAATTAAGTAAATCACCGAGACGTTTATTTGTAGCTCAAGTTTTGAGACTATGTTGTGGATTTCCCGAGCACAAAAAAATACTATTATTATCCCCTCTCAATAATGCACACACAAAAAACTTTTTTTTTTCTTCAACCATGAAATTAATTGATCCATTATTTTTTTAATTAAAATGTCTTCAATCACTAAAATGATAGTATCAATCACAATTGCAAATTTCAATTAACTTTTTAATTAAAAACGTAACTATTTTCAATTAATTTCTTAACTAATTTGTATTCTCAATTTGATTAAAAAATTTTAACTTTTTTTGAGTTTGGCTAAAAAGTTAATTGTATTAATTATTATTTTTTTTAATATCGACTGCAATTAACTTTTTAATTGGAAATATTTCGGCGATATGTTTATACCCACCACCATAGCATGGTGATGGGGGTTTAATAAGTTCATCATTCCGTTTGTAACACATCGAAATATCGTTTTCCGACTATATAAAGTATATATATATATATATTATTGATCAGGGAGAAATTCTAAGAGGATATAACCATGTCCGTATGTCTGTCTGTATGTTGTAATCAATTTGGCACAGATTCGTTGTTTGTTTGCAGGCAGGTCACGTTCGAAGTCCAAGATTTGATATAGTCCCCATATAAACCGACCTCCCGATTTGGGGTCTTGGGCTTATAGAAACCATAGTTTTGATCCAATTTGCCTGAAATTGAAAATATAGAGGCATTTTAAGACTATAAAGAGGTGTCCATGTTTGAAATATAGCGCCTATATAAACCGATCTTGGGCTTCTAGTAGTTTTTATCTAAAATGTCTGAAATGGAAAATCTAAAGGTATTTTAGGACCACAAATAAGTGTGCCGAAAATGATGAGTATCGGTCCATGTTTTGGTATAGCCCCCTTATAGACCAATATCCCGATTTTACTTCTTGGGCTTCTAGAAACCGTAGTTATTATCCAAATTGTCTGAAATTGAAAATCTAGAGATAAAGAGTGTCAAGGGAAAACGCGTGTAAATCGGTGAAATCGTTTATTTAAAAAATCAAATCAAATTTATTTTTCAAGTTCAATTAGTATAAAATTCAGGAAAAATATTCAGTTAGGCTTTCGCTTTTCCAAATCCGAATTGCCGGGCCTCACGCTTGACACCTGCCATCAGATTTTGTACAGCCATCTTGTCCACCTTCTTCGCCGCAGAAAGCCAGTTTGCCTTGAACTACTGCTCGTCCTTAGCAGTTTTTTGGTCTTCTTTAGGTTCCGCTTGACAATAGCCCAGTATTTCTCAATTGGGCGGAGCTCTGGCGTGTTGGGAGGGTTCTTGTCCTTGGGAACCACCTGCACGTTGTTGGCGGCGTACCACTCCATGGCCTTTTTACCGTAATGGCAAGATGCCAAATCTGGCCAAAACAGTACGGAACAACCGTGATTCTTCAGGAAAGGCAGCAGACGTTTATTCAAACACTCTTTCACGTAAATTTCTTGGTTGACAGTCCCGGAAGCTATGAAAATGCTGCTTTTCAAGCCACAGGTACAGATGGCTTGCCAAACCAGATATTTCTTTGCGAACTTTGACAGTTTTATGTGCTTGAAAATATCTGCTACCTTTCCCCTTCCTTTTGCCGTATAAAACTCCTGTCCCGGAAGCTGCTTGTAGTCGGTTTTGACGTAGATTTCGTCGTCCATTACCACGCAGTCAAACTTCGTCAGCATCGTCATGTACAGCCTCCGGGATCGCGCTTTGGCCGTCGTATTTTCTTTATCATCGCGATTTCTTGTAAGTCGATAGTCCGGCTCGTTTTTTGGCTCGATGCACGGTTGTAGACGATACACCCAGCTTATTTGTGGCATCTCTGAGAGAGAGGTTAGGGTTTTGCTCGAAACTACCGGCAACTCTCTTTGTCGTCTCAGCGGCTTCCGGTTTTCGATTTCCCCCCGATCCAGACTTCCTGGCTGTCGACAAACGTTCCCCAAACACTTTAATTACATTTGTAACGGTTGATTTGGCAACTTTTAGCGATGTTGCCAGTTTTGCGTGCGAGTAGCTCGGATTTTCGCGATGCGCGAGGAAAATTTTGATACGCTGCTCTTCTTGCTTCGACGGCATTTTGACAACTGAATAGTGAATTCCAAAATCAAAATAGGAGCAACATTCTACACACACCTTCAAAATGAGGGGTGTTCAGGTTTTTTTTAATGCAAAATTGAATGAAATACGTCAAGTTTATATTGACCATATCACCCTTTATGTGGAGACCATAAAAAGGTGTGCCGAAAATGTCGTGTATCTGTCCATGTTTTAATATAGCCCCCATATAGACCGATCTCCCAATTTTTTTCTTGTGCTTCTAGAAACCGTAGTTTTTATCCAATTTGTATGAAATTGGAAATCTAGAAGTATTTTAGGACCATTAAGAGGTATGCCGGAAATTGTGTGTATCGGTTCATGTTTTGGTATAGCCCCCATATAGACCGATCTCCCGATTTTACTTCTTGGGCTTCTAGAAACCGTAGTTTTTATCCAATTTGCCTGAAATTAGAAATCTGGAGGTATTTTAGGACCACAAACAGGTGTGCCGAAAATGGTTCGTATCGACAAATATGATATATGTTCCCCGTGAAAAAGTATCATATGCTCCTGAACCATGTTGAGGCAATCATGAAATGATAGCTAATTTCCCGCAACAGTTTTCATGAAAGCCATTTTGCCACTAATTGACTCATATAAATGATCAAATGACCACCGCTATTTGTCCAGATGTCAATGTGTAGCCATGTATGAAAAACGTTTTTCTCCGGCCGTCCCAATTTGTGGCAATTCTCTTGACATTCATCCCACCAACGATAGCGTAACTCCTACGTCATTCATTCAATGCAATGGGACCCTTCAATAACAAGAAAATATTGATTTGTCTTGTTCAGCGAATGACTGGAGGGACTTTATACTTATCATCCATCCACTTGCCCATTTCATTGTTAAAAACTTTAATAACGATTTTTCTTCTTTTCAAGAACTGATGATTGTGATTTCATGATTGTAATCATTTGCCAAAAAAAAACGGCAAAAGCAGTGGAATTGGAAAAGTCTGCGAGGAAAGTTGTGAACTCATGGTCATCATATTCTCATTGATTGGAGAAGTTTGCACTTGTAAATCTTGGTCTCGGTAATATTCTATTGCTGGTAACGCCTTTCTATTTTTATATCGTCCACTATACGATGGGAGATGTATTCAGTTTTCCATTTCGTTTGTAGTGCAATCAAAATGTCTATTTTTTGTAAATTTTGCGAAATATTCCTCTCTAAAAATTTTCTATAGAAATAAAATTTCGGCGAAATTTTCTATCGAAATAAACTTTTGACAAAATTTTCTGTAGAAATAAACTTTTGACAAAAATTTTTATAGAAAAAATTTAGACAAAAGTTTCTATAGAAATAAAAAAAAATTTTTTTTCCAAATAAAATTTTGACAAAAATTTCTATGGAAGTAAAAAAATTTACAAAATCTCAAGAAATAAAATTTTTTCTATAGAAGACATAAAATTTTGACAAAATTTTCTATAGAAATAACATTTTGACAAAATTTTCTAAGAAATAACATTTTCACTAAATTTTCTATAGGAATAAAATTTTGACAAAATTTTCTATAGGAATAAAATTTTGGCAAAATTTTCTATAGAAATAAAATTTTGATACAATTTTATATAGAATTAAAATTGACAACATCTTCTGTAGAAATTAAATTTGGCAAAATGTTCTACAGGAATTAAATTTTGACAAAATGTTCTAAAGAAATAAAATTTTGGCAAAATATTCTATACAAATAAAATTTTGACAAAATTTTCTATAGAAATAACATTTTGACAAAATTTTCTATCGAAATAAAATTTTGGCAAAATTTTTTTATAGAAATAAAGTTTGGACAATATTTTTTTATAGAAATAAAATTTTGACAAAATTGTCTATAGGAATAAAATTTTGACAAAATTTTCTATAAGAATAAAACTTTGACAAAATTTCTTATAGGAATAAAATTTTGACAAAATTTTCTATACAAATAAAATTTTAACAAAATTTTCTATAGAAATAAAATTTTGGCAAAATTTTCTACAGAAATAAAATTTTAATACAATTTTCTATAGAAATAAAATGTTGACAAAATTTTCTATAGAAATAAAATTTCGCCAAAATTTCCTATAGAAATAAAATTTTGACAAAATTTTCTGTAGAAATAAAATTGACAAAATTTTCTATAGAAATTAAATTTGGCAAAATGTTCTACAGGAATTAAATTTTGACAAAATTTTCTATAGAAATAAAATTTTGACAAAATTTTCTATAGAAATACAATTTTGATACAATTTTCTATGTTATAGAAATAAAATTTTACATTTTATATAATTATACCCACCACCATAGAATGGTGACGGGGGTATAATAAGTTTGTCATTCCGTTTGTAACACATCGAAATATCGATTTCCGACTATATAAAGTATATATATTCTTGATCAGGGAGAAATTCTAAGACGATATAACGATGTCCGTCTGTCTGTCTGTCTGTCTGTCTGTCTGTTGTAATCACGCTACAGTCTTCAATAATGAAGCAATCGTGCTGAAATTTTGCACAAACTCGTCTTTTGTCTGCAGGCAGGTCAAGTTCGAAGATTGGCTATATCGGTCCAGGTTTTGATATAGTCCCCATATAAACCGACCTCCCGATTTGGGGTCTTGGGCTTATAGAAATCTTAGTTTTTATCCAATTTGCCTGAAATTGGAAATCTAGAGGTATTGTAGGACCACAAATACGTGTGCCAAAAATTGTGAGTATCGATCCATATTTTGGTATAGCCCCTATATAGACCGATCTCCCGATTTTACTTCTTGGGCTTATAGAAACTTCAGTTTTTATCCAATTTGCCTGAAATTTGAAATCTAGAGGTATTTTCGGGCCATAAAGAAGTGTGCCGAAAACGGTGAGTATCGGTCCATATTTTAGTATAGCTCCCATAAGAACGATTTCCAGATTTAACTCCTTGGTAATGCCTCCATATAGACCGACTTCACTGCTTGAGGGTGTAGAAGGCCAACTGATCATAAAAATTGCTTGAAACTCAATTTAAAATTTCCAAATTTTACTTCTCGGGTGAAAATCTACAGATTTAAGATTTCAAATCAAGACGTTATTTTATAATTTTATAATTTTCTTGCACACTTACAAGAGATGTTAATAATTCCTCTAAAACTCAAACAAAAATGGTTCTTATAAATCCAGAATCTGATATAGTCCTCATAGGTGAAATTTTTAAATTTATCTTCCGGAAGTGTCCTCAAGCCCTCCTGAAATTTCAAAGGAAACCCAATATTTGGTTCATGGTGGTGGGTATTTAAGATTCGGCCCGGCCGAACTTACTGCTGTATATACTTGTTTTATATGTTATAGAAATAAAAAAATATTCTATAGAAACAAAATTTTGACAACATTTTCTATAGAAATAAAACTTTGACAAAATTTTCTATAGAAATAACATTTTGACAAAATTTTCTATCGAAATATAATTTTTGCAAAATTTTTTATAGAAATAAAGTTTTGGCAAAATATTTTATAGAAATAAAATTTTGACAAAATTGTCTATAGAAATAACATTTTGACAAAATTTTCTATATAAATAAAATTTTGACAAAATTTTCTATATAAATAAAATTTTGACAAAATTTTCTATAGAAATAAAATTTTAACAAAATTTTCTATCGAAATAAAATTTTGGCAAAATTTTTTATAGAAATAAAATTTTAATAAAATTTTCTATAAAACAAAATTTTGACAAAATTTTCTATAGAAATACAATTTTGAAAAAATTTTCTATAGAAGTAAAAAAATGGCAAAATTTTCTATAGAAATAAAATTTTGACAAAATTTTCTATAGAAATAAAACTTTGACAACATTTTCTATAGAAATAAAATTTTTCTTTAGAAGAAATACAATTTTGGCAAAATTTTGTATAGAAAGTAAATATGGCAAAATGTTCTACAAGAATTAAATTTTGACAAAATGTTCTATAGAAATAAAATTTTGACAAAATTTTCTATAGAAATAAAATTTTGACAATATTCTATAGAAATAACATTTTGAAAAAATTTTATATAGAAATAAAATTAAAAAAAATCTATAGAAATATAATTTTGGCAAATTTTTCTACAGAAATAAAATTTTGACAAAATTTTCTATAGAAATAACATTTTGACAAAATTTTCTCTAGAAATAAAATTTTGACAAAAATTTTCTATAGAAATAACATTTTGACAAAATTTCCTATAGAAATAAAATTATTATTATTTATTTGTTGTTTATTTTAATCATACAGTAAATGTATGATAAAAAGAAAAGAAATAAAATTTGTAGGTGAAGAGTAAAAATTCAACGATATTCGTGATGTGCATGTAGAAAAGCGTTAATACCTTACCATCATCAATATCGTATGCATTACAGTAATGACTTACCTCAATATAACGCAATATATTCGTGTTATACCCTTCACCAAAGGATTGGAATGGGGATATAAAAAGTTAGTCATTATGTTAGTACATCGAAATATCGATTTCCGACTATATTAAGTGTATATATTCTTTATCAGGAAGAAATTCTAGGAAGATCTTACAGACAGACGGACGGCTGTTGTAATCACGCTATACCCTTGAATTATGTAGCTATCATTTTTATATTTAGCACTGATTTGTTTTGTTTCTGCATGAAGTTGACCTTCGACGATCGGTCCAAGCTTTCATATAGACCCCCATATAAACCGACCCCGGGATTTTGGTTTATTGAGCATCACAACACCTCAATTTTTATGCAATTTGCTTGAAATTGACTATCTAGAGATATTTTAGGCTTACAAATATCTGTTCTGAATATGTTGCGTAACGGCTTTGAGGTGAAGGGTATATGAACTTCGGCCCTTGCCGGACTTACTGCTGTTTCTGGCTTCCTTTCTGGAACGAGGAAGAAAAGTTTTGCTTTTACTCTGGCATGAATCAATGAGAAAACTCGATTTGTGTTTAGATATCCATAAATACTTTTAATGGCCAACGAATATTTGATTAAAGAGATCTATGGGAGTGAGATTATTATATAGATTTATTAAACCGGAGGCATTGAAGGAGACATAAGCATAGAATAATAAAATTATTCTTTAGAGTTAGTTAGTTTTAGAGATATCTTCTTAATGTATTTGATTTGGGATGTGTTTGAGTTGAACATAATGAAAGTCTTACACATTAAGGACACTTCACACTTTGAGATATTAGATTTAAGAAAGCATTCTTATTGAATGTTGTAGCTTATGGAGTTTCTAAATAACCATCGTCTTATGTTTTGTGAGTAAATGAAATGATCGCGTAGAAGATAAGAAGATATATTTAATTTTTGGTTACATTAGATGGATTCAATTCAGAGAATGAAGCGAATACACAAAATTTTCCTGACTCACTTGAGAGCATACGTGATCTACCATTTGGCGGGTTATCATAATTTTATCATTTCGTTTGTAACACATCAAAATGTTGGTTTCTCACTCTATAAAATATGTATATATTCTTGATCAAGGAGAAATTCTAAGATGATCTGACAATGTCCGTCTTTCTGTCACGCTACAGCTTTCAATAATAATAGTTGGCAGAGATTCGATTTTTGTCTGCAAGAAGGACATTTTTCAAGAGGAAAGCCAAGGGCTGAACTCGACCGTAATGGTGGTCTACGGAGTTAAGTAATATGAGAATTGAAAATAATTCCGAGACTTCCAGACTACGGAAAGTACTAGCGTCCACTAACTCCGCTCCAGGGAGCCACCGTGGTGCAATGGTTAGCATGCCCGCCTTGCATACACAAGGTCGTGGGTTCGATTCCTGCTTCGACCGAACACCAAAAAGTTTTTCAGCGGTAGATTATCCCACCTCAGTAATGCTGGTGAAATTTCTGAGGGTTTCAAAGCTTCTCTAAGTGGTTTCACTGCAATGTGGAACGTCGTTCGAACTCGGCTATAAAAAGGAGGTCCCTTGTCATTGAGCTTAACATGGAATCGGGCAGCACTCAGTGATAAGAGAGAAGTTCACCAATGTGGTACCACAATGGACTGAATAGTGTAAGTGAGCCTGATACATCGGGCTGTCATCTAACCTAACCTAAACCCGCTCCAGGTTTCATTAAAACATCGGGGGGCAATTGGACAACGTCCCGTGAGGAGATGCTGGATGTACTATTGGACATACATTTTCCTGGAAATCAGGATGAACCATGTTCTGGCGGAGCCACAGAGGCTCAGCGGTCATTTCCTATCGAGGAAATTGTATCGAAATCTAGAATTAAATGGTCTTTAAATAGTTTAGGACCTTTCAAATGCCCCGGACCCGATGGAATTGCTCCGACGGAGTTACAGGCAGTGACTGACAGAATTATCCAGTGGGTGTTGGCGATATATATAGGCTGCATCAACTTAGTCTAGTACTAGCCTAGTACTATGATCACGTTTTCGCACGAAAAACTGTTATACTCCATATAAAAAACGTTAGCGCGGAATAAATGCGAAATCTTTGTTTTGAGCATTTTCAGACACATATTTATACAACCCTAGATTTTTCGAACGAAAAAAATAGGCAGGTATATTATTTCGCATAAATAAGTTAACATCCCTGGGTTTGAGACCCTATTTGCGAAGATATATGAAGATATTCGTTTTTCGCAGAAACGAACTTAGTACTAAGCATGAAGCGGGAAAAGCCTCTCACTCGGGTGCGAAGGACCCGATTCAAGATTGCTCTCGACATGAGAACATGCTTACTCGAAGGGCAGATCTACTGAGACCGCATTGTATGAACTAGTCAGCTTTATTGAAAGCTCACTCACATCGAAGGGACATTCAAAAACGTCCATCCGAGCTCGATATTAAATGTATTGACAACTCTGAATGTTGACCAAGGAATATATAGGCTGTTAGACCAATTTCTAAAGAAGCTACCTATTTCAGCCATAATAGGACAAGCAGACATACAAAGGTATGTGAGAGGCACTTCCCAAGGAGGAGTTCTATCACCTCTTCTTAGGAATGTTGCTATACACAACCATCTGGTTTCCCTAGTAAAAGAAAGGATAAAAATGGTGACATACGCAGATGATGTGGGAAAATTCCCATCCATAATTGGAGATATTATACGAAGAGCCCTCCGGATAAATGAGAAATGGGTGAAAGAGAATGGTCTAGGGGTAAATCCTACAAAGACAGAACTAGTCATGTACTGCAATGAACGCAAAATTCCCACGGTTAAGCCCATCTTCTTAGAGGGCATTGAAGTTCCCATCTCCTTAGAGGGAATTCAATTAAATTTGCTAATGAAATCAATTTTTTTTAATCAAGAATTTATTCTATGCCCAATTAAAACTGTGATTGATACTATCATTTTCGTGATTGAAGACATTTCAATTAATGTCGTGATTGAATCAGAAAAAAAAAAAATTTGTGTGTATACTATATTTCAATCACTTTCTATAACTATTTTTAATTATTTTTAATTTGTTTCAAAAATTTATAGTTTAAAACATTTTTTAATTAAGAATTTAAAAAATAAAAAATCCATAAATTTTTAACTGTCTTACTCTTCCGAGTTTGATTAAAAAGTTAATTGTATCAATTAAGTTTTTAATTGAAAATTTAAAAAACATTCAATCATTGACTTAATTTTTTTAGTTTGATTAAAAGTTTAATAGTATCAATAAATTTTTTAATTGAAAAAGTTTTCAACTTCAATCAACTATTTAACTACACCCTCACAAAAAATCGCTTCTGTAACATATACCCCCAAACATATTTTGCTTCAAGCATATACATTTTTGGGTATTGCCCAAACATTTATATGTTTGATCTCTACCAATATATAATATGTTTGAAAGCATATTGGTCTAAACAATATATGTTTGGGTAGTCTAAGTTCCAAACATTTTGTATTTTTGCATCCAAATTCAATAATGTTGTCTTCCAAAAAACAATATGTTATTATGCGACCATATAATATGTTTGGAAGCATTTTGCACCCAAAAATATTATATGCTTAAAAAAATTCTCCCAAACAATATTGTGCTCAAAATTTTATTTATTTATTTATACATTTACAATCATAATGAATTATGAAAATAAACAGGTAATATAGGTGCTAACAACATAGGTTTTCGACCTGAATGCTCAAAATTTTGTTTCTGCCCAATTGTATATTTCCCGACATCTTTCTCACTTCCACGAGATTTTTTAGTTCTTAGCACCTTTTTCTGTAATACAAACATTGTAGAAGAAATTATTCAATTTTATGATTTTTTTTATTTTAATTTTACCTTTTGCCGGACGGGGATTCGAACAGCGGACCACACAGTTTGTAAGGATCAAAGAAGTAGCTGATCAATTGCCCAAGGAAAAATAAAATGTTAATTTTGTAATAACAAGCAACAACCACCAACTTAATTCAATATCGCTCCCTGTTAAATAGCGCTCCAAGCTACTAAACACATATATGTTTATAGGCTATTTCTAAATTAATATATGTTTGCATCCAAGCATATTATATTTACAAACATTTTATGTCCCAAACATAATATGTTCTAACATATTAACATATATGTCCCAAACATGTTATGCTAGTTTATGAACATTATATGCTTGAACTCAAAAATATTGTGTTTAAAAATTTGTGTTCCAAACATATAATGTTTATAGCCAAACATATGAAAAACAGTCTTTTTCATCCGTGTAGGAATATTTTGATGATATTGTTTTTCTGTGAATCAGGTTGGGTTCAACGGCATATGTTAGGTACATTGAGTTAATCTTAAGTGAGCCTGAATCAAATCGGGCTGCCACTTTAACCTAACTTATGTTTGAATGGGGAACATGTAATATGTTTGTTGCAACCATGTTCTTTTCTTTGACATTATGCATCTGATTTCGGCAAGCATGTTATATTTGGGAAAATATCACACGCGAGAAAAAAGCTATTTTTCGTTATTTGCATAACGAGCTGCTATAGATATGTGTATATAACCCTATATTGCCCCATTTTTTCTGCCAGCTGATAAAATAGTCTAGTCCATTTTTGTTGTCTTTAGGTATGTTTTTCTAAAAGCTTCCCGTTTTATCGAAGACCGCCTAAAGGCGGGTTTGGGCATTAGAGGGCTAAGTATGGAGCGGGAGTTCCTTATCCGAATTCCATTTTTTTATTACTCTTTTTCCATATTGTCTTTTGAAATTCTGTTGTATATATACCACTTAATTACCTTTCTCGTATCCATGGCGCTTAGACTCCATACAATTGACAATAATTGTATCCAATTATGTTCCATTAACAATGTATGACACACAAAATGTGTGTCAAATTTCTGAAATATCCCTCCAAATTCATCCTTGCAAATGCATTTGGACAGTTGTATATATTCCCACATTTAAAAGCAATCGATCGATTGTTAAGTGTGGTCAGGAAAGAATTAAAGGCGGCTATCAACGTATCCCAATCACCACAGGTGGTGGATAACCTAGATTCCCGCTGAAGTGATTGAACATAGAACATACACATTTTTTTCCTTTCGTTCGTTAATCGCAGATTGTCGTTAACGGATTTTCAAATTGTTGCCATAATCGTAAATGCATTTAAATCCCCTTTCACATGTGATGTTGCATAGAACATAGTGAAATGGTAACCATCAGCTATCCGATTGGCACTTCTCTCTTGGTGAAAAAAAAAATGTTCGCATTGCATCTGTTGTCATTTCACAAAGCTTTACATTTTATTAGGCTCCATATTTATGTAAGTGGAATAGTATGGACGCAATAACTCAACCCAAAATCATTGACTTATCAATGGTGCATGTTTCGCATTGGAAATGGAAATAAACAACAACCCCATTTGGAGGGGAGATATACTTGGTACAATTCATCCCATCCAATAGTCGTCATCATCCAATGATTGACAGCTTCTAATTGAGGTGTTGACATTTTGTCAAATTGTGATGGCCAACAATGCAACACAAGCATGGACGGACGTGTGGATACATCCGAGAAAATCATTCGTGGATCTTTATAGTCGTGATGGACACATCTACAGATATTTCTAACAGGTATGCACTTGCAGGATGGCACGCTGACATGACACTCTCATTTATGGCCACAAAATGCAGTTGGAATATTTTGAAGATATAGGCATAGCACAACAACACTTAATTTGCTCCGCATTTAGAGTTTAATGGATCTGATTGCCTTAACCAATGGAATTTCTATCAAAAATAATAATAAAAAGACCATCTCCGGCCACCTGCTTCCATAGAAACTAGGAGTTTTTGCTTAACTACATATCTCTGCTATTATGAAAACAATTCAAAGCTTGAAACACTTGCTGAAATACCAACACATGGATAGTTATTTCTGCTTTTTTGGTCATTGATTCCTTTTGGTCTTAAGTATTGGAATTTTAAGGAAGTAGCATTTACTTCCTTGTAGAAATAAAATTTTGGTAGATTATTTTTGGCTCGAGTGGCAACACTGATTATGAACCAATATGGACCAATTTTTGTGTGATTGGGGATCGGCTATATATAACTATAGACCGATATGGAGCAATTTTGGTATGGTTGTAAGCGGCCATATACTTCCGCAATGTACCAAATTTCAACCGAATCGGATGAATTTTGCTCCTCCAAGAGGCTCCGGAGTCAAATCTGAGGATCGGTTTATACCCTGCCAACATTTTTTGAATTTGGGGACTCTTTTGAGAATCCCCACTACGTCGAAAACAATCATATACGACATCAAAAACTCGTCGGAAAAGCGCCGTCACTATTGAGAAGTTGTACCACGCCAAGTTACTACAAAAATGTTTCGCATGAGTGCAATTATTAGGTGCCTTTATAGATCAATTTAGAACGACGCCAATAAGGGACCCTCCAAACAATCAGAAAAAGTGCATTTTAAGATAGTTGTAAAAGAATCATTGTGGTCGAGTAAAACACGTTTGTTTAGATATTTATTAATTTGATTAAACATTTACAAATTCTTAAAAATATAACATTTATACCACTATCACATTACATTTAACATAATTTTTGGCATTAATGATGATGTTGAGTTACAAGTAGCGAGTTACATGTTGCTGCGCCTATCAACCAGTGTTTTTATTCCATGGAGGCAGCGTGTCTGTAAAATATCTGAAAAACAATCACTTTATTCCATTTGGAAAATCACCAAATTGTTCACCAATATATCTTTCACAATTTTAAGCGTATAATCTATGTTTTCAGAACTTTATTTTCGTTTTTATTTAATTAAAATATAACAAGCTGGTTGCGCTTGGCGTTTCACAAAAAAATGGCTTTTTTAACAGTAGGGATGGCAAATTACTTGCATGTACTTTTTGATGTACCTTTTCATGATGGTTGAAGTGACATTTACGAGTCTGTGGTAACGATGAGGTTGAAATGGAACTTTTTCCAGACCGCTGCCTCCATTGGGAATAAAAGCACTGGCTGATAGACGCTACATCATGTAACTCAACGTCAATCTTTTATTAATGCATAAAAATATGTTAAATGTGATAGTCGTATAAATGTTATATTTATGAGACTTAGAAATGTTTAATAAAATTAATAAACATCAAAACAATCGTGTTTTACTTGACCGCAATGATTCTTTTACAACTATCTTAAAATGCACTTTGTCTGATTGTTTGAAGGGGCTCTTATTAGCGTCCTTCTACATGTATCCAGAAGGGTACCTAATAATTGCACGCATGCGATACTTTTTTGTAGTAACTTGGCGTGGTACAACTTCTCAATAGTGACGGCGCTTTTCCGAGGAATTTTGGATATTGTATACGACTGTTTTCGACGTAGTGGGGATTCTCAGAAGCGCCCCCAAATTCAAAAAATGTTGGCAGGGTTACACCTCGTACCAAATTTCAAGCGGATCGGATAAAATTTGCTTCTCTAAGATGCTCCGCAAGCCAAATCTGGGGTCGGATTATATGGGAGCTATACGTAAAAGTGGTCCAATATGGCCCATTTTCAATACCATCTGACCTACATCAATAACAACTACTTATAGGTCTCAGTTTCGGCGATCACCTCTTCATTGCAGTCAAATTTTTTCCCTAGCGAGCATCCTTTTGAGGTCTGAGAACAAAAATACGGTGGGTGGAGCAGCAATTCGAAGCCCAATTCATGAATTTTTGCCATTGTTCTCAATGACTTGTGGCACGGTGCGTTGTCTTGGTGGAACAACACTTTTTTCTTCTTCATATGGGGCCGTTTTGCCGCAATTTCGACCTTCAAACGCTCACTGTTGATGGTTTTTCCCTTCTCAAGATAATCGATAAAAATGATTCCATGCGCATCCCAAAAAACAGAGGCCATTACTTTGCCGCGGACTTTTGAGTCTTTCCAAGCTTCGGAGACGGTTCACCGGTCGCTGCCCACTCAGCCGACTGTCGATTGGACTCAGGAGTGTAGTGATGGGCCATGTTTCATCCATTGTCACATATTGACGGTCAAATGTGAGCTCGCGCGGCGCCCATTTTGCACAGAGCTTCCGCATATCCAAATATTGATAAATGATATGACCAACACGTTCTTTTGATATCTTTAAGGCCTCTGCTATCTCGGTCAACTTCATTTTACGATCATTCAAAATCATTTTGTGGATTTGTTTGATGTTTTCGTCGGTAACCACCTCTTTCGGGCGTCCACTGCGTTCGCCGCCCTTCTTGCTCATTTCACCACGCTTGAATTTTGCATGCCAATCAATTGTTGTTGATTTCCCTGGGGTCCGGAAACTCATTATCAAGCCAAGTTTTTGCTTCCACCGTATTTTTTCCCTTCAGAAAACAGTATTTTATCAAAACACGAAATTCCTTTTTTCCATTTTTTCACAATAACAAAAGTTGCTTCACAAAAGAAGCTCTATCTCACAAACTAATTGACTTACAGACGTCAAATTTTGACACGAATCATTTGAAGGTATGTACTATATACAAATAATATGCATTTGATACTAGCGACGTCATCTATGTGTCAGACCGGGGACTTATCAGCCGGGGACTTATCAGCCAAAATAGGCCTCAGTTTCGGCGATCACCTCTTCATTGCAGCCAAATTTTTTCCCTGCGAGCATCCTTTTGAGGTCTGAGAATAAGAAAAAGTCTCTGGGGGCCAGATCTGGAGAATACGGTGGGTGGGGAAGCAATTCGAAGCCCAATTCATGAATTTTTGCCATTGTTCTCAATGACTTGTGGCACGGTGCGTTGTCTTGGTGGAACAACACTTTTTTCTTCTTCATATGGGGCCGTTTTGCCGCGATTTCGACCTTCAAACGTTCCAATAACGCCATATAATAGTCACTGTTGATGGTTTTTCCCTTCTCAAGATAATCGATAAAAATTATTTCATGCGCATCCCAAAAAACAGAGGCCATTACTTTGGCGCGGACTTTTGAGTCTTTCCACGCTTCGGAGACGGTTCACCGGTCGCTGCCCACTCAGCCGACTGTCGATTGGACTCAGGAGTGTAGTGATGGGACCATGTTTCATCCATTGTCACATATTGACGGTCAAATGTGAGCTCGCGCGGCGCCCATTTTGCACAGAGCTTCCGCATATCCAAATATTGATGAATGATATGACCAACACGTTCCTTTGATATCTTTAAGGCCTCTGCTATCTCGGTCAACTTCATTTTAGGATCATTCAAAATCATTTTGTGGATTTGTTTGATGTTTTCGTCGGTAACCACCTCTTTCGGGCGTCCACTGCGTTCACCGTCCTTCGTGCTCATTTCCCCTGCCAACATTTTTTGAATTTGGGGGCGCTTCTGAGAATCCCCACTACGTCGAAAACAATCATATACGACATCAAAAACTCGTCGGAAAAGCGCCGTCACTATTGAGAAGTTGTACCACGCCAAGTTACTACGAAAAAGTTTCTCATCAGTGCAATTATTAGGTGCCTATTTATATCAATTTCGAAGAACGCCAATAAGAACCCCTGCAAACTATCAGAAAAAGTGCATTTTAAGATAATTGTAGAAGAATCATTGTGATCAAGTAAAACACGATTGTGTAGATGTTTATTGATTTGATTAAACATTTATAATTTCTTATAAATATAATATTTTTCGGTTTATCTCATCACATTTAACATAATTTTTTGCATTAATAAAAGAATGATGTTGAGTTTTAAGTAGCAAGTTACATATTGCAGCGTCTATCAGCCAGTTTGTTTATTTTCGATGGAGACAGCGTGCCTGGAAAAATATTTGAAAAACGATCACTTTATTCTATTTGGAAAGTCGAAAATTGTTCACCATATACCTTTCACAATTTTAAGCGTAATATCTATGTTTTCAGAACTTTATTTTCGTTTTTATTTAAATAAAATATAACAAGCTGGTTGAGCTTGGCGTTTCACAAAAAATAAAATGGCTCTTCTAACAGTAGTGATGGCAAAATACTTTCATGTACATTTTGTACTTTTTGATATGCTTCCCCCATAACAGTTCGTGACGGTTGTGGTGACATTTACGAGTCTGTGGTAGCGATGAGGATGAAATGGAACTTTGAAATGCTGGCAGGGTCACCACGCTTGAATTTTGCATACCAATCAATTATTGTTGATTTTCCTGGGGTCCGGAAACTCATTATCAAGCCAAGTTTTTGCTTCCACCGTATTTTTCCCCTTCAGAAAACAGTATTTTATCAAAACACGAAATTCATTTTTTCCATTTTTTCACAATAACAAAAGTTGCTTCACAAAAGACGCTCTATCTCACATACTAATTGACTTACAGACGTCAAATTTTGACACGAATCATTTGAAGGTTGGTACTACCCTGCCAGCATTTCAAAGTTCCATTTCATCCTCATCGCTACCACAGACTCGTAAGTGACACTGCAACAATCGCCAACTGTGATAGTATTTTGCCATCACTATTCGCATGAAAGTACTTTGCCATCACTATTGTTACAAGAGCCATTTTATATTTTGTGAAACACCAAGCACATCTAGCTTCTTATAATTTATTTAAATAAAAATGATAATGAAGTGCTGAAAAGATAGTTATTTCGCTTAAAATTGTGAAAGGTATATTGGTGAACAATTTTTGACTTTCCAAATTCCATTGGAAATAGAAGCACTGGCTGATAGACGCTACAACATGTAACTTGCAACTTGTAACTCAACATCAATCTTTTATTAATGCATAAAAATATGTTAAATGTGATGTGATAGTCGTATAAATGTTATATTTATGAGAATTTATAAATGTTTAATAAAATCAATAAACATCTAAACAATCGTGTTTTACTTGACCACAATGTTTCTTTTACAACTATCTTAAAATGCACTTTGTCTGATTGTTTGAAGGGGTTCTTATTGGCGTCCTTCTAAATGTATCCAGAAGGGCACCTAATAATTGCACTCATGCGATGCTTTTTTGTAGTAACTTGGCGTGGTACAACTTCTCAATAGTGACGGCGCTTTTCCGAGGAGTTTTGGATATCGTATATGACTGTTTTCGACGTAGTGGGGATTCTCAGAAGCGCCCCCAAATTCAAAAAATGTTGGCAGGGAAGCTAGTGTTTCACAAAATATAAAATGGCTCTTGTTACAATAGTGATGGCAAAATACTTTCATGTGCATTTTGTACTTTTTGATGCGCTTCCCTTATCACAGTTGGCGATTGTGGTAGTGTCACTTACGAGTCTGTGGTAGCGATGAGGATGAAATGGAACTTTGAAATGATGGCAGGGTATAAGAAGATTATATATACAAATAATATGCATTTAATACTAGCGACGTCATCTATGTGTCAGACCGGGGACTTATCAGCCAACCTGTTATATGTTTTTTTTTTTTTTGCTGACTATATATGTGGTATTAATGTTCAAATTCAAAGGTGGGGCTAACATTTTTCTGGGAACCCAATGCCAATTTAAATAAATTATAAGAAGGTAGTTGCGCTTGGTGTTTCACAAAATATAAAATGACTCTTGTAACAATAGTGATGGCAAAATACTTTCATGTACATTTCATACTTCTTCATACGCTTCTCCCATCACAGTTGGCGATTGTCGCAGTGTCACTTACGAGTCTGTGGTAGCGATGAGGATGAAATGAATCTTTGAAATGCTGGCAGGGTTTGCACGAAAGTGGTCAGTTACTGAATTTGGTTTTCTCCAATAAGAAGCCTTTCCAAATTGAGCAGTTTGTGAACAAACATAATGATCGGGTTTACTTGATTCGTAATGGTTTCCTCCGCATTGAAAATATGTAAATAATTAACACTATTTCAAATTTCAAAATACAATGGCTGGAAAAACAATGAAATGAATCATATATTAAGATATGTCTAAGAGCAATCCTTTATTGCACGGAGTTATATGTCAGCTATTTTGCACATCTGATCAACTAAAATATCAATGCAATTGATTATTCCTTGATTTTAGCAGGAAGTATTGGTCTCATATTCGCCGAAGCGTCATTCATTATGTTTTTCCTCTTTGGTCTTGCTTTCACTGCAGCGACATCTGTGTTGTCGCCGCCACTAGACTTTTTCGTAACGCCGTTAATGCCAGATGCAGAAAAAAGAAAGTAAATGGAACGTATTTAAAATTTGGTTAAGAAGAACAAGAAAAGAAAAATACATGTCGCTTTGCAAGAATTAATTGTTTGAAAGAAAGAAGTGCAAATAAGTAGCAATTGAAGAAAATTATTATTTAGTTAAACAATTTAATCTTTGGCCGATGAGGTATTCTCAATTACAACGTTGGAAATAATAAAACCAAAGCTTGGTTTTACGAAAGCTGAAATACGTACCACTTAACAACAAGAAAAAGATTTAGCTTTATATTCGCGATGGCTTCATTAGAACCAGCTCAAAATAAAACCTGGGACTTATCGTTGTATGAATTACAGCGTAAACCACAAGAAATTATTACGGATAACACAGAGATTGCGGTTTCACCCAGAAGTTTGCACAGTGAACTGATGTGTCCCATATGTTTGGATATGCTCAAAAAGACAATGACGACAAAAGAGTGTTTGCATCGCTTTTGCCAGGACTGTATTATAACAGCATTGCGTTCGGGCAACAAAGAGTGTCCAACATGCCGCAAAAAATTGGTGTCCAAACGTTCACTGAGACCAGATCCGAATTTCGATTTGTTAATATCAAAAATCTATCCCAGCCGTGAGGAATATGAAGCTATACAGGAAAAAGTCATGGCCAAGTTCAACCAGACTCAGTCTCAACAAGCTTTGGTCAATTCTATAAATGAAGGCATCAAATTGCAAAGCCAAAACAGACCACAACGTTTTCGTACCAAGGGAAGTGGAGGAGGTCGTGGGGGTACTGCAAACGGTACAAATCATAATTCATCACATCCACACAATGTTTCGAATGAAAGCAATACCAATGGAAATGAAAGTGATACTAATAGGGAAAGTTCTGCTGGACCACCAAATGTTCCACCACCGGCAGCTACACCACCCCCGCCCACTCATTCCACAACCACACCGACCACCAATTTGGTGCCAACTTCATCTACAGGTTTAAGCCAAGGGGCAAGCACTTCTTCGACTCGTATGGAAGATGGTGCATCCAATCCCCCATCAGTGCGCTCTACTCCTTCCCCGGTTCCATCAAATTCGAGTAGTTCAAAACCTAAGAGGGCAATGTCTGTATTGACATCAGAAAGATCTGAGGAATCTGAATCTGATTCACAAATGGATTGTCGCACAGAGGGTGACTCTAACATTGACACTGAAGGTGAAGGCAATGGGGAATTGGGTATAAATGATGAAATTGAATTGGTCTTTAAGCCACATCCCACAGAAATGGCTGCCGATAATCAACTGATGAAAGCGCTCAAGGAGAATTGTATACGTTACATAAAAACCACAGCAAATGCTACAGGTATTTTATGCAGCAATAGTAAACAAACAATTACCGCTTTATTAATAATTTTTGTTCGTTTCCTTCATTTTAGTTGACCATCTTAGTAAATATCTCGCATTACGCATGACCCTTGATTTGGGTTCTGAATTGCCAGAGGCTTATCGTATGCTCAATTTATGCATATATATTGCCCCTCAACCTTCCCAATTAGTTATTTTAAATGGCAATCAGACACTGCATCAGGTCAATGAAAAATTCTGGAAGGTAAACAAACCTATGGAAATGTTTTACTCATGGAAAAAATCATAAATAACGCCCCCTAACGTGCCCATTAGCAGCTTTTGAAAATGTTAAAAGCTATTCGTCTATAATCCTGTTGTCTAAGTCATTTTGACGATTGCCAAGACTTTTTGTTTATTGTTTTTGTATCTTTCTGAAATACCCAGTGGTAATCGAAATATAAACGAAAAGAATTGTCAGTTGCCGTAAGCAGAATCGATGGCGACAAAGAGAATTAGTACGATTGTCTTCATACGGAATTACCAAGGGCAATGATTAAACGTTTTACTTTTTTATATAAAATGAAAAACGAAAAGAACTTCGAGAGAATTGCTTGTGTATTACATTTATCTTTTCTTTAGACTGTAGTATATTTAGTTTATAGGATTTAGTTTTACTTAATATGTAATTATGCAATCATTTCAAAACAAGAATCTATTTAATTGCTTTTAATGTGTGTCAATATCATGACTTATATATATACAATAAAAATTATGGTAGAAATTTAAATTTATTAACGTGATCACTTTAATGGTCCAAATATTTCTTACGATCAACTTTTCAAAATAGTCACCTATAGAGCGCAATAGTATTCTGACTTCAGCATTTGAGGCTTCATCAATTTGCAAATATTTTTGTTGTAGAAGGATCACAGTAGAAACCTTTTGTTCCCGGTTTTTTTTTTATTAATTTCTACTTTTCACAAATAAAATGGAATGGGAATTGAATCTGTTTTGCAACTATTATACACTATATTGCCAACTTTGGTTCATCTTCTCTTACTAAACCTGGTTTCACTCATAGAGTGATGTGCCGTTTAATCTCGCCTAAATGAAGCAATTCAATTTTTTCTGTAATAACAAAAATCCCCCATATTAACCTAACCTTCTTCCAGATTATTTCTGCTCCTTGTGCTTATTGAAATGTCTTCAATCATGAAAATTATGGTTTCAATCATAGAATTAATAAGATATAAAAAGTAGGTTTGATTAAAAAAATTAAATGATTTCTTCAGACACTTTTTATTAATTTGTTAATTTTATAGCTCAATTAAAAGTGTAATTGATTTTGGTATAGATTTAATTAATTCCGAATTAAATGTTCAACTATTTTTTTGGACATTGCTTATTTAATTAAAATGTTAATATTGGTAATTAATAGTTTGATTAAAAAGATTTCAATAATATTCTTAGTTGACTTCATTTTTTGTTATCTTATTAAAGGCCATTTTCATGTAGCTCCGTTAGGTTTTTAACTGCCTGTTAACAGAAATTAAATTGCACATATCTTCTCTCCGATTAACTTAAACTTAAAAAATTTAAGCAGTTAAGATCCTAAATGGTATATGAAATAAATGGGCAAGATGGCAGATATGTCCTTAGAGCGGCTTAAAATTTCGTTAGCTAACGGAGATTTTTTAATTGTTTACGCTTTCAACATAAATCATCTTTCCAATTGGAAATATATTGGTGATATTACTTCACAAAATGATATTATCTTGCTGTAAATAATCTTATAATTCGATTACGATACGTTACCAAAGTTCCTTTATTTACAGTTTTTGTAAATTGCAATCATTGCGACCTATTTGAAAGAGTAGACAAAAAAAACATTCTATATATTTGCATTCGTTGATTTATTAAGTATTCTGGATTTGGTACTGTACAAATGTACAAAAATGTATTTAATATCTATAATAAAATTACATTTGTATATAGAGTTGTTCTTGCCGGAAGAACAAATAAAATAATAAATAAAAGCGTTCTAATTAAGTAACTATAGTTTGCAAACTAAAAGGAATTTTTAAACGATAAAGTAAAAAACGTAATTTACGTACATAAAATATAGTTGGAGGGACATTCGTGAACTTTATCATAAAGGAAAACCAAATACTTATTGATATAAATACGTATATAGGAGAGTAGTACATGTAATGAAAGCTCGTATATGTGTGTGTGTGTGTGTCTATGCATAATTGTGATGTTTGAAAGCCCAAAAGAGACAGGCCGTAACTACTACAATGAACTTTTGAAATTATTAGTGTCCTTTGGGTTCGTTGTGAAAGCACTTATGGTAACATTTCCTGAGCTGCTCCCAGAAATTGCAAAAGAAAAAAACATTTTCTCTCTATTGCTGCCTTAGTTTGTTTGCAATAGCTTCTTTAAATCTTTTATATTCATCACTTAATTCAATTTCGTTTCGTAGTGTCCCTTGAATACGAAATAGGCATCGTGTTATTCTATCATCATCGCCTGTTACAATTTGATCATGTAGCTCTATTTCCAAGTCTCTCGGGAGACCCAAATCAACGAGTTCATCTAATTCGTCTAAGGTTAAAACGTTCACGTGCGGTCTCATATATGTGCCACATAGCTCGTAAACTTCGAGGTATTGTTCAGCTTTGGATTTGTCACCATGACGATTCTGTTCGAGGTAGCTTTTAAATAGTCTTACTGCAGTACGATCGATGAGTGTTGCTTGTGCTGTAAGATAGTAGATGCGTTCAACTTCTTCTACGGTCATTTCTTGGCATCCGCAAAAGCATCGTAGTAGCCGAACTGTGGAACACTGCAAAAAAAGAGGAAAACATGCCATAATAAAAAATGATCTAAAACAATTTGGTTTTTTTTTTTTTGTCAAAAAGTGGGGGTGACAGGTTATATGTTAGTCTACTACACACAAAACATTTTTTATTAGATTCAATCACAAAATTAATTGATCCAATTAATATTTTAATTGAAATGTCTTCCGTCACGAAAATGATAGTATCAATCACAGTTTTAATTGAGCATCCAAAAAAAATACTTAATTAAAAAATTAATTGATTTCATTTGCAAATTTCAATTAATTTTTTAATTGATTCAATTAAATTCTTAATTGACGTTGATTGCAAAATTCAAATAATTTTTCAAAAAAAAAACGAAACTATTTTTAATCGCTATACTATATTTCAATCACTTTCTATAACTATTTTTAGTCCTTTTTAGTTTGATTCCAAAATTCAAAGTTTCAAAAAAAAATATATATATATACATCCATAATTTTTTAACTGTTATACTCTTCCGAGTTTGATTAAAAAGTTAATTGTATTAATTAAATTTTTAATTGAGAATTTAAAAACTCTTAATTATTAACTTAATTGACTTAATGTTTCTAGTTTGATTAAAAGGTTAATAGTATCAATTAATTTTTTAATTGAAAAAGTTTTCAACTTCAATCAACTTTTCAATTGGGAATATTTTGGTGATATTTTTTTCTGTATACGCGTTACTTTTTATATTTAGAGACAAAAATACAATTAGGAGTATACGTTGGAAGTGGAACCTTAGTTCGTAACCTAACTCGATCGATTTGACGAAAGCAAAATGCAAGTTAGTGCGTTTTCATGGCGAAAACCTTGGATTTTTCATTCAATTCAGTGGCGATAATTTTTTATCGGATGGGGGAGCCTCGCATAGAACCCGTCGCCGTGGGATTGCATAGACACAACTATACATGTTGTTTAAGCAATACCTCCTGGGTTGCTCCAAGAGATCCAGCGTTACAAAAGGAGAGCATCTAGATCAGGCAGCATACCAGACAGATCTGAATAGGATTCATGAGGATACTGTAGCTGAAGCGGTGAAAAGCTACAAAGTTAATCCTATTCCCGCAGCTCGACCACCGCCCATAGTACCGGAGGAAAGGAACCGCCCGCGGCAGACCAGGATACTTTTGGCCCAACTAAGATCAGGCAAGTACAACCGCCCCAATTCCTACCTATCTGTGTTTGATAGCAGCGTAGCTGGCGTGTGTCCCACCTATAACCAAGGGCCACATGACTCTCGTCACCTCTTCGCTTGCCCTGCCAAACTTACTGGACTCACAACCAGATCACTCTGGAAGCATCCCATTCTTCTTGCAAATTTCCTTGATGTGGACACAAGCTGAAGTATTTAGAATATGACTTGTATTTGTCCAAAAATGTTTAATATATCTCAAAATAAGGCTTTACAAGCTGACAAAATATTTGCTGATTGTATTTAGTAGCTTTTAAGAGTGCAGGAATATAAACTTTATTTGGTTCTTTCATTATTGTACAATAATTATTAAAAATAGAATGCAGATTAATTTGGACATAAATTTCTTTGTTGCGATATCAGGCTAACTTGAAAATGTTATCTGGGAACGAGCCATTGCTACCAATATGTGAACGATAAATAACAAAACCGGTCATTTAACCGAAATCGATCGGTCTCGGCAACATAATAGATTAAATCAATAACTTCATATTTAACAAAACAAAATAGAACAGATCTATTAATATACAAATGTATTCATTTAGCATATGGCTGATATTTTTTATATACATATACACTTAACCGGCACACCTAAGTACTCACCTGATATGAACTCATTTTGTCACTAGTCTCAAATGTGCCACTTCTTCAATGGTTGTGAAAAATTTTTGTTAGTAGCCCTTGATTAGATACCAAATAAATCGCAAGTATATATATTATAGGATTTATTTCGATGCCGTTGTTATTTTGTTCATGATCATTAATATGATGCAAAATTGAAGTTTTCACTATTGTTCACAAATTGTCTCATCACAGTTTGCCACATTTACGCGGCGACTGATATAATATGAAATTTAATATTGAACATTATTATTTATGTTCCAAGTCTAGTAAGACACATTTTAATGAAAATACTAAAAAAATATATAAGTTTCTACATGCCCAAGAGATTGTTTGAACACACGATAGGGTTGACGTCAGTTGTCAAAAAAGCTCGAGGTTGCCAAATTGTATTATTAGTATGAATTTCAATTAATATCCCCTACGGCAGGAAACTACGAAAAGTTATTAGGTAGTGTCTTCTCAATAGATTCATCCCGGGATTTATCCCGAATCCCCGGGATTTTCGGGATTTCCGAAAATAATCGAACATCTTTTTTCTGTACGTCGAAAGAACTCTATCGATCGACTCAAATGGACACAAAAAACTGTATTTATAACCAAAAAACAGCTGTTTCTATGTAAATAAAATGGTTATTGTAACAACCCAATAAACACAGGATGAGCGTTTTTCAAATGCAACACCTCTTCAGTTTGAGGGTAAATATCATTTTCAACATAAATTCAACTTGACTTGAAAAAGCTCATCTTCAATTCATCTTCAAATTGTTTGCGAATTACAACCAATTTGGCAAAATGTTGACGAAAACTTTGAAAATGTGTTGAAGATAATTGGAGAAAACTTTGACAAAACACTACCCTGAAATGCAACGAAAAAACCACATGGTTTTCAATACTACTTTGGACAACAAAGTTCGTGGAAGAAATACAAAAATGTGGAAATTTTTTAATAATCAATTGAAATTGCTTATAATAATTGGTAAGTAAAACTAAAACACGAAATGAAAACTTGAAGGAAGTCACTAAACTCAAATCTCTTTGCAGACAACTAAAATATTTGGATGCTGATTCTTGGACACATTAAGAGGCTGGCCGATGAAAAATGGTAGTGGCTTATCGAGAAGAGAAAGTTTCCATAAATCAAAGTGCAACCAAAAAAACTTGGTATTTATGCTTTTCCATATCAACAACTACTGGATGATAATTCGCATCACATCGATAGTTTAATTTATATCGCATCATCGGTTTAATTTGTTATTTTGTGAATTGAAATTGCTGGAAATTTATTCCAATTATCTGGCCATCAAGTTCCTGAAAATTGCCAGTATTTTAATAACAACAATTTTGTAATACCAACGTTCTTGAGGAAATCACGAAGTACCTGGTCAGTTGGAAGAAATACAAATTGGTAAGTCAAAATAAAAAGTGAAATGAAAACATAATGGAAATCACAAAACTCGATTGTTTTGCAGAAAACTAAAATCATTGAATGGTATATTCTTGGAAGATGTTGGCCGATGAAAACCCGATGAAGGAAACAACAAAGAAAAGTTTTCAGAAAACTTACAAAGTGCAACCAACTAAAACAAAGTGCAACAATTCCTATATCAAGAACTTCTGGATGAAAATGTGCATCATCGGTTTAATTTGTTATTTTGTGAATTGAAATTGCTGGAAATTTATTCCAATTATCTGGTCATCAAGTTCCTGAAAATTGCCAGTATTTTAATAACAACAATTTTGTAACACCAACGTTCTTGAGGAAATCACGAAGTACGTGGTCAGTTGGAAGAAATACAAATTGGTAAGTCAAAATAAAAAGTAAAATGAAAACATAATGGAAATCACAAAACTCGATTGTTTTGCAGAAAACTAAAATCATTGAATGGTATATTCTTGGAAGATGTTGGCCGATGAAAAACCGATGAAGGAAACAACAAAGAAAAGTTTTCAGAAAACTTACAAAGTGCAACCAATCAAAACAAAGTGCAACAATTCCTATATCAAGAACTTCTGGATGAAAATGTGCATTACATCAATTTACATCCCGTCATCAGTTTGATATTTTGTGATTTCCTCTTGCTGGAATCTATTCTAACACACAAGCCAGCAAGTTCCTCGATAGTAAATATTTCAAATTGCCAGCATATTAATGACACCAACATTATGGAGGAAATGGAATTATACATGTAAAAATGTTTAAGATATTTAAAGTTGTATTCATAGTTTTATTTATTAATACGTTTAATAAGATATTTACATTTTGATTGGTATAATATTATTATTTTCATATATTATTAATGTTATTTTTAAGATTATTATATTTGTTAACGAAAAAATAATAAAATTTACAAAATCCCTAGAAATTTAGTATTGACTTTCAGTTGGAACTAGGATTGACTTTCATACAAATTGTGGTTTGAAAGTATTCGCAACAATGCTAGTTTTTTATTTTTCTCACATTGAAAACTGTTTGAGAAATTATTGAGTAGCGATGAATTTCAATTTGAGGATTACAATTGAGAAATTATTGCTATTGTGTTGAATTTTACTGTTGAGGGTAATGTCTGTTTTTTGTTGAGAACGCGATTTTCTCAACAATTTCTCAACTTGAATATTACCCTAATCCTTTGAAAAAATGTTTGAAAAATTATTGAATTTTAGTATTTTTCAAACGTTTGTGTTTATTGGGAATAGTTATGGCAAAATACTTTCATGTACATTTCGTACTGTTTGATACGCTTCCCCAACACAGTAGCCGATTGTTGTAGTGTCACGAGTCTGTGGTAGCGATGGGAATGAAATAGAACTTTGAAATGCTGGAAAGGCGCGGTCGCGATATTTATTTCGCATTCTAAAATTGGGTTGATTTTGAGTAAAACTTATAGTTTTGAACTTGATTTTTGTATGGGGAAAACGACTCGCTTTGGAATGCTTATAAAGAGAAAACATTTGAAACCCCAAAACGTGCTTGGTGAGAACTCTGTATATAACTGCCCGTACTTTTAAAATATTGGATTTTTTTGTATAGTTGAGTACTATGTTCGGTTTTTTCACCAAAACACGAAAGTGAAAGTACCATTATATTTATGAAGACGATTATATTTTGATCAAGACTTGCCAATTAAAGGCCGGTACTATGTTCATTCTTGCGAAAAATTTGTATGGAAACCATTATTTCGCACATAGAAAGCGGCGTTTTTTTAGGTAGCTTGGAGCGCTATTTTACAGGGAGCGATATTGGATTAAGTTGGTGGTGTTGCTTGTTTTTACAAAATAACATTTTATTTTTCCTTGGGCAATTGATCTGCTATTCCTTTGATCCTTTGTATAGTTTCGGAACAAAAGTATGGTCCGTGTTTGATTTATAAACCCGCACAAATAGTTTTTAATAAATAAATTATTTCTTAATTCACATTGCAAATGGCGCCGTGCTATAAACGTCAGTTTTTCAACACGAAAAAACAAAGTATCACAAATGGAAAAAATTTCGCAACTTTTTCGCATTTTTTGGTTTTGTATGGAGTTTCAACGCGAAAACCGAACAGAGTACCGGCCTTAATGGATGGAAATGATCCAAGGTATTGATTGCAAATAATGCTATATTTCTAAATTAAATAATTAAAAAAAGTAACCATGAAAACAAACTGGTTTTCAGCTTGAAAACTGAACATAGTACTCAGCTTATGAAGTAAAATGGTGAAACATCGATTTATAAATGGTCTATCAGTTATGGACATTATAATGTGACATTATAATGTCCATAACTGATAGACCATTTATAAATCGATGTTTCACCATTTTACTTCATAAGCTGAGTACTATGTTCAGTTTTCAAGCTGAAAACCAGTTTGTTTTCATGGTTACTTTTTTTAATTGTTTAATTTAGAAATATAGCATTATTTGCAATCAATACCTTGGATCATTTCCATCCATTAAGGCCGGTACTCTGTTCGGTTTTCGCGTTGAAACTCCATACAAAACCAAAAAATGCGAAAAACTAGCGAAATTTTTCTATTTGTGGTACTTTGTTTTTTCGAGTTGAAAAACTGACGTTTATAGCATGGCGCCATTTGCAATGTGAATTAAGAAATAATTTATTTATTAAAACTATTTGTGTGGGTTTATAACACAAACACGGATTATATTTTTGTTCCGAAACTATACAAAGAATCAATGGAGTAGCAGATTAATTGCCCAAGGAAAATAAAATGTTTATTTTGTAATAACAAGCAGCAACCACCAACTTAATTCAATATCGCTCCTTGTAAAATAGCGCTCCAAGTTACCTAAATAAACACCGCTTTCTATGTGCGAAATAATGTTTTCTATAAAAAATTTTCGCAAGAATGAACATAGTACCGGCCTTAAGATGGCACGTTGGCAGAGGTTTAATTTAAAATTACAGCTTCCAAGGACATCGGGTGTATAACGAGATTTCTCAAGTAATTATTTAGTGCCATCTCAAAATCTGGGAAATTTCTGCATTTATTTATGAATCTCAAATAATTCGAAATTTCTGACAAATCTTGTGAAAATTTTAGAATGGGAAAAATTTCTTAAAACAAATCGGAAGTTGGGTTTATATGTTGGTGCTATATCACAAAATTGTCTCCGACTCCAGAAAAATCTTCAGACTCCGACTCACAGCCCTGGTTTTGACCCGTCATTCATACCCTGCCAGCATTTCAAAGTTCCATTTCATCCTCATCGCTACCACAGACTCGTAAATGTCACCACAACCATCGCGAACTGTGATGGGGGAAGCATATCAAAAAGGACAAAATGTACATGAAAGTATTTTGCTATCACTACTGTAAGAAGAGCCATTTTATTTTTTGTGAAACGCCAAGCGCAACCAGCTTGTTATATTTTATTTAAATAAAAACGAAAATAAAGTTCTGAAAACATATATATTACGCTCAAAATTGTGAAAGGTATATGGTGAACAATTTTCGACTTTCCAAATAGAATAAAGTGATCGTTTTTCAAATATTTTTCCAGGCACGCTATCTCCATCGAAAATAAACAAACTGGCTGATAGACGCTGCAATATGTAACTTGCTACTTAAAACTCAACATCATTCTTTTATTAATGCAAACAATTATGTTAAATGTGATGAGATAAACCGAAAAATGTTATATTTATAAGAAATTATAAATGTTTAATCAAATCAATAAACATCTACACAATCGTGTTTTACTTGACCACAATGATTCTTCTACAATTACCTTAAAATGCACTTTTTCTGATAGTTTGCAGGGGTTCTTATTGGCGTCCTTCGAAATTGATCTAAATAGGCACCTAATAATTGCACTGATGAGAAACTTTTTCGTAGTAACTTGGCGTGGTACAACTTCTCAATA
This sequence comes from Haematobia irritans, assembly GCF_050003625.1. NCBI lineage: Eukaryota > Metazoa > Arthropoda > Insecta > Diptera > Muscidae > Haematobia > Haematobia irritans. The sequence goes on along the minus strand of NC_134397.1, from coordinate 185,273,291 downwards.
GTGACGGCGCTTTTCCGACGAGTTTTTGATGTCGTATATGATTGTTTTCGACGTAGTGGGGATTCTCAGAAGCGCCCCCAAATTCAAAAAATGTTGCCAGGGATAAATCTGTTCGTTATGTTCCATTGTCTGCGTTAAGAACATAACTAACTTTAACAGGTGAAAATCAAACAATTTCAGGTTGTTATTTTAAAGGAGATAATTTTATTGATTTTATGTTTTCCTCCATGTTAGGTTTTGCTAAGAAAAGACATAAGACGAAAAACCTGTTTTAATTTATTTTGAGGATGTGTTGCATATGAAAATGTTCATCCTTGTGTGTATTGGGGTAGTTTGAAAATGTCAGCAATAGAATAATACGAAGCCCACTACAAATTTGGTTTTATTTGGTAACGCCGTTATTGATCACATTTGCAACAGACTTTGGCAGTTGTTTGGTATAACAGGACAATTTTTGGCGTAGAATTGCAATCGAAGAGTAAAAATATTATCAAAATCAAAATATATTAACTGTTTCTGCTAACAACTAATTGGTTGGTTTTGAATGGCAGCTTCACGTTCACGTCGATCAAATGCCGGCAATAGGTACTCCAAACTACTGAACGATGTTGAGGAAGATGAATTCTATAAAACATCTTACGGTGGCTTCCAAGAGGAGGAGGAAGATAAAGAATATGAGTAAGTGCCACTATCAACAAATACCTCATTTCGAGGACATTTTTACATTTTGATACTTGAAGGCAGAAGGATGAGGAAGATGATGTAGTTGACTCCGACTTCAGTATTGATGAGAATGATGAACCTATTTCGGATCACGACGAAGAAGATGGCAAGAAACGTAAGCGTGCCGGCATAAATACTAAAGCTTACAAGGTAAGATAACAGAAACATATCTAATGATTTGGGAAATAAAGGCGATTGGATTTATTTGTAGGAACCAAAACCCGCAAAGAAAGATGAGAAAACAACGGCGGGACCGGCTAAGAAAAGAACGCCAAAAGTTTCAAGGCGCAGAACACGTCCGAAGTTTACAGTACTTGACTCAGGCCGAAAGTCAATACGTGCCTCAACGGCCATAAAGACACAAGCCACCAAGATTCGTCTGAAGGAAATGGATGACGCACGAAAGAAAAAGAAGAAAGTTGTACGTGTAGAGGAATATATGCCAACACAGGAAGAATTGCTTGAAGAAGCAAAAATTACAGAGGAAGAAAATATTAAATCTTTGGGTGAGTAGTTGGTGAAAGTACAAGACCAAACAATTTTTAGAATATTAAAAATCCGAGAGCTTTCAAAACCAGAAAGAGGTAATAAGTTCATGGTTTACATATTAAATTCAAAAACTTTCACGTTTCTTTTTCGTTACTTTTTAAAACTTATTGACATGACAAAATTTTCTATCGAGATACAATTTTGACAAAATTTTCTATCGAGATACAATTTTGACAAAATTTTCTATTGAGATAAAATTTTGACAAAATTTTCTATAGAGATAAAATTTTGACAAAATTTTCTATAGAGATAAAATTTTGATAAAATTTTCTATAGAGATAATATTTTGACAAAATTTTCTATAGAGATAAAATTTTGACAAAATTTTCTATAGAGACAAAACTTTGACAAAATTTTCTATAGAGATAAAATTTTGACAAAATTTTCTATAGAGATAAAATTTTGACAAAATTTTCTATAGAGATAAAATTTTGACAAAATTTTCTATAGAGATAAAATTTTGACAAAATTTTCTATAGAGATAAAATTTAGACAAATTTTTCTATAGAGATAAAATTTTGACAAAATTTTTATAGAGATAAAATTTTTACAAAATTTTTATAGAGATAAAATTTTGACAAAATTTTCTATAGAGATAAAATTTTGACAAAATTTTCTATAGAGATAAAATTTTGACAAAATTTTCTATAGAGATAAAATTTTGACAAAATTTTCTATAGAGATAAAATTTTGACAAAATTTTCTATAGAGATAAAATTTTGACAAAATTTTCTATATAGATAAAATTTTGACAAAATTTTCTATATAGATAAAATTTTGACAAAATTTTCTATAGAGATAAAATTTTGAAAAAATTTTCTATAAAGATAACATTTTTGACAAAATTTTTTATAAAGATAACATTTTTGACAAAATTTTCTATAGAGATAACATTTTTGACAAAATTTTCTATAGAGATAAAATTTTGACAAAATTTTCTATAGAGCTAAAATTTTGACAAAATTTTCTATAGAGATAAAATTTTGGCAAAATTTTCTATAAAATTTTGACAAAATTTTCTATAGAGATAAAATTTTGACAAAATTTTCTATAAAATTTTGACAAAATTTTCTATAGAGATAAAATTTTGACAAAATTTTCTATAGAGATAACATTTTTGACAAAATTTTCTATAGAGATACAATTTTGACAAAATTTGCTATTGAGATAAAATTCTGACAAAATTTTCTATAGGGATACAATTTTCTATAGCGATAAAATTTTGAGAAAATTTTCTATAGAGATAAAATTTTGACAAAATTTTCTATAGAGATAAATTTTTTGACAAAATTTTCTATAGCGATAAAATTTGGACAAAGTTTTCTATAGCGACAAAATTTTGACAAAGTTTTCTATAGCGATAAAATTTTGACAAATTTTCCTATAAAGTTAAAATTTTGACAAAATTTTTATAGAGATAAAGTTTTGACAAAATTTTCTATGGAGATAAAATTTGGACAAAATTTTCTATAGCGAAAAATTTTGGACAAAACTTTCTATAGCGATAAAATTTTGACAAAAAATTAAAATTTGACAAAATTTTCTATAGCGATAAAATTTAGACAAAATTTTCTATAGCAATATCATTTGGACAAAATTTTCTACAGCGATAAAATTTGGACAAAATTTTCTATAGCAATAAAATTTGGATAAATTTTTATAGAGATAAAATTTTGACAAAATTTTCTATAGAGATATAATTTTGACAAAATTTTCTATAGGGATAAAATTTGGACAAATTTTTCTATAGCGATAAAATTTTGACAAAATTTTCTATAGAGATAAAATTTTGACAAAATTTTCTATAGCGATAAAATTTTGACAATATTTTCTATAGCAATAACATTTTGACAAAATTTTCTATAGCGATAACATTTTGACAAAATTTTCTATTGCGATAAAATTTGGACAAAATTTTCTATAGATATAAAATTTTATCTCTAGAGAGAAAATTTAGACAAAATTTTTATAGAGATAAAATTTTGACAAAATTTTCTGTAGAGATAAAATTTTGAAAAAATTTTCAATAGAGATAGAATTTTGAGAAAATTTTCTATAGAGATAAAATTTTGAGAAAATTTTATATAGAGATAAAATTTTGACAAAATTTTCTATAGAGATAACATTTTTGACAAAATTTTCTATAGAGATAAAATTTTGACAAAATTTTCTATAGAGATAAAATTTTGACAAAATTTTCTATAGAGATAAAATTTTGACAAAATTTTCTATAGAGATAAAATTTTGACAAAATTTTCTATAGAGATAAAATTTTGACAAAATTTTCTATAGAGATCAAAATTTTCTATAGCGATAAAATTTTGACTATATTTTCTATAGAGATAACATTTTGACAAAATTTTCTATAGCGATAACATTTTGACAAAATTTTCTATAGCGATAAAGTTTGGACAAAATTTTCTATAGATATAAAATTTTATCTCTAGAGAGAAAATTTAGACAAAATTTTTATAGAGATAAAATTTTGACAAAATTTTCTATAGAGATAAAATTTTGACAAAATTTTCTATAGAGATAAAATTTTGACAAAATTTTCTATAGAGATAAAATTTTGAGAAAATTTTCTATAGAGATAAAATTTTGAGAAAATTTTATATAGAGATAAAATTTTGACAAAATTTTCTATAGAGATAACATTTTTGACAAAATTTTCTATAGAGATAAAATTTTGACAAAATTTTCTATAGAGATAAAATTTTGACAAAATTTTCTATAGAGATAAAATTTTGACAAAATTTTCTATAGCGATAAAATTTTGACAAAATTTTCTATAGCGATAAAATTTTGACAAAATTTTCTATAGCGATAAAATTTTGACAAAATTTTCTATAGCGATAAAATTTTGACAAAATTTTCTATAGAGATAAAATTTTGACAATTTTCTATAGAGATAAAATTTTGACAAAATTTTCTATAGAGATAACATTTTTGACAAAATTTTCTATAGAGATACAATTTTGACAAAATTTTATGTGTAGATAAAATTTTGACAAAATTTTCTATAGAGATGAAATTTTGACAACATTTTCTATAGAGATAAAATTTTGACAAAATTTTCTAGAGAGATGAAATTTTGACAAAATTTTCTAAAGATTTGAAATTTTGACAAAATTTTCTATAGAGATAAAATTTTGACAAAATTTCCAATAGAGATAAAATTTTGACGAAATTTTCAATAGCGATAAAGTTTTGACAAAATTTTCTACAGCGATAAAATTTTGACAAAATTTGCTATAGAGATAAAATTTTGACAAAATTTTCTATAGTGATAAAATTTTGACAAAATTTTCTATAGCGATAAAATTTTGACAAAATTTTCTATAGCGATAAAATTTGGACAAAATTTTCTATAGATATAAAATTTTATCTCTAGAGATACCACTTTATTTCTAAATTAATTTTTGTCAATATTTTATCGCTATAGAAATTTACAAAATGTTATCTCTATAGAAACATTTGACAAAAGTTTCTTTAGAAATAAAGTGGTAACTTTCCCTTGTTGGTGCACAGCAAATGCTGAAATAATAATGAAACATTGCTTTCAAAAAAATTTGTTTCCAATTTGATAAAATTTGTTTCAAATTTTGGTAGATTAGTTTTGGCACGAGTGGAAACCGTCGTTGATTGTCGTTTGCATGAACCTTCCGTAAAGTAATATATTTGCCTCAATTAATATAGAATTTTTAAATTATGGAGAAAAAAGTAATATTAGTTTTTGTTCACAGTAGTAATTATAGATCTGGCCGGGGGAGATAGCTCGACAAATATTTATTTATAAATTAATCACTTGTTTCGATGTCAGGCTATTATGAAAAATTATTGATAATTTATGATTCATTAAATTTTCAGAGAAATTCCATAAAATGGAATTGGAGAAAAAGAAAAGTCGACCAACAAAACGTGTATTTACGGGTCCCATGATACGCTACCATTCCTTGACTATGCCAGTTGTGCGTAAACAAACAAGGGGTTCAACGGCGCCAAACGATCCGAATGACCCCAAAAATAAATGTGAACGAACATTTATATCGTTGGAAAATGATTTGGATGAAAAAGTATTTCACAATATATTCAAAACAAAGAAATTGCAAAGGAATACACCATATCTATGTCCAATAACAAAGTATGAATTAAACTTCTTGGATTATAACTTATATTTTTATTTAAATATACATAAACTTTTTTTAATTTTTCGCAACAGATTACCCGCTCGCTATTTCGATCCCGTTACCCAACAACCCTATTATAGTATACAAGCCTTCAAAATTTTGCGTGAAGCCTACTATATGCAATTGGAAGAGCGAGGCAATGAAGACAATCCCGAGATACAAAAATGGCTTGAATGGCGTAAAATGGTTAAAGAGAATCGCCTTAAGGCTATAGCAAATAAAATAAACTCTTAGTTTAAGATTACCTTAATAGTTTACACCAAACCATTAGAAACAACACATTAGAACAAGTAAGTTTTTTGGTTTATTTGTTTTAGATTTAAATCGAGTTTTTTTATTATTAGTATAGATTTTACATTTCTATATAAATATTTCCCCTTAGGGGGGAAGCAACAACATTTAACACATTTAGTGGGGTTCATTTGTAAATTATAAAAAATTACAAAATATACTCGGTTGGCTCATTAATTTGACACATTTTAGTTTCGATGATTGGCCACATAAACGTATAGTTTAGATCTACTTACTACCTAGAAAATTATATTTTCAATAACATGAAAAAAAAAGTTATAAATAAATTTGTGTTTCATATTGTAAAAAAGTTGTTAATAGAAATATAATCATTACTTCCGTGAAAGACTATCAATATTGATGGTTTGGAATGTGCAGATGACAAAATTTGTCCTGCTTTATTTTGAAGAATTGCATTTTGTTCTCATCTCCAAGGTAATAAAAAATCTGAAAAAGAAATTACGAAAAACAATGTTACATTTTATATTAATACACAAAAAAGAAGTTAATTTTGTGTGTTATCTGAAAATAGAGAATATGTATAATTCACATAAGAATAGAAAGCTGTCACGAATTGCTACCAAACTCATACTGGTATGTATATCAAACAAGAAACGTGATATTTGTGTTATGGATAGCTCATGATACTTGTTACAAGCTACCGAAGGAGTTTGTCTAAAAACGATCTTGTCCACCACCATATCGATGTAGCACTCAACCGATCTTCCGATTGGTCTTCTTGAGCGCTTATGTTAGGTTAGTCTGGTTTTGCCAAAAGGTCAAGCATTTTTGCCAGCCTTAAATTCTCTTATGATTCCTCGGAATTTGGGGTCCCTAATGAATATGAAAAAAAAAATACTTCTGTCAGTCAGATTTTTATATAGCCCTAGGTTAGGTTAGGTTAAAGTGGCAGCCCGATTAAATTTCAGTCTCACTTAGACTATTCAGTCCATTGTGATACCACATTTAACTAAAAGTACCTATTACATATGGGCACTTCTAGTCCTAACCACTGAACTTTCTCTATTATTTACTTTTGTGGAAACCAACCAGATTGCTCCAAAAACATTAACAAACTGCTTAAGTTAACGTTTTCCAGCTATATGCTCCTAAAATTCGCTTACGCCTTACACAAAAAGCAGGACACTCACACAAGAGGTGTTTAATTGATTCCTTTTCCTCCACATCATGACAGCTTATACAATAGTCATTATACTTCGCACCTATAGTTTTTGCAAATTCGCCTATCAGGCGGCGACCCGTTATAGCAGATATCAGGAGTGCTATCTGACGCCTTGAGAACACTAGCATATCTAGTGTGCGGTTTAAGTTTAAATGGGGCCATATTTGCTTGGTGTCGTTACAACCCTTGCAATTCTCCCATCGAATATTGGCCATCATAACAGCCTTCTCACGCAGTAAGAGCTTGCAGGTAGCCAGAGGCATACCAACAGATTCTAGTTCCCCTGGAATATGTAAGGTAGTTCCTAGCCTTGCTAACACATCTGCTTCGCAGTTCCCCGGTATGTTCCTATGGCCAGGCACCCATATTAGGTGAATATTGTACTGCTCAGCCATCTCGTTGAGAGATTTCCGGCAGTCTATGGCCGTTTTCGAATTAAGGAACCCAGAGTCCAAGGATTTTATTGCAGGTTGACTGTCTGAGTATATATTAGGCCGATTAAATACGTACATATATAATTCGGTTTGACAAAATTTCCTATAGAAATAAAATTTTGAAAAAATTTTCTATAGTAATAAAATTTTGACAAAATTTTCTATAGAAATTAAATTTTGGTAGATTATTTTTGGCGATATGGACCAATTTTTGTGTGATTTGCGATCGGCTATATATAATTATAGACCGATATGGACCAATTTGTGCATGGTTGTTAGCGGTCATATACTAGCGCAATGTACCAAATGTCAACCTAATGGGATGAATTTTACTCCTCCAAGAGGCTCCGAAGGTCATACCTGAGGATCGGTTTATATGGGGGCTATATCTAATTATGGACCGATATGGACCTATTTTTGCATGGTTGTTAGATACCATATACTTACACCACGTACCAAATTTCAACCGGATCGAATGAATTTTGCTCCTCCAAGAGGCTCCGGAGGTCAAATCTGGGGATCGGTTTTATGAGGGCTATATATAATTATGGACCGATATGGACCAATTCTTGCATGGTTGTTAGAGACCATATGCAAACATAACGCACCAAAGTTCAACCGGATCGGATGAATTTTGCTCCTCTAAGAGGCTCCGGAGGTCAAATCTGGGGATCGGTTTATATGGGGGCTATATCTAATTATGGACCGATATGGACCAATTCTTGCATGGTTCTTAGAGACCATATACTACATCACGTACCAAAGTTCAACCGGATCTGATGAATTTTGCTCCTCTAAGAGGCTCCGGAGGTCATATCTGGGGATCGGTTTATATGGGAGCTATATATAATTATAGACCGACATCGACCAATTTTTGCATGGTTGTTAGAGACCATATACTAGAGGTGTGCACGTGACACGAAATTATCGTGACTCACGCGTGAGTCACGCTGACGGAAACGACGTGAGTGTACGTGATTAACCAACCAAATGTCGTGCATGATCGTGAGTCACGAAAATAATATCTTCGTGAGTGTGCGTGAGTAACGAATTTCGGAAAAACACGCTCACGAAAATAATCCCGCTTACGAACATAAAATGTCTACGAGTTGAATTCATTTATAATTTTAGTGACATCCTAGGTGGTAAGAGTTTTATAACGCACTCGATTTTAACCATACTCATGTTTTCAGTGAAGGTTCTATAGGTAAATCACTCATAAAATTATCCGTGAGTCAAGAAGTTTTTCGTGAGTAACGATATTTTTCGTGAGTCATGACATTTAAAAGATTTTCGTGCGTGAGTGTGCGTGAGTATAAATTTTCTTTTTGTGAGCGTGCGTGACCGTGAGTCCTACCAAAAAATATCGTGCGTGAGTGTGCGTGAATAAGATTTCTCCGTCGTGAGTGTGCGTGAGCGTGAGCACAATATTACTCACGTGCACACCTCTACCATATACTAACATCACGTACCAAAGTTCAACCGGATCGGATGAATTTTGCTCCTCTAAGAGGCTCCGGAGGTCAAATCTGGGGATCGGTTTATATGGGGGCTATATATAATTATAGACCGATATCGACCAATTTTTGCACGGTTGTTAGAGACCACATACTAACACCACGTACCAAATTTCAACCGGATCGGATGAATTTTTTTCCTCTAAGAGGCTCTGGAGGTCAAATCTGGGGATCGGTTTATATGGGGGCTATACGTAAAAGTGGTCCGATATGGCCCATTTCCAATACCATCCGACCTACATCAATAAAAACTACATACGGCAAGTTTCACGTCGATAGCTTGTTTCGTTCGGAAGTTAGCGTGATTTCAACAGACGGACGGACGAACATGCTTAGATCGTCTCAGAATTTCACCACGACCCTCTTTATGGGGTCTTAGAGCAATATTTCGATGCGTTACAAACGAAATGACAAAGTTAATATACCCACCATCCTATGGTGGAGGGTATAAACACTCGAAAATTTTAATTATTCTAAATTTAAGGTCGGTATTAAGTTGGGAATTTTTAGGTTAATTTGACCATTTTACTTTACTTCAATAATTCATTTTAAAGAATTTAAACTTCGTCAATTGTTGCATTGGATCATTCTCCACCAAGTTAAAATAAAATTTTCAACAAGAAAATATAACTTTATTAATTTTTTTAGTTTTTTTTTGTTTTATCGGCTAAACTCGAACTTAGTACGCATCTTTAGGAAAAAAAGTCAAAAATCTTCTTTTGCAAAATTCGAAAAGTCTACTTCTTTAAATTTTGATATAGGCGAAAATGAGTAAAAAATAGACATTAGCATATCGACTTTAAAACAACTCGAAGTTGACTTTTTGTAATCTTTAAAATCAACTTTTGAATTTACTAATTCAACTAATGTCAAAGCAATATGTACACACAGGAATGGAATGTATGGGTTGATCTTCACCTTCTAGAATGCATTCCAAAAGAAAGGTTCTAGGACCGGCAGCATACTAGACAGGTCTAAACAGGATACATGAGGATACTGTAGATGAAGCCGTGAGAAGCCACATGGTTAATTCTGTTCTTGGAGCTCGACCACCGCATATAGCACCGGAGGAAGGAGACCTTCCGCAGCAGACAAGGGTAGTTTTGGGCACAACTAAGACCATCCGCCTCAATTTCTACCTATCAGTGATTGATAACAGCGTAGCTGACTGCCATGTGGTCCAACTGTATCCAAGGGCCACTTGTCACATTTTCGCTTTTGTATAGCACATATTAAGCATACGCAGAGAATGAAGCCACTGAGTAGCGGCCGTTGGCAGTTGATGCCGACGCCGTCTATGTAGGCTCATCAAGCTTCAAATTTGACCGCCAATTAATTAAAAAGCACAGTGGCCGTAGACAATGGGTCGGTTTCATACTCCCTCCATGTCCATTCGACTTTGGGGTGAAATAATGGAACCATCTTTCATTCGTCATTCCTTTCAAAAGGCAATATTATATCAACAAGCAAAATGTTTATCAATTTAAAACACATATCATATATGGCTCCTAAACTAATGAACCGGCACATACATCGCGCCATGGGAGCCACCGTGGTGCAATGGTTAGCATGCCCGCCTTGCATACACAAGGTCGTGGGTTCGATTCCTGCTACGACCGAACACCAAAAAGTTTTTCAGCGGTGGATTATCCCACCTCAGTAATGCTGGTGACATTTCTGAGGGTTTCAAAGCTTCTCTAAGTGGTTTCACTGGAATGTGGAACGCCGTTCGGACTCGGCTATAAAAAGGAGGTCCCTTGTCATTGAGCTTAACATGGAATCGGGCAGCACTCAGTGATAAGAGAGAAGTTCACCACTGTGGTATCACAATGGACTGAATAGTCTAAGTGAGCCTGATACATCAGGCTGCCACATAACCTAACCTAACCTACATCGCGCCATCTGTGTCAGAATTTTGTTGTTGTTTTTCGAAGTTTATCAGCCTACTAAGAAGACTCCTAAGAAGAAATGAGAATAGAGTTAATGAAATGAAATCCTTTGCATTCAAATGAAATGTTTTCCGCTTTAAAGTAGGTATTATGTTCGATTCAAGCGCCGGAAATCTTCTTATACGCTGCCATCATTTCAAAGTTCCATTTCATCCTCATCGCTACCACAGACTCGTAAGTGACACTACCACAATCGCCAACTGTGATGGGGGAAGCGTATCAAAAAGTACAAAATGTACATGAAAGTATTTTGCCATCACTATTGTTACAAGAGCCATTTTATATTTTGTGAAACACAAAGCGCAACTAGCTTATTATAATTTATTTAAATAAAAACGAAAATGAAGTGCTGAAAACATAGTTATTACGCTTAAATTTGTGAAAGGTATATTGGTGAACAATTTTCGACTTTCCAAATTGAATAAAGTGATAGTTTTTCAGATATTTTTCCAGACACGCTGCCTCCATCAAGAATTAAGACTAATAGACGCTGAAAGACACCTAATAATTGCACCCATGCGATACTTTTTTGTAGTAACTTGGCGTGGTACAACTTCTCAATAGTGACGACACTTTTGCGAGGAGTTTTGGATATCGTATACGACTGTTTTCGACGTGGTGGGGATTCTCAGAAGCGCCGTCAAATTCAAAAAATGTTGGCAGGGTACACACAAAACATTTTTTTCTGACTCAATCACAAAATTAATTGATCCAATTAATTTTTTAATTGAAATGTCTTCAGTCACAGAAATGTTAGTATCAATTAAAAAAAATAATTATTACTATTAATATTTGTGACTGATGTTTGTTTCAATTTAAAAAATTCTTGAATCAATTAAAAATTTAATTGAATATGTTTTAATACTCAATTATGACTTTAATTGGAAAAATTATCGTGAAATTTTTTTTCTGTGTTCCATCTAATTGAACGAAGGAATTTGTTTCAAGAGTATAATGTTATTTTTGGATGGGGAACATGTAGACTGTTTGTCGCAACCATGTTATCTTGGAAATTATGTACAGTAAAACCTCTCATACTTGGACAATCTGAAAAGCGGCACTTCTCAAAAGTGGACAACTATTGTGAAACGTTTGCTATTCACATTAAAATTATCCTCATAAGAGGACACCTCCCAAATGTGCATAAAATTTAGGCAACCGCGGGTGTCCAATAGTGCACAAAATTTAGGCGACCGCGAGTGTCCACTAGTGAGACGTTTCCCTGTATCTAATTTCGGCAAGCATTTGGCAAGAAAACAATATTTTTCGCAAAAAATGTTCTATGTTTCCAGTTCAATAATAACATTATGCTCTAGGAACATGTTGGAGGTGATCATTTCCATATAAGAGTCCCAACCAAGCTTCTTCGTATTTGGTGTAAAGATGATCTTTTGTATTTATGATGCTATTTATTTAATGTAAAAGTTTAGTCCAATCTTTGCAGAAGACCGTAATGGAATCACGTAACTGTTGTAATAGAAATTGAATTAAAATTTTCATTGAAATATGCTTTTCTACAAAGAAAAACCTCTCAAGATATATCACATTAAAATTACCCTCTCATAAGTGGACACCTCCCAAATGTGGACAAAATTTAGGAGACTTTGGGTAGGTGTCCACTTCTGAAAGCTTTCACTGTATTATGTCTTTATAATAAGCAGACCTTTTACGATTGGAGAATTTTTCATTATTTCTTTTCAGATTATGGTAGAGTATGCCTGTAACCAGTAAAATTCTATTTCTTACCTCTTTTCAATCAAAGATCAATCAAATTTTGCCCTCAATAAATATTTCTTAAAATGAGATTTCTCCGTTGCCGACGTAGCAATACTAAAGGTAAGTCGTTCAATTACTCTTTGTTTAAACTTAGCCATCTAACTTTGATTGTTAAATAAGCGTATCCTCATCTTGACCCTCGTAAACCATCAAAAGAGAATGTTGAGAGGGTGAACGACCTAAAGTTAGGCCACCTAGGGAGCCATCCGGTGAAAGTAAACCCGTTTGTAAACTGTTAGTATCACGATAACCCGAAGTGGATGATGTTTGTGATACCGAATCCCAAGATATTTCACCTATGGGTTTTGGGTGTTCTTCTTGTGACAAGGCTGTGACCTAAAAGAAGAGAAAGAGAGGAGGGTCATAAATATTGTTACCTTATGTATTTTATTCCCTATGCTTTTGCTACCATAAAAACTTACTATACTGGGTGGTTCCATTGGTGTTAGCCTACTCCGTTTTAAACGAAATGTTTTACGACTTGCTGCTTTAGTTCTTTGTAGTCGTGAGCGTGTATGATCTCCTGAGCTATCCTCAGCTGGACTTTCTGGGGAGAGGGGTGTTGTTGAAGTCTCTCCAGAAGAGTGTCTAAACTCTACCGATGAGACAAATCGTAATTTTGGCGGTTGTGCCTTAAATGGAGCCTGTTGCAAACTTTGAGAATGTGATAGCTGTGAGGTTACCCCCGATGGTAGAGCAGTAGCAATGGTGGCTGAACTTGTTCCTTGGCTAGATGCCACACCAGATCCTGAAGCCACCCCACCAGCACCAATTAATGTGGGTGCAGATCCTACCGCCTGATCGCCACCACTATGACTCTCACTGGTGGTTGTATGATGATCCTTGCCAGTGGAACTACTCGAAAGGGATTCTCTTGGAGGATGTAACGTTTGCTGTGACAGAGTATCGCTAGGTGTACAAATTCCTCCTGAGCCGCTGCGAGAGTCAATGGGTGCTGCTGAAATGTGTGAGTGTGTAGCTTGCCCTGTAGTGGTACCAGTGAAAATTGAAATTAGAGAAGGTCGTTGTTGTGATTTATTATGAGCATCTGTACCGCTTGTGGCCGCTGGAGTGTCGCTCTTCTTTTGATCAGAACTCTCACGATCTGGAAATTGGAATTCAAAGTTGGAAATGTTAGTTAAAACCAAGCCCAGCGAGAGGAATTTGATTCCACAACGATATGGGTGAAATGGTTATGAAATCAAATTCATCTCTCCATAATTATGAATTCCAAAATTCCTTGCCTTCCGTAGAAGGTCTTACCATAACGTTTTTCCTCCAACTCATCTCGCAAATCTCTCATATCTCTGGCTAATTCTAACAGTAAAGCTCCTTTAGACTTTAAACCTCCTTGAGGTGGAGTGCCTCGTAATCTTTCCCGGATAATAAATTGCATATGACGTTCATGATCTCCAATTGGAGGCTGGGAAATCTGCAAGTAGTAGAGACATGGGTTATGGGACCACTGGATATGAAGTTCGTCTTCTCTAACCTTATGTAAAATGAATGGCAATAGCACTATGTAGAGCGGTGTCCTATGGGTAACTACAAATTCCAAGAAACTCCACAAGTCTGGGGCAGCTTCATTTCTCCTACCTAAATCGCGCATAACTCGTACAATTCTTGGCCACTCCGTGGAGAGACGACTTTCGAAGCAAATACATACGATACGCAAGGCTAAGAAAGCGGCTTGATATAGTGAACCAGCAATTCGGGCTGGCCTTTTGGCATCTCGACTACCAGTGAAGGTTAATGATCCGGTTCTTAAATCTCCTCCCACACGATTTATCTGGGAAACAGCTTGGCCAGTACGTCCTGCCGGGGGACTCATGGCATTCAAAACTGCAGTCAACAAATAACTAACATCGGTCATTTTCAATTCGCCCACATCCGATACACCTCGTCCAGAGCAGACTTTCAAGCACAGTGGCATTATCAAATGCATTAGATATCCTTCGGCCTTCTCCTGTGTGGAGAACTCGGCACTACCTCCACATATTTGCACCAACGAAAAGCAATCGACAGGACTTACCACCTGTAATGCTACCAGGCGCACTACCGTAGAACAGAAGAAGGCCGGTGGATTCTGAGACATGAGAGCTGCCCCTGCGCTCGATACACCTTCGGGAGCTGCTGTGCCAGGTTCATTGACAATGAGATTTTGCACGGTACTTATGAGAGTTTTCATCTGTTGCCAATGAAGGACATAAGGATGACGTACAATAGTTTCATGGATGCCTTTTAAGAGACCCGCTGCGGCCTCCCAATCAGTGTTACGCCGTATGGAAGGCTTCTTGGATATTTTCAAGAATACTTTATCGATTCTTCTTAGTATGGTTACCAAAGCATTCCTTAGTGTGTCATTGGACCATTCTGCTCTAGGCAATACAGCCTGCATATATCGTTGCAAACCACGACAGGCCATAGATTCCGGATCATAGGGCGAAACTTTGAGTAACGAATGTGCTATGTCTGCCAAACGTATATGACATTTGGCATCCAAAACCTCTGTCGGCTTATTATCATCCTTTGGCATCTTCTTGGAAAGTTCTTGCAAACGTGTTGTGGACTTGCTTAAAAAGTCTCCCACCACTGATAGTAGAACATCTCTGGGTCGTCGATATTCAGTTCTTATCATTTCTGAATCTTCTCCCGAGTCGATAATGTTCTTTGTTCGAGGATCGTTGATGTACTTCGAATGTGATTCTTCTTCAAAATCAAGACCCGGAGAACAAGGTGGACCTCGGCTACAATTTCGTTGGGAAGATCCCTTATGTTCAGGACTATTGCGATATGGTCCATTATAGCTCTTAGCCAAGCCCTCACAATTATGAACCATGGTACGTATGGCCACGGCCAGTTGGAGAATAATGTCTCGCTCTGATTTTCCTTGGAGAGGAATGTAACTGGGTGATTGAATCTGCTGTAGATAACATGGAAGTATAGCTTCCAAGATAATCTAGAAAATAGAAATGGAATAGGATCATATAGCAACAGACCTAAGAATTATTCTACTTACCAACATTTGATAGCCTCGAGTACTTTCTGCCGAATATGATACCACCATAACACAGAGAGTAATGCAATCCAAAACGGTTACATCACCATCCTCATCGTGGTAGCAAAAGTCGATGGCTTTCAAGGGTTTAGGTTCCTTAACCAACTCGGCAATATTCAAAGGATCTGGAGAGGGATCCTCCAAACTGAGCAATAGATTAAATAAACAACTAGACTGGACCTATAATGGAATTTTGCGGTTAGGTGTTTTTTTATTTGCATTAAACACTAACTCACCTTATGAGCATCACCATAGGTACCATCTTCATCGGTATCCAAAATTGCCGATACTGAGCCAAACATTTGCAGTATGAAGGGTTTGCGATTGAGCAAATAAAATTGCTTGACCGCATATTCAATGGTGGTGGTAATCAGTTTGTTAGTCTGATGCAGGGAGTAAATTTGCAGCAGGGTCGGCATTATCATAAAGTAACCATTGGTCGAGAAAATATTCTTGAAATTGAAGGCAGCATTAATGTATGTTGCCATGACATATCGCATAATACAAGAATCTTCGGCATGCAGGAATGCCGCCCCAGATAGGACATTCAAGAACAGTTGGATATCTGCCGAGTAAGCAAAATTTCCAGCCATAGCCTCGAACATGCGAGCAATCAAACGAACCCACATAAATTTGTGCAAAACATCCAAACCAAGCAGTACTTTTCCATATTCTCCACTCTGATGCAAATCCAAATCGACCTCTAATGCCTTACGTGGAAATGAGGGTAGCTTCATAAGTTCCTCATGCAAGAATACCACTCTCTGCACTACCATGTCAACATTCTTTAAAATAGCCCATGTCAGGTGCACTTTTCCGATTTCGACGAATTTCTTAGTGAGCTCTTGTTTCTGTAGAGCTAAAAATGATTCATCGGGCTTCAGCAATACCAAACGAACTTCAGGATATTGCGATCGCTTAAAGAAGTATAAATCACGAATGTACCAATTTGGGTTTAGGATTTTATCTAAAACGGATAGAAGCAATGAAAAATAAAAGGATTAGTCGAGTTCGAACCATATTTGAGTCGAAAACATCTACAGGTTTATCTTTTGCAGAAGAGCAAAATAAGGATTCGTAGAAAGCATAATATTTAAAGCCGAATATTTGGTGTATCAGTTGGCGGCATTCGATTATTCTTTTGCAACATTTGGAGAAAGATCTGAGTCAAAACTGTACGAGACAAAAAACGAGATGTTGAGCAAATTTTTTAAGTGGCATAAAAATAACGTCCGCATATTCATCGTTGGTCATTTTTCTAAAATTCAGACGTCTGAACCATACAATCACTTGCACCGCTGGCAAGTCAGTCGAAAAACACGGCTATTGAATATGTTGCGCAAAATGTAGCAAACATAACTTTTGTTTACCTGTGGAGTACTGTGTAGGACCTCTGGACCCTTACAGAAATGGTGACAGGACTTTAAATCACAATTTTGTGGATAAACAACCACAACCCATGAATACCAGGGACTTATCTAGAGTGCAAGATCCAGCGATACAAAGAGAGTCTCAACAAGCTTAATTCTGTTCTCAGAGTCCGATCACCGCGCAAAGCATCGGAGGAAAGCGACCTTCCAGCGCAGACTAGAATAGTTTTGGCCCAATTCAGATCAGGTTGGTGCAGCCGCCTCAATTTCTATTTATCTGCGTAGTTAACATGTGTCCCATATATAACCAAAATCCATATTAAACGCTTCCTTTTTTCGTTAGCCCTACTAAACGTACGCACAAATCTCCTCGATCTGAAAAATTTAATCAAAAGTATCGGGACTCGACTAACACTATTGAACTTTATCTGGAAGAAGATAGGAGACTCGAAGAACATATTAAGAAAATGTGGTTGGAGCAAATGAAGGAATGCAACTTAGATTTATGTATAGATAACTTGTGAAGCTGGACCTTTCTAACATCGACATAAAAGATGACAGTATTTCAAATCACCATCTTGCGGATAAACAACCATTGCCCAGGAATGTCAGAGATAACACCGGAGAAACGATGTCTCCCACGGCAGACTGGCAGTAGTTTTGGCCAAATTCAGATCAGGCTTGTACAGCCCCTTCAATTTTCATCTTTAATCAAGGGCCACACTACATGCGTCCTCTTTCCGCATGCCTTGCTAATCCTACTCGACACGCCAGTAGATCACTGTGGAAGAATGTAATCTTATTAGCAAAGTTCCTCGATCTGGACATGGGTTAAAGTGCCAATCACTCAACACGAAATTTATGATAACACACAAGACCACCCCATCACCATAATTGTCATCATCGACCGTGCTTCCAATTTTGCATATATACATCTGGAGAAGTTGTATCTATAGAGAATATGCCAATCGCTGCTTCAGTGAAACACTTCCTCTTCCAAGTTCTTGTGCCTTTGAAGAGGACGATGGGAGCTTCATATTTGCGAGGTGACCAGTGAGACTCGACTCACTCTCTATATCTCAGAATCAGTAAGTGCATCTGGAGAACAATAGGAGAATCGGTGACAAGAAGCGGAAGACGTTGTTAGAGAATCTGAAGCGATACAATTTAGGTTTATGTATAGGTAAGTTCTGGAGCACTCGGACCCAGAACGTAAGATTGAAAGGGCTCCCAGTGGTGCAATGGTTAACATGCCCGCCTTTCATACACAGGATCATGGGTTCAAACCCAAAGTTTTAAGCGGTGGATTTCCCCTCTTAGTGATATTTCATAGTATTTCAAAGCTTCTCTATGTGGTTTCACTGCAATTTGGAACGCCGTTCGGACAGGGCTATAAAAAGGGTCGTGGGTTCGATTCTATGTTAAGCTCTTGTCATTGAGCTTAACATAGAATCGGGCAGCACTCAGTGACAAGAGAGAAGTTCACCACTGTGGTATTACAATGGACTGAATAGTCCTACCTAGCCTAACCTTTGGCGACCTGACTGCTCCGAAGAGCAGTACACAAAGTTTCTCAATCAACAGTTTATCATACATTCCGAGACTTATAGGATCTACATGAGGAAATTTAATACGTTTAGTCGAGTCCAGATGCGAAGGACCTTTTATTTCTGGCAACTGAAATATATCAAAAAACTTGCTGATAAACTCCCCCATAGGAAAGGAGCAAGTTCCTGTAATCATTTGGTGACTGCTCTTAGAATCCTTAATGATCGCTTATTGGAGTCATAGGTTGCAATTTACCACCATCAAAGTTACAGTGGTCGACAGAGGCATGGCTTCCAAACCCTGAGAACTGAGGGAATTTCAAACTACTGCTACGAGTTTAGGTAAGAAAATTCACGCGATCATCCTTATGGATTCGGTCAATGCAAACATTGTGGAACAAAAGCCATAACACGACATACCACAGGACAGTCCTCGTGGCTCTTGATCCACCGAAGGAATTTGATGTCCCTTAGTCATATTTGCGAGAACTTTGCATCTGGATCATTTATTTCTGGTAACTGAAATATATCAAATAACTTGCTGATATTTTCAGTTATTTTCTTGCGAACATTTTGAAGAAGTCAGCCACTAAATCTTCAGTTATAAACTCCCCCATGGGAAAGGAACAAGGTCCTGTAATCATTTGGTGACGGCACTTAGATTGCAGACACAGAATCCTTGTTGTTCGCTTATTGGAAATGATTAGTGCGTAGTTCACCATCGCCTCCGCGTGTGTACAAACATTTAAGACAACAATCTGAAAGGGACTTGCAACACGTGTCCAAGATGCTTTACAGGCCCAAAGAATAAATGTGGGAAGTAAATCATCCACACTATGACACATTCAGAATGGTTCCGCCGAGCGAATAATTTTTAATAGGGACAACGTCCCACCACTGCAGGATTTCCACATCCAGTAAGTAGCCATGAAATAAAATATCCCAGAGAACCGTTCACATCATTTCTTGGATCTGGGACATATATAGTTACCTCAACTCCCTGACTCAAGCAATACATGAAATGTTGCCATTCGCCTCGCATCACGCGACACCTCTTTGCATTTCCTACAAGCCCTGCGGCAAAGAAAACATGAAATTAAATGTTGATGTTCAAATATTGAATGTTGATGTTCAAACATTGAATGTTGATGCTCAAACATTGAATGAACTTCCTTGTCTTTCCGTTTCAATGCTCGATACAGTATAATGATTCTCCCGGAGATTTCGAAAACAATGGATTTTCGTGCTAGTTTTAATGATTTACTTCTCCAGAACAACGTTCCATTTTAAGGGAATTTTTAAAATAAAATGATTCCGGTGCTGTTTGATTTACTTACTACTCTTATAGTCCACTAAACAATAGTTATTGATATTCTTTTCATCCACTGGATAATAGTCCAAAGCTTCTTTTAACAACTGACAGAACAGCGTGTCCTCTTGCACAGGAAATTGAGAGGGAATATTGCAATCATCATCCGTTGGGCCGTGGACAACGATCTTCTTAGCAGCCGGTACATTGGCAGTTAAGAGAATCGATGCATCACATTGTTCCTTACGGAGAATCTGTTTCAAATCCTTAAACATAATGCCATGGACACTATGGACAACCATCCATAGAATGGATAAAGCTGAACCAACAAGCTATAAGGAAAAGATGAAATTAAATTCCGTTGATGTGCGCCAAAAGACAAAAGCAATATCTTACTTCTTGTTTCAGTTCATTTGATGATCGGACATAGAACATAATGTAACCTATAATGGAATTGTACAAAGCAAATGCCGCCTGTTGCGGTAACCTGGGAACGAATCGTATCAAATGACGTAATAACTTGAACATTTGATCCTGGCGATCACGTGTTAAACGTTCAAAGACATAACGTAAAAATAATGCTGACTCCTCCAATAGGCATACCCAGATAACCTGATAGGCCACCTCATAGACAGCATTTCCATCACTTCCAATTGCCGCATCATCCAAACAGCCAACAATTTGCATAACCGAAGAACAAAGGACCGAGGGAAACAGGGAATGGGAGTGGTGCAGATGCGAAGACATTCGTGTTCCATCAATTTCTTCTTCGCCCTCATGATCTTCGTGTTCCATTCCGGGTTCATGGGATGCTTGTTGACTAACGGGGATTGTGGTTATTAAGAAACTATGACGTTCCGCTCGTTGCTTGTCTCGCTGTTGACGAAGGGCATTGCGTATGGCTTCGGTTTGTTGCATTTTACGACTTTTGGTGGCGGTCACTGTAAAGGAAAAAAATAGAAATTATTTTTGTTTTCTCTCTGGGAAATTGTAAAACTCTATTTTACCTTTATACCCCACATGACGATCTTGATTTAAGGTCACATCCATATCTTTAGTTTGCTGAACCGGCATCCAAGGTGGATCCACGACGGGCAAACTCTCGATACCAATTTTTGGTGAAGGTAAAGTAAATTCTATACCCCCTGGTGGTACCTTGAAGGTTACATCATGAGCATTTTCTTCCATGCGAGGCCAGACGTGGAAACGATTCTTCCATAAAATCAAATATCTGCAAGAAACCACACAATTGACCTATTACAGAAAAGAATCTCGTTTCATTTCACCTACCTCTGGATAGCCCCAATTCTTATATCCGGATCTTTATTTTTCAAAGCTCTTTGCATAATATCAAAGGCATAGTTTTGTGCCTTCACCGAACCCATTAGGAAAACCGCTGCACTAGCAGATGCTGTATCTTGATTGGTCTCCAGTAGCAACTCCCAAGCAGCTGGCATTGCCTCAATAACCATTTCTTCGGTTAATATCACAGCACCTTTGAGCATTGTCGCAAATGGGTAATGGAAAAGGCTACGTATATGAAAACGTATAAATTTAAGTATAGGAGGTTCTTCTTGCTCCTTTTTCTCTCGCTCCTGACGAAAAGCTTTAGCTAATTTTTCAGCCATTTCCAAATCGGGATCATCACTTATACGATCCTTTCGCGATAAACTATCCTTACGTTTGGATGGAGATGTCTGTGTTGAACTTTGTTCAGATACTTTGCGAGCCGATCGCGGTCGTTGGCTATTTACTTTAGAGGAGGATATGACCGTTGGCTCCAATGTGGGATGATCAGCATCGAAGGTGAAACCAAATTCTTCACCATATACCTTAAAGCGAAAGGAGAAAAATAACACAATTAAATTAGATTTTTGACGACATACATTGGCTTGAAGAGAATTATCCAAATGTGAGAATAACTCAAATAGAAGAAATTGCACAGAGAGAGACAAGTTTTCTTTTTTGAGAAATTTATTCTAAATTTCGTATTTTCGTATTTGGGGTTAAACATTTTTAGGAAATTTAGAACTATTCTGTATTTACCACGAATGAATTAATTGTAGCAAACTTTCTTTTTCAGTATTGGATGAAATTTGTTATTTTCTTAGGTTTGATCACGAATTAAACTCCTTATCTCTCTAGGGCATATGGTTTAGGAGACATAAACAAAATAAGTTTTTCATATAAAAATTTCGAGTTATTTAGAATTTTGACTGAATGTTCGCTTTTAGGGGGTTATTTCGAATTTAGCTTTTTTGTCGCTCTAGGGCGTATACTTTAGGAGATTTGAGCAAAATAAATCTATATATATAAAATGCAATCTATGTATGTTTCGAGTTGGCTCGGAAACGGCTGAACAGATTTACTTGAAACTTTCAGAGATCGTAGGGAGCGTTCATGTGGTGACACCTGGTCGCGAAGGGGGATCTCGGACCTTGTCGGACTTTTTGAAAATTGAACCAAGGTTGACCGATTTGCTTGTAATTTTCATTGAAGGTTGGGGTTGGCATGTAGACAAAGATCCGCTACTTTATATTTCGATATTTGGTGGCGGAGGGGGACCTCCCCTTTGTTCGACTTTTTGTTAAAGTACAGTGAAAAAACTAAAATTCTCTAAATTATCTGAGATTTATAGAGAACATGCGGTGAGGTTATGGAATTAATATGGGGTACCTGATGATTTCATATGTGGACGGGGAGGGGACCTCCCCGTTGCCCTACTTTTTGAAACTTAGAACAAAATTATGCGATTTGCTTGAAATTTTCATTGAATGTAGGGGTTGGCATCTAGACAAAAATCCGCTACATTATTTTTCGATATTTGGTCGGGGAGGGGGACCACCCCTTTCCCCGACTTTTTTTAAAGTACAGTGAAAACAAAACTAAACTCCTCCGACTGAAATTTTACGGAAAAAATGGGTGAGGTTATGAAATTTATAACAGGTTCCTGATATTTTAATAAAAATAAAAGGGCATAGGGAGACATCCCCTTCTCTTAAGTACATACAGAGAAACAATTAAACTTTACCGAGTTACTTGAAATTTACAGAGGACTGGGGAGAGGTTACCATATTAATAGTTGATACCTGATTTTGTGATATTTGGACGGAAGAGAGGCCGCCCCTTTAGGCTTATAATTTGCTTGACATTTTCTGGGACGTTTAAAGATGACGTCCCTTTAAAACAATAGAGTAAAATTTAAACATCTCCGATCTACTTGAAATTGACGGAGAACGTGGGAGGAGGTGATTAAATTTATACATGATTTTTAAATTAGTATATGATTTTTCGATATCTGGTTGGGGAAGGGGAAAATTGAAATAAACTTTGTCGATTTACTTCGATAGAATTTATAGGGACCATTGAGTAGTTTTGAAATTAATATAGGGTACGTGATAGTCCGATATCAGGTCGGAGTGGACCTGATATGAAAGTAGAGGGTTGTCCGTAAATGGGAACTCGGTACATAATTTTATTTTTTTTTGCACAGGCTTCTGCCAGACTTCTTTTTAGTAAAGAACTTAAATTTACATGAAATTGGCAGCCAACGTAACATAGAGGGTGCATCATTTTCCAAAATTTTAGCAAATGTTAATGTGGTAAAACTTTTTACTACTTTTGCTTTTTCCGATTTATTGGATGGGAAACAGTAATTCTTTGTATGTTATTATAATATAGTACTTAATTTTCAGATATGTTGAGGAGAAGGATACCTTTCCTTGATAAACCACACTTAAAATTTACAAGAAATATAGAAGATTGTCCAACTACTTGAATACAGAAGATTATTTAAAAAAATTTGGAGGAAATGGTACACCCTCTCCCCGACATTTTTTAAAACGAACCGTTTTATATATGCATATCCGCCTATAAACGAAAAAGCAAGTAGTCCGATTTTTTTGAAAGAATTCAAATCTTTTCGAATTTGTTTTCAGCAAGAAGGATATGGTTGGCTAAGTTAACGCAAAATATTCCTACAAATACGCTTCGGAAGGCGCAGCGAAGCGGGCCGGGTTACGCTAGTTTTCTTATAAAAATTTCGATTGTTTAGTATTTTGACAAAATTTCCGATTTTAAGGAGATTATCACGAATTATAGTTCTTTTCGCTCTAGGACGCATAGTTTAGGAGTTTTGAGCAAAATAAGTTTTCTTATAAAAAAGTAGGTTTTTTAGACTTTCTTGATTCGTTTTGAGATATGGACAAAATATGTATTTCATATAAAATTTCGAGTTATTTAGGATTTTGTTAGATTTTCCTATTTTAATGGCGTGCTCACGAATTAAGCTTCTTTTCGCTCTAGGACGTAAAGTTTAGAAGGTTTGAGCAAAATAATTTTTCCATATCAAATTTTCGATTATTTTTTAGATTTTGAATAGAATTTTCAATTTAATGGGGGTGATCACGAATTAAGCTCCTTTTCGTTCTAGGACGCATAGTTTAGGAGATACGAACAAAAAAATTGGATTTTTGCATAGATATCCAAGGCGCGTAGAGTGAAACAAATAGTTCCCCTGGACCGAATGTTACCTCCAGCACTCTCTTTTCCACTCCTCTCGGACGACGTTCACATATACACAGCATCTGGGCTCCTCATTAGTGGTACGGCACCAGTTTTGAAATGCAGTGTAAGCATAACCCGGTATATCGGAATGCTACCTTGAGTGTATCCGCAATTCTTCCCTGATTATGGTTTTTTTTCCAGGGAAAGGGATCCCGGGAATTCCCGGGAATTTGCTATTTTTTCGCTCCCGCTTTCCCGAGAATGAAGTGCGGGAATTCCCGGGAAATTTTCTTTACAATATTTCATATATAATAGATGGTTTTATATGGCAAATGACAGTTGAAATATAGTTAAAGTGAATTTTGGAAGTAACCATAACCCGGTATATCGGAATGCTACCTTCAGTGTATCCGCAATTCCTCCCTGATCCATCTTTATTTAGCGATCAAATCCTACTTATGTCCATAGAATCGGGCAGCACTCAGTGTTGAGAGAGAAATTCACACTTGTGGAGTGAGTCTGAAATATCGAGCTGCCACTATACCCAACCTAGCTATGCGAATTTACCATTAAATGCCTTTTGGTTTGTTTTAGATTTCTCAGTAGGATCCTGCCGCATAAACAAATCAGGGTAATTCTCATTATAGAAATCAGTTGATTCAACTTTGTATAAATGAGTTCTCAGACAGAGATAAAAAAAACTCGAAAATCACATTTTCAACTTATCGGCTTTTTGTCAAAAGCAACTAGAAAATCGAATTCGATTTTTTATATTTTTAAAAATTAACTTTTAATATTTTAGAAAATCGTATCAAATCGACATTTGATGTTGGTCAAACTCGACTAACTGACTTTTAACGAAAAAGTCGGAGAGTCCATATTGGATTGAGAGTATTCAAGTATATAAATGTTTGACCGGAGCTTAAAATTTTTCCAAATTAAAAAAAAATAATAACAATAAAAATTCGCCCTGCGATGCGGACAAAGAAACCTTTACTATAAAATAATATGCCGGGTGTGGTGAAATATGCAGCATTAGTTTGGAACCGACAGGTCAGAGAGACGCAATGGAAAACCGATCAGTCCGCTATCAGAATGGAGACGATACGCCATTGCAACTTTCACCTTGACTTTCCTTACTCGGAGAGGAATGTTTCTGTGTAAAGACATAACTGCTATAAGCTCTTTAGCTAGCCTACGGGAAATGAATCAATCCCAAGACCGGCACAGGGATACTACCTGGACCAGCCCCGGTTCTGGTCAAAACGTATATTAGAAGGGACTGGTCACTTTAACATGGAGTTGTCATTGTCGGGGTAAACTTTAGGACACGTCTTTGACTCATTTCAAAGGACACGTCCTGTTACAACTTGATAGAACACCCTCTAGGAAGGTTCTTATGAACAAGCCTGGGACATCCGAATAGCAACAGAAAGGAAAGACATTGGGAGTATGTTGAACAATAGATTATTCTGTGGCAAACACTGTACCAGTGTTTTGTCAGATTAGGGATTTTTCCTAAACTGATATTTTTTTTTGAAGTTGGGTATAACAGGTTGGCTGATAAGTCACCGGTCTGACACATAGATGGCGTCGCTAGTATTAAATTCATATTATTTTTATATAGTACCAACCTTCAAATGATTCGCGTAAGTCAATTAGTTTGTGAGATAGAGTGTCTTTTGTGAAGCAACTTTTGTTATTGTGAAAAAATGAAAAAAAAGGAATTTCGTGTTTTGATAAAATACTGTTTCCTGAAGGGAAAAAATACGGTGGAAGCAAAAACTTGGCTTGATAATGAGTTTCCGGACTCTGTCCCAGGGAAATCAACAATAATTGATTGGTATGCAAAATTCAAGCGTGGTGAAATGAGCACGGAGGACGGTGAACGCAGTGGACGCCCGGAAGAGGTGGTTACCGACGAAAACATCAAAAAAATCCACAAAATGATTTTGAATGACCGTAAAATGAAGTTGATCGAGATAGCAGAGGCCTTAAAGATATCAAAGGAACGTGTTGGTCATATCATTCATCAATATTTGGATATGCGGAAGCTCTGTGCAAAATGGGTGCCGCGCGAGCTCACATTTGACCAAAAACAACAATGTGTTGATGATTCTGAGCGGTGTTTGCAGCTGTTAACTCGTAATACACTCGAGTTTTTCCGTCGATATGTGACAATGGATGAAACATGGCTTCATCACTACACTCCTGAGTCCAATCGACAGTCGGCTGAGTGGACAGCGACCGGTGAACCGTCTCCGAAGCGTGGAAAGACTCAAAAGTCCGCTGGCAAAGTAATGGCCTCTGTTTTTTGGGATGCGCATGGAATAATTTTTATCGATTATCTTGAGAAGGGAAAAACCATCAACAGTGACTATTATATGGCGTTATTGGAGCGTTTGAAGGTCGAAATCGCGGCAAAACGGCCCCATATGAAGAAGAAAAAAGTGTTGTTCCACCAAGACAACGCACCGTGCCACAATTCAATGAGAACGATGGAAAAATTTATGAATTGGGCTTCGAATTGCTTCCCCACCCACCGTATTCTCCAGATCTGGTCCCCAGCGACTTTTTCTTGTTCTCAGACCTCAAAAGGATGCTCCCAGGGAAAAATTTGGCTGCAATGAAGAGGTGATCGCCGAAACTGAGGCCTATTTTGAGGCAAAACCGAAGGAGTACTACCAAAATGGTATCAAAAAATTGGAAGGTCGTTATAATCCTTGTATCGCTCTTGAAGGGAACTTTGTTGAATAATAAAAACGAATTTTGACAAAAAATTTGTTTTTCTTTGTTAGACCGGGGACTTATCGGCCAACCTGTTAGTTTTTTTAGTTTGGGGATTTTTCTAGAGATATTTGCAACCGCATTAATTTTTTTTAGAAAGTGTAAAAGCGATGTATAATGAGACGTATCTTTACGAATTTATTAAGATTGGACTAAATTACGTTCCTCTTTATCATCACATCTTCATATTTTAGTAACAAATTTGAAAAAGGTCCAACTCCCACCAATGATTGGAGCTATAATCTATTCCCTTGTCTCTTACACAATCTTTTTTAAGTACCATGCCAGTTTTCTTGTACATTTTCATTACAAGTGTTTTTTTCTGAAAAAAATTCTCGTCAAACATTATTGACATAAAGTTCGCAATTTTTATTACAAATACAAATCGATTCGACTTTCGAAATTTTTGCGAATCTCTCTCCTTCGCCTCCAAATCTCTCTTACCTTTCTTGTAGCCTTAATGAGACGAGTGCATGAACGCATATGTCTCTTGTAACAATACGGATGACAATAGCCCTTATGTGGACAATAGAAATTGTAGCTGCTAATTAAATCGATGACTGCCTTTAGCCATGGCATATTTTTGGCGGTATCATCCGTTTCATTGGAATCTGTTGGTGACTCTGGTTGCTGATCATCGCTCAAGATGCCTGGTGAGCCGTGATCATCTTCACCACCACTTGCAACACCCTGTTCTGAGGTATCACTGCGATCGGATAGTGAAGACACTTTACGTTTGGCTTGTATAGAATCGACACGTTTAACTAGAATTAGGCGAGAATAGTTAAAAACTAGGACTTGTGGTATGCTAATATTTACAACTTACAGTCAGTTTCCATTTCTTTGCCATCCTTTGTATTGCGCCTTAGCTTCAGTGATCTTCGTTTAAACGATCCTCCGGTTGTAGTTGCCGTGCCGCGCCTTAATAGGAAAGGTCTTACGGCAGATGCAGTCGGACGGCGAGCTGTAAATTAGAAAAATGATTTCAAACATGAAGAAGCAAAAGGGCTACCAGAAAGATCTGCAATAGTTGTGAAAACACAAATATCGCCATTATTGTGCGTGATCACTATATACAGTGTACTAAAGATTAGGGCCAAGAAGAAATATGAATTATCTTTTAACGAGTAGATGTTATCTATAATACACCTGTCGGTGAATGGGCTAGAACCAGCTATGTAAATGGGAAATCTTAATCTTAGGGATGTGATATGACAGGGTTTCTAGCCCAAGATACTGGATAACATAATAACTATCTAATTCGGTGTAATCTTACAGATAGCTTAATTAACCCAATCGTAAATATGGAAGCTTTGGATTATTATGGGAAACTCAAAATACTATTTTAAGCTAGTTGGTTTTAGGACTATATGGCACATCCAATTCCGAAAATAGCCTACACTAAATGAAAATAACAATCGTTATATAACGATTATTGTTCGTTGACATTAATGCAGGGAAAATTTACTTTAATATTGGAAGCGCAAAAAAAAAATATTTTTTCTAACGTTTACTCAAAAAAAAAAAAATAAAATAAAAATGCAACTGACTAATCAACTGAAGTATTAGCCATCGCTAGCCACAACCTATTCCCATCTCTCTGGCAACATACGGATACCGTCACGAAAAACGACTCAATCAACTATTCGACCCAATTTTTGGCTTCCTCATAAGACGAAAACGTTACTCAGATAGGTAATGCATGATCGGTAGGAAAAAGTGGCAATTTGAAGGAGCAATGTCTGGGTTATGCGGCGATTTTGAGGCGTGACGGGAATAGGTTAGGTATAGTGGCACCTCGATATTTCAGGCTCACTGAGACTATTCAGTCCAATGTGATACTACACTGATAAACTTCTCAAACTTATCACTGAGTGCAGCCCGATTCTATGTTTGGGTCAATGACAAGGTATCTACTTTTTATGGTCGAGTTCGAACGGCGTTCCACATTGCGATGAAACCATTTAGAGAAGAAATGCCACCAGCATTACTGCGAGGGGAAATTGGGGTTGAACCCACGAATCTGAAAGGCGGTCTAATCATTGCACCTCGGTGGCTCCCATGAGGGGGAAAACAATATGTTTTTTTTCGCTCGGGATTGTCGTAGTGGATCCACTTGTGTGCGTATCCAACTGATGGCTCTCTTTATGCACTTCGAGAAATATTTCTTGACATTAATATTGCATTTTTTCATTATCTTTGGATGAAAGGCTTTGAAGCAACATTTTTGTTATTAATAACGAATTTTAATGAAATTAACTTTTTAATGAATTTAATCAAAAATAGGACGCGTACTTAAGGAGATATTTTTTAGGAAAAATGTAAATTTTTTTTTTAGGATTTGGGTAGATTTTTCAATTTTTTTTTGAGGGTTGTCACGAATTATCGCCCTTTTCGCTCTAGGACGAATATTTAAGGAGATATGGCCAAAAGAAGTTTTTAATATAAAAATTTAAATTTTTTAGGATTTGGGTGGATTTTTAAATTTTTTTGAGGGTGATCACGAATTATCGTCCTTTTCGCTCTAGGCCAAAAGAAGTTTTTTATATAAAAATTTATTTTTTAGGATTTAGGTGGATTTTTATATTTCTTAGTGTGGTCACGAATTATAGTCCTTTACGCTCTATGACGCTTAGTTTAGGAGATATGGCCAAAAGAAGTTTTTCATATAAAAATTTAAATTTTTTTTAGGTTTTGGGTGGATTTTTAAATTTTTTGAGGGTGGTCACGAATTGTCGTCCTTTTCGCTCTAGGACGCATATTTAAGGAGATATGGCCAAAAGAAGTTTTTCATAAAAAAATGCAAATTTTTTTAGGATTTGGTGGATTTTTCAATATTTTAGGGTGATCACGAATTATCGTCGTTTTCGCTCTAGGGAGCATTTTTAAGAAGATATAGCCAAAAGAAGTTTTTCATATAAATATTTCAATTTTTTTAAGATTTGGGTGGATTTTAAAATTTTTTGAGGGTGGTCACGAATTATCGTCGTTTTCGCTCTAGGACGCTTAGTGTAGGAGATATGGCCAAAAAAGTTTTTCATTAAAAAATTTATTTTTTTTGGGATTTGGGTGGATTTATAAATTTTTTGAGGGTTGTCACGAATTATCGTCGTTTTCGCTCTAGGACGCTTAGTTTAGGAGATATGGCCAAAAGAAGTTTTTCATATAAAAATTTAAATTTTTTTAGGTTTTGGGTGGATTTTTAAATTTTTTGAGGGTGGTCACGAATTGTCGTCCTTTTCGCTCTAGGACGCATATTTAAGGAGATATGGCCAAAAGAAGTTTTTCATAAAAAAATGCAAATTTTTTTAGGATTTGGTGGATTTTACAATATTTTAGGGTGATCACGAATTATCGTCGTTTTCGCTCTAGGGAGCATTTTTAAGAAGATATAGCCAAAAGAAGTTTTTCATATAAATATTTCAATTTTTTTAAGATTTGGGTGGATTTTAAAAATTTTTGAGGGTGGTCACGAATTATCGTCGTTTTCGCTCTAGGACGCTTAGTGTAGGAGATATGGCCAAAAAAGTTTTTCATTAAAAAATTTAATTTTTTTGGGTGGATTTATAAATTTTTTGAGGGTTGTCACGAATTATCGTCGTTTTCGCTCTAGGACGCTTAGTGTAGGAGATATGGTTAAAAGAAGTTTTTCATTAAAAATTTTAAATTTTTTTGGGATTTGGGTGAATTTTTCAATTTTTTGAGGGTGGTCACGAATTGTCGACCTTTTCGCTCTAGGACGCATATTTAAGGAGATATGGCCAAAAGAAGTTTTTCATATAAAAATTTAAATTTTTTAGGATTTGGGTGGATTTTTAAATTTTTTGACGGTGGTCACGAATTATCGTCGTTTTCGCTCTAGGACGCTTAGTGTAGGAGATATGGCCAAAAAAGTTTTTCATTAAAAAATTTAATTTTTTTGGGATTTGGGTGAATTTTTCAATTTTTTGAGGGTGGTCACGAATTGTCGTCCTTTTTGCTCTAGGACGCATATTTAAGGAGATATGGCCAAAAGAAGTTTTTCATATAAAAATGCAAATTTTTTTTGAATTTGGTGGATTTTTCACGAATTATTGTCCTTTTCGCTCTAGGATGCTTAATTTAGGAGATATGGCCAAAAGAAGTTTTTTATATAAAAATTTAAATTTGTTTAGGATTGCGTGGATTTTTTTTGCTCTAGGACGCTTAGTTTAGGAGATATATCCAAAAGAAGTTTTTCATATAAAAATTTCAATTTTTGTAGAATTTGGGTGGATTTTTAAATTTTTTGAGGGGGGTCACGAATTATCGTCCTTTTCGCTCTAGGACGCTTAGTTTAGGAGATATGGCCAAAGAAGGTGTTCATATAAAACATTAAATTGTTTTAGGATTTGGGTGGATTTTTCAATTTTTTGAGGGTGGTCACGAATTATCGTCCTTTTCGCTCTAGGACGCTTAGTCTAGGAGATATGGCCAAAAGAAGTTTTTCATTAAAAAATTTAATGAGGTGGTCACGAATTATCGTCGTTTTCGCTCTAGGACGCTTAGTCTAGGAGATATGGCCAAAAGAAGTTTTTCATTAAAAAATTTAATTTTTTGGGATTTGGGTGAATTTTTCAATTTTTTGAGGGTGGTCACGAATTGTCGTCCTTTTCGCTCTAGGACGCATATTTAAGGAGATATGGCCAAAAGAAGTTTTTCATATAAAAATGCAAACATTTTTTAGGATTTGGTGGATTTTTCAATTTTTTGAGGGTGGTCACGAATTATCGTCGTTTTCGCTCTAGGACGCATATTTAAGAAGATATAGCCAAAAGAAGTTTTTCATATAAAAATTTCAATTTTTTAGGATTTGGGTGGATTTTTAAATTTTTTGAGGGTGGTCACGAATTATTGTCCTTTTCGCTCGAGGACGCTTAATTTAGGAGATATGGCCAAAATAAGTTTTTTATATAAAAATTTAAATTTTTGTAGAATTTTTGAGGTTTGTAAGAGAGCATAAAAATTGGACGACAGATGACTGGAAACGTGTTATCTGGTCAGATGAATCAAAATTTACCCGTTTCCAATCGGACGGTAAACAATATTGCTGGCGTCGTCCTGGTGATACCATTCAACGCCAGCATGTTAAGCAAATTGTGAAGCATGGTGTTGGAAGCATCATGGTTTTGGGCTGTTTCACTTGGTGGCACATTGGACCATTGCAGAAAATTGATGGAAGACTACCTCGCCATTTTGCAGACTCATCTTCCCGAGTTTGTTGACAAGAGTGCCTCTACTGAAGATGAAGTGCAATTTCAACAGGATGGAGATCCGAAGCACAGTGCAAAAATGAGCGAAAAATGGGAACCTACACGAGAAAATGTTTGTTGGCATATCAAGCATTCATATGATCAAAAATAATTTTCTGAAAATAAATAGTTATTTTCATTCATATCGTGTTTCAAATAATCGCTAAACAACATGCCACAACACATCCAGCTGGATTCGTTGCTCAAGCGAGACTGAATAGTGTTTTGAAAATACAAATTTCGTCGTGTGTACAAATACTGTTTTGAGCTTTAATTGATCGAGAGAACAGTTTGGAGAGTAAGAGCAAAACGCCGCGTAATCTCTTTGCACATGCTTCTTTGGAGTATCTGTTCGCAAGTAATAAACCGTTTTTTAAAGTTTCTTGGCTTCAACGCTTATCGAATTTCCTTGCTTTTGAATCATTCCCAATAATTTTAATCGAAGGCGTGTAACTTCGAACGGTTTGGCAAGTTCTTCTTGCCAAATCGGTATCTTGTAGGCTCTTTGTGGTCCCTACCACTTCTGAAACGCATAAAACACATCCCGAAAGAGCACACACGGGACAAGCCTCGGAGAGTAATCGGTGGAATTCATCTGCACTTTCCTCCAAATTAAAGAAGTAATTCAAAACTTCCCGGTAATACTGTTTGTGGGCATGGAACCTGACATATTGAGAGTAGCAAAAACTATGTAAACTAAAAAAAACTATGTAAACTATTGTCTGATGTATATATCTCAATATTCGCCATATGTAGTCAATCATGTTATTATGTAGTCAATCATGTTATTACTAATTTGCGCTCTCCATGCAACGAAAATTACGAAACCAAATGTTGTATTATCGAATTTGTACGTTGGTTCAATATTAACAATGGAAATCGTTAATAGTACGAACATTTTTCGCTTAGTGTATGTTAACGTCAAAATAGGTTTGGAATAAGTTTCCAAACAACCCTAACCCTATGTGTTTCCAATAACTATATTTCCTATTCCACTAACCTTCCTCACCCTCTTTGGTCAAAGTGGTATTGCTGCTATTCTCCGATTCGTTATCCGGTTCATGCAAGACAAATGATATTTTCCTTTCGGTTTGACCACCAGCGGCATCGTTTCCCGCCGCTATCGATTGTAGACTTTGGGCCGATGTCTGTGAATGACCCATTGAGCTTAAAGCCATGGACCATCGACGGTTGGCTTCCCTGTATACCTTTTCCCATGGGGCAGGCTTATCTTTGTGAAGTAATTTCGAAGCTTTTGGCAATGTCACATAGATATCTCGCAAAAATGCTGTTATTTCGAAGAGTAAGACACAAGCTATTAACTTCAAGGCATGAGGACAATCATTGCCATGGGGATTCACTGAGGCTTCATCGAGAAAGTCTTCCTCCTCATCTTGCTGCAAAAGTTCACGTTGTTTCTCCGGATCAGTTAGGCTGGCATTGACATTCTCATATTGTAGACGTTCGGCGAATAGAATTTCCTCCAAACGAGCTCCCAACATTTCAGCCCACTAAGGATAGGAATAGTCGATGACAATCAATTGGTTAGAAATATCCACTTTATGCGCTTCTCACCTGATGAAACATTTTGCCTGCAGCCCTTTGTAAAATATGTGTACGCCTTGAACTGGTAGTCCCCATTTGGTGTTTGATCTGACTAGCATTGATATTTGCTCCTGAGGGTCTATAACCGGATACATTCTGTTTCATCCATGTAGGCCATTGTCCTTTGTTACATAAATGTACAAAATGAGCACATTCCAAAAGAAAGGTTGCCCGAGTGACTAACGGTGCTTGAGGCTATAGAAAGTTAAAAACGAGACATTGTTATCCACTCATAATGTTATGGCTAATTTCTCTCTTACCAAATCCAAAACGGCTGCCACAAGCTGTGGATCTGGAAATGATCCCGGTGCACATGTTTCTAGCAAAAATGACAAACGTAACATGCCTACTCTTACCGGTTCCAAGGGTATAAGTTTGCGTTCCTTCAAAACCACTACCTCAGATTCTCGAGGACCATCACACATATCTGAAGAACTGCGGCGACTATAGTCAGCGGTCTCCTCGATACCACCCTGTTTCTTTTTCCCCTTTACAATTCCTCCAAAGCGATTAAGTCTTCGCTCCACGCGACGTTTAGCTCTTTGTATGGAACGTCCTATGCCATCACTGGATCTTCCTCTTTGGATTTTTAATGATGGATGCCTTACAAATGTTGTTGACATTTCAGGATTCAGCGATCCTATCTCCAGATCTATTGATGAAGCTTCCTTGGGTGTACCCTTGAACCAACGCACTAAACCACTTAGACGGCCTAAAGAATTTCGTTCTGAACTTGATGTCGAGTCCGATAATAATTGACGTTCACTGTGGCGTGGCGTTAATGTTGGTCTTATTCCTGTGGTACGTCGTCGAAAGTTACTCAGTGGAGATTGACTGGTTTTGTAATGTTCATCACAGGGTTCTGTTTCGAGAAGGCTCTGCGGAAAAAAGAAAATATTGACTTAGTATAGATTACGTGGAGTTCTGAGCGGAGAACTACTTACCACTGCACAAGCCGATGATGTACTTCGTTTCTTTAGCAAGAGACGTCTTTGTGATCGATTATCGTCATTCTGTATGCTTTGAGCCACCTCTGCTTGAGGTATATGTCTGGAATAGTAAAAAAAAAAATGAGTTGTATTATATCTTAAACCCCAAATGTAAGGCCTAGCGATACCATGATCCCTATACAGTACCGTGGCGATTGCGGAAGACTTTATGAGACCACAGTTCTTACACTTCCCAATGAGTGATGTAACACAATTTGTGAAACCACTTAGAATAACTTTGGAATACCAAGAATTGAGAGCACCTCAAAAAACATTTTGGATTTCGGCTGAAACTGAGTTAGAGCCAATGAACGTTTCTCCTCGGCAGTCATAGCCTTATAGAACTGTTGCAGATCCATAAATGCTGGTTCGTGTTGTTCTGTCTAAATAAATTTCTTCTTCACCTCCTCATGGTAGTTTTAACGGCTTTTAGTGACTCGTTCCATTGAGTAAAAGTACAACTCCAGAGCCTTCAAAGCAAACTGTCCCATGTGCCCTTTAAGCAGGAGAATAATTCCAGGCTACGGACACCTCAACTGTGATTGACCCAGTTGAAAAGGAGGGTACGATAAAGTTAAAGCACATTAGGAAAAATGAAATCAAATTCCTGGCGCTATGCTTAAATTAATTTCGCCGCATTTTCGAAATTGAAAGCAGAAGAAAGCAGAGTAGAGGTATTTTAGGAGCTGAAACTAGGAAAGCTGGCGTGTCTACGCTGCGCACTGCTCAACAACGTTGGGCTTAGAGAATGATAAAACTGAAACACATTATGGAAATTGAAGCCAAATTTATGGTGCTAAAATAACTTTGCCATGAATGAAAGCAAAACGCTAAGATCTTTTTTATCTAAGCCGACAAGCTTAGATAAAGTTCAGCGAATGGCGTAATTGTGTATCTCAGGCGCATTCAGTAAGACAGGGACAGATTCTCTTAATGTCATACTGCATCTATTACCTTTAGACATATTAGCCAAACAGTCGGCAGCAATAACGGCTGTACAGTTGCGTGTACTATCGCTCTGGTCGGAAAAAACGCACGGTCACAGTACGGTCCTCAAAATATTGCCAGATTTGCCTAACGTAGTGTATTACACTATGGGGAAACCACTTTTCGACAATAAGTTTGAAACTCTAATTCCCAACAGTGAGGCGTTGTGCACATAGACCCCGGGGAATAAACGTTATATAGATTTCTATACTGATGGCTCCAAATTATATGGGCAAATGGGTTTCGGAGTATATTCTAAAGACCTGGAACTTCGAATAGCGAAAAGATTACCTAACCACTGTAGTGTTTTTCAGGTTGAAATATTAGCAATAAGGGAGGTAGCGAATTGGCTGAAAAGTAATATTCCAACAAATGTTGGCATTAATATATACTCAGACAGTAAACCTGCAATAAAATCCTTGGACTCTGTGTTGCTTAACTCGAAAACGGCCATCGACTATCGCAAATCTCTCAACGAGATGACTGAGCAGTACAATATTCACCTAATAATATGGGTGCCTGGCCATAGGAACATACCGGGTAACTGGGAAACGGATGAGTTGGCAAGGCTAGGAACTACCTTACATATTCCAGGGGAACTAGAATCCGTTGGTTTGCCTCTAGCTACATGCAAGCTCATACTGCATGTTATAATGGCGAATGTCCAATGGGAGGATTGTAAGGGTTGCAACGACACTAAGCAAATATGGCCCCATCTAAACTTAAACCGCACACTAGATATGTTAGTGTTTTCAATACGTCCCCGGGCTCTATGTGCACTCCTGATATCTGCTATAACGGGTCGCTGCCTGATAGGCGACTTTGCAAAAACTATTGGCGTAATGTATAATGACTACTGCATGAGTTGTTATGATGCGGAAGAAAAGGAATCGATTAAACACCTATTGTGTGAATGTCCTGCATTTTGTGAAAGGCGTAAGCGAATATTAGGAGCAGAAGTGCCCATAACACGATGGCTGATAAGTCCGCGGTCTGACACATAGATGGCGTCGCTAGTATTAAATGCATATTATTTTTATATAGTATCAACCTTCAAATGATTCGTGTCAAAATTTGACGTCTGTAAGTCAATTAGTTTGTGAGATAGAGCGTCTTTTGTGGATCAACTTTTGTTATTGTGAAAAAATGGAAAAAAGGAATTTCGTGTTTTGATAAAATACTGTTTTCTGAAGGGAAAAAATACGGTGGAAGCAAAAACTTGGCTTGATAATGAGTTTCCGGACTCTGCCCCAGGGAAATCCACAATAATTGCTTGGTATGCAAAATTCAAGCGTGGTGAAATGAGGACGGTGAACGCAGTGGACGCCCGAAACAGGTGGTTACCGACGAAAACATCAAAAAAATCCACAAAATGATTTTGAATGACCGTAAAATGAAGTTGATCGAGATAGCAGAGGCCTTAAAGTATCAAAGGAACGAGTTGGTCATATCATTCATCAATATTTGGATATGCGGAAGCTCTGTGCAAAATGGGTGCCGCGCGAGCTCACATTTGACCAACAACAACAACGTGTTGATGATTCTGAGCGGTGTTTGCAGCAGTTAACTCGTAATACACCCGAGTTTTTCCGTCGATATGTGACAATGGATGAAACATGGCTCCATCACTACACTCCTGAGTCCAATCGACAGTCGGCTGAGTGGACAGCGACCGGTGAACCGTCTCCGAAGCGTGGAAAGACTCAAAAGAAGCGTGGAAAGACTCAAAAAAGTAATGGCCTCTGTTTTTTGGGATGCGCATGGAATAATTTTTATCGATTATCTTGAGAAGGGAAAAACCATCAACAGTGACTATTAAAGCGTGATACGGTCAAAATTTGGTCAAGGGAAAACGCGTGTAAATCGGTGAAATCGTTTATTTAAAAAATCAAATTAAATTTCTTTTTCAAGTTCAATTAGTAAAAAATTCAGGAAAAATATTCAGTTAGGCTTTCGCTTTTCCAAATCCGAATTGCCGGGCCTCACGCTTGACACCTGCCATCAGATTTTGTACAGCCACCTTGTCCACCTTCTTCGCCGCAGAAAGCCAGTTTGCCTTGTACTGCTGCTCGTCCTTAGCAGTTTTTTGGTCTTCTTTAGGTTCCGCTTGACAATAGCCCAGTATTTCTCAATTGGGCGGAGCTCTGGCGTGTTGGGAGGGTTCTTGTCCTTGGGAACCACCTGCACGTTGTTGGCGGCGTACAACTCCATGGCCTTTTTACCGTAATGGCAAGATGCAAAATCCGGCCAAAACAGTACGGAACAACCGTGTTTCTTCAGGAAAGGCAGCAGACGTTTATTCAAACACTCTTTCACGTAAATTTCTTGGTTGACAGCCCCGGAAGCTATGAAAATGCTGCTTTTCAAGCCACAGGTACAGATGGCTTGCCAAACCAGACATTTCTTTGCGAAATTTGACAGTTTTATGTGCTTGAAAATATCTGCTACCTTTCCCCTTCCTTTTGCCGTATAAAACTCCTATCCCGGAAGCTGCTTGTAGTCGGCTTTGACGTAGGTTTCGTCGTCCATTACCACGCAGTCAAACTTCGTCAGCATCGTCGTGTACAGCCTCCGGGATCGCGCCTTGGCCGTCGTATTTTGTTTATCATCGCGATTTGGAGTGACTACCTTCTTGTAAGTCGATAGTCCGGCTCGTTTTTTGGCTCGATGCACGGTTGTAGACGATACACCCAGCTTATTTGCGGCATCTCGGAGAGAGAGGTTAGGGTTTCGCTTGAAACTACCGGCAACTCTCTTTGTCGTCTCAGCGGCTTCCGGTTTTCGATTTCCCCCCGATCCAGACTTCCTGGCTGTCGACAAACGTTCCCCAAACACTTTAATTACATTTGTAACGGTTGATTTGGCAACTTTTAGCGATTTTGCCAGCTTTGCGTGCGAGTATCTCGGATTTTCGCGATGCGCGAGCAAAATTTTGATACGCTGCTCTTCTTGCTTGGACGGCATTTTGACAACTGAAGAGTGAATTCCAAAATCAAAATAGGAGCAACATTCTACACACACACCTTCAAAATGAGGGGTGTTCAGGTTTTTTAAATGTAAAATCGAAAGAAATACGTCAAATTTATATTGACCAAATTTTGACCGTATCACCCTTTATATAGCGTTATTGGAGCATTTGAAGGTCGAAATCGCGGCAAAACGGCCCCATATGAAGAAGAAAAAAGTGTTGTTCCACCAAGACAACGCACCGTGCCACAAGTCATTGAGAACGATGGCAAAAATTCATGAATTGGGCTTCGAATTGCTTCCCCACCCACCGTATTCTCCAGATCTGGCCCCCAGCGACTTTTTCTTGTTCTCAGACCTCAAAAGGATGCTCGCAGGGAAAACATTTGGCTGCAATGAAGAGGTGATCCGCGGCCATTTCGGATTACCATTCGCCAACATAAAATGGAAGGAATACGTCACATAACACTTAGCCACATACATCTATCGTGTTAATCTGGTAAAAAATATTCCTGATCTACAAAGACAGGGGGTTGATACCAAACTGATATAAATCTAGTAATTGCCTAACCCATTTAAGACGAACATGTACATTGTCATATTTTTATAATTCCATTAAACTCACCTTATTACCCTGGTTGTTTGGGCAGCTGGTCCTTTCTTATGTGGCCTTGGAGTTACAGCTAATATACCACTTAAAGCCACCAAACGGAATGGACCACCATGGGCTCCTTTCACATAGGTGATAAATTGTCGGACATCACTATAGAGGCTAGCATTTTCCACTGACTTCAGTTCTTTGGAAGCATTGACAAATCGTGTTACCAAAGGCTTAAATACTGCTGCAATAACTTGTGCCTCAGGTCCTCCACTTAGACCACCACTGAAATTTGTTGAATATCCACCTTGACCGCCTGATGAGGATACACCATTTCCAAGATCGGTGTTAAGATTTTTAAAGGCACTCGTGCGTTTATGAGCTATTTTTTTTTTGTTTTTAATTTTGCGATATTGTGTTTTGTTCATTTGTACAGAGTGTTTTTTTTTTATATTTTTGTATATAGAGATAGATAGAATTATGTTGTGGATAGATTTGAGAATAGACAGAGATAGAGTGACAGTAAGAAAGAGATAGAAGGAGAGATAGAGAGTGTATGGTCGTGTGGGTGGTTATCAAAACAAACAAACAGACAAACTGATGCGTTAGAGGACGGTGGATTATAGTTGAGAAGGCTTAGGGGCAATGTAAACTTGATTAAAACATACATTTAATAAATAAAACAAAGTTAATTATTTTATAGCGATCTTACAATATTAAAATTCTATTTCATTCCAACCAATATCTGGAGAAGCTGATTTGATAAAACCATAA
Source organism: Haematobia irritans (assembly GCF_050003625.1). Lineage (NCBI taxonomy): Eukaryota > Metazoa > Arthropoda > Insecta > Diptera > Muscidae > Haematobia > Haematobia irritans. The sequence continues at coordinate 185,232,912 of NC_134397.1, read as the reverse complement.
TGAGTAAAATATAATTTTTATGTCTCTTCCCTTTATTTGTTAGACTTCTATCAAAACTATACACTTAAAATTTAAGTCGGCTTATGCCCTGGGGTGGAACACTATGTTAGTAAAAAAAGTATAGGAAATATTTATTTAGGATTTATCGGTCTATAGATATGTATTAGAAATGTAGGCGATTTTACAAGGTTGGTTTTTTGGCAATTTTTTCCGATATCAGAAAAACATATATATATATATATATATATATATATATATATATATATATATATATATATATATATATATAAATATATATATATATATATATATATATATATATATATATATATATATATATATATATATATATATATATATATATATATATATATATATATATATATATATATATATATATATATATATATATATATATATATATATATATATATATATATATATATATATATATATATATATATATATATATATATATATATATATATATATATATATATATATATATATATATATATATATATATATATATATATATATATATATATATATATATATATATATATATATATATATATATATATATATATATATATATATATATATATATATATATATATATATATATATATATATATATATATATATATATATATATATATATATATATATATATGGGAGATATATCTAAATCTGAACTGTTTTCCACCAAATTTGACATGCATAATTACAATATTGGTTCTACTCCTTGTGAAAAATTTCCTAAATCAGATTACAACTCTGACCTCTGTGGTCATATGAGTGAAAATCCGGGGAATGATATATATATTAGAGCAATATCTGAATCTGAACTAAATTTTGCATGCATATCAAGAACGTTAATTCTACTCCCTATGCGAAGTTTCACGTAAATCAGAGTAAAAATGTATCCTCTGTTGTTATATGAGTGTAAATCGGGCGAAGGATATATATGGAGGCTATATATAAATCTGAACCGATTTAAACCAAAATTGGAATGCGTATACAGAACGTTAATTCTACAAAATTTAAAGCACATCATGGCAAAACTCTGGCTTCTGGGGCCATATAAATGTATATCGGTCGAAAGATATATATATTGGAGCTACATCTAAATCTGAACCGATTTTAACCAATTTCGGCACACTTTACGACACTATCAATTGCTCTGCTTGTGCAAAATTTAAAGCAAAGCAGACCGAAATTCTGGCTTCTGAGGCCATATAAGTGCATATCGGGCGAAAGATATATATGGGAGCCATATCGAAAGCTGAACTGATTTCTTCCAAAATGAATAGGGTTCTGACCCAAAACACATACTTGAGCCAAATTTCAAGTCGATTGGACTAAAATAGCGACCTAGACTTTGATCACAAAAATGTGTTCACAGACAGACGGACATGGCTAGATCGACTCTGGGGCCGGCCCTGAGCAATATTGCCGAAGACACCATATGTCTATCTCATCTCCATCTGGGTTTTGCAAACATATGCACTAACTTATAATACCCTGTTCCACAATGTGGCGCAGGGTATAACAAGTATATACGGCCAGGCCGAATCTTATGTATCCTCCACCATGATTTTGCGTTGAAACTTCTATTAAAGGCTGTAATCCACCATCGAATTACTTGGGTTATGATAAAACTTGTGGACCTATATGGACCAATTGTCATTGATGGACCCTTGTCATTGAGCTTAACATTGAATCGGGCAGCACTCAGTGATAAGAGAGGAGTTCACCAATGTGGTATCACAATGGACTGAATAGTCTAATGGTGATTTCGTTTGGGAAAAAAAGTGTTGCATACAAATGGTACAACATTTTATGGTGTTGCCGCTATTATTTAGGTCGTAGAATAAAAGCGTCTTCAACATCTGACTGAAAGTGTAACCATCTGCACCGTATACCAGCTACGGTGTAAAATGGGTTACACTTTAGCTCTTGCGATGGGTAAGACCCCGTCAATCGAACGTGCACATTTTGAGTAGACTGCACCGAATTTTCCAATCGAACTAAAATTTTCGATTTATGGGGGTAAGGTGTAAAATATGTAACATATTTTTTACCAATCGAAATCACCATAAGTGAGCCTGATACATAGAGCTGCCACCTAACCTAACCTAACCTCTGGACCAATTTTTGCTCGGTTGTTAGAGACCTTATTGTAACACTACGTAGAAAATTTCAACCGAATCGGATGAATTTTTTTGTTAGCTCCTCCAAGAGACTTCGGAGGACAAATCTGGACCTATGTATACCAAATATGGACCTATATGGACCAATTTTAGCATGAATCTTAGAGACTATAACTAAGATCACGTAGAGAGAAGTTCACCAATGTAGTATCACAATGGACTGAATAGTCTAAGTGAGCCTGATACATCGGGCTGCAACCTAATCTAACATCACGTATCAATTTTCAACCGGATCGGATGAAATTTGCTCCTCCAAGAGGATCCGTTACCAAATTTGGGGATCGGTTTATATAGGGGCTATACGTAAAAGTCCCATATTACCTATATTTGGATGTGTTACAAACTAAATGAAAAAGTTAATATACCCATTAAATTCAATAAAATAAAATTGGGACACTAGGGCCAATAGGGAGTTTGCACAATTTGTTGGTTTTGTCAGTTTGCGTGCTCTATATTGATCTAAAAGTGCATTTAACCCATTTCTCCGGACGCACGTTATTGATTATGCCATATTCTGAGTAGACTAATAGCTTTCCACCTATAGGTGAATATTAACTTCGAGTTTAGCCGCTAATTTTCACTAAAGTGAAAACTAAATCACTAAAAAAAGTCATAAAATTATACATATTTGTTTTGCAGATTTCATTATAACTTGATGGGGAATATCCCAAAGCAAATTTTCACAAAGTTTGTACTCCTTAAAATTGATTATTAAAGAAAAATAATCGTGAAAAAATGACGATTTTAGCGGCTAAACTCGAACTTAATACCCACCTTATCGGTGAATGTGTTTTAATGCCGATCTTCTTCAATTTATGGACAGGAATTTGTTTTCATTGGTTTCGAATGAAAAGAATAGTAAGCCAATATTGGATATATTAAATAATGATTCTAACAAAATTGCATTATATATATGTTGTTATGCGTGTAAACATTCTATATTCATGAACGATTTTTTTTTGCTTTATTAAGTTGCAATAAGAATATATTTTCTTGATTATTAAGCAATATTATAATATTATAGCATGCATGGTAATATATATATATATATATTTGTGTTGTTGGTATTTAATAAGAATGGTATGATATGTTCGTAAATAGTTCAAGATTGTGGTTAAACGGAAGTTCTCATAAAATCTCTATCACCTATGAATCAACGAATTCACCAGATAAATTATCCGAACTTGCTAGCAGCGAGTTCATGAAGCGAAATCATAAGGGAAAATGAACAATGTCCAATCACCGAAACAGTTTTAAATTCATTAGATTCCGATTATACGTACATCAAAGGTGGCATCAACAGCGGGTCCTTTGTAAATGAAAGAATTCACCAGTTCCGATCACCAACTTATCGATGAATTTCTACATTTTCAAATCGCAAAAAATGTTCATCATCGAATTCACAATTTCGGATCACTAAGTTAGTTGCAAAATATTTACTCAAAGTAAATCGCAAGTAATGAGGTATTTTTTCTCGCACATTTTCCATTCCCTGGAAAGCGCGATTTTTTCAAAGCGAAAGCGAAAATATTGCGAAATGACGGGATTTCTCGGGAGCCCGGGAAAACCCCAATGTTTTAGTATAGTCCCCATTTAGACCGTTTTTTTTTATCCGATTTTCCTGAAATTGGAAATCTAATGATATTTTAGGTCAAAAAATAGGTGTGCTAAATATGGATTGTATCTATCCATGGCTTGGCATAGTCCTCATATATAGACCGATCTCCCGATTTCACTTCTTTCTATATGATAAAAATTTTCTATAGGAATAAAATTTTGACAAAATTTTCTAGAGGAATAAAATTTTGACAAAATTTTCTATAGGAATAAAATTTCGACAAAATTTTCTATAGGAATAAAATTTTGACAAAATTTTCTATAGGAATAACATTTAGACAAAATTTTCTATAGAAATAAAATTTTGACAAAATTTTCTATAGGATAAAGTTTTGGCAAAATTATACAAATGAAATATTCACAAAATTTTCTATAGGAATAAAATTTTGACAAAATTTTCTATAGGAATAAAATTTTGACAAAATTTTCTATAGGAATAAAATTTTGACTAAATTTTCTATAGGAATAAAATTTTGACTAAATTTTCTACAGGAATAAAATTTTGACAAAATTTTCTATAGGAATAAAATTTTGACTAAATTGTCTATAGGAATAAAATTTTGACAAAATTTTTATAGCAATAAAATTGCCTATAGGAATAAAATTTTGTGTGAATAAAAAACAAAACGAATGAAAAAAGAGAAAGCACGCTCAAAATAAACCCAGCCAACTGCACTCAAATCGATGATTTGACGGTGGCAAAGGAAAAGAGATATGTTTGTACGAATTTATTTCGGCATAAACCGGCTATCATGTAAAACCTTTTTTCGGAAGGTTCAAGTGTGGTTCATTGTTGGGTTTAATGAACTGCCTGAATGTATTCTGATAATTGGTTGATAGTTTTGCTGCAAGTAGAGGATGCTGATGAGGAATGTGGAAATTCCGAAACGTGCGTCCATCCAACCATCTTGCAGTCTATAGGGCTTTGCCCAAATAAATTTGACAAACATTCTGGGAGCCACCGTGGTGCAATGGTTAGCATGCCCGCCTTGCATACAAGGTCGTGGGTTCGATTCCTGCTTCGACCAAACACCAAAAAGTTTTTCAGCGGTGGATTATCCAACCTCAGTAATGCTGGTGACATTTCTGAGGGTTTCAAAGCTTCTCTAAGTGGTTTCACTGCAATGTGGAACGCCGTTCGGACTCGGCTATAAAAAGGAGGTCCCTTGTCATTGAGCTTAACATGGAATCGGGCAGTTCTCAGTGATAAGAGAGAAGTTCACCAATGTGGTATCACAATGGACTGAATAGTCTAAGTGAGCCCGATACATCGGTCATTTTATTCCTATAGAAAATTTTGTCAAAATTTTGACAACATTTTCTATAGGAATAAAATTTTGACAAAATTTTCTAAAAAAATAAAATTTTTACAAAATTTTCTATAGGAATAAAATTTGTACAAAATTTTCTATAGGAATTAAATTTTGACAAAATTTTCTATGGGAAAAAATTTTGACAAAATTTTCTATAGAAATAAAATTTTGACAAAATTTTCTATTGAAATAAAATTTTGACAAAATTTTCTATGAAATATTTTTTTTTTTTAATTTGGTAGATTTTGCTAACATTTTCTTCAAATGTTGGTAGCTTTTTGTGGCAACCGTGGTTGTGGCACGAATTCTCTTGGTAAGGAGTTTTTCACCTCAACTACTTAGCCAGTACACCCAAAAAAAAAAGAGAACCCACGCGGAAGAAAATGTAGGTTTATTTTAGAAATTTTTAACTAAAATAGTTTTCTAATTGCAACATGTTACAAATAAGTTTATACTTTTTGCCAAATTGAAGAATTTTTTTTTAAAATAATTAATTTGTTTCTGTTGTTTAACAAAATTTCATATGATGAAAGAAAAAATTGGATGTACAAATTGTTAAAATGTCTTTAGCGCTGTACGAAGTTCGAGACAGGTAAAATTTTAGTAAAATTTATTCATTTGAGAGACTTATGAACTCAATTTAAGCAAACTTGTGCCATTTTAGGAAAATATGAACTATTTTATTTTTTAGTAAAATTGTGCACTATATTTGTGTACAACTTTTTTTCTTATTTTTAGTTCACGTCGTTAAAGTTAGCAAAAAATTATTCAAATAAGGAACATTTACTCATATTGTGCAAAATTTAACTAAAATCACTTTAACTAAAAACTAAAATAAAGTTCAGTTGGCATTAGAGCCCCTTTTTTCTGGGTTTAGTTGCTAGGAAGAATCGGCCTTTCCGAAGTTACGGTCATTTATACTTGTTTGAATGATAACTTAGAGTTTTTTTAAATACTTCAAATTTATCAACAATATCATACCATTCTTCCGATTCGAATATGGTTATTCGATTCTGTTACTTTTATGGATAGTAATTTTCTTAATTATACAGAGCTATGTGTATATCAGATATAATTCTATAGGTATAAAGTTAATTAAAAACATGCAATTGTATTAAGGATGGAAAAAAATTTTAGGGATTCGTTTTAAAAGAATACGAAATAGGAAATATAGAACTATTGAAATCCAATATGTGGCTCAATATTGTTGGAATAAACATACGTTTCACTTTCATTTATGGCCTACTCGATGTATGAATGTTAAGCAACTAATCTCAAGGAATCATTTGAACGATAATTCTTGAAATTATTTAAATTTCCATGGTGAACTTACTCAAAGGTGATAGTAATGAACTCGGATCCACACAAAAGGCACAGAATGCATGGAAGAAATCGACCAGTTCTTGGAGACCGGCATTTTTGACCATTTCCTGTAGATAACGTTTGGTTCGTTGACTGGCATGTCTTAAAAGACGTGATAGAATTTTCTGACATTGACTTCTAAGAAAATCAGCAGGAGGGCCACGAACACCTTGAATGAAAAAAATCCAATTTCTCAATACCTTGAGCTCTTAGAACACGTTTGCTCTACTTTACCATCATTACATCCATTGTGGCATCCCAAAACCTGTAAAGCTCTCTTTATAATGCCCATTGATATCTCGTGAGCATGTTCGCCCAGCTTTAAGACACCCATCTCCAGTAGTAATTCGCAGATGTTTAGTCCAGCTTCCAATACCCTTAGTGAGACAACAGTCAAATCTCTTTTGAATACATTCAATACAGCCAATAGAACAATTTCATAATCAATTCCACCATCTCGAGTTATATAGAATGACGATCCAGGAGCTTCTGATTCATCTACACCTGTATAGTCTATGTGTGAGTCGGTGTGTGAGCGTAGCATATGACTGCGGAAGCGGGATCCTACATTAGAGGTGCTACTCGTTATACCAGCCATACTGCCATTGTGAAAACCATTAGCCCCAGGTAAACCACCGCCAATGCTGCCACCGCTACTCATGGCATCCAGCTGAGAATCAATGGAACCCTAGAAAACAAATGCAAACAAATCAATCTATTAGAGAATAGCGTAAATTAATTATAATTTATTACACATAAAAAATATAATACATAATTTCCACCATCACCACGGGAGGGATAAGGGAGAATTTCTTTCATATCGATGAGTATGTCTGATTCAATTTTTAGCTCAATGATAAGGGACTCGTTCTTATGTTCGACCCCAGTGTACCGCGCATTCTTAGGCACTACTGCAAATTGCTACTAACGTAACTATGTTAGGACTTGTACCAGTGCTCCAGTTTGCCGCAATTTTTAAATTTTCATATAATTTATTGATTTTTTACTCTCTGAATAGAATAACCTTGAACAATTCAACATATTCCAAAATTGTTTCCCTTCTGTTGCGATTCGGATGCACAAAATAAAAAAGTCCGTGTTCTTTGGAATCCAAGTCGTATCCTAAGTGTAAATTTACCTCGTCATTGACAAACCCATGTTAAAGTGACCGGTCCCTTCCATACGTTTTGACCAAAAGTTGGACCGGTCAATACACACTAGGGACTAGTCCTGTACCGGTTCTGGGGTTGATCTATTCCCCATGGGGTACCTATAGAGAAGATTTGAAAGGCTGAACTATTCGAAAATGTCGTCAGCATTATTGAGGGATTTGACTATCGTTGAAAAATGTTTAACAACAACCTTCAAATGATTCGTGTCAAAATTTGACGTCTGTAAGTCAATTAGTTTGTGAGATAGAGCGTCTTTTGTGAAGCAACTTTTGTTTTTGTGAAAAAAATGGAAAAAAAGGAATTTCGTGTTTTGATAAAATATTGTATTCTGAATGGAAAAAATAGGGTGGAAGCAAAAACTTGGCTTGATAATGAGTTTCCGGACTCTGCTCCAGGGAAATCAACAATAATTGATTTGAATAAAAAATTCAAGCGTGGTGAAATGAGCACGGAGGACGATGAACGCAGTGGACGCCCGAAAGAGGTGGTTACCGACGAAAACATCAAAAAAATCCACAAAATTATTTTGAATGACCGTAAAATGAAGTTGATCGAGATAGCAGAGGCCTTAAAGATATCAAAGGGACGTGTGTGTCATATCATTCATCAATATTTGGATATGCGGAAGCTCTGTGCAAAATGGGTGCCGCGCGAGCTCACATTTGACCAAAAACAACAAGGTGCTGATGATTCGGAGCGGTGTTTGCAGCTTTTAACTCGTAATACACCCGAGTTTTTCCGTCGATATGTGACAATGGATGAAACATGGCTGCATCACTACACTCCTGAGTCCAATCGACAGTCGGCTGAGTGGACAGCGACCGGTGAACCGTCTTCGAAGCGTGGAAAGACTCAAAAGTCCGCTGGCAAAGAAATGGCCTAATGGGATGCGCATGGAATAATTTTTATCGATTATCTTGAGAAGGGAAAAACCATCAACAGTGACTATTATATGGCGTTATTGGTGCGTTTGAAGGTCGAAATCGCGGCGAAACGGCCCCATATGAAGAAGAAAAAAGTGTTGTTCCACTATTTTGAGGGAAAACCGAAGGTGTACTACCAAAATGGCATTAAAAATTGGAAGGTCGTTATAATCGTTATATCGCTCTTGAAGGGAACTATGTTGAATAATAAAAACGAATTTTGACAAAAAAAATATGTTTTTCTGTGTGTTTTTGAAACCGGGGACTTATCAGCAAGTCTGTTACGTTTTATTACTAGTCTGGAATTGAAACCGGACCTTAAGAGTGCAAAGTGGACAAGCGTACCATTTAAAAGTTTTCTACTTTATACCCAATCATAATTGAGTTATCCTGAATAGTGGGTGGTTGGTATGTAATGCAAGTAAGTAAAGCGCTATTTTTTAATTTTAGTTTTTAATTTTCTTGTTCAAAAGAAAAAAATATCGAAAATAATATAAAATTTTTGAATCAGTGTCGATTTATTGGAATTGGCTACATTTGTCACGATTTATGGTCTTTAAACGGCCATCAAAGCCATCGCATGCTGCACAAATGTGGCTCTGCGAAATCTGGCAAAGCGCCGCCTTGATATAATCGACACTTTGGTATTATTTAGTGCAAATGCCCCAGGCGCAAAAGTCGAATGGATAAACCTCCTTTTTAAGTTATTCTTGATACGTTATGCTAGATTAGGTGTAGTGGCAGCTCAATATTTCAGACTCATTTCGAACTTCTCTCTTATGAAAGAGTGCTGCCCTATTCTTCTCAGCTCAAAGACAATTGATCTCCTTTTTGTAGCCGAGTCCGATCGGCGTTTCATATTGTGGTGTAACCACTTCGAGAAGCTCTGAAACACTCAGAAATGTCAACAGCCTTATTGTGAGCGGATAATCCACCGCTGAAAAAAATTTTGCTGGTCGCTTTAAACTGGGATTGAACCCATGACCCAACGTGGTTAGCCTGCACAACCATTGCACCACGTTGGCTCCTGTCACTTGCTGACTCATGTCTCCTATTTCTGCCCAGGGCTTTAAAACTGTCCCAATAATATTCGGCATTAATATTGACATCACGGTCGATAAATACGAGCGGGGAGCGACCACCGGCCCACATCATTGTCATCGGTGACTCTTCAGTTCTGGTGGCCAATTGAAGGTGTACATTCCCAGCTCACCTCTTGGAAAGGCTTACTTTGTTTATTCACAAAATGTTCAATTAGGAATGGCTTCTCATCGGAGAAGACCTAATTCGGTAACTCGCCACTTTCAAGCATGAATGTGTTGCATTCGTTCTCGTGATTGGATTTTGATCAAATCTAGCTTTTACTTTTCGGGTCATTTCTGGTGTTTTTTCGTCCACTTTTTGGGCGCGATTTTACCAGTATCATGTACGAGAAACAAATTATTTATTCACATTTAAATACAGGATGCTTTGAAGGATAAACACATGTGGTTTCTCAATCAAATATAAGGCTTGCCTTTTATATTTCGAGATAAGGAAAAAAACTAATATCAATCATCGAAAATTGCTTTTTTGTTTTTCAAAATATTCCTCATTAAGATCTATACACTTTTGCATGCGCTTGGAGTTCAAACTTTGAACCAATTGTTCATATAATTTATTGATTTATTTACTCTCTGAATAGAATAACCTTGAACAATTCAACATATTCCAAAATTGTTTCCCTCCTGTTGCGATTCGGTTGCACAAAATAAAACAGGTTCGTGTCCTTTGGAATCCAAGTCGTATCCGTCATTGACAAACCCATGTTAAAGTGACCGGTCCCTTCCATACGTTTTGACCAAAAGTTGGACCGGTCCATACACACTAGGGACTAGTCCTGTATCGGTTCTGGGATTGATCTATCCCCCATGTGGTACCTATAGGGAAGTTTTGCAAGGCTGAACTATTCGAAAATGTCGTCAGCATTATTGAGGGATTTGACTATCGTTGAAAAATGTTTAACAGGTTGGTTGATAAGTCCCCGGTCTGACACATAGATGGCGTCGCTAGTATTAAATGCATATTATTTTTATATAGTACCAACCTTCAAACGATTCTTGTCAAAATTTGACGTCTGTAAGTCAATTAGTTTGTGAGATAGAGCGTCTTTTGTGAAGCAACTTTTGTTTTTGTGAAAAAAATGGAAAAAAAGGAATTTCGTGTTTTGATAAAATATTGTTTTCTGAAGGGAAAAAATAGGGTGGAAGCAAAAACTTGGCTTAATAATGAGTTTCCGGACTCTGCCCCAGGGAAATCAACAATAATTGATTGGTATACAAAATTCAAGCGTGGTGAAATGAGTCCAATCGACAGTCGGCTGAGTGGACAGCGACCGGTGAACCGTCTTCGAAGCGTGGAAAGACTCAAAAGTCCGCTGGCAAAGTAATGACCTCTGTTTTTTGGTATGCGCATGGAATAATTTTTATCGATTATCTTGAGAAGGGAAAAACCATCAACAGTGACTATTATATGGGGTTATTGGAGCGTTTGAAGGTCGAAATCGCGGCAAAACGGCCCCATATGAAGAAGAAAAAAGTGTTGTTCCACCAAGACAACGCACCGTGCCACAAGTCATTGAGAACGATGGCAAAAATTAATGAATTGGGATTCGAATTGCTTCCCCACCCACCGTATTATCCAGATCTGGCCCGCAGCGACTTTTTTTTGTTCTCAGACCTCAAAAGGATGCTCGCAGGGAAAAAATTTGGCTGCAATGAAGAGGTGATCGCCGAAACTGAGGCCTATTTTGAGACAAAACCGAAGGAGTACTACCAAAATGGTATAAAAAAATTGGAAGGTTGTTATAATCGTTGTATCGCTCTTGAAGGGAACTATGTTGAATAATAAAATCGAATTTTGACAAAAAATGTGTTTTTCTTTGTTAGACCGGGGACTTATCAGCCAACCTGTTATATTGGTCTCACTACTGCCTAGGATGTCTAAATCTCGCGATGTGTCACATGATGACCTTGCAATATCAGTAGGTAATGGTTTCCGGAACAATAACTGATTTTGAACGACCTTCACGAAATTCGTCTAGGTATGAACTACGACCACGGTAGAATTCACCATACCATCGCTAAAAACTGGTTCTTGAGAGGGATCATCAGTGAATTAAGTTCCGCGATCCACGTGGGAATTTGTGAAGAATAACCGAACGACAATGTTCACGATGTAACTCCATTTTTTCGGTAAGATGAAACTTTTAAGTTGCTGAAAACAACACAAATATCGCTCGTATGTCAAAGTGTATTAAGTTCTTATAACCTCAAAGCTTTCGATAGAGCAGTCAGTTAGAAGATTGCAGAACACTTGGGTTGTCCAATCCCTATATAGGAAAATTGGGTCGATTCGCGAATTGAGTCAAACCCGAGTTGTATTTTTGTTGCGATATCCCTATATTGCCAGAAAGTTGGGAAAAAGTTTGTTAATTTTTTAGGAATAAATTCTAAAACATTTGAAAAATCCCGCATTTTTATTTTGTGCTCCCAATATTTTTTCATTATGGTTAGAAATTTTTGGATCAACTAAAATCAAAATAAAACTTCTTCTTGACTTTTTTGTTGTTCTTCAACAATTTTTATTGCAAACATATTGTATTACTGGCTACTTCACTTACCTGTCGCTTCATATAGTCTGGTGATGGTGTAGGTGTATGCTCGGTTACTGTTATAATGGGATTCCTTGGATAAAATGCTGTCTTGTGGCTCGACGATTGTGAAGATCTCATAACTTTTGGAGGTTCTACGTATCTGTAAAATCTTCAATATTTAAATATTCCATCCAATAGAAATAGAGGAATACAAAGAAACGCAATTAATTAACAAAGATGAAATGATTGTGCACAGGATGAGCTAAATATTTTTGATTAAAAAAAATACAATTTAAAATACTGTAACAAGAAACAAAAGCAATTCAAATTCGTTTAAGAGGGAGTAAGGGAGGTACATGTTTCGCTATATACAAAAGCGATTTGTTGGTGTGTTGTTAGGGTTAGAGCTGGGATCAATAGAATATATAATAGATCATTATTCTAGTTGGAGGGGATTATCAAAGCCATATAGCAAAGTAGTTAAGTTTATATGGTAGTAGGGTAAATATGGTTTAGGTCTAATATAAGATGGAAAAGTGCAAACATGAGAAGCAAGTAACTCTTAAACACAACTCAATAACATTTGCAACAAACTCATTTTGTAGGGTGTGTTTTTCTTGTCTTCGTTATCGGAATGAACATGAACGGAAATGTGTGTTTCATTTTTTTCTGGGTTTTCACAACCAATTTCCTTTAATGTTCATCCATTTTAGTGGAAATCATCACAGAGAGTATTAGCACCGTGTAGTGATTTTGAAGTGTCGGTGTTTGTGTTCCAAAAACTAAATGGCTTTCAAACTTGCATAGTAAACAGCATAACTCACCCGCTATCGAGAAGACAGCTGGTTGTTTTTTGTTTGAAGATGGTAGAGATGTGAAAGTTATAGTTGGATGATAGATGGGATAATAGTAAAAGAAAAGCTTTTAAGATATTTTATAGCTTAGCTTTAGCAAAGAAAATTAATGGACGAAAGATTGTGTTGTGTTGTATCAGAGACAGATGTACAGTATGTGCATCGATGTTTGTTATACCTTCACTTGCAAAAATACTCCATGAAATGTATAAACGCTTAATCAAGAAAAAAGTCGATATGTCGAAAAAGTTTCCTCTTAATATATATCTGATTTCGACTTTTGACGTTACCATTTTTGAAGCTTCACTATAAAAAGACCCAGTAAAGAAAACATCCCTTAAGTAGTTTGGATTCCTAACGTATGATCTGGAAGTAGTTCTAATTTGGATTACCTGCAGTGAGTTTTCACTATAAAAAGATCCGGTAAAAAAAACTTCCCTTAAGTAGTTTGGATCCCTATAGCATGGTCTGGAAGTAGTTCTAATTTGGATTACCTGCAGTGAATTTTACATGGGTCGTTTCCATGGTGAAAGTACTAGATTTTCGTATTCTTTGCATAGCTTTATAAGTTAGGCCTTGGAAGACCATTTGGACGAAGATTTAAAAAAACAAAACTCATATGTTTCTTTAATTTAACTTTTTATTTTTATTAATTTCTTTACACTTTTATGTCCATATGCAAAACAATTTATTGACAGTTTATCGAATGAATTTATATGGCAAAAGTAGGCTTGAAGTATTCTGTAACTTTATTGCATATGGAGGTTATTCTCTAATTATCTAATTTTTGAAAAGTCGATTTTCGCTTTTGTATCCCTGTACCGAAGACGAACTATATTACTCAAAAAGATGCATTTCGACGTGTAAATATAAACAGTGTCTGGTGCAGGGCTGTGGAGTCGGATTCTGAAGATTTTGCTGGAGTCGTATAAATTTTGCTCGACTCCGACTCCGGCGAAACAAAATTTGAAAAACTCTTCATATCCTTGTAACAGAGAAATATTTGATTGGAGTTTTTAATAGAACAACGAAGTACTGAATTTCAGGCCATTCAAAGTGTATTTATATGGGTGAAATTACACGGTGATATAAAGAGTAGGTTTTACTAGAATATGGGCTGAATTGATCAATTGTATAGTCTATTTTTAACACATTAAACTATCAATTTTTAAGCCTATATATAATCTTGATAAAGGTACAATTTTAAGGAAATATAGCAGTAGAGCCCAACGTTCTGATTTTTTGGCAGGCATGTTGAGTTCGAAGATGGGACATACCGAACAATTTCGTGATATAGCACCTACATATAAACCTATCTCCGATTTTTTTAAAGAAATTTTTCCCAGTCTAAAATTTTCATAAGATTTGTCAGAAATTTTGAGTTATTTGAGATCCATTAATAAATGCGGAATTTTCCCGTCGGCCCAGATTTTGTATATGGAGATAATTATTTGAGAAATCTCCATGTATACCCGATGTCCTTGGAAGCTGTAATTTTAAATTAAACCTCTGCCAACGTGCCATCTGAGGCGGACTTTTGGGAGAAAGTTTGTTTCACCAATGTCACTCGAAATTGTTTACATTAAATTAATGGCCTCTAATGTCTATAACTGATAGACCATTTATAAATCGATGTTTCACCATTTTACTTCTATAGAGACAATATTCGTAACTGTCCAGCTATTCCTGTCATCTGTTGTATGGTAGTGGTTACTTAAAATTTCGCCCGTCTTAATTTATAACAGTTTATGTTTATTTTATATATCCGCCACATTACATTTTTTAACATTTAAACTTTCTATCTGATTAGTCCGACATTTTGATTTTTGTGTATTTTTCTTTTTTATATAGATTTATTTTTTATAAAATTCCTATATAGACCAATACCAGGATTTTACTTCAAAAACTTCTGGAAGCCTAATTATTTTTTGAAATTTTGTGTTTTTATCCCTACATCCTACAGAGTTACATCCCTAAAATGCTGAGGTTTGTCGTCGAGTCGTATCAAAATTTAAAATTAGAGTTCTTTTGGACATATAAACAAATATGGCAAAATAGAGTACTTACACCCTCAATAAAAATCGCTTCTATAACATATACCCCAAAAACATTTTGCTTCAAGCATACATATTTTCAGGATTGGTCCAAACTGTTTGTATTGTTCAAACATATTATTTTTCACCTTAAGGCCGGTATGCACCTCTAGCGAAATTTTCGGTAGCAAAAATTTATTTAAGTCTACAACAAAAAAAAAAAACAGGGCTGTGTACACAAATTTTAAAACAGCTAATCGCTTTTAAAAATTGTTAATATATGTTCCAAATATTCCTCAAATAAATTGTTTATTATTTAAAGACCTTTTAAAACTTTTACGCACACAATGATTGTAATAAATTAAATGTTTGCTGCCAAAATATGCTTTTGACAACCCTGTTATTTTCATTAGAGGTGCGTACCAGCTTACGAAATTGAACGCTACCGAGAATTTCGTTAGCATAAATAGTAATGCATTTCTTATGGGAATGACATTTTTCGCTAGAGGTGCATACCGGCCTTTAGGCATACACTGGTAGTAAAAAATTTTAATGAAATTTTCTTTGTGTGGATATATTTTTAAGGCGCCAATTGGTTACTTCCATTATTTTACTTGCAGCATATTCTCTAGCATCTAAGCATATTATATTTACAAACATTTTATGTCCCAATCATAATATGTTGTAACATATTAACATGTATGTCCCAAACATGTTATGCTAGTTTATGAACATTATATGCTTGCAGTTAAAAATATTGTGTCAAAAAATGTGAGTTCCAAACATATAATTTTTACACCCAAACATATGAAAAACAGTCTTTTTCGTCCGTGTATATCGGTCTATTTTTGGCACACTACACCTTAAAATTACAATAGGAATACTGTTAAAATGAGATTTAGGTACACCACCTGAAGTCGACTCCGGAGTCGGAGTCGAGGCTGATAAGAAATGCTGGATACTAAATATGTTTCCATTAAAATAATTTCATGGTTTCTTGTGTTGAATGTGACATGTCCGTCTGTCCTTCTGATTGGTTGACGTCATTACTCGCGAACGAACCAACTACTTGACTTCAAATTTAGTGCAGGGGCATATTTTGAAAACCTTTCGTTGGATGGATGGATGGATTTCGTCATTCCGAAATATTGGTTTACTACAAGCACGTATGCGAAATTGGGGCCAAATCAGTTTGGAAAAAGTAAATTTTTTAACAAAAGAAACCAATTCGCTCCAAAGCTTATATTGATTATGATCAAATGATTTACATTTTATATTCAGAAGGCATAGAAACAAAGTCCTTACGGTATTTTGAAAACAACCAAAACCAAACTAAACGGGCTTCCATTAACTTATCGACTAATCGACATTTTGTCAAAAGATTTGAAAAGTGTTTTAACTCGATTTTCAATCGAGAATTGAAAATCGATTAAAATTGTCTAATCGGTTAAAACGAATTTATAATGAACAAGCGCAAAAAAAAAACTGAGAAATGAACAAGCCGAAAATGCGAATAGGTGAATAGGATAGTAAATTTGAGAGTATCTGTAGACGATATTATTTATTTGAAAAATTATTTTAAAAGAGAAGCATTATTATTTAGCTGTAGCTCAAAAATGTCGAAAAGAAAAATTCGCTATTTTAAAAAAGTTGGAAATTCGAAAAATCGACTTTCAACGTTCACACATCCCTCTTGAAAGGTGGTCCCACAGGCGTCGGACATCTTTGTATTACCGGGCAACGTCCGTGGCTATTCTCTCTTATCAATAAGTGTTGCCCGATTCTAAAATTGTAAGTTAAAATTGTAGGTTAAATTGTAAGGGCCGATGTTGAATGTGAACCACACCTAAACGCCAAGGTTTTTTTCCGAATTTTATTTGACATTTCTCTATTTCAGACTTACTCAATTTGAACCATGGACGTCGTGAATGGGCAGAATGGTTCCAAGAAATGGCAACAGTGGATGATCAATTTTCGAAGAAAATCATCTTCAGTGATGAGGCACATTTTCACCTCAGTGGATTCGTCAATAAACAGAATTGCCGCATTTGGGCGAATGAGAATCCAAGAGTGATTGTCGAAAAACCAATGCACCCACAAAGAGTGACTGTTTGGTGCGGTTTATGGGCTGGCGGCATCATCGGGCCGTATTTTTTCCAAAATGAGGCCGGTCAGGCAGTTACTGTGAATGGTGTTCGCTATCGTGAGATGATAACGAATTTTTTATGGCCCGAATTGGAAGATATGGATGTGGACGATATGTGGTTTCAGCAGGACGGTGCCACTTGCCACACAGCTAACGAAACAATGGCTCTTTTGCGCAACAAATTCAATGGCCGTGTTATCTCACGTAATGGCGATGTCAATTGGCCGCCAAGATCATGTGATTTGACACCGTTGGACTTTTTTCTTTGGGGTTATTTGAAAGAAAAGGTGTACGACGATAAGCCAGCAACAATTCAAGAGCTAAAGGATGAGATAATTCGGCACATTAACGGCATAGAACCTCCAATATGCCTCAGCGTCATCGAAAATTTGGACCATCGGATGAAGGAGTGCCACCGAGGTCGCGGCGCTCATTTGGCCGATATTTTGTTCTATACATAATTGAGCAACACCAATATATCACAATAAAATAAAATTACAATAATTTCCTAAATAGTTTGTGTTTTATTCAAAATCAACATCGGCCCTTGAAATTTTAACCACCCTTTATATAAAAATAATACGCATTTAATACTAGCGACGCCATCTACACGGATGAAAAAGACTGTTTTTCATATGTTTGGCTATAAACATTATATGTTTGGAACACAAATTTTTAAACACAATATTTTTGAGTGCAAGCATATAATGTTCATAAACTAGCATAACATGTTTGGGACATATATGTTAATATGTTAGAACATATTATGTTTGGGACATAAAATGTTTCTAAATATAATATGCTTGGATGCAAACATATATTAATTTAGAAATAGCCTATAAACATATATGTGTTTAGTAGCTTGGAGCGCTATTTAACAGGGAGCGATATTGAATTAAGTTGTTGCTTGTTATTACAAAATTAACATTTTATTTTTCCTTGGGCAATTGATCAGCTACTTCTTTGATCCTTACAAACTGTGTGGTTCGCTGTTCGAATCCCCGTCCGGCAAAAGGTAAAATTAAAATAAAAAAAATCATACAATTGAATAATTTCTTCTACAATGTTTGTATTACAGAAAAAGGTGCTAAGAACTAAAAAATCTCGTGGAAGTGAGAAAGATGTGGGGGAATATACAATTGGGCAGAAACAAAATTTTGAGCATTCAGGTCGAAAACCTATGTTGTTAGCACCTATATTACCTGTTTATTTTCATAATTCATTATGATTATAAATATATAAATAAATAAATAAAATTTTGAGCACAATATTGTTTGGGAGAATTTTTTTTAAGCATATAATATTTTTGGGTGCTAAATGCTTCCAAACATATTATATGTTCACATAATAACATATTGTTTTTTGGAAGACAACATTATTGAATTTGCAAAAATACAAAATGTTTGGAACTTAGACTACCCAAACATATATTTTTTAGACCAATATGCTTTCAAACATATTATATATTGGAAGAGATCAAACATATAAATGTTTGGGCAATACCCAAAAATGTATATGCTTGAAGCAAAATATGTTTGGGAGTATATGTTACAGAAGCGATTTTTTGTGAGCGTGTATGTGCCAGACGCCATCTATCAGCCAACCTGTTAGAAGTAAATGTTCGTTCATAAATACAGAGTGACCGAAATCCAATTTTAATATCTCCAGCATTTGGAAGACGATTACCAGTCTCTTGGTGTTGTGGTTCGAAATCTTAATCTTATTGCAGCTGGCTGGATTTGACCAAATTTTAATTTTTAATTTTTTACTGATTTTCTACAGCACAACCTTTTGCTTTATTTTTATACCCTTCACCACTACTGTGGTAAAGGGTATAATAAGTTTGTGCATTTGTATTTAACGCCACGAAATAATTGTCATAGACCCATCTTTTAGTATACCGATCGGCTTAGAATTAAATTCTGAGTCGATTTAGCGATGTCCGTCTGTCTGTCTGTCTGTCTGTCTGTCCGTCCGTCCGTCCGTCTGTCTGTATATGTAATTTTGTGCACAAAGTACAGGTCGCAGTTTAAGTCCGATCGTCTTCAAATTTGACATAACGTCTTTCTTCGGGTAGAAGACAATCGCTACTGATTTTGGAAAAAATCGGTTCAGATTTAGATATAGCTGCCATATATATTTATCACCGATTTGATCATAATTCACATATTTATGAACCGACGTTCTTCAAATTTTGCACATCTGAATGTTTTGTTAGTCCCGTAAAAACTGCAAAATATCAGCTAAATCGGTTCAGATTTATATATAGCTCCCATATATATCTTTCGTCCGATTTGGACTTATATGGCCCCAAAAGCTAGAGTTTTGCCCTGATTTGCTTCAAATTTTGCACAACGAGTACGTTTAATAGTATCGTTAATTGTGCCAAATTTAGTTGAAATCGGTTCAGATTTAGATATAGCTCCGCTATATAACTTTCGTCCGATTTTGACTTATATGGCTTCAAAAGCCAGAGTTTTGCCCTGATTTGATTAAAATTTTGTACAAGGAGCACGTTTAACAGTATCGTTAATTGTGCCAAATTTAGTTGAAATCGGTTCAGATTTAGATATAGCTCCCACATATATCTCTCAACCGATTTAGACTTATATGGTCCCAAAAGCCGGAGTTTTGCCCTGATTTGCTTCAAATTTTGCACAACAAGTACGTTTAATAGTATCGTTAAGTGTGCTTAATTTGGTTAAAATCGGTTCCGATTTAGTTATAGCTCCCATATATATCTTTCGTCCGATTTTGATTTATAAGGCCCCAAAAGCCAGAGTTTTGCCCTGAGTTGCTGAGCCAGAGCATAGACCAAGGAAGGTATAGACATCTCAAGTGAATTCACAGCGCTGTAGTTTGCCTGCACACCGTAGAGGGCTCTTTTTCGTCTGCAATTGAGTGATTATTTAATTTGGCTTTAATTTGTTTTCTTTCCTTTGTTCTTTTGATGAAACACCAAATATTGGAAAAACATGTAAAATTCTATACATCCACAACTTTTTTGTAATGCAAATTTACTGATTTGTACGGTAATTCTCGTTTTCCAAAAAGAAATTGAGTCACTTGACTGCGCAATTGAGTGGAATGACTGCGCACTGCAAATAAACAAAACCATGGTGAATTATCAAGGTATGTCTCTATATTTTCTTGGTCTATGGCCAGAGTTTTGCCTTGATTTGATTAAAATTTTGTACAAGGAGCACGTTTAACAGTATCGTTAATTGTGCCAAATTTAGTTGAAATCGGTTCAGATTTAGATATAGCTCCCACATATATCTCTCGACCGATTTGGACTTATATGGTCCCAAAAGCCGGAGTTTTGCCCCGATTTGCTTCAAATTTTGCACAACAAGTACGCTTAATAGTATCGTTAAGTGTGCTTAATTTGGTTAAAATCGGTTCCGATTTAGTTATAGCTCCCATATATATCTTTCGTCCGATTTTGATTTATAAGGCCCCAAAAGCCAGAGTTTTGCCCTGAGTTGCTTGAAATTTAGCAAAATTTAGTATCGTTAATTGTTCAAAATTTAGTTGAAGTCGGTTCAGATTTAGATATAGCTCCCATATATATCATTCGCCCGATTTGGACTAATATGCCCACAGAGGCAAAAGTGCTACTCTGATTTACGTGAAATTTTGCAGAGGGAGTAGAATTGAACTTGAAACTTTGCACAGGCAGTAGACTTGAGGTTCTGCATATGCGTGTTTATTTTGGTTGAAGTCGGTTCAGATTTAGATATAGCTCCCATATATATCTTTCGCCCGATTTTCCGTCATATGACCACAGAGGTCAAAGTTGTTATCCGATTTACGTGAAATTTTGCACAGGGAGTAGATTCAACTTAGTAACTATGCATGTGAAATTTGATTGCAATCGGTTCAGATTCCGATATAGATTCCATATATATGTTTTTCCTATTTAGGCAAAACTGGCCGAAATACCTACATTTTCCTTATCAAATCGCCACTGCCAAGTCATAAACTTGTCAAAATGACTCAAATTTTCCTATTACTCTATTACACATCTATCGACCGATAAATCATAAATACACTTTTGCGAAGTTGCCCCAAAATTTGTTCATATTTAAATGTTTCCTATATTTTTTTTTTACTAACATTGTGTTCCACCTCAGCGCATTAGCCGACTTAAATGTGAAATCTATAAATATTGCAGAACTCTGTACAGATCTGCTCAGATATACAGAATATATGTATATGGATTCATATAGCATCCAACACATTGGACGGATATGATATGGTATCGAAAATGTGGACTTACAAAGTGGTGAAGGGTATAATATAGTCGGCCCGGCCCGGCCCGACTTTAGACTTTCCTTACTTGTTTTTTACTAACATTGTGTTCCCACCTCAGCGCATTAGCCGACTTAAATGTAAAATCTATAAATATTGCAGAACTCTGTACAGATCTGCTCAGATATACAGAATATATGTGTATGGATTCATATAGCATCCAACACATTGGACGGATATGATATGGTATCGAAAATGTGGACTTACAAAGTGGTGAAGGGTATAATATAGTCGGCCCCGACCGACTTTAGACTTTCCTTACTTGTTTTAACTTGTCAAAAATTTATTTGGGATTTTAGTGACGAATTTAAATTTAAATTGGGAAATTTTGGGGACGAAAACATCATATTTTGGGGACAAGAGCCAGAAAAATACTGGCAACACTGACATAGCCTTCAATATAAATCTGTCGCAAAAGGGGACTCACTTTGGGTCTAAAATGTTAACTTCTAATGGAAATAACATAGGATATTCGCAATCAATTTTCCCAAATTGGATTATTTCCATCTTCCAGCATCTTTTAAAGTAACTACAAATCTTAAATTTTATTTGTTGGTTTTGGTTTGTTACTAAACTAATACAAAACGAAATCTATTTTTATGGGCATTGCTAAATTCTCCTGATTAATTGAATATTATTTCGTAAGAAGGAGTATTCCTTCTCATATATTTTTTGGTTTTGTGCCAGTTGTTATAAGACAAATAAGGGACTGCTTTGGAAAGCTTTTGTGGCAATGTGGGCGAGCAGGTGTTTTTTTTACGTGTATAAATATCAGAAACTATCATATATAACTCTAAAAAACTTTAAATACTTACCTTAGACTTGGCATTGATTTTCCTTTAATCAAATTACTCGCTGGTTCCCTGGAGATCATCGAAGCAGAACGTGATAGTTTCTTTTCTCCGGTATCCAAACTGCGATGATATTCCTAATATGGAGGAAACACATAATAATTAGTGAATATATCTTTTCCTTAAGGGTAGGTACTATTTTTTGGGTTTCCATTAAAACTCTAAATAAAATGTGCAGAAATACAAAATGGCAATGGAATAATTTTTAAATATTATTCGTATTTTTATCAAATTGTGGAAAGATTCAGGAAATTGATAGCGAATTATTTCTTAATTGATTGATTCAAAAAAGTAACCTTAAAATTTAATTTCAGCGCGGGAACCGAATAATAGTACCCACCTTAAAGGGAAAATAGGAAATATGTGACATTAAAATATGTATAACAGGAAACATCGAACAAGAAACATATGCAACGTTTACAGGGAACATTAACTATTGTGAAGATTATTAGGAGGTTATTTATGAATGAATAATTTTGCAATAATGTTTTGATTTATTTAATATGAGAAATTTTATAATGTGTGAAAGGACAGTGGATACTATGCAAATGTGAAACAAATCAAATTTTTCATCATATTTGTATCAAATTTAAAATACATATACAAATAATAACATATAATTTGCTGAGTTCAAACGAAATGTTGGATAAAAGTTCTTGTTTGCCGGTAAAGTATTTTTGTAAAAGCCGAATAAAACCAAAATTGTGACAACCGTAGCAATCGATTGCCAATAACAATTTATTGTGGAAGAAACTACTTTAGCGGTAAAAAGATCTTAATTTTGTCTGATATTTTGTTCCACATTTACTATAGCAAAAGTTCGTGAATGGTTGATTGAATATACTGAGTGAAAAACTTAACGATGGCTTCCCTATGTAGAAATAAATGCTTTTGTTTAAGAAAAACACTACAAACTAATTATAATTTTGTCCGAAACGAAATTTTAAACTAACGATAGTTGCTACAAATCCCTACTATTAGATTCGAGAAAGAAAGAAAATTCATCTCATAACAAAAATTTCGCGCAGAATATATGACACGATTTTTCAAAATCCCTATAGTTTCAGCTATTCTATGTCCCCCTCAATGAGCAGTCAATCAATTCAAGATCGTGAATTTTTGTCCTTTTAATGACAACTGAACGTGGTTTATTAAAAAAAAGAAAAAACAACGTTCTAACACGTTAAACCGATTTTCGAAGGAGTCGCAGACACCAAGTGTTACCGGTAATTTACGTAATAGGTTGCCTTATAAGTCCCCGGTCTGACACATAGATGGTGTCGCTAGTATTAAATGCATATTATTTTTATATAGTACCAACCTTCAAATGATTCGTGTCAAAATTTGACGTCTGTAAGTCAATTAGTTTGTGAGATAGAGCGTATTTTGTGAAGCAACTTTTGTTATTGTGAAAAAATTGAAAAAAAAGGAATTTCGTGTTTTGATAAAATACTGTTTTCTGAAGGGAAAAAATACGGTGGAAGCAAAAACTTGGCTTGATAATGAGTTTCCGGACTCTGTCCCAAGGAAATAAACAATAATTGATTGGTATGCAAAATTCAAGCGTGGTGAAATGAGGACGGATGACGGTGAACGCAGTGGACGCCCGAAAGAGGTGGTTACCGACGAAAACATCAAAAAAATCCACAAAATTATTTTGAATGACCGTAAAATGAAGTTGATCGAGATAGCAGAGACCATAAAGATATCAAAGGAACGTGTTGGTCATATCATTCATCAATATTTGGATATGCAGAAGCTCTGTGCAAAATGGGTGCCGCGCGAGCTCATATTTGACCAAAAACAACAACGTGTTGATGATTCTAAGCGGTGTTTGCAGCTGTTAACTCGTAATACACCCGAGTTTTTCTGTCGATATGTGACAATGGATGAAACATGGCTCCATCACTACACTCCTGAGTCCAATCGACAGTCGGCTGAGTGGACAGCGACCGGTGAACCGTCTCCGAAGCGTGGAAAGACTCAAAAGTCCGCTGGCAAAGTAATGGCCTCTGTTTTTTGGGATGAGCATGGAATAATTTTTATCGATTCTCTTGAGAAGGGAAAAACCATCAACAGTGATTATTATATGGTGTTATTGGAGAGTTTGAAGGTCGAAATCGCGGCAAAACGGTCCCATATGAAGAAGAAAAAAGTGTTGTTCCACCAAGACAACGCACCGTGCCACAAGTCATTGAGAACGATGGCAAAAATTCATGAATTGGGCTTCGAATTTCTTCCCCACCCACCGTATTCTCCAGATCTAGCCCCCAGCGACTTTTTCTTGTTCTCAGACCTCAAAAGGATGCCGGCAGGGAAATAATTTGGCCGCAATGAAGAGGTGATCGCCGAAACTGAGGCCTATTTTGAGGCAAAACAGAAGGAGTACTACCAAAATGGTATCAAAAAATTGGAAGGTCATTATAATCGTTGTATCGCTCTTGAAGGGAACTATGTTGAATAATAAATACGAATTTTGACAAAAAAATGTGTTTTTCTTTGTTAGACCGGGGACTTATCAGCCAACCTGTTAGCATTATATCACACACAGATATTTATTTATTTATTGAGTTCTTGCACAACAATTCTCCAGGTACTAAAATTTAAACTACAGGCATTTGCTCGTATGCGAAAAGATTGATATCATAACAATTTTAATGGCATCAAATTTAACTAAAACGAAGAATAAAAATTATGCATTATGTATTAAAAAAGATAAGTGAAAGACACATGAGGTAAACATGAAACAAATAAAATAATTGCGAAATAAAATAATACGACATATAAGGCACTAGCGTAACCCAGCACGCATCGCTGGGCCTTCCGAAACATATTTGTAGGAACATTTCGCGTTAACTTAGCCAGCCATATCCTTCGAGCTGAAAGCAAATTCGAAAAATTTTAATTATTTCCAACACATCGGACAATTTGATTTTTCGTTTATATACAGAAGTACCGCGAATATGTAGTAAAATGGTCCGCCTTGACAAACGTCGGGGAGAGGATGTTCCCTTTCCACCAATTTTTTAAATTATGTTTTGTATTCCAGTAGTTGGACAATCGTCTACATTTCCTGTGTGGTTTGTCAAGGAAAAGTATCCTTCTCCTCAACATATCGGAAAATTAAGAATTATATTTCAACAACATACACTGAAAAAAATATTAAAGATTACGCAATCTAAATTGTAGGAAGCGAAATTTACAAAATATTAAGGACAAATTCCTTTAAAATAATGAAATTTTATAAAGTTTGTAATATTTGCTTTAAAAACGTTTTTCATTAAATTTGTAAATTTGCGTCCCTTCGTTTAAGTCGCATGTCTTTGAACTAAGGCTAATTTTCCTTAAAGTTAAACTGAAATATTCAAATATATATATTCCTTAAATTAACTGAAATATTGAAACTTTAGATTTAAGATAAAAACGCTTCAAATATAGGATAAGATTTATTTTGAGGATTTAGCGTCTTTGGTTTAATGTTTTTTTTAGAATTAAGAAAACATTTTTTACTTTGAAGTATCCGTTATAATTTGGATTTTTAAACTGGCATTTGTTTGCACGTGAATACCTTTATTAATAAACCGCGAAAATAGAATGAAAATTTTATAATAAGATCTGTATCCTAATTTAAAGTTTATTGGTCCTAGATTTAAAGCTAGATGGGTCGCTAAAAAATTTCTTTATTTTAAAGAAGTCGGATCTTTGGCTCGGAATCAATACCAACAAAATCCTTAAACGAAGGTCAAAATCTTTGGATCCAAGTAAACTTTTTTTTGAGTGTACGTAGAATCACTGTTTCCCGTCCAATAAATAGGAAAAAGCAAAAGTACTTAAAAAATTTACCATATTAACATTTGTTAAAATGTTGGACACGGAAAACATGCCTTTCCCGATATCGGAAAATCACGTACCCTATATTAACGTGAACATATATCGGAAAATGATGCACCCTCTACGTTACTTAGCTTAAAAAAGTCTGGCAGAAGCCTGTGCAAAAATCATAAAATTATGTACCGAGTTCCCATTTACGAACAATCTATCTATTTTCAATTTTCAAAAAATCGGACAAAAGGGAACCCTCTCCCCACCTTCTCTCGTGGTGACCAGATATCGGAAGATCACGTACCCTACATTAATTTCACAATCTACCCAACGGTCCCTATAAATTCCAAGTAAATCGACAAAGTTTTCCGCTTTCCCAACCAGATATCGAAAAATCATGTACCCTGTATTAATTTAATCACCTCCTCCCACGTTTCCTGGTTAAGTTTGCTCTATTTTTTTTAAAGGGACGTCACTTTCCCCGATAAAATATTGACAAACATAGAAGTGGATAGCACCCTCAACCTTCCCTGAAAATTCCAAGAAAATCTACAAGCTTTCCTTCAAGTGTGGCGCAAGGAGAAATCTCTCCCCGTCCAAATACCCAAAAATCAGGTACATCATATTGATTTCACAACCTTCCCCGAAGGCCTTTGTAAATTTCAAGAAAACTTGAGAATTTTTTTTTCAGTTTTAGAGGAGGTTCCCAACCAAATATCGAAAAGTGATGTAGCGTATCTTGCGTAGACGTCCCAGAAAACGTCAAGCAAATTATAAGCCAAATTTTCAAAAGGCCAAGGCGAGGCCCCTTTTCCCCTCCAAATATCGCAAAATCAGGTATCCAATATTAATTTCATAACCTCTCCACACGTCCTATGTAAATTTCAAGTAAATTGGAAGAGTGTAATTATTTCTCTGTATGTACTGAAGGAGAAGCGGATGTCTCCCTAATCCCTTTTATCCCCGATCAAATTTAAAAAAATCACAAACCTTATATACATTGCATAACCTCACCCTGTTTATCCGTAAAATTTCAGTCGGAGAATTTTAGTTTTTTTCACTGTACTGTAAAAAAAAGTCGGGCAAAGGTGATGTCCCTCTCCCCACCAAATATCGAAAAATAAAGTAGCCGTTCATTGTCTAGACGCCCCTTTCAACCTCACCTGAAAATTTGAAGCAAATCGGATAATTTGTTCCAATTTTCAAAAAGTCGTGCAAGGGGGAGGTCTCCCAGCCCGTCCAAATATGAACACATGAGGTACCCCATATTAATTTCGTAACCTCCCCGCACGTTCTCTGTAAATCTCAATTAAATCAGAGAATTTTAGTTTATTCACTCTTCTGTAAAAAAAATTGGACAAAGGGGAGTCCCCCTCCGCAACCAAATATCGAAAATTAAAGAAGCGGATCTATGTCTAGATGCCAACGCCAAACTTCTCTGACAATTTCAAGCAAATCGTTTCGAAAACTTTCTCCACATGTCAAGGCATCGTGTTTTACGATTTGATTCTTGGAAGAATTGAGCCACATGGCGAGGCACATAACAACAACAATTTTTAAACTGTGACTGAAATAAATAATGGTTTTACGACATATGAATATCCTTGTCGCTCTAATCGCGGCAAAACGGCCCCATATGAAGAAGAAAAAAGTGTTGTTCCACCAAGACAACGCACCGTGCCACAAGTCTCGGCAACCAAATATCGAAATTAAAGTAGCGGATCTTTGTCTAGATGCCAACGCCAAACTTCACTGACAATTTCAAGCAAATAGTTTCGAAAACTTTCTCCACATGTCAAGGCATCGTGTTTTACGATTGATTCATGGAAGAATTGAGCCACATGGCGAGGCACTTAACAACAACAATGTTTAAACTGTGACTGGAATAAATAATGATTTTACGACATATGAATATCCTTTCCGCTCTAATCGCAGCAAAACGGTCCCATATGAAGAAGAAAAAAGTGTTGTTCCACCAAGACAACGCACCGTGCCACAAGTCATTGATAACGATGACAAAAATGCATGAATTGGGCTTCGAATTGCTTCCCCGCCCACCGTATTCTCCAGATCTGGCCCCCAGCTCGCAGGGAAAAAATTTGGTTGCAATGAATAGGTGATCGCCGAAACTGGGGCCTATTTTGAGGCAAAACCGAAGGGAACTATGTTGAATAATAAAAACGAATTTTGACAAAAAAAAGGTGTTTTTCTTTGTTAGACCGGGGACTTATCAGCCAACCTGTTATAACTCTCGAAAATGTCACACAACTCGTTAGATCATATCATCTCAAATTACCAAAGATGACTTAAATGCATATCTTTGGTTCGGGATTTCCTTCACTATGCTCCAAACTTAATCTACACCTGAGCCTAGATTTCATTGCTTTATACGGTTGTTTTCATCGTTCTTACTTTTCTGGGGACATCTCCACATTCAATTCCTCGATTCTGAGATCAAAAGGTTTTGTGATGCGAATTCCACTGGAAAGTTAGTCTTTACCTGGAAAAGCGAGTAATTACGACGTTGTTTAATTACCCGAAATTCTTTTGAGCAAAAATGAGAAAGAATTTTAGTTAATAGGAGCGGCCATGGGTATATTCTCTTGCTTGAGTTGGTTTTACCTGTTTGGTGTACGCCCGACGTTCGGAGAGTGCAGAGAGTGGTGCACTTGGCATTTATTCGGAGCGAAACTTAAAAATACTTCTTTTTTCAAATGTTTGAGGAGTTATTCCGAAAAAAAATTGTAAGAGACTGATCAATCAAAATATTGTCACTCGATAGCTACTACTTTTTTCCATCTTTCTGGCAACATACAGATACCAGGGTAACCATATGAATTTTTGGGATTGTCGTAGTGGATCGATCCACTTTTCATCACCAGTAACGATACGATGCAAAAAACCTTTCCTTTGTTGCTTTTGGAGCAGTTACTAGAAAGTGAAAATTCGTCTTCGACATCTCTCGGCTTCAACTCGTACGGTACCCAAGTTCCTTCTTTTTGAATCATTAAGATGCGAATTAGGTAAACATTTGATTCGGGACCGGTCAATTGGCCGCCTAAACCGTTAAATTTTTTGTGGGGCTATGTTAAAGCTCATGTTTATACAGACAAGTTCGCTCCAATTGACTAATGGGAAGACAATATTGAAGTATTGATTCATGAGATACCGACTGAAATTTTGCAAAGAGTATGCCAAAATTGGACTAAGGGGATGGACCATTTGAAGTGCAGTCGCGATCAACTTTTGCATGAATTAACCTTCAGACATTAAGTTAAATATATGGACCGTACTATCCATTCAAATAAAGATTTCATTTTTCTAAATTTTATGATATTTTTTTTAATTTATCTATAAAAATCACCATTTATGTGGTAATCACCATTAATTTGCAATTTTTTAATGAAAACCAAAGAAATTATGTAAAATTTTTAGTAATTAATATTGAGGACCATTTGTACGATCATACTAGAAATGATTTTCTGACATCGATTTCTTCTTATTCTTAGTTTAACTTGTGGAACAAAATTTAGTCAATGGTTCAATACTCTCTTCTGCTATATTCTTATCTTCCTCTTCCTCTTATTTTTTTTAAATTTTTCTTGTAAACAAAAGCATTTGTTTCGACATGGGGGGGAAAATCGATGTGAATCTTAATTTATGACAAGTAGATGAGTAGATTGCAAAATATTTTTTAGTTGAAATTAGAAACATCTGGGAGGTGGTGTATAAAGCTCTGCAAGCAAAGTAGGGAAGAACCATAACACACATAAAACATCAAATCGGTAAATTGTGCTTCAGACACATTATAGTGGATTATGAATGTTTCTTGGATGAAAAAACGAAATGATCTTACTGCATGTTGCAGTGGTCTCTTGCCATTTGCTGAACCTGTTTCTAGCCCTACTTTTTCCAAATTCTTTTCCGATTTTGAAAACATTTTCGTCTCAACAAATGCTCGAAGATCGGACATTTTTACACGTTTCTTTTTCTCACTGCCTCGACGCTCAGCGGTTGGGGAAGCTTCCTCTGTATAAAAGATGAAAATGTATTTGTTATAATCAGTATTCTAAAACTCAGTGTCGCAAGCTCTTACCTGCCAAACATGTGGTTATTGATGGTTCTGGTATTTCGATATAATCCTTGTTTATAGAACTTCCTGGACTGTCTCGATTATTGCTGTTGGGTCCTTGGTACAAAGAGATTTCAATATGTGGTATTGGTAGAGAATTAGATCGTTTTCGTGGTTGATTAATAGATATGGCAGCTTCTTCGCCTATATCGCTAAGTCTGCAAAACAAAAAATAAAGAATATGACTATTGACTGAGGGTTCGGTCAGACTATATAATTATATGACAGAAATAAGATAGGCTTTTTACTGTACTGCCAACGCAAGTCATGGATTCAATCCCAGTTTCGACCCAACAGTAAAAAAAATTTTATTATCATTGGGTTATCCCCTCTCAGTACTGCTGGTGCTGCTATAAAAGCAATGAAAATATTCTTTTTGGATTCGGAAGTGGTGCAAAAGCGGATCAGAAGCCATTAATTGTACATGGGCTTGACATAAGGCGGAACTTGACCTTTTACAAATCCACAGGATTGATTTTTTGAAAACTTTTATTTCTATAGAAAATTTTGTCAAAATTTTATTTCTATAGAAAATTTTGTCAAAATGTCATTTCTATAGAAAATTTTGTCAAAATTGTATTTCTATAGAAAATTTTGTCAAAATTTTATTTTTATAGAAAATTTTGTCAAAATTTTATTTTTATAGAAAATTTTGTAAAATTTTATTTCTATAGAAAATTTTGTCAATATTTTATTTCTATATAAAAAAAAAAATTGTCAAAACTTTATTTCTAAAGAAAATTTTGTCAAAATTTTATTTCTAAAGGAAATTTTGTCAAAATTTTATTTCTAAAGAAAATTTTGTCAAAATTTTATTTCTATGGAAAATTTTGTCACAATTTTATTTCTATAGAAAATTTTGTCGAAATTTTATTTCTTTAGAAAAATTTGGTCAAAATTTTATTTCTATAAAAAATTTTGTCAAAATTTCTATAGAAAATTTTGTCAAAATTGTATTACTAAAGAAAATTTTGTTAAAATTTTATTTCTGTAGAAAATTTTGTTAAAATTTTATATTTTTAGAAAATATTGTCAAAATTTTATTTCTATGGAAAATTTTGTCACAATTTTATTTCTATAGAAAATTTTGTCAAAATTTTATTTCTATAGAAAATTTTGTCAAAATTTTATTTCTATAGAAAATTTTGTCAAAATATTATTACTAAAGAAAATTTTGTTAAAATTTTATTTCTGTAGAAAATTTTGTTAACATTTTATTTTTATAGAAAATTTCGTCAAAATTTTATTTCTATAGAAAATGTTGCCAAAATTTTATTTCTACAGAAAATTTTATCAAAATTTTATTTCTATAAAAAATTTTCTCAAAATGTCATTTCTATCGAGAATTTTGTCAAAATTTTATTTCTATAGAAAATTTTATCAAAATTTTGTTTCTGTAGAAAATTTTGTCAATATTTTATTTCTATAGAAAATTTTGTCAATATTTTATTTCCATAGAAAATTTTGTTAATTTTATCTATAAAATTTTTTTAAAATTTTGTCTCTATAGAAAATTTTGTCAAAATGTTATTTCTATGGAAAATTGTATCAAAATTTTATTTCTATAGAATTGTATTTGTATACAAAAAAATTTTGTAATAATTCTTGGTTGGGTTTCTAAAGAAAATTTTGTCAAAATTTTATTTCTAAAGGAAATTTTGTCAAAATTTTATTTCTAAAGAAAATTTTGTCAAAATTTTATTTCTATGGAAAATTTTGTCACAATTTTATTTCTATAGAAAATTTTGTCGAAATTTTATTTCTTTAGAAAAATTTGGTCAAAATTTTATTTCTATAAAAAATTTTGTCAAAATTTCTATAGAAAATTTTGTCAAAATTGTATTACTAAAGAAAATTTTGTTAAAATTTTATTTCTGTAGAAAATTTTGTTAAAATTTTATATTTTTAGAAAATATTGTCAAAATTTTATTTCTATGGAAAATTTTGTCACAATTTTATTTCTATAGAAAATTTTGTCAAAATTTTATTTCTATAGAAAATTTTGTCAAAATTTTATTTCTATAGAAAATTTTGTCAAAATATTATTACTAAAGAAAATTTTGTTAAAATTTTATTTCTGTAGAAAATTTTGTTAACATTTTATTTTTATAGAAAATTTCGTCAAAATTTTATTTCTATAGAAAATGTTGCCAAAATTTTATTTCTACAGAAAATTTTATCAAAATTTTATTTCTATAGAAAATTTTCTCAAAATGTCATTTCTATCGAGAATTTTGTCAAAATTTTATTTCTATAGAAAATTTTATCAAAATTTTGTTTCTGTAGAAAATTTTGTCAATATTTTATTTCTATAGAAAATTTTGTCAATATTTTATTTCCATAGAAAATTTTGTTAATTTTATCTATAAAATTTTTTTAAAATTTTGTCTCTATAGAAAATTTTGTCAAAATGTTATTTCTATGGAAAATTGTATCAAAATTTTATTTCTATAGAATTGTATTTGTATACAAAAAAATTTTGTAATAATTCTTGGTTGGAGAGGAAGAATTTGAAAAATATACCAAACCATCAAGAATTCTACGAATTTGTGTAAGAGTAAAAATTCTACCATTTGTGGTAAAATACCACTAACTGTGGCAACCGTGGGTACCACTCCACCCTATGATGGAGGGTATAAAAATATTCTTTCACCATGATGAGTATTGAAATTCTTTAATTTTGATCGCCGACCAAAGCGACATACTTGACTGGCATTGATCACTGTAGCTTATTGACATCATTTAATGATAAACATTCCATTCTTTCCATGTTGACACAGCGGGCCATTGTGCCTTCCATTATACTCAACTTTATCTTGGGAATCTTAATTTCGCTTTGTTTAATTAAGTCTATTTAAACTTAATTATATTGCTAGGGGAAAATGTCCTCTCTTACTCACCGATTATACATATACTGAAGACTCCAGAAGATACCTTCCTCCTGCCAATGAGATATGAAGAGACAACGCATTACACCCACATCCAGAAAAGTGGCAGCGGAAACATCGGCATGAAGACTTTCAGATTTTTCCGACTCGGTTTCCCTTTCCACAGAGGCACTGCGTTTCTCTTTCATGGAAGCACCACGGATCAGTTCCTGTTGATCAAATTCAAATTTAGTCGATGGTTTATCCTTATCTCTTGAATGTATGGACTGGCGACTGCCGCGCCGGCTTTGAGGTTGCTGTTGGGTCAAGAGGCTAGCATCAGCCTATAGGGGAATACGGCATGCGATGGCATCGTCATTGTTACACACAATCGGGAGAGGGGGATCATGTAAGAAGAAATCACCATGTTAATGTCAATAGTTCATGGGTTTGAAGTTGGGAAAAGCATTTAACAATTACAGTAAAAAATGAATTGTCCATTAAATGGGAAGCAGAAGGTAAACGAAAAATAACAACACGTTCATCTTCAACACTGGATGCTTCTTCGGGTATAGTTTCGGGGAAAAATTCCTTGGGCGATGACACCCAAGAGCTCTAAAACACATTTATTATTCCAAAAAGGATCATTGTTAAGGATAAGAAAACGAAAAACAAAAGAACGAACATTCATATGAAAAATCACACACCAAAACTATGATAATATATATATTTATATTTAACTTTTTTTTAAACATTATAATGGCATAAGGCATATTAAGGCATTTGCATAGGCCTGCTAGCCAGCCAGCCAAGCAGTTTAAATGGCTATACATACCTCTTCGTCCTGGCGAGTGGTATGATCGGAACCGGCACTTTGGGGAGAGTCTGCTTTGGGAGACATGGCATCAACACTAAGAGATTGTTTGCCTAACAAAAGGGAGATTATTACAATCAGTATCGATTTGTAGTATCCTTGGCTATTAGACTTACGTCCTGAGAACACATCTGTTGATCCTTTGGGTGTAGGGGCACAAAGTAAATTTCGAGCTTTTGGTTTTACTGGAGCCGTAAAACAGGGAGCACCAGGGGCCCGATTATCCCACATACCCTGCCACAATTTAATACCATTTTCCAAACGGCAATTTTGAAAATCAGATTCTTTCAAATGATGGATAATGGGAGCAAATAGGTAAACAAAGAGCTGGAGAGAAAAAGAATGAGATATTACATAAATATTACAATACGCCAATAATTATGTGTAGATTTACCGTTATTGTGGGTACTGAGAACAAATATTGATCCATTGATTTGCCCTTATGTTCACTATCGATTGCCAAACCCCCAATTCCGCCCTCATCCCCAGCACATTCCTCAGCAGCATATAAGAAAATCCATTGCATGGCATATAGCAGAGTTGTCTCAATTTGACCAATTGCCTGCATATCCTTGACACGATTATGCAGCAAGGCGGACACACAATGCATGACATGTGGTAAGGCAGCTTGCAAAAGGCGCCATCGTGGTATGGCTGCCAAGCCATCGGTCAATGAAGGTGATAAACCGAATTGTATATTCAGAACCACAACCTTCTCGAAAGACTATTAGAGAGAAAGAGCGGGAGGGGGAAGTTTAATTTTCAAAATAACCATTATAAATGTCCATGATCTTACCTTGCAAGCTCCTTTAGATTCCTGTGTTTGTTTTTTGTTTTGTGGCCATTTGAGATTTAAGAAATAGAGATATACATACATTTAAATTTAAATTTTATTTAACGAGTTAATTCTTATTTATATTCTAAAATAATTTAACATAAATTTAAGAAAACATCTAACACCAAACATAAAATAGCCAAAATATTTTTTTTACAAGGCAACATAGAATAAAAACATATATTGAAATTAAAAACTATATATACAAAAGAGGCTATACTGTATTTAATTAATTTATTGCCATTTCGTAATTATAGTATGTATTGTATACGGTTTTAGGGAAGCCTTTTCAATTGCCGATGGTTTTTCTGTTGAGCTGAGTAAAAATTTACTCTTGACTCTCGCTGGTCAAGACATTTTTCTATGGGTGGAACAAAAAAAAAAATCCATCTGACCCTTGTACCCGACCCCTTCTCTCTTTACGCACGTCTCTGATATACTGCCTACGTCTCTGATATTTATACTGAAAAAAACTTGCCGGGTTTCAAAGATTATCTTTCCTCTAGAGATGTTGGTATCGATTCCGAGTCAAAGACGCCGAAATTATTCTTTTTTCTGTTTTTTCCAAAGCCATTTAAAAAAGCGGTAACGACAACATAAATTTCCAAATTCAGTGTTGTCTTCAAGTAGAAATTATGCTACGTTCCAACTAACGCACGTTTGAAAAACATCTCCTATTTTTGAACGATTTTTTGCTTTGCAGTCAAGATATTAAAGGCAAAATAAATTCAAAGACGATTTCATTAATATTGGAGAATTCGTCTGAATTATTAAAACCAAGTTGACCTTAGTCAAACAACATTTTCTTCAATGTAAAGATACACATTAAGCCTAATCACTTAACTAACAGGTTGGCTGATAAATCCCCGGTCTGACACATAGATGGCGTCGCTAGTATTAAATGCATATTATTTTTATATAGTACCAACCTTCAAATGATTCGTGTCAAAATTTGACGTCTGTAAGGCAATTAGTTTGTGTGATAGAGCGTCTTTTGTGAAGCAACTTTTTTGTGAAAAAATGGAAAAAAAGGAATTTCGTGTTTTGATAAAATACTGTTTTCTGAAGGGAAAAAATACGGTGGAAGCAAAAACTTGGCTTGATAATGAGTTTTCGGATTCTGCCCCAGGGAAATCAACAATAATTGATTGGTATGCAAAATTTAAGCGTGTTGAAATGAGCACGGAGGACGGTGAACGCAGTGGACGCCCGAAAGAGGTGGTTACCGACGAAAACATCAAAAAAATTCACAAAATGATTTTGAATGACCGTAAAATGAAGTTGATCGAGATAGCAGAGGCCTTAAAGATATCAAAGGAACGTGTTGGTTATATCATTCATCAATATTTCGATATGCGGAAGCTCTGTGCAAAATGGGTGCGGCGCGAGCTCACATTTGACCAAAAATAACAACGTGTTGATGATTCTGAGCGGTGTTTGCAGCTGTTAACTCGTAATACACCCAAGTTTTTGCGTCGATATATGTCACAATGTATGAAACATGGCTCCATCACTACACTCCTGAGTCCAATCGACAGTCGGCTGGGTGGACAGCGACCGGTGAACCGTCTCCGAAGCGTGGAAAGACTCAAAAGTCCGCTGGCAAAGTAATGACCTCTGTTTTTTTGGGATGCGCATGGAATAGTTTTTATCGATTATCTTGAGAAGGGAAAAACTATCAATAGTGACTATTATATGGCGTTATTGGAGCGTTTGAAGGTCGAAATCGCGGCAAAACGGTCCCATATGAAGAAGAAAAAACTGTTATTCCACCAAGACAACGCACCGTGCCACAAGTCATTGAGAACGATGGCAAAAATTCATGAATTGGGCTTCAAATTGCTTCCCCATCCACCATATTCTCCAGATCTGGCCCCCAGCGACTTTTTCTTGTTCTCAGACTTCAAAAGGATGCTCGCAGGGAAAAAATTTGGCTGCAATGAAGAGGTGGTCACCGAAACTAAGGCCTATTTTGAGGCAAAACCGAAGGAGTACTACCAAAATGGTATCAAAAAATTGGAAGGTCGTTATAATCGTTGTATCGCTCTTAAAGGGAACTATGTTGAATAAACACAAAACAAATGTGTTTTTCTTTATTAGACCGGGGACTTATCAGCCAACCTGTTAGCATTATATCACACACAGATATTTATTTATTTATTGAGTTCTTGCACAACAATTCTCCAGGTACTAAAACCTGTTACTCTATTTTGTGAATGGACCAGTCCCAGTTCTGGTCAAAACGTATGGAATGGAGCCACCGTGGTGCAATGGTTAGCATGCCCGCCTTGAATTGCTAGAAAAGCGTTGGACTAAGTGTATTGAAGTTTCAGGAGATTATACTGAAAAATAAAAATATTTTTGAAAAACTAACTATTTCTTTCATTGATAGGCTAAGAAGTTTCCGAACCGCCCTCGTATATGCCCTCTAACAGCCTTGCAAAAATGTGTCCATATCGGTCCATTATTATATATAAACTAGACTTAACATCCGGACGAGCCTTTTGTTTGCCACAAATGTTTTTTGCAAAAAATTATGTTGCTCAATTTTTTTGGGATAAGTAACTTTGACTAGATTTGTTGATTTTTCTAAATAAAAACTTTGATAACGGCATTTGGCTTCATTCCTTTTAATTATTCTTTTAGATTAATTTCTTTATGTCATTGATTTGACAAAACTTTCTAAATCATGTTGTATTCTGTAGTTATTTGCGAATGAATCGTTTTATTAATATATGTCAGAAGAAGAAAAAGTTACTCAATAACATATATGTACACTGCCCGCCACATGATTAGGACACCCCAAGGTGCTTCGTTTACAAACGATGTGTCTTCTATAAAAAAAAAAAAAAACTCGATATTGTTTTTAAAGGGTGATTCTTTTGAGGTTAGGATTTTCATGCATTAGTATTTGACAGATCACGTGGGATTTCAGACATGTTTTCAAAGAGAAAGATGCTCAGTATGCTTTGACATTTCATCATGAATAGACTTACTAACGAGCCACAACGTCGAATTTTCAGTGAATGGGCCCTAGAAAAGTTGGCAGAAAATCCGCTTTTTTATCGACAAATTTTGTTCAGCGATGAGGCTCATTTCTGGTTGAATGGCTACGTAAATAAGCAAAATTGCCGCATTTGGAGTGAAGAGCAACCAGAAGCCGTTCAAGAACTGCCCATGCATCCCGAAAAATGCACTGTTTGGTGTGGTTTGTACGCTGGTGGAATCATTGGACCGTATTTTTTCAAAGATGCTGTTGGACGCAACGTTACGGTGAATGGCGATCGCTATCGTTCGATGCTAACAAACTTTTTGTTGCCAAAAATGGAAGAACTGAACTTGGTTGACATGTGGTTTCAACAAGATGGCGCTACATGCCACACAGCTCGCGATTCTATGGCCATTTTGAGGGAAAACTTCGGAGAACAATTCATCTCAAGAAATGGACCGGTAAGTTGGCCACCAAGATCATGCGATTTGACGCCTTTAGACTATTTTTTGTGGGGCTACGTCAAGTCTAAAGTCTACAGAAATAAGCCAGCAACTATTCCAGCTTTGAAAGACAACATTTCCGAAGAAATTCGGGCTATTCCGGCCGAAATGCTCGAAAAAGTTGCCCAAAATTGGACTTTCCGAATGGACCACCTAAGACGCAGCCGCGGTCAACATTTAAATGAAATTATCTTCAAAAAGTAAATGTCATGGACCAATCTAACGTTTCAAATAAAGAACCGATGAGATTTTGCAAATTTTATGCGTTTTTTTTTTAAAAAAGTTATCAAGCTCTTAACAAATCACCCTTTATTTCAAAGGTTATTAATTGCAGCAGTATTCTGAAAAATATTAGGCAAATTGGCTTAATGGTTGATTTTTCAAAATTATTTTTGTAAAATTTGTCTCATATGAATATTTTGCGACATATGAATAGGCCCCCCCCTGCCTAAAAAAAGTGTTTGGAACTGTTTTAACAAAAGCAAAATGTATATTTATTCAAGTGTTGTATATATTTTACAGAGTTTAACGATTTTTAATGCATTTTAATAGTGTGTTGAACCTCCTTTTTTAAGGATTGTTTCAAAAAGCCTGTCAGGAACTCAATCGTATAAGGATTTGATATAATCGAGCGAAATTGTTGACCAGCAAACTTTTATTGCTTCGATTAGTTCTTCGCTATTGTTGTACTACTTGCCAGAAGCGTACAATTTTCGAGCAAGCCCTCCCCAAACATTTTCTATATTTAAATTTGGCGAGTAGGGAAGTCAATCCAGTACCGCCACATTTTCACGACTTAACCACTCTGGAATTGTGGATTGGTGCGTTGTCCTGCTGGAACGTCCACTGTAAACCTCCAAACAGGTTGTCGAAGTAAGGAAAAACTTCCTCGAGCCCATTCCTATAACAATTTGAGTTCATGGTGGTAGATAAAAATTGCAATTCATAGGTGCCATAATAACTAATGGCACCCCACACCATTACACCACCCACACGGCTATGTAAACGATTCATATGTATTTCCTCCTTCGGAATATCGTGAAAATAATAATTAAAACCATCCGGACCCTCCAAATTATTATTTATTTCCATAATTTGACTCGTCTTTCAAAAAACTGGACACAACATTTCGGCTTCTACCGATTTTTTTGTATTGATAGCTCAGATTCTTTATAAATATTAATTCTGACCGTTTCCTCTTCAGTTAACGATTTTCCGCGACCCATTTTTATCGAATGTTTATTAAACTGCTTTATTTTAACTAAGCTTTAATGAAATCGATTGCACGTTGTCATTCCCAAAACAGAACTGAAGTTTGTGATGGGTGTCCTAGTCATGTGACGCAAAAATTTACATGCTTTTAAGGCGAAGTTAAGCAATATATGTTAGAACAAACACGACATAACGGTAAATATTTAGAGCAAACATTTTTTTCTCAGAGAGAGCACATGTGTTGATCTAAAAAACAAAAACAACAAACTTTTGTAATGTTTATAAACATTTGAGATATTGGCAATCAGACCCAGGGTCATAGGGGTGTCTTATTCATGTAGCGGGCAGTATATCTTATGGTGATTTCGATTGGTAGAAAAGGTG
This sequence comes from Haematobia irritans, assembly GCF_050003625.1. Taxonomy (NCBI): domain Eukaryota; kingdom Metazoa; phylum Arthropoda; class Insecta; order Diptera; family Muscidae; genus Haematobia; species Haematobia irritans. The sequence goes on along the minus strand of NC_134397.1, from coordinate 185,192,859 downwards.
CAACATTCTCGAAATTGATTGCAAAATATAAAGGACACTGTCCTAGCTTTTGGGTCTGTATCCCTCAAAATATTATGAACTTTGGAATGACACTATCATATGGGCGAAAATACAATAAGGAAAAAAGTAGTGTAACACTAAGGCAACATATTTTTTTGCGAATCGAAAACGCTCTTAATCAAACCCTTCAGCAGTCCTGTGGTAAATTTTATTATGTACTACTCAGAAGAAATAGTTTAACGTCCAACGCTTTATGTTGTATAAAAAAATCTTTGTATCCAATGTTGAGACTATAAGGTAATAAAATTACCAGCCTTCTTTCCTATCATTTAATGAATCTTTTGTTTGTTTTATAATAATAAAAAAATAATGTAAAATTATTCACAAAATAATATAAGAAAACCAAAAAATAATAACTACAACTTAAATGTGGAACATAATTGGTGTTGGGAGGTGATTGTCATTCATTTTGGGTAACTTTTTATTTTTTTCATTTTACCGCTAAAATGGCAACTTACATGGTGTCCCGGTGCATGTTGACAAAACTACATCAAACATTATAAGACAGACACAAAGAAATTTTGATTATATTTAATGGTTTATTTGTTTTCTTTTGTATGTTTTTAGGTAACGTAAAAATGTGATTGTTTTCAAGTATGAGCTTAAAATGTATGTTGGGTAAGTCAAGTTTTGTTTTAATTTGTTTGTTTTTATTAAAGCTAGTTTTGGTTTATTCGGTTTTTATTAAAATTGTAGTACATAAGTATAAGTTAGATTTTTTTTAAATATGTTAATTAATTTATTATTAGGCAGTAAACTGAAAATTATAGATTATACATTAAAAGTATAGAAAATAATTACAATTTTGGTTTTTGTAAAAAAAATTATGATACATCACTTTTTAGGTTTTTTTTTTTGTATATAATGTTGGGTACCATGTTCCTATTTCGAAGAAAAAAAACAATATATATTTTCACTATTACTTTCGATTCAAAATTATTTTTGGCAAAGTGAGAATTCACTGGTGCATTATTTACAAACTTGTAATTACTCCCAGAGAAGGAATATGATCACCTAAAATATATTTCAAGAGCACCATGTTACTTTTTCACAGCGACCATGTAGCATTTTTGTCGCAAAAATATTCTTTTCTCGTCAAACATAACGTACTTTCCGAAATCAGATACATAATCTCCGAGAAAAGAACATGGTTTCGACAAACATGCTACATGTTTTCCATGAAAAAGTAACATTTTGCTCTTAAAAATGGTTGGGGTGATCGTATTCCTTCTCTGGGTGTATGGTTTTGAATAATATATATTTTTTATTACTGGTTTTCCACCTTAATCTATCATTTTTCTTCGAAATATGATCTCAGTACCTACCTTAAGACAGTCTTATTGATTCTTATAACACTATACAAAATACCAAGTTCGACATTGGAAGACATTTACTTTTTCCTTGGAAAACAAATTGGAAATTATGCTTGATTTTATTGTTCAAAAGCTAAAAATGTCGGGAGTAACATCAAATTTTAAAATCAGTTTTGATTTGTTCAGAGTTGCTACATTTGGGAAAAACTATGACCTTCAAACGGACGACAGAGTCATTACACGTTGCATGAAAGATGACCTGCGGTATTTACCCATTCAAGACGAAGCGACTTATTGAGATGGCGACAAATTGGTATTGTCTGCGGCCGGAACGTTTGTCTATCCAGGGCTTCAATACTGTAATTTTCCTGATAAGATTTGGCGTGTATTATAACCCCACGATCGATGAATAAGAGCGGAGCTTCTACGACGGCGCTTGACTTTTGGTGGCCAATCGAAGGTGTGCATTTTCAGCTCAATTAGGTTAGGTTAGGTGGCAGCCATTGTGATACCACATTGGTGAACTTGTCTCTTATCACTGAGTGCTGCCCGATTCCATGTTAAGCCCAATGACAAGGGACCTCCTTTTTATAGCCGAGTCCGAACGGCGTTCCAAATTCCACTGAAACCACTTAGAGAAGCTTTGAAACCCTCAGAAATGTCACCAGCATTACTGAGGTGGGATAATCCACCGCTGAAAAACTTTTTGGTGTTCCGTCGAATCGACCTTGTGTATGCAAAGCGGGCATGCTAACCATTGCACCACGGTGGCTCTGTGGCTCAATTAGGAAAGGCTTCTCAGCGAAAAAATTCGTTAACTGACATTTTCGAGATGAAGCAGAACTTTGCCCTGTGATTTCTTTTTCCAACAGACTGGAGTAAATCTAGGGAGCTATTCGATATATAAGGTTCTAAGGGAATAACCTCGTTGAATATGTCACAGTAATTGAAAAAGCTGTGGAACCAATTTCTATATAAATGCGAACGTCACGCGTAAAGTAACAAAGTTTAGAGTAAAAAAAGTGGAAAGCCACAAAACTCAAGGAGGTCTCAGTGATTAAGTTGTGTGCGGAGATCCTGGAAGAACTTCTGAGAATAAGAACGATCTAAGAAGGTTGAAGCGATAACTGAACACAACTCCTGGATAACTGGAACATTTGAGGCTACAATTCTAAGGAATCTATTAGGGGCCACCCACGCCACTCCGAGTTACAGTAAGATATCTGACGAAAACTAAACAACGTCGAGTGAGGAGACGTTGGAGGTACTCTTGGATACACTTTCCTGGAAATCATACGGCCGAGCCAAGAGAGAGGCTTATGAGTCATCTACTGTCAGGAAAATTATATGATACTTAGGGTGCTGAGATGATAATTAATTCCCTAAGTAACAGAAAGTAACTTAGGGAATTATTCCATGGTAGTCAGCGATATACAACTCTAATAGAAAAAAATATGTTCCAAAATCGTGAACGGATGATAACAAACTCGTTTTTCTTTGACCATGAACAAGCTTAAAATATTCCTTACTTGTTCTTATAGCAATTCCGTCGGTGGTGCAATGTGCTAAGGCAACTGTTAACGCGTAGGGTGTAAACAATCCAGGTTCGAGTTACGGTAGCGGATTTATTTTATAAATTCGATATAGATCAAATCATGAACGCTGGTTGTTGTTTACCAACGCATGGAGTCATTTTATCATTGCCAGATTGACACCGTCTGTTCTCCGTATGACAACACATGTTTGTTGATTCACTTACATGAACGCATTGTTTTGAAACGTGCACGACATTCCTCTTACATTCTAGAATAGTTAAGGGATATAGCATTTATTTTCATCCCTAAACCTGAATATTCTGTCATTCGTGTGTTTCCTAGACATTCTCTGGAGAGACTGAAAGATATCTATCCTAGAACTAGTATTGAGTCAAGGTTGCCCTCAAGAAGGTAGTGAATTTAATCCGTCTACTGAGACATAGTCGGCTATTATGAAGGGTTATTGTCACTGGATGAATATACAATTGTGGATATTGTCATCAATAGCGGCGATTAATCACGGGTGATGATGGATTTAAGTCACTCGAACATAAGCGAATATTTCGAAGACATGTGAAAAGCCCAGTTGCCGTTGAAAATTTTTAACACTCATTTTAAGGAAGGTTCACACTCGCCTTAAAAAAAACTGACACATTTTTCAAAAGAAAAGAATAGCTAGATGTACTTATTGAGAGCGCAAATTAATGCGGAATTGACAACAGATGGTGTAATTCGGGCATCAGACGACAATACTGAAACAATATTCATGTCATAACCTCATTCCATAGCTTTGATCGTCAGTATGCATCATTTGCCTGGATTCAAGTTTCGTACCCACAAAACAGCATTTGCGGGATGTATTGACTTTTCTAATTTGGAGAAAAATGCAGCTTAATCGCATCAAATACTCTCCGGAGCTTATCCAGAGTGTGCTCTTTCGGTTTGAAAGTGTGAGTGCTGGTTTTAGCTTTTCAGAAGTGTTGATTTTGATTTAGAAGACAAAAACTTCCAGAACACACGAAGAAGTTTGAATTTGAGGTATTGCTCCATGATGAGGATTCGTGATAAACGCAAAAAGAACTTGCCAAATAGGCCAAAGAGTCTCCGAGCCGTTTCCAATTGATTGATACTATTTAGTATGATTCAATTAGAAAGGTGACATACGAGTTGAAGCCGAGATATGTCGAAAGGTGATTTTTCACTTGCAACCAGCTGTGCAAAGGTAACAAAGAAAAGGATTTTGGCATCGCGGCGTAACTGGTGAAGAAAAGTGGAACAGCTGCGATAATCTCAAGCGAAAAAACTCCTATGGCTACCCCGATCACGCCTCAACATCGACAGCAAAGCGAATATCCATGAAAAGAAACTTATGTGGGCACGAACTTGAGTCAAGTTTTAACTTTTCTAATTTGGAGAAAAGTGCAGAGTAATCGCATCAATTACTCTCTGCAGCTTATCCAGAGTGTGCTCTTTCGGTTTGAAAGTGTGAGTGCTGGTTTTTGCTTTTCAGAAGTGTTGATTTTAATTTAGAAGACAAAAACTTCCAGAACACACGAAAAAGTTTGAATTTGAGGTATTGCTCCATGATGAGGATTCGTGTTAAACGCAAGAACTTGCCAAATAGGTTGAAGGGTCTCCGAGCCGTTTCCAATTGATTGATATTATTTAGTATGATTCAATTAGAAAGAAATAAGGTTACATACGAGTTGAAGCCGAGATATGTCGAAAGGTGATTTTTCACTTGCAACCAGCTGTGCAAAGGTAACAAAGAAAAGGGTTTTAGCATCGCGGCGTAACTGGTGAAGAAAAGTGGAACAGCTGCGATAATCCCAAGCGAAAAAACTCCTATGGCTACTCCGATCACGCCTCAACATCGACAGCAAAGCGAATATCCATGAAAAGAAACTTATGTGGGCACGAACTTGAGCCAAGTTTTAACTTTTCTAATTTGGAGAAAAGTGCAGAGTAATCGCATCAATTACTCTCTGCAGCTTATCCAGAGTGTGCTCTTTCGGTTTGAAAGTGTGAGGGCTGGTTTTTGCTTTTCAAAAGTGTTGATTTTGATTTAGAAGACAAAAACTTCCAGAACTAACGAATAAGTTTGAATTTGAGGTATTGCTCCATGATGAGGATTCGTGATAAACGCAAAAAGAACTTGCCAAATAGGCCAAAGAGTCTCCGAACCGTTTCCAATTGATTGATACTATTTAGTATGATTCAATTAGAAAGGTGACATACGAGTTGAAGCCGAGATATGTCGAAAGGTGATTTTTCACTTGCAACCAGCTGTGCAAAGGTAACAAAGAAAAGGATTTTGGCATCGCGGCGTAACTGGTGAAGAAAAGTGGAACAGCTGCGATAATCTCAAGCGAAAAAACTCCTATGGCTACCCCGATCACGCCTCAACATCGACAGCAAAGCGAATATCCATGAAAAGAAACTTATGTGGGCACGAACTTGAGTCAAGTTTTAACTTTTCTAATTTGGAGAAAAGTGCAGAGTAATCGCATCAATTACTCTCCGAAGCTTATCCAGAGTGTGCTCTTTCGGTTTGAAAGTGTGTGTGCTGGTTTTTGCTTTTCAGAAGTGTTGATTTTTATTTAGAAGACAAAAACTTCCAGAACACACGAAGAAGTTTGAATTTGAGGTATTGCTCCATGATGAGGATTCGTGATAAACGCAAGAAGAACTTGCCAAATCGGTCGAAGGGTCTCCGAGCCGTTACCAATCTATTGAATCTATTAAGAATGATTCAATTGGAAAGAAATTATGTACCTCGAGTTGAAGCCCAGAGATGTCGAAATGTGATTTTTCACATGCAAGCAGCTGCGCAAAAGGCAACAAAGAAAATGAGTTTGGCATTACATCGTTACCGGTGAAGAAACGTGAATCAGCTGCCATAATCTCAATCATATGGCTACCCCGGGTGATGCCTCAACATAGTTTACAAAGCGAATATCCATGAAAAGAAGCTTATTCTGTATAGTTGGTGGGACCAGCTAGGTGTAGTGTACTATGGGGAGATGCAACTGAGTGAAATAATTACAGGAACTTTGTATCGAACTCATTTGAAGCGTTGAGCCAAGCATTGGGTGATAATCGTCCAAATTATTTGGGGAGGAATGACAAGATGATTTTGCAACACGACAAAGCTCGGCCACATGTTCCAAAACCCATAAAACCCTACTTGGAAACAATCAAATGAGAATTTCTATCCCACCCGCTGTATGACCCAGACGTTGCTCCTTCTTATAACCACTTTTCCTATCGATGACTCGTGACCTGGCTGACCAGTATTTTCGTTCTTATGAGGAAGTAAAAAATTGGATCTAATCGCGGATTGAGTCAAGAGAAGAATAGTTTTTCTGTCGCGGCATCGGAATAAATTCTCAATATTTTGATTTACTACACCCTCAAGAAAAAATCGCTTCTGTAACATATACCCCAAACACATTTTGCTTCAAGCATATATATTTTCGGGATCGGTCCAAACAAAGTATTGTTTGTATTGTTCAAACATATTATGTTTCACCTTAGAGCATACACTGGTAGTAAACATTTTTAATGAACTTTTCTTTGTGTGGATATATTTTTAAGGCGCCAATTGGATACTTCCATTATTTTACTTGCATCCTACTCTCTAGGTCTCTCTTTCTAAACACATATATGTTTATAGGCTATTTCCAAATTAATATATGTTTGCATCTAAGCATATTATATTTACAAACATTTTATGTCCCAAACATAATATGTTCTAACATTTTAATATATATATATATATATATATATATATATATATATATATATATATATATATATATATATATATATATATATATATATATATATATATGTACCAAACATGTTATGCTAGTTTATGAACATTATAGGCTTGCACTTAAAAATATTGTGCTAAAAAATTTGAGTTCCAAACATATAATTTTTACACCCAAACATATGACAAACAGTCTTTTGGCGTCCGTGTACAGTTATTTTGTTCTTATTATGTAAAATATTCACAATAGACTTAATTTCATATAAATTCAATGGGTCAACATTTGCGAGATTTGTATAGAGAAGCATTTCTGGAAAGATCTCTATTTTCTAGCTAGCACATATCAAGATTTGCAGATTTTTTTTTAATAACCTGGCATATTATTGTGATCAATTTGTCGAACTTAGTTGTATAGTGTATTCGATCCAATATAAAGGGTTTTAATTAATTTGGCAATAAAACTGTCTCATAGCCTGCGTCATCGAATGTTAAAACATCAAAAAATACCAATAATTAAAATTCTCTTAATATGAATATCATTATTATTATTATTATTATTATTATTATTATTATTATTATTATTATTATTATTATTATTATTATTATTATTATTATTATTATTATTATTATTATTATTATTATTATTATTATTATTATTATTATTATTATTATTATTATTATTATTATTATTATTATTATTATTATTATTATTATTATTATTATTATTATTATTATTATTATTATTATTATTATTATTATTATTATTATTATTATTATTATTATTATTATTATTATTATTATTATTTTTACTTTTATTTTTTTTATTTATTAACGCTCTAAATGTCCACATTATTTAATAAAAATCAAAACAAATATAGAGCACATAAATGTGCTTAACACAAATAGCTTTATTTACAGCACACTTTGAATCACTTCACTCTTATATATTTACATGACAATTAGAATAATTCACTTATTTTAATTTTGAACACCGATTTTAGTTATTTTGTATTAATTTTTTTTTTGTTTTGAAAATTTCAAAATTATTTTAAACCATTTATTATTGTGATTGAAGAAAAGTTTATACGAATTTTAGTGGTTAATACAAAAACTTACCATACAACTGGCCTCATGTAATTTACCCAATTTGGGTCTTATAAAGGGAGCTATTTGTTGCCATAAAAATGTCTGCACCGATACTGGTAATCCCAAATCTTGTAGACCATCATCCTGATCAATATCGAATTCTTCATTATTGTTGGAATGATTGTTGTTATTCGTTGTTGTGTTGTTTGTTGTAACCATTTTGTTTGATGATTTTTGATGAATTTCTTTCATAAAATATTTTTCCGCTTACATGATTTTATTGATCTGGAAAATTTGTAGGGGTTTGGGAGATGCTACAATTCGAAATTCACTTTTTTATATATGTGCATTTTAATTTCATTATAATCAATGAGATATTTTATTTCTTATCAAGAATGTTATCCACTCTGTGAGAGGAAATCGACCCTAGAAAAGTGATACGAACACTCTACACTGCGCAGGATGTATTCTAACAGACAGGATGGCAAGACCTAGGGCTCTAATTATGAACCAGCAGAACTCAAAAAATACCTGTTCATTATGAAGATTAAGTAAATATAACCAAGATAAAGTAAATATTACCATACCGTTTGGCAGTTTCAAATGCTAGAAATACTGTTCTTAGTGGTTTGGACTGCAGTTTGGTTGGCTAATAATTTAATTTATCAATAGTCTAACACATAGACCGATATGGACCTAGTTAGGTATGGTTGTTAACGGCCATATAAAGGGTGATACGGTCAAAATTTGGCCAGTATAAACTTGACGTGTTTCTTTCAATTTTGCATTTAAAAAACCTGAACACCCCTCATTTTGAAGGTGTGTGTGTGTAGAATCCCTGTAGGAAATGTCAATAGTGAAACAGTACTGACTTACTATTGACTGTGTCGCCAGTACTACTGACCAAATATACCTCAGACAATGTAAAATTCTATTGACATTTAACATGTACTTGTCATTGAGAATGAACTACTGACACAAGAACTACTGACTAGGTGGTACTTTTGGAACCATATGGAGACATTGGAAGCACTAAATCAGTAGTCCATTGTCACCATTTTGTCAACACTTTTTTACCAAATAAAAAGACGTAAAATTAGAAATTAAAATCTTATTTATTATGTATATTTAATTAAATTAAATTAATTATATATATTTAATTAAATAAATTAAACGTTTAGGCCTTCCTCCTGCAATATACTGAGCAGCTTCTCCAAACACTTTCTGGAAGGCGATGTTTCGATGTACCACTGCTTCAGTTTTTCCCTCAAATTTGAGTGGACATATCAGCTAACTCAAAATCTTCAAAGGTTTCACAATTTTCTTCTTGCAGCACAAAATTAATGAAAGTGCTCTCTCTAGAAATTAACTCCTCTTCAGCATTTGCTTTATCCTTGTACAATTTTAATTGCTTTTTCACAAGTATTTTGTAATTTCTTTTATCCATTTTTTAATTCACTTATAAACCTCACTTTTCTTTTTAAACTATTGTCGAATTATTGCGATACCACGTGTTTTCACAACCAAAAAAAGCGTAACAATGGAAAGGAAGAAGAAGCATTGGCTCTCATTTGTCATAAATTTCTCTACACATTAAAGCCAGAGAAATATTTGTAGACAAGCTGTGGACAAATTATCGACAATGTCACCATAATAGTTGACAAAAGTGGTGACATAGAGACACATGTCCCCAGACTTCCTACAGGGATGTTGCTCCTATTTTGATTTTGGAATTCACTCTTCAGTTGTCAAAATGCCGTCCAAGCAAGAAGAGCAGCGTATCAAAATTTTGCTCGCGCATCGCGAAAATCCGAGCTACTCGCACGCAAAGCTGGCAAAATCGCTAAAAGTTGCCAAATCAACCGTTACAAATGTAATTAAAGTGTTTGGGGAACGTTTGTCGACAGCCAGGAAGTCTGGATCGGGAGGAAATCGAAAACCGGAAGCCGCTGAGACGACAAAGAGAGTTGCCGGTAGTTTCAAGCGAAACCCTAACCTCTCTCTCCGAGATGCCGCAAATAAGCTGGGTGTATCGTCTACAACCGTGCATCGAGTCAAAAAACGAGCCGGACAATCGACTTACAAGAAGGTAGTGACTCCAAATCGCGATGATAAACAAAATACGACGGCCAAAGCGCGATCCCGGAGGCTGTACACGACGATGCTGACGAAGTTTGACTGCGTGGTAATGGACGACGAAACCTACGTCAAAGCCGACTACAAGCAGCTTCCGGGACAGGCGTTTTATACGGCAAAAGGAAGGGGAAAAGTAGCAGATATTTTCTAGTACATAAAACTGTCAAAGTTCGCAAAGAAATATCTGGTTTGGCAAGCCATCTGTACCTGTGGCTTGAAAAGCAGCATTTTCATAGCTTCCGGGACTGTCAACCAAGAAATTTACGTGAAAGAGTGTTTGCATAAACGTCTGCTGCCTTTCCTGAAGAAACACGGTTGTAATGGCATCTTGCCATTACGGTAAAAAGGCCATGGAGTGGTACGCCGTCAACAACGTGCAGGTGGTTCCCAAGGACAAGAACCCTCCGAACACGTCAGAGCTCCGCCCAATTGAGAAATACTGGGCTATTGTCAAGCGGAACCTAAAGAAGACCAAAAACTGCTAAGGACGAGCAGCAGTTCAAGGCAAACTGGCTTTCTGCGGCGAAGAAGGTGGACAAGGTGGCTGTACAAAATCTGATGGCAGGTGTGAGGCCCGGCAATTCGGATTTGGAAAAGCGAAAGCCTAACTGAATATTTTTCCTGAATTTTATACTAATTGAACTTGAAAAAGAAATCTAATTTGATTTTTTAAATAAACGATTTCACTGATTTACACGCGTTTTCCCTTGACCAAATTTTGACCGTATCGCCCTTTACTAGCACAATGTACCAAATTTCAACTGACTCAGATGAAATTTGCTTCTCTTAGAGTCCACGCAAGTCAAATTTGGGGGTCCGTTCATATGGGGGCTATATGTAAAAGTGGACCGATATGACCCATTTGCAATACCATCCGACCTACATCAATAATAACTACTTGTGCCAAGTTTCAAGTCGATAGCTTGTTTCGTTCGGAAGTTAGTGTGATTTCAACAGACGGACATGCTCTGATCGACTCGGAATTTTACCACGACCCAGAATATTTATTATATACTTTATGGGGTCTTAGAGCATTATTTCGATGTGTTACAAACGGAATGACAAAGTTAATATACCCCCATCCTATGGTGGAGGGTATACAAATTTTCTCAAAAATTACATTTTATGGAAAATTTTCTCAAATTTTTATTTCTATAGAAAATTTTGTCAAAATTTTTTTCTATTGAAAATTTTGCAAAATTTTATTTCTATAGAAAGTTTTGCAAAATTTTATTTACTAAATTAAAATTTTTCAAAATTTTATTTCTATAGAAAATTTTGTCAAAATTTTATTCCTATTTTGTGAAAATTTTATTTCTATAGCAAATTTTCTCAAAATTTTATTTCTATAGTAGATTTTCTCAAAATTTTATTTCTATAGCAAATTTTCTCAAAATAGTTTTTCTTACTGATGCTCACTGATACTCACTGCTAAGACGAAAACTTATAAAAATGACTCGAATTTTCCTATACCTCTAATACATATTTATCGGCTGATGAATCAAAAATGCATTTGTGCGAAGTCGCCTAAAAAATTATAAATATTTCCCATGTTCTCAAACATCTATTGTTATTTATACACTGCGACATTGGGCCCAAGACATTTAAGATGTTATCAATAATTTTGGTCCACAATGTGTTGAAGGGTATAATACAATGAGCCTCGTCCGACTAGGTTAGGTTAGGTTAAAGTGGCAGCCCGATTAAGATTCAGGCTCACTTAGACTATTCAGTCCATTGTGATACCACTTTAACTAAAAGTACCTATTACACATGGGCACTTCTAGTTATAACCGCTGAACCTGTTCCAGATTGTTCCAAAAACATTAGCAGACTGCTTAAGTTAACGTTTTCCAAATCCGCCAGTAATCTGAAGCTATATGCTCCAAAAAGTTGCTTGCGCTTTACACAAAATGCAGGACACTCACACAAGAGGTGTTTAATTGATTCTTTTTCCTCCGCATCATGACAGCTCATACAATAGTCATTATACTTCGCGCCAATAGTTTTTGCAAAATCGCCTATCAGGCAGCGACCCGTTATAGCAGATATCAGGAGTGATATCTGACGTCTCGAGAACATTAGCATATCTAGTGTGCGGTTTAAGTTGAAATGGGGCCATATTTGCTTGGTGTCGTTACAACCCTTGCAATTCTCCCATCGAACATTTGCCATCATAACAGCCTTCTCACGCAGCATGAGCTTGCAGGTAGCTAGGGGCATACCAACAAATTCTAGTTCCCCTGGAATATGTAAGGTAGTTCCTAGCCTTGCCAACTCATCCACTTCGCAGTTCCCCGGTATGTTGCTATGGCCAGGCACCCATATTAGGTGAATATTGTACTGCTCAGCCATCTCATTGAGAGATTTGCGGCAGTCGATGGCCGTTTTCGAGTTGAGGAACACAGAGTCCAAGGGTTTTATTGCAGGTTGACTGTGTGAGTATATATTAATGCCCACATTTTTTGGAACATTACTTCTCAGCCAATTCGCCACCTCTCTTATTGCTAATATTTCAGCCTGAAAAACACTACAGTGATTAGGTAATCTTTTCGCTATTCGAAGTTCCAGATCATTAGAATATACTCCGAACCCCACTTGTCCATCCAATTTGGAGCCATCAGTGTAGAAATCTATATATTCTTTATTCCCCGGGGTCTGTGTGCACCACGCCTCACTGTTGGGGATTAGAGTCTCAAACTTTTTGTCGAAAAGTGGACTCGCCAAAGTGTAATCCACTACGTTAGGTACATCTGGCATTATTTTGAGGACAGAACTATGACTGTAACCTTTTTCCGACCACAGCGATAGTTCGCGCAACCGCACAGCCGTTGTTGCAGCTGACTGTTTGGCCAAAATGTCTAAAGGCAATAGATGCAACATGACATTAAGGGAATTTGTTCCTGTCTTGCTGAATGCGCCTGAAATACACAAACACGCCATACGCTGAACTTTATCTAAACAAGTCGGTTTCTGAAGTGCCGGCCACCAGACTACAACACCATATAGCATTGTAGGTCTAACCACTGCCGTGTATAGCCAATGCACAATTTTTGGTTTTAGTCCCCACTTTTTTCCTATTGCCTTTTTGCACGAGTACAAAGCTACAGTTGCCTTTCTCGCCCTTTCTTCAATATTAAGCTTAAAGTTCAGCTTCCTGTCCAAAATAACGCCAAGGTTTTTTTGCACAATCATCAAAGGGAATTTCAGTGCCCCCTAAGGAAATGGGCCTAACCGTGGGAGTTTTGCGATCTTTGCAGTACATGACTAATTCTGTCTTTGCAGGATTTACCCCAAGACCATTGTCTTTCGCCCATTTCTCAGTCATCCGGAGGGCCCTCTGAATAATATCTCTGATTGTGGATGGGAATTTTCCCCTGACTGCCAGAGCCACATCATCTGCGTATGCCACCACTTTTATCCTTTCTTTTTCTAGAGTAACCAGAAGGCTATTTATAGCAACATTCCAAAGAAGAGGTGATAGAACTCTTCCTTGGGGAGTGCCTCTGTTCACATACCTTTGTATGTTTGTTTGTCCTAGTGTGGCTGAAATACGTCTCTTCATTAGCAGTTCGTCTAACAGCCTGAGTATACATGGATCAACATTCAGAGTTGTCAGTCCATTTAATATCGAGCTCGGATGGACATTATTGAACGCCCCTGCGATGTCTAGAAACGCCACGATTGTGTATTCTTTGACAGATAGTGAGCTTTCAATAAAGCTGACTAGTTCATGTAGCGCGGTCTCAGTAGACCTGCCCTTCGAGTATGCATGCTGTCGTTTCGAGAACAAACTTGAATCGATGCTAGTTCTAAGATAAATATCTATCATCCTCTCCAGAGTCTTAAGTAGGAATGAGGATAAGCTGATTGGTCGGAAATCCTTCGCCCTCGAGTGAGAGGCTTTTCCCGCTTTAGGTATGAAAACGACTTTTGTTTCCCTCCACTTTCCTGGGATATATGATAAGTTGATACATCCTTTATATATCACCGACAACCAGGGGATAATTTTGTCAGTTACAGCTTGTAACTCCGCCGGAGTAATTCCATCAGGTCCGGGGGATTTGAATGGTCCGGGGGATTTGAATGCTCAGCGGTCGTTTCCTGTCGAGGAAATTGTATCGGAAACTAGAATAAGATGGGCGCTAAATCTTATTCTAGTTTCCGATACAATTTCCTCGACAGGAAACGACCGCTGAGCAACTGTGGCACCGCCAGTACATGGTTCAACCGTCTGATTTCCAGGAAAATGTGTGTCCAATAGTACCTCCAGTGTCTCCTCACTGGACGTTGTCCAATTGCCCTCCGATGTTTTAATGAAACCTGGAGCGGAGTTGGTGGATGCTAGAACCTTCCGTAGTCTGGAAGCCTCGGACGTATTCTCAATACTGCTGCAGTAATCATTCCAAGAGTTATGCTGAGCCTTTCTCAGTTCTCGCTTGTATCCTCTCAGATTCTTCTTGTAAGCGTCCCAGTCCTCAGGGGCTCTGGTGGACTTTGCCTTGTTAAAGAGCTTCCTGCAGGATTTCCTCATATTACTTAATTGCGTAGACCACCATGGTGGTCGATGTTTCCCCCTTGGCTTTCCTCTACGAAAGCATGCAGCTTTCAGTGAGATGTTGAATGCCTTAGTAATCCGCTCCACTGCGTGTTCGATATCTTGCACAATTCTCATATTTGTCTCTGTTATTTCCGGTATCATCATATTGAACGATTCCCTATACCTATTCCAGTCAGCTTTCCTAACATTTGGAGGAAATATGGTCTTGGTGATATGAACATCAAATTTGAAACTGATGTAGCGATGATCTGAGAAGCTGTGTTCACTTAAAACCTGCCACTCAGATATCATTTCATTCAGTTCTTGCGAAGCCAAGGTGATGTCCAAAACCTCTTGCCTGTTTTTAGTGACAAAGGTTGGGGCATCTCCTTTGTTGCAAACTACCAGATTAGTACGCAAAATAAACTCTATTAGCGACTCTCCCCTTGCATTAGTATCACTACTTCCCCATATACTATGATGTGCATTCGCATCGCATCCCATAATGAGTTTCGTCTTTGTTTTCAGTGACTCCTCCACTAAGGTCTTAACGGCATATGGAGGCATCTCCCTGTCATGTCCCATGTAGACCGAAGATACCCAATATTTTCTATTTCTAAACTGGCAACGACAGTGTCTGTATTGCACATTGAAGGAAGCAGAAACAAGTTGAGCTCGTTTTTAGCAATTATACAGGCTCGATTTACATCATTACCAGTATACTGCAATAGTTTGAACCCCGGAGTACTTAATTCACATATTTTGTTTTTGCAAACATATGGTTCTTGAATAAGAACTATATCTATGTCCCCTTTCATCAGGAGAACTTTTAAGGCAGCACATGCAGCCTTACAATGATGAAGATTTATCTGGAGGATCCGTAGGACCATCGAGATTTTCAACAACCGTCACATCAGCCGCTTCAGTCGAGTCATCAAGAATGTTCTCTTCAGATATCTCGGTGACTCTCGCAATAACCATAGGTTCAACTTTGGTGAGTTCTGAGGCAATAGAAACCTCCTCTCGCATACGGTGTCTATCCATGTCTTCAACTTTGGTATCTCCCTCGACTTCGCAAGAGGATCCGCTTACTTCTGATTCAGACAGAGGCTTGTCCATTTCTGAATCCTTTAGCTGATCGTTTTTATATACCTTCATTTGGATATAATGAAAGCCATAACATACACGGCCCTGGGACTTTGCTATATGTGGCAAAGACTGAGTGTTCAATATAAACACTGCATGCCGTCTTGGTCCATCCACTTCATCCAAACGGTCAACCTTCCAATCAGCTGTTGGAAGATCTGGATTGCATCGTTTCAGTCTATTTAGAATGGATTCAGGGTCAGAAGGGTTTGCAGGTATCCACGAATGTGCTCTAGGTCTAGCCGGTATGTCTTTCTTCTCGACTAACTCTAGAGCAGCTCCTTCCCAAACTTCACCAATTAGTATCAGAGCAGCTTTAAAACATTCTATAGACCTCTGGTCCTCAAATGCGACTAGCTTAAATCGTCCTTGATACCAACCAGCCTCTTGGTGTCGAGGATCTGGGCCGGGAAACTTTTCCAGCACCTGTGAGTAGACGCCAGACAAAGCATTCTCAATTTCCCCCCATTTTTGCTTTGGAACCATACCGTCCAATGCTCATTTATTTATGATAGCCATCACAAGGCTGTCTTTAGCAACTGAGGCAAACGATCGTTGATCCCTTTTTGAGGATGGCAGCTCATCCGGTGATCGTTCCCTTTTTCCAGCCTCAAGAATTCCTTGAGCCCATTTTAAGGAATCGCTTTGTTTAGCCGACAACGAGCTTGGGTCGACTGATCCTAATTTCTTTAGGATAAACAAAGCATTTCTGCGTTCCTTGAATCTCTTTCGTGAGGGATTACCTCCTTTTGATGCCGTTACCCTGGAAAAGGTTCGACTTGTCAAATTGTCGCCACCTGTCGACCCGTCTACAGGTCGACTAATTGGGCATAACTCTTGGTCATTGCCCAAATTTATAACTCCAGTCGATACTGCTCATATTGTGATGGATATTTATATCATTATTTTATTTATTGAACATAGGACCGACATTGTCTTAAATTTGAAATATAGAGTTCAATTGGCAACAAATTTGAAATTAAGATCTTTTTTGTTGTCCACATAAATAAATCGATAATTTATATCGATCCATTTACCCACAATAGAGCCACCGTGGTGCAATGGTTAGCATGCCCGCCTTGCATACACAAGGTCGCGGGTTCGATTCCTGCTTCGACCGAACACCAAAAAGTTTTTCAGCGGTGGATTATCCTACCTCAGTAATGGTGGTGACATTTCTGAGGGTTTCAAAGATTCTCTAAGTGGTTTCACTGCAATGTGGAACGCCGTTCGGACTCGGCTATAAAAAGGAGGTCCCTTGTCATTGAGCTTAACATGGAATCGGGCAGCACTCAGTGATAAGAGAGAAGTTCACCAATGTGGTATCACAATGGCCTGAATCGTCTAAGTGAGCCTGATACATCGGGCTACCACCTAACCTAATCTAACCTAACGTTTGGATAAGATAAAAAATTTAATAACAGAGAAATACGTCTTCAATGCTAAGCAAAACTCGCATTCGTATTTTAAGAACATGAAATCTTTAACCTCACGACAATATTTTTTTAGTGCAGATCAAGAATATATATACTTCATATAGTCGGAAATAAATATATGGATGTGTTAAAAACGGAATGACAAACCTTATAACCCATCACCATTCTATAGTGGTAATTGCTATAATTAGGGCAATTAAACTGGAATTTGTTTGTACCTGAACAGCATTATCAATATATCGCACATACAGAATGAAAATTGGATAGTAGAGATTTGTATCCTAATTTTAAAAAGCCGTATCTTCGGCTCGAAATCAATACCAAAATCCTTAAATGAAGGCCAAACTTTGTGGATCCAAGTAAACTTTTTTTGAGTGTATAATACTATAAATGTAAAGTGTTCGAGCTTGTATACATTACAGACTGTTTGACCTGACATATTACAAACCATGACCCAAGAATTCCTGACAAATTACAAACAATAAATTTAATAGCAATTTCAATGTTCTAACAAGAATAGACCCTGCACAATCCTAATGTATGAATTCATGACAAAAACCAATTAGAGCCTAAGTGATTTGTCTTCACAACTTGGAAGATAAAAACAAAGAAAGTCCTATTAAATGACACTAACACATTGGCCAAATAAAAAGGCCAGACTGACTAAAAACTTTCGCATTTTCAAAACAAAACACTCACGCAAACAATCACCTTCCCCACTTACATAATGGCTTCAGGAAATCCCTCTAAAATGCTAATTCAAAACGAGCAACAAGTGTTCGCGTGCGCATCAAACCAAAATGAATTTGATTGTCTAGTGGAAAGGAAGCCATGAAGGAATGTCTCTATAGTACAACCATATGATTAACAGCTGGCTATTAAGAACAAGGGGCAAAGTCATTACCACAGTAACCGGCATTTGTTTACAACTAGGTCAACCAGATGCTGATGGAATCTGAGAAGAGAGGCCAAATTAGCATCCTTTGCTCTCATGTGATTTAGCTCTCTAATAGGCTCTCAGCTGTTCAGCATCATCAGTTTTTTTTTTTTGTAATGTTTGTAAACATGTAGTTCGTTTTACACCCTCTTCTTAACCTTTGCCTATATTTGTGTGGGGGCTCGCTTTGCTTGGCCCCCATTCATAACAAGTGGTATCCATTTGTTTTCTTTACGGTTTATTATTCACTGTTATATCTATCCATGTGTGTGATAAACGCAGACTCCAAATCTTCGGATCCTGATATAGAGACTTGAATTTTTTCACCTACTCTATAGATGTCGCCTCTGTGTTTTTTATGGAAAATCTTCACTCGCTTATATAATCACTTTGGAAATTTTCATTTTGAATATTTTTGCACTTTCAAAAGATTTTCTTATTCAATACTAAATAAATTGCACACAATTTAACCATTGGCTTTTCACTTGGAAACACGTTACCGCACCCACGTTTATTATTTGCTCATAAAATTAATAGCTAACACTTCATATTTGCCATTACCAAAGGTACTCAAGAAAATGGGTTTGGCTTTAATTCTTTTGATATTTGCCACTTATTTTCATATTTTCCATAGTTAACAATTACTTCGAAAGGATATTGAGATCTTGATTTATTTTTTTGTATTTTTTTTTTTTTTTGGATGAATGTCATTTAGGACCAACACTTACTGCAAAGATTTTATTCTTCTTTTGTTTGCTAATGGGTTTTACTTTCAAATGGTTTACTTTGCGAGGTTAAAAGACTTTCTAACGGTTCGAGGGTTCGGATGTAACTGAACGGAAAAAACTGTATCTGCCAGGAGTAGAACGACAAATGACGAGTATCTCAATTTCAGTGAACAAATATTCGCGCGCACACACACATGTACAAATATTTACTCCCATACACCCCCATTCATTCACTTGGAGCTTAGCAGATGATTGTGTGGACATCTATGCGTAGGGGAGATGTCCTAGTGCTGCATGGGGGACACAGAGGCTTGGATCAAATACAGGGTGACAAAATATGGGTTTCCTGCATTAGAAATATTACTAATAAAGTTCGAGTATAAGGATAGAATATAGCTACACTGTAAAAATATTAACTTAAAATGAAAGTGCATTCAACCTTTACGTTGAAACATTTATAAATGCTAATTTGCTTTTTTAAAACGCTTCCATCAAATTCAAGATAATATTCCTATAATTTTGGTCTTGATATTTTCCTTAATTCCGCTTCCATCAAATTCAAGATAATATTCCTATAATTTTGGCCTTGATATTTTCCTTAATTTCAAGAAACATTTAAATCATATTCAAACCAAAAACTCAACAACTCATTAATTTCTTTAGTCCAAAACTGTCTTCTTTCTTTATGGCAAAGAAATTTTTTCTTCAAAGATATACGTCGTTAACGGAGCACAAAAAATTAATAAAATTTAAAAAAAGAAAATCATTTAACAATTTTATTGATTCAATTATCACCCAGAGAAGGAATATGATCACCTCAAACATGTTTCAAGAGCAAAATGTTATTTTTGGATGGTGACCATGTAACATGTTTGCCGCAACCATGTTATTTTCTCAGAAATTATGTATATGTTTTCGGAAAGCATGTTATGTTTGGCGAGAAAATAACATTTTTGCGACAAACATGTTCCATGGTCACCATCCAAAAATAACATTTTGCTCTTGAAACATGTTTGAGGTGATCATATTCCTTCTCTGGGTGATTATACCCTAAACCACATGGGGTTAGGGTTTAATAACTTTGATCGCCCTAAAAGTATGCCTACCAGAAATATTGATTATAACAGGTTGGCTGATGAGTCCCCGGTCTGACTCATAGATGGCGTTGATAGTATTAAATGCATATTATTTTTATACAGTACCAACCTTCAAATGATTCGTGACAGAATTTGACGTCTGTAAGCCAATTAGTTTATGAGATAGAGCGTCTTTTGTGAAATAAAAATACTGTTTTCTGAAGGGAAAAATACGGTGAAAGCAAAAGCTTGGCTTGATAATGAGTTTCCGGACTCTGTCCCAGGGAAATCAACAATAATTGATTGGTATGCAAAATTCAATCGTGGTGAAATGAGCACGGAGGACGGTGAACGCAGTGGACTCGCGAAAGAGGTGGTTACCGACGAAAACATCAAAAAAATCCACAAAATGATTTTGAATGACCGTAAAATGAAGTTGATCGAGATAGCAGAGGCCTTAAAGATATCAAAGGAACGTGTTGGTCATATCATTCATCAATATTTGGATATGCGGAAGCTCTGTGCAAAATGGGTGCCGCGCGAGCTCACATTTGACCTAAAACAACAACGTGTTGATGATTCTGAGCGGTGCTTGCAGCTGTTAACTCGTAATACACCCGAGTTTTTCCGTCGATATGTGACAATGGATGAAACATGGCTCCATCACTACACTCCTGAGTCCAATCGAAAGTCGGCTGAGTGGACAGCGACCGGTGAACCGTCTCCGAAGCGTGGAAAGACTCAAAAGTCCGCTGGCAAAGTAATGGCCTCTGTTTTTTGGGATGCGCATGGAATAATTTGTTCGATTATCTTGAGAAGGGAAAAACCATCAACAAAGACTATTATATGGCGTTATTGGAGTGTTTGAAGGTCGAAATCGCGGCAAAACGGCCCCATATGAAGAAGAAAAAAGTGTTGTTCCACCAAGACAACGCACCGTGCCACAAGTCATTGAGAACGATGGCAAAAATTCATGAATTGCGCTTCGAATTGCTTCTCCACCCACCGTATTCTCCAGATCTGGCCCCCAGCGACTTTTTCTTGCTCTCAGACTTCAAAAGAATGCTCGCAGTGAAAAAATTTGGCTGCAATGAAGAGGTGATCGCCGAAACTGAGGCCTATTTTGAGGCAAAACCGAAGGAGTACTACCAAAATGGTATCAAAAAATTGGAAGGTCGTTATAATCGTTGTATCGCTCTTGAAGGGAACTATGTTGAATAATAAAATCGAATTTTAACAAAAAAATGTGTTTTTCTTTGTTAGACCGGAGACTTATCAGCCTCACAAAAAATATACCAATCTATTCCGAATCACCTATTGAGTCGATCAAGCCCTTTGTGCCCGTCTGTCTGTCCATGTATTTGTTGTTCGCAGGATTCCGGTCGCAACAATTAACCGATTTTAACGAAATTTTGCACAAAGTGCTTTTTTTTGGAACAAGGACGAACGCTATTGAATCGGATGAAATTTAGATATAGCTCCCATGTATCATATTGTATTACTATCCGATCGTCGTCAAATTTGGCACAAAGTAACCTTGTTAACCACCCATTCAGTGTGCAAAGTTTCATCGAAATCGGTTCAGATTTGGATATAGCCCGATTTTTCCAAATCTTACTCAAATTTGGTGCAAGGTAACCTTCTGTGGTATAATCTAAACCTGAAAAATTTTGGTTCAGATTTAGATCCCATATATATGTATAGTCCGATTTTCAAAAATTTTGCCCTACACTGAAAAAAAGCATGGCCGGTTCCAAAGATTTTGTCTTCACTTTAAAAATTTTGGTATTGATTCCGAGCCTAAGAAGCGGAGAATACAAGTAAGGACACTTTTAAGACACAATTCTCTTTTAAATTTGGGTTTTGTGTACTTGCTTGTAGGAAGCAAATTTTAATTTTTCGCTTTTTCAGTTTTTTTTCTTCATATGCAAAGTTCTTTAAAAACGAGTTAACGACAACTTTATTTTCCAAATTAAGACTCGACTTCCAGTAGAAATTATGCTATGTTTCAAGTAAAAAACGTCTTTAAAATAAAGATATTTGAACGATTTTTTGCTTTGTAGTCAAGATGCCAAAAAAAAACAACAAATTTAAAGACAATTTCATTAAATTTAAAGAATTTTTCTGAATTATTAAAGTCAAGTTGACCTTGCCCCAAACATTTTTTCTTTCACTTAATTGTAAGGACAATACGACTTCATTGAAAAGTTTATCGACTTTTGGATAAGGAAACTTTATATTAGAGAAATGCAAGGTCGTGGGTTCGATTCCTGCTTCGACTGAACACCAAATAGTTTTTCAGCGGTGGATTATCCCACCTCAGTAATGATGGTGACATTTCTGAGTGTTTCAAAGCTTCTCTAAGTGGTTTCACTGCAATGTGGAACGCCGTTCGGACTCGGCTATAAAAAGGAGGTCCCTTGTCATTGAGCTTAACATGGAATCGGGCAGCACTCATTGATACGAGAGAAGTTCACCAATGTGGTATCACAATGGACTGAATAGTCTAAGTGAGCATGATATATCGGGCTGCCACCTAACCTAAACCTAAATTCTTATTTATTAACCGATCTTGCTCAAATTTAGCGCGAGGTAACCTTCTGTGGTATAAACTAAACCTGGAAAATTTCATCCAAATCTTCATACACTAAAAAAAATATTTACGTGATACCAAAGATTACGCAACCTCAATTTTAGGATGCGCAATTTACACACTATTCAGGACAAATTTCTTTAAAATAATTAAATTTTAATTAAGCGAAAGTTTATAATCTTTGCTTCAAAACTTTTTTCCATTAAATTTAGGACACACATTTTAAAAATTTGCGTCCCTTAGTTAAAGTTGCATGTCTTTAAGCTAAGTCAAATTTTGCTTAAAGTAAAGAAACACATTTTTTATTTAAAGAAATCGTCCTTAAATTAACTGAAATATTTAATCTTTAGATTTAAGATAAAAACACTTCAAATATAGGCTAAGACTTATTTTGAGGTTTAATTTTTTTTTTTTGATTAAAAAAATATTTTTTACTTCGAAGTATACGTCATAATTTAGATTTTTGAACTGGCATTTGTTTGTACGTGAATAGCTTTATTAATATACCGGATAAATAGAATGGAAATTAGATAAATGACATGTGTATCCTAATATTAATTATATACATCCTAGATTTAAAGCCAGATAGGTCGCAAACCATTTTCCTTATTTTAAAGAACCCGCATCTTTGGCTCGGAATCAATACCAAAATTCTTAAAGGAAGGTCAAAAAAATTTGGATCCAAGTAAACTTTTTTTTGAGTGTAGATACGTATGGCCCGATTATCAAAAATTTCGGATATGATATAGTCGACCCCATCCGACTTTCTACTTTACGCACTTGTTGAGTGTGCAAATTAGTAATGCTGTATTAAAAAATAACTTCCGTAATTCGTGATATTCGCATCAGACAATACTGAATTTATTCCCCATATTCCGAAATTCGGAATCGTAAGAGTTTACTTCTCCTACAGCGAAAAAATAGAGATACTCGCGTACTTAAATCAAATGCTTAGCCTATATTTCAAGCTATTTTATATCCAAACCAAAAACTCAACAACTCAGTTAATTTAATTTCGTTAGTCCAAAACTGTCTTCTTTATGGCAAAGAACATTTTTCAATTCAGTTATTGAGTATGCAAATTAGTAATGCTGGATTATATCTATCAACCAAATATCAGAATAAATTCGGGTAATTCACTAAACCCAAAGTGAATTACACTTGAACCTCCCGAAAAAAGTCTTTGATAGTCGGCTTTGCCTAAACAAATTTACAAGCTGCAAGTAGAGGATGCTGATGAGGAATGTGGTAATTCCCAAACGGCTGTCCATCAACCAACTTGCAGTCTACAAGGCTTTACCCAAATAAATTTGACAAGCATACTTTTCCTCTGTTGATTAAGCTACTCTTGTAGTTCTGTCAACGCATGGTTTTAAGCTGAAATCAAAACAACAATAATGATTAAAGAATAAACCAACAATAAGAAACAAAACGGCATTCAAAAATGTTTATATTTAAATAAAGAACTGAACCGAAAAAATAAAATTTAGATTATTTTTAGAAAATTTTAACAAAAAATTTTAACTAAACTAAACAAGCGCAGATGTCACGCCGACTTCGGAAAAATATTTAAATATTTTTCGAAAAATTCAAGAAAATTTATTAAACTGAGTACTATGTTCACTTTTCAAGCTGAAAACCAGCTTGTTTTCACGGTTACTTTTTATATACTCCACCATAGGATGGGGGTATATTAACTTTGTCATTCCGTTTGTAACACATCGAAATATTGCTCTAAGACCCCATAAAGTATATATATTCTGGGTCGTGGTGAAATTCTGAGTCGATCTAAGCATGTCCGTCCGTCCGTCCGTCTGTCCGTCTGTCCGTCCGTCCGTCTGTCCGTCTGTCCGGCTGTCCGTCCGTCTGTGGAAATCACGCTAACTTCCGAACGAAACAAGCTATCGACTTGATACTTGGCACAAGTAGTTGTTATTGATGTAGGTCGGATGGTATTGAAAATGGGCCATATCGGACCACGTTTACGTATAGCCCCCATATAAACCGATCCCCAAATTTGGCTTGGGGAGCCTCCCGGAGCAGCAAAATTCGTCCGATCCGGTTGAAATTTGGTACGTGGTCTTAGTATACGGTATCTAACAATCATACAAAAATTGGTCCATATCGGTCCATAATTATATATAGCCCCCATATAAACCGATCCCCAGATTTGACCTCCGGAGCCTCTTGGAGGGGCAAAATTCATCCGATCCGATTGAAATTTGGTACCTGATGTTAGTATATGGTCTCTAACAACCATGCAAAAACTGGTCCATATCGGTCCATAATTATATATAGCCCCCATATAAACCGATCCCCAGATTTGACCTCCGGAGACTTTTGGAGGAGCAAAACTCATCCGATCCGGTTGAAATTTAGTACGTGGTCTTAGTATACGGTTTTTAACAACCATGCAAAAATTGGTCCATATCGGTCCATAATTATATATAGCCCCCATATAAACCGATCCCCAGATTTGACCTCCGGAGCCTCTTGGAGGGGCAAAATTCATCCGATCCGGTTGAAATTTGGTACCTGATGTTAGTTTACGGCCTCTAATAACCATGCAAAAATTGGTCCATATAGGTCCATAATTATATATAGCCCCCATATAAACCGATCCCCAGATTTGACCTCCGGAGCCTCTTGGAAGAGCAAAATTCATCCGATCCAGTTGAAATTTGGTACATGGTGTCAGTATATGGTCTCTAACAAACATGCAAAAATTGGTCCATATCGGTCCATAATTATATATAGTTCCCATATAAACCGTCCCCAGATTTGACGTCCGGAACCTCTTGGAGGAGCAAAAGTCATCCGATACGGTTGAAATTTGGTACATTTTCTCAATATATGGCCTCTAACAGCCATGTAAAAATTGGTCCATATCGGTCTTTAGTTATATATAGCCGATGACTTATTACACAAAAATTGGTCCATATGGCCAAAAATAATCTACCAAAACTTTATTTCCATAGAAAATTTTGTCAAATTTT
The DNA here is from genome assembly GCF_050003625.1 of Haematobia irritans. Taxonomy (NCBI): domain Eukaryota; kingdom Metazoa; phylum Arthropoda; class Insecta; order Diptera; family Muscidae; genus Haematobia; species Haematobia irritans. The sequence continues at coordinate 185,167,502 of NC_134397.1, read as the reverse complement.
ATTACTATAGAAAGTTTTGTCAAAATTTCATTTCTATAGAAAGTTTTGTCAAAAGTTTATTTCTATACAAATGTTTGTCAAAATTTTATTTCCATAGAAAATTTTGTCAAAATTTTATTTCTATAGAAAATTTTGTAATCTACCAAAACTTTATTTCCATAGAAAATTTTTTAATTTTTTTTCCATAGAAAGTTTTGTTAAAATTTCATTTCTATAGAAAGTTTTGTCAAAAGTTTATTTCTATAGAAATGTTTGTCAAAATTTTATTTCTATAGAAAATTTTGTAAAAAATTTATTTCTGTAGAAAATTTTGTCAACATTTTATTTCTATACAAAATTTTGTCAAAATTTCATTTCTATACAAAATTTTATCAACATTTTATTTCTATAGAAATTTTTGTCAAAATTGTATTGCTATAGAAAATTTTGTCAACATTTTACTTCCATAGAAAATATTGTCAACATTTTATTTCTATAGAAAATTTTGTCAAGTTTTTATTTCTATAGAAAATTTTGTCAAATTTTTATTTCTATAGAAAATTTTGTCAAAATTTTATTTCTATAGAAAATTTTGTCAAGGTTTCATTTCTATAGAAAATTTTGTCAAAATTTTATTTCTATAGAAAATTTTGTCAAACTAGATTATATACGTATTTAATCGGCCTTTTTTTGTTTAATATATACCCCGTATGGGCTAACTTACAATTTAGAAGACAATGTTAAAAAGTTTTACGATACCTTGCCATCGGCAAGTGTTATCGCAACCCAAGTAATTCGATTGTGGATGACAGCCTTTAGTAGAAGTTCCTACGCAATCCATGGTGGAGGGTACATAAGATTCGGCCTGGCCGAACTTACGGCCGTATTTACTTGTTTTAATTAATTAATTTAGAAATATAAAATTATTTGCAAACAATTCCTTGGATCTTTTTCATCCTATATTTGGCAAGACTTGATCAAAATAAAATCGTCTTCATAAATATATTTGTACTTTTAATTTAGTGTTTTGATGAAAAATCCGAACATAGTACTCACCTTTAGACATAATTATTTTTTTTCACTTGTTAAAGAATATTTTGTAGTTTGAAGGAAAAATTGCAAGCATGTCTTTAGTGCGATACGAAGTTAGAGAACTTCCATTTTTTTGTTTGCTGGAAGGTTCTAAAAGGGAGCCTCTTTATATTATTTGTGTATCAATCTTTGTTCATTTTTAGGTAATTTAACTAACTTCGTAAAAAAATATTTTAAACTTTCTCAAATAATATTAATTCCTTGAACAAAATTAGACTTATGTTAAATTGACCTTAGTGCTTTTGAGGGTTCACTTTTTTTTTGAGTATAGTCTTATTACATCAATTTATTATTTTTTTCAGTGCACTTTCATTTTATTTTTGATTTTATTGTGTACACTCAAAAAAAGTTTACTTGGATTCAACGATTTTGACCTTCAATTAAGGATTTTGGTGTTGATTCCGATCCAATGATTCGGCTTCTTTATAATAAAAACGTTTTTGGGAACCTCTCTGGCTTTAAATCTACGATCAATAAAAATAATATTGGATACATATCTCATACATCGATTTTTTATTCTCTTTTTGCGATGTATTCATAAAGATATTCATGTATAAACAAATCCAATTTGTAACAGATATTTCAAATTAAAAAGAGATTTCTTAATTCCAAAAAATAAAACTAAAGATCCAAATCCTTAAAGTAATTCTTAGCCTATATTTGAAGTGTTTTTATCTTAAATATTAAGATTTATTATATCAGTTGATTTAAGGATCCGTTCTTTACATTAAAAATATTTTTCTTTACTTTAAAGAAAATTTGCCTTAATTCAAAGGCCTCCGACTTTAACAAAGAGACGCAAACTTCCAAAAATAGTAATTAAAATCTTTCGATTACAGTGTAGAATTATAAATGTTAAAACATAAGCATACCCAGAGAAGGAATATGATCACCTCAATCATGTTTCAGAAGCAAAATGTTATTTTTAATGGCCATATTTTCTTTGTAAATCAATTTATGTATGTAGAATATTAAGGACTTGAAATTAATCTGGGTATTAAAACTAAATCAATAGCTTTCCAATTAATTTTTAGATTTTAGAACTCAAAAGAAAATAAATTTAGCGTACAATTTTTATTTCCCCACATAAAATTTTCCGCACCCTGTATGTGAATTATTTTCTTATCAAAGCTAACAAATTGGAACATTTGTGCTGGCTGGATATATGTCTCCACATACAGTGTGAGTGTGTTTGTGTGTGCATTTGTTTGGGTCACAGTTGTGTATGTATCCTTCATACGATATATTAACACAAAGACCTGCTTAGCTTCTCTCGCAATCCGATGTAATGAGTTGGTATTTGGCGAGTCATTTATTTGTGCGAGGGTTGCATCCTGATAACTTGACATTTTCTGTATATGCAAAAGAAGACAGAGGCGTATTCGATTCTCATATCATTTGTGAAAGCGCCATACGAAGTTCTTGATGGACGCATTTTTGGTAAAATTGACAAATTTAAGGAATTCCTTAACTATTATATGGAAAATACGTAGGAGATCTCATGCTCCATTTCCGTATATCCTTTCTCTTTTTTAGTTCATTAAACTAGTGTACACCAAAGATTATTAAAGTGTAGGAAACGTTCTCATGGAAAACAAGAAAAGCAATAATTTGGCTTTAGTGCCTTGGTGAGTTCACTGTTTTTTTTTTTGTGGTTAATTGTAGAAAAATTAGATTATTGTTAGAAATTTTTCACTGTACTATACTAAAAACGTACACGGACGAAAAAAACTATATATGTTTGGCTGTAAAAATTATATGTTTAGAACTCAAATTTTTTAACACAATATTTTTAAGTGCAAGCATATAATGTTCATAGACTAGCAACATGTTTGTAAATATAATATGCTTAGATGCAAACATATATTAATTTGGAAATAGCCCATAAACAAATATGTGTTTAGAAAGAGAGACCTAGAGAGTATGATGCAAGTAAAATAATGGAAGTAACCAATTGGCGCCTTTAAAATATATCCACACAAAAAAAATTCCTCTGTAACATATACTCCCAAACATATTCTGTTTCAAGCATATATATTTTCAGAATTTGTACAAACCAAAAATTGTTTTTACTGTGCAAACATATTTTATGTTTCACCATAAGCACATTTTTTTTATTTTAAAGCTCCGAATGCACAATTTTGGTATTACACATTCAGTGGCACACATAAATATTGGCACAGCACCCTAAACCACATAATTGTCATGGTATCTCCGAACAAATGTGCCTACCAGAAATATTGATTTTGAGCTGCATAAAATATATATCGACCGACTCAGAACCTCCTCCCTCCTGAGTCGGTTTAGCCTTTGGTGTCCGTCTGCTTGACCATGTATTTGTTGTTCGCAGTATTCAGGTCACTATTATTAACTGATTTTGATTAAATTTGGTACAGTGTTGAGGTAAGAATGCTTCATTTGTGTATAATTTGTTCCCATTATTAGTTCATTTAACTAAGGAACGTAAAAATTTTTTAAAGTCGAGTAAACTTTCTCAAAATATAATAATTCCATGAACTAAAATAGCATTAAATTGGCTTTAGTGCCATAAAACGAACTATTTGTTAAAGGAAATATATGAATAATCGTAAGACTCTTTGACACCTCCTCTGATTTCCATAAAATCTGAATACTAAATGAACTAATTCTTCGTCACTGAATACAATGAACATGTGATGAACTTTCTTAACAAAGAACGCATTTTTATAATAAATTTTAGTAGCAGCGTTGTTCGTTTGTAAGACGATCCATTGTTTAATTATAGACCAAATTTAAAATTTTTGACAGTGTAACAATTTACGAAACGTTGCCAAAAAGATAATAGTTATACAATCATCCTTTATAACTAGTTTTTAAAAGCATCGTATAATTGTCAGTTGCTCGCTTATTTTCCCATTTAAGGTAATTAAACTTATATGTTAATTTACTTCTTTGAGGTAATTAAGCGAGTATTACTTAATGCCTTAGAGGCTTGGAGATTTTCAATGAGGTAATTAAACATGGGGATAACTCTAGTAGTGAAAAAGTGAAAACTACTTTTATATTTCTTATATGTGTGCATCTTCCGTTAAATACTAAATTTCAAAATTTACCCTTCATTTCGAAAATGTTTTAAACGTTCCCTTTATGCCACGTCTCTGATATTAGTAATAATAATTGTTGATATAAAATACACTTGAGAGTCTCAAACACACCCCTTCAACCATTCATATCATTTACAAATGATGGCCGTAAAACTAGAGGGTTGGTTGTTTACCGACAATCAATTAGGATAAATGCCACAGACACTTCACTTAGGGGGTCGGCGGTTCTTGGTGGGAATTATTGGCGTCATATAAATTGAGGGATTTATCGCTAAATTTGCTTACAACGACAGAGAGTAATTTGAACAATAAATACCTGACAATTGTAATCAAACGCTAACAGACATTTGATTTAGATTCAACGAGAAGCTTGAATAAAAATAGTAATTAATTTATATGGTTGTATGAAATAATCAATGTTTGGTGTGTATGTGAGGGAGAACGTAAACAAAAAGTAATATGGCTCCAATTAGACGCAATAATGATTTGCGAAAATATTATCAGCTGTTTGTTTGTTGTTGAAAACTGAGGACAATTTCTTACGGTAAATATATTTTGGAAGAGAATTCTCTTCATCACAGCTGTAGCATCAGTGATTGGTTTTAATCAGATTGTGAGTTTTGAAACATCCGTTAAACCAGAGGCTGCGTATTCGAAGAGAATGAAGCAACAGGTTTTTTTCGAAAGAGAGAGAGAGAGCGACAAAGAGAGCAATACATCTATGGTACACGTGTTTTCATTCATAAAATATTATAAGAGCTATGTGTACATTTTATTACTTCTAGTAAAATTTTAACACAGAGTCGTAGCATAATGAGGGGAGGGACGAAAACGTGTCAATTGGAAATGATTGAAAATCCACAAAACACAAAAATTTGGGTTGAATTTCTTTCATCCGTCTGGTCTTGGAGGTGAAATTACATTATTATGATATTTAAGTTATTAACTCATTACGACACATTTTCACTAATTAACATAGCGTAAATAAATCATTTATTATTCATCGATAAGACTGATCAATTATGGGTCTTGTACAATGCACCGATGATGTTCAGTTCCATATCTACCTTCAGTAAACGAATATTTCCAGGTTAAAGTTTCATACACCCAGAAAAAAGTGCCTTCGAAACTAAAGGAAAAATGTTCATCAATTTAGTTTAGCCATTTTATTTCCATTAAGTTAAATTTTTGTGTGGACTAGTAAAATTTACTTGTTTCAGTCAAAAATTCCTAAACTGAAAGCAGTTAGGAATAGTTCATAAAATAGGGTAAGGCATGGAATTTTACAAATACTGTTTTCTTCGCTGGGTATAAGAATTTACTACTGAACAAGAAAATTTTATTCACTTATAACAAAGCATTCGTAAAAATAAACAAAAACCGAACTAAAACCAAGTTTCCTCAAATTTAGTAAAAGTTCTTATAAAATGATAATTCTGACTTCCCTTATTATAGAAAGCTTATCATACACTGAGAAAACAGTGAAGCCACCAGGAAGAAAACTTTTGATTAATATTAGAAAATTTTGAATATTTTTAGAAATTTTTAACTAAACAGTATTACACGCGCTGGCATCGCGCCGATATCACAAAAATAAGTAAATATTTTTCGACAAATTCACGAAAATTTATTAGACATAAATAATTTTTTTTCACTTTTTAACGAAAATTTTGTAGTTTGAAGGAATTGGAGTTCAAAATTGCAAGAATGTCTTTAGTGACATACGAAGTTCACAATGGACGCTTTTGTAGTAAAATTTACAAATTTGAGGAAATAATGAACTATTTTATGACATATACGAATTTAGTAAATCTCTGTCCTTAACTTGTGTATAATTTTTTCCCGTCTTTTAGTTCATTTAAATAACGTGCGCAAAAAATTATTAGAATAAATGAAACTTTCACCAAATATAATAAGTTCATGAACTAAAAAATAGTTAATTTGGCTTTAGTGAAATAGTGAGTTCACTTTTTTTTGAGTGTACATACGAATAACACTTGGCATAGAAAAATATTTTAGTTCTTTCGCACTAAGAAGTATTCAATCCTTTCAAAACTTAAGAAAACAACAGGAAATTTTCCTATATTTCGTTTATTACTGCAATCGATATCTGCCATCGATGTAATCGATATGTTTGCGCGTGGAATTTTAATTCAAATAAAGTTTATAATCTTTGCTTCAAAAATTTTTTGAAATTTGCGTCCCTTCGTTAAAGTCCCATGTCTTCGAGCTAAGGCTAATTTTTCCTTAAAGTAAATAAACCTATTTTTGATATGAAACTTTAGTTTTAAGATAAAAACGCTTCAAATATATTCTAAGGCTTATTTTGATGATTTAGCGATCATTTAATACCATAACAGGTTGGCTGATATGTCCCCGGTCTGACAGATAGTTCGCGTCACTAGTATTAAATGCATATTATTTTTATATTGTACCAACCTTCAAATGATTCGTGTCAAAATTTGACGTCTGTAAGTCAATTAGTTTGTGAGATAGAGCGTCTTTTGTGAAGCAACTTTTGTTATTGTGAAAAATATGGAAAAAAAAGGAATTTCGTGTTTTGATAAAATACTGTTTTCTGAAGGGGAAAAAATACGGTGGAAACAAAAACTTGGCTTGGTAATGAGTTTCCGGACTCTACCCCAGGGAAATCAACAATAATTGATTGGTATGCAAAATTCAAGCGTGGTGAAATGAGCACGGAGGACGGTGAACGCAGTGGACGCCCGGAAGAGGTGGTTACCGACGAAAACATCAAAAAATCCACAAAATGATTTGGAATGACCGTAAAATGAAGTTGATCGAGATAGCAGAGGCCTTAAAGATATCAAAGGAACGTGTTGGTCATATAATTCATCAATATTTTGATATGCGGAAGCTCTGTGCAAAATGGGTGCCGCGCGAGCTCACATTTGACCAAAAACAACAACGTGTTGATGATTCTGAGTGGTGTTTGCAGCTGTTAACTCGTAATACACCCGAGTTTTTCCGTCGATATCTGACAATGGATGAAACATGGCTCCATCACTACACTCCTGAGTCCAATCGAGAGTCGGCAGAGTGCACAGCGACCGGTGAACCGTCTCCGAAGCGTGGAAAGACTCAAAAGTCCGCTGGCAAAGTAATGACCTCTGTTTTTTGGGATGCGCATGGAATAATTTTTATCGATTATCTTGAGAAGGGAAAAACCATCAACAGTGACTATTATATGGTGTTATTGGAGCGTTTGAAGGTCGAAATCGCGGAAAAAGGCCCTGTATGAAGAAGAAAAAAATGTTGTTCCACCAAGACAACGCACCGTGCCACAAGTCATTGAGAACGATGGCAAAAATGCATAAATTGGGCTTCGAATTGCTTCCCCATCCACCGTATTCTCCAGATCTGGCCCCCAGCGACTTTTTCTTGTTCTCAGACCTCAAAAGGATGCTCGCATGGAAAAAATGTGGCTGCAATGAAGAGGTGATCGCCGAAACTGAGGCCTATTTTGAGGCAAAACCGAAGGAGTACTACCACAATGGTATCAAAAAATTGGAAGGTCGTTATAATCATTGTATCGCTCTTGGAGGGAACTATGTTGAATAATAAAAACGAATTTTGACAAAAAAAATTTGTTTTTCTTTGTTAGACCGGGGACTTATCAGCCAACCTGATATCATGCACTTTGGCTACAATTTCTGTTGTTGTTACTGTTTTTGGACGTCCACTACGTGGTTCATCTTCAATGCTTGTACAACCCGTTTAAATTCAGCAACCAAATTTTTTACTGTTGCATATGAAGGAGCACTTTCACCTAACACATTCACCATATCATTATGCATTTCTTGTCCCGGTAAACCTTTTTTATGTAATGTATACCTAGGACTCTACTGATAAGATGTTTACATCTGTTAATCTAAAAAGGGACAGTAAAATTAAAGAGAAATGCAATTCAACTAGACATACACTTGAGAAAGTAGATAAGTGACAATTCTGTTCGAATGCTATTTCGAACACACACAGAAAAAATTTCACGAAAATTTTTCAAATTAAAGTATTAATTGAGTTTTAAAAAATATTCAATTAAAAATTTAATTGATTCAACAAATTTTTTAATTGAAGCAAAAATCAATCACAAAAATAAATAGTATCAATAAATTTTTAATTAGATCAATTAATTTTTTACTTGACTTTCAATAAATGTTTTAATTGATTCTATCATTTCTGTGATTGAAGACATTGCAATTAAATATTAATTGGATCAATTAATTTCGTGATTGAAGACAAAAAATATGGTTTTGTATCCCAGCAAAAAAAAAAATGGTAGTTGTTCCACAAACATTTCTTTTAAAGCGCATCCCGGAATCCCCCATCGTTTTTTTTCTTCAACTTCCGATGCAGTTCTTTTGGACAAATCCACAAACATTTCTTCTAAAGTGCATCGTGGGATCCCCCAATGATTTTTTTTCAACTTCTGATGCAGTCCTTTTGGACAAGTCCACAAACATTTCTTCTAAAGCGCATCGTGGGATCCGCGAATGAAGTTTTTCCACTTCCGATGCAGTCCTTTTGGACAAATATTATAAAGTTCGCAATTATGATATTTTAAGTGCACATTTAAGTTTTGGACAATAGAATTTCAAACAAAAAAAATAGAAAATTAATAAAGAAGTAAAAAAATCATCCCCGCTGGGGTTTGAACCTGTGCCGTTTGACTTTTTCGCTTCCATGGAAGTTTTTTTGAGAAGGTTTTGCAAATTATGAGAATTTTTAATTTTTTTGTTGATTTTTAACGGAAAAAATATATTTATACAAAAATATACGACGAAAATAAAAACGTCGTTTTCACGATGTATAAAATAAAAAATAATAATTTTTTAGAAAAATATTTGATAAAAGAAAAAAGGACATCTCGAGGAGCAGTTATAATGAAAGGCCTTGGTGTCGTATTACGATCATATCACAAACATTTGAATTGACGTTTCGACGCTTTGTGTTCATTGGCGTTTGTGGCTGAGTGTACTAAGGCGTTCGGTTATGATGCCAACAAACCCAGGTTCAACCCCTGGTCGGAGCGAAAAAGTTTTTCAAATTGTACAAATTAGAAAATACGAAAATAACAGAGTAATAAACAAGTAAGGAAAGTCTAAAGTCGGGCGGGGCCGACTATATTATACCCTGCACCACTTTGTAGATCTAAATTTTCGATACCATATCACATCCATCAAATGTGTTGGGGACCATATATATAAAGGTTTGTCCCAAATACATACATTTAAATATCAATTAGATTATTAGAGTCATTTTTACAACTTTTCGACTAAGCAGTGGCGATTTTACAAGGAAAATGTTGGTATTTTGACCATTTTTGTCGAAATCAGAAAAACATATATATATGAGCTATATCTAAATCTGAACCGATTTCAACCAAATTTGGCAAGCATAGCTACAATGCTAATTCCGCAAAATTTCAACCAAATTGGGCCAAAACTCTGGCTTTTGGGGCCATATAAGTCCATATCGGGCGAAAAATATATATGGAAGCTATATCTAAATCTGAACCGATTTCAATCAAATTTGGCACACATGACTATACTACCAATTGTACTCCTTGTGCAAAATCAAGCCAATCGAGATAAAACTCTGGCTTCTGGGTGCATATTAGTGCATATCCGGCGAAAGATATATATAGGAGCTATATCTAAATCTGAACCGATTTCTTCCAAAAACAATAGGGTTCTATTCTGACCCAAATTAGGAACATGTGCCAAATTTGAAAGCGATTGGACTTAAATTGCGACCTAGACTTTGATCACAAAAATGTGTTCACAGACAGACGGACGGACGGACAGACGGACATAGTTATATCGACTCAGGGACCCACCCTGACCATTATTGCCAATGACACCATGTGACTATCTCGTCTCCTTCTGGGTGTTACAAACATATGCACTAACTTATAATACCCTGTTCCACAGTGTGGCGCAGGGTATAAAAAATATTGATGCAAATAAAAAGTGAAATTGGTGAAAAATTTTTTTTCGTTTTTTAAATCTTCATTCAAATGAACTTCCAAGGCACAACTTCTAATGCAATGCAAAGGATCCAAAAAGGGAGTACTTCCGTCCTATGACAAGCCCATGTAAAATTCATTGGAGATTCTCCAAGTTTGCACTACTTCCGGATCACATATTGCACCCAGAGAAGGAATATGATCACCTCAAACATGTTTTAAGAGCAAAATGTTATTTTTGAGTGGTGACCATGTAACATGGTTTTCGCAACCATGTTATTTTCTCGAAAATCATGTATCTGATTTCGGCAAGCAGGTTATATTTGACGAGAAAATAACATTTTAGTGACAAACATGTTACATGGTCACCATACAAAAATAACATTTTGCTCTTGAAACATGTTTGAGGTGATCATATTCCTTCTCTGCGTGTGGGGATCCAAACTACTTTTTTGGAAGCTCTTTTTTTTTGGTGAGATGGGTCCTTAAGCTTGCTGTAAACAACACAAATAGCGCTCGTATGCCAAACCTTTCTGAGTACATATAACCTCAAAAAGAAGCTTTACGATAGAGCAGATTGCAACACTAGGGTTGCCCCATCCCGAAATATAAAGGGCAACGCTCTGATCTGGTCATGGTCAAATTTTTAACACAAATGTAGAAATTGATAAGCGTAAAGGTTCTTATGTCTGTCGGATAAAATAAAAGTATGCGTTTTATTAGCCAACAGCAGACCGGCAAAATTTCATAAATTTCGCATTTCCTATTGCAAAAACATTTCCTGATTAATAATCTGTAACTATGCCCCGCAAGATTTATTTGAATGAGATTTTTTTTTGTAAAATATTTGATATAAATTTCAAAAATCTACAGTATTATGTTTACGGTCAAGTACAATGAATAAATGTAAATTTATTTCAACAAATTTAATGAGTATTGAAAATATAAATCCTTAACATTTTTACGTAAATACGTTTTTACAGAAATATTCTTACATACTTATTTATATGTACATCATTGTATGTGGTCAAAAGTGTGTTTATAAATTGAACTCATATTCGATCACATTCATTCAGACCATCCACATATATATGTATGTGTGTGTGTATGGTCTTAATGTATGTTTATGCAATTTGTTTACAAAAATACTTATGTATATACAAATGTATGCGTATACATGAAATTAATGTTAGTTTTTGTTGTAGTAAAATGTTTGTTTTTGTTGTACATATGTATATACAAAATTTTATATCTACACGCAAAGAAAAAAAACGTTTGGAAAACGTGTACCGAAAACGTTTTTCTTTTGTTAGAGTTTTTTGAATTGCTTCGAAAATTTTAAACTTTTATCACCAAAAAAATTCGTTTGTTACAAAATTTTTATTTTTTCAATAAAAAAAGTTATTTTTGAAATAACAACACAGTCCATTTCGTTTATATCAAACACTGTTCTTTTCTGACTTTAGGTCTTTAATAAGACACATTTTACAGTTCAAAATTTAATATAGTACAATGTAATGTTGAACATTTTTTCGGAATCTTCCGAATATATCTGGAATATATGTAAAAAAAAAACAAAAGCAAAAAAAAAAACTTTGGCCGAAGCAGGGATCGAACCCACGACCCTTGGCATGAGAGTCAGACGTAGCTACCACTGCTCCACGGTGCCAAACTAACTGTTTGTTTCTGTTAAATAAACTTTGTTTATTCGGTTCGTGGGCGCCGCAAGCTATGCTATATAAATATAACTTATATGGATATTTATCTATTGATGACCATAACAGGTACATAGCTCAGTGGTTAGTGTGTTGGCTTACAATGTGCATGGTCCGCGGTTCGATTCTCCGTCCAGGCGAAGGGTAAAAAAAAATTTTAAAAATTTATAAAATCGTATAATTTCTTCTACATTGTTGGTATTACAGGAAAAGGTGTTAAGAACTAAAAATCCTCGTGGATGTGAGAAAGACATCCTTCTTCCAAATACACTTCCTTACAGCGAAAAGCAAATGAGAAACGAACTTTGTTTGTCTAAAATTTCGTTTGGGAGGAAAGAATTATTTTTTTGCGTGTATTTTGGCCGAAATACCATAGAGATGACTACGTTGATTGTTCGTTTGTTTTTGCTCTCTATACGGATCGCCCCCTTTTTTATTTCGTGGGTGAGTGGACATACGAAAGAGAAGCCTGGCAACCAAAGTATTGCCAGATCGAATTTAGACATTTATGGCTACGGAATCGAAATGTATAATAGTGCGTTTACATACATCAATACTATATATTTTAAAATTATTTCGTGAGAATTTCCACAAAACATAGGTATATACAATTGTGTATGTGTGGACTTTGACAAGTCATATAGGTGGTATAGGTGCTCAGCCAAGAAATTTAAATGGAAATTTGGCTGGACTTCAAATAGACAAATATTTAATTGTTTTTCCCTATGCTTACGTATATCGATTAGATGCAAAACAAAAATGAAACATTCATTACAGATCCGCAGAAAAAAACTTTATTAGATAAATTCATAATTCTATTTATAGATATATTAGGTGGGATTTTTGTTATTTATATAATCTTAATAATTGTATGTAAGTGCTTCCGCAGTGAAATGTATAATAAATGCTAAAATAATAAATCTGTATTGAAATTTTATACGGAAATGTATGTGGAATTCATAGATATGATATATGAGACCTACACTCAAAAAAGTGTAGGTCCAGGAAGGAAAATGTAGAATAATTTGAGAAACTTAACTTCTAAATACAACAAAACTCATTAAATATTTTTAGATAAATCTTGGAAAGTTTATTAGAATTTTTTTCACTTGTTGTCTGTAGCATCATATGAAGTTCATGATGGGTGCATTTTTTTATTTCCACGGTTTATTAAAATTTTACAGAAACTAACACATTCGTTTAGTATTTCAGGTATTTTAAGAACCAAAACGATAGTAAAAGATTTAGTAATTCAATAGAAACAACAAAACTTTTCTTTATATTGGGACACAATTTCATAATGATGGCTATATATCGGATGAAATTTGCTGCTCCAAGAGGCTCCAAAACCAAATCAGGGTATCGGTTTATATGGGGGCTATATATGATTATGGACCGATATGTACCAATTTTGGCATGGTGGTTAAAGACAATATACTAACACCACGTATCAAATTTCAACCGGATCGGATGTATTTTGCTTCTCCAAAAGGCTCCGGAGGTCAAATCTGGAGACCAGTTTATATGGACCGGTTTGCATGGTTGTTAGTGTCCATATAGATGCACAAACACACAAAATTTCAACTGAATCGGATGAAATTTTCTCCTCCAATAGCCTTCAAAACCAAATCTTCGGATCGGTTTATATGGGGGCTATATATGATTATGGACCGATATGGACCAATTTTGGCATGGTTGTTAAAGACCACATGGGAGCCACCGTGGTGCAATGGTTAGCATGCCCGCCTTGCATACACAGGGTCGTGGGTTCAAACCAAAGCGGTGCATTATCCCACCTCAGTAATACTGGTGACATTTCTGAGGGTTTCAAAGCTTCTCTAAGTGGTTTCACTGCAATGTGGAACGCCGTTCGGACTCGGCTATAAAAAGGAGGTCCCTTGTCATTAAGCTTAACATAGAATCGGGCAGCACTCAGTGATAAGAGAGAAGTTCACCACTGTGGTATCACAATGGACTGAATAGTCTAAGTGAGCCTGAAATATCGGGCTGCCACTATACCTAACCTAACCTAAAGACCACATACTTACACCATCGGATGAAATTTGCTTCTCTTAGAAGCTCCGCAAGCCAAATCTGGGGATCGGTTTATGTGGGGGCTATATATAATTATGGATCGATATGGATCAACTTTTGCATGGTTGTTGGAGGCCATATATTAACACCATGTACCAAATTCCAGACGGATCGACTGACATTTGCTTCTCTTAGATGATCCGCAAGCCAAATCTGGGGATCGGTTTATATGGGGGCTATATAGAATTATGGACCGATATAGAGCAATTTTTGCATGGCTGTTAGAGACCATGTCTAACACCATGTACCAAATTTCAGCAAGATCGGATGAAATATGTTTCTCTTATATACGTAAAAATGGACCGATATGGCCCATTTGCAATACCATCCGACCTACATCAATAACAACTACTTGTGCCAAGTTTCAAGTCGATAGCCTTTTTCGTTCGGAAGTTAGCGTGATTTCAATAGACGGACGGACGGACACTCTTAGATCGACGCAGAATTTCACCACAATCCAGAATATATATACTTTATGGGGTCTTAGAGCAATATTTCGATGTGTTACAAATGGAATGACAAAGTTAATATACCCCCATCCTATGGTGGAGGGTATAAAAATGTGCTTGTTTGTTGTCAATGAACTCGAAGAGCAGTTAAAACCACTTCCTAACTTCAAAGTAAATGAATTTCAATTTCTACATTACACACAAAAAAGTGAACCCACCATAAAAGAAATGTGCACTGAAAAAAATATTGTCGTGAAGTCAAAGATTTCATGTCTTTTAAAATACGATAATAATTCAGAAAAAAATCTTTAGATTTAATGAAATTGTCTTTATATTTGTTGTCTTTTTGCATCTTGACTACAAAACAAAAAATCGTTCACATATAAGACATGTTTTTCAACACTATATTTTAAACTCGTTTTTACTTGAAACCTAGCATAATTTCTACTGGAAGCCGAGTCTTAATTTGGAAAATAAAGTTGTCGTTAACTCGTTTTTAAAGGACTTTGATAGCATATGAAGAAAAAAAGGCTGAAAAAGCGAAAAATTAAAATTTGCTTCCTGGAAGCAAGTACACAAAACCTAAATTTAAAAGAGAATTGTGTCTTAAAAGTATCCTTACTTGTATTCTCCGCTTCTTTAGCTCGGAATCAATACCAAAATTTTTAAAGTAAAGACAAAATCTTTGGAACCGGCCATGCTTTTTTTCAGTGTAGGTTAGGTTAGGTTAGGTAAGGTGGCAGCCCGATGTATCAAGCTCACTTAGACTATTCAGTCCATTGTGATACCACATTGGTGGACTCTTATCACTGAGTGCTGCCCGATTCCATTGCAGCGTCCGACATTGCAGTGAAATCACTTAGAGAAGCTTTGAAACCTCAGAAATGTTACCAGCATTACTGAGGTGGGATAATCCACCGCTGAAAAACTTTTTGGTGTTCGGTCGAAGCAGGAATCGAACCCACGACCAAGGCGGACATGCTAACCATTGCACCACGGTGGCTCCCGTAGGTTATATAGTAAATAGTTTTAACGTGCAACATGTTAAACATAAGCGAATACTTTCTGTCAAATTGAAGAAAATTTATTAAAAATAATAGTTTTTTTTTTCAGTTGGATTTAAGAATTTTTCAAATATCCTTAGCGCTGTACGAAGTTCACGACAGGTACAATTTTTGTAAAATTTACACATTTAGGAGACTTATGAACTAAGTTTAAGCAAACTTCTCCCATTTTAGGGAAATATGAACTATTTTTTTATATTTTAGTAAAATTGTGCACTATATTTGTAAATAACTTTTTTTCCTTATTTTTAGTTCACGGCGTTAGGAACATTTGCTCACATTGGGCAAAATTTAAGTGGAATCATCTAATCTTCATGAACTAAATAAAGTTCAGTTGGCATTAGCGCCTTCTTTTTTTAGGTGCAGCTCTAAAAGAAATCTAAAAATGACTTCCATTACAAATTGATTCAATATTAAAGGAAATTAAATTTTTCAATCCTGAAATGGCATTGGAAGTGGCAATAAAATATAATTTCAATTTAAGTTGCAATGTAAACAGGGCAATATTGGCATAATTTTTTAAAACTCATCGAATGTCTTTTGGCATCCATCACAATATTTATTCAGAATATAATTTGGGCCTAACGAATATTTTCTACAGTAACCGTTGGAGGAACAGAGAAGAAAAATAAGTTAAATGGCGAAATAGTTTCAAATGTTCCTTAGTCATTATAATAGAATGGATTCCAAAACATTTTACAACAGTTTAAACTTTATTAATTTACATTATATTATATTTTTTATATTTATAATAAAGAAACTAAAATTTATACAATAAAATATTCGCCTCACCGCCTATAGGGTTTTAGTGAGGCAGTCGACAATAATAAGAAAGTGCCAGTATTTATGAAATTGAATTTCAAAATAGTAATTTTTTTTTGGAATTTTATTAATTTTTTCCGTAGGCGAAATTGTAGGGAAAAAATATTTGGGTGCAGTGGAAAAAGGGAATTTTTTGAAGTTGCGTAGAGAATTTTCAAAATCCTTCTGGCATCACTGAATGAAGCAAACTTATCACGGTTGTTTTCAAAATCACTGCAGCTGATTGTCTTGCCGTCTTTGGAAATCTCGCAAACGAATCATGGTATCGACTTGAAACTTGGTATAAGTAGTTTTTATTAATGTACACTGAAAAAAATATTGTCGTGAGGTCAAAGATTTCATGTCTTTAAAATACGAATGCAAATTTTGCTTAGCAGAGAAGGCACATTTCTCTAATATAAAGTTTTTTCCTTGTCCAAAAGTCGATAAACTTTTCAATGAAGTCGTATTGTCCTTATAATTAATTAAAAAAATATTTGGGCTAAGGTCAACTTGACTTTAATAATTCAGAAAAATTCTTTAAATTTAATGAAATTGTCTTTAAATTTGTTGTCTTTTTGCATCTTGACTACAAAGCAAAAAATCGTTCCAATATAGGACATATTTTTTAACACTTTATTTTAAAGACGTTTCTTAATTGAAACATAGCATAATTTCTACTGGAAGTCGAGTCCTAATTTAGAAAATAAAGTTGCCGTTAACTCGTCTTTAAAGGACTTTGATAGCATATGAAGAAAAAAAATTGAAAAATTAAAATTAGCTTCCTAGAAGCAAGTATACAAAACCCAAATTTAAAAGAGAATTGAGTCTTAAAAGTATCCTAACTTGTATTCTCCGCTTCTTTGGCTTGGAATTAACACCATCATTTTTAAAGTAAAGACAAAATCTTTGGAACCGGGCATGTTTTTTTTCAGTGTAGGTCGGATGGTATTGCAAATGGTCTGAAATGGCCATGT
This sequence comes from Haematobia irritans, assembly GCF_050003625.1. Classification (NCBI taxonomy): domain Eukaryota; kingdom Metazoa; phylum Arthropoda; class Insecta; order Diptera; family Muscidae; genus Haematobia; species Haematobia irritans. Next base: position 185,150,259 of record NC_134397.1, on the reverse strand, counting down.
TAGGTATAGCCCCCAAACCGATCCCCAAATTTGACCAATGAAACCTCTTGGAGTAGTAAATTTCATCCGATTCGGTTGAAGTTATGTTATATATAACCTCCATATAAACCAATCCCAGAACCGTGCAAAAATTGGTCCTTATCGGTCCATAACTATATATAGCTCCATATATAGCCTCATGAAAGAGCAAATTTAATTTGATGCGCTAGAAAATTGGCCCTCTAATTACCATGCGAAAATTGGTTCATATCGGTTCATAATTATTTCTGGGCACTTCTCTAAAAAGATAAAGAACTAAAGAGTCTTAAATAGGTATGTATTCTGCCTTTTTTTATCTAACATAGACTCCATATGTAATAATATACAATTTAGAAGACAATGTTACACTCAAAAGAAATTTTACTTGGATCCAAAAATGTTGACCTTCCCTTAAGGATTTTGGTATTGATTCCGAGCCAAATATGCGGCTTCTTTAAAATAAAGAAATTTTTAGCGACCTATCTGGCTTTAAATCTAGGAACAATAAAATTAAAATAAGGATGCAGATCTCATTTATCAAATTTTCATTCTCTTTTCGCGGTTTATTAATAAAGGTACTCACGTACAAACAAACGGCAGTTTAAAAATCCAAATTATAACGGATAATTCAAAGTAAAAAATGTTTTCTTAATTCAAAAAAAAAAAATCTTTAAACCAAAGACCCTAAATCCTCAAAATAAGTCTTAGCCTATATTTGAAATGTTTTTATCTTAAATCTAAAGTATCAATATTTCAGTTAATTTAAGGACAATTTCTTTAAATCAAAAATGTGTTTCTTTACTTTAAGGAAAATTTGCCTTAGTTCAAAGACATACAACTTTAACGGAGGGACCAAATTTTTCATTATTTTAAGGAAATTTGTCCTTAATAGTTTGTAAATTTAGCATCTTAAAAGTTTGGTTGCGTAATCTTTAAAATCACGTAAATATTTTTTTTTCAGTGTAAGAAATAAAATTATATCTTGCGACGACAGCTGTGATAACAGTATTTAGTATTTCGTATTCAGGATGACAGTCTTTGGTAGAACTTTGTACACAATCCATGGCCGACCGTATAGACTAGTTTTGTTTGTAAGCCAAATATTCGACGTCTCAGTCGATTTAAAGATTATTTCCATAAATCAAAATTTTTTCTTTACTTTAAAGAAATGTTGCCTTACTTGAAGTACACAGAAAACATAGTCCGTAGTTAGAGCTAAGTTAAACTTATTTAGTTGCAAAACTTTTTTTATTTGTAGTTAAATTTTACTTTTTTTCTAGAAATTTTCCACAGCCCAATCAAATTTTCCTTGTCTCAAAAATTTTATAAACTAATCGTGGGTAAAAAGTTCAATGAATTAAAGCAACAGAAAATTTTCGTACGATTCCCAAAAATAGTAAGAACTACTGTATGGTTAAAAGGTGAATGCACTCAAAAAAAAAAATGACCCCAGAAGGAAAGAAATTTTTGGTTAATTTTAGAACCTAAACTGTATTACAAACGCAGTTGTCATGCCGGTATCACAAAACAAGTAAGTATTTTTCGACAAATTCAACAAAATTTATTGGACATAATTACGTTTTTTCACTTGTAAAACAAAATTTCACGAATTTAGCAAATCTTTATACATGAAATCTATAGGTATCTTAAGTGAGTAATTAGTTATGCCAAATTTGGTAGATGTAGATCCTTGCGTTGATATAGTCTTCAAATAGATTACTCTTCCGACTAGACTTCTTTAGGGCATAGAAGCACGGTTGCCACTCGTGCCAAAAATCTAACAAAAAGTGAAAGTTACTACTTCTTTAAAAGGGGAGAACTATAGAAAATGTTGTCAACATTTTATTTCTATAGAATATTTTGTAAAAAAATTATTTCTATAGAAAATCTTGTCAAAATTTTTTATCTATAGAAAATCTTGTCAAAATGTTATATCTATAGAAAATGTTGGCAAAATTTTATCAAAATAACAAATGTTGTCAATTCTATTTCTATAGACAATTTTGTCAAAATTTTATTTCTACAGAAAATTTTCTCAAAATTTTATTTCTATAGAAAATTTTTTCAAAATTTTATTTCTATAGAAAATTTTGTCAAAATTTTATTCCTATAGAAAATTTTGTCAACATTTTATTTCTATAGAAAATTTTGTGACCATTTTATTTCTATAGAAAATTTTGTCAAAATTTTATTTCTATAGAAAATTTTGTCAAAATTTTATTTCTATATAAAATTTTGTCAAAAATTTATTTCTATAGAAAATTTTGTCAAAATTTTATTTCTATAGAAAATTTTGTCAAAATTTTATTTCTATAGAAAATTTTATTTCTATAGAAAAATTTGTCAAAATTTTATTTCTATAGAAAATTTTGTCAACATTTTATTTCTATAGAAAATTTTGTCGAGATTTTATTTCTATAAACAATTTTGTCAACATTTTATCAAAATTTTATTTCTATAGAAAATTGTGTCAACATTTTATTCCTATAAAAAATTTTGTCGAGATTTTATTTCTATAGAAAATTTTGTCAAAATTTTATTTCTATATACAATTTTGTCTATAAACAATTTCTATAGACAATTTTGTCAACATTTTATTTCTATAGACAATTTTGTCCAAATTTTATTTCTATAGAAAATTTTGTAAAAATTTTAAATCTATTGAAAATTTTGTCAAAATTTTATTTTTATAGAAAATTTTGTCAAAATTTTATTTCTATAGCAAATTTTGTCAAAATTTTATTTCTATAGAAAATTATGTCAAAATTTTATTCCTTAGAAAATTTTTTTAAAATTTTATTTCTATTGAAAATTATGTCAAAATTGTATTTCTATAGAAAATTTTGTCAAAATTTTATTTCGTTATTGTTGTTTTTTTGTTTTTTGATCTCAGCTTAAAGCCATGCATTGACTAAACTACAAGTGTAGCTTAACCAACAGAGGAAAAGTATGCTTGTCAAATTTATTTGGGCAAAGCCCTATAGACTGCAAGATGGTTGGATGTACAGCTGTTTCGGAATTACCACATTCCTCATCAGCATCCTCTACTTGCAGCAAAACTATCAACCAATTATCAGAATAAATTCGGGTAATTCACTCAACCCAACGTGAACTACACTTGAACCTCCCGAAAAAGGGTTTGATAGTCGGCTACTGCCTAAACAAATTTGCCAGCATATCTCTTTTCCTTTGCCAAACTCAAATCATTGATTTGTATGTATTTGGCTGGGTTTGTTTTTGAGCGTGCTTCCTCTATCTTCATTCGTTTTGTTTGTTATTGTTGGCTTCTCTTCAATCGTTATTGTTGTTTTTTTGTTTTTTGATCTCAGCTTAAAGCCATGCATTGACTAAACTACAAGTGTAGCTTAACCAACAGAGGAAAAGTATGCTTGTCAAATTTATTTGGGCAAAGCCCTATAGACTGCAAGATGGTTGGATGTACAGCTGTTTCGGAATTACCACATTCCTCATCAGCATCCTCTACTTGCAGCAAAACTATCAACCAATTATCAGAATAAATTCGGGTAATTCACTCAACCCAACGTGAACTACACTTGAACCTCCCGAACCTGCAAGTAGAGGATGCTGATGAGGAATGTGGTAATTCCGAAACAGCTGTACATCCAACCATCTTGCAGTCTATAGGGCTTTGCCCAAATAAATTTGACAAGCATACTTTTCCTCTGTTGGTTAAGCTACACTTGTAGTTTAGTCAATGCATGGCTTTAAGCTGAGATCAAAAAACAAAAAACAACAATAACGATTGAAGAGAAGCCAACAATAACAAACAAAACGAATGAAGATAGAGGAAGCACGCTCAAAAACAAACCCAGCCAAATACATACAAATCAATGATTTGAGTTTGGCAAAGGAAAAGAGATATGCTGGCAAATTTGTTTAGGCAGTAGCCGACTATCAAACCCTTTTTCGGGAGGTTCAAGTGTAGTTCACGTTGGGTTGAGTGAATTACCCGAATTTATTCTGATAATTGGTTGATAGTTTTGCTGCAAGTAGAGGATGCTGATGAGGAATGTGGTAATTCCGAAATAGCTGTACATCCAACCATCTTGCAGTCTATAGGGCTTTGCCCAAATAAATTTGACAAGCATACTTTTCCTCTGTTGGTTAAGCTACACTTGTAGTTTAGTCAATGCATGGCTTCAAGCTGAGATCAAAAAACAAAAAAACAACAATAACGATTGAAGAGAAGCCAACAATAACAAACAAAACGAATGAAAATTTTATTTCTATAGAAAATTTTATCAAAATTTTATTTCTATAAACAATTTTGTCTATAAACAATTTCTATAGACAATTTTGTCAACATTTTATTTCTATAGAACATTTTTTAAAAATTTTAAATCTATTGAAAATGTTGTCAATACTTTATTTCTATAGAAAATTTTGTCAAAATTGTATTTCTATAGAATATTTTGTCAAATATTTATTTCTTAGAAAAATTTTTTTAAAATTTTATTTCTATAGAAGATTTGGTCAAAACTTTATATTTATAGAAAATTTTGTCAAATTTCATTGTTATAGAAAATTTTGTCAAAATTTTATTTCTATAGAAAATTTTGTCAATTTTCTTTTCTACAGAAAATTGTATTGTTCTACTAAAAAATTGTATTTCTATAGAATATTTTGTCAAATATTTATTTCTTAGAAAATTTTTTTAAAATTTTATTTCTATAGAAGATTTGGTCAAAATTTTATTTTATATTTATTATTATTATTTGTATTTATAGAAAATTTTGTTAAATTTCATTGTTATAGAAAATTTTCTCAAAATTTTATTTCTATAGAAAATGTTGTCAAAATTTTTTTTCTATAGAAAATGTTGTCATTTTTTTTTTCTACAGAAAATTTTGTCAAAATTTTATTTCTATAAAAAATTTTGTCAAAATTTTATTTCTATAGAAAATTTGATCTAGATTTTATTTCTATAGAAAATTTTGTCAACATTTTAATTCTATAGACAATTTTGTCAAAATTTTATTTCTATTGAAAATTTTGTCAACATTGTATTTCTATAGAAAATTTTGTTAAAAATTTTATTTCTATGGAAAATTTTTTCAAAATTTTATTTCTATAGAAAAGTTTGTGAAAATTGTATTTCTATAGAAAATTTTGTCAAAATATTATTTCTATAGATTTTATTTATATAGAAAATTTTGTGAACATTTTATTTTTATAGAAAATTTTGCAAAATTTTATTTCTATACAAAATTATGTCTAAATTTTATTTCTATAGAAAATTTTATCAAAATTTTATTTCTATAGAAAATTTTATCAAAATTTTATTTCTATAGAAAAATTTGTCAAAATTTTATTTCTATAGAAAATTTTGTCAACATTTTATTTCTATAGAAAATTTTGTCGAGATTTTATTTCTATAAACAATTTTGTCAACATTTTATCAAAATTTTATTTCTATAGCAAATTGTGTCAACATTTTATTCCTATAAAAAATTTTGTCGAGATTTTATTTCTATAGAAAATTTTGTCAAAATTTTATTTCTATATACAATTTTGTCTATAAACAATTTCTATAGACAATTTTGTCAACATTTTATTTCTATAGACAATTTTGTCAAAATTTTATTTCTATAGAAAATTTTGTAAAAATTTTAAATCTATTGAAAATTTTGTCAAAATTTTATTTTTATAGAAAATTTTGTCAAAATTTTATTTCTATAGCAAATTTTGTCAAAATTTTATTTCTATAGAAAATTATGTCAAAATTTTATTCCTTAGAAAATTTTTTTAAAATTTTATTTCTATTGAAAATTATGTCAAAATTGTATTTCTATAGAAAATTTTGTCAAAATTTTATTTGTATAAACAATTTTGTCTATAAAAAAATTTCTATAGACAATTTTGTCAACATTTTATTTCTATAGAAAATTTTGTAAAAATTTTAAATCTATTGAAAATTTTGTCAATACTTTATTTCTATAGAAAATTTTGTCAAAATTTTATTTCTATAGAATATTTTGTCAAATATTTATTTCTTAGAAAATTGTTTTAAAATTTTATTTCTATAGAAGATTTGGTCAAAACTTTATATTTATAGAAAATTTTGTCAAATTTCATTGTTATAGAAAATTTTGTCAAAATTTTATTTCTATAGAAAATTTTGTCAATTTTCTTTTCTACAGAAAATTGTATTGTTCTACTAAAAAATTGTATTTCTATAGAATATTTTGTCAAATATTTATTTCTTAGAAATTTTTTTTTTAAATTTTATTTCTATAGAAGATTTGGTCAAAATTTTATATTTATAGAAAATTTTGTTAAATTTCATTGTTATAGAAAATTTTCTCAAAATTTTATTTCTATAGAAAATGTTGTCAAAATTTTTTTCTATAGAAAATTTTGTCAATTTTTTTTTCTACAGAAAATTTTGTCAAAATTTTATTTCTATAAAAATTTTTGTCAAAATTTTATTTCTATAGAAAATTTGATCTAGATTTTATTTCTATAGAAAATTTTGTCAACATTTTAATTCTATAGACAATTTTGTCAAAATTTTATTTCTATTGAAAATTTTGTCAACATTGTATTTCTATAGAAAATTTTGTTAAAAATTTTATTTCTATGGAAAATTTTGTCAAAATTTTATTTCTATAGAAAAGTTTGTCAAAATTGTATTTCTATAGAAAATTTTGTCAAAATATTATTTCTATAGATTTTATTTATATAGAAAATTTAGTGAACATTTTATTTTTATAGAAAATTTTGCCAAAATTTTATTTCTATAGAAAATTTTGCAAAATTTTATTTCTATACAAAATTATGTCTAAATTTTATTTCTATAGAAAATTTTGTCAAAATTTTATTTCTATAGAAAATTATGTCAACATTTTATTTCTGAAGAAAATTTTATCAAAATTTGATTTCTATAGAAAATTTTGTCGAGATTTTATTTCAATAGAAAATTTTGTCAAAATTTTATTTCTATAGAAAATGTTGTCAAAATTTCATTTTTATAGAAAATTTTATTTCTATAGAAAATGTCAAATTTTTTTTCTATAGAAAATTTTGTCAAAATTTTATTTCTATAAAAAATTTTGTCCAATTTTTTTTCTATTTGTCCCAATTTTTTTCTGTCAAAATTTTTTTTTACAGAAAATTTTGTCAAAACTGTATTTCTATAGAAAATTTTGTCAGAAAGTTTTGGTAAAATTCAACCAACTGTAACAACTGTGCATGGAAGCCGTCATTTTCATCCGATTTGCTTGGAATTTAATATCTATCTTTGACCTTGTGAACGTTTTTTCCAATATCTGTCCAGGTGTCCCTAACATATTGTAAAGCAGGTTAGATCCATCTAACCGCCGTGCAGCCTAACCAATTTGACAATCACATTTTTACTTCTTTGGTTATTTACTCTTGTGGTTTAAACGACACATGATTTTATGTTCAAATTAAAAAAAAAAATAATAATAATAATAAATATTTTTTTTTGGTGATTAATGATAATTTCGTCTTGGGCATGATTTACATTTTTTAACTAGAAATTAAAATCATGTCGGAATCTTGCTTTGGTTAATTCATCCGTTTGATTTATTTATGCTTGTTTTCATGACAGATTTCTTAAATTTCTTAAATTGAGTCAGATGGATAACTCAATTTAAGGCATTTGGACCAATCTTCCGTATTTTATAAATTAATTTTTAGGAAAAATTGTGTGTGTTATAAAATGACTTTGTTTAAATTTAAGATTATGATAATCATATGATAATTTGTATAACAATTTATTTAGGCAAAGCCGACTATCGAAAACTCTCTTTGGGTAGGTTTAAGTGTAATTTACTTTGGGTTTAGTGAATTACCCAAATTTATTTTAATAATTGGTTGATAGTTTCACTGCAAGCATAGGATGCTGATGATGAATGTGGTAATTCCGGAACAGCCGGAAGAGCTTTGCCTACATTCAATTTGACAAATATACTTTCCCTCTGTTGGTTAAGCTACTCTTGTAGTTTAGACAACGTTTGGGTTTAAGCTGAAATCAAAACAATTATACTGAATTATGATAATCTCTATAAAAATATCATGACTTCCCATGATTGGAAATGGAAAATTATTGATTTACGCATATATTAGACGTTTTAGGAAGAACTTCCAATTATTTGTTTCTAGGAAAACTTTTGGTCTTATATTTGGAATCTTTTGAATCTTTAGAATATTTATATACTGCAAAAGATAATGAAGGAAGCAATCATATAAGAAGAAAGGTATCTACGTTTAAGCGTATCCAATAATAGTTTCACAAAGTTGGGCCAAGTCTAATATATAAGTAATATTAAAAATAGTGCCATTGTACCTAACATAACCTAACCTTAGAATCAAATAATAAAATGTATTTACTTTTATTAAAATAGTAAATTAAAAGTTTTGTAAATTTTGCAATTTAAACTTATTTGTTTTAATAATTTAAAAATGTAATTAAATGGAAAAGGATTGATTTTAGCATATATGGTATTAGAAGTTTTAGGAAGAACTTCCATTCATTGATCTCCGCTCATATTTGGAAATTTCATATATTTATATATTGGAAAAGATATTGAAGGAGGCAATCTTATTACAAGATTTGTACATTTAATCATATTCTATTACAGTTTCATAAAGCGGGACCTACACGCAAAAAAATAATTCTTTCCTCCCAAACGAAATTTTAGACAAACAAAGTTCGTTTCTCATTTGCTTTTCGCTGTAAGGAAGTGTATTTGGAATAAAAGTATATACTTTTTGTGATAAACGTTTATTCTTTTCCAGGATGTAAAAAAAATTTCATAAAGACTACCTCAAAAAAAATTTTTTTTTAGCTAATTGCATTTTCCCTCACACCTTTCTCACTTCCACGAAGTTTTTTAGTTATTAACACCTTTTCCTGTAATACAAACAATGTAGAAGAAATTATACGATTTTATAAATTTTTAAATTTTTTTTACCTTTCGCCTGGACGGAGAATCGAACCGCGGACCATGCACATTGTAAGCCAACACACTAACCACTGAGCTATGTACCTGTTATGGTCATCAATAGATAAATATCCATATAAGTTAAATTTATATAGCATAGCTTGCGGCGCCCACGAACCGAATAAACAAAGTTTATTTACCGGAAAAAACATTTAGTTTGGTACCGTGGAGCAGTGGTAGCTACGTCCGACTCTCATGCCAAGGGTCGTGGGTTCGATCCCTGCTTCGGCCAAAGTTTTTTTTTTTTTTTGTTTTTTTTTTTTTAACATATATTCCAGATATGTTCGGAAGATTTCGAAAAAATGTTCAACATTACATTGTAGTATATTAAATTTTGAACTGTAAAATGTGTCTTATTAAAGACCTAAAGTCAGAAAAGAACAGTGTTTGATATAAACGAAATGGACTGTGTTGTTATTTCAAAAATAAATTTTTTTATTGAAAAAATAAAAATTTTGTAACAAACGAATTTTTTTGGTGATAAAAGTTTAAAATTTTCGAAGCAATTCAAAAAACTCTAACAAAAGAAAAACGTTTTCGGTACACGTTTTCCAAACGTTTTTTTTCTTTGCGTGTAGTTCAATATATAACCTAATTAATTTATTTTGTAGTTGCATTAAAATACAATAAAAATTTTTGTACATTTTCTATTTTAAGCTCGATTGTTTTAATATTTTAAATATGTATCTATTTACAATTTTCATTTTATATAACTTGGCATAGATTAAAGACAATCATAATGAAAACATCGAGTGCAATAGCAATAAAAAGTTGGCAAGGTCATTCTCAAATTATTGAACACTTAAAAGAGACTCATAAAACTCGAACTAATCAACACAAAAAATGGCGGAAAGCATAACAACAAAAAAAAAACCAAATTATTTTCTGGCACAAAGAAGAAAATAATACGAAAAACCAATGGAAAATTATATGTCATAGTAAACTTTCGAAATTTTTAAATAATGATATTCAACACGGTAAGGACAAGAAATTAAAAAAGAAAAACTATAATAACAACTACAACAACAAGATATTGTTAGTATTTCAGCTAGTGAATAACAACAATCTCAGTGTGGCTACATTAACAACAGAGAGTGATGAAAATTATTTTCTATAAAAATAGATCACCAAAGGCAAGGCAAGTTGGAGACGTAAATAGAAGAGCAAAAAAAAAACATTTTTTTTGTTTTAATAGGAAAAAAAATCTACTTGACTGACTGGCAACTACTCATACAAGGTGGAGGTGGTGGCATGAATGTTACCCAAAAATGATTATACATATGAATTATACAGATACCAAAAACATACACACATACAGCCAAACATTTAAACATCTACACGTATTTCTGTATGTTAATGTGTTTATGTATGGACCAAGTCAATAGAAATGCTTGACTAACAATAAGGCTATCTAGCCACCTAGTATTAAGCATTCAACGTTTACTCTATTGAACCAACAACAGGCGGTCGTCTCTTTATTGTTGTTATGTGTTCTTTCTATTTTGCTTGGCGTCTTAGAATAGAATGAAAGAAAACAAATCCAAAATTTCTCTATATGCAGAGCAAACATAAAGGCATACTGCTGCTGCTGCTGCCACCACTATTTGGGTATTTTCGGATGCTTTTGCTATATGCGCAATCTGGTCAATAGTATGTGTATAGTCGGTTATTCTCTTTACTTGACGATCGGTCTCTAGGCAAAACGAAACGATGACTAAATGCCTTCGTTAAATCACAGAGATCCCTATGCCAAATCTCACTATGTATGAACATGTGTACAAGAGAGTATAAATCTTAAAGAGATTTCGTCATTTTATTTTTGTGGATCAAGAGAGTGAGAGTGTATGGTGGGTGGGTTGGGCAACGACGAACTAGCCAAGGTGTGGGGGATATGTATTGAAGTATTTTGCGAAATATTCAGTATGGAGAAAATACGCTGTATGCTTGGCAATACTTAATGGTCAATACTTGTGTGTGTGTATGAGTGTATTGCTCATATTTGTATTGGTGTGAACTTTTGGTATTGGTAGTTTCTTTCCCTGGTATTGGTATCCAAGAATCCACCTTAGAATTACCTTTACAAATTGTTGGCGAAGCAAAGTGTTCAGTCGAGACCGAGCTCATCCGCGAGTTAGTTGCTTTTTCTCAAACAAACATTCAAAATGGTGAGTGTGTTTTGCGTTCAAAAGTGAATGAAGTTGAAAAAAAAAACTGAATAAAATACCAAAGTTCTTTAAAAAAATTAACTAGAAGTGTGAATATTTGTTATATATGAAAAAGAATTTCACAAAGGAAATTCTTTAAAAAATACAATTCTAATAAAGAAAAATCTTAAAAATATAACAAATCTAAAAAAAATAAATAAATGCTGATTTAAAAAAAAAATGTTAACTAAAATACCGCATATTTTTCTTTTTTCGATTCCTTTTACTTCGACATCAATCAAATCTACCTGTAGGCCGATGTACCAAAACGTGAACAAGAAAGTAAGTTTAAAATTGCAACCAACAGCAAATACCAATGGGATATTAAAATAAAACTAAATAACTGAAAATAGTTTGCATCTGCATTACGCAGTCATCTTGGAAAATTCTAACCTCAAAAAAGTTTTTTTAAATTTTTCGAAACCGAAATAAAAAGAACTAAAAGTGTTTAAGTGATAATCAACTAAAAAGTTATGATATCATGGTCATTACAAAAGGACATTTTAGTAATAATAAACAATTTAAAATCAATTTTATATACGATGATATAACCGATATTGAGAAACAAAAGTGTTACCCTATCTCCATACTATAAAACCTACTCTATATGGAATGATCATTTGATCACAGACATACTTAAAGACATTAGAGAATATTGGAAGCTGATGAGGAATATTTTGTGGAAAGTTTGAAAATATGATTCTATTTTAACCTTGTTAATTTTTGTGAATAATAAAAAATATTATATTGTGTTACTTAGAGAAGTATTAGTTACTTTTTTTTTAAGTAACATAATATTATAGAGGTTAATGTTATTTAATTTTAATGCATCATCTAATTTGAAAAATAGGAAATTGGTAAAACTATTGAGAACAATGAGATAAATATTTGATAATTAATTTTTTATAATTATAAATATTAAAATAAAAATAAATTTTAATAACATCATCAAACACATTAACAAAATGTGAAAAAAACAAACAGGAATTAAAATAGGAGCAAAAGTTTCCTTTGTCATAAACCATTAAATTTAAAGGCAAATAAATTAGAATTTATGACAACTATTGTTTCAAATAGAATTTATTAACTCTTTCAGAACGTTAGTTTACGTTTTTGAAAAATGAAAATATTTTTTTTAGCTCAAATAGCTGGATATATAAGATTATTCTTATATTTTTAAATAATATATATTTTTTAATCAAAATATATATTACCTACACCATAGGATTAAAATGAACAAAACAGTTTTTTTTTAACAATTTTTTTAATTGAATAATTTTATTGTTGATAAGTTAAATATTTATTATAACTTGAATATGATAACAACTTCAAGGTCGATTTACGTTATACATAGAGAGGTGTAATTTTTTTATACGGTTACAAAAATATTAAAAATCTTTTTAAACTATTCTCATCTCAAAAAAAAGAAAGAAAAATTACAAGAAGTCGCCTCTTTGAAACAAAATTCTAACCTCACTTTTTTTTACCAAATTTCTATACCACATATAACCTTTGAAAATTTCCTTCTGAAAAAAATGTGCGCCATATATTTTGGCAATGGAGCTTTTAAAAGAGTGGAAATTTCTATTGATTCAGGCAACTAAAAGGCCTATTGAAATGTATAGGATTGAAAAATCTAAAAATGCCTAGAATATACAGAAAAAAACACATACATTTTTTGAGCTATTTTTAAAAGCCTGTGAAAAAACAAACAATCACGAAAAGCAATTATTTTTTCCCCCAAGATTTCTTATTTTCCTTTTTTTAGAGCTTTCCACATAGTTCACATAAACAAAATGAAGAGAATATACTGAAACTACTCTCACACGATTAAAAAGAGCATCATAGAGATTTAAAACAAAAACAACAATCATAACATTTGTATATGCCTTAACATAAGCATTATTTGACCGACATCTGCATCGAATACAGCATCCAAATTATTTGCATATACACATAAATGTTGGGAGCTAACATATATACCAAACGACCCCCAATGCCACATAGATCAAATATAGAACGAACGCATACACGAGCCTCTGCTCACCAAAACGAATGATCGATCATTCGAACGAATAGTGATTGTGTATCCATAAACTACTACTTGTGAATGTATGAGTACGTGTGTGCGATTTTGTGTGGGCCAAAAAAATGTATGTCTAATTTGGGCAAAGCATATGATTGTGAGAATGTAGAGAGAGTCTTTTTCTCTATCTCGCTCTTTAGACTATTGTTGGCCAGAATTATGCTTATATGAGTGTGTTCAAAGAATTTGTAGTATAGACACATTATTTTGGGGTGTCGAATTTCCCGTATTTGTATTTGTATGACATAATACTGAGAAATATAAATACATGTATGTATATGTTTTATATATAATTATATATTATATAGGATATTTACAGCATATATATAACGCCCTCATTGTATTTTTCTGGTATTCATATCTTTCTGCAGTTGTGTATACATATAGAAAGATTTTCACTGTCATTATACAAGAATTTCAAATAATGACCATAGTTTTTTTTCTACAATTTTATTTTTAGAAATTATTAAAAAATGTTTTTTCTTCGAATATTTTAAATATGCAAGAAAATCATATTTTTTTTTTTATTGAGAGGTGAATTTTTTTAAGTTGCATATATTAATCCATTCAATGTGTGTTTACACATAGTTATGCATGTTATGGTATTTAGGCCATGGAATCCCAAACAATACGATTTTATTGATTATGTTTTAATTGAATTTGGCAAAATTTTATTGCAAACAATTTTGTTAAATTTTTGGGTTAAGTATATACGCATAATGGTATAGCCTTTATGTTTTTAATTAGAAACCGATTTGTTTACACTTTGTGCTCCTTTGTATGAGTACGAACTTACGAATGTATTGGCAATTTTAAATAATTTATTATGAGTTTCATAATTTTCGTTTTTGAAATATTTTTCAAAATATTTTGTATTAATTTTTTATGTTAATAAGGAAGGACAAATACTTAAAATCAAAAAACCTTAGTGGACCGGTGCAACGCTTATGCAATTTCGAAAGAATTTTCCAATATTGGATACTCATTTAATTGAAATCCTTAAATATTATGGAAATTCCAATCAATTTTGATATGAAATGCTAATACGCATTTGGGCAAACTCGTGTATACTTATTTCCTTATGAACCAAGTAAACTAATACCATACACATCTCCATGTTTACCATTATAATTGTAGAGAATATTTTTACTATAAGAATCTTCAAGCCACCGTAATGCCTTGAGCGCCTTGAAGTTCAATGTTTATTGATTCTATGCCGGACTCTGATATAACAAAGAAAATGTACTTAAACCTTTCATTAATGTGAGTCACAATCATTACTGATTGTTTGCTAATGCTGCAGTGAATATTCTTGGTTTGTGAAGGGCTAATTTCCATACCGTTCAAAATTTTGAGTTTTCGGTGGTTGCGTATACTTATTACTACATATACGCTAGCTAAATAAAATAAATCATACGCCTAGTTTTACAATTGCATCTTTCTACAGGAAAAAAGTAACATTCAGTTAAAATCAACCAGCTAATTAATTTTTGTTAATTGGCTTGACAGTTAAAGCCTAACGCAACGACATGAAAATGACCGTAAAAGCTCTCTTAGATTTTGCCCCCTACGAATTTTTCTAATTTTTTTCGTTTTCTCTACCAATAGTTTTACAATGCTCGAATAGAATTTTAATGTTTTTATTATAATACATATTTCCCGTTTTGTTTTTTAATGTATTAATGTTTAGTAGTCATACTTTAGATAAAAATATTATTTCTTCTTGAAATATTTGTATACGCCCCAATGCACAGATGTCTGTATAATAAAATAAATCATACGCATTAATGGTCGTCACTTCGAAAATTTTGACGTTTCACGTTTCGAGTTTCGAAATTGCTTTTTTAATGGGACCACCAACTACCAATTATAAAATTGTAAAAACAAGTTTGATTTATGTCCATGCCTGGCTTATAATTAGAAACGTCATACATGCATCGCAAATATTGTGGTTAAAATTAGGTCATAAATTATCAATAATTATTCAATTCCATTTAGTTTTTCTTGCTATTGTGAAGAGTATTTGTCATTATCATAAAGGAGTAACTCGCAATTGTTTTTTATTCAATAACCTATTTTAATTTCTATTTAAGAACAACTTGTATGTTTGATATTTTAAATTAAGTCCACTGACAAAATTGTGCAGGAGTGCGTATACGTATTATAATCTGCTTGCCTGTATAATAAAACTAATTATACGCATCAACGTTCGAAAACATGTTTTTTAGGTTAGAATCCTAGACAATGAATCAAAATTCAAAATCTTTTGCAATCTAATAAAACAAGGCAAACTATTTTCCATAACATATCCTTTTTGGTATAGTTATTATTTCTTCTTATATACATCAACAAATAAATAACATTTTTTTCTATTCTATGAAAACTCTAGATATCGAATTCGTATTCGAAGTCATGGGCACTGGTGCCGATGGTATTGATGCCTACGACTTGGGTGATGCTCTTCGTTCCCTCAACTTGAACCCCACTTTGGCTTTGATCGAAAAGATGGGTGGCACCAAGAAGCGCAAGGAGAAGTACATCAAGTTCGATGAATTCCTCCCCATCTACTCCCAAGTCAAGAAGGAAAAGGAACAAGGTTGCTACGAAGATTTCATTGAATGTTTGAAATTGTACGACAAGCAAGAAGATGGCACTATGCTCTTGGCTGAATTGCAACACGCCCTCCTCTCCTTGGGTGAGTTAATACAAAAATAAAAAAAAAACTGATGAACAGAAAATCTAATGATTGTTTGTGATAATCCACAGGTGAATGTCTTGAAGATGAACAAGTTGAAACCCTCTTCGCTGACTGCATGGACCCTGAAGATGATGAAGGCATGATCCCCTACTCTCGTAAGTTTTCTTCCAATTTTGTTTTCTTAAGGAGGCAAAAATGTTTTCAAACCCGATTGTCATTGTTTTGTTTATATATCAATATCTATGGTGTCCTATAAAATGTTTTTTCTCTATTTTTTGTGTATTTCATGTTTTATTTATGTATGTGTGTGTGATACACCTGGCACCTTGAAAATCCCATTTTGATTTGTACCTGGCACTTGTGGCAACCAACTTTGAATGTGTGTGATCTTGACACCAATTTATTTTAATGTGCACCTATGTTATCCCTCACCTCAAAACAAAACAAAAAAAAAATGAACAAAAATATCGCAAATGCACTTTTTCCTGAACCACCACTATCCATCCCATCCCGATACCCTTGATATCACAATCCCATGAAATTCTATGCACTACCATTCCAACGAACCACAGAATTCATCCAAAGATTGATGAGCGATCCCGTCGTCTTCGAATAAACTGTAAGTATTTTTTTTTTTACAAAACAAACATGGTAATAAAAAAATTTAGCAACTGGTTTAAATGATAATATTCTAACTACGTTGAGGTATGTTTTAGGGATTTAGGTTGAATATGGTGTTGAAATCTACGTTCCAGTTGTATCCCTTAAATGTTATGTTTGTTTTTTCTGTGATCCATCGAATCCATTTGTATGTTCAACAAACATAAAGACATTATAAAAAGAAAAATATGTAGGGATAGCGACATCTATATATCAGAAAATTGTTGATTTTTTTATAATTAAATTTTTTTTCCATAATTCAAATATTAGCAATAAATTAAAAAGTTAAAGTAAAACTTTTTAGTTAATTTCGATATTCAAAAATATAAAAAAGTAATTGGTCTTTAAACAAATTGATTAAAAACATTTTTTCATTGATTTTTTGTTTTAATTAAAAAATCAAATAAATTTTTAATTGGTAATTTTGTAAAATTCAATTAAAAATTTTATTGGATAAAAATTTGGCAATATTTTTTCTGTGTGGGTATCGATGCTTTTACCCAATCAAAGGTATTGCTTTTAGGGATATATGAAATTAAGAAAAGAGGAGATAACTTACAAAATATATTAACATTTGAATTCATTAATTGATTTATGGAAATTAAAAACGTTTTAGAGACATACATATACATATATACATATATAACATATACAGAAAAGATTTTAATTCTTTCCTTTTTTTCAATATTTAAAATAGAGCAGTTATTCTAAGCAAAAATAAAAAAAGTCATGCTATGAAAATTAAGAGAATATTTCTCTTAGGTTAATAAATTGTACACCCAAAAAAAGGGGCTCTAATTCCAACTGAACTTTATTTTAATTCATGAAGATTAGTTGATTTAAATTTTGCACAATATGAGTAAATGTTCCTTATTTGAATAATTTTTTTCTAACTTTAATGACGTGAACTAAAAATAAGAAAAAAGTTGTATACAAATATAGTGCACAATTTTACTAAAAAATAAAATAGTTCATATTTTCCTCAAATGACAGAAGTTTGCTAGAATTGAGTTCATAAGTCTCTCAAATGAATAAATTTTACTAAAATTGTACCTGTCTTGAAATTCGTACAGCGGTAAAGACTTTTTAAATCCATTTTTTTCTTTCAACATATGAAATTTTCTTAAATTACAGAAAAAATTAATTATTTAAAATAATTTTTCTTCAATTTGACAAAAAGTATTAACTTATTTGTAACATGTTGCAATTAGAAAACTATTTTAGTTAAAATTTTCTAAAATAAACCTACATTTTCTTCCACGGGGGGTTCACTTTTTTTGGGTGTAGTATTTTGGTTGAAGCAACCTAAGTTTCGGCGTTCAACTCTATATTCGAAAATTTCTTGCCAATGATTATTCTTTGAGATCTGACATATAATCTTGAGCAATTGGAAATAATTCAAAAATAATTTTTTGATTTTATAACTGATATAGAAAACATTAAAATTATCAATGTAAAATTCCATATGTTAAATGTCAAAGATTGTCAATTATTTTTTTTTTTCAAAACCTTTCTCAATTGCTTTGTATTGAGAGGAGTTTTCACTTTTAGCTATAGTTTTTTATACGATTTTCCAAATGTCAATACTAATATACCCATTTTGTATTTTCTTTTTTTTTCTTCAATTACAGCATTCCTTGCCAGAATGTGTGACAGACCCGATATGCTATAAATTTTTGATCGAACATCTTTTTAAAAATTCAAATAGCTACCCAGATACCATTCTCCATCGATGTTATTCGACAACAACAATATAAAATAACCATCACTACTCTCTCTCGTAATAATTAATTTTAATAATTTAATTAAATTAATTAAAAGAAACATGAAAAAAGAAGAAAAAAAACAAACAAAATCATAGTTTTGATGAAAATCATGAAAAGCAACTACAAACAAAGAACATCATTAAAGTTACAGCTAATTTGCTCGAAACATCTGCAAATTTAAATATTTTCATTTTTTTCTAAGAATTTTTTTTAAGAAAAATAAATCAAATCTTAAGAAAGCAATAATTATTATAATTTTAACACACATAAAACAAATACTTATATGAAACATGATAAAAAATCGCAAAAAAAAGAAGAAAAATTTAAAAAATTATTCTGTTGTTCATTTTTTTCAAAGAGAAAAATTAAATTAAAATACCATATTTTAATAAAAACTGATATAGTAAACCAAAAAAAAAAACCCTAAAAAAGAGAAGAACAATAACAACATAAAAAAGTGTAGGCAAAAATGGAATAGGACTTCAAATGTTGTTTGGTTTAACAAGAAACTACATTCAGCTACTTCACTTCTTCCTCCTCTCCACACACACACAAACACACTTTAGCACTCGCAGATCATTCTCAGATACTCTCTACTTTTTTCCCCACACAGGCTTCACTCGCACACAAGTAAAGTACTTTAAAGTTACCATCTGTGAAACCCAACCCCATTTTTCTTCTCGTAACAAAGAAATAACTACATCATCCAAAGGCCATTTTTTTGAAAAAAATTCTAAATAAAATATCCCATAAATTTGTTTTTGGCTAATTGGTAAAAAAACCAGATCTTCTAACATTCTATAAGTTAGCCAACCAATTGCTTTTGTTACGAGATATTCTAAAGGGTCTGGTTTTTAAGAAAGGTTTAGCTTTTATATTACACTTAAATTAGACTTTTTTTAATTTAATAAATTTCTGGATAAAAACTACAAACACTTCAACACATTTATTTATGAACAAGGTGAAGTTTGTCGTGTGCTTGTTCTTGAAGAAATATATTTTTGTCTCAGAGAAAGGTTGCTATGGTCAAAACGTTTCTAACATGCAATAGAGATGAGTTCTCTTTAATTGGGAGAGTCAATGTTAGGCCTGTAGATGTCACTGAGAGTTATATGAGTCATATATAATATCTCCAAACGTCAATACCCAAGAAAGCACAAAGAGAGAAATGTTCTCCAAGACTCAAATTCATTTATACACACATAACACGATCCCCTTTAATTTGCCTCTTTTGTCATATACTATACTAGTGGTGACATTTAAGGAAACAAAATCGAACATACTGGGCAGTAGAGGGCTTTGCAGCCACATTGGAAACGTATTTGGTGAAAAAACCGAACATAGTACTCACCTCAAAGCATAAATATTCTTCAAACATATAGTAGCTTTAAATTTGGTACAGATTAGTTTTGTTATACCAACTAGGGAACCACCGTGGTGCAATGGCTAGCAAGCCCGCCTTGCATACACAAGGTCGTGGGTTCGATTCCTGCTTCGACCGAACACCAAAAAAATTTTTTTCAGCGGTGGATTATCCCACCTCAGTAATGCTGGTGACATTTCTGAATGTTTCAAAGCTTCTTTAATTGGTTTCTCTGCAATGTGGAACGCCGATCGGACTCGGCTATAAAAAGGAGGCCCCTTGTCATTGAGCTTAACATGGAATCGGGCAACACTCAGTGATAAGAGAGAAGTTCACTACTGTGGTATTACAATGGACTGAATAGTCTCTGTGAGCCTGATACATCGGGCTGCCACCTAACCTTACCTAACCTAACCTATACCAATTATCATGGGATGGTGATGGTGGGAGTATAATAAGTCTTCTATTCCGTTTGTAACACAGGGAAATATCGATTTCCGACTTATAAAGTATATTTATTCTTGATCCGGGTGAATCTATAAGAAGACCTAACAATGTCCGTCTATTGTAATCACGTTACAGCCTCCAGTAACAGGTTGGCTGATAAGTCCCGGGTCTAACAAAGAAAAACACATTTTTTTTGTCAAAATTCGTTTTTATTATTCAACATAGTTCCCTTCAAGAGCGATACAACGATTATAACGACCTTCCAATTTGTTGATACTATTTTGGTAGTACTCCTTCGGTTTTGCCTCAAAATATGCCTCAGTTTCGGCGATCACCTTTTCATTGCAGCCAAACTTTTTTCACTGCGAGCATCCTATTGAGGTCTGAGAACAAGAAAAAGTCGCTGGGGGCCAGATCTGGAGAATACGGTGGGTGGGGAAGCAATTCGAAGCCCAATTCATGAATTTTTGCCATCGTTCGCAATGACTTGTGGCACGGTGCGTTGTCTTGGTGGAACAACACTTTTTTCTTCTTCGTATGGGGCCGCTTTGCCTCTTTCGGGCGTTCACCGGCCTCCGTGCTCATTTCATCACGCTTGAATTTTGCATACCAATCAATTATTGTTGATTTCCCTGGGGCAGAGTCCGGAAACTCATTATCAAGCCAAGTTTTTGCTTCCACCGTATTTTTTCCCTTCAGAAAACGGTATTTTATCAAAACACGAAATTCCTTTTTTTACATTTTTTTTACAATAACAAAAGTTGCTTCACAAAAGACGCTCTATCTCACAAACTAATTGACTTACAGACGTCAAATTTTGACATGAATCATTTGAAGGTTGGTACTATATAAAAATAATATGCGTTTAATACTAGCGACGCCATCTATGTGTCAGACCGGGGACTTATCAGACAACCTGTTAATCACCATGTACATTTTTTTCGTGGCCATTGAATTGTTCGATTCGTTTGTATAAAATACAATATTGTGCATAGTTGTCTCAGTATAACAACCTATTATCGTCCTAAATGCGCTCATATTATAAGACAATTTGTACAACTTTATGGGCATTTTATATAAAACTCCTGACAACGTATAAGAGCATCCATTGGTTTGTTTAAAATCCCAAAATAGTTGCATTTGAACTTGTTATCAGAACGGTGCATAAGCATGAACGAATAAATGTACATGTGTACTTACCAACAACAGATGGCGCCAGTTATGTTTCTTAAATGGGAGATGACATCCAACAAGCTCCTGATATGTAAAGAAAATCTTTTGATGTCTTCATATAATTTTTATAGTTACACTGGAATTAAATTCAAACAAATTAAATTGAGTTAAATATAATTAAACTCAATTGAATTAAACTAAATAAATAAATTTACTACTGTGGTTTCACAATGGACTGAATAGTCTAAATGAATCTGAAATAAAGGGCTTTTATTTCATTATATACAACCTAACCTAACATAAATCAGTCTTTATATTCGGCTCAGTAGCTCCTATTATCTATTATGTATGGTCAACGTACATGCAATAAGAACACCGAAAAAATTTCCGTAGTAAACTAACGCAAAATTTAACTTATTTTTATTTTAAATTTTTTTTGTAGTGAAATTTTATTTTTTTTTCGAACATTTTGACAGCCTAATGAAAATTTCCCTTTCTATGTATGTCTCAAACATTTTATGTACTAAACTTGGGTATAAAGTTCAATGACCGTACACATAAATTCAATATCAACTAAATTCAATATGAACCTACGATTCCCAAAAATATTAAGAATGAACTACAGTATGGTTAAAATGGTCATGGTTTGGCTCCAATTATTGTTATACCCTCCACCATAGGATGGGGATAGCCCCCATCCTATTAACTTTGTCATTCCGTTTGTAACACATCGAAATATTGCTCTAAGACCCCATAAAGTATATATATTCTGGGTCGTGGTGAAATTCGGAGTCAATCTGAGCATGTCCGTCCGTCCGTCTGTTAAAATCATGCTAACTTCCTAACGAAACAAGCTATCGACTTGAAACTTGGCACAAGTAGTTGTTATTGATGTAGGTCGGATGGTATTGCAAATGGGCCATATCGGTCCACTTTTACGTATAGCCCCCATATAAACGGACCCCAAAATTTGGCTTGCGAGGCCTCTAAGAGAAGCAAATTTCATCCGATCCGGCTGAAATTTGGTACATGGTGTTAGTATATGGTCTCTAACAACCATGCAAAAATTGGTCCACATCGGTCCATAATTATATATAGCCCCCATATAAACCGATCCCCCGATTTGGCTTGCGAGGCCCCTAAGAGAAGCAAATTTCATCCGATCCGGCTGAAATTTGGTACATGGTGTTAGTATGTGGTCTCTAACAACCATGCAAAAATTGGTCGACATCGGTCCATAATTATATATAGCCCCCATATAAACCGATCCCCCGATTTGGCTTGCGAGGCCTCTAAGAGAAGCAAATTTCATCCGATCCGGCTGAAATTTGGTACATGGTGTTAGTATATGGGCTCTAACAACCATGCAAAAATTGGTCCAAATCGGTTTGTAATTATATATAGCCCCCATATAAACCGATCCCCCGATTTGGCTTGTGAGGGTTCTAAGAGAAGCAAATTTCATCCGATCCGGCTGAAATTTGGTACATGGTGTTAGTATATGGTCTCTAACAAACATGGAAAAATTGGTCCACTTTGTTCCATAATTATATATAGCCTCCATATAAACCGATCCCCCGATTTGGCTTGCGGAGCCTCTAAGAGAAGCAAATTTCATCCGATCCGGCTGAAATGTGGTACATGGTGTTAGTATATGGTCTCTAACAACTATGCAAAAATTGAACCGCATCGGTCCATAATTATATATAGCCCCCATATAAACCGATCCCCAGATTTGGCTTGCGGAGCCTCTAAGAGAAGCAAGTTTCATCCGATCCGTCTGAAATTTGGTACATGGTGTTAGTTTATGGTCTCTAATGACCATGCAAAAATGGGTCCACATCGGTCAATAATTATATATAGCCCCCATATAAACCGATCCCCAGATTTGACCTCCGGAGCCCCTTGGAAGAGCAAAATTCATCCGATTCGGTTGAAATTTGGTACGTGATGTTAGTATATGGTATCCAACAACCATGCAGTCCATAATTATATATAGCCCCTACCAGTCCATAATTATATAGCCCCTATATAAACCGATCCCGATATTTGGTTTTGGAGCATCCTGGAGAAGCAAAATTCGTCCGAGTCAGTTGGAATTTGGTACATTGTGCTAGTATATGACCGTTAACAACCATGTCTAACTAGGTCTATATCGGTCTATAGTTATATATAGCCCTCAGATAAATCGATCCCCAATCACACAAAAATTAGTCCATATCAAGTTCATAATTGTATATAGCCCCCATATAAGCGATCCCCATATTTCAATTCTGACTCCCTACGTACCGTGCAAAAGTCCATATCGATTCGTAATTATTTGTAGACTTACCTACACATACCTTTTTTTGTCTAATATATACCACGTATGGACTAACTCACAATTTAGAAAACGATTTAAGATACCACAACCCAAGTATTTAGATTGTGGATGACGGACTTTCGTAGAAGTTTCTACGCAATCCATGGTGAAGGGTACATAAGATTCGGCCTGGCCGAACTTAGGGCCGTCTATACTTGTTTTTTTTTCAATTCGACAACAACTTTATACAAATTATTTAATTTTTACGTTATTATTACAAGAAACATAACATATAAAATACTATTACACTGAATGTATTATTCCTTAGTTTATTTTCAAACGTTAATTTTATTAATTTTTTACAATAAAATGTTTAAAATTTGTTTTTTTTTGTTTTAACCCGTTTTGGGCAAAATAAAAAAGCGAAAACCGATTAAAAAAAATTGAGTTTCGGATAAACCGAAAACGTTTTTTTTTCAAAACAAGATTACTTGGACACTCTAATTAGTCCCCACAAATCATATTTTAAAATATTTCGTGGGCAGTTAGTATCAGCGTTGCCAATTTAGCTTTTTTCCCGCTAGATTTGGCTTTTTTTTAAGACGTTTAGCGGGGAAAAAATGCATTTAGCTTTTAGCTTTTTTTCTGGCTTTTTTTCATTACCCTTTTAGCTATTTTTGGCTTTTTTTATTTTCGACATGTTTCTATTGAAATATGGATAAATCGGCGTTTTTATCTAAGCCTTGCTGCAAGTATAAGGGTTTCCACATGTTTCAAAGCTCAGTTGAAATATTAATAATGAGTCCAGCCATTATGCGGGCATTCTTGTAGCAAATACACCTTGTAAAGTTTTTTCATTATATACATAAAAGTTATCGTAAACTTTAAATCTACTATTACCATACAAATTTGTTAGATAAACTGTCAGTAAATTATTGGGAATATTATCATTTGACTCGCTTATCCTTTTTATGTTATTATAATATTCTAAAGTTATTACGATATTACTAAATTAAAATAGTAGATGTGAATAGCTTTGTGCACTGAAAAAATACGAACGCGAATTTTGGTTATAATAGCATTTGTGAATTTCATTTATATAAACTGTTTTCCTTGTCCAAAAGACGATAAAGTCGTTTTGTCCTTATAATTAAGTGATTCAACTTAAAATGGGTATGTTTTCATGAAAGAAGGAAGAATTAATGAAATAGTCTTTAAATGTGTGGAGTTTTTGCATCTTAACCACAAACCAAAATAGCGTTCAAAAAGAGAAGATGTTTTTCAACACTTTATTTTAAAAACGTATATATACAATAATTTCTACTTGAAGTCGAGTCTGAATTTGGAAATTTAAGTTGGCATTAGCACGTTTTTAAAGCACTTTGATAGCTCATGAAGAAAAGGAAAATGTTTTTACTGGGAAATGTAAACTATAGGTATTTTCTACAATTTAAATAAAAGTAATGTATTTCGAATTTTCACAATTTCAAAACCAAACTAAAATTTTATTTAAAAAAATGACAAATCATTTTTTTACCAAATCCAAAGCATGCTTAGATCATTTAATATTTTAAAATAACAAGTAAATAAAATAGAGGTGTTGGGAAGGTAGCTCCCACAAAACGAAGGACTTCCAGTAAAAAATTTGTGATAGTAATCAAAATGTATCGAATACGCAAACAGAGCTAAATGCCTTAGATATTGTTACAGTCTCACAGAAGTGAAATTAAAATGAAAATAATATGCATTGTAAGTGAAATAAAGCCTTTAAGTTTGTTAAATTTAAATCAAAAATGTGACTTTTGATACAAAAAAATTTAGCTTTTTTTCTAGCTATTTTTTAGCATTTTTTAGCTTTTTTTAGCTATTTTTTTGGGCAAATCTAGCGGATTTTGGTGAAACAATTCTGGCAACGCTGGTTAGTATATCTAAATCCTCTTGAAATATAATTAAGTTTTACATCGCTTGTTTACATTAACAATTCATGTTGTCTTTTGTATACCACACCGCCATCTGTGGTGTGTAAACATACTACTGCACTGTTATAACACTATCGACATCTGGTCGTCAACGGGTATATAGAATGTACTAAACTTTAGCATAGAACTGTTAATTTAACAGAGAAGGCATTCAAATTGTATGCCGCGATTTCTTGTATAACCTCTGTTACTAATCTAATGACGGATGTAAGAAAGCTTTTAATATATGTTAAACAGAGCAGCACATAGGAAACTTTTTAGTGGTAATGTTGTGTTAACGTCGACGTCGTCGCATTTCGAACGTTAATTAACAGTACGCTGGTGAAGACAAAATCAGTTGAATGCGAGATAACAAACCTTAAACAGATATTACGGTACAACCTTACGAAAAAAAAAACTAAACGGCGGCTATCAAAAAAATAAGCAGCTTAAAGATATTAACAAAAGAAATAAAATAAGGAAAAAACCCATCTGAAAATAATCTCACCATAACCAGAAGAGGTGCCATAAATACCAAAAACAAAAAAAAAAAAAATAACAAAAAATAGTTTAGAAGCAAAAAAAGAAAAACACGCTAATGAAAATAAAACATATTTAAAAATAATAAATCGTTGTGTAGTCATAAAACTAAAGCAGATATAGCGGCGAAAACCGGTCCAAAATAAAAAATGAAATAATTATCCAATTCTTGAAACAATTTCCTTTGCACTTTGCCAAGATTGAAAAAAGCAACTACACTTTTTTTCTTTTTTGCGTCTTTTGCATATGCCTCATTATCTCAGGTATTTGAGAATAAAAGGAGGCTAGAGATGAGTTTCAATGAAATTTGCGAAATTATTTCATTTCTTTTTTGTGCGTCTTTTTTTTTGTATTGTGTGTGTATTCATTAGTTCTTGTAAAAATTTGCCTTCAATCTTTGCTATAGCTTTTCGATTTTTATCTAAATAACTACAACAATAACAACAGAAAAATAGGGAAATCCCATAAAGTGCAACATCATTCCATTTATTTACAACTACCAAATTATATAATTTATTGTAATAAAAGTACAATAAATTTACAACAGCAAGAAGGAGTATAAAAAAACCGAATATAGAAAATCCAAATAGAGAATTTCTTTGCATATACATACACTTAACACAAAATTAAGACAACAAAGTCCAAAGGATTCTCTTGATACATCACATACCGTTATAATATCCATATTTCCAACCACATCCTCTGTTACTCTCTTTTTTTACTCTAAGCTTCCGCTATTTATCTCGACTGAGAAAAGCATCAACCAGAGTGCTAGATAGCGTGTGTGTGTGTGAGTTAAGAGATATCGAGAGAATCTCTATTGCTGTCTGTGAATTTGTGTTTGTACAACCAAAACAAACCGATTTAACTCTCATCTCTGCTAAGAAATTCCACTAACATCTCTGTACTATGGCGGATGTTATGAATAACGGTTCTGCTCTCTTGGATGCTGCAGTACCAGCTGCTACGGCAGAGGCTCCACTTTTATCATTTGATGATACACCAAATGTTAAGGAGCAACCAAAACAGGAGGTTCCTTTGCAAAAGCAGGACATAGTGGAGACCCAGAAACCCATGCAGCAACAAACTCAGGAGCTTTTAAAAGAGGAAAATCATCAACAGGAACATAAAGTTACCGAACAGCAGCAGCAGCCTCAACAAACACAGCAAATTTTGGATATAAAACAAAAACAAGAGCAGCAGCAGCAACAACAACAACAACAACAGCAGAAAAAAGAGTCAACTCAACAACAGATGTCGGATACAAAACAACAACAACCCCAGCAATTGGAATTAAAAGGTAGGATTTTATTTTATTTTAAAGTGAATCTTTAATGATAGAATTTTTTTGTAATCGATCGATCACCTGTTATCGGGCATTAAGAAATTCATCGTAATTATTGGGGGAAAAGGAACAAATTAAGCTCTTCTCTATCGAAGAAACTGATATGATAATACCCTTTCTTCTCAATAATAATGTTGTCATAGGCTTTTATAAGCTGTTTTAAGATCTCATCAGTACGAAGTAACAGGTTGGCTGATAAGTCCCCGGTCTAACAAAGAAAAACACATTTTTTTTTCAAAATTCGTTTTTATTATTCAACATAGTTCCCTTCAAGAGCGATACAACGATTATACCGACCTTCCAATTTTTTGATACCATTTTGGTAGTACTCCTTCGGTTTTGCCTCAAAATAGGCCTCAGTTTCGGCGATCACCTCTTCATTGCAGCCAAATTTTTTCCCTGCGAGCATCCTATCGAGGTCTGAGAACAAGAAAAAGTCGCTGGGGTCCAGATCAGAAGAATACGGTGGGTGGGGAAGCAATTCGGAGCCCAATTCATGAATTTTTGCCATCGTTCTCAATGACTTGTGGCACGGTGCGTTGTCTTGGTGGAACAGCACTTTTCTTCTTCATATGGGGCCGTTTTGCCGCGATTTCGACATTGAAACGCTCCAATAACGCCATAACTATAATAGTCACTGTTGATGGTTTTTCCCTTCTCAAGATAATCGATAAAAATTATTCCATGCGCATCCCAAAAAAAAGAGGACATTTCTTTGCCAGCGGACTTTTGAGTCTTTCCATGGTTCGGAGACGGTTCAACGGTCGCTGTCCACTCAGCCGACTGTCGATTGGACTCAGGAGTGTGGTGATGGAGCCATGTTTCATCCATTGTCACATATCGACAGAAAAACTCGGGTGTATTACGAGTTAACAGCTGCAAACACCGCTCAGAATCATCAACACGTTGTTGTTTTTGGTCAAATATGAGCTCGCGCGGCACCCATTTTGCACAGAGCTTCTGCATATCCAAATATTGATGAATGATATGGCCAACACGTTCCTTTGATATCTTTAAGGCCTCTGCTATCTCGATCAACTTCATTTTACGGTCATTCAAAATCATTTTGTGGATTTTTTGATGTTTTCGTCGGTAATCACCTCTTTCGGGCGTCAACTGCGTCACCGTCATCCGTGCTCATTTCACCACGCTTGAATTTTGCATACCAATCAATTATTGTTGATTTTCCAGAGTCCGGAAACTCATTATCAAGCCAAGTTTTTGCTTCCACTGGTTTTTTCCCCTTCAGAAAACAGTATTTTATCAAAACTCGAAATTCCTTTTTTTCCATTTGTTTTCACAATAACAAAAGTTGCTTCACAAAAGACCCTCTATCTCACAAACTAATTGGCTTACAGACGTCAAATTTTGACACGAATCATTTGAAGGGTTAGTACTATATAAAAATAATATGCATTTAATACTAGCGACACCAGCTATGTGTCAGACCGGGGACTTATCAGCCAACCTGTTATAATGCATTAAAAATCATAAAAAAAATTAAAAAATTATTTATTTGTCAAAATTATACCAACAATTCTTAATTCACATCCAAAACCCTGAATTCACCTCACACCTTAAGAAGTGATGCAAATTCAGTGCAGCGGCTGCTGAAATGGTGGGCATCCGTCCTATGACAAGTCCATGTTAAATTCATCGTTTCTGCGTCAATTTGGCACCACTCCGGGATCCAAAAAGAACATTTTCACTACTTTTTTGGCGACGCTTTTTTGCTAGGTAACGCTAAATTTAACTTATTTTTATTGGGAAAAATTTATTTGCTTGTAGTTAAATTTTATTATTTTTATCGAAATTTTCCACAGCTTAATGAAATCTTACTTTTTTTAAGTATGTCTCAAAAATTTTATGAACTAAACGTGAGTATAAAGTTCAATGACCGTACACATAAGTTCAATAGGAACTAAAGCAAAAGAAGATTTTCGTACGATTCCCAAAAATAGTAAGAATGAACTACTATATGGTTAAAATGGTCATGACTTGGCGCCAATGATTTTCTTCTGTACTTTTAGTTAATTTTTTCTTCTATGAGATGATGTAATTTCGTGAACTGCAGTTAAAAAGTACAACAGGACATTAAAAATTCCTGGTTTTAACAACACTTTGTGGAAATCTCAAAATGTGAAGTAAAATTTAGTTCAATTTTCGTGCGAGGTAGTTCATTCTTCCTATAAAACAGTTCACTTTTTTTCGGTGTGGGTTTGTCATTGTGGGGGTAAATTTACACTTTAGGACACGTCTTGGACTCATTCAAAAGGACACGTCCTGGGACAATTTAGTAGGAGCACCTCATAGACAGGTACACATGAACCAGTCAAGGACAAACTATTTGGAATCTGTTTCCTTTTTGGCACGAATCACATCAGAAGTGAAAAACTTTCGAACTATTTGAACAATATGTTAGGTTATTCTGATAATCGTAATTTCAAGCGAGTATGGAAATCAATAAATTATGACTATTTTAAAATTGCGACAAACTGGAGCACCGGTACCAGTCCTGTGATATGTCCGTCAGTGGCAATTTGCACCTATTTCCCGTAGGGTACTTACACTGTAGAAGACAATGTTAAAAAGTTTCAAGGTACCTTGTCATCGGCAACTGTTAGGTTAGGTTAGGTTAGGTTAGGTGGCAGCCCGATGTATCAGGCTCACTTAGACTATTCAGTCCATTGTGATACCACATTGGTGAACTTCTCTCTTATCACTGAGTGCTGCCCGATTCCATTTTAGCTTAATGACATGGGACCTCCTTTTTATAGCCGAGTCCGAACGGCCTTCCACATTGCAGTGAAACCACTTAGAGAAACTTTGAATCCCTCAGAAATGTCACCAGCATTATTGAGGTGGGAAAATCCGCCGCTGAAAACTCCGCTATTTTTTTTTTTTTTGTTTCGGCCGAAACTCTTATGTATCCACAATCGTGGCTATTTGGTATATTTCAAGTTTTTAACTGTAGTCTAGTCTAATTTGTCTCTTAAAGGCAATTGCCTATATAATGAACTAATTACGGAGATTGTACCACAAGGACATTCGCGAATGGTAAACCAAGTGCAAGCATACCACACCAAAAGGTTAGCAAACCCGTCTTGTAACATTTCTATCTTTATTGTTCACATCATTCCAGGGGGGAATGATGTGTGGTTATGTATATTCAACCATTTAGAGAAAATGAATTTACATAATTTAAAGCAAGTCATATTTTGTGGGAAATGGGAACGGTATGAAGGTGTGACGACAATGGAGCTATATGGAATTATTTATGTACTTCAAGTGTCGTATGGGACACGTCAAACAGCAGGATGGCAGGATATCTGTCTTTCTCATAATTTGCCTGTCATATGGCTAAGTGTTTAAATTCTGCAAACGTAGACATTTTTCATATTTCTCTTTTTCCCTTAGTTGGGAGTTCACATGCAGCAGGATACTAAAGACAAGGACAATAACAATGATACAGAGACTTACAGAACAAGCCATTGAAATATGATATTAGGAAATGTAAAACAATGTTCATAACATAAACTCATATCCTCTATTACAACCCACCACACCATTTAGTTCTCCAAAGCCACCCTCATATACCCACCCAATCATTGTTTTGACTGAATGTCGCAGACATGTTTTAACTGCTGACTTGACATTGTTCAATTGCTTGTAATCGTTGTCTGCTCCTGGATATCTTAATACCATTGTCACATTACAAATGGACAAAGTTCTATGTAGCAATACACGGAGAAGAGGCCGAGTTGCAATGGTTCGTCATTACAAGTTAAGAAGTCTAGAGTAGACATTTTTAAGCTGAGTCATCAGAGTAGTTACTATCCATATTCCATATTAAGAAAATATTTTCATTGTGATTTAAACATTTCATTTCGCCAAAAGTAATATTCATTGGAAGATAGATTTTCTTTAATATGGGATAATCCATTGCTGACGCTATTCGACATAAGATGCATGAGATCTTGGGAAGTACAATACATTTCCCACAATAGTCGTTCCTTCTTTCATGGAAAATTTCGTAAATCAAAACATTTAAAAGGCGGGTAAATGAAATGAAATGAGATGAATGAAATGAATAGGAACAGTTTTATTCAGAGTGCAGTTGCATGACATAGCAATATCGACACGATAGCGAGAGCTTTAGTAAGTTTTGGAAAAGGGTTTCCCCACGGTCAACCATGGTTAGGATAGTTAGGTTAGGTGGCTGCCCGATATTTCAGGCTCACTTAGACTATTCAGTCCATTGTGATATCACATTGGTGAACTTCTCTCTTATCACTGAGTGCTGCCCGATTCCATGTTAAGCTCAATGACAAGAGACCTCCTTTTTATAGCCGAGTCCGAACGGTGTTCCACATTGCAGAAGCTTTGAAACCCTCAGAAATGTCACCAGCTTTACTGAGGTGGGATAATCCACCGCTGAAAAATTTTTTGGTATTCGGTCGAAGCAGGAATCAAACCCACGACCTTGTGTATGCTCACCATTGCACCACGGTGGCTGCCATGCTCGGCTCTAGAAGAGAGATCCTCGAAATTACAGGAGCATGGGGAAATGCCGGATTTTAGACATCACGTATCGGATCCGATGAAATTTGCTCTTCCAGAAGGCTCAAGGAGTCAAATCTGATAATTTATATGGGGTCAGTATTTAATTATGGACCATTTGTTTCATGGGGTTTCAAAGCGTATAGTAACATCACGCTAGTATGCGACACCAAGAGGCTGGTTGGTTTCAAGGACGATTTAAGGTAATCGCATTTGAGGACCAGAGGTCTATAGAATGTTTTAAAGCTGTTTTATTTGGTGAAGTTTGGGAAAGAGCTGCTCTAGAGTTAGTCGAGAAGAAGAAGACTAACTCTAGAGCAGCTCTAGACCTAAAGCACATGCATGGATACCTGCAAACACTCCTGACCCTGAATCTATTTTAAATAGGCTGAAAGAATGCTATCCAGATCTTCCAACAGCTGATTGGAAGGTTGCCCGTTTGGATAAAGTGGATGGACCAAGACGGCATGAAGTGCTTATATTGAATACTCATGGTTCCTTCTTTTATTTGTCTTCATTTTGTCTGTACAGAGTGCGCATTTTTAAAATGTTACCAGCAACCTAAAAAAATGCTATCATTTCAGCGCGAAGAAAAGAATTCAAAGGAGGAAACAGGGCAATCGCGGAACTATCGTTTGTCGGCAGTGTTGAAAATGCCCGCAATTTGCCTCTATACGTTGCACTATTTTCACAACAGAATTCGAAGCCTTTTCGCACTTTTACCTGTCTTTCTAGAAAAGAACCCAGTTAGTTAGTTAGTAATAGTGGCAGCCCGATATTTCAGGCTCACTTAGACTATTCAGTCCATTGTGATACCACGGTGGTTAACTTCTCTCTTATCACTGAGTGCTGCCCGATTCCATGTTAAGCTCAATGACAAGGGATCTCCTTTTTATAGCCGAGTCCGAACGGCGTTCCACATTGGAGTGAAACCACTTAGAGAAGCTTTGAAACACTCAGAAATGTCACTAGCATTACTGAGAGGGGATAATCCACCGCTGAAAAACTTTTTGGTGTTCGGTCGAAGCAGGAATCGAACCCACGACCTTGTGTATGCAAGGCGGGCACGCCAACCATTGCACCACGGTAGCTCCCTAGAAAATAAGTACATTTTCCTGGCCAAATGCAAAAAAGGTGCGCATTTTTTTACGCGAAAAGAAAACGCCATCAGTCTTTGCTACATCTAGCAAAGTCCCAGGGCCGTGTATGTTATGACTGTCATTATATCCAGATGAAGGTATATAAAAACGATCAGCTAGATGATTCAAGAATGGACAAGCCTCTGTGTGAATCAGAAATAAGCAGATTTTCTTGAGAGGGAGTTGCCAAAGATGCAGAGAGTAGGTTTCTACTGCCTTAAAACTCACCAAGATTGAAACAATGGTTATTGCGAGAGTCACCTGTGAAGAGGACATTCTAGATGACTCGATTTCAATCGATGTGACGGTTGTTAAAGGTCTCGATGGTTCTACGGATCCTCCAGATAAATCTTCACCATTGTAAGACTACTTGTGCTGCCTTAAAAGATCTCCTAATAAAATGGGACATAGATATAGTTCTTATCCAAGAACCATATGTTTATAGAAACAAAATATGTGAATTAAGTACTTCGGGGTTCAAACTATTGCAGTATACTGGTAAAGATGTAAATCGAACCTATATAATTGCTAAAAATGAGCCTAACCTGTTTCTGCTTCCTTTAATGTGCAATGCAGACACTGTCGTTGTCAGTTTAGAAATAGCCAAATGCAGATATTGGGTATCTTCGGTCTACATGGGACATGATAGGGAGATGCCTCCATGTGCCGTTAAGACCTTAGTTGAGGAATCATTGAAAACAAAGACAAAACTCATTATGGGATGCGATGCAAATACACATCATATGTTAGTATATGTGGAAGTGATGGCATTAATACAAGAGGAGAATCACTCCTAGAGTTTAGTTTGCGTACTAATTAGGTAGTTTGCAATAAGGGAGATGCCTCAACCTTCGTCACTAAAGGGTGATACGGTCAAAATTTGGTCAAGGGAAAACGCGTGTAAATCGGTGAAATCGTTTATTTAAAAAATCAAATTAAATTTATTTTTCAAGTTCAATTAGTATAAAATTCAGGAAAAATATTCAGTTAGACTTTCGCTTTTCCAAATCCGAATTGCCGGGCCTCACGCTTGACACCTGCCATCAGATTTTGTACAGCCAACTTGTCCACCTTCTTCGCCGCAGAAAGCCAGTTTGCCTTGAACTGCTCCTCGTCCTTAGCAGTTTTTTGGTCTTCTTTAAGTTCCGCTTGACAAAAGCCCAGTATTTCTCAATTGGGCGGAGCTCTGGCGTGTTGGGAGGGTTCTTGTCCTTGGGGACCACGTGCACGTTGTTGGCGGCGTACCACTCCATGGCCTTTTTTCCGTAATGGCAAGATGCCAAATCCGGCCAAAACAGTACGGAACAATCGTGTTTCTTCAGGAAAGGCAGCAGACGTTTATTCAAACACTCTTTCACGTTGACAGTCCCGGAAGCTATGAAAATGCTGCTTTTCAAGCCACAGGTACAGATGGCTTGCCAAACCAGATATTTCTTTGCGAACTTTGACAGTTTTATGTGCTTGAAAATATCTGCTACCTTTCCCCTTCCTTTTGCCGTATAAAACTCCTGTCCCGGAAGCTGCTTGTAGTCGGCTTCGACGTAGGTTTCGTCGTCCATTACCACACAGTTAAACTTCGTCAGCATCGTCGTGTACAGCCTCCGGGATCGCGCTTTGGCCGTCGTATTTTGTTTATCATCGCGATTTGGAGTCACTACCTTCTTGTAAGTCGATAGTCCGGCTCGTTTTTTGGCTCGATGCACGGTTGTAGACGATACACCCAGCTTATTTGCGGCATCTCGGAGAGAGAGGTTAGGGTTTCGCTTGAAACTACCGGCAACTCTCTTTGTCGTCTCAGCGGCTTCCGGTTTTCGATTTCCCCCCGATCCAGACTTCCTGGCTGTCGAAAAACGTTCCCCAAATACTTTAATTACATTTGTAACGGTTGATTTGGCAACTTTTAGCGATTTTGCCAGCTTTGCCTGCGAGTAGCTCGGATTTTCGCGATGCGTGAGCAAAATTTTGATACGCTGCTCTTCTTGCTTGGACGGCATTTTGACAACTGAAGAGTGAATTCCAAAATCAAAATAGGAGCAACATTCTACACACACACACCTTCAAAATGAGGGGTGTTCAGGTTTTTTAAATGCAAAATTGAAAGAAATACGTCAAGTTTATATTGACTAAGTTTTTACCGTATCACCCTTTAAAAACAGGCAAGAGGTTTTGGCCTCGCAAGCCAAGGTGACCTATAAAACAACTACTTATGCCAAGTTTCAAGCCGACAGATAGATTCATTTGGAAGTTAGCGTGATTTCAACAGACGGATTCACTGATACCATATATACAGGGTGGCTCGTACTTTGGGTTGCTATCATTTCGTCTGACAACTGACAGCCAAGTGACAGTTCATTTCACTATTTATAAGCTTACAAAAGTATTTTGATCTATTACATTCAGAAATAAAGTTATTCGTGATTGAATTCAAGCATAATTGTGTGATTGCTTTATATTTGGCTAGAAATCTACAAGTGGCTATCGTTGCAGCATTTAAATGTGATAAGTCCGTTGCGATATTGGCAGTGTTGCATTGTCCAAAAACTGTAACAACATCCGAAATTATCTGAAATGAGAAGGCCAGATTTGATCAAATCTAAATTTGTTCGTGAACTGAATATATCGCGAGAAAGGATGCAAAACATATTGAAAAAATGAGCCGAAATAAGATACATGATTTCCGAGAAAATAACATGGTTGCGAAAACCATGTTACATGGTCACCACCCAAAAATAACATTTTGCTCTTAAAACATGTTTGAGGTGATCATATTCCTTCTCTGGGTGTGTAATTCAGGTGACATTTCTGAGTGTTTCAAAGCTTCTCTAAGTGGTTCTTCTTAGGGAAAGGCCGTTCGGACTCGGCTATAAAAATGAGGTCCCTTGTCTGCTAAACATCGGGCAGTACTCATTGATAAGAGAGAAGTTCACATGTGGTATCACAGTTTCTCGCTTCATTTCTACCGCACAATAGCCATTCAAAATCTCCGGATCTCAATTCGCTGGACTTTTATTTATTTATTTATTATCTTGGCGAATCTGAGCCGCGAGGCCATATATGGATTCCAAATCTACAAAACCATAGCAACAATTAAAAATTATAAAAATTAAGATCTTAAAAACTAGAAAAAAGTAACATAAATAGCATTAATAACTGACTAATAGAATTTGAAACAAACAGATACACAATAATTAAAACAATTGAAAAAAATTATTAAAATTACGAAAAAACAAGTAAAAAAATAAATTTAGTTAATTATTAATTTAAAATAAAAATAAATTAATTTAAAATTAAAAATAAGAAAAAAAAACATGAATGTAAAACTACTTTTGCGCTTAGAACATTTTTAAGAGTAAAGTTGGCACTAAAAATTACCAAAGTGTCGATCATCTCAAGACGGCAATTTCAAAACCACCTAAGGAGATGAGCTTAACCGAGGGAATTTTTCGTTCTTTGCCGTACATGACTAGTTCTGTCTTTTCAGGATTTACCACTAGACCATTTTCCTTCGTTTTCTTTGAGTTTTTAATAAAGCTGATTAGTTCATGCAATGCGGTCCCTGCCCTTCGAGTATGCATGCTGTCGTTTCGAGAGCAATCTTGAATTGACTTTAGTTCTAAGATAAATACCTATCATCCTCGCCAGAGTCTTAAGAACGCAGAAAAATATTTCACGAAAATTTTTCCAATTAAAATCTTAATTGAGTTTTAAAAAATATTGAATTACAAATTTAATTGATTCAACAAATTTTTTAATTGAAACAAAAATCAATCACACAAATATCAATTAATTTTTTAATTGGACCAACTAATTATTTAATTGGCTCTCAATTAATTTTTTTAATGATACTATCATTTCTTTGATTGAAGACATTTCAATTAAAAAATTAATTGGATCAATTAATTTCGTGATTGAATCAGAATTTTTTTGTTTGAAGGAATGAGGATAAGCTGATTGGTCGGAAATCCTTCGCTGGCTTTTATCACCTTAGGTATGAAAACGACTTTTGTTTCCCTCCACTTTCCTGTAGAGCTATATTAAATCTCAGACAAGCATGCTTCAATTGGCACATTGGACGACAAATTTAAAGCATTTACTTGTGAGATGCCAATATGCCGAAAATTTGACTAAACGGATGGTCCATTTGAGGCGCAGTCCCAGTCATCATTTGTATGAAATAATCTTCACATATTAAATGTACTATCGGTGCAAATATGTATTTGAATCTTATGCGTTGTTTAAAAAAAACTTATAGCTCTTTACAAATCACCCTTTAGAAAGCGTGAAGTCATTGATAAGAAAGAAGTTCAATAAGTGTTGTATCACAATGGAATTAATAGTCTAGGTGAGTCTAAACTAACAGACTGTATTTCATGTTAGCCTGATACCGAACCAGGCAATTGACGTCCAAATGCATTATATCTAATTATAAAATTTTTTTCGAGCTTTATGGACAGATATAGATTAAGGAACATGGTTAATAGAGCCATTGAAAAGAAAACGCCAGATACAAATCTATACACGCCTGGACTGTACATGTTTCGGTTCAGGCGAATGAACCTTTCCACACCCTTTAGTATAGATCTGGCTGGGAGAGATAACTCAATTTTGGGCCCTTTATGCTAACTCCTTATGGAGAAAACATTTGGGAATTTTCCTCTTACAAATGTAATCATCTTTTCTCCCACTGTACATCATCTTTTCATATAACTTACAAGTCCCTTAATCTTATTTTTATTTCGTTTTGTTACATGTTCACCAGACAATAAAGATC
Organism: Haematobia irritans; assembly: GCF_050003625.1. Classification (NCBI taxonomy): domain Eukaryota; kingdom Metazoa; phylum Arthropoda; class Insecta; order Diptera; family Muscidae; genus Haematobia; species Haematobia irritans. The sequence continues at coordinate 185,112,239 of NC_134397.1, read as the reverse complement.
GCGATGAAACATTAGTTTGCTTTTCAATGGCAATGATCTTGTCATGTAGAATAATCTCAAGCTAAAACTTGAGGCAATTAAATTATTTAACACAAATTTCCTTAATATCCAATTAAGGAACCCAGTAGTAATCTAATTGCAGCTACTGAAAGTTAGTAACATTTTTTACTTTAAATTTTGGGCATAAACTAATTAAATTGAGGCCAGCGAATTTCCTAAAAAAACAGAAACAAAAACAAGATCACACGACACAATTTAGATAAATGCTAAATTAATTCTAATATCGATAGAAATAAAGACAACAGCAAAAAATTCAACACCTCGCCTCTATTTAGAAGATTTCATGTTTTCTTATTTTGGGTGTGATAAAAATAGCCAATATATTGGAAAGGTGGTCGGTCGGTCGATCTGGTTTCATTTCACTGTCGCACCAATCATCCATTCATGGCAAGTGATGACTCACTCACTCTGAGACTTCTGTCAAATGCCAAAACATCTTTTGTTTTGCGCGTTGTTTTTACACTCTATTGCAATTCACTTAGCACTCGCGCAGTGTTTAAATATTCGAACAATCATCATTTGAATGGGATTTGTTTTTTTTTTGTTTTGCTTTTGTGGCACAGCACTGCCAATAAAATCGGCAATAAACCAAGTTTCAAAGATTAATTAAGCAACTACAACAGAAGGAATGAATGCGAAAAAAACATGACAAACGAATATTTTGTGTAGAAAATCGCTAATAAATGTTTAAATAATTTAATTAACTAAAAAGCATTGCCCCGACGTCACTATGACCTTTGGTCAAGGCAACAAACCCATTTCTGGTTCTGGTTTATTTTTTGGAAAATTTACTTTAACTTGGATATTCATTTTCAGAGTGACACTCCTTGCTTGTATCCTTAGAAAATTGCTGAGGATATTAATGGTGACACACCTCTATTTAACTCCATAGATGGATGATAATCGGGTAGATGGTGTTGGATAGTCCAGAGACGAAGCAACAAAGCGACCAATATTAACTTAAAGCAATAAAATATACAGCCATGAAACCTTCAGGGGTTAGCGGGATCTAATTTATGGTATTTTCAGACGCCAAATGAAAATTTTGGTTTGATGGTTAGTGTAAAACTATTCAAGGATTTGTTATAAAGAAAAATGAAAATATAGATGGAAGATTTAAAATTTGGATACGCATAAACGTGCAGAAATGTATTTGTGGAGATCATATTGTAGAAGTAACATATGTTACACTACTATATGTTTGTCTTTTGCCTTTTACCTTTTGACAAAAAAAGTTTAGACAAAAAAGGAATGAAAATTTCCTTTGTGGATTCGGATGTGGTCAAAATCTCTGGTCCGAATTTGTTACTAATTTTTCTTAAAAAAATGAAAGTTCTTCTAAAGGTACAACTTTAAAAACACTTCCAAAAATGTCCTCCCAAAGATGTTCTTTATTTTAACTCACAGGAAGTCCTTTTAAATTAAATTTTTATAACTATTTTTTCAAATTTTTTATGTGTACATTTAACTTTTTTGTTTTAAATACGTTAAAAACAGAGTAAGAATTTATATGGTTATTATACCCTGCGCCACACTGTGGAACTGGGTATTATAAGTTAGTGCATATGTTTGCAACACCCAAAAGGAGACGAAATGGACATATGGTGTGTTTGGCAATATTGCTCAGGGCGCGTCCCTGAGCCGATATAGCCATGTTCGTTTTTCTGTGAACACATTTTTATGATCAAGGTCCAGGTCGCAGTTTTAGTACGATCGACTTCAAATTTGGCACAAGTTTCTGTTTTGGGTCTGAATAGAATTCTATTGATTTTGGAAGAAATCGGTTCAGATTTAGATATAACTCTCATATATATCTTTCGCCTTATATGCTTTTATATGACCCAAAATTATTTATTTGTGAAAAATATTGCAAAAATTTTTAATTCACATTCAAAACACAACAGCCGAGAAGTGGATAGCAACTCCTTTTATATATATATATATTTTTTTTTTAAATTTCCATCCTTATACCTTATATCCTTATATATATCTTAAAACTTCTTAACTCCGTATATATTAAACAAAAAAAAGACCGATTATATAGGTATATAATTCAGTTTAACAAAATTTTCTATAGAAATAAAATTTTGACAAAATTTTCTATAGAAATAAAATTTTGGCAACATTGGCTACAGAAATAAAATTTTGACAAAATTTTCTATAGAAATTGAATTTTGGCAAAATTTTCAATAGAAATAAAATGTTGACAAAATTTTCTATAGAAATACAATTTTGACAACATTTTCTATAGAAATAACATTTTGACAAAATTTTCTATAGAAATAAAATTTTATTTTGTAGAGTTTGTAAGGCTTGAGGTCATGTACTAATAAAACAAAATAAAATCTTAGTTTTTTTATAGTGTTTTATTTTTGTTTTCTTTCCAATATTTCGAACATCATCGTTGTCCGTCTTTAGGGAAATTCAATTTTGAAACTGGTGGTCCTGTTGTGACTTGCTCGCCACTACGCTTGAATTTACTCAAATTTTCACACAATTTTCTATAGAAATAAAATGTTGGTAGATTATTTTTGGTTCGAGTGGCAACCATGGTTATGAACCTATATGGGCGAATTTTTGTGAGATCGACCCAGAATTTCACCTCGACCCAGAATATGTATACTTTATGGGGTCTTAGAGCAATATTTCGATGTGTTACAATCGGAATGACAAAGTTAGTATATCCCCATCCTATGGTGGATGGAATAAAAACATTACCTTCATGGCCTTAGTCCCTAGATAGTCAAACAAAATGTTCTTTCATGTTAAGATACACATTTTTAAGTCGAATCACTTAACTACAAGGATAAAACGACTTCATTGAAAAGTTTATCGATTTGTCGACAAGGAAAAAACTTTGTAGCGGAAATGCTTCTCCAGTGTTAAGCGAAATTCGCATTCGTATTTTAAGGACATGAAATCTTTGGTCTCACGACAATATTTTTTCAGTGTAGGATGCATCTACTTGATGTGGAGTCTGAATTTGGAAATTTAGGTAGTCGTAAAAATGTAAAAAAAGCTTAAAAAATTAAATTTTTTCCTAGAATCAAGCGCACAGAAGAAATATCAACAAAACATTTCCAATTAAAAAGTTGATTGAAGTTTAATTTTTTTTCAATTAATAAATTAATTGATGCAATTAACTTTTTAATCAAGATAGAAGCATTGAGTTAGTTAAGTCAATGATTGAACATTTTTAATTAAAAAATTAATTGATACAATTAATTTTTTAATCAAACTCGTAAGACTATGCCAGTTAAAAAAGTGACGGAAATTTTTTTAATTAAAAAAAATATTTGAAACAATCAAATTTTTAATCAATCACAAGTCAAATAAGAAAGTAATTGAAAATAGTTACGTTTTTATTTCATGAAATTAATTGAGTTTTTCAATCAACATCATTTAAATATTTAATCGAATCAATTAAAAAATTAATTGAAATTTTCACATCAAATCAATTAATTTTTTAATCAAATAGTTTTTTATGCCCAATTAAAACTGTGATTGAATCAAACAATTTCTTTTGTACAGAAATGTCCTTGTATATGTAATAAATGTATCCTTACTGGGATTCTTAGCATCTTTATCTCGGAACCAATACCAAAATCGTTAGTGTAAAGACAAAATCTTTGGAACCGGGTATGTTTTTTCTTCAGTGTGATTATCTAAAAGTATACAGGTGGATACTTTAGAATTGAATGGTGTATGTCAATTAGGATGTACGATGAATATATATCTAGTGGGCAAAGTTTATGTTTTAAGATGATTTCCGATTTCAAAACATAAAGTTATTGTGTCCTACACGGAAAAAAATTCACGAAAATTTTTACAATTAAAGTGTTAATTGAGTATTAAAAATTTTCAATTAAAAACTTAATTGATTCAAAAATTTTTTTTAAAACCAATCACCAATACTATTGAATTAAGTTTTTAATTGGATCAATCAATTTTTTAATTGACCTTCAATTAATTTCAAATAATTGATACTATCATTTCTGTGATTGAAGACATTTCAATTAAAAATTAATTGGATCAATTAATTTCGTGATTGAATCAGATTTGTTTGTGTGTAGCGACAGGTCAAATTGTTTTAGTACATAACCAACGTTGCGCGTACTGAAACGTGTTAAATAATGTCTTTATCCGATTTTTTTTCTCGTCATTCTTTTCAAATTACTTTGCTAGGTTGATTACTTGCTATTCAATAAGTCTATCATTGTGTCTCATTGCTGGATTTTCAGGTCATCCTTTGATATCATAAAGCAGATCAATTAGATGTAAAATCGAAGAAAAACCTATTCACCTAACCCCCATGAACAATCTAACTAAGAGTAGCTTTTTTCTAACACTGACGTCATTAGCACCGATGGTTTTTGGTAGACTTTAGTGGGCGATTAGCACAATATACAAGAAAACGAACAAAAACAATAGAATTATTTTTCAAATGACATTCACTTCTCGGTGTCCGTATCAAATAATGAAAATCAACGACAAACGGAAGGGGAACAAATTGAATAGGCAGCCGTTCCACATACTGACAAACACACACACACTCATCATGGCACTGCTCAGCTTGTAATGAAGCACAAGACAATTACCCGCCACCTCCATATGAGACCAAATTAGAGGAATAGGGGTCAAGAAACCCAAAGTGTGACAATTGCATACTTTTTCCTACTTTGCGTTTTTTTTTCCTCTTCTTATTTTTAGTCGGCTTTTTTATTTGGATTCGAAACTAATGCCTTCTTATTTTTTTTAACTGAAGACATCAGGCATCATGCGCATATCTAGACCAATGGTAACAATGGTGAAAAGAAGTATCTATTAGATGCATTCTCAGTGGGTTCTGCTCATTAGAAGAAACACACAGTGTAGGGATGTCATGATGAGGATTTATGGCATCGTAGGGAAGCTGAATGATATATTGGAGTATTTGAGATCTGAACATTGTTATATTGTTTTTATACCCACCACCATAGAATGGTGATGGGGCTATAATAAGTTTGTTATTCCGTTTGTAACACATCGAAATATCGATTTCCGATTTCCTGAAATTTGGCACAGATTCGTTTTTTGTTTGCGGACAGGTCAAGTTCGAAGATGGGCTATATCGGTCCAAGTTTTTATATAGTCCCCATATAAATCGACCTACCAATTTGGGGTCTTGGGCTTATAAAAAACCGTAGTTTTTATCCAATTTGCCTGTAATTGGAAATCTAGAGTTATTTTAGGACCATAAAAAGGTGTGTCGAAAATGCTGCCTATCGGCCCATGTTTTGGTATAGCCCCCATATAGACCGATCTCCCGATTTTGCTTCTTGGGAATCTATCCGATTTTCTTCAAATTGAGAATCTAGAGGTATTTTAGGACCATAAATTAGTGTGTCGAAAATGGAGTATATCGGTCCATGTTTTGGTAAAGCCCCCATATAGACCGATCTCCCAATTTTAATTCTTGGGCTTCTAGAAACTTACTATCCGATTTGCCTGAAAATGAAAATCTAAAGGTATTTTGGAACCATAAAGAGATGTGTCGAAACGGACGGTTCATGTAGACCGATCTCCCGATTTTATTTTTTGGTCTTCTAGAATACGTAGTTTTTATCCAATGTATTGCAACCAACTTCAGGTTGCTATCATTTCTAAACTGACATATTTATTGTTTATAAGCTTACAAAATCATTTTGATATATTGCATTCGGAAAGTTATTCGTGATGAAATTCAATCACACTATTGTTCTAAATTTGCCTGGAAAACCTGGCTGACGTGGCCAGATTTGATCGAAATCCACTCTTCAGTGGTAGAAAACTTGCTCGTGAGCTGATCATATAGCAAAAACAGTTGCAACACATATTGAAAAATTAGCTCGGAGTAAAGACTTTGAAATCCCAAAAAGTGCTCAGAACTCACCGATGCACAAAAAAAGTTAGACTGGCATCTTAAAAAGTTCTTAACATCATCTTCTAAGCTAGTCCATGCGGGATATATAGTAGACAAAAGGTCGATTAAATACGAATATATTCAGTTCTTAACCGGTATATATAGGGAAGAAATAATTACGAACCGATATGAACTTTTGTGCGGTAATTATGGAGCCAGAATTGAAATATGGGGGTCGCTTTATATGGGGGCTATATACAATTATGAACACGAGTCTACCAAAAATGGCAAATTTTTTAGTGTTTGTTATATTGGTAGAATTCTTGACGTTTTGAAAGATTTTGCAAAATATTCATCTACAACTATGAAAAACTTAGGTTAGGTTAGGTTATGTGGCGTTCCACATTGCAGTGAAACCACTTAGAGAAGTTTTGAAACCCTCAGAAATGTCACCAGCATTACTGAGGTGGGATAATCCACCGCTGAAAAAGTTTTTGGTGTTCGGTCGAAGCAGGAATCGAACCCACGACCTTGTGTATGCAAGGCGGGCATGCTAACCATTGCACCACGGTGGTTCCCATGAAATACTTCATAAATTTTCTATAGAATTTACATTTTTACAACATTTACTACAGAAATAAAATTCTGACAAAATTGTCTATAGAAATAAAATATTGACAAAATTTTCTATAGAAATTAATTTTTGACAAAATTTTGTATAGAAATTTAATTTTGAAAAAAATTCCTAAAGACATAAAATGTTCTATAGAAATAAAATTTTGACAAAATTTTCTATGGCAATAAAATTTTGGTAGATTATTTTTTGCTCGAGTGGCAATCGTGATTTTTCTGTGATTGGGGGGATCGGTTTATTTGGGGGCTATATATAAATAGGAACCGATATGGACCAATTTATGCATGGTTGTTAAAGACCATATACTAACACCACGTACTAAGTTTCAACCGGATCGGATGAATTTTGCTCCTCCAAGAGGCTCTGGAGTTCAAATCTGGGGATCGGTTTATATAAGGCCTATATATAATTACACGCAAAGAAAAAAAAACGTTTGGAAAACGTGTACCGAAAACGTTTTTCTTTTGTTAGAGTTTTTTGAATTGCTTCACAAATTTTAAACTTTTATCACCAAAAAAATTCGTTTGTTACAAAAATTTTATTTTTTCAATAAAAAAAGTTATTTTTGAAACAACAACACAGTCCATTTCGTTTATATCAAACACTGTTCTTTTCTGACTTTAGGCCTTTAATAAGACACATTTTACAGTTCAAAATTTAATATACTACAATGTAATGTTGAACATTTTTTCGGAATCTTCCGAACATATCCGGAATATATGTAACAAAAAAAAACTTTGGTCGAAGCAGGGATCGAACCCACGACCCTTGGCATGAGATTCGGACGTAACAACCACTGCTCCACGGTGCCAAACTAAATGTTTGTTTCTGTTAAATAAACTTTGTTTATTCGGTTCGTGGGCGCCGCAAGTTATGCTATATAAATATAACTTATATGGATATTTATCTATTGATGACCATAACAGGTACATAGCTCAGTGGTTAGTGTGTTGGCTTACAAAGTGCATGGTCCGCGGTTCGATTCTCCGTCCAGGTGAAAGGTAAAAAAATTTTAAAAATTTATAAAATCGTATAATTTCTTCTACATTGTTGGTATTACAGGAAAAGGTGTTAAGAACTAAAAAACCTCGTGGATGTGAGGGAAGAAAACAATGTTTTTTTTTTTTTTTTGAGTTTGTCTTTATGAAATTGTTTTTACATCCTGGAAAAGAATAAACGTTTATCACAAAAAGTATATACTTTTCTTCCAAATACACTTCCTTACAGCGAAAAACAAATGAGAAACGAACATTGTTTGTCTAAAATTTCGTTTGGGAGGAAAGAATTATTTTTTTGCGTGTATGGACCAATTCTGGCATGGTTGTTAGATACCATATACTAACACCACGTACCAAATTTTAACAGGATCGGATGAATTTTGCTCCTCCAAGAGGCTTCGGGGGCTCAAATCTGGGGATCGGTTTATATGGGGGCTATATATAATTTTGGACCGATGTGGACCAATTTGTGCATGGTTGTTAGAGACCGTATACCAACACCATGTACCAAATTTCAGCCAGATCTGATGATTCTAATACTCATTATAAGATATATATCTTTTGTATTAGGAAACCAAAATAAATAAATGAAATGAAAAAGTGAACCGATATGGCCAATCCGACCTACATCAATAACAACTACTTGCGCCAAGTTTCAAGTCGATAGCTTGTTTCGTTCGGAAGTTAACGTGACGGACGGACGGACATGCTTAGATCGACTCAGAATTTCACAACGACCCAGAATATATATATATATATATATATATATATATATATATATATATATATATATATATATATATATATATATATATATATATATATATATATATATATATATATATATATATATATATATATATATATATATATATATATATATATAGTTTATGGAGTCTTAGAGTAATATTTCGATGTGCTACAAACGTTTTATACCCTCCTATGGTGGAGGGGATAAAAAAAAGGTTTTCGAATTTCTCCCATATTTTTCTAAAATGAGCAAATTTTCACAAATTGTGCCTGTCTTGAACTTCGTATGGAGCAAAAATTATTTTAAAAATTTTCTTAAACAACAGAAACAATTTAATATTTTTAATAATTTTTTTAATTTAATTTTAAATTTAATGTAATATGTTTAATATTTTCTTTCATGGTGGATTTACAAAAACGTATAGACTTTTATTTTTTTAACAGCTTAGGCCAACTTGGTAATATCTGCATTCAAATACCATATCTCTCATTCACCAAAATCAATGGATGGCAACTCTGTCAACTAGTCATATTAAACACAGATTGTAAATGTACCACAGCGTCGGTGTGCCTCTTTGAAAAGAAGCGAAGAATTTCTATTATAATGAAATAAGTGCATACAAAAATACTTTGTGGGTAAAACATCACGAATAACACCACAAAACAAATTGAAACATGCAATTAACGTGCAATCATTTTCACAATTTTATCACCATTCGCTTCACTCGTTTCGCGCTGATAAAAATAATGTTACCATAAAAAATAAATAAACAATAAAAACTGAAGGCAACAGCTGATGATTGATAAAGCAGAGGGTGCAATGCTAATCAGATCAGCATGTTTTCGCCGGTATCGATGATAACAGGTGATTGATAAGTATTGTGGAATTATGCGATCATAGATGAACAATTAATATGTTCAACGATCGAAATATAATGCATGAGTTTAATACCAAATTTCAAAATGTCTTGGGCTTAGGGCGATTGCAGCACCAGCGGACATCCTGGACCGTGTCGTAAGTCTTAGCTCATCCACAATCTTCCTTAAAATTCTAATGACAGGCGAACCGGAGACCTACAAGCGTCGTACGGGGGAATTCTTCGTTTTTCCTTCTATTCGTAGTAGGACTCTAAGAAGAAATATTATGTTATTTGACCTCATCAAGGAGGAGAGCGATGGGTTCGCGCGGGTAGGTCTCGAGGACAGCGGTTCTGAGTTGTTGGTGTAGGCTGCGGGTACATCGTGTGTCGTTTGTTTTGGACGAGTAAGGGTGATGTAGGGTGTGATGGCGCTTGTGGCAAATTCTGCATCCGGATGTAGTGAAGAAGAATCTGCAACATTAACGCTGTAACCTCGATTTTTTGTATTATTTTCTGCATGTGCGTAACAGGTGAGGCAAGCCGCAAAGGCGGCATGTGTAAGATGTAGCCTTGGCTACTTTATTTCCAGAGAATTTCGGGTTGATGGTGATCTGGGCTATAGAAGGAAGAAAGAAAATTTGGTGTTTTTGTTTTGTGGAAGAACAATGATTTTCGTGAGGGATATTCATAATATTATCTTCGCCTGTATAGGGTTTCGCGCCTTAAACGCCAGGAATTCGGTGGAAGATTATCGTCCGGAATAACGACCAGAGTTGGGTCCCTTATACTTCCCCTGTAGTCTGCCACTTGTGGCTTTTTTAAAGCTCACACAAGTACTCTGACTTTCATCTAATAAAACCTAACTGACCTAAGGACCGAAGATAATTCTCTTGCAAAGCCTCAAACAATTGTCAAATATTGGAATGGAATAATTCTTTCCCACAAGACTTGATATTATACCTAAACTTATTCATTGCAATTTTATTTATATGCAAATATCCATTGCAATGTGCTTTATTTGGATTTACTCTATATAGTTATTATTATCAATCAACTCATTTAATGCGAGGAGTACAATCAACATATAACTATGGTCTCTTATTCGCCAAGAACAAAATCAGATGCAAACTCTTTAGGTACAATAATAGAATTGACTTTGACAATGATATGACATTTTCTCAATTGAAAAATTCAAAGAAGAAAAAAATTATTTGTAATGGGTTGCATGGTTGAGATGTGAAAATATATTTTAAATAATAGCCATGTTTTTTTTGGGGATTTAAAAATTTAAACAAAATAAGAAGGCTACAATTGGCTGCAACGCGTTTTTCTATTGCGTTGAATGAATTAAATTTAAGGTGCCAGCTGATATAATGTGATTTCCTAAGAGATGCTTACATCGATTAAATGAAGTAGGTTAGGTTAGGTGGCAGCCCGATGTATCAGCTTCACTTAGACTATTCAGTCCATTGTGATACCACATTGGTGAACTTCTCTCTTATCACTAAGTGCTGCCCGATTCCATGTTAAGCTCAATGACAACGGACCTGCTTTTTAAAGCGCAGTCCGAACGGCGTTCCACATTGCAGTGGAACGCCGTTCCACTGCAATGTTTTCCAAACGTTTTTTTTCTTTGCGTTAAGCCTCGTCAAGTCTTCGTTTGATAAGCCGTTCGAATAATTTTCCAGATGTGTCCAGCAAGTATGCACAACGATGGCGGCGCTGGGTCGCCCTTGCTGATCTTCCACGTTTTGTTCTTTCCATGCTTTAGGGAAGATTCCTCCTATTAGTGTTTGGTACCTATTTCCTTAATTACCTCTGCCATCAGGACCAGGACTTCTTGTCCTTGAGGCTTTTGGCGGCATTTTGCAGTTCCTCTGTTGTAAAGATAGGGATGCTTGTTGGTTGATCCACGACAACGCCAGACCCCATATTGGCCAAGTCGTCAAAACAGCAGTGCCCTTTTTAGTCGAATCATCATGGGAGATAAGAAATGTTGAAGCAAAGAAAGGAGTTTGGGGCCACCCACTAGGGACGCCGAAACCGAGAGTTAAGCTATTTATTCATTCAAAAAGATTGAAGATATTGGAATGCGTGGTACACTGGCGAATGTTCGAACGTAACACCACTATCAATAAGGAACACATTGTTCAGCTGAACCGTGTAAATTAAGCTATTCGCCTTAAAAGACCCGATTGACAAGATCAAGCCATCTTGAAGCACAACTTCAGTTCGACAAAGCAGGAGTCCAAGAGCTCAAATGGGTGATCCTTCAGCTTCCTCCATACATGTCCTTGTACCTACCGAATATCACATTTTCCACTCTTGACCAATCCCTATGGGAATTGGTAAATGGCGAAAGAACCCTAAAATATGGCTCAAAAACTTCTTCACTACACTAGACCGGATATATTTTGGCGAAACGGCACCAACGATTTGGTGGAAAAGTGTCAGTTTAGTTGTTCTAGTTGGAAAGATATTTACCAGTGTATGGCCAATTTAAAAAAATAAATCCTCTGGAACGAAACTCTCCTTTGTTATAAAGCATTTTCTTTTCATTGATTGTATCTAGACTTTTTCTATTTGCTTTTAAAGAAAGTTTTTTGTTTTTTGCGTCAAAAGAAAAGTTCGTTTATCTTAAATTTCGTTCCACAGAAAAGAAAAGACAATGATGCAACTGTCGAATGTTACTAAATGTGTCTGGAATCCTGCACTCCTGGTCGTACATAATTAGTAACCTTTTTACAGTGTTACAATTGAACTCTTATTATATCTTCTATCCCATGTTATGCTTTTAATGACCATATAATGATTACTGGGGCCATGTTAAAAAAACATTGTTGATTTGCGTATAATAAACAAATTTTCACCAATTTTGTACACTCATCTGTTACAAGAAGAAAAATCTAAACTAGGTTTGATTCATTTGCCTAATTGATCTTATAAACCCTCTTCAGAACTGTGATTAATTTATCTTCTATGCAAATTTCAACGACATTCCCATTCATTGATGGACATATGAGCTCATACAGAATAGTTAAAATGTGAAAATTTCACCAAAAAACACATAAAATATTATATGGCGCTATTGTTAAAGAGAATGAAGTGTACTTAGCGAGTCAGTTGGGAAGGTGGCTAGTAAGTCAGTCAATCGGTTATGCGAACAAATTTATTTAAATTAGAAATACAGCTTTTCCCTCTTCCCTCACCGCCTAAACTAGATATTAGATTTCATTGTAGTGTGAATGTAGTAAACATCCACATAAACACCGGCATGAAGTCATCATCACCAACATAGTCGCCGCCGGCGACAACGTTGACGTCTAATAGATTAATAAATAGTCTCGCTGAGAATGGGTCCATATGTAGGTCTAGTGGCTTGTATGCGCCTTTCCTCCAACATGTCTGTCCGTCTGCCTGCATGTCTACCCATAGAAGCTTGAATGTCCCATTTGTAAATAAGAAATATAGTTCTTGAACACGCGTATAAATGCTGTAGTTGATTCTGTTTTTTTTCTCAATTTTCTCAAATTTCTAAATATGTTTATCAGTAACCACATTATTATAAAGCATGAAAAGAATGTTGTACTGCTGCTGCTGCTGCTGACGATGATGCTTGAATGAGAGGGACGAACTATCTACAATGATGATTGATGTCGTTGCTGGTTGTTTCCTATGTTTGATGCACTATCTAGACCATTTGTATTCTGTACAAATAAAAATATGGTCGTACTTTTTTACACAGCATCTAAATTTAGTTTGATTAGAGAAAATAATGTATTAACAAATCAAGGACAATTTTGCGTACATGAAATGACCAAAGATTATTTATTTTATTTATGGTTGACCTTTTTATTAGATATGTCGTCATACTGTTGATTTCTATCCAAAATTGCAATAATTCTGCAATTTTGTATCAGGTTACAGATGCAACTAAGGTAATTTTCTCATTGTCCAGTTATTACACTGAAAAAATATTGTCTAGAGCACATAGACTTCTTGGCCTCAAAAAATACAAATGAGAGTTTTGCATGCAGTTAGGCATGGTAGAGGCATTTCTTTGAAACCAAGTTTTTGTTTGTGACAAAAAGTCGATATACTCTTCATAGAAAGCATTTGTCTTTACTACAGTTGCTTTTTCTATTTCGGGATTAGAGAATAAACAAAAATATATTACCCGAAAATAGCTTTATTGTTTTTAAAAATATTCCCCATTAAGATCTATGCACTTTTGCATGCCTTTGAAACTATTATCGAAGCAAGTTTGTCACTCTGATTGCGGTATCTTCAAAACATGCATTCCGCTTCTTAAGGTATCGAAAAACGTTGATCTTTCAGTTAATTTTCAAGAACGGGAATAAAACGAAGTCATTCGGTGCCAAGTAAGGACTAAATGGTGGATGACCCATAAAATCGATGTTTGAGTACTCAAAAATGCAATTGTTTATGCCGCTGTGTGAGAGCTCGCATTGTCGTTGTGAAGATGTGGAAGAAACTAACATTGCTCGTTTACCGACTGTTCCTAGTACTACATCAAAAAACTAAATGTCGATAAATCAGGAAACGAATTATTTCAACGTTCGATGATTGAATAATAAATAGTCCCACCTGCATGTAGATAACAGGTTGACTGATAAGTCCCCGGTCTAACAAAGAAAAACACATTTTTTTGTCAAAATTTGTTTTTATTATTCAACATAGTTCCCTTCAACGATTATAGCGACCTTCCAACGATACAACGATTATAACGACCTTACAATTTTTTGATACCATTTTGGTAGTACTCCTTCGGCCTCAGTTTCGGCGATCACCTCTTCATTGCAGCCAATTTTTTTCCCTGCGAGCATCCTTTTGAGGTCTGAGAACAAGAAAAAGTCGCTGGGGCCAGATCTGGAGAATACGGTGGGTGGGGAAGCAATTCGAAGCCCAATTCATGAATTTTTACCATCGTTCTCAATGACTTGTGGCACGGTGCGTTGTCTTGGTGGAACAACACTTTTTTCTTCTTCATATGGGGCCGTTTTGCCGCGATTTCGACCTTCAAACGCTCCAATAACGCCATATAATAGTCACTGTTGATTGTTTTTCTCTTCTCAAGATAATCGATAAAAATTATTCCATGCGCATCCCAAAAAACAGAGGTCATTACTTTGCCAGCGGACTTTTGAGTCTTTCCACGCTTCGGAGACGGTTCACCGGTCGCTGTCCACTCAGCCGACTGTCGATTGGACTCAGGAGTGTAGTGATGGAGCCATGTTTCATCCATTGTCACATATCGACGGAAAAACTCTGGGGTATTACGAGTTAACAGCTGCAAACACCGCTCAGAATCATCAACACGTTGTTGTTTTTGGTCAAATGTGAGCTCGCGCGGCAGCCATTTTGCACAGAGCTTCCGCATATCCAAATATTGATGAATGATATGACCAACATGTTCCTTTGATATCTTTAAGGCCTCTGCTATCTCGATCAGCTTCATTTTACGGTCATTCAAAATCATTTTGTGGATTTTTTGATGTCTTCGTCGGTAACCACCTCTTTCGGGCGTCCACTGCGTTCAACGTCTTCCGTGCTCATTTCACCACGCTTGAATTTTGCATACCAATCAATTATTGTTGATTTCCCTGGGGCAGAGTCCGGAAACTCATTATAAAGCCAAGTTTTTGCTTCCACCGTATTTTTTCCCTTCAGAAAACAGTATTTTATCAAAACACGAAATTCCTTTTTTTCCATTTTTTTTCACAATAACAAAGGTTGCTTCACAAAAGACGCTCTATCTCACAAACTAATTGACGTGACATACAGACGTCAAATTTTGACACGAATCATTTGAAGGTTGGTACTATATAAAAATAATATGCATTTAATACTAGCGACGCCATCTATGTGTCAGACCGGGGACTTATCAGCCAACCTGTAAGTTTTGGCTTCAACTATCAAATTATTGCTTTTTCTGAAACCTGGCTTCAAAATAATGTACTAGACTCTAAAATTTTCTGTAGTAAATATCACATTTATAATTGTGTTCGAGAAAACTGGAGGAGGCATTTTTATTACAGTTCGTTTCTTGTTCCTATATTCCACCCTCTTCAAAAGAGGATCTATATACAGAGATGGTCTGTATCAAACTTCTTGAGGTTTGCGACTTTCGCAAAGTTGTAAACGTCACATACACAGAAAAAAATATTACCAAAATATTTTCAATTAAAAAGTTAATTGAAGTTGAAAATTTTTTCAATTAATAAATTAATTGATACAATTAACTTTTTAATCATGATAGAAGCATTAAGTTAATTAAGTCAATGATTGAAAATTTTTAAATTTGTAATAAAAAAATTAATTGATACAATTAACTTTTTAATCAAATTCGGAAGACTAATTCAGTTAAAAAAAGTGCTGATTTTTTTTTTAATTTTTAAGTAAAAATGTATTTCAAACAACCATTTGTTAATCCAAATAAAAACTCTAAGCCAATTCAGAAAGTAATTAAAAATAGTTACATTTTTTAATTAATAAATTAATTGAGTTTTGCAATCAACATCAATTAAATTTTTAATTGAATCAATTAAAAAATTAATTGAAATTAATTTGAAAATCAATTAATTTTTTAATCAAGAATTTTTTCTATGCCCAATTAAAACTATGATTGATACTATCATTTTCGTGATTGAAGACATTTCAATTAAAAAATTAATTGGATCAATTAATTTGGTGATTGAATCAGAAAAATTTTTTTTTGTGTGTACGCGTCGTAAATGTAGAAAAATTAACAAGCGTTCTTCCACAAATTTCTGCAGAAACTGACGGCGAAGAAAAATCACTGCTTAAGAGTGACTTTTTTAGAGCCAATTTCTATAATAATTAAAAATTGTCAAAACTTTAGCTAGTCATTCGTTGATGCAACGAAATCTTGGATGAACATTATGGACCACGCAAAATCCCAATAGTTTGAAGTAGCGAATGCGAGATGTAAAACTACCCAGCAAAAAAAAAAGCGTCGCCAAAAAAGCAGTGACAATGTTGTTTTTGGATCCGGAAGTGATGCAAAATTGGCGCAGAAGCGATGAATTTAACATGCACACAAAAAAATATTTTTTTGATTCAATCACGAAATTCATTGATCCAATCAATTTTTTAATTGAAATGTCTTCAATGACAGAAATGATAGTATCAATTAAAAAATTAATTGACACTCAATTAAAAAATGAATTATTTTTTAATTAGATCAATTAATTTGTGTGATTGATTTTTATTTCAATTAAAAAAATTGTTGATTCAATTAAATTTTTAATTGAATATTTGTTAAAACCCAATTAAGATTTTAAATGAAAACATTTTCGTAAAATTTTTCTCTGTGTGGGCTTGTCATAGGACGGATGCCCACCATTTCAACAGCAGTTGCACTGAATTTGCATCACTTCTTAAGTTTTGATCCGAACTCAGTGTTTTGGATGTGAATTAAAAAATTTTGTGATATTTTGCTAAATAAATAAGTTATATAATTTTTTTTAATGATTTTTATGCATTCTAACGCTTGTCTGAAACGTTTGACTTTAAAAAGTTTAAAAAATTCGAAATTTTTCTGGAATGGATATTGCATTTATTTCGACCACATTTTAGTAATTTGTACTTTTTTATTATTTTTGATTCTATTTTTAACCTATTTGAAACAAAGAAAAAGTTAAAACTACACATTAAAAATATGAAAAAAGCGAGTTATAAAAAATTGAATTAAAGGAACTTCCTCTGTTGTTAAAATAAAGAACATTTTTGGGAGGACATTTTTGGAAGTGCTTTTAAAGTTGTGCCTTTAGAATAACTTCCTGTCACAGAATGCGACAGGCAAACCCTGTCCAAATAGTAAACATGATCCGTCTTCTGTCGTTGGTTTTCCTGAGTTTTTGGAAGACAAATGTCAAACAAATGATTATGTACCACTCAGAATTTACTGTTTTGGGTTGTTCTAGTGGTACTATTGCAATATGTACAGTTTTTCTGAAAAAAAAAACAGGCTATCGTTTGCTTGGAAGTGCTTCGTGTGTTACCAACTTGGATGGCTCAACTTGAAACAGCCGTACAGAGACTGTAAATTTACAGTTTATAAACTATTTGGAGCATCTCTTTCGACAAATCGACACGAGCCTTTTCTTCAACGATTGACAAATTGTTTAGGATCCAACGCGAACTAATTTTTGACGGTCAAATATTCATGCAATATTGATTGTATGCTGAACCCATTAATGGCTAAGGTTGTCTCAATATCACGTCATAGCCACATGACGATCTTGCAATATCAATTGGCGCACTGCATCAACGGTTTCCGGAACAAAAACTGATTAAATTCACTATATTTATTTATTTCATTTTTTATTATCGATAAATACTGGCCCATTAATTTTTGGCGATGAAGCTCCGTCAATCATCGCCAAAAATTGAATTAAGTTCATTGATGAATCTTTGAAGTTACTGTAAACAACACAAATAGCGTTTGTATGTCAAAACGTTCTGAGTACGTATAACTTCAAAATTGCCGAGCTTTACGGTTGAGAGATTGCCTAGGTTAGGTTAGGTATAGTGGCAGTCCAATATTTCAGGCTCACTTAGACTATTCAGTCCATTGCGATACCACAATGGTGAACTTCTCTCTTATCACTGAGTGCTGCCCGATTCTATGTTAAGCTCAATGACAAGGGACCCCCTTTTTATAGCCGAGCGCGAACGGCGATCCACATTGCAGAGAAACAATTTACTGAGGTGGGATAATCCTCTGAAAAACGTTTTGGTTTTTGGTCGAAACTGGGTTTGACCCCACGACCCTGTGTGTGCAAGGCGCCCATGGTAACAATTGCACCACGGTGGCCAGGGTTACAGATGCAACCAGGGCCATTTTCTCATTGTCCAGTTATAAAAGTGGAAAAATATTTATTGTCCTTAAAATATAAATGCGATTTCTCCAATTTTAACTATTTGAACCGATTGTCTTGACCTCAAATGTCCACAACAAAGTCCCTAAGTATCTACAACAGATCCGATATTAACCGAATTTGCACCATTTTTTATCCAATGCAAAAGTGGTTATATGTATGCAGTATATATATCAATCCATTACGAGGAGATGTTTTCAAAGAAAATTATTGTATGCGTTCCGAACTTTTGGTCGTATATATTTTTTCTCCTACTTTAAATGTATCTATGTTTACGAACGACTCGAATATTTTATATCCAACTTTCAATCATCATTCATTAAAAAATGCATTATCGTATTTACCTGTGTGGCTATTACTCATCCATCGGTCATCCATTCATTTTTATTGCCGCGCCCAGCACTTCTAATGATGACAGGTGCTTTCAAATATTCTATTTTAAATTATTAGCGTTATTAAAAAAAATAGGAAAGTAAATAAATAAGTGATACGATCATACTTAACGATAAGAGTGTTGTTGTTCTCTATTTATTTTGATAAGAAGTGAACAGTGTTTTCGTCATCATACTAAAAAAGTTTATTTACATAATTTGCATTCCCCAATACCTATGATTGTTTGAATTATGTTAAAAAGTCTTTATCCACTTGAGAAGTAAATTTTGGTTAATTAAGTTAAGCATAAGTAGCTAATCAATAAGTGGTTGATATGTTGATATTAAATAGGCATTCTAAATATAAATATGATAATTCTGCTAATTCGATCAACTCTGTTTTTAGCATAACTTATTTAAGTTTAGTAATTTAATTGTAAAAAATTTGTGTTTTTTTTATTTTCAGGTTGGTCTCTTATTTATCACCTAATATCAAAAATATATACAAAAATACAATCCTTACTCGTAATGTAAGTATTGAAGAAATATATATCGAAATAATTATTGTCCACTTTTTGGTGCCATGAACCTTCGCCATGAACCTTTGAATACAAGATGGGAATACTACGCCACGATGACATTTACAATACAAGATTCGAAAATATCCCTGAAGGAAATGTCAATAGTGAAACTGTAGTGAATCACTACTGACCATGTCACCAATACTACTGACAAAATATATCCCATACAATGTATTTTGCTATAGACATTTAACATATGCTTGTCATTGAAAATCCACTACTGACAGTAGACCTACTGACTAGATGGTACTTATGAGACCATAACGAGACATTGATACTAATGAGTCAGTAGTACTTTATCGCTACTTTAGTCAACACTTCTGGATTTTTTTTTTTGCAAAAAAGGTTACTTTGTTGACTTAAATTATATTATTTATTTTTTGTTTTTTGCAAAAAATTAACATAAAATCAAATCATACATGGATCCTATAGCTTGTTCAATAAATAGATCATGTTGTCCTCGTTGTCATCGCTTCCATCTTTTTTATGTTGTGACTTGCTTCTAGTAGGCTGCTTGAAATGTAGCTCTTAAACATTTATCTGACAGTGGTGCAGAACTGTAAATAACGACTGAAAATAGAAAAATTAATAATATATACGGTCATTTTCATGTAGCTCCGTTAGGCTTTAACTGCCAGTTTACAGAAGGAAAATTGCAAATAAATTTAACAGAAAAATGTTCAGTTAAGTTCCTATTGGCATATGGAATATATAGGCAAGGTGACAGAAATGTCCATAGTATGGTTTAAAAGTTCGTTAGCTAACGTAGCACTAACGGAGCTTCATGGAAATGGGGGATAATATATTACGTTGTCTAAACAGATTTTACCTATCATAGCCGCAAATAACTAGTCTTTATTTCTTTAACCAGTAGATCCTCTGGGCAAATTCTGGTTGGTGCTGTTTTGATTAACCACTATTTTGACTCGATAATTCTGATTTCTGTTGTTTCTATCCATCAAAGACGCAATAAAATGTCCACCGAACTCTGCACAGGCTCACTGTCCTCTCTTCGAAGTTTTTTTTGCAAAATTTTTATACGATTGTTTTTCACTAGTCTTTTTAAATTTCTTTTGCTCATATTACAGCTGTCAAAAATGTCTACCATCAAACGCAAGTGTAGACCATTTGTTGACTATGTCACCATAATAGTTGACAAAAGTGGTGACTTTAAGATACTAGACCCCAGTCTTCCTACAGGGATACTTTTCGACTATTCGAATTTTTATCCAAAAAAGTCGATGTCGACTTTTGTAATATTCAAACTTGACTAATCGACTTTTGGTATTTTTGAAAATTGAGACGAAGCAAAAAGTCGAAATCTTGTCATTAGATTTGGAACTCTGATAGTATCTGTACTCGACATTATATATTTGAAAAAATATTTTGGAAGGTATACATGTGTCGAAAAACCTATTGTTTCCAAATTTTACAAAAGCCGAAAACTTGACTTAGTAGTAATGTATCTCTTTATTTCTAAGGTAAATATATGATTACATTTTATGGTGTAATAAATCAAGAAATTGTATGATTTCATTCAAATAAAAAAAATAGAGTAAGAGTAAGTTAAAAAGTTAGAGTAAGAAATAAGAAGATATACGGCTCTGACAAATGTCGTCAGCTGGCCCAAATGAATATTGCAGTTCAGTATAAAGTTGAAAATTATCTTTGTATAAGAATTTTAAAATCCAATGATATTCTGTTATAATCAGCTGTCTATAACGTATCGCCGCCTTAATATAAGTAATCAGATTCAACCAAGTTTGCGATTATCCTCCATCTAATATTTGATAACTTCATCCTCCGATAGTTGAGATTTTTCAAAATAATGCTGCCGATATAGACCCAGTAAAGGACATTTTGCAATAAAATGTTGTAAAGTTTCATTTTCCCGCAAATTACATAGGTACATTGTGTGTTCACTTCAGTTTGGTTTGAGTATGTATTTCCGTTGAGGTATAAATATTAGGTCACATCTGGCTTTCATTAGGTCACATCTGGCTTTCATTGACTTTTGCATATCTTGCAAAAGTCGAAAGGTCGTCTTTGTGATTTTTATTACAATCCCTTTTAGGTTAAGTCGTTTTTTTAAGTTTTGTGATCAGACCTTTTTACATCAACCATAATTGGAATAATCATAGAGAGAACTCTCTGCATAAAATTTCTAATTTGTATGGCGATTCCTCTCTGGTTTCAAGTTTCATATTCTCTCCACATGCTATCATCTTTTGATCTACTACAATGAAGCGCCCCAAGCCATCGTGGTAGGTTAGCATACCCGCCTTGTATACAAAGGGTCGTGGGTTCAATTCCTGCTTCGACCGAACACCAAAAAGTTTTTCAGCGGTAATGCTGGTGACATTTCTGAATATTTCAAAGATTCTCCAAATAGTTTCACTGCAATATGGAACGCCGTTCGGACTCGGCTATAAAAAGGAGGTCCCTTGTCATTGATCTTAACATGGAATCGGGCAGCACTCAGTGATAAGAGAGAAGTTCACCAATGTGGTATCACAATGGACTGAATAGTCTAAGTGAGCCTGATACATAGGACTGCCTCCTAACCTAACCTAACCTTGTACATAATATTTCGTGTTTCAGTTCATTCATCCAACATCTCTTTTCATTTCCAAAGCTCTAGCTGAAGTCTGAGTTCTTCTGGCGAACAAGTATGTTTGTATCACAATGGACTGAATTGTTTAAGTGAGCCTGAAATATCGGGCTCTCGCTTAACCTATATTCAGGTCCCTATGTTTCCCGGTAGGATCCCGGTAGGATCCGCTCCATTTTTATAGACTCCTTGATCCATTTGATTGGTAATGTACGATTATCTTCTTTACATAACCTGTTATACGGTGAAAAGTAGTATCTTATCCAATCGTCTCGTATCGATTATGGATCTTAAAGGGTGATACGGTCAAAATTTGGTCAAGGGAAAACGCGTGTAAATCGGTGAAATCGTTTATTTAAAAAATCAAATTAAATTTCTTTTTCAAGTTCAATTAGTATAAAATTCAGGAAAAATATTCAGTTAGGCTTTCGCTTTTCCAAATCCGAATTGCCGGGCCTCACGCTTCACACCTGCCATCAGATTTTGTACAGCCACCTTGCCCACCTTCTTCGCCGCAGAAAGCCAGTTTGCCTTGAACTGCTGCTCGCCCTTAGCAGTTTTTTTGGTCTTCTTTAGGTTCCGCTTGACAATAGCACAGTATTTCTCAATTGGGCGGAGCTCTGGCGTGTTGGGAGGGTTCTCGTCCTTGGGAACCACCTGCACGTTGTTGTCGGCGTACCACTCCATGGCCTTTTTACCGTAATGGTAATATTCCAAATCCGACCAAAACAGTACGGAACAACCGTGTTTCTTCAGGAAAGGCAGCAGACGTTTATTCAAACACTCTTTCACGTAAATTTCTTGGTTGACAGTCCCGGAAGCTATGAAAATACTGCTTTTCAAGCCACAGGTACAGATGGCTTTGCCAAACCAGATATTTCTTTGCGAACTTTGACAGTTTTATGTGCTTCAAAATATCTGCTACCTTTCCCCTTCCTTTTGCCGTATAAAACTCCTGTCCCGGAAGCTGCTTGTAGTCGGCTTTGACGTAGGTTTCGTCGTTCATTACCACGCAGTCAAACTTCGTCAGCATCGTCGTGTACAGCCTCCGGGATCGCGCTTTGGCCGTCGTATTTTGTTTATCATCGCGATTTGGAGTCACTACCTTCTTGTAAGTCGATAGTCCGGCTCGTTTTTTGGCTCGATGCACGGTTGTAGACGATACACCCAGCTTATTTGCGGTATCTCGGAGAGAGAGGTTAGGGTTTCGCTTGAAACTACCGGCAACTCTCTTTGTCGTCTCGGTTTTCGATTGCCCCCCGATCCAGACTTCCTGGCTGTCGACAAACGTTCCCCAAACACTTTAATTACATTTGTAACGGTTGATTTGGCAACTTTTAGCGATTTTGCCAGCTTTGCGTGCGAGTATCTCGGATTTTCGCGATGCGCGAGCAAAATTTTGATACGCTGCTCTTCTTGCTTGGACGGCATTTTGACAAGTGAAGAGTGAATTCCAAAATCAAAATATGAGCAACATTCTACACACACACACCTTCAAAATGAGGGGTGTTTTTTTAAATGCAAAATTGAAAGAAATACGTCAAGTTTATATTGACCCAATTTTGACCGTATCACCCTTTAGAGCATTTTTTCATAGACATTTCGGTAATACCATCCTCACTGTAACATAATAACTTCCATCATCTTAGCTTCGTTTTCGTCTATTCACGGAGCCACCGTGGTGCAATGATTAGCATGCTCGCCTTGCATACACAAGGTCGTGGTTTCGATTCCTGCTTCGACCGAACACCAAAAAGTTCTTCAGCGGTGGATTATCCCACCTCAGTAATGCTGGTGACATTGCTGAGGGTTTCAAAGCTTCTCTAAGTGGTTTCACTGCAATGTGGAAAGCCGTTCGGACTCGGCTATAAAATGGAGGTCCCTTGTCATTGAGCTTAACATGGAATCGGGCAGCACTCAGTGATAAGAGAGAAGTTCACCATTGGGGTATCACAATGGCCTGAATAGTCTTAGTAAGCCTGATACATCGGGCTGCCTCCTAACGTAACCTAACATATCCCTAAGTTTGATGTCCTACTCATCCATCTTCTTTAGACGATCCTTATTGTAAAACGTTCGGGTGTTTTTCACAATGTTTAGAATCTCTTTTTCCTTGCCATCAATGCTTTTACTAGTTACGCCGATTGCACAGATTGATAAAAATCTCAAAATACTATATTTTTATCAATCTTCGATATCCATGTACTGAGATTAATATCAAGTGAATGAAATAGACGAAATTTTTCCGTCAAGGTTATTACCTATATTTGTTCGCCCGGAAATTATTCAGAATTTTGAAATTGGACTTGATCGCTTCTGTTAATGTTAGTACTATCCGAAGCTATGGTGTTAGTTAGAATTGTTTCCTACTAATACTTCGTTACCTGGAAGTTTGATTTCAAATATCAGTTGTTGTAATTCCGATGAAGGTGATGATATTTACGAGTAGTTTTACAAGTAGAATGGTATCATGTTTAATTTTCCATTTTACTTTTTCAGCCCATGACATCCTTTGTTGAAAACTATAAAGAAAAAATAAAAAATATAATTTTTATTTAATTCTCTGAGTTGATCTTTGGAATTTTGAGATTTTTCTTTGATTTAAATCTTAAAATAACGAAAACGCTGTTGCTGTGGTTTTTCTTTATTTTATTCTTGAAAATTTGTTTGTTTTTTCTCGGATATACCGTCGATGATCATTTTTAGCGAAATAATATATTTTACAAAGCAAATAACTTTCAATTTGAATAAGAACAAAATCTTGCCAAATACATTTTGCGTAGGTCAAAGTACTCCCAACATATTATATGTTCACATAAAAGAGATTTTTCGGCATTATAAAAACTATATTTTTGAGACATAGTTATGCTAAAAAAGCGAGAGTGCATAACCAGAATAAAAAAATCGTTGGATTAAATTAGGTCCTTTGGTTTGGTATTTGAATGGGCCATGGATGGTACAAATATTTCAGGATTTACAGAATTTGGGAATCCTTTCATAACAGCTATGGATGTGGTAAACCAACATTTTGTAATCAGCAAGAGATTTTATGATTATTGAATACAGATTACTTCATCGAATAGGCCATGGTGCGTTAACACCACCTATCTCGCAATGGTCACAAGTCAATAACCAGAAATGCTTCTGTTGGCAAACAATCAGACAAACAGACATACGATCGGTCAAAACATAATTCTCTTTATGGTCAGTCAACTTGTCTTACTCACAACCACAATTGGTGAACGATGGAAATATGGCAAATGAAAATGAAAAACCAATAAAAGAAAATTACCTTAACAATTTATGGCTATTAAAAATTATACAGCTAACCAATGTAACTGTACAAAAAGAGTTAAATAGCCAGAAGACAGTTAAAAAGCCGGCATGGAAATGCGTTCAAATATTTATTTTTCTATCTGAGCCGCCAATATTCCATCTACAGTGGCTAGGTCAGTGCATAAGTTTAAGTGGTTGCTGGTGGTAACCACCAAACACCATAATAGATGCCATACCTCCCCCACAGAGACACCCTATCTCCTTCATCATTGGCGTTTTTCACAGCACAATTCCATAGCGAATGGAGAGTAGCAGAAAAAGTAGTCAAGCTGTCAAAACTAGTGGCGAAAGTGCATAATTTGTGATTGCCTTTGCCTCCTAAAAATCAGAAAAAAATGAAAAACTAAACTTGAATTAGTTTCTTTCTTTTTTGGAGCAAAAGGAAAAACATTAGATGACACAGTGGAATCAAATTGAGTGATAAAAAATTAAATAAAAATTAGTGCATTTAAATTTAATTTAATTTAATTTAATATAATTTCAATTTTAATTTAATATTAAAAATAATTTATAGTTCAAATATCCTCATTATCCACCCCTAAGACGTATTTAATCGTTAAATTACCTCTTTTGCCATTCACTGTGCTGCAGTATTTCTTCTTGTAAAGGGTGATTTGTTAAGAGCTTGATAACTTTTTTTTAAAAAAAAACGCATAAAATTTGCAAAATCTCATCGGTTCTTTATTTGAAACGTTAGATTGGTCCATGACATTTACTTTTTGAAGATAATTTGATTTAAATGTTGACCGCGGCTGCGTCTTAGGTGGTCCATTCGGAAAGTCCAATTTTGGGCAACTTTTTCGAGCATTTCGGCCGGAATAGCCCGAATTTCTTCGGAAATGTTGTCTTCCAAAGCTGGAATAGTTGCTGGCTTATTTCTGTAGACTTTAGACTTGACGTAGCCCCACAAAAAATAGTCTAAAGGCGTCAAATCGCATGATCTTGGTGGCCAACTTACCGGTCCATTTCTTGAGATGAATTGTTCTCCGAAGTTTTCCCTCAAAATGGTCATAGAATCGCGAGCTGTGTGGCATGTAGCGCCATCTTGTTGAAACCACATGTCAACCAAGTTCAGTTCTTCCATTTTTGGCAACAAAAAGTTTGTTAGCATCGAACGATAGCGATCGCCATTCACCGTAACGTTGCGTCCAACAGCATCTTTGAAAAAATACGGTCCAATGATTCCACCAGCGTACAAACCACACCAAACAGTGCATTTTTCGGGATGCATGGGCAGTTCTTGAACGGCTTCTGGTTGCTCTTCACTCCAAATGCGGCAATTTTGCTTATTTACGTAGCCATTCAACCAGAAATGAGCCTCATCGCTGAACAAAATTTGTCGATAAAAAAGCGGATTTTCTGCCACTGATTTTGGTAATAAAATTCAATGATTTGCAAGCGTTGCTCGTTAGTAAGTCTATTCATGATGAAATGTCAAAACATACTGAGCATCTTTCTCTTTGACACCATGTCTGAAATCCCACGTGATCTGTCAAATACTAATGCATGAAAATCCTAACCTCAAAAGAATCACCCTTTACTACCTAGCAAACTTGCATGAATGGATGGTTGGTTGGTTAGTTTGATGGCTGCTTCGGTGGTTTTTACGACGGCATACTCAATGTCTGGTTAGTTGGTCTGAAACCAAATTAAGAATTGTCGTTTTGGATGGGTGGTTTGTTTAGCTGTTAGATTATGCGGGAATTTTACCTTTTTCGAATAAATCACCTTACGTTGTACATTCGACGACGACTGCGGCGGCGGCAATGGCATCAACTTCAGACGTATACAACATAAATTATGTGCGAAATATGTGTTTTGGGAATAGAGTTGGGCATTTTAGTGGAGTTTGTGAAAACGTAATTCGATTGTTTGTTACTTCTTTTGGCACCTTGTAATTTTCACGGGATGGTTATGACAACATCGATATACCATATTGGTGCAGGTCGTTGTGCTAGTTTGACGAACTATCTGATTTGATAAAGATATGAGTGTAGATCCCCAAACAAAACAAAATTGGATGGTTTTACTAAAGGCTCTGTTTATTCTGAGACTTATTGAGGTCCATGACTAATTGAGATCTATGACTAATTGAGGTCTATTGACCTAATATCTAATAACATAGATAACTAACGTTTAGCCGCGTTCCGGGTAATACACGGCATCTGATAACTGGAAGTTTTATTCTGTGGTTCTTGGTATGCCCAAAGCACGTAATGTAAATGCAACCCAATCTTAGGGCGTTTTCGTTTCGCAAAAAATATGTTGCCCTGGTGTTACACTACTTTTTCCCCCATTGTATTTTCGCTCAAATAATAGTGTCATTCCAAAGTGATTGTTAATTCATAATATTGCGAGGGATACAGGATCCAAAATCTATGACAGTGTCCTTTATATTTGGCAATCAATTTCGAGAATGTTGCACCTTTTTTTCCCAATCGAAATCGCCATTAGAATACTTTTTAAAACAGCACATGTAAACCTACAAAAATTGACATTTGTCTTGGTAACAACGGGACCCAACCACCATTCTGAACCTGCGACATACAAGCATCTCCGACTGACTCCTCTAGGACTGACTCACAGATTCCCGATCTATGTCAACCATCAAGATCCCTCAATCACAAAATTTGGAAGAGTTACATGTATCGATGCGTTAATCAGTTTCACAAGTAGTTTAATCTATATATGTGGGTGGTGCGATAAACACTTAGTTTCACCGCTTGATGTGAGAATTATTTACTATTCCATTCTAGTAAATGGTTACTACCGTGAGTTTAGCCGGATCGAATCGTATTTGTTATTTTTACGTGTGTGAACGAGAATGTTTTTTTTTCTGTTACCGAGAGCAGCGGTAACATCAGGCTGTTTTGCAGGTATCCATGCATGTGATGTTGTCCTAGCCGGTATATATTTCTACCCGACAAACTAAAAACCTTTGCAAAATCCACCTGTAAAGAGGCTTTATAATATTCTCCATTAACATCGGGACATCAAACGCTATTAGCTTAAATCGCTCTTACAACAACCAGCCAACATCTAGGCTTGGGCGAAGATGTGTTGCAAATAGATCAGATCAGAAAATGAGGACTCAATTTCATTTCATTTGGTTTTTGGAACCATACTATCCGCAGCGTTTATGTTTACAAAGGCCAACACTCCAGGCTGTTTTTGGCAACTGAGAAAAAAAAACGTTCATCCGTTTCAGATATTGGCGTCTAATCTGGTGATCATACTATTTACCAGTTTCAACAAATCTGGCAAATAATCAATTCCAAGGAGTTACTTCCCACATATAGAGCGATTACCTTTTTTTTTGTCAACTCGACGGTTGAATTTCTCGCGTGACTAAAACAAGTTTTAGTAAATCGCATATTAGACGCTGGGTTCGGATGGGTTCAGCGGTAAAAACTAGAAGTGTTTATATGTAATAGGTACTTTTAGTTAATGTGGTGTCACAATGGATTGAATAATCTAAGTGAGCCTGAATTAAATCTGGCTGACTACTTCAACCTAATCTAACCTAACCTGACGAAAATTTAAAATTGACAATATATTGTCTTTTAATGTATAAGAACTCACAATAGTGTATTCGTGTAATGCCGTACGAGAAGTCCTGTCCTTAGAGTAAACCGTTGTGCCAAATTAGAGGCAAATTTGCCACTTTTGTGCTACTTTATTGTTGTGCCACCTTTTTGCCATGCTGTGCCGCTTTAAAATTAATCCCTTTTTTAGTTCAATGGTTTTCGTAAATTAGTATCCTGGATATCTTTAAAATTACAGTGTCTAACGTAAACTCAACCTAATGCGTCCAGTACTACACATTTTCCTTTTCAAACCATAGTGTTATCAAGCGGATAATCATGGCGCCTGAAAATATGCAAAGCAAATTGCATACAGATTTCTCCCATGAACTGTTAATTTCAAGGATTAATTTTCGATAAAATGATTGTTGGATTTATTAAGATTCAATTTGAAAAGACAATGCGATATTTCATAGAAAAAACATACAAAATTCATTTACATCTTATTTCATCTTTATAAAGACGCGTGCCACTTTTTAATAAAAAACTTATTGAAGTATAATCTTTACTTCAATAAATTTTTTATTAAATTTAGGACACAAACTTGGGAATTTTTGCATCCCTCCGTTAAAGTCGTATGTTTCTGAACTAAGGCACATTTTCTTCAAAGTAAAGAAAAACATTTTTGAGTTAAAGAAATCGTCCTTAAATTAACTGAAATATTGAATCATTAGATTTAAGATAAAAACGCTTCAAACGTAGGCTAAGAAGTATTTTTTATAATTTTGATTTTTAAACTGTAATTTGTTTTTACGTGAAGATAATGAAAATTCCATAAATGAGATCTGTATCCTAATTTTAATTTTATGGGTTCTAAAAAATCTCCTTATTTTAAAGAAATCACATCTTTGGCTCGCAAAATCCTTGGAATCCAAGTAACCTTTTTTTTTTAGTGTAGACTCCAAAAATTTTAAATTAAGAAATTGAACTCATGTAGCGACTCTTCTTTTGCGATATATCAACAAAGGTGTTCATGTACAAAAAATCTCGGTTTAAAATTCAAATTATAACAGATACGTCAAGCAAAAAATGTTTTCTTAAATTCAAAAACAACAAGTAAAAATATATACAGCAGTAAGTTCGGCCGTGCCGAATCTTAAACATCCACCACCATGAATCAAATATTAGGGTTTCCTTTGAAATTTCAGAGGGTTTGAGGACAGATCAAGCAGAGCAGTTCAACCAGTACACTTCATGAAGATAAATATAAAGATTTTGCCTATGAAGACTATATCAGATTCTGGATTTATAAGAACCATTTTTGTTTGAGTTTTAGAGGAATTATTAATATCTCTTGTAAGTGTGCAAGAAAATTATAAAATAACATCTTGATTTGAAATCTTAAATCCGTAGATTTTCAGCCGAGAAATAAAATCTGGAAATTTTACATTGAGTTTCAAGCAATTTTCATGATCAGTGCGCCTTCTATACTCTCAAGAAGTGAAATCGGTCTATATGGAGGCATTGCCAAATGGACCGATAAAAACTTAATCTGATACACGTTTTTGTGAACCTTAAATACCAGAATATTTACAATTTCAGGCAAATCGGATAAAAACTACGGTTTCTAGAAACCTAAGGAGTTAAATCGGGAAATCTTTCTTATGGGGGCTATACTAAAATACGGACCGATACTCACCGTTTTCGGCACACCTCTTTATGACCCGAAAATACTTCTAGATTTCCAATTTCGGGCAAATTGGATAAAAACTACGGTTTCTATAAGCCCAAGAAGTAAAATCGGGAGATCGGTCTATATGTGGGCTATACCAAAACATGCACCGATACTCACCATTTTCGGCACACCTCTTTATGACCCGAAAATACCTCTAGATTTCCAATTTCGGGCAAATTGGATAAAAACTACGGTTTCTATAAGCCCAAGAAGTAAAATCGGGAGATCGGTCTATATGTGGGCTATACCAAAACATGGACCGATACTCACCATTTTTGGCACACTTCTTTATGGTCCTAAAATACCTGTAGATTTCCAATTTCAGGAAAATTGGATAAAAACTACGTTTTCTATAAGCCCAAGAAGCAAAATCGGGAGATCGGTCTATATGGGGGCTATACCAAAACATAGACCGATACTCACCATTTTTGGCACACCTCTTTATGGTCATAAAATACCTCTAGATTTAAAATTTCAGGCAAATTGGAGAAAAAAAACTACGATTTCTATAAGCCCAAGACCCAAATCGGGAGGTCGGTTTATATGGGGACTATATCACAACCTTGACCGATATAGCCCATCTTCGAACTTGACCTGCCTGCAGACAAAAGACGAGTTTGTGCAAAATTTCAGCACGATTGCTTCATTATTGAAGACTGTAGCGTGATTACAACAGACAGACAGACAGACAGACAGACAGACGGACATGGTCATATCGTCTTAGAATTTCTCCCTGATCAAGAATATATATACTTTATATAGTCAGAAATCGATATTTCGAGGTGTTACAAACGGAATGACAAACTTATTATACCCCCGTCACCATTCTATGGTTGTGGGTATAAAAAAAAACTTTAAGGAAAGATGCAAAATTCTCCAAATATGTTAACATACGTACTGACGTATTTCGAAGCTTCTAATTTTGAAGATTATTTCTTTAAATCAAACATGTTTTTCTTTATTTTAAGGGAAATTTACTTTACTTCAAAGACATATGACTTTAACAGGGACACGCACATTTCAAAGATTAACGTCCTAAATTTAAAGAAAACATTTCTTAATGCAAACAATTAAGAACTTTCAATTACAATGTTTTAACTTTGAAGAAATTTTTCTTTAATTCTGTGTAAATTGCGTATGCTAAAATTAAAGATGAATAATATTCCATATTAGGTTAATATTTCGTAGATCACTATCGCAGAAGAGTTTTTACCTTTGATTTCATTTTAGAGTGAGCTGCTTAATGTGACTCATATTCATATCTGTTTCGGGGCTATCAAATAAATCCTTCGATGCGTGATATGGTCCCTGTGGAAGTTTCTGACTTTTATTAATTCATAACTCTGTATCTTACCTCATCTCAAATATAATATTTAATGACTACGTATACTAATTAGTACAAGAAGTGATAAACCATCATATTAGAGATCATACAAAATATAGATATATGCATTAATAAAACTGAAATGAGTCAACCGAGACCTTATCACGTACATAAGGGTTAAATTCATATGTATCTTTCAATTAAGTATTGTACGCCTCAACTTTTGTATTATTTTAAATTTTTAAAAAGTCGACTGTCCGCACTGAAAAAACAGTGAACCCATTTCCATTGCAAAATGAACTAAACTGTAGTAATATTGACCATGATTTAGCCCTTAAGATTTTTTTCAACTTGTCTAGTTTATAATTCTCTTAAATTTTAGTTCATCTATAACATTGTATTTTAGTTCATTTTTACAACACCATAAGATTTATATACCCCTACCAAGTTAAAAAGTCAATATTCGTTTGGTTTACTTGCTTATTTTGTGGGAAACCCGATAATAAAAATTGGTTTACAGTCTCCTTAAAATGTCGACGACTAAACTATTTTTAAATCAATCCTTCCACAGTACAGAGAAATTAAATAATTAAAGGAACAACAAATCGTTTTACTATTATGAAAATGTTCATACATTAAAATTAAACTTTCTTTAAGCAAAAGTACTTTATTATAAAAACTTATGATGAATGTTCTTAATACAATGTTTTTTGTGAATAAAAATTATGACCACGTGGAACAGAGAGTAGTTCATTTGAACTCGCTGTTTGGACATTTTGACTTATCCTTTTTTTATTCATCGTAGGTAATTTTTTCACATATCTTGCTGGAAAAAAATGGAAGCAATAATGAAAATTGTTAAAAATTAACACCATGTAATGAAATATAAGTTTTTAATTCTTTATATTAGCTTGTAACTTACCATATTTGGGTGCATTTTATCAAATGGTGTAAGGAATTCAACTTTTCTTTGGAAAACGTATCTCATAAAATTTGTAACTGAAACAATTAGAGAAATAATGAAGTATTTTACATAAACTCATAAAACTGTGTTGTTATCGATGTGAAGGATATAATAAAATAAATATTCTAGTTGAAAGAAAGACAAAGTTTTAATATAAAACTTACCAATTCTCTATTAAATTGTACGCTGAGGGGAAATATAAAAAGTTGTCCAAATTTATTTGGGTTACTCTGAAATTAAATATATATTTTTTACATTAATTAAAATTATTAAATAGGTTTCCAAAAAATCTAATGAAAAATATAATAATATGGATAAAAAACCAAATATTCTGGTTAACCCAGACAGTCATCATTCGTCAAAATGACGACATTTCATTTTCGATTTAAAATGCATTTTAGTCTATTGGGAAATGGTAAATTTAAATTATACTAATTCTACCGTTTTATGATCTTTTTTGTTTTATACTAATTAAAACCAAATTGAATAAGAAAATAAATTCAATTTTCGCTCACGATCAAAATTATAGCGTCTTGAAATGAGCCGTAGTCAAAATGACGAAGGATGACGTTAATGTACAAAAAATAAGGATGACTGTCCAGGGTTAAAAGAATGTCAAAGAATCCTTACCAATTCACTATTAAATTACAAGCAAAGGAGTACTAAAAATTTTTCCAAATGTTTAAGGGGTTATTCTGAAATTAAATATTTGTTTTATACATTAAAAATATTACATTGGTTTAAAAAAAATTATTTAAAAAATACTAAAATAAGGTATTAAAAACCTGTAATTTTGATGATTAAAATGTAAATATTCTAGTTGGAAGAAAGCCAATTTGTAAAAGAAAACTTACCAATTCTCTATTTTTTTAAATTTGTTCGAATCCATCTGAAGTTGTTCTGAAATTAAATATTGCTTTTACAACAAAGAAAAACATTAAACTGGTATCCAAAAAAATTAATTAACAAATAATAATATACATAAAAAATATTATTTTTAAAAGAAAGCCATATTAAAAAAATACTTACCAATTTATGACTAAACTATACGCTGAGATATTACAAAAAATTTTCAAATTCATCTGGAATTGAATATTAATTTTTTACATTGAATAATAAAAATTTCAATACACTTTCAATTTCAACATATTTTCCTAAATATTCTTAATAACTTTTTTCTAAACTACCTTTAAAATATTAATAACTTTCATTTAAAAGGTTTAATAAACAAATACCAATAAATGTCTCAAAAATACAAAATATTCCATGCCTTTATATTTCCTTGTTGCATACCTGCTTAAAAGATGCAACAACCCACGCCAACGCCAACTGTACAACTGAAGCATGCCAAACAAAACCAAGCAAAGCCAAAACATCCCTACAACAACAAAACCACATGTGCCTTTATTGAAAACAACACCTCATCCAGCCAAATAAACCATCCACGAATAACAAACACACACACAAACCACTAAATGAACAAAAATAAAAACAACCCCACGCTCATGTATACACAACAAAACTCAAGTAACATCATCTCTACATTAATCACATTCCACTATGCCGATAAAGATCTCTGTACTATGCATTAGTTCATCGCATCTGCTGACAATTTACTCTAAGAATAATATTCATAAAGGCACACCAGTTTACGAACAATGAAACGTTTAACTTAAAATTTGCAAAATTTTCAAGAAATGTTATCTACCACTTTTTGACGAAAATGTCTATAAATTTAATTACATGTGAACTAAAAATATTTCATTGGGTAATTTTTTACCAACAATTATTAACTATAGGAATTGTCAGTAAGAAATTGCTATCCACTTTCAAGTTCATTTTTCGTAAAAAAATATTTTCTCATACAAAAAAATCTTATAGTAAATGGCACTTATTATTTAGAAAATACTTTACATTTCACAAGTAGTTTTATAGCATGACAAACGAATTTTTAACTACCAGTTAAGAAATTTTTTAAGGAAATTTCCATCGTACTTTGTAGGCCATGAACTAAAGGATTGCTACTTAGAATTTGTAAAATTTCCTTTCGAGTAGTTAATTTTCGTTGAAGATACGAAAAATGAACTAAAATTCTGGAAAATTCTTGTAATAAATTATTGTAAAAATCTTCTTAAATTTACGAGATAATTTTTTTCTGTGCGATTTTTTTTAATAAAGTCATTTAGTCTAAAAGTTTCTATTTTTGTATCCCTCATCTAAATTTCTCACGAAAACTTTTAATATACTACATCGATTCCATTAAGTGCTATTCGTTACACCCCATGTTACGTATTAAACCTTGCAACATACATAAATTACAAATGTTTGCTTAATTTACACAAAAAATGGCTCAATGAATTTTTACAATTATGTGAATTTGAATGTACGTCGTATACGTAAGTATATTGTTTCCTTGTATAAAATTGGGCTAAAAAAATCAACATGCAGTCATGTCATAAAACCTTAAGTTTAATGAACTGTAGTGAGACAACATAAAGGTATACTTGGTGGTAATTACAATTGAAAAGTCATAGAAAAATAAAAAAATCTTAAAAATCAAGGAGTGTAGTTTGTGTTAAAAAGACCACCCATATTCTTGTGCATAAGCACGCACATCCATATGTATTCAACATAAAGTGTATAACAACTATTCATTGTATTGTAATCGTTTATAAAAAAAAATTCAATTAAGAATTTCTTTAAAAAATTGATTTTTACAAGCATCATTTGTGGTTACTACCATGAGCTATTTAATGAAAACCAATCAAGCTATAAAACTAATTTTAAAGTTTTATTTTATAGGGCCCACTCCCCCTATCTGGTACATCCGTCATGTACCATAAAATAATCAATTTATCATTCCCTAACAATTTGACTTTAATTAGAATTGACGAATGAAGAAAGATTTGAAAAAGTTTGGAGGAAATGACACTACAAATGCTAACAATTAAACTTTAACGCTTGATTAGGCTCATCTATTTCTTTTGCTCTTTTTTTTTTGGTTGGTTTGGTTTTTTTAACTGTCTTGTGGAACATTCTCCCTATTAGGAAAACATTGATATCATTAATTTCGTATTGTCTACATTTAAATGACTCCACGGGCAGATGTTCGTGACCTTAAATGGATTATTATATGAGGGTATCATTTCTTTTTGATTGTTTATTATGCAGTTCAACGGAAACATCAAGACTACTTCAAATAATGGAAATATATTAATTTCCTGCTTACTTCATAAATAAATTTGGTGGCTTTTTTAATATTTATTTGTGTACAAAAAATTAGGTTAGTCCAGGCTAATGAGAAATGCTGGCTGGAGTCGAAGCCGCAGTCGAGCAAAAATGGCAAAAACCCGTTGCCAAAAAAATACTCTTTTTGGATCCGAAAGTTGTACAAAACCGCATCAAAAGCAATGAATCTTGCTCAGCCTTGCCATAACCTGGAAGTCGTTTTTTGTATGTAACCGGTGCAGCTAAATCTGCACAACCTAAATTTTAGGATGCGCAATTTGAAAAATATTAATGACAAATTTCAGTAAAATAATGAAATTTTAATTAAAATACAGCTTTGCTTTATTTTTTTCAATTTTTTATTAAATTTTGGACACAAATTTCGCTCGTTAAACTCGTATGTCTTTGATCTAAGGCACATTTTCTTCAAAGTAAAGAAAAACATTTTTGAGTTTAAGAAATCGTCCTTAAATTAACCGAAATATTGAATCTATAGATTTAAGATAAAATCGCTTCAAATATTGGATAAGACTTATTTTGAGGATTTGACATCTTTGGTTTAAAGTTTTTTTGGAATTTTGATTTATAAACTGTTATTTACTGCGAAGAGAGAATGAAAATTTTATTATTTACCGCGAAGAGAGAATGAAAATTCGACAAATGAGATCTGTATCCTAGTTTTAAATTGATCCTTTATTTTAAAGAAAACCCATGTCTCGGAATCAATACCAAAATTCTCAAAGGAAGGTCAAAATTTTTGGATCCGAGTAATTTTTTTGTTTTTTGGGGTGCAGACCTCATTGGTAGGAAACTTAATCACAATCGCGAGAACAGATGCAACAAATATTGAAAAATGAGCGTGGACTAAAGCCATTAAATTTCCAAAAAGTACACGCAAAAAATAATTCTTTCCTCCCAAACGAAATTTTAGGCAAACAAAGTTCGTTTCTCATTTGCTTTTCGCTGTAAGGAAGTGTATTTGGAAGAAAAGTATATACTTTTTGTGATAAACGTTTATTCTTTTGCAGGATGTAAAAACAATTTCATAAAGACTAGCTCAAAAAAAAAACATTGTTTTCTTGCTAATTGCATTGTCCCTCACATCTTTCTCACATCCACGAGGATTTTTAGTTCTTAACACCTTTTCCTGTAATACCAACAATGTAGAAGAAATTATACGATTTTATAAATTTTTAAAATTTTTTTTACCTTTCGCCTGGACGGAGAATCGAACCGCGGACCATGCACATTGTAAGCCAACACACTAACCACTGAGCTATGTACCTGTTATGGTCATCAATAGATAAATATCCATATAAGTTATATTTATATAGCATAGCTTGCGGCGCCCACGAACCGAATAAACAAAGTTTATGTAACAGAAACAAACATTTAGTTTGGCACCGTGGAGCAGTGGTAGCTACGTCCGACTCTCATGCCAAGGGTCGTGGGTTCGATCCCTGCTTCGGCCAAAGTTTTTTTTTTTTTTTTTTTTTTTTTTTTTTTTTTTGCTTTTGTTTTTTTTTACATATATTCCAGATATATTCGGAAGATTCCGAAAAAATGTTCAACATTACATTGTACTATATTAAACTTTGAACAGTAAAATGTGTCTTATTAAAGACCTAAAGTTAGAAAAGAACAGTGTTTGATACAATGGACAGTGTTGTTATTTTAAAAATAACTTTTTTTATTGAAAAAATAAAAATTTTGTAACAAACGAATTTTTTTGGTGATAAAAGTTTAAAATTTTCGAAGCAATTCAAAAAACTCTAACAAAAGAAAAACGTTTTCGGTACACGTTTTTTTTCTTTGCGTGTACAAGAGCTCACCAATACACAAAAAAGTTAGACTGGAAAGAGCTAAGTAGTTACTTCTATTGCACGAAAGTGGACAGTTATCGGTTTTCTGGGATTAGAAACCGTTCCACCAAAAATGTCGGGTTTACTTGCCAAAAAGGTATGCTGAATATTTAAACCTTCGATTGGCAACCATAACTCAAGCACTGCCGATGGTAGCTCGTATTCATTGAACGTGGGGTCAAAATAAATGCCGAATATTATCAGAAAACAGAATTAAAGCCCTGGGCAGACAAACATTGCGCAGACATGTGAAATTCAAACATGGCTCAGCACCACCCAGCAAAAGAATTCCAGAAGATGCACTTCCAATGATGTTCTTTATTTTAACTACCCAGGAAGTTCTTTTAATTCAATTTGTTATAACTTGGTTTGTTCATACTTTTAATGGCCAACTTTAACTTTTTTTGTTTCAAATAGGCTAAAAACAGAGTAAGAATTCATAAAATGGTACAAATTATTTAAATTTTGTCGAAAAAAAAATGCTAAATCCAATCTGAAAAAATTGTGATTTTTTGGAAATATTTGAGATCAAACGGTTCCGACAAGCGTTAAAATCCATTAAAAATGATAAAAAATTATAAAAATTATTTGTTTGCCAAACTATCACAGAATTTTATAATTTACATCCAAATCATGTTAAATTCATCGCTTCTGCGTCAATTTTGCACCACTTCCGGATCCAAAAAGAACATTTTCATTGCTTTTTTGGCGACCCTTTTTTTGCTGGGCAGTGTTGCCAGTATTTTTTGTGGCTCTTGTCCCCAAATTATGATGTTTTTGTCCCCAAAAATCCTCAATTCAAACTTAAATTCCTCACAAAAATCCCCAATACATTTTGACAAGTTTTTTTTTTTCGAAAAAAAAAATAAGTAAAAGGCTCTGTTGTATCAAATCAGTAATGATTTAAAAATAGCCATTTTGTCAAACACAGCACGCTGCAATAAAATCAGGATTTCGAACCACAACACCAAGAGAGTGGTTAGGTTGCACCACGGTGGCTCCCAAATGGTGACTTTATATTTATGAACCAAAATTTACTTCTAAATCTTCACGTAGTAAAATTAGGTGATAGACATGTTGCCAAAGTTGGTAGAATTTCAAAAAAATTGTATATTTTGTTTTTGTAAAATTATTGATGATTTTGAGAAAATTTTCTATAGATATAAAATTAAAAAAAAAAATTCTATAGATATAACATTTTGACAAAATTTTCAATAGAAATAAAATTTTGACAAAATTTTCTATAGAAAAAAATTTGAAAAAATGTTCTATATATAACATTTTGACAAAATTTTCTATGGAAATAAAATTTTGACAAAATTTTCTGTAGAAATAAAATTTTGAAAAAAAATTTTCTATAGAAATAAAATTTTGACAAAATTTTCTATAGAAATAAAATTTTGACCAAATAAATTTGACAAACATTATTTTCCTCTGTTGGTTAAGCTACACTTGTAGTTTAGTCAATGTATGGTTTTAAGCTGCAATAAAAACAACAACAATGCTTAAAGAACAAAACCAACAATACAAAAAGAATGGAAAAAGAAGAGGAAGCACGCCTAAAATAAACCCAGCCAACTGAATTCAAATCGATGATTTGACAGTGGCATAGGAAAAGAAATGTGTTTGTTTTGAATTTATTTCGGCATAAGCCGGCTATCAAGGTAAAGTCTTTTTTCGGAGGGTTCAAGTGTTGTTTATTGTTGGGTTTAATGAACTGCCTGAATTTATTCTGATAATTGGTTGATAGTTTTGCTGCAAGTAGAGGATGCTGATGAGGAATGTGGTAATTCCGAAACGTGCGTCCATCCAACCATCTTGCAGTCTATAGGGCTTTGCTCAAATAAATTTGACAGACATTCTTTTCCTCTGTTGGTTAAGCTACACTTGTAGTTTAGTCAATGTATGGTTTTAAGCTGACATCAAAAAACAACAACAATGCTTAAAGAACAAAACCAACAATAACAAAACAAAACGAATGAAAAAAAGAGGAAGCACGCTCAAAATAAACCCAGCCAACTGCACTCAAATCGATGATTTGACAGTGGCATAGGAAAAGAGATATGTTTGTACGAATTTATTTCGGCATAAGCCGGCTATCATGAAAACCCTTTTGTCGGAAGGTTCAAGTGTGGCTCATTGTTGGGTTTAATGAACTGCCTGAATTTATTCTGATAATTGGTTTATAGTTTTGCTGCAAGTAGAGGATGCTGATGAGGAATGTGGTAATTCCGAAACGTGCGTCCATTCAACCATCTTGCAGTCTATAGGGCTTTGCCCAAATAAATTTGACAAACATTATTTTCCTCTGTTGGTTAAGCCACACTTGTAGTTAAGTCAATTCATGGTTTTAAGCTGAAATCAAAAAACAACAACAATGCATAAAGAACAAAACCAACAATAACAAAACAAAACGAAATAAAATGTTGACAAAATTTTCTATAGAAATAAAATTTTGAACAAATTTTCTATAAAATGTTATATTTTGAAAAAAAAAAATTCTCTGTAGAAATAAAATTTTCTGTAGAAATAAAATTTTGATAAAATTTTCTATAAAAAAAAAAACAAAATGAGAAAATTTTCTATACAGAAATAAAATTTTGACATAATTTGTATAGAAATAAAATTTTGAGAAAATTTTTTATATAGAAAAACAATTTTGACAAAATTTTCTATAGAAATAAAATTTTGACAAAATTTTCTATAGAAATAAAATTTTGACAAAATTTTCTATAGAAATAAAATTTTGAGATAATTTTCAATACAGAAATAAAATTTTGACAAAATTGTCTATAGAAATAAAATTTTGACAGAATTTTCTGTAGAAATAAAATTTCGAAAAAAAAAATTCTATAGAAGTAACATTTTGATAAAATTTTCTATATAAAAAAAAAACAAAAGGAGAAAATTTTCTATACAGAAAAAAAATTGATATAATTTTCTATAGATATAACATTTTGACAAAATTTTCTATAGAAATAAAATTTTGACAAAATTTTCTATAGAAATAGAATTTTGAAAAAATTTTCTATAGAAATAACATTTTGAGATATAAAAATACAATTTTGACAAAATTTTCTATATAGAAATAAAATTTTGAGATAATTTTCTATGTTATACAGATATAAAATTTTCTATAGATATAAAATTCTGGCAAAATTTTCTATAGAAATAAAAAATCCCCACAAAAATCCTCAAATTTAGGGAAATTCCCCACCAAATCCCCAACTCCGAAATTCCGTCCCCTTTTACGAAAAAATATTCCCAATTTGGGGGAAAATCCCCAATACTGACACGCGTTAATATAGAAAGACTAATTTCTACTGCACACCAAAATCTCCGCAGCTCAATTAGTTTTAATTATGCCCGGGGATTTTTTGGGGAATATGGTTCCAGCGCTTATTCTGGGATAGGCCAAATTACCGCGGAGCTACTTTTGTGAAACGTGTGATGGCTTTGTCGTCCTTTTGAAGGTCATAATTTTTGTCAAAGGTGGCCAGTAGAACAAAATTAAACAGATTTAAAAATTTTAAGTTATTTCCGAAATGTTTGCTTAAAAAATATTCGGAAGAATTCTGGCATGAATTATAAGAAAAATGATGCGGGAAGTCAACCCAAGTTCCTAAATATATGCAAGTATGCAATATCATTATTTTCGTTATCTTTTTCAAACGCTTCTGTTGAAAGGGCAATTTTAATTTAACTTAGCAGTTAAATTTTTGGCCAATTACTATAATTTTTGTTTATTTTTTTATTTCCATTATTTATACTTTATAACCCATTTTTTTCAATTAATTTGATTTAAAAGATTTATACATTGAATTATTTTGTTTTGTCTGCTTTCCTCAGGGACGAAAAACGAAATTCCCTTTTGTTATAAAGTATTTTCAAAAGAAATTTTTTTAGCATCAAAAGAAAATTTAGTTGTCTAAAATCTCGTTCCTCAGAAAAGA
This sequence comes from Haematobia irritans, assembly GCF_050003625.1. Lineage (NCBI taxonomy): Eukaryota > Metazoa > Arthropoda > Insecta > Diptera > Muscidae > Haematobia > Haematobia irritans. Next base: position 185,070,643 of record NC_134397.1, on the reverse strand, counting down.
GACCTCTTCTTTCAGTAGGTGTATATATTTGTGCTAAATTTAATTTTTAAAGTGTATGACTTAATTTTTAAAGTGTAGGATTTGTAGAATCAAATATCATCTGGCACCACTGGCTTGAATAGTTGCATAGACAAATTAGAAGAAGACGCAGTCTCGTCATTGTAAAACTGAAGCACCAGAGACCTCTGCCTACAAAATATCATGAAGTCTGCGTCGACGTGTCTCTCAAATGTACTGCTGTTTGCGTCGGAAAATATCATAACATTTGTGTTTTTCATAAATTTCTGAATTAAAACCCATAAAATCAATACCAAAACAATTATAGAAAATTAAATTAAAATAAATGTTAAAGCGAATATTTATTACGGTTTTATGTAAATATTGCTGTTTTAATTTATTCCTGGGCAGAGCTGCCTTGGAAAAAAATTGACAAATAAAACAACTTTTTTTCATATCCCTCTACACCTTGACATTTTTTTTCTCTTTATAAGAGCACACGGCTTAATCTTGTTATTCTCAATTATCTTTGTAGTTTTTAAGAAAGAGCTAAAAGTACTTTTGGTTCTTTCGTTTAGCAAAGCCGATACCATTATTGGTCCATAATCATATAAAAAATAATTACACATAATTTAACGACACAAAATATTTCTCTGCATTAATCTTCGATTCGTCAGTTCTCGACCCATTGTGCATCGCTCAGATTCGTTCATAACAAAAAAATATATTTATTTCTTTTCTTTAATAATTTAAACCAATCCTTAAAATACTACCAATATGTTTTACACATTTTCAATGTTGTTTCTCCATTATGCATTCGTCATTTGAATAACAAATGAAATGGAAAAGTAGGCTTTCGTTTTACTAAACAATTAAAATTTTCCATTTAAAATGAAACGGAAAGTTCAACTCAAACAAGTTCGCTTGGTAATCGCTCTATACTGAGTAACTTTTTTTTATTAACTGCAACAAAGCAGTTTAACCTGTGGAATTCGCATGTTTATTGGATCAACTTAGTTTTCAGTTTGTAACGAATAATTTTTTTAAACAATTTAAAGTTGTTGTCCATCAAAAATAATAATACAAACACGCAATCTTTTAATTATTAAAAAAAAAAAAAACATATTGATCAAACTTCGTTTTGTTTTTGGTAGTTTTTCGTTTAAGTCATTTATTAATGTAAACTTATGTTGAAAAAAAAGAAATGTTCAAATATCTTGACAGTTGTAAAGCTAAGGGGAGTTCTGTCGCAATTATTAAAATTAATTAGATTGAAAATGCCCTTGGTAATACTGCAATATATGAACAACTTTAATATTTATGTTCGTTTATTAAATTTAATTTTTATATTAAATATAATTTAAATAATATAAAATTATAACAAATTAAAAAAATAATTTAAATGACCTAAATTAAATGAATAAATTAAATGTATTTGTCTTTTATTTATTCTTTTATTTTGTAAGTGTATCACTTTGCCAATGGCTTGTAAAACAAAACTTCAGTTTATTGTTATCCCATTTCATTGCTAGAAAGTGGCTAATTAATTACACGTGCATCTCTTCGTAGACGTAGCCATGGCAGTGACCATTACATTTTAAAGAAAAATCACGTTTTTATTTGAGCTTGTGCCAGCTTCTTTTTCCACTTTGAATGTTCTTTTATGCAAAACACAATTTGTCCACGCTCCAATTCCACCTCCACAATGATGGTGAAGAGCCAAACTAACAATGACGTTGATGGAGACCACTTTTGTTATGCTATTCTGTGTTTTTCCGGACAGGTACTTTCTACATTGATGCTTTACCTTGTCTTACATATTTCTCTATGGTCATTCCTTATTTGTGGTAAATTTCATTATGCAAATTTGAAGAATGCTTGATTCAGAAGCATTGAGTCACGAATTGCTGGAATCTATGAAGATGATTTTTTTGGTTGATGTTATGCTGTAGAGGTGTATTCACGGTTGGCATTCGAACCAAATATAATCTATCAAAGTTTGGAGAAAATTTTACCAAGAAACTACAAAACAAAAAAAATTATTTTGTCAAAATTTTATTTCTATTAAAAATTTTGTCAAAATTTTATTTCTATAGAAAACTTTGTCAACATTTTATTTTTATAGAAAATTTTGTCAAAATTTTATTTCTATAGAAAATTTTGTCAAAATTTTATTTTTATGGAAAATTTTGTCAAAATTTTATTTCTATAGAAAATTTTGTCAAAATTTTATTTCCATAGAAAATTTTGTCAAAATTTTATTTCTATAGAAAATTTTGTCAAAATTTTATTTCTATAGAACATTTTGTCAAAATTTTATTTCTATAGAAAATTTTGTCAAAATTGTATTTTTATAGAAAATTTTGTCAAAATTTTATTTCTATAGAAAATTTTGTCAAAATTTTATTTCTATAGAAAATTTTATTTCTATAGAAAATTTTGTCAAAATTTTATTTCTATAGAAAATTTTGCCAAAATTTTATTTCTATAGGAAATTTTGTCCAAATTTTATTTTTATAGAAAATTTTGTCCAAATTTTATTTCTAAAGAAAATGTTGTCATAATTTTATTTCCATAGAAAATTTTGTCAAAATTTTATTTCTATAGAAAATTTTGTCAAAATTTTATTTCTATAGAAAATTTTGTCAAAATTTTATTTCTATAGAAAATTTTGTCAAAATTTTATTTCTATAGAAAATTTTGTCAAAATTTTATTTCTATAGAAAATTTTGTCAAAATTGTATTTCTATAGAAAAATTTGTCAAAATTTTATTTCTATAGAAAATTTTGTCAAAATTTTATTTGTGTAGAAAATTTTGTCAAAATTTTATTTCTATAGAAAATTTTGTCAAAATTTTATTTCTATAGAAAATTTTGTCAAAATTTCATTTGTATAGAAAATTTTCTTAAAATTTTATTTCTATAGAAAATTTTGCCAAAATTTTATTTCTGTAGAAAATTTTGCGAAATTTTATTTCTATAGAAAATTTTGTCAAGATTTTATTTCTGTAGAAAATTTTGCCAATGTGCAAAAGTCTAAGGGTTTGAGATCCGGAGATTTTGGTGGCCACTGTGCGCTAGAAATGAAGCTAGGAACCTCCTTTTTATGCCATTCGTGGTTGACGTGTAGTGAGTCCTGTTGGCGTGGCTATAGTGTGAGGACTAAATGTTGTCTGCCCATGGCTTCAATGCTGTCTTTAGAAAATTTTTTTCTATAATATTCGGCATTTATTTTAACCCCACTGTCGATGAATACGAGCGGGGAGCCACCATGGGCCATTACGGCGGTCCACGCCGTTACCATGGGCGGTGCTTGAGTCCTTGTGGTCAATCGAAAGTGTACATTTTCAGCTGACCTCTTTGGCAACTAAGCCTGATCATTTGTTTTTTGTTCACAAACTATTCAAATGACTTCTCATCGAAGAACACCAATGAAGATTTCCTTACCCGTCATGGAAAATGAGAAAATGAATTGAGTGATTTTGAATAACAACTGACGTTAATTATTCGAATTTCAAGATTACAAAAATGTGGGGTTTTCGGGTAAGTGCTCATTTTGAAATATTAAGAAATCCAATCCAAAACTCCAGTAACGTGCATGTCTCTGTTGCAACATTGTATGGAAAACTTCATGTAAATAAACCCTCTCCCATTTTCTTACGTTATTTTAATATTCATTGTTTGCTAGACTCACACCTAATGTCTAATCATTAATTAAAGTCTCAATTAAATTAAAAACAAACGGAATCCACGAAGAAAACATCATTCAGTTGTGTAGACCAACATGCATTTCTTAATTGGATTAACGTTTGAGTGAAACTGAAACACAAACAACATCAGCATATATAGGGGTATTGCATTACGTTGGTGTATAGTGAATTTAACCAATATCGTATATACCAATACTTAATGTCATAAAAATCGGGATGAGGAATATTGTAAAGTAGGTTAGGTTTAAGTGGCAGTCCTATTTATTTAAGGCTCACTTAAGCTATTCAGTCCATTGTAATACCACACTAACTAAAAATACTTATTACATATAGGCACTTCTAGTTTTTACCGTTGAACTCTCCCGATTAGTTTTTTCTCTTGAAACAACCTGATTATTGCAAAAACTTTAGCAGACTGTTTAAGTTAACATTTTCCAAAATTCGCTTCAGCCTTACACAAAATTCCGGACATTCACACAAGAGCTCTTTAAATGATTTCGTTTCCTCCACCTCATGATCACGGTTGCCATTCGTGTCAAAAATAATCTACCAAAATTTGAAGAAAATTTTACCAAAAATCTACCAAATTCAAAAAAATCTTATTTTTGATCCATTTTTTGTAGTTAGTATGAAAAAAATGTTTTTTCTTCGAAAGAAATGTTTTATTTTTTATTTTAGTACTTTATTTCAATATTTGCATATTATCTATTATTATTTTTTGGGTGTATCCCTTTATCCCTTACATTGTGTGTCGAATTTTAAATGTTTTACGATTTTAACATAAACCAACAAGGAAAAGTTACTAATTCTACAAAAAGATAGAATTTACAATGAATGACTTTGATAGAATGACCGAAATTTAAAAAAACTAAAATTTTTAAAGATATTGAATTTATAGAAAATTTTGTCAAAATTTTATTTCTATTGAAAGTTTTGTCAAAATTTAATTTCTCTACAAAATTTTGTCAAAATTTTATTTCTATAGAAAATTTTGTCAAAATTTTATTTCTATAGAAAATTTTGTCAAAATTTTATTTCTACAGAAAATTTTGTCAAAATTTTATTTCTATAGAAAATTTTGTCAAATTTTATTTCTGTAGAAAATTTTGTCAAAATTTTATTTCTATAGAAAATTTTGTCAAAATGTTATTTCTATAGCAAATTTTGACAAAATTTTATATCTATTTGGTAAAAATTTTACTTTTGTTTTGTCAAAATTTTACTTCTAAAGAAAATTTTTCAAAAATTTTATTTCTATAGAAAATTTTGTTAAAATTTTATTTCAGAAAATTTTAAAAAAATTAAAAAACAAATTTTTAAAGATATTGAATTTATAGAAAATTTTTTCAAAATTTTATATCTATAGAAAATTTTGTCAACATTTTATTTCTATGGAAAATTTTGTCAAAATTTTATATCTATAGAAAATTTTGTCAAAATTTAATTTCTATAAAATTTTTTTTATTTCTATGGAAAATTTTGCCAAAATTTTATTTTCATAGAAAATTTTGTTAAAATTTTATTTCTATAGAACATTTTGTCAAAATTTTATTTCTATTTTATCAAAATTTCACTGCTATTTTATCAAAATTTTACTTCTAAAGAAAATTTTGTTAAAATTTTTTTTCTATAGAAAATTTTGTTAAAATTTTATTTTAGAAAATTTTAAAAAGATTAAAAAACAAATTTTTAAAAATATTGAATTTATAGAAAATTTTGTCAAAATTTTATATCTATAGAACATTTTGTCAAAATTTAATTTCTATACAAAATTTTGTCAACATTTTATTTTTATGGAAAATTTTGTCAAAATTTTATTTCTATAGAAAATGTTTCAAAATTTTACTTCTATTTTGTCAAAATTTTATTTCTAAAAAAATTTTTGTAAAAATTTTATTTCTATAGAAACTTTTGTTCAAATTTTATTTTGAAACTTTTAAAAAGATTAAAAAAACAAATTTTATAGATATTGAATTTATAGAAAATTTTGTCAGAATTTTATTTCTAGAGAAAATTTTATCAAAATTTTATTTCTATAGAGAATTTTGTCAAAATTTTATTTTATAGATACTTTTGTCAAAATTTTATTTCTGTAGAAAAATTTTTTAGAATTTTATTTCTATAGAAAATTATGTACCTCTTGGTTGGAGAGGTATATTTTGCAAAATCTACCAAAACACCAAGAATTCTACCAATCTACCAAACAGAAAAAATCTAGCATTTTTGGTAGAATTCTACCAACTGTGGTAACCGTGATCATGACAGTTCATGCAGAAGTCAATATACTTCAAGCCAATAGTTTTTGCAAACTCGCATATAAGACAGCTACCCGTTATGGCAGATATCAGGAGTGATATCTGGCGTCTTGAAAACACTACGGTTTAAGTTTAAATGGGACCATATTGCAACCCTTGCAATTCACCCATCGGATATTCGTCATCATAACAGTCTTCACACGCAGTATGATTTTGAAGGTAGCCAGAGACATACCAACAAATTCTAGTTTTCGTGGAATATGTATGTTAAGGTAGTACCTAGCCTTGCTAACACCTCCGCTTTCCCCGATATGTTCCTGTGACCAGGCACCCATATTATATGAATATTATACTACTCAGCCATATCGTTGAGAGATACCTTATTTTTATTTTGTTACATTCCTCATACGATTTCTATCTTTAAATGACAATTCTTTAAAATATGTCACAAAGATTCAACAATCATATTTTCTGGACTTGCAAGTTCTGAATTGTCTGTGCTATGCAGATATCTCTATGGAAAAATATTGGGTGACCAAGTTAGTAATGCGTGATTAACAACAGAATGCGTAGTTCGAAATACACACATCAGACAATACTGAAACTATATTCATGTCATAACCCCATTCCACGTAATTGGGTTGATATCCCGTTTCGACCGAAAGTTTTCCAGCGGTGGTTTATCCTCTAACTAAAGCTGGTGATGCCGGACTGAAACTACAAAAACGAAGTCCATTTTCATGGAGGTAAACATAGAATAGGGCGGCACTCATTGATCAGAGAGAAGTTGACCACTGTGGTATTACAATGTGATATCGTGATATGAGCCTGAAATAATGGGCTACCAATATAACTAAGAGGGCTAACATAATTGTTAGATGCCATAGACTAACATCTCGTACCAACTTTCAATCAGAGGAAAGAATTATTTTTTCCGTGTACCTTGTAGACTTTCCTTACATGTTTTATTATCATGGCGTATTCTAATTTGCGGTTCTTTATCACTTCAGACGAGTAATTTTAATAATGGTGGAAATAATTCCAAAACTGAAACTTAATGCATCATCTATTAGCACATGTCATCTGTCGTCTCATTGTACTTAGAAAACCTCAAATTATATCTAAAACTATAAAAATTTTTGTAATAATATTGTATTACAAAAAAACACTTAACCAAATACACAAATAAGCTGCCGTTTTAATGGTTATGACAGCTGTCATTTATCTAATTCAACCGTAATTATTAAACAAACCTCTTTGGATAATAGTATAATGTCTTGTTTAATTATAGTAGTCAATTGGTATTTGTAGTACTCATATCAAATTCATTGACAACGGGTTGCGGGATATACGATGTAAAAACATGATGACTTTTACATTCGTTTGGGGTCCACTAGACCATTGGGCATATTATCTGCTCCCATGACCTAAGATGTGATAAAGAAAAGATGACAATCTTTAAACAAAAGTTAATTGAAGATTTAAACAAAAGGTTCTCAAACCAATTACTCTTGGGAATTATGCAAATTTTTCGTGTATACATGGATATTTATTATCAGTACATTGTTCCAATTCACATAATCTAATGACCATATGCAGATTTAGATGCAAGAGAAAAAGCAAAAAATTTGGCCTCTCCCTTTTTGAGACAAATAAATAAAGACAATTATAGAGAGAGCTTCATAACATTCAAAATTACTACGAATTATTTTTTATTTTTTGAGTTTTAATTTTTAAATTTAATCCGGACCATTTAATAAGGAAAACAAAATAAATAAACCACACTTGATACATAAAATTGTGAGTTGTAAACAACGTAACAAATCATATAAATTTACGAATAGTATTCTCTCAACAAATAGTATTCTCGGTCTTCATGGCAGCTATGCCAAAATATTGACCAACATAAACCAAATACATATCGTCTTATGGACCTATAATACCTCTTAAGTTGAAAGTCAAAGTCGACTTTTTGTAATCTTGAAATTCGGCTACTCGACTTTTGAAATTTTTGACAATCGAATCATCTCGGCTTGTGGTGTTGGCCAAAATTGACTATAGAATGTCGAGTAGCCGAAAAGATGACATTTTCCAGAGATGGATTTTTACAAATGTAAAAAAAAAATAGAAAACCAAAAATTTTGATCCTAATTTCAGTTGCTAATTCACATTAAAACTTTTTATTATACCATACACCATACACGGACGGAAAAGACTGTTTTTCATATGTTTGAGTATAAACATTATATGTTTGGAACTCAAATTTTTAAACACAATATTTTTGAGTGTAAACATATAATGTTCATAAACTAGCATAATATGTTTGGGACATGTATGTTAATATGTTAGAACATATTATGTTTGGGACATAAAATGTTTGTAAATATAATATGCTTGGATGCAAACATATATTAATTTAGAAATAGCCCATAAACATATATGTGTTTACAAAGAGAGACAAAGTGTATGCTGGAAGTAAAATAATGAAAGTAACCAATTGGCGCATTACAAATATATATACACAAAGAAAATTTCATTAAATATAGGAAAAATACTATGTGTGAATGTAAACAAGTATAAATTTACATATTATGAGTAAACATATATATGTTGTGATATAAGACTTCGCCAAAAATTTTATATGCTTAAGTAAAATATTAAAATGAGTATTCGGAGAGAAAATTCATTTGGAACCAAGATAAAATTATATTTGAAAAAAAGAGCATGAGTTTTGTTTATCATTTTCGCATTACGGACACAATTTTTTTGTTTCGTCAAAACAAATCGGAACGTAGGACGAGTAAGTCAAAATATTCAAACAAAGGTAATTAAAGGGATCTTCATAAAAACTAACGAAAGGGCACTATACACTGAACAAAAAGCATGTGTCTCCACTTCAACAATTTTGATATTGATTCCGAACCAAAGAAGCGGAGAATACAAGTAAGGATGCTTTTAAGACACAATTCTCTTTTAAATGGGGTTTTGTGTACTTGACTCTACGAAGCACATTTCAATTTTTCGCTTTTTCAGCTTTTTTCATATGCTATAAAATGTCCGTTAAAAACAGGACTTCCAGTAGAAATTATGCTATGTTTCAAGTAAAAAATGTCTTTAAAATAAAGTATTGAAAAACATATCCTATTTTTGAATGATTTTTGCCTTGTAGTCAAGATGCAAAAATGCAACAAATTTAAAGACAGTTTCATTAATTTTAAAGCATTTTTCTGAATTATTAAAGTCAAGTTGACCTTAGTCCAAAATTTGTTCTTTCATGTTATGATACCCATTTTTAAGCCAAATCACTTAATTATAACAACAACACGACTTCATTGAAAGTATCGACCTTTGAAGATCTATAAAAACAAAGATTAGTTCCTTTTTATTAATGAGTAGTCCAAGAGGAGTTGACGGATTTTTTCGAAAATAAAAGCGGGCATTGAGTTCGAGTTTTGCCTCTAAAATTATTTCTCATTTTAGCGGCAAAACCAGAATAACATTACAACTTTTTCCGGTAAATTGTATTATAACATGGTGGGGAAAGATCCAAAGCAACAATTGAATAAGTTTATTTTCTTTAAAAGAAATTATTCAAGAAAAGTAAAAGGGTAAACATGGCCATTTTAACGTGATAATGCCAATTTATGCCGGCCTTAAGAATTAAATTAAGTACAAAATTATTCGTTAATAAAAATTCATATTTATTTGTATTTCTAAATTAATGGTGTTACATGCTAGCAAACAATTGTTCACACCAAAATAAATTTATGTGCTGTTTTAAAATTACTGTTTAGAATTTAAATATAACGTGCTTTTGAATGGTTATCGTTAACCTCGACTTCACGTTCTTCTTTTGTAAGAGTTTTTGAATTTCTTCGAAAATTTTAAACTTGTATACAAAAACCTTTATTTGTTACACAATTTTTATTGTTGCAATAAAAAAATAATGTTTGATTCGACATCAGTCCATTTCGTTTATATCAAGCATTTTTCTTTTCTGACTTTAAGTCAGTCAGTCACACTTTACAATTTTGTAGTAAAAATTTAATATAATAGTATGTAATGCTGAAGACCTTTTCGGGAACTTCCGAACGTATCTGGAATATATGTTAAAAAATATATTTAAAAAAAAATGGTGTTGGTCGAAGCAGGGATCGAACCCAGGTCCCTTGTCACGCAAGGCGGACGACCAACCACTGCTCCACGCTGCCAACAAATGTATGTTTAACAATGGTATGTTGTTAAACAAAGTTATGTTTGCATCGGCTCGTGGGCGCCGCAAGCTATGCTATATAAATATAACTTATAATGATAATTATCTCTTGATGACCATAACAGCTACGTAGGCCAGTGGTTAGAGTGCTGGCTTACAAACTGTGTGGTCCGCTGTTCGAATCCCCGTCCGGCAAAAGGTAAAATTAGAAAAATATATAAAATATAATAATTTCTTCTAAAATGTTTGTATTACAGAAAAAGGTGCTAAAAACTCGTGGAAGTGAGAAACATGTGAGGGAATATACAATTAGGCAGAAAAAAATTTGAGCACAATCTTCTTTGGGAGAAAATTCTTCTAAGCATATAATATTTTTGGGTTCAAAGTGTTTTCAAACATATTATATGTTCACATAAGAACATATAGTTTTTTGGAAGACAACATTACTGAATTTGGATGGAAAAATACAAAATGTTTGGAACTTAGACTACCCAAACATATTATATTGTTTAGACAAATATGCTTTCAAACATATTATATATTGGAAGAAATCAAACATATAAATGTTTGGGCAATACCCAAAAATGTATATGCTTGAAGCAAAATATGTTTGGGAGTATATGTTACAGAAGCGATTTTTTTTGAGGGTGTAGGATGGGGATATATTAACTTTGTCATTCGGTTTTTGACACATCGAAATATTGGTCTCAGTGCCCATAAAATATCTACATTATGAGCCGTGGTGAAGTTCTGAGTCGATCTAACGGCCGTCGCAACTAGCTATAGATCTGAACACTTGGCACAAGTAGTTGTTATTGTATTTTAGATATAGCCCCCAAATAAACCGAACCCCAGAATTGGTTTGCGGAGCCTTTTGGAGGAGTGAATTCATCAGATACGGTTTAACTTTGATACGCAATGTTAGTATAGGCTCTCATGAAAAAAATGGTGCATACCGGTCTTTAAATATATATAGCTCCCATATAAATCCTCTTGGAGTAGCTAATTTCATCCGATCCTGTTGAAATGTGTGCAATGTTAGTATATGCTCTCTAGAAACCATGCAATTAGGTCCATATCGGTCTATAATTATATGTATATATATCGATTCCCGAAGTTGCCTTACGGAGCCTCCTGGAAGAGCAAATCTTATCCGATCCGGTAAAATTTGGTACGTAATGTTAGTATATGCCCTCCAACAATTTTGCAAAAATTGGTCCATGTTGGTCCATAATTATATATAGCCCCCATATAAACCAATCCCCAGATTTAACTCCGAAGCCTCTTGAAAGAGCAAATTTCATCTGATCTGGTTGAAATTTGGTAGTGATGTTAGTAAAGGGTGATACGGTCAAAATTTGGTCATGGGAAAACGCGTGTAAATCGGTGAAATCGTTTATTTAAAAAATCAAATTCAATTTCTTTTTCAAGTTCAATTAGTATAAAATTCAGGAAAAATATTCAGTTAGGCTTTCGCTTTTCCAAATCCGAATTGTCGGGCCTCACGCTTGACACCTGCCATCAGATTTTGTACAGCCACCTTGTCCACCTTCTTCGCCGCAGAAAGTCAGTTTGCCTTGAACTGCTGCTCGTCCTTAGCAGTTTTTTGGTCTTCTTTAGGTTCCGCGTGACAATAGCCCAGTATTTCTCAATTGGGCGGAGCTCTGGCGTGTTGGGAGGGTTCTTGTCCTTGGGAACCACCTACACGTTTTTGGCGGCGCACCACTCCATGGCCTTTTTACCGTAAGGGCAAGATGCCAAATCCGGCCAAAACAGTACGGAACAACCGTGTTTCTTTAGGAAAGGCAGCAGACGTTTATTCAAACACTCTTTCACCTAAATTTCTTGGTTGACAGTCCCGGAAGCTATGAAAATGCTGCTTTTCAAGCCACAGGTACAGATGGCTTGCCAAACCAGATATTTCTTTGCGAACTTTGACAGTTTTATGTGCTTAAAAATATCTGCTACCTTTCCCCTTCCTTTTGCCGTATAAAACTCCTGTCCCGGAAGCTGCTTGTAGTCGGCTTTGACGTAGGTTTCGTCGTCCATTACCACGCAGTCAAACTTCGTCAGCATCGTCGTGTACAGCCTCTGGGATCGCGCTTTGGCCGTCGTATTTTGTTTATCATCGCGATTTGGAGTCACTACCTTCTTGTAAGTCGATTGTCCGGCTCGTTTTTTGGCTCGATGCACGGTTGTAGACTATACACCCAGCTTATTTGAGGCATCTCGGAGAGAGAGGTTAGGGTTTCGCTTGAAACTACCGGCATCCCCCCGATCCAGACTTCCTGGCTTTCGACAAACGTTCCCCAAACACTTTAATTACATTTGTAACGGTTGATTTGGCAACTTTTAGCGATTTTGCCAGCTTGGCGTGCGAGTAGCTCGGATTTTCGCGATGCGCGAGCAAAATTTTGATACGCTGCTCTTCTTGCTTGGACGGCATTTTGACAACTGAAGAGTGAATTCCAAAATCAAAATAGGAGCAACATTCTACACACACACACCTTCAAAATGAGGGGTGTTCAGGTTTTTTAAATGCAAAATTGAAAGAAATACGTCAAGTTTATATTGACCAAATTTTGACCGTATCACCCTTTATATGCCTTCTACAGCTTCTACATGTTCAAATTGGTTCATATCGGTCCATCGAGCAAATTTCATTCGATAGGGTAAAAATTTTGATACATGATGTTAGTATGTGCCCTCTAAAAGTTATGCAACATATGTCCATATCGGTACATAATTATATATATAGCCTCCATATAAGCCGATCCTTTGATGGTGGGTCAACCCTGCCTCTCGGAAGAGTAAATTTCATCCGATCGGGTTGAAATTTAATACGAGAAATTAATAGTAGCCCTCTAACAATTATGCAAAAATTTGTCCATATCGTTCTATAATTATATATAGCTTCCATTTAAACCGACCCGCCAAGGTTTAATTTCTAAAGCGTCATGAAGAGAAAAATGCAACTGATCCGGTTGAATTTTGGCCCTCTAATTACCAAGCAAAAATTGGTTCGTATCGGTTGATAAATATTTATAGACTCCTCTATATAAAACGGTCAAGAACTTAAAAGGCTTACATATGTATTTATTCTATCTTTTTTACCTAACTTAAACTCCATGTACACTAACATAAAATTTAGAAGACAATGTTAAGAAGTTTTAATATATCTTTCCATTGGCAACTGTTACCACAACACAATTATTTTGATTGTGAATGACACTTTTTAATAGTACCTTGAACGCAATTCATGGTGAAGCGTACGTAAGATTTGGCCTGGCCGAACTTAAGGCCGTATTTACTTATTTTACTTTAATTTTATACTAAAAGAACGAAGTACAACAATAACTTACCTTTATGGGCTTTTTTCTATGAAATCGGAATTTTGGTCCAAAATAAAATTTCGTTGTGACAACGCAAGCGGACTCCTACGTTTTTTTCTTGATTTCCTGAAATATTTAAAATATATATAATATAAAAAATATAAAACACTACAGAAACAGCATTCAACATAAAATTATACAAAAAAAAACAGTTTTAATAATGTGACTGTAATTTCTTTCAAACAAATTCGATCTTTGTGTAGTCTCTCAGAGTCTTATGCTAATTTAGGAAAATATTTAATAGAGCGACCACACCTTTAGAATTTTAATGTTGGCTTAGAAATAGAGGTATACAACTGTTTAATGTATGCCGGCAAGTTGATTTCTAGAGAGGAAGAGAGAGAGAGAAATATCTTAATGTCTGGCAATAACCATGATCACTATAAATGCCATCGTCGCATAAAGAATGCAGAGCTTCTGACAGCTGGATTTAATTTTTTTATTTACACCCCTTGTTCTCTTTACTTATCATCCAATATATTTTATTTTTGGACAAATATTGTAAATGAGGGGGGGTTGTTCTAAAATGAAATAAATGAGTAATTTAAACCCCCACCATATTTAGAATAAAAAGTGGTGATGTGGATGCCGGTGGTAAATGTGTTCATGGGGATGGTTGTTGTATCTATGGTGGCGAATGGTTTATTTTTCACTGCAACAACAATAACAAAAACAACGTTTATTGTTACTTTTAAAGTGTATAACCGATTTAGATCTGACTACCATCACGGCATTCAACAAAATTTAAGTGTATGAACAATTACAATTACATTTCTATTTTATGTGCCACACAAAAATAATCAATGAAAATTCTCTCGATTAGTATTAGCGAGAGGAAAGTGTTTTTGTTCGTGTTCGTGTATGCGTATGTGTATTTGTGTGCATTAAAAGGGAATGGAAAAATCCCTCTGTCCATAATCCACACCCCCCATCCTGGCATAAACATGGCTTAGTAAGGGAAGCCAACAAAATCGTGTATTTGTCATTTCTTTTTTTTGTGTACTGCTCTTCTCGCATTGTTATTTTCATTTTCAGTTCAGTTCAGTTTTTTTTTAATTTTCATTTTATCCACTCCTCTATGTCCAAGTAAGTTAACGCACCCTTCTACGTGCCTCTGAGCATTTACATACTTAGGCTACATCAATATTCCTCCACATATATGTATCCCCCAATATCTTTTAAATACCTACATACATACACACATTCATACATGTGGACATCCATACAAAATGACATATAATTTCATGAAATAGACAAAAGCAGCAGAACGATAACAACATCGCATCGTGCATATTAACGAAAAAATATAAGAAGGAACAAAATACAAAAAAAATAAAAACAAATAAAGTAAAACAAAACAACAGCGGTCACATTAGACATCCCAGAGAGGGTGGACTTTTATCCAGAGCTGAACTTAACAGACAACAGTGTCATAAGTGTCCATAGTTAACATACATTACTCAAATGCTGTTAAATCACCCACCCTTATCTAGTGCTAAATAAAATATCTACATAATATCTTATGGATACAGATATGGGAAAAAGCTATTGTATGAAAGCATTCATGTACATATGTGCTCTCTATTAACTTTACCTCTCTGTATTAAAGCTTTTATTCATAAAATTTTAGTACAAATTACTGAAAGCTTTAAGTGTTTATTTAGCCAATTTAGTTTGGGAAATAGATAGAAAAATTGTAAGTTACAGATGATTTTTAACAGATGGCGCTGATACATATTTTTGGTTTTTTTGTTGGGATTTGTAATATCCTCTACCATACACGCAAAAAAATAATTCTTTCCTCCCAAACGAAATTTTAGACAAACAAAGTTCGTTTCTCATTTGCTTTTCGCTGTAAGGAAGTGTCTTTGGAAGAAAAGTATATACTTTTTGTGATAAACGTTTATTCTTTTCCAGGATGTAAAAACAATTTCATAAAGACTAGCTCAAAAAAAAAAAAAACATTATTTTCTTGCTAATTGCATTGTCCCTCACATCCACGAGGATTTTTAGTTCTTAACACCTTTTCCTGTAATACCAACAATGTAGAAGAAATTATACGATTTTATAAATTTTTAAAATTTTTTTTACCTTTCGCCTGGACGGAGAATCGAACCGCGGACCATGCACATTGTAAGCCAACACACTAACCACTGAGCTATGTACCTGTTATGGTCATCAATAGATAAATATCCATATAAGTTATATTTATATAGCATAGCTTGCGGCGCCCACGAACCGAATAAACAAAGTTTATTTAACAGAAACAAACATTTAGTTTGGCACCGTGGAGCAGTGGTAGCTACGTCCGACTCTCATGCCAAGGGTCATGGGTTCGATCCCTGCTTCGGCCAAAGTTTTTTTTTTGCTTTTGTTTTTTTTTTTACATATATTCCAGATATATTCGGAAGATTCCGAAAAAATGTTCAACATTACATTGTACTATATTAAATTTTGAACTGTAAAATGTGTCTTATTAAAGACCTAAAGTCAGAAAAGAACAGTGTTTGATATAAACGAAATGGACTGTGTTGTTATTTCAAAAATAACTTTTTTTATTGAAAAAATAAAAATTTTGTAACAAACGAATTTTGTTGGTGATAAAAGTTTAAAATTTTCGAAGCAATTCAAAAAACTCTAACAAAAGAAAAACGTTTTCGGTACACGTTTTCCAAACGTTTTTTTTCTTTGCGTGTAGGATGGAGGTATATTAACTTTACCTTTCCTTTTATAACACATCGAAATATTGGTCTCAGGCCCGAAAGAGGTGGTTACCGACGAAAACATCAAAAAAAAACAAAAAAAAAAAACACAAAATGATTTTGAATAAAATAAAGATATCAAAGGAACGTGTTGGTCATATCATTCATCAATATTCGGAGACGGTGAACCGTCTCCAAAGCGTGGAAAGACTCAAAAGTCCGCTGGCAAAGTAATGACCTCTGTTTTTTGGGATGCGCATGGAATAATTTTTATCGATTATCTTGAGAAGGGAAAAACCATCAACAGTGACTATTGGAGCGTTTGAAGGTCGATATAACTTTGCCTTTCCTTTTATAACACATCGAAATATTGGTCTCAGGCCCCATAACAGGTTGGCTGATAATTCCCCGGTCTGACACATAGATGGTGTCGCTAGTATTAAATACATATTAGTTTTATATAGTACCAACCTTCAAATGATTCGTGTCAAAATTTGACGTCTGTAAGTCAATTAGTTTGTGAGATAGAGCGTCTTTTGTGAAGCAACTTTTGTTATTGTGAAAAAAGGGGAAAAAAGGAATTTCATATTTTGATAAAATACTGTTTTCTGAAGGGAAAAAATACGGTGGAAGCAAAAACTTGGCTTGATAATCAGTTTCCGGACTCTGCCGCAGGGAAATCAACAATAATTGATTGTAATGCAAAATTCAAGCGTGGTGAAATGAGCACGGAGGACGGTGAACGCAGTGGACGCCCGAAAGAGGTGGTTACAGACGAAAACATCAAAAAAATCCACAAAATGATTTTGAATGACCGTAAAATGAAGTTGATCGAGATAGCAGAGGCCTTAAAGATATCAAAGGAACGTGTTGGTCATATCATTCATCAATATTCGGAGACGGTGAACCGGCTAAATAATGGCCTCTGTTTTTTGGGATGCGCATGGAATAATTTTTATCGATTATCTTGAGAAGCGAAAAAGCATCAACAATGACTATTATGTTATATGGCGTTATTGGAACGTTTGAAGGTCAAAATCGCGGCAAAACGGCCCCATATGAAGAAGAAAAAAGTGTTGTTCCACCAAGACAACGCACCGTGCCACAAGTCATTGAGAACGATGGCAAAAATTCATGAATTGGGCTTCGAATTGCTTCCCCACCCACCGTATTCTCCAGATCTGGCCCCCAGCGACTTTTTTTTTGTTCTCAGACCTCAAAAGGATGCTCGCAGGGAAAAAATTTGGCTGCAGTGCAGATACTGAGGCCTATTTTGAGGCAAAACCGAAAGAGTACTACCAAAATGGTATCAAAAAATTGATAGGTCGTTATAATCGTTGTATCGCTCTTGAAGGGAACTATGTTGAATAATAAAAACGAATTTTGACAAAAAAAAGTGTGTTTTTCTTTGTTAGACCTGGGACTTATCAGCCAACCTGTTAACGTATATATATTCTGGAGTCGATCTAGCGATGTTCGTGTATTGAAATCATACTAATTTCCTAACGGAAGAATCTATCGACTTAAAACTTGGCAATTTGCATATAGCCCGATCTCCTGATTTGACTTCTTGGGCTTTTAGCCATCCCAATTTTTATCCGATTTTCCTGAATTAAAAAAAAAATATTATTTATAATAAATAAATTGATCCAATGAATTTTTAATTGAAATGTCTTCAATCGCAGAAATGATAGTACCAATTAAAAAATTAATTGATGCTATTAATTTTTGTGATTGATTTTGGTTACAAATAAAAAATTTGTTGAATCAATTAAATTTTTAATTGAATATTTTTTAAAACCCAAGTAATTAATTGGAAAAATTTTCGTGAAATTTTTTTCTGTGTATCGGTCCATAGTGTGGTGTAGCCCGATCTCTCGATTTACTTCTTGGGCTTCTAGATACCACAAGTTTTAACCGATTTTCCAGATTTAGAAGTATTTTGGGTTCGTGAACAAGCGTGCCGAAGATTGTGTGTATCGGTCCATGTTTTGGACCGATCTCCCGATTTGATCACTTGAGTGTCTAGACATCCCAATTTTTTTCCGATTTGCCTAAAATTCAAAATCTGGAGGTATTTTTATATGCACCACATATAGGCCGATCTCCCAATTTGACTTCTTGGTCTTCTAGACACTGTATTTTTTTCGTTACTCACTACCAAACAAAAAATCTTCAACACACTCAAAAAAAAAAAAAAAAACGTTTTTACTAAAGCCAATTTAACTTTATTTTAGTTCATGGAATTATTATGTTTGGAGAAAGTTTAGTTTACTCTAATATTTTTTTGGTTACGTTAGTTAAATGAAATAAAAAACGGGGAAAAAATAATACACAAATTAAACATAAAGATTTTCTAAATTCGTATTTCTCACAAAATAGTTCATTATTTCTTTAAATTTGTAACTTTTACCAAAAATGCGTCCATTATGTACTTCGTATGTCACTAATGACATTTTTCAACTGCAATTGTTTCCTTCAAACTACAAAATTTTCTTTAACAAGTGAAAAAAAATAATTATGTCTAATAATTTGTGGAAAAATATTTACTTATTTGTATGATATCGGCTTGATGCCAGCGTTTGTAATACTGTTTAGTTAAAATTTTCTAAAAATATTCAAAATTTTCTAAAATTAACCAAAAGTTTTCTTCCTGGTGGGTTCACTGATTTTTCAGTTTCACAATTGACAATTTTAATTCTGTAGAAAATTGTATCAAAATTTTATTTCTATAGGCACTTTTGTCAAAATTGTATTTCATATTTGTTGTTTTGATCTCTGATCTGATTTGGGCAAAGCCCTATAGACTGCAAGATGGTTGGATGGATCATCAAAATTTTATTTCTATTGCAAATTCTGTGAAAATTTTATTTCGATAGAAAATATGGTCAAAATTTTATTTCCATAGAAAATTTTGTCAAATTCTATTTCTATAGAAAATTTTGTCAAACTTCTATTTCCATAGAAAATGTTGTCAAAATTCTATTTCTATAGTAAATTTTGTTAAAATTTTATTTCTATAAAAATTGTGTCAAAATTTTATTTCTATAGAAAATTTTGTAAAAATTTTATTTCCATAGAAATTTTGGTCAAATTTAGTTTCGACAGAAAATTTTTTCACAATTTTATTTCTATAGAAAAATTTTTCCAAATTTTATTTTTATAGAAAATTTTATCCAAATTTTATTTCTATAGAACATTGTATTTCTGGAAATGTCAAAATTTTATTTCTGTAGAAATTTTTCTTAAAATTTTATTTCTATAGAAAATATTCCTAAAAGTTTATTTCTATAGAAAATTTTCTTAAAATTTTATTTCTATAAAAAATTTTGTCAAAATTTGGTTGCTACATATATTTTTGTCATAATTTTATTTCTATAGAAAAATTTGTCAAAATTTTATTTCTATACAAAATTGTGTCAACATTTTGTTTCTATAGAAAATTTTTAAAAATTGTATTTCTATAGAAATTTTTGTCAAAATTTTATTTCCATAATAAGTTTTGTCAAAATTTTATTTCTATAAAAAATTGTGTCAAAATTTTATTTCTATAGAAAATTTTATCAAAATTTTATTTCAATAAAGAATTTTGTCAAAATTTTATTTCAATAAAGAATTTTGTCAAAATTTTATGTCCATAGAACATTTAGTCAAAATTTTATTTCTATATAAAATTGTGTCAATATTTTATTTATATGAAAAATTGTGTCAATTGTTTCCATAGAAAATTTTGTAAAAAATGTATTTCCATAGAAAATTTTGTCAAAAATTTATTTCTATATAGAATTTTATCAAAATTTTATTTCTCTAGAAAATTTTGTCAAAAATTTATTTCTATAGAAAATTTTGGCAAAATTTTATTTCTATAGAAAATTTTGTGAAAAATGTATTTCTATAGACAAATTTGTCCAAATTTTGTACTGCTCTGCCATCTCGATGAGAGATTTATGGTCGTTCTCGAGTTGAGGAATACGGAGTCCCAGGATTTTATTGCAGGTTGCCCGTCTGACCATATACTCGTATTTATGCCAACATTTGTTGGAACATTACTTCTCAGTTAATTTTATTTCTATAGAAAAATTTGTCAACATTTTATTTCTATAGAAAAGTTTATCAAAATTTTATTTCCGTAGAAAATTTTGTGAAAATTTTATTTCTATAGAAAATTTTGTAAAAATTTTATTTCCATAAAAAGTTTTGTCAAAATTTTATTTCTATAGAAAATTTTGTCAAAATTTTATGTCCATAGAACATTTTGTCAAAATTTTATGTCGATAGAACATTTAGTCAAAATTTTATTTCTATAAAAAATTGTGTCAATATTTTATTTCTATAAAAAATTGTGTCAATATTTTATTTCTATAGACAATTTTGTAAAAATTTTATTTCCATAGAAAATTTTGTAAAAATTTTATTTCCATAGGAAATTTTGTCAAAAATTTATTTCTATATAGAATTTTATCAAAATTTTATTTCTCTAGAAAATTTTGGAAATAATTTATTTCTCTAGAAAATTTTGGAAAAAAATTGTTTCTCTAGAAAATTTTGTCAAAAATTTTTTCTATAGAAATTTTTGTCAAAATTTTATTTCTATAGAAAAATTTGTCAAAATTTTATTTCTATAGAAAATTTTGTGAAAAATTTATTTCTGTAGACAAATTTATCCAAGTTTTGTACTGCTCTGCCATCTCGATGAGAGATTTATGGTCGTTCTCGAGTTGAGGAATACGGAGACCGAGGATTTTATTGCATGTTGCCCGTCTGACCATATACTTGTATTTATGCCAACATTTGTTGGAACATTACTTCTCAGTTAATTTTATTTCTATAGAAAAATTTGTCAAAATTTTATTTCTATACAAAATTGTGTCAACATTTTGTTTCTATAGAAAATTTTGTAAAAATTTTATTTCTATAGAAGAGTTTATCAAAATTTTATTTCTATAGAAAATTTTTTGAAAATTTTATTTCTATAGAAAATTTTATTTCCATAAAAAGTTTTGTCAAAATTTTATTTCTATAAAAAATTGTGTCAATATTTTACTTCTATAGAAAATTTTGTCAAAATTTTATGTCGATAGAACATTTAGTCAAAATTTTATTTCTATAAAAAATTGTGTCAATATTTTATTTCTATAAAAAATTGTGTCAATACTTTACTTCTGTAGAAAATTTTGTAAAAATTTTATTTTCATAGAAAATTTTGTCAAAAATTTATTTCTATATAGGATTTTATCAAAATTTTATTTCTCTAGCAAATTTTGTCAAAAATTTGTTTCTATAGAAATTTTTGTCAAAATTTTATTTCCATAAAAAATTTTGTCAAAATTTTATTTCTATTGAAAATTTTGTCAAAATTTTATTTCTATAAAAAATTGTGTCAATATTTTATTTCTATAAAAAATTGTGTCAAAATTTTATTTCTATAGAAAATTTTGTAAATTTTTTTTATAGAAACTTTTGTCATAATTTTATTTCTATCGAAAATTTTGTCAACATTTTATTTATTTCTATAGACAATTTTATCAAGATTTTATTTCTATAGAAAATTTTGTCAAAAATTTAGTTTTATAGAAAATTTTGTGAAAATTTTATTTCTATAGAAAATTTTGTGAAAAATTTATTTCTATAGACAAATTTGTCCAAATTTTGTACTGCTCAGCCATCTCGTTGAGAGATTTGTGGTCGTTCTCGAATTGAGGAATACGGAGTCCCAGGATTTTTTGCAGGTTGCCCGTCTGACCATATACTCGTATTTATGCCAACATTTGTTGGAACATTACTTCTCAGTCAATTTGCCACCTATTTTAGTCCTAATATTTAAGCCTGAAAATACTACAGTGTTAAGGTTATCTTTTTGTGATTTTATGTACCAGTTCTTATGATCGCTTATGATTCAATCTCAAAATTATTTTAAGAGTTTTTAGTTTAAACCTTTGGTTTGACAATTCGTTTTCACAAACATTTTATTCATCAATAGTATATCTTATTTAATTGCATCTATTTATCTTCTTCTCATTTCAGGTAAAATAAATTTTCAAGAAATCGGTAAGAAATGGCTTTAGAATTAAAGATTATTAAAAAAAAAAAAAAAAAAAAAAAAAACAATATTTATTTATAAATCAATCGAAACTTTAACCTTAAAGCTCTTTTCAACTAAAAAAACTATCTCAAATAAAATCATTGAGAAAACGAAGGTTGGGTCTTCACATCCTACTATTTACCGCTATTGATTCATTCTAACAATGAAAAATTCGAATGCCAAGTTTAATTGCTGCACATAGCATTGCTGATTAAGTAACGCTATCAGATATGACCGACAATGAGGTCGAAAAAGTTAAAATAAGTAAAATAACAAAGTAATTTGAAATCTACCTCATCGTCATATATAGGAAATGGGAAACTTCTGTCTGTGTGCACAAAAGAATGTAAGAAAACTATCAGACGACATTCGATATTAGGCAAGGACTACATCCTAGCCTAACCCCATTAGCATTGGAAAATAGAAATCCTTACGTTTCCAAAGGACATAAAATAAATATGCCAATAATACCAAGACTATAAAACAAACCCAGTTGTTTGGGAATATAGGAGAGAAACATGTTTTTGCATTCATATATTCAATGTGAATATATTAAAAAAAAATATTTTTGGAATATGGTTTTTATGCATTGAAAAAAATTGATGGACAAATTTTAGCTAAATCAAATTATGGGTTATTGGTCTAAAACAAACATTAGAGTTCAAAGTTTATGCAAATGTGAATTGTACATAAAATGTTAACAGGCATAGTGCACATTAAAAACTATTTTTTCATCTAAAGTCAAACGAAATTTTCTTTTATTGGTAAAGTTGTCTCTCTAAAGGCAAATAAATCTTTGTTTATCGTGTCCTGAGATATTCCAACAAAAAGTGATTCTCTATTTTAGAAGATGAGGTGATCATATTCCTTCTCTGGGTGCAGTATCGTGGTAACGAGCAATGGTACGAGAATCTTAAGATTTATTCACATTTAAATGCTGAAAGGATCTAACGATATTCACTTGTGGTTTTCCAGTCAAATATAAAGCAATCACACTATCACTCTTCAAATCCATTACGAATAACTTTATTTCTAAATACAATAGATCAAACGCCTTTGTAACGCCTTTTATCGTGTTGAATCGGATCCAAAAAATGCCCGAAAAAACAGCACCAGAAATTATCCGAAAAGTTAAGGCCAGATCGAAATTCACGTTGGAGTGATAGAAAAATGACCTTAGACTGAAGCCCTTGAAGTTCCAATAGATTTAATTGAGTTTTAAACAAGTAAGAAAAGTCTAAAGTCGGGCGGGGCCGACTATATTATACCCTGCACCACTTTGTAGATCTAAATTTTCGATACCATATCACATCCGTCAAATGTGTTGGGGGCTATATATAAAGGTTTGTCCCAAATACATACATTTAAATATCACACGATCTGGACAGAATTTGATAGACTTCAACAAAAATCTATAGAGTCAAAATTTAAGTCGGCTAATGCTCTAGGGTTGAGCACAATGCTAGTAAAGAAATATGGGAAACATTTAAATCTGAAGCAATTTTAAGGAAACTTCGCAAAAGTTTATTTATGATTTATCGCTCGATATATATGTTTATTAGGAAAATTAGAGCCATTTTTAAAACTTTTCGACTAAGCAGTGGCGATTTTACAAGGAAAATGTTGGTATTTTGACCATTTTTGTCGAAATCAGAAAAACATATATATGGGAGCTATATCTAAATCTGAACCGATATCAACCAAATTTGGCACGCATAGCTATAATACTAATTCTACTCCCTGTGCAAAATTCCAACTAAATCGGAGTTAAAAATTGCCCTCTGTGGTCATATGAATGTAAATCAGGCGAAAGCTATATATGGGAGCTATATCTAAATCTGAACCGATTTTAACCAAATTTGGCACGCATAGCTATAATGCTAATTATACTCCCAGTGCAAAATTTCAATTAAATCGGAGTAACAGATTGGCCACTGTGGTCATATGAGTTTAAATCGGGCGAACGATATATATGGGAGCTATATCTAAATCTGAACCGATTTCAATAAAATTTGGCACACTTGACTACACTACTAATTGTACTCCTAATGCAAAATTTCAACCAAATTGGGGTAAAACTCTGGCTTCTGGGACCGTATTAGTTCATATCGGGCGAAAGATATATATGGGAGCTATATCTAAATCTGAACCGATTTCAATAAAATTTGCCACACTTGACTATAGTACTATTTGTTCTTCTTGTGCAAAATTTTAAGCAAATTAGGGAAAACTCAGGCTTCTGATGCTATATAAGTCCATATCGGGCGAAATATATATATGCGAGCTATATCTAAATCTGAACCGATTTCTTCCAAAATCAATAGGGTTCTATTCTGAGCCAAAACACATACATATGCCAAATTTAAAGTCGATTGGACTAAAACTGCGACCTAGACTTTGATTACAAAAATGTTTTCACGGACAGACGGACATGGCTATATCGACTCAAGAGCCCACCCTGAGTATTTTGCCAAAGACACCATGTGTCTATCTCGTCCCCTTCTGGGTGTTGCAAACATATGCACTAACTTATAATACCCTATTCCATAGTGTGGCGCAGGGTATAAAAATTCGCAATTTTTCTAGAATGAATTTGTCATTTTCTTCGGCAAAATGTAAATAATTTTTACCATTTTATTAATTCTTAATATATTTTTATCCTATTTGATACAAAAAATTTTAAAATTTCCGCTACAAATATGAAAAAGGTGAGTTATAAAAAAATTGACTCAAAAGGACTTCCTGTGCAGCTAAAATAAAGAATTCCTTTGGGAAGACATTTTTGAAAGTGCTTTTAAAGTTGTGCCTTTAGAAGAACTTCCAAAATTTTTTCCTGGGTCGCAGAGGCTTGTTTGAATTTTCCAACAGCCATTAAATTTTTTTGTGACGTAGCCATAGCGCAATTTCACACTGTGGTCCCACACAGTAATCATTACCCCGCTTAGCATTATTTCGGGGTGGGGTTTATTTTCTGCACTCGTCAGGATCACCTTTATCTGCTCCTCCGTTCTATGTACGGAATTTTCTCAAAATGTTCTTTGTCACTAAGCACCTGTCATAGACAGAAAGCCACCTCACCATTAGTTCTATTTATCAGGCTCCTAATGTTCAGAATAAGTTTGTAGGTCTATAAACTTTGCCATATATGTCCCATCTCCTTTGCCATTTATCTAATTATTCCGGCGAGGATCATTGATGCGGACGTAGAGACAATTCACAGAAAAAATTTCACGAAAATTTTTCCAATTAAAATCTTAATTGAGTTTTAAAAAATATTCAATTTAAAATTTAATGGAATCAACAAATTTTTTAATTGAAATAAAAGTCAATCGCACAAATTAATAGTATCAATGAATTTTTTAATTGGATTAATTAAATTTTTAATTGACTGTCAATTAATTTTTTAATTGAAATAAAAGTCAATCGCACAAATTAATAGTATCAATGAATTTTTTAATTGGATCAATTAATTTTTTAATTGACTGTCAATTAATTTTTTAATTGATACTATAATTTCTGTGATTGAAGACGTTTCAATTAAAAAATTAATTGGATCAATTAATTTTGTGAATCAGAAAAATATTTTTTTGTGTGTTGCTTCAAACGCCTGCAAAATTGTACAAATCTTAATGGAGAATTGTTTGAAAACCCATAAAGCGATTTTCAACGGTATTTGTTTTTGTTCTCTAATCGCAAAATATAAAAGGTGTCAGTATATACATATTTAAAAAGTTTGAGCTTTAATATGATTATTTTTTCTTCTATTAATTTATCAAAAGTTATGACGCTTCCAACATTGATGCAAAAAAAAAAAATACTATATATGACAAAAAATGGCAAAGAAATTTATCCGCATTTGATTCATGAATTGTGATATTTTACATTAAATTGTCTATGGTAACGATCGAATTAAAATCGAGCATTGAAATGCCGGCATGTCAACTCCATCTTAAACAATATATAATTGTTGCAAATCCTTAAAGATAAAACATTGAAGTTTTCAGGGTGTAGTTGTAAGCAATTGCTAAAATGCGTTTATACGCAGATATATACACTTTCCAATGATAACCACCCTCAACTCTAGCAAGATATTAGATTCCTTCTAATATAGGTTGGTTATTGTAATATTGGTTTGTTGTTGTTTTTTGTTTTTACCGATTTTAGTAGGATCGCATGTTGTCTAGCATTTAATGTTAGCAATTAGCTGCAGTATGGAAATTGTGCAAAATATTTCACAGATCCCCCAACGAAAAGAGAGCTTTCCATTTCGTAGACATACACACACACACACTCACATCCATATGTGGAGTCAACGAAAAGAAATTTGAAGGCAATGACTTTCATGTTAGCCAAGATTTTTTTCGACAACACAAAATCCAAACAAAAGGACTTTGAGCACAAAATAAATACACGGTCATAAAAATGAATGGAAACGCATTTAAGACAAATGAAAAACTAAAATGAGACATGATATCTGACAATAGAAATGATCTGATTTAATATAACAAACATTTTGCCACACAATTTGAATAGATTTTAGGCTTTGAGAAGGATTGGTCTTCTGGGGGAAGGATAACTAAGACTGGGTGGTGATATTTCTCCAATATTACAGGAGAATTGTAGCATTGTATGCAAAAGTTTAAACCCTCTCTTAGGTAGTGATAGCCCCCTTATTTCAGGGTCAATTAGGCTATTCAGTCCCGTTGTTCAAATTGCGGTACAACCACTTATGGCGATTCCGGTTGAGAAAAAAGGTGCAATATTCTTGAAATTGATTTCAAAATATGAGGGATACTCTCCTAGCTTTTGGCACATGTATTCCTCACAATATTACTAATGAACAATAACTTTGGAATGACGGTAACATTTGGCCGAAAAAAATGAGGGAAAAAGTAGTGCAACACCAAGGCAACATAGTTTTAGTGAAAAGAAAACACTCTTAGTGAAGCTTTGAGACCTCAGAAATCTCCAGAAAGACAGAACGATTCTTAGTGGTTCATAAGGCTAACGACAATACTATGTTTGCCCCAAATAGTTTCAAATATTTAGCTACTATCTTAGATGAAACATTCATTGAGAAGTTCCACATAGGAAACAATCGGAAAACAGAGGTTGGGTACTAGGCCGAGAGGCAGTAGATTCAAAATGAGCCCTGAATCGAAAGATGACCCTCGGGAAAACTTAACTAGACGGAACCTAGCATACGAGTCCTGGCATAGAAATGAATTTTTGGCAAAATTTTCTATAAAAATGTTGACAAAATTTTCTATAGAAATTAATTTTTGGCAAAATTTTCCTTGGAAATGAAATTTTGGCAAAATTTCCTAAAGAAATAAAGTTTTGACAAAATTTTCTATAAAAATACAATTTTGAAAAAATTTTCTATACAAATTAATTTTTGGCAAAATTTTCTATACAAATTAATTTTTGGCAAAATTTTCCATGGAAATGAAATTTAGGCAAAATTTTCCATGGAAATGAAATTCTGGCAAAATTTCCTAAAGAAATAAAGTTTTGACAAAATTTTCTAATGAACTAAAATTTCACAAAATTTTCTATTGAAATAGAATTTCTACAAAATTTTCTATAGAAATAAAATTTTGACAAAATTTTGTACAGAAATAACATTTTGGCAAAATTTCCTAAAGAAATGAAGTTTTGTCAAACTTTTCTATAGAACTGAAATTTTGACAAAATTTTCTATAGAAATGAAATTTTGACAAAATTTTCTATAGAAATGCAATTTTGAAAAAAATTTTCTAATGAACTTAAATTTCACAAAATTTTCCATTGAAATAAAATTTTTACAAAATTTTCTATAAAAATAAAATTTTGGCAAAATTTCCTAAAGAAATGAAGTTTGGCAAACTTTTCTATAGAAATAAAATTTTGACGCTATTTTCAATACAAGTAAAATTGCGACAAAATTTTCTATAGTAAAAAAATTTTGACAAATTTTTCTGTAGAAATAAAATGTTGATAAAATTTTCTGCAGAAATAAAATTTTGACTAAATTACCGTAGAAATAAAATTTTAAACAAATTTTGACAAAAATTTCTACAGAAATAAAATTTTGACAAAATGTTCTATAGAAATAAAATTTTGACAATATTTTCTATAGAAATACAATTTTGACAATATTTTCTATAGAAATAAAATGTTGACAAAATTTTCTATAGAAATAAAATTTTGACAAAATTTTCTATACAAATAAATATTTTGACAAATTTTTCTGTAGAAATAAAAAGTTGACAAAATTTTCTGTAGAAATAAAATTTTGACAAAATTTTCTATAGAAATATAATTTTAAGAAAATTTTCTATAGAAATAAAATTTTGACAAAATTTTCTATAGAAATAAAATGTTGACAAAATTTTCAATAGAAATAAAATTTTGACAAAATTTTCTATAGAAATAAAATTTTGACAAAATATTCTATAGAAATAAAATATTGACATTTTTTATAGAAATAAAATATTGACAACATTTTCTATAGAAATGAAATTTTGACAAAATTTTCTATAGAAATGAAATTTTGGCAAAATTTTCCATAGAAATAAAACTTTGACAAAATTTTCTATAGAAATAAATTTTCACAAAATTTTCTATAAAAATAAAATTTTGACAAAATTTTCTATAGAAATACAATTATGACAAAATTTTCTATATAAATAAAATTTTGACAAAATTTTCTATAGTAATAAAATTTAGACACATTTTTTTTTGTAGAAATAAAATATTGACAAAATTTTCTACAGAAATAAAATTTTGACAAAATTTTCTATAGAAATATAATTTTGACAAAATTTTCTATAGAAATAAAATTTTGACAAAATTGCCGTAGAAATAAAATTTAAAAAAGTTTGACAAGATTTTCTATGGAAATAAAATGTTGACAAAATTTTCTATAGAAATAAAATTTTGACAAAAATTCCTACAGAAATAAAATTTTGGCAAAATGTTCTATAGAAATAAAATTTTGCAAATATTTTCTATAGGAATAAAATTTTGACAACATTTCCTATAGAAATAAAATTTTGACAATATTTTCTATAGAAATAAAATTTTGACAATATTTTCTATAGAAATAAAATTTTGACAAAATTTTCTATAGAAATAAAATTTTGACAAAATTTTCTATAGAAATAAAATTAGGCAAAATGTAATGCCTAACAATAGAGAAAAATGGGGATGAGTTAAGCGAATGAAATGAGAATGAGAGAAAATGTATTTGCTTAATACGACAACTGGAAAGAGATTAAAACGAAGATCGCTAGGTCAGAAGATAGAGATTTACGATAAAGAATTTAGGAAGGATGTGGAAGATGGAAAGACAAAAAAGGAAAAGTACCCAGCAAAAAAAAACACAACGGGGCTTATAAGACCCAATTTGTGATTATAAAGTATAGAGAATTTGTATCCTCTCCAGTCAATTAATAATAGTTGTCATAAGACGGAAACGTTATCGGATCTTTCGTATTGCTTTAGAAGTTATGTTACAAGTTGACATTCCAGAATTGTGAACGGATGGTAAGAAAACGAAACAGTAGCGTTCACGAAAGATCAAAACGCAATATTCTCAATTTCATTCAAAATTACCAAAGAATTATTAATTTTAAAATTTAGGCCGATGGTCGGACCAAATGGAATTTAGTTGTTTTTGGTCCATTTTCGTCAATTCGATAATTTTTTCAAAATTTTCTATAGGAATAAAATTTTGACAAAATTTTCTGTAGAAATAATTTTTTTCAAAATTTTGTACAGAAACAAACTTAAAAAAAAAAATTGTGGAAGAAAATTTTATATAGAAATAAAACTTTGCGATAACTTTCTATATAAATAAAAGTTTGACAAATTTTCAATAAAAATAAAATTTTGCCTAATTTTTCAAACTTGTATGGCTAAATTTTCCATGGAAATGAAATTTTGGCAAAATTTCCTAAAGAAATAAAGTTTTGACAAGATTTTCTCTAGAAATGAAATTTTGACAAACTTTTCTAATGAACTAAAATTTCATAAAATTTTCTATTGAAATAAAAATTTCATAAAATTTTCTATTGAAATAAAATGTTTACAAAATTTTCTATTGAAATAAAATTTTGACAAAAGTTTCTACAGAAATAAAATTTTGGCAAAATTTCCTAAAGAAATGGAGTTTTGACAAACTTTTTTATATAAATGAAATTTTAACAACATTTTCTATAGAAAAAAAATTTTTCAGTAGAAATAAAATGTTGACGATATTTTCTTTAGAAGTAAAAATGTGACAAAATTTTCTATAGAAATAAAAAGTTGATAAAATTTTCTATCGAAGAAAAATTTTAACTATTAAATCATATTAATTTAAATTGGAAAAATCTTCCGCTGGTACGAATTTTGGTCCAAGTTTGGAAAAAGGTTGGTCCAAAATAAAAGTTCATTGTGGCAACGCTGTTGAGGATATTAATTTTCTTAATGAGACAAATATGTAAAAAACGGGAAGATAGTATTGATGCGAACAGAAAGACAAATGTGGTCTTAGGTTTATATCTGTCGCAATGAGGCAAAGCACGATCGATTTTCTTTTTCAACTTAGCCTATACTCAAAAAAAAGTTTACGTGGATACAAAGATTTTGTTCTTCCTTTAAGGATTTTGGTATTGATTCCGAGCCAAAGAGGCAGCTTCTTTAAAATAAGACAGTTTTTAGCGACACAGATACAGACCTAATTTATCGAATTGCCATTATCTTTTCGCAGTATATTAATAAAGTTATTCACGTACAAACAAATGCCAATTTAAAAATTCTAAATATAACGGCTGTTTCTAAGTAAAAAATGCTTTCTTTATTCCAAAAAAATCACAATGGACTGAATAGTCTAAGTGAGCCTGAATCTTAATCGGGCTGCCACTTTAACCTAACCTTATTCCAAAAAAACTTTAAACTAAAAATACATCCAAATAAAACTTAAACCATATTTGAAGCGTTTTTATCTTCAATCTATAGTTTCAATATTTCAGTTAATTTAAGGACAATTTCTTTAAATCAAAAATGTGTGTCTTTATTTTAAAGAAATTTTGCCTCAGTTCAAAGAAATACGTCTTTAACGGAGGGACGCAAAATTCCAAAATTTAATAACAAAAGTTTTTGAAGCCAATATTATAAACTTTATTTTAATTAAAATTGCATTGTTTAAACAAAAATTGTCTTTAACGGAGGGACGCAAAATTCCAAAATTTGTGTCCAAAATTTAATAACAAAAGTCTTTGAAGCAAAGATTATAAACTTTATTTTAATTAAAATTGCATTATTTAAAAAAAATGGCATTAATATATTGTAAATTGCGCGTCCTATCACGTAAAAATTACGTAAATTTTTTCAGTTTTAAGCCCATAAAACTAAGGATCGATATCTGTGCATTTCTATCTATTTTGCCTGTATTTAGAAAATTTCGCAAATCATATTTGACGTGACCACTAACAAAAACGGATTGGTGTCCACTTAGACCATATACATCAATTGCGTTAGCTAAAACTGCTTTTATCTGTTTCCACACATCCCAATATTCTATTTGACTTCAATGCCTACATTCATGACATTATTACTCTCGACTATTGACACATGGCATTCATCCTCAGCCAACAATCTTTAACACAATAAAGAAATCAGGACTCTCTATGACAGTTTAACCTATATTTTGCAAAACATTATAAATCAAAAACACAACTAAATATCCCCACTGCCACCACCATGATGATGGCATGTCAATGAATTCGTATTCCACATAGCAAAAAAAAAGGAATACCTTAGAAAAGGAACTAAAAACGTGAGAAAACCAAATGTGGTGAGAGTGTACTCCAAAATAAGGGGTCGGCAATGCCAAACAACAATCAACGATAGCAGGAAGGTACACTGGAACAAATTTAATAAATTCTTTTTTTTCCGCCTATCAATTGTTTAGGAAAGCTTACTTATCAGGGGGTTAGAATAGTTGCGGTTATAGTAACAGACCGTTATATCAGGCTTACTTGGACAGTCAGTCAATTGTAATCACAAACTCACAAACAAAGTTTACATGGATCCAAAGACCTTCCCTTGAAGATTTGGTGTTTATTTTCGGCCAAAAATGCAGCTTCTTTAAAATAAAGTTATTCTAGATAGTAATCTAGATTTTTTTCTAGGTACAATATAAATAAAATATAGATCTCATTTATCGTATTTTCACTCTCTTCTTGTGATATAATATCAAAGCTATTCATACCCAAATAAACGAACAATTAAAAATCCAAATTATAACAGATAACTCAAAATAAACGTGTTTTGTTATTGCTTAAAAAATATATATTTACAGATAAATCCATTATTAGGCAATTTTTCTAAAGTTCATTTATGATTTATCGGCCGATACATGTGCATTAAAGTTAAGGCCTTTTTGACAACTTTTGGTACTTATCTTAACCGATTATGAGAAGCCATTGCAGTAAGTAGAATGTGAATAAAATATGGGGAAATCATCATTGACGTTGTGTGTAAATGTGGGTACATATTATGACTATTTTTGCCTAAATCGGACGTACGTTCACTGAAACAAATATTGTCGTGAGGCCAAAGATTTCTTGTTCTTAAAATACAAATGTGAATTTTGGTTAGCATAGAAGACGCATTTCTCTTTCACTTTATCTTTTAAGATACAACCAGTATTTTTTGCAAAAAAAATTTCGAACAAAATGTGCTATGCAGATTTTTTTTGCATATTATATATTTTTCGGAGGAATCGGTATTCTTGTGCATTTAAGGGTTTAAACAAATTTTGTTTGACTACACTCAACCAATAATTTTGAGATAAAATACTTCAGTTAATTTAAGGACGATTTACTTAACTTTAAGAAAAATTGGTCTTAATTCAAAGACATACGACTTTAACAAATTTCCAAGATTTGTGTCGTAATTTCAACAAAAAAAAATTTTTAACAATGGTGATAAACTTTTTGTACCACATAGTGGCAAAGGTATAATAACTTTGATCTGCCAAAAAATGTGTCTTCCAGAAATATTGATTTAAGACCCCATAAAATATATATCGATCAACTCAGAATCACTATAATTTTTACTATAACAGGTTGGCTGATAAGTCCCCGGTATAACAAAGAAAAACACATTTTTTTTGCCAAAATTCGTTTTTATTATTCAACATAGTTCCTTTCAAGAGCGTTACAACGATTATAACGACCTTCCAATTTTTTGATACCATTTTGGTAGTACTCCTTCGGTTTTGCCTCAAAATAGGCCTCAGTTTCGGCGATCACCTCTTCATTGCAGTCAAATTTTTCCCTGCGAGGTCTGAGAACAAGAAAAAGTTACTGGGGGCCAGATCTAGAGAATACGGTGGGTGGGGAAGCAATTCGAAGCCCAATTCATGAATTTTTGCCATCGTTCTCAATGACTTGTGGCACGGTGCGTTGTCTTGGTGGAACAACACTTTTTTCTTCTTCATATGGGGCCGTTTTGGCGCGATTTCGACCTTCAAACGCTCCAATAATGCCATATAATAGTCACTGTTGATGGTTTTTCCCTTTTCAAGATAATCGATAAAAATTATTCCATGCGCATCCCATTACTTTGCCAGCGGACTTTTGAGTCTTTCCACGATTCGGAGAAGGTTCACCGGTCGCTGTCCACTCAGCCGACTGTCGACTGGACTCAGAAGTGTAGTGATGGAGCCATGTTTCATCCATTGTCACATATCGACGGAAAAACTCGGGTGTATTACGAGTTAACAGCTGCAAACACCGCTCAGAATCATCAACACGTTGTTGTTTTTGGTCAAATGTGAGCTCGCGCGGCACCCATTTTGCACAGAGCTTCCGCATATCCAAATATTGATGAATGATATGACCAACACGTTCCTTTGATATCTTTAAGGCCTCTGCTATCTCGATCAACTTCATTTTACGGTCATTCAAAATCATTTTGTAGATTTTTTTTGATGTTTTCGTCGGTAACCACCTCTTTCGGGCGTCCACTGCGTTCACCGTCCTCCGTGCTCATTTCACCACGCTTGAATTTTGCATACTAATCAATTATTGTTGATTTCCCTGGGGCAGAGTCCGGAAACTCATTATCAAGCCAAGTTTTTGCTTCCACCGTATTTTTTCCCTTTTTATTTTGTATTTTATCATTTTTTTCGCAATAACATAAGTTGCTTCACAAAAGACACTCTATCTCACAAACTAATTGACTTACAGAGTCAAATTTTGACACGAATCATTTGAAGGTTGGTATTATATAAAATAATATGCATTTAATACTAGCGACGCCATCTATGTGTCAGACCGGGGACTTATCAGCCAACCTGTTAAAGACGCACAAAAATAATGTGACCAAAATATATAGAAATAAAATCGGACTTTTTTTCTTTTGTATTATTTTCTTTTCATGTTTCTTTTTGATGTGTATCCATTTATTTTCGTCCTTTGCTAATTTCGTGATTTTACATTGAACTGCGCAAGGATACTAGCACCAACCTTCCATTGGGTTCTGCCAAAAACAAAAAAAAAAACGAACAGTAACAAACATTTATGTTAACATGTATGTATGACGATATGGCTGGTTGAGTCTTTGCCCCCTTTGGAATTGTCTAGCCTAAGTTAGGCTAGGCCAAAATAGGGTGCATGCTAGTCTAGTCTCAACCCTTAAGTTCAGATAGGCTTCAATACATTTTACGTCAGTAATTGGATCTAGTTTCTTTCGAAATCACAAGTAACGAAAGTGTAACCAAACCGTGAAGAAACCAATTTCACCAAAAAGAAGCAAATCAAACTAAAATCACAAGAATCCCCAAACAACAAGACCACTAACAAAAACAACTATAACAATAACAACCAATTGCAAAAAAATAATAAAATAACAAATCCAAAGAATTTCTAAGAAATTCTTAGAGACCACAACATAAGTGCCACGTCCCTGTGGCACATTTCAGTTGAGTTTTAACTCTTCAAGCAGGCAGTCACTACGATAGTTTGTGTTCTCAAATAAAAATAAAAAAATAATAAAAACAATAAAAAAAAAAATAAACAATATTATTGAGCTAAAATTTAACAAAGTGATTTTACCTGTGTACATTTAAATTCGTGAGAAAAAAAGGTTGGCCAAATATCATTGAGTTAAATTCTCAAAAGTGCATTGTCCTATTTTATTCGGCTGGTTATTACTCTCTCAGTGGAGAGTAACAAAACCTAAATAAAAAATAACAGCAACACTAAAACAAGGAAATCGATAATTTCTTCAATTTAGTTTTATTTAAAAATACAAACACGTTGTAAGGATTGCGTGACAGACCATGTGAAATGACCAGTTGCACCCCGGAGTATTAATTAAATTGTCCATAAATGACCGGCATTTAAATTTAGAAAATATTATTGTCATTTTAGTTTGCTGTAAAAATGGGGACTATTAATAGGGGAAGTTTTAACAAAAAAAAATGCAGATATGATCAATGGCCACAACATTGTAGCGAAACATAATGGATACTCGGTTTGGCCAAAACCATTGTAAAAATTTCGTAGAAAATGTTACGATTTCTTTTATTTCCAATATACCCGTATGATCGGGTATAGTGAAAGTCCGTTATTTCAGGCTTATTTTGAATTGACAGTCCATTGTGATACAACAGATGATGAACAGATTCTCTCCTATCAATGAGTGATGTACTATTCCAGGTTTAGCTCAATAATAGAGGACCATCAAAACACTCGGAAATGACACCAAAATTATAAACATCGCTGAAAAATTAGTGTTTGCCCGGAACTGGAATGGAACCCAGACCTTTTATATATAAGACAGGCATGCTAACCATTGCTGTACGGCAGTTTTTGCGAGACATTCAGTTCCGAGGCTTTTTAACAGATACCAAGGTGTAATGGTTCGGAACCAGATTATTGCTTTATTTTGAGGAATGAATAAACCTCATATTCATAAAAGTTAATGACAACTTTAAACCTACTATTACCATACAAATTCCTCCGATAAACTGTCACTAAATTATTATGAATATGGGCATTAGGTTATAGTTTATTAAAAAGGATCTGTTAATATTTTGAGAACCGTACACTGCGCCGCTTTTAATTTTCACACACATCCATAGTTCGCATAGCCTTACAGCCCTTTGGGTGCACTGAAGAAAAAACATGCCCGGTTCCAAAGATTTTGGTTTTTCACTAATGATTTTTGTATTGATTCCGAGCATAAAAAAATCGAAGAATTGAAGTAAGGTTACGTCTAAAACACCTCTCTCTTTTAAATTTGAGGTTTGTGTACTTGACTCTAGGAAACAAATTTTAATTTATTCGTTTTTTTAGCTTTTTTCTTCATGTGCTATCAGAGTTCTTTAAAAAAGTGTTAACGACAGCTTAAATTCCGAAATTCAGACTCGACTTCAAGTAATGGTTAGCATGCCCGCCTTGCATACACAAGGTCGTGGGTTCGATTCCTGCTTCGACCGATCACCAAAAAGTTTTTCAGCGGTGGATTATCCCACCTCAGTAATGCTGGTGACATTTCTAAGGGTTTCAAAGCTTCTCTAAGTGGTTTAACTGCAGTGTGAAACGCCGTTCGGACTCGGCTATAAAAAGGAGGTCCCTTGTAATTGAGCTTAACATGTGATAAGAGAGAAGTTCACCAATGTGGTATCACAATAGACTGAATAGTCTAAGTGAGCTTGATACATCGGGCTGCCACCTAACCTAACCTACGTTATGTTACAAGTAAAAACGTCTTTAAGATTGAAATCCATTTCCTATTTTTTAAACGATTTTTTGCTTTCTAGTCAACACATAAAAAGTAACAAAAATTTAAATACAATTTAATTAATTTTGAAGTATTCTTCAGAACTATTAAAGTCAAGTTAACCTTAGTCAAACCAGATTGTTTTTAATGTGAAGACACCCAGTTTTATGTCGAATCACTTAATCGTATAAGAAAAACACGGCTTCAGTTTTTGGGCAAGGAAAAAACTACCAGAGTACTTTTGTGAGCAATCTTGAATTAACCGAAAATTCTTCTCACTCGAGGAGTTCTCTATTCAATAATGAAATGGGGGGAAATCGTGTCCGCTAACTTAAAATGTTTATTACAGTTTAAAGTCACATTAATGGAGATCCCAATATAATTTCCTTGACTGTAGAAAACCTTGAAGTCTCTATGTTATTGATGGCAGAAGGTTCAGCCATTAACTGGGTGAGACTGGAAGCCAGGGAAGTGATTTCAATAATGCAAAAGTTATGTTGAACTCATTTCAGTTCTAACTTACTCGTATATCTGCCCACGTTGTAGACACAGTCTCAAAAATCGGGAACTTCATTGGACATCGTCTTCTTAGAAGGTTTTCTGCAAAATTATTTCATCCTACTGAACATCATAACAGTCGAGTTTTGCTCATTAATTTTATCCCAGGGCACACTGCTTTAATAGTTGAAGGATTTCCTAATCCGCTTCACAGCTGGTTCGATTATCTCGTATTATATTCTGGACATATTGAATGAGTAAATAAATCATACCCATACTTATTCATACTGCTTTCCCAAAATTTTCTGGAAAAATGGTCTTTGCGTACACCCAGAAAAAATATGTTTCTCGAAATTAATGGAATAATATCAATGATCAATGTCAATTTAAAAATGATGTATTTGGTTTTTGTTTTATTAAAAAAATTTAATTGAAAAAAATTATTATTTATAACGTACATTTAGTGATTTTTTTTTGGGTATTTAATCAAATTAAAAGTGATGTACTGATGATCTGAGAAGCTAAACCCAAATAAAAAATATTTTCCTCCGTGACGACATTTCAATTACAAATTTATTGGATCACTTAATTTCGAGTTGGAAACCAAAAAAAAATCTTCTGCGAATTCTGCAAAAATCATCCTTCCACCAAATATAAGGAAAGCAGATTGAAACAAGAATCGGAATACTTCAATTTTATTATGTTATTCAATATAAAATGATGGGAAAGACCCGAGCTTGTTCGATTATCCATACAAAATAATTAAACAAGCTGTGCAGTGGATTATAAAGTACTTCAATATCTTTCACATAAATCGTTTTGTGCGACTTTTTTAGTCGCACGCATGTGACTAACATAAAGTCGCACAAAAGGGAAGTGCTTCAATTCGAAGCAATTTTTATACGTATGTATTATAAATAAAGGAAAATTTGAGTCACTTTTACAAGTTTTCGACTTAGCAGTGGCGATTTTTTTGTCCCAAATACATACAGTTAAATCTGACTCCAGCTGAACAAAATTTATAATCAATATACTTAAAATTTAAGTAGGCTACCGCCCTGGGATGGTACACTATGTTAGTAAAAAAATATGGGAAACATTTTAATCTGAACCAATTTTGAGGCAACTTCGCAAAAGTGTATTTATGATTTATAGGTCGATAGATATGTATTAGAAATAAAGGAAAATTTGAGTCACTTTTACAAGTTTTCGACTTAGCAGTGGCGATTTTATAAGGAAAATGTGGGTATTTTGGACATTTTTGCCCAAATCGGAAAAACATATATATGGAAGCTATATAGAAATCTGAACCGATTTCAAACGAATTTGACATGCATACTTAGTATTTTAATTGTACTCTCTGTGCACAATTTCACGTAAATCGGACTACAACTTTGACCTCTGTGGTCATATGATAGAAAATCGGACGAAAGATATATATGGGAGCTATATCTAAATCTGAACCGATTTCAATAAAATCTAGCACACTTGACTACAATACTAATTGTACTCCTAGTGCAAAATTTCAACTAAATTGGGCTAAAACTCTGGCTTCTAAGGCCATATAAGTCCATATCGGGCGAAAGATATATATGAGAGCTATATCTCAATCTTAACCGATTTCACTCAAATTTGGCACACATGACTATAGTACTTATTGTTCTCCTGGTGCAAAATTTCAAGCAAATTAGGGTAAAACTCTGGCTTCTGGGTCCACATAAGTGCATTCGGGCGAAAGATATATATGAGAGCTATATCTAAATCTGAACCGATTTCTACCAAAATCAATAGGGTTTTATTCTGACCAAAAACAGGAACTTGTGCCAAATTTGAAGGCGATTGGACTTAAACTGCGACCTGGACTTTGGTCACAAAAACGTGTTCACAGACAGACGGACATGGCAAGATCCACTCAGGGACCCAAACTGAGCATTATTCCCAAAGACACCATGTGTCTATCTCGTCTCCTTCTGTTCCACAGTGTGGCGAAGGGTATAAAAATATTTACATGGTAATAAAGACTATATAACCTAAATTTTAGGACGCGCTATTCACACAATATTATGGACAATTTTTTTTGAAATAATGAATTTTTAATTAAATGAAAATTTATAATCTTTGCTTAAATTTTTTTTATTAAATTTAGGACACAAATTTTGGAAATTTGCGTCTATCCTTTAAAGTCGTATGTCTTTGAATTAACGCACATTTTCCTTAAAGTAAAGAAAAACATTTTTGAGTTAAAGAAATCATCATTATATTAACTGAAATATTGAATCTTTAAGGTTTAGGTTAAAAAGGCTTCAAATATAGTCTAAGACTTCTCTCACCACTGTGGGCTCACAATGGAGCCTGATATATCGGGCTTCCACTAACCTAACACACAAAAAACTTTTTTTCAGACCCAATCACAAAATTAATTGATCCAATTAATTTGTTAATTGAAATGTCTTCAATCACGAAAATGATACTCGTAGTATCAATCACTGTTTTAATTGAGCATAAAAAAATACTTGATTAAAAAATTAATTGATTTCATTAGCAAATTTCAATTATTTTTTAAATTATTCAATTAAAATTTTAATTGATGCTGATTGCAAAATTCAATGAATTTTTTAATTAAAAACGACACTATTTTTAATTGCAATACTATTTTCCAATCAATTTCTATCTATAACCAATTTTAATCCTTTTTAGTTTGACTCCAAAATTTATAGTTTCAAAAAAATTTTAATGAAGAATTAAAAAAAAAACCTATAATTTTTTAACTGTCTTACTCTACCGAGTTTGATTAAAAAGTTAATTGTACCAATTAATTTGTTAATTGAAAACTTAAAGAATTTCAATCATTGACTTAATGTTTCTAGTTTGATTAAAAGGTTAATAGTATCAATTACTTTTTTAATTGAAAAAGTTTTCAACTTCAATAAACATTTTAATTGGAAATATTTTGGTGATATTTTTTCTGTGAACCTAACCTAACCTAGGCTAAGACTTCTTTTGAGGATTATATATCTTTTTGGATTTTTTTCGGTATTTTTTTACTTTGAGGTATCTGTTATAATTTGGAGTGTAAAAACTGGGATTAGTTTATACGTGAATAGCTTTATTAATATATTGCGAAAGAAAATTACTAATATTAATTTTATTGATCCTAGATTTAAGTCTAGATAGGTTTCAAGAAAATTTCTTTTTTATAAAAAAAGATGCATCTTTGGCTCGGA
The DNA here is from genome assembly GCF_050003625.1 of Haematobia irritans. Taxonomy (NCBI): domain Eukaryota; kingdom Metazoa; phylum Arthropoda; class Insecta; order Diptera; family Muscidae; genus Haematobia; species Haematobia irritans. The sequence goes on along the minus strand of NC_134397.1, from coordinate 185,029,807 downwards.
ATCAATACCAAAATCCTTAACGAAGCTCAAAAACTTAGAATCCAAGTAAACTTTCTTTTGAAAGCAACAATAGGTGTACACTTTTTTACGTGCATTTCTTATTAAAAGGCCAAAATAGGCGTGTCGCCAAACTAAAAACTATTCTAATTCCTTGGCGGAAAATGGGATAGTATTGTAATCGCTCAAATGATCAAATCATTGTATTTATCACTTTTTCTTGTAATATCTTACCAAATAACAATACGTTACATGTGTTTATTCAAATATTTAAAAATCAGGATATATTGACATCAATAGAAGGAAACGAGGAAATTTTTGCGACAAGGAAGTTCGCTACTGTAGTATCACAATGGACTGAATAGTCTAAATGAACCTGAAATATCAGACTGTCACTATACCTAACCTAACGATGCTTCGCCTACCGCCTATCACTATGGTAATGTTTACATATTAAACCATTTTTTTTTTATGTCAAGATTTTAAAGTTTTGTCACCTATAAAAATTTGAATGTTTGGTTAAGTAAAAAATCTTTGTATCAATGAAATGCGTCTTCTATGCAACGCAAACTAAATGTTGTTCATATTTTAAGAGCATGAAATGTGCCTTAGACAATTTTTTTCCAGTGTATTTGTAGCCGCTCTCTTCGGACGAAATTGAAAGAAAGATACACTGTACAGTATAATTTTTAACTATTTAGTTTTGTGTATATCTTTTCATATAATAACCAAATCAATTTTTTCCAATCTAACCTAAGTCATAACCGTTTACATAAAAATTGAAGCAATCAACATTGCAAACATTTTTTTTCTGTAGAATTCAAGTTATATGAAATTCCATAGACAAGGAATAACTTTATTATTTTATGTTCATTTTTTTATCAGAAATATGTTTTAAAAAATTTCCATAACGTCCCCTGAGGAGAAAAATGGAAAACAATTCCAAGTAAGTGATAAAAATCTCTTGAATGCAACACGGAGACGAGTACAAAGAATATTGCTGGTGACAGCCCGCTGGTTTGTGGGCTCTCAACATGAAAACTGACAGGTGTAGGCTTTTGTAGTGAAATGACATAACCAAGATATGTACGACGTGCCTATACCTTGTTCTCGATGAGTTAGAAGAAAACCACCACTAAAGACTTTTGTTTTGCAGGCAAATAAGACTGTAACAGTTCTAAAGATATTTACAAATGAAATGGAATGTTCAATAGAAATTGAATAAGAATGAGTTCACATAAAGAATATCCATTATAGTCGTTAAGCTAAGAATTATGTTCGAATGCAAATAATAATTGTTTCTTTTTTGGCTTGTCGTGGAGGGTACATTTTTACTACTTTATTTTTAGTTCAGAATCGACTGTGGCGGAAGATGGGATGGGGTTTATCGGTCTATAATTAAAAGGGCACATTATATGAACATTCAGTGAATACCTATGGTCATAGTGGTTTCAATAAAAATGGCTCACTATTCGGAAATGCATTTGACTGTGAAATTAGCCCTATTGGGTGGTGTGGTTGATTTATGACTCTAGCACATGGTATTTGAATTTAAACTCGGGTCTTTATTTAGTATACGAATGATGCGAATGGGAATGTGTGTTAATACAGTCATAATGGGGTTTTTTTATTTTAAGCGAGAAGTACAAGGGAGCGTATGAGCTCTTATTCTTAAGATTCAAATGAATATTCATCATAGGCACACACACACACATACACATACACTTCTCTCAGCCACTCTCGATTGTTTCTTCAACCATGTGTGTATGTACAAGGAAGCGTATGAGTATTGTTTTGTGTAGCGAGTATTGTGTATACGCTCATTACCATATGTCTGTCTCTGCGTTTGAATATTATTGTTTTGTTTCATTCAATGGAATTGAATTCATAATTTAAATAAAAATAGCATTTTACAATTTTATTAAGGTAACGGATGTAATACTCATTAAAATCAATGACATTTTGTAAATGTTTTAACAAGATTTTGCCGGGTTAGGTTAGGTAACAGGTTGGCTGATAAGTCCCCGGTCTAACAAAAAAAAAAAAAACATTTTTTTGTCAAAATTCGTTTTTATTATTCAACATAGTTCCCTTCAAGAGCGATACACCATTTTGCTAGTACTCCTTCGGTTTTGCCTCAAAATAGGCCTCAGTTTCGGCGATCACCTCTTCATTGCAGCCAAATTTTTCCCCTGCTAGCATCCTTTTGAGGTCTGAGAACAAGAAAAAGTCACTGGGGCCAGATCTGGAGAATACGGTGGGTGGGGAAGCAATTCGAAGCCCAATTCATGAATTTTTGCCATCGTTCTCAATGACTTGTGGCACGATGCGTTGTCTTGGTGGAACAACACTGTTTTCTTCTTCATATAGGGCCGTTTTGCCGCGATTTCGACCTTCAAACGCTCCAATAACGCCATATAATAGTCACTGTTCATGGGTTTTCCCTTCTCAAGATAATCGATAAAAATTATTCCATGCGCATCCCAAAAAACAGAGGCCATTACTTTGCCAGTGGACTTTTGAGTCTTTCCACGCTTCGGAGACGGTTCACCGGCCGCTGTCCACTCAGCCGACTGTCGATTGGACTCAGGAGTGAGAGATGGAGCCATGTTTCATCCATTGTCACATATTGACGGAAAAACTCGGGTGTATTACGAGTTAACAGCTGCCAACACCGCTCAGAATCATCAACACTTTGTTGTTTTTGGTCAAATGTGAGCTCGCGCGGCACCCATTTTGCACAGAGCTTCCGCATATCCAAATATTGATGAATGATATGACCAACACGTTCCTTTGATATCTTTAAGGCCTCTGCTATCTCGATCAACTTCAATTTACGGTCATTCAAAATAATTTTGTGGATTTTTTTGATGTTTTCGTCGGTAACCACCTCTTTCGGGCGTCCACTGCGTTCACCGTCTTCCGTGCTCATTTCACCACGCTTGAATTTTGCATACCAATCAATTATTGTTGATTTCCCTGGGGCAGAGTCCGGAAACTCATTATCAAGCCAAGTTTTTTCTTCCACCGTATTTTTTCCCTTCAGAAAACAGTATTTTATCAAAACACGAAATTCCTTTTTTTCCATTTTTTTCACAATAACAAAAGTTGCTTCACAAAAGACGCTCTATCTCACAAACTAATTGACTTACAGACGTCAAATTTTGACACGAATCATTTGAAGGTTGGTACTATATAAAAATAATATGCATTTAATACTAGCGACGCCATCTATGTGTCAGACCGGGGACTTATAAGCCAACCTGTTGTAGTGGCATCGAGAGAATTAAGCAAGATCACTTTTTGTCGGCTGCGGCTGACACTAAGTTTTTGCTAATTTTGGAAATAATTCTGCAACTTTTGAATGCATAAAGGTTTCAATATATTTTTTTCTTTCTGTGAAATCTGAGGACATGCTTATAGGCGTTGGAAGTTGGTCACATCAGGTGTATGAAATATTGTTAATTGGCAATTATGAACCGATTTTCATAAGTTTCTCTTTGCTGGATAGAATTTGGAAACCCCTATAAAAAAGGTTACAAAATTTTAACAAAGTACTATTGGGAGGATTCTGTTTTTTACCTAACTGCATTCTTTACAAAATTCTACGTATTTTAGAAAAAAAAAAACAAGTAAGGAAAGTCTAAAGTCGGGCGGGGCCGACTATATTATACCCTGCACCACTTTGTAGATCAAAATTTTCGATACCATACCACATCCGTCAATTGTGTTGGGTGCTATATATAAAGGTTTGTCCCAAAGACATACATTTTAATATCTCTCGATCTGGACAGAATTAGATAGACTTCTACAAATTCTATAGACTCAAAATTTAAGTCGGCTAATGTACTAGGGTGAAACGCAATGTTATTAAAAAAATATGGGAAATATTTAAATCTGAAGCAATTTTAAGGAAACTTCACAAACGTTTATTTATGATTTATCGCTCGATATATATATGTATTTGAAGCTAAGGAAAATTGCAGTCAGTTTTACAACTTTTCGACTAAACAGAGGCGATTTTACAAGGAAAATTTTGGTATTTTGACCATTTTTGTCGAAATCAGAAAAACATATGTATGGGAGCTATATCTAAATCTGAACCGACTCCAACCAAATTTGGCACGCACAGCTACAATGCTAATTATACTCCCTGTGCAAAATTTCAAGTAAATCGGAGTAAAAAATTGACCTCTGTGGTCATATGAGTGTAAATCGGGCGAAAGCTATATATGGGAGCTATATCTAAATCTGAACCGATTTCAATCAAATTTGGCACACTCGAATATACTGCTAATTGTACTCCTAGTGCAAAATTTCAATCAAATTGGGCCAAAACTCTGGCTTCTAGGACCATATTAGTCCATATCGGGCGAAAGATATATGGTAGCTATATCTAAATCTGAACCGATTACAATCAAATTGAGTACAATTAACTGCACTACTAATTGTGCTCCTAGTGCAAAATGTCAACCAAATTGGGCCAAAACTCTGGCTTCTAGGATCCATATCGGGCGAAAGATATATATGGGAGCTATATCTAAATCTGAACCGATTTCAATCAAATTTGGCACACATGACTATACTACGAATTGTACTTAGTGTGCAAAATTTGAACCAAATTGAACCAAAACTCTGGCTGCTAGGACCATAATAATATCGGGCGAAAGATATATATGGGAGCTATATCTAAATCTGAACCGATTTCAATCAAATTTGGCACACATGACTATACTACTAATTGTACTCCTATTGCAAAATTTCAACCAAATTGGGCCAAAACTCTGGCTTCTGGGGCCATATAAGTCCATATCGGGTCAAAGCTATATATGGGAGCTATATCTAAATCTGAACCGATTTCAATCAAATTTGGCAAACATGACTATACTACTAATTGTACTCCTTGTGCAAAATTTCAAGCTAATCGGGATAAAACTCTGGCTTCTGGGTCCATATAAGTGCATATCGGGCGAAATATATATATGGGAGCTATATCTAAATCTGAACCGATTTCTTCCAAAATCAATAGGGTTCTGTTCTGACCCAAAAAAGGAACACGTGCCAAATTTGAAGGCGATTGGACTTATATTGCGACCTAGACTTTGATCACAAAAATGTGTTCACAGACAGACGGACGGACGGACGGACGGACGGACGGACATGGTTATATCGACTCAGGGAATACCATCTGAAATCCTTAAAATTTCTTGGATGCTAGTGGTTTATGTTGCCATATACATATATTTCAATATATTTTTACAAGTTATCGACTTAGCAGTGACGATTTTACAAGAAAAATTTGGATATTTTGGCCACGCTCAAAAAATAGTGAACCCTATATTTCACTTAAGCCGATTTAATTTTATTTTAGTTCGTGGAATTATTACGTTTTAAAAAAGTTTCCATGACCTCAATAATTTTTTGCGTAAGTTAGTTAAATTAAACAAGTAAGAAAAGTCTAAAGTCGGGCGGGGCCGACTATATTATACCCTGCACCACTCTGTAGATCTAAATTTTCGATACTATATCACATCCGTCAAATGTGTTGGGGGCTATATATAAAGGTTTGTCCCAAATACATACATACGTATCACTCGATCTGGACAGAATTTGATAGACTTCTACAAAATTTATAGACTCAAAATTTAATGGCGTTTTCTTTTCTTGTAAAAAATGCACACTTTTTTTGCATTTTGCCCGGAAAATGTACTCTTTAGGTTCTTTTCTAAAAAAACAGGCAAAAGTGCGAAAAGGCTTCGAATTCTGTTGTGAAAATAGCGCCACGCATAGAGGCAAATTACGGGCATTTTCAGCACTGCCAACAAACGAGAGTGCTGCGATTGCCCTGTTTCCTTCTTTGAATTCTTTTCTGCCCGCTGAAATGATAGCATTTTTTTAGGTTTCTGGTAAGATTTTAAAAATGCGCATTCTGTACAGACAAAATGAAGGCAAAGCACTTTTTTCAGAAAAGAAAACACCATAAGTCTGCTAATGCACTAGGATGGAACACAATGTTAGTAAAAAAATATGGGAAACATTTAAATCTGAAGCAATTTTAAGGAAACTTCGCAAAAATTTATTTATGATTTATCACTCAATATATATGTATTAGAAGTTTAGGAAAATTAGAGTCATTTTTACAACTTTTCGACTAAGAAGTGGCGATTTTACAAGGAAAATATTGGTATTTTGACCATTTTTGTCGAAATCAGAAAAACATATATATGGGAGCTATATCTAAATCAGAACCGATTCCAACCAAATTTGGCACGCATAGCAACAATGCTAATTCTACTCCCTGTGCAAAATTTCAACTAAATCGGAGAAAAAAATTGGTCTCTGTGGTCATATGAGTGTAAATCGGGCGAAAGCTATATATGGGAGCTATATCTAAATCTGAACCGATTTCAACTAAATTTGGCACGCATAGCTACAATACTAATTCTACTCCCTGTGCAAAATTTCAACCAAATTGGAGTAAAACTCTGGCTTCTGGGACCGTATTAGTCCATATCGGGCGAAAGATATATATGGGAGCTATATCTAAATCTGAACCGATTTCAATAAAATTTTGCACATTTGACTATACTACCAATTGTACTCCTAGTGCAAAATTTCAACCAAATTGGGGTAATACTCAGGCTTCTAGGGCCGTATAAGTGCATATCGGGCGAAAGATATATATGGGAGCTATATCTAAATCTGAACCGATTTCTTCCAAAATCAATAGGGTTCTATTTTGACCCAAAACACATACTTTTGCCAAATTCGAAGTCGATTGGGCTTAAATTACTACCTAATCCCTTGGTTACAAAAATGTGTTCACGGACAGACGGACATGGCTTTATCGACTCAGGAGCCCACCCTAAGCATTTTTGTCAAAGACACCATGTGTCTATCTCGTCTCCTTCTGGGTGTTGCAAACATATGCACTAACTTATAATACCCTGTTCCACAGTGTGGCGCAGGGTATAAAAAACTAAACTAAAACAGAGAAAAAAATTATACTCAAATGAAGTATAAAGATGAACTAAATTCGTATCTCCCCCAAAATAGTTCAGAATTTCTTAAAATTTGTACATTTTACAAATAATGAGCCCATCATAAACTTCGTATGGTACTAAAGACATTTTTGCAGTTTTTGACTCCAATTTTTTTCCTTAAAACTTCGATTTTTTTTTAACAAGTGAAAAAAGTGAATTATGTTTAATAAATTTTCTTGAATTTGTTGAAAATTATTTACTTATTTTTGTGAAAACGGCGTGACTGCGTTTCTAATGCAGTTTAGTAAAAATTTTCTAAAATTTATTTTTTTTTCTAAAATTAAAAACATTCAAAATTCGCTCCGATGTAACATGAGTCTAAATCGGGGAAAGATATATATCAAGTACATCGGAGCGAAATTTTAGTCTCTGTGGCCGGATAAGTGTCAATCGGGTGAAAGATATTTATTATTTATCTAAATCTGAACTGATTTCAACCACTATTGATAGTGTCATTCTTTATGACACTATTAATAGTACTCCTTGCGCAAAATTTGAAGCAAATTCAAATGTTGCACAAGGAGTACAAATAGTAATATATTCAAGTGAGAAAAATTTGGAGGAAATCGGTTCAGAGTTCGATAATACTCCCATAAATATATTTCTCCCGAATTAGACTCATATGACCCCTGGAGACCAAAGTTTCACTCCATTGCACCATGGTGGTTGACGTGGTAGTATGCCCGCCTTGCATACACAAGGTCGTGGGTTCGATTCCTGCTTCGACCGAACATCAAAAAGGTTTTCAGCGGTGGGTTATCCCACCTCAGTTATGCTGGTGACATTTCTGAGTGTTTCACAGCTTCCCTAAGTGGTTTCACTGCAATGTGGAATCGGAATCAATACCAAAACCAAAAAAAAAAAATATAACGGATACTTCAAATTAAAAAATATTTTCTTAATTCCAAAAAAAACTTTAAACCAAAGATGCTAAATCCTCAAAATAAGTCTTACCCTATATTTGAAGCGTTTTTATCTTAAATCTAAAGATTCAATATTTCAGTTAATTTAAGGACAATTTCTTTAAGTCAAAAATGTGTTTCTTTACTTTTAGGAAGCTTAAAGACATGTAACTTTAACGAAGGGACGCAAATTAAATTTTCAAGATGTGTGTTCTAAATATAAGAAAAAAATTTAGAAGCTAAGATTATAAAAATTAAAATTTCATTATTTTAAAGAAATTTGTCTTTAATATTGTGTAACTAGCTCATCCTAAAATTGAGGTTGGGGAATCTTTATCATCAATATTTTTTTCAGTGTACTTTTACTATGAATTTTTTTTTTGATTAACTCATGAAATTAAGAGACCCAATTTTTTTTATTCACATCACTGAATTAATTAGAAGTAAAAGCAATTTAATTGATTAAAAACTTCGGCACTCCCAATTATTTTTAACTGCTTCAATTACAAATTTAATTGATTTTTTCGCAAAACGCAATTAATTGATTTTCTACATTTCAGTCTTTACCCAAAGCAATGCTTTTATTGGTCTATTTACTAAGGACCTTATTGTAATAGGGCCTCAATTTTAGTGTAATGATGTTCACAACATTTATAGAAAATGAGTCAAATGTCTTTGGTTTAAATTGGAATTCTTTTGATATGTTTGGGGTTTTCATAAAAAAAAAAAACATTCAGAATAGAAGCAAACCCATAATCATGTATTCATAGTACATCCCCATTACCACCTATATCCTTGTCAGACTTTATTCAATTTCCGAAAAACAAATAAACGTAACCGCATAGGGAAAGCCATAAAGTAACAAACTAAACGGACTACACTAACAACAAACAAAAAACAATGACGATATTCACTAAGCATGCGACACCCTAAGCTTATCGATATAAAAGAAAACTTTCCCTTTTAAGTTTCTCATCCCTACGGAGGGGAAACACATAAACCACATAAGGTTTAAACAATGATATCATTACATAGGATGGGTGGAAAATAGTAAGTGGACTGTTTCCAATTAAAATTAAGTGAAATTTTAATTACAATAAATCAAAAAGAAAATAATAACTAATTTATATTGAAATTACATTAAAATAAAAATAAATTAAAAAATAAGTAATAAAAACAATTTTGAAAGGACTTTTCTACAATACTGGACTGAACAGTCTAAGTGAGCCTGAAATTTAATCGGGCTGCCCGTTGAACCTAACCTAATCTACAACACTGATGACAAGTGCTTAATATTAAAAGAAAAATATCAATGGAAATGGTGTAAATTCATTTGTGCTATAGTAAGACTTTAGTAAAAATTTTTTGATTTCATGATTTGGTTTTTACTTGTTTTTCTTTTTTTTCTACTTCTGCCTTTCCTTTGACTGTTTTTACTAAAGTTTTACTGGGACTGTCTGGTGCCGGGTATTTCACACGTGGTCTGACGTTCAACATAGTTAAACGTTTTTGTATTCCACTAAACTATAATAGAAAACGTGTCAATATTACGAACGAAAGGAAGTAAAGGAAAACCAACTTTATTATATGTACACTTTTCAAACTTAAGAGCCGGTGAATTTAAATTGCGTGTTTTTATTGTGTTGAAACCAACTAGAATTTTGTAAATTTTTCATAAACCTGAAGATCGCCAAACGCCCATATTTCTTTAATCAAGAAATTTACATCAATTTGTCTGCAAAATTTTTAACCACTTTTTGGCTTTCTACCTATTTGGAGTAATTTAATTAAAAAGTTGTTTTCATATAAATTACCAAAAAAAAACAAAATTCAAGCAATTATTTAAATAAAAACAAAACAAAACTTATTTTTTTTGCTTTTCTGGAATTTCCCATTTTATTTGAAATTACGTCGTTGTAACTGTCTAGAACTGCAGCGATTAGTCTAAAAGCAATTCCACACCAATATGGGTGATACCGATGCGGTAAGTTTTGTGCATTTATGAATTGTAATAAAAAAAGAAGTTTTTCACTAAATTCACAATCACAAAAAATATTCAGTGAAGCAAATGAAATGCTATTGCACATTTTTGCACAGTAGTTTGAAACTATATAGAGTAGCTTTTTTTTAAATTTCCACAATTTTCAACCTGTAAGACCAATGTTGAAGAGGATAGCCTAAACGGCAGAGTTCGAAATACTCAAGTTTCCTTCAACCCTTGTCGAGAGTTATATACACAGAAAAAAAATTTGTCTTCGATTCCGGAAATGATAGTATCAATCGCCAACATCAATTAAAAATCGTTCTTCTTTTCATTATTTTAAATATTAATGGACACAATTAGTCGTCACGAAATTTATTGTTCCAATATATTTTTATACCCTCCATCATAGAATGGGGGTATATTAACTTTGTCATTCAGTTTGTAACACATCGAAATATTGCTCTAAGACCACATAAAGTATATATATTCTGGGTCGTGGTGAAATTCTGAGTCGATCTAAGCATGTCCGTCCGTCCGTCCGTCCGTCTGTTGAAATCACGCTAACTTCCGAACGAAACAAGCTATCGACTTGAAACTTGGCACAAGTAGTTGTTGTCGATGTAGGTCGGATGGTATTGAAAATGGGCCATAACGGTCCACTTTTACGTATAGCCCCCATATAAAGGGACCCTCAGATTTGGCTTGTGGAGCCTCTAACAGAAGCATATTTCATCCGATCCGGCTGAAATTTGGTACATGGTGTTAGTATATGGTCTCTAACAACCATGCAAAAATTGGTCCATATCGGTTCATAATTATATATAGCCCCCCATATAAACCGATCCCCAGATTTGGCTTGTGGAGCCTCTAAGAGAAGCATATTTAATCCGATCCGGCTGAAATTTGGCACATGGTGTTAGTATATGGTCTCTAACAATCCTGCAAAAATTGGTCGACATCGGTCCATAATTATATATAGCCCCCATATAAACCGATCCCCAGATTTGGCTTGCAGATCCTCAAAGAGAAGCAAATTTCATCCGATCCGGCTGAAATTTGGTACATGATGTTGGTATATGGTCTCTAACAACCATGCAAAAATTGGTCCACATCGGTCCATAATTATATATAGCCCCCATATAAACCGATCCCCAGATTTGGTTTGTGGAGCCTCTAAGAGAAGCATATTTCATCCGGTCCGGCTGAAATTTGGTACATGGTGTTGGTAAAGGGTGATTTGTTAAGAGCTTGATAACTTTTTTTTTAAAAAAAACGCATAAAATTTGCAAAATCTCATCGGTTCTTTATTTGAAACGTTAGATTGGTCCATGACATTTACTTTTTGAAGATAATTTGATTTAAATGTTGACCGCGGCTGCGTCTTAGGTGGTCCATTCGGAAAGTCCAATTTTGGGCAACTTTTTCGAGCATTTCGGCCGGAATAGCCCGAATTTCTTCGGAAATGTTGTCTTCCAAAGCTGGAATAGTTGCTGGCTTATTTCTGTAGACTTTAGACTTGACGTAGCCCCACAAAAAATAGTCTAAAGGCGTCAAATCGCATGATCTTGGTGGCCAACTTACCGGTCCATTTCTTGAGATGAATTGTTCTCCGAAGTTTTCCCTCAAAATGGCCATAGAATCGCGAGCTGTGTGGCATGTAGCGCCATCTTGTTGAAACCACATGTCAACCAAGTTCAGTTCTTCCATTTTTGGCAACAAAAAGTTTGTTAGCATCGAACGATAGCGATCGCCATTCACCGTAACGTTGCGTCCAACAGCATCTTTGAAAAAATACGGTCCAATGATTCCACCAGCGTACAAACCACACCAAACAGTGCATTTTTCGGGATGCATGGGCAGTTCTTGAACGGCTTCTGCTTGCTCTTCACTGCGGCAATTTTGCTTATTTACGTAGCCATTCAACCAGAAATGAGCCTCATCGCTGAACAAAATTTGTCGATAAACACATTTCGAACCGAACACTGATTTTGGTAATAAAATTCAATGATTTGCAAGCGTTGCTCGTTAGTAAGTCTATTCATGATGAAATGTCAAAGCATACTGAGCATCTTTCTCTTTGACACCATGTCTGAAATCCCACGTGATCTGTCAAATACTAATGCATGAAAATCCTAACCTCAAAAGAATCACCCTTTATATGGTCTCTAACAATCATGCAAAAATTGGTCCACATCGGTCCATAATTATATATAGCCCCCATATAAACCGATCTCCAGATTTGGCTTGCGAAGCCTCAAAGAGAAGCAAATTGCATCCGATCCGGCTGAAATTTGGTACATGGTATTGGTATATGGTCTCTAGCAACCGTGCAAAAATTGGTCCACATCGGTCCATAATTATATATAGCGCACATATAAACCGATCCCCAGATTTGGGTTGCGGAGCCTCTAAGAGAAGCAAATTTCATCCGATCCGGCTGAAATTTGGTACATGGTATTGGTATATGGTCTCTAGCAACCGTTCAAAAATTGGTCCATATGGGTCCATAATTATATATAGCCCCCATATAAAACGTTCTCCAGATTTGACCTCCGGAGCCTCTAAGAGAAGCATATTTAATCCGATCCGGCTGAAATTTGGCACATGGTGTTAGTATATGGTCTCTAACAATCATGCAAAAATTGGTCCACATCGGTCCATAATTATATATAGCCCCCATATAAACCGATCCCCAGATTTGGTTTGTGGAGCCTCTAAGAGAAGCATATTTCATCCGATCCGGCTGAAATTTGGTACATGGTGTTGGTATATGGTCTCTAACAACCATGCAAAAATTGGTCCATATCGGTCCTTATTTATATATAGCCCCCATATAAACCGATCTCCAGATTTGGCTTGCGAAGCCTCAAAGAGAAGCAAATTGCATCCGATCCGGCTGAAATTTGGTACATGGTATTGGTATATGGTCTCTAGCAACCGTGCAAAAATTGGTCCACATCGGTCCATAATTATATATAGCGCACATATAAACCGATCCCCAGATTTGGGTTGCGGAGCTTCTTAGAGAAGCAAATTTCATCCGATCCGGCTGAAATTTGGTACATGGTATTGGTATATGGTCTCTAGCAACCGTTCAAAAATTGGGTCATATCGGTCCATAATTATATATAGCCCCCATATAAAACGTTCTCCAGATTTGACTCCGGAGCCTCTTGGAGGAGCAAAATTCATCCGATCCGGTTCAAATTAGGAACGTGGTGTTAGTATATGGTCGCTAACAACCATACCAAAATTGGTCCAATCACACAAAAATTGGTCCATATCGGTTCATAAACATGGTTGCCACTAGAGCCAAAAATAACCTACCAAAATTTTATTTCTATAGAAAATTTTGTCAAAATTTTATTTCTAGAGAAAATTTTGTTAAAATTTTATTCGGTTCATAATAAAATGTTCATCATTGTCAAAATTTTTTTTCTATAGAAAATTTTGTTCAAAAGTTTATTTCTATAGAAAATTTTGTTAAAATTTTATTTCTGTAGACATTTTTGTCAAAATTTTCTTTCTATAGAAAATCGAGCCAAAAATAATCTACCAAGATTTTATTTCTATAGAAAATTTTGTCAAAAGTTTATTTCTATAGAAAATTTTGTTAAAATTTTATTTCTGTAGACATTTTTGTCAAAATTTTCTTTCTATAGAAAATTTTGTGAAAATTTTTATTTCTATGGAAAATTTGGTGAAAATTTTATTTCTATAGAAAATTTTGTTAAAATTTTATTTCTGTAGAAAATTTTGTCAAAATTTTATGTCTACTTTGTCAAACTGAATTATATACGTATTGGATCGATCTTTTTTGATTTAATATATACCACGTATGTACTTACATACAATTTAGAAGATGGTGTTAGGAGGTTTTAAGATACCTTGCCATCGACAAGCGTTACCGCAACTTAAGTAATTCGATTGTGGGTGGCAGTGTTTAGAAGAAGTTTCTACGCAATCCACATAAGCTTCGGTCTGGCCGAACTTACGGCCGTATATACTTGTTTATATCTGTGTAATTTTAATTTAATAGAGCCTATCTTTAAGGCCAAGTAAATGGGGTGTAGTGTGAACATATGCTAATTATATATAGAACAGTTAGTGGTAAGGAAAGAAGTAACACGCAGAGGAGGAATATACTCACCTCAAACATGTTTCAAGACCATCATGTTAATTTTTCCCGTGACAAAGTAGCATTATGCTCTTGAACATTTCTGAAGTGATCATATTCCATTTCAGGGTGAATATGATCACTTCAGAAATGTTCACGGGGTGGATTTTCTTCTGTACATTTGATGGGATGTGACTTTTCTTCTGTATTTTGACCTGCTGAACTCGACATTTTGTTTTTTTTTTTTAATTTTTCTATGGGAAACATTTTTGAGATATCCCGGTTTTTCGCTCTTTTTTTCACTAAAAAAAAATACATCTCGAGTTAGAAATGTCCGGTTATATCGCTGTTGGTACTTAATGAAAGGAGATATCTCACAAACTGTTCCATAAAAAAAATTTTAACATTTTTTTGAATTCAGCAGATCAAAATAAATAAGAAAAGTCACCTCTCATCAAATGTACATTTTCAGTGTAAACTAGTGTTACATTTTGATTTATTGCATTCAGAAATATATTTAATCGCGTTTTAATTATTAAATATTTTACTGATTTTGGTCGAAAAACTTAATTAGTTTTTTAATTGAGGCAATTTTTATTGTATTTCTGTTTATTTACGCTTTTGAAAAGAATTAATAATTCACCTTTAGTTTCACAGAAAATTTTTCAATTAAAGTTTTAATTGATTTTTAAAAAATATTCAATTAAATATTTAATTGATTCAACAAATGTTTTAATTGAAACAAAAATTAATAGTTTGAATTCACTTTTTAATTGGATCAATTAATTTTTTAATTGATACTATCATTACTGTGATTGAAGATATTTCAATTAAAACATTAATTGGATCAATTAATATCGTAATTGAACCAGAAATTGTTTTTGTGTGTTCGATTTAAAAATGTGTTTAATTTTTTATTTATTTGACAAAACTACAATACTGCCAACATGAAGTCTCGTTAGTGCTAAGTTAGCTAACGAACTTTTAAATCGTACTATGCACATAACAGGTTGGCTGATAAGTCCCCGGTCTAACAAAGAAAAACTAATTTTTTGTCAAAATTCGTTTTTATTATTCAACATAGTTCCCTTCAAGAGCGATACAACGATTATAACGACCTTCCAATTTTTTGATACCATTTTGGTAGTACTCCTTCGGGTTTGCCTCAAAATAGGCCTCAGTTCCGGCGATCACCTCTTCATTGCAGCCAAATTTTTCCCCTGCGAGCATCCTTTTGAGGTCTGAGAACAAGAAAAAGTCGCTGGGGGCCAGATCTGTAGAATACGGTGGGTGGGGAAGCAATTCGAAGCCCAATTCGTGAATTTTTGCCATCGTTCTCAATGACTTGTGGCACGGTGCGTTGTCTTGGTGGAACAACACTTTTTTCTTTTTGCCGCGATTTCGACCTTCAAACGCTCCAATAACGCCATATAATAGTCACTGTTGATGGTTTTTCCCTTCTCAAGATAATCGATAAAAATTATTCCATGCGCATCGCAAAAAAAAGAGGCCATTACTTTGCCAGCGGACTTTTGAGTCTTCCCACGCTTCGGAGACGGTTCACCGGTCGCTGTCTACTCAGCCGACTGTCGATTGGACTCAGGAGTGTAGTGATGGAGCCATGTTTCATCCATTGTCACATATCGACGGAAAAACTCGGGTGTATTACGAGTTAACAGCTGCAAACACCGCTCAGAATCATCAACACGTTGTTGTTTTTGGTCAAATGTGAGCTCGCGCGGCACCCATTTTGCACTGAGCTATATCCAAATATTGATGAATGATATGACCAACACGTTCCTTTGATATATTTAAGGCCTCTGCTATCTCGATCAACTTCATTTTACGGTCATTCAAAATTATTTTGTGGATTTTTTGATGTTTTCGTCGGTAACCACCTCTTTCGGGCGTCCACTGCGTTCACCGTCCTCCGTGCTCATTTCATCACGCTTGAATTTTGCATACCAATCAATTATTGTTGATTTCCCTGGGGCAGAGTCCGGAAACTCATTATCAAGCCAAGTTTTTGCTTCCACCGTATTTTTTCCCTTCAGAAAACAGTATTTTATCAAAACACGAAATTCCTTTTTTTTCATTTTTTTCACAATAACAAAAGTTGCTTCACAAAAGACGCCCTATCTCACAAACTAATTGACTTACAGACATCAAATTTTTACACAAATCATTTGAAGGTTGGTACTATGTAAAAATAATATGCATTTAATATTAGCGACGCCATCTATGTGTCAGACCGGGGACTTATCAGCCAACCTGTTATAGCCCCCATATAGGTCGATCCCTATATTTGACCTCCGGAACCACTTGGAGGAGCAAAATTCATCCGATTCGGTTGAAATTTGGTACATTGCGCTAGTATATGTCCGCTACCACCCATGCCAAAATTGATCCATATCGGTCTATAGTTATATATAGTCGATCCCCAATCACACAAAAATTGGTCCATATGGCCAAAAATAATCTACCAAAATTTTACTTCTATAGAACATTTTGTCAAAATTTTATTTCTATAGAAAATTTGGTCCAAATTTTATTTCTATAGAAAATTTTGTTAAAATTTTACTTCTATAAAAAATTTTGTCAAAATTTTATTTCTATAAAAAATTTTGTCAAAATTTTATTTCTGTAGAAAATTTTGTCAAAATTTTATTTCTATAGAAAATTTTGTCAAAATTGTATTTCTATAGAAAATTTTGTCAAAATTTTATTTCTATAGAAAATTTTGTCAAAATTTTATTTCTGTAGAAAATTTTGTCAAAATTTTATTACTATAGAAAATTTTATCAAAATTTTATTTCTATACAAAATTTTATTCTATACAAAATTTTGCCAAAATTTTATTTCTATAGAAAATTTTGTTAAAAGTTTATTTCTATAGAAAATTTGGTCAAAATTTTATTTCTATAGAAAATTTTGTCAAAATTTTATTTCTATAGAACATTTTGTCAAAATTTTCTATAGAAAATTTTGTCAAAATTTCATTTCTATACAAAATTTTGTCAAAAGTTTATTTCTATAGAAAATTTTGTCAAAATTTTATTTCTATACAAATTCTGTCAAATTTTATTTCTACAGAAAATTTTGTTAAAATTTTATTTCTATAGAAAATTTTGTTAAAATTTTATTTCTATAGAAAATTTTGTCAACATTTTATTTCTGTAGAAAATTTTGTCAACATTTTATTTCCATAAAAAATTTTGTAAAAATTTTATTTATATAGAAAATTTTGTCAAAATTTTATTTCTATAGAAAATTTTGTTAAAATTTTATTTCTATAGAAAATTTTGTCAAATTTTATTTCTATAGAAAATTTTGTCAAATTTTTTTTCTATAGAAAATTTTGTCAAAATTTTATTTCTATAGAAAATTTTGTCAAAATTTTATTTCTATAGAAAATTTTGTCAACATTTTATTTCTGTAGAAAATTTTGTTAAAATTTTATTTCTGTAGAAAATTTTGTCAAAACTTTATTTTATGTTATTACTATAGAAAATTTTGTAAAAATGTTATTTCTATACAACATTTTATCAATATTTTTTTCTATAGAAAATTTTGTCAAAATTTTTTTTCTATACAAAATTTTGTCAAAATTTTATTTCTATACAAAATTTTGCCAAAATTTTATTTCTATAGAAAATTTTGTTAAAATTTTATTTCTATAGAAAATTTTGTCAAATTTTTTTTCTGTAGAAAATTTTGTCAAAATTTTATTTCTATAGAAAATTTTGTCAAAATTTTATTTCTATAGAAAATTTTGTCAACATTTTATTTCTGTAGAAAATTTTGTCCAAATTGTATTTCTGTAGAAAATTTTGTCAAAACTTTATTTCTATAGAAAATTTTGTTAAGAGTTTATTTCTGTAGAAAATTTTGTCAAAATGGTTTTACTATAGAAAATTTTGTTAAGTGTTTATTTCTATAGAAAATTTGGTCAACATTTTATTTCTATAGAAAATTTTGTCAAAATTTCATTTCTATACAAAATTTTGTCAAAACTTTATTTCTATAGAAAATTTTGTCAAAATTTTATTTCTATACAAATTCTGTCAAATTTTATTTCTATAGAAAATTTTGTTAAAATTTTATTTCTATAGAAAATTTTGTTAAAATTTTATTTCTATAGAAAATTTTGTCAACATTTTATTTCTGTAGAAAATTTTGTCAACATTTTATTTCCATAAAAAATTTTGTAAAAATTTTATTTATATAGAAAATTTTGTCAAAATTTTATTTCTATAGAACATTTTGTCAAATTTTTATTTCTATTGAAAATTTTGTCAATTTGTCAAAATTTTTTTTCTATAGAAAATTTTGTCAAACTGAAAGTAATTCGATTGTGGATGACAGTCTTTAGTAGAAGTTTCTATGCAATCCATGGTGGAGGGTACATAAAAATCGGACTAGCCGAACTAACGGCCGTATATACTTGTTTTTTAATTGAAATATCTTCAATCACGAAAACGATAATACGACATAAAAAATTAATTGATTTGAATTGAAAATTTCAATAAATTTTTAAAAATTTAATTGATGTTGATAGCAAAGATCAATTAATTTTTTAATTGAATCAATCAAAAACTTAATTGATGTCGTTAGAAAACTCAATCAGTTTTTTCATTGATTCGATTAATAACCCAGAAAAAATTGTTCTTTTAAATGCAGAACTTTAAAAGCACTTCCAAAAAATGTCTTCCCAGAGATATTATTTATTTTAACTGCACAGGGAGTTCACTTGAGTAAATTTTTTATAGTTCGCTTTTTTTATATTTTTTAATAGGAAATTTCGCAACATAATTTTTTCATGTGTAGAAAAACACTAGGATTTTTAGACATTTTATTTTCGTACTATTTCAGCCATATATTTTCACAAACTCTTAATTGAGGTTGACAAAGATTTTTTTTTGGCATTGACACTTTTAGTGTCTTCACACCGCACTATTCCTTATCGACGAACTTATAAATAACTCTCCACTAATAAAACACAAAAAAAAAAACAATAAAAAGCATAACCCTTTCGCCATCAGTTACAACTCTAATAAATTTAAGGATGTGAAAATATTTTTATTGGAAAAACTTTGTGGTTAGTTTTTGAAACCAAATACCAACCACGAATAAAAAAACACCCAAATCAAAAAAGAATAATAAAAAACAAACAGACCCAAATCGAGAACTTTGTTGAATCAATAAGTGATTTTAACTACAATACAAATTGTATTGGAATCTACGACAACTATGAAGTCAAATTTCCCAAGGAAATATAGAAACCAAGCACCTGACATAATGATTCAGCTCATGTTACAGGGGTAAACAGAATTTCATGACAAAAAAAGTAAATGGATATGAGGACTTGGTTTTTATTTCCTTTGACAATCATACAAATATGGTTTTTATTTCATTTTTGGGGAGGGGGTAGTACCCTCTCCATCAATTCATGCTTTGAGATATGCAAATGACAAAATTTATATGACAGCCATCAAATTGTGAATAGAGTTTTGGTATGGAATAGTAAAAAACAGTGAAATTATTAGGAACGCTCATATGCATCCATTTGCACCGTTTATTAGCAATACACGAATCTAGAATGTAACCACATATGTGTACACATGATCCCACACCTATTTCACATATGAAATACAAAACTCAAGAACTGAAATCATTTGCACCAGTAGCCATAAGCCAACAACACTGTCAAGACAATGGACGGAACTAAACCAATACGAAATACCTATTTCCCTCCACAGATGAGACCACCTGGTCCACCACGTCCACCATTTCCGGGTGGCATGCCTCCAAGACCCATGGGAGCACCGGGACCACGACCAGGAGGTCCTCCTATGCCCGGAGGTCCAGGAATGAGACCGGGTGCTCCTCCACCCTTGCGTACAATGGATAGCCGAGGAAATCTACTAATGGGTCCTGGAGCACCTGGTCCTCGACCTGGTGGTCCCCCACAGAATAACCAGGTTCGACCGCCCAATAGTAATGGACCACAAAGTCCCACGGGCCAGGGTGCACCACGACCCCAAGGTGCATTTCCATGGCCACCTCAGGCGCCCGGACAGCCACAGCAGGCTGGAAACCGACCACCAAATCCATTTCCCGGTAATCAGCCTGGTGCAAGGCCCCCCTTCAATAGGCCTCCGGGAGCACCCGGCACACAACAGCAACCACCTCAGAATCGACCTCCAGCCCCCCAACAACCACAACGACCACCTTCATCGCTGGCGACCAATGATGATGATGATGTGATAATGGGCTCGGCTGTCACACCTCTCAAATCAGCACAGTTCAAAAACGATCCTATGGGTCCATCACTAAACGAAGAGGAGGAACCTTCATTTCAGGATGAGTCTCCCATGTCAATGGTTAAGACCAGCGATCTATCACTAACATCACCCGATTCATATGCAAATGATTCCAGTATTTCAAAATCCCTCAGTGGTGACGGGAAGGGTTCAAACAGCAGTAAGATTTATAGCAAAATAAAGAAATTAAAAATATTCTGAAGCCATTTCTAAATTCAATTGGATTAATTTCATTCGCAAATTATATATTTTTCTAATATAATTAATTCTTTGTTATTTCTTATTTCCAGAGGGTGACAATGACAGTGGGGTCGACGAATCAACTCAAGAGAAGGTAAGTTCTAAACATAATTTGTATCATTTGGTATTTGATTTGAAAAAATAATTTCAATTGATATATTTTCACCTGGGGATCTCGTTCTGTGAAATAAATCGGTTTCTATTAAAAATGAATAAAATGGGTTCCAATGGGTCATTCAACTATCCCGTCACCATATCAAACGAATATGTTTATACTTGAATCGGAGGAGCTCCCCATTTAAAAAATCATGTGAATTTTTGTTTTGTTAAGAACTCTAATTTTGTCTCTTAAAAATACAAATAAATCTGAGTTTTTATGTTGGTCTTGAAAAACTCACATTATCTTCCATTCAAGTAAATTGCTTCGGACAAATAGGTTTTACCATCCATTCCATCAATTCCATATGTGTTCGAGAATATTTCGAGTAAATCGGTTAATCCCTGGCAGGACCACCGGGGAATAAAAAATGAGTTGACAAAAAACCATATCAACCACGTTTTCCTTATCGGCTTACGCCTATGCCAGTATTTAGTTTTTCTACGTTCAAACTCATCGTTTTCATGCTACTATTCCTTCTCTTCTTATAGGAAAACCAAAACCTTAACCTCAATTTGTTTTCACTTATAACAACATTCCAATTTTTTGATACCATTTTGGTAGTACTCCTTCGGTTTTGCCTCAAAATAGGCGTCAGTTTCGGCGATTTTCCCTGCGAGCATCCTTTTGAGATCTGAGAACAAGAAAAAGTCGCTGGTGGCCAGATCTGGAGAATACGGTGGGTGGGGAAGCAATTCGAAGCCCAATTTATGAATTTTTGACATCGTTCTCAATGACTTGTGGCACGGTGCGTTGTCTTGGTGGAACAACACTTTTTTCTTCTTCATATGGGGCCGTTTTGTCGCAATTTCGACCCTCAAACGCTCCAAGATAATCGATAAAAATTATTCCATGCGCATCCCAAAAAACAGAAGCCATTACATTGCCAGCGGACTTTTGAGTCTTTCCACGCTTCGGAGACGGTTCACCGGTCGCTGTCCACTCAGCCGACTATCGATTGGACTCAGGAGTGTAGTGATGGAGCCATATTTCATCCATTGTCACATATCGACGGAAAAACTCGGGTGTATTACGAGTTAACAGCTGCAAACACCGCTCAGAATCATCAACACGTTGTTGTTTTTGGTCAAATGTGAGCTCGCGCGGCACCCATTTTGCACAGAGCTTCCGCATATCCAAATATTGATGAATGATATGACCAACACGCTCCTTTGATATCTTTAAGGCTTCTGCTATCTCGATCAACTTCATTTTACGGTTATTCAAAATCATTTTGTGGATTTTTTTGATGTTTTCGTCGGTAACCACCTCTTTCGGGCGTCCACTGCGTTCACCGTCCTCCGTGCTAATTTTACCACGCTTGAATTTTGCATACCAATCAATTATTGTTGATTTCCCTGGGGCAGAGTCCGGAAACTCATTATCAAGCCAAGTTTTTGCTTCCACCGTATTTTTTCCCTTCAGAAAACAGTATTTTATCAATACACGAAATTCCCTTTTTTCCCATTTTTTTCACAATAACAAAAGTTGCTTCACAAAAGACGCCCTATCGCACAAACTAATTGACTTACAGATGTCAAATTTTGACACGAATCATTTGAAGGTTGGTACTATATAAAAATAATATGCATTTAATACTAGCGACGCCATCTGTGTGCCAGACCGGGGGCTTATCAGCCAACCTGTTATGCCAGTATTCAGTTTTTCTATGTTCAAACTCTTCCTTTTCATGCTACTATTCCTTCTCTTATTATAGGAAAACCATAACCTTAACCTCAATGTGTTTTCACTTACTTCTTCCGAGCTGGACCAGTTTCTTAAAAACCCATTTCCCCATGTGGTGGGATCGTGGGATTAGGTTTAGTGACAGCCCTTAATTATAGGCTCACTTCGACTGTTCAGTCCATTGTGACAACACAAGTGGTGAACTTCTCTTTTATCAATGAGTGCTACCAAATCCTATGTTTAGCTCAATGGCAAGGAATCTCATACACACTCAGAAATGTCATCAGCATTACTGCTAACTTTGATCGTGATTGCATGGCAATGACATACAAGGTGCTCCAAGATCTTATTATAATCACGTCCTATACACAAACATTATCTTCAGCCGCTCCTATTCGCGCAGATGTGGCCGAAACTCTATGGCGTGATTCTTATGGTCCAAGTAACTGTCTCTATACTTTCCTTCAATAGCTCATAGTATTTTTCATATTTCAATCACAGTTGCATTATTTCACATTGCTAAATTTGCTAATTGCCCATTAACTCTACTCAGTCCACATGACATTCATTCATGGGTCTTTCGTCGTTTTTTCCTTTGTACCCTAGCAACACCAAATTGCCGGAATGAAAATGAGTCCAAGAAAATCAACTCATGAGAAATATGGCCTCAAAATTGGAGCGGCGCTCCAATTTCGCCTTCATCTGGCGTTTTCTTTTCAATAACTCTATTGATCAAGTTCCTTCATCTTTCTTGTTCATAAGGCTCCAATAATAATTAATTGTAAATTAAGATCATGCATTTGGACGTTAATCGCCTTTTTCGATATCAGGCTAACATGAAAATGACATCAAATTCGTATTTTGAATGGTTCGTGGTTTAAGATTTTCTCCTAATGCAATTTGGTCTAATGCAATTCCAAAGAGATAAATATAAATTATGAGCTTCTTTAAATAAAGTCTTAAAAGACATCTTCTATATTGTAAAACATTTTATAAACGAACTTGACTATAAGCTCGCCCTTCGACGATGATTTGTAACTTATGTAAATTATCTTACTTTTATGTAAAAGTACCCATTTCAAAATCGAATCCTTTAATCCTATAGACAAAATGCCATCACAAAAAAGACTTAATGTATCCAATCTAATTTTGGTCAAGTAAAAAACTTTGTGTCAGAAAAACACAGCTTCTATACTAAACGTTGCATTCATATTTTACGGACATGACATTTTTGGTTTTTTCGGTTTAGCAACTTTGCCTCATATTTTTCGCATATCTCCTCTCAAACACGAGATTTTAGAATCTCCTGGAATTCAGAACAATGACAAAGGAAACGTTCCAGTTATGGTGTCGAGTTTGTTTTCTCTAAGATTAGCTCCTTGAAAGGATTGGATCGAACTTCTAGAGGTTCTAGTTTATTCCACTTTTTCCATTATATCCTGAAAACCAAATAATGTTTAGTCTAACCTGTTTCATCCTTTTGTATTTCCAATATATTTACCATTGATGCATTCCGATCGTATTACAACTAGGCTTGCCAAATGGTCGGGATTCGCCTGGATTGTCCCTGTACAGTTCTGTACAGTTGTCTCTTATATTTCATAAGTCCTGTTATCTTTTATATTTAAAACATCTTCTTAAGTGCCGCCAGCATAGTTTTCTTTTCCTAAAAATTATTTGTGCATTATGTGAATTGGTGTGCATAGGGACCAGGGATGGAAACTACAATTTTTAAGAAAGTACAAAAACGGTATCTTTTTGAGCGAAAAAATACTTCTCACTAAATTTCAACAAAAAAAAATATTGGAAGATTATTGTCCAGAGCTCCTTGAGACTAAATTTTGTTTGTCAACTCCTCAATTTTAAATATTCTTCTTTTTCTTACAAAGACTACCGTAATTATAATCGCGGTTGCCACAGTTGGTAGAATTCTTCAAAAAATAGTAAAAAAAATAAAAAATAAAAATAAATTTTTGACACAATTTTCTATAGAAATAAAATTTTGACAAAATTTTCTATAGAAATAAAATTTTGACAAAATTTTCTATAGAAATAAAATTTTGACAAAATTTTCTATAGAAATAAAATTTTGACAAAATTTTCTATAGAAATAAAATTTTGATACAATTTTCTATAGAATAAAATTTTGAAAAAAAAATTCCTATGGAATAAAATTTTGGTACAATTTTCTATAGAATAAAATTTTGACAAAATTTTCTAAAGAATAAAATTTTGACAAAATTTTCTATAGAAATAAAATTTTTACAAAATTTTTTAAAAGACCATTAGTAAATAAGTTCATTAAAGACTTTCTCAAAATATTAAAACATTTTGTCAAAACTATTGTAGCATAAGTCTGATATCGGCTCAAAACTGTATACACAGAAGGTACTAAATCATTCTCGGGGGTACTACGGTACTGACCAAGGTGAAAAAGTATTGAAAAAAGTACTATAGTACTGAATTTTCCATCCCTGATATGGACTAGTCTGTAGCTTGAAGTATTATCAGCCGTCTGCTTAACTATAAATAAAACCATTAGAGCTAAGAATATTCAGAAAGATACGCTGCACATGCGCAGAGTAATAAAACCCTTGTGAGGGATATTGTGGACAGGAAGAAGACAGGAACATAAGAGACAACACTTAGGTATAAGTAGGTTAAGAATTATATGACTAGCTAGTATATAAGGAATTGTTATAAATAAAATAATTGAGTTCGAAGCCAAACCCCCATGCGTTAGTGTCTTGTTATTATAGCTCGTAGTCGGATAAATAGTCCCGGAATTTCATATTTAGGAAGTGTCCTGAATCTTTCACAAAATTTGCCAAATATCCCGGAATTTCAATTATTCAAGGCATATATTTTAATTTTTTCCTATTTCCTAGAGAAGAAAACGATTTGTAATTAAATCGTTTTCAAAAATATTTTTGGTTTTCGATTGTCATACTTGTTGAATGTCTGTACCATTTCATTCAATCTCATCGCTAACAGAAACAAATCAAATTATCATCACTGTCTTTCCAGACGTAAGCTGTCACGTAAGCAGTATATATAAAAATGTATACAAAGACGTGAGTCTTTCTGTATTTTTACAAATTATAATAATCAGTTGACATTTAGTGTCCAATTCTATTCAAGTCTGCATTCCCTGCCAACATTTCAAAGTAAGAGTTTATCCCCATCACTACCATAGACTCCTTAGTTACACTATAACAATCGCCAATTACGATGCGAAATGTTCAAATTCTCAGTATCGTAAGGCACTACAAAAGAATAGGGGATTGCCACCTCAGAACTAATGTTTGTTTGCCATAACGTTATCCACAGCTTAATCTACAACAGCATAGATTTATTTATTTACACGGCTAATAGCCACCGTGGTGCAATGGTTAGCATGCCCGCCTTGCGTACACAAAGTCGTGGGTTCGATTCCTGCTTCGACCGAACACCAAAAAGTTTTTCAGCGGTGGATTATCCCACCTCAGTAATGCTGGTGACATTTCTGAAGGTTTAAAAGCTTCTCTAAGTGGTTTCACTGCAATGTGGAACGCCGTTCGGACTCGGCTATAAAAAGGAGGTCCCTTGTCATTGAGCTTAACATGGAATCGGGCAGCACTCAGTGATAAGAGAGAAGTTCACCAATGTAGTATCACAATGGACTGAATAGTCTAAGTGAGCCTGATACATCGGGCTGCCACCTAACCTAACCTAACCTAACCTAACGGCTAATAGCAGCCGGGACATTACAAAATATAACTTATTAATTCAATTAAATATAATTCTATATTCGAAATGGGCCAGAAGGGACCTTATAGGTCAGTATATACTCCAAATGGGCCAGAAGGGACCCTATAGGTGCCAAGACATATGAATCTTGAAAATATAGCCCGAAAGTAATATGGCAGTAAATATGAATTTGGGTTTCCGACTTTCAGGAAATAATAACATTTCTAAAAATTTCGACAAAGTCTGCACACAATAACGACTATGACATGACGTTTATGCAAATTTACCAAAGAGAAACACCAAGTGATAAAATATGGGTATATATTTTCGAAAAATTTGACTATTTTTTCTTGTCCCGACAAATCCCGGAATGTACAGCGCAATGTCACGGATTTCGGAACGCTGTCTAGTTCGACGAATAGAACAGAAACTACCCTAAAGGGTGATACGGTCAAAATTTGATCAATATAAACTTGACGTATTTCTTTCAATTTTGCATTTAGAAAACTTGAACACCCCTCATTTTGAAGGTGTGTGTGTAGAATGTTGCTCCTATTTTGATTTTGGAATTCACTCTTCAGTTGTAAAAATGCCGTCCAAGCAAGAAGAGCAGCGTATCAAAATTTTGCTCGCGCATCGCGAAAATCCGAGCTACTCGCACGCAAAGCTGGCAAAAATCGCTAAAAGTTGCCAAATCAACCGTTACAGATGTAATTAAAGTGTTTGGGGAACGTTTGTCGACAGCCAGGAAGTCTGGATCGGGGGGAAATCGAAAACCGGAAGCCGCTGAGACGACAAAGAGAGTGGCCGGTAGTTTCAAGCGAAACCCTAACCTCTCTCTCCGAGATGCCGCAAATAAGCTGCGTGTATCGTCTACAACCGTGCATCGAGCCAAAAAACGAGCCGGACTATCGACTTACAAGAAGGTAGTGACTCCAAATCGCGATGATAAAAAAAATACGACGGCCAAAGCTCGATCCCGGAGGCTGTACAAGAAGATGCTGACGAAGTTTGACTGCGTGGTAATGGACGACGAAACCTACGCCAAAGCCGACTACAAGCAGCTTCCGGGACAGGAGTTTTATACGGCAAAAGGAAGGGGAAAGGTAGCAGATATTTTCAAGCACATAAAACTGTCAACGTTCGCAAAGAAATGTCTGGTTTGGCAAGCCATCTGTACCTGTGGCTTGAAAAGCAGCACTTTCATAGCTTCCGGGACTGTCAACCAAGAAATTTACGTGAAAGAGTGTTTGAATAAACGTCTGCTGCCTTTCCTGAAGAAACACGGTTGTTCCGTACTGTTTTGGCCAGATGCCAAACATCTTGCCATTACGGTAAAAAGGCCATGGAGTGGTACGCCGCCAACAACGTGCAGTTGGTTCCCAAGGACAAGAACCCTCCCAACACGCCAGAGCTCCTCCCAATTGAGAAATACTGGGCTATTGTCAAGCGGAACCTAAAGAAGACCAAAAAAACTGCTAAGGACGAGCAGCAGTTCAAGGCAAACTGGTTTTCTGCGGCGAAGAAGGTGGACAAGGTGGCTGTACAAAATCTGATGGCAGGTATCAAGCGTGAGGGCCGGCAATTCGGATTTGGAAAAGCGAAAGCCTAACTGAATATTTTTCCTGAATTTTATACTAATTGAACTTGAAAAAGAAATTTAATTTGATTTTTTAAATAAACGATTTCACCGATTTACACGCGTTTTCCCTTGACCAAATTTTGACCGTATCACCCTTTACGGGAAATGAATCAACAACAGAATCGGTACAGGACTAGTCCCTGGTGTGTATGGACCAGTCCCAGTTCTGGTCAAAACGTATGGAAGGGACCGGTCACTTTAACATGGGTTTGTCATTGACAGGGTAAATTTACATTTTAGGACGCGTCTTGGACTCATCCCAAAGGACACGTCCTGGGACAATTTAGCAGGAGCACCCCATAGACAGGTCCTCAGAAACCAGTCTCGGACAAACTCTTAGAAATCCGTTTTAATTTGGGCATCCCAATCGAACCCGAAATAAAACAAAACAAAAAAACAGCTTATATGGGCGTATGTACCATCCACCATGGATTGCGTAGAAACTTCTACTGAAGACTGTCATCCACAATCGAATTACTTGGGTTGCGGTATCACTTGCCGATGGCAAGGTATCTTAAAACTTCCTAACACCGTCTTCTAAATTGCAAGGTAGTCCATATGTGGTATATATTAAACTAAAAAAGGCCGATTAAATACGTATATAATTAAGTTTGACAAAATTTTCTATAGAAATAAAATTTTGATAAAAGTTTCTAAAATAAAGTTTCTAAAAGAAATAAAATTTCTATAGAAATAAAATTTTGTCAAAATTTTCTATAGAAATAACATTTTGACAAAATTTTCAATAGAATTAAAATGTTGACAACATCTCTAGAGAATTAAAATTTTGACAACATTTTCTATAGAAATAACATTTTGCCAAAATTTTCTATAGAAATAAAATTTGACAAAATTTTCTATAGGAGTAAAATTTTGACAAAATTTTCCATAAAAATAAAATTTTGACAAAATTTTCTAAAAAAAAAAAATGTTAGATTATTTTTGGCTCGAGTGGCAACCATGATTATGAACCGATACGGACCAATATTTGTGTGATTGGGGATCGGCTATATATAACTATAGACCTATATGGACCACGTTTGGCATGGTTATTAGCGACCATATACTAACACCACGTTGCAAATTTCAACCGGATCGGATGAATTTTGCTTCTCCTAGATGCTCGGGATGTCAAATCTGGGGATCGGTTTATATGGGGGCTATATATAATTATGGACCGATATGGACCAATTTTTGCGCGGTTTTTAGAGACCATATACTAATACCAAGTACCAAATTTCACCCGGATCGGATGAAATTTGCTGCTCTTAGTGGATCCGCAACCCAAATCTGGGGATCGGTTTATATGGGGGCTATATATAATTATGGACCGATATGGACCAATTTTTGCATTGTTGTTAGAGACAAAACAGTGTCACTATATTTCACTATATGCAGATGTTCGGTCAATATTCCCAAAAGGAATACACCATCTAAGTTTGTAATTAATGTAACTATCATAATAAAAGTTGCCATTTTCATATTTCATAAACACATCATTGTAATAATTATGAAAATATTTTGAAATTATGCAATTGCAAAAGTGCTTATATAAAGTAAAATGACCATTGTTTGTAAAAGTTTAATTAGTCTACCAGCCTATTGGAATGTCGTTTTACACAAATATGACGATAATAAATTAGGAAGAGCAACCTTCTTTTAAACAATTGGGCGGCCGTTAGAACCTGGCTAAAACCCACGACTATGTATGTCGGACAAGGCAACTATTACTACTTGGCAACATATTCAAAAAGGAGAATGCAATTTCGAAAGTATTTGAAAATTTTTACGTAAATTATTTAATTTCCAAAAACAATTAAATTATTTTTTATATTCCTCTCTACTTATGCTAAATTATACCCATTGAAATCCCTTATTTGCAAAGAAAATGGCATTTGAAAAGTAGTTAAAGTAGATTTTGGAAGTGTAATGAGAATGATGTATTTACCAAAAAAAAAAAATGTTTTTGTATTATTTATCCCTCAATTTTATATAAAATAATGCAAAGAAAAATTCCCGGGAATTCCTGCACTTAATTCCCGGGAAAGCGGAAGTGAAAAAATAGATAATTCCCGGGTTCCCATTCCCGGAAAAACAACCAAGATCCATTGGAAGTTAGCATATAGGACCCAAATTGAGACATCTTCACTAGCTATAACATCTATACTAGAGACTATGGAAATAGCCACTCGCCCGGACTGAAAAAGGTATAGTCAAACATGTATAGATTTATATTTGTATCAAGTCCCTTAATCATCTTTGTCCATTAGGACGTGTCCAACAGACTGACCTATCGACGTATCCCCTGTTCTGGTTTACGAATTCACAAAACTCGAAATTGTTCTCAATCTTTATTTTCCGAACCATTACAATATATAATAATTTTTTTTTTTCAGTTTACCCTCAGACATTTTTTATAGCCGATTTACCTTTATTTTAATGCTGGTGACATTTCTGAGGGTTTCAAAGCTTATCTAAGTGGTTTCACTGCAATGTGGAACGCCGTTCGGACTCGGCTAAAAAAAGGAGGTACCTTGTCATTGAGCTTAACATGGAATCGGGCAGCACTCAGTGATAAGAGAGAAGTTCACCGATGTGGTATCATAATGGACTGAATAGTCTAAGTGAGCCTGATACATCGGGCTGCCATCTAACCTAACCTAACCTTTATTTTAGGTCATGAAAAATAGCCAATTTTAGTTAAATTTTTCCAAATGTGAGAAAATGTTCTTTATATTAATTATTGAATTAATGATGTGAACTAAAATTGAGAAAAATTTGTATACAAATGCAATAAGTTTCTGAAATGACTAAATTTTCCTAAAATTGTGTCTGTCTTGAACTTCATATAGCGCTAAACACATTTTAACAATTTTTAACTCAATTTTTTTTCCTCCCAAATGCGAGATTTTCTTAAATAACAGAAAACAAAAATAGTTTAAAATTTTTTAAGTTTCTCAAATTTGATTTGGCTTGCAGGCTCCGCAAGAGAAGCATAAGAGAAGCATATTTCATGCGGTCCGGTTAAAACTTTGTACGTGGTGTTAGTATATGGTCTCTAACAACCATGCAAAAATTGGTCCACATCGCCCCTATATAAACCTATCCCCAGATTTGGCTTACGGAACCTCAAATAGAAGCAAATTTCATCCGATTCGGTTGAAATTTGGTACGTTGTGTTAGTATATGGTCTCCAACAACCATGCCAGAATTGGTACATTTCGGTCCATAATTATATATAGCCCTTATATAAACCGATCCCGAGATTTGACCTCCGGAGCCTCTTGAAGGAGCAAAATTCATCCGATCCGGTTGAAATTTGGTACATTTCGCTATTGTATGGCCGATAACAACCATGCCAAAAGTGGTCCGTATCGATCTATATTATATATAGCCCCCAAATAAACCGATCCCCAATCACAGAAAAATCACTCGAGCCAAAAATAATCTACCAAAATTTTATTGCCATAGAAAATTTTGTCAAAATTTTATATTTCTATAGAAAAATTTTTTATGCCTTTAGGAAATTTTGTCAAAATATAATTTCTATAGAAAATTTTGTCAAAACTTTATTTCTATAGAAAATTTTGTCAGTTTGTCAATTTTATTTCTATAAAAATTTTTTAGCTTAAGTTGATATATTTTAAGAGCATATACATATATTTCTATTATTTACTGTTCGTATATATATTTACTCTAACTAAACACATATAACTAGATTTAAGCATATATAATCTCCCGTTTACCGTATTTAAAGATCAACATTCGTCTCTTTCTAAACTAAACCATAAAGGAACATTGTGACATACATCATGGTAGAGCAGTTAGCTATAAGTCATTACTAAAGTTGTAACCTAACAGTGAAGACGTGCGTTTTGCTTTATTGGAAACCTACTAAAATTCTATGTCTATAGGAAATTTATGAAGCATTTCAAAGTTGGAGAGGAATATTTTGCAAAATCTTCCAAAACATCAAGAATTCTACCAAAACTGCTATTTTTGGTAGACTCGTGTTCATATAAAGCACCGCACAAAAGTTCATATCGGTTCGTAATTATTTCTTCCCTATATATACCGGTCAAGAACTGAATATATACACAGAAAAAAATTTCCGTAGTAAAACGAACGCTAAATTTAACTTATTTTTATTGGAAAAATTTATTTGCTTGTAGTTAAATTTTATTATTTTTATCGAAATTTTCCACAGCTTAATGAAATCTTACTTTTTTTAAGTATGTCTCAAAAATTTTATGAACTAATCATGAGTATA
This sequence comes from Haematobia irritans, assembly GCF_050003625.1. Lineage (NCBI taxonomy): Eukaryota > Metazoa > Arthropoda > Insecta > Diptera > Muscidae > Haematobia > Haematobia irritans. The sequence continues at coordinate 184,997,717 of NC_134397.1, read as the reverse complement.
AAGTTCAATGACCGTACATAAGTTCAATATGAACTAAAGCAAAAGAAGATTTTCGTACGATTCCCAAAAATAGTAAGAATGAACTACTGTATGGTTAAAATGGTCATGATTTGGCGCCAATGATTTTCTTCTTTACTTTTAGTTAATTTTTTCTTCTATGAGATGATGTAATTTCGTGAACTGCAGTTAAACAATACAACAGGGCATTAAAATTTCCTGGTTTCATTTCATTCTTCCTATAAAACAGTTCACTTTTTTTCGGTGTACGTATTTAATCGTCCTTTCTTTTGTCTACTATATATCCCGCATGGACTAACTTACAATTTGGAAGATGATGTTACGAAGTTTTAAGATGCCTTGCCATCGGCCGCAACCCAAGTAATTTAATTGTGGATGACCGTCTTTAGTAGAAGTTCCTACGCAATCCATTGTGGAGGGTACATAAGATTCGGTCTGGCCGAACTCACGGTCGTATATACGAGGGCAGTTTGGAAACTCCTTAGCCTAGCACAAAAATCGCAGTATAATCAGAAAAAAGTTAAGTGTTTTGGAAACTTCCATATGAACACATTTTAAATTTTGTTTCGATCTGGCAATTCCTTCATATAGAAAAAATAAAAAATATTTACATAAAAAGGTTTATCGGAACAAGAAATTCATAATGATATGGTGAATCTGTTAGGTGAAAGTGCTCCTTCATATGCAACAATAAAAAATTTGGTTGCTGAATTTAAACGTGGTCGTACAAGCATTGAAGATGAACCACGTAGCGGACGTCCAAAAACAGCAACAACAACAGAAATTGTAGCCAAAGTGCATGATATGGTATTAAATGATCGACTAATAAAAGTGCGTGAAATTGCTAATATCATGGGCATCTCAAATGATCGAGTCCATTTAATGTTGCATGAAGAAATACAGATGAAAAAACTTTCTGCAAGATGGAATGCGGCACGCATTCGTTAACCGTCGATCAAACACGCATAAGAATTAACATTTCTCAAGCTTGTTTGGATCGTTTTAAGCGAAATAAAATGGATTTTAAGCGTCGTTTCATAACTGTTGATGAGACATGGATCCACCACTATACTCCAGAGACAAAAGAACAATCCAAATAATGGACTGAAGCTGGAGGAAGTGACCCAAAGAAGGCAAAAACAATTCAATCGGCTGGTAAGGTTATGGCAACGGTTTTTTGGGACTTCAAAGGTATTTTATTGATTAACTATCTGCAAAAGTGTAAAACAATAAATACAGAGTACTATTGCAGCCTTTTGGATCAATTAAATGTACAAATTCGAGAAAAACGCCCTGGCTTACAACACAAAAAAATAATTTGATATCGACATATACAGTAGAATTCGGTTATAGCGACCGCCAAGGGACGGAAATTATACGTCGTTATAAGCGAAAGTCGTTGTATCCAAATAAGTGTACACAATATTTTTAAGTCTTTTTATATCGTGTATATTCATATTTATTGCGATTGGATATAGTTTAGAATTGTGGTTTGTTTTCTATTTACAAGAATTTCTTTTAATAATTTACTTTCAATAATTTCAACGGAACTATATAAACGCTCTGATATATCAGAACCCCCAAATCGTAAATACAGTTTTATGTGTGCACCGCCCTCAAGGTTTCTGTCCTAGTTGGAATTTTGATTGGCCCATCTTTTTAACGTCCAAGTAAAAGTGCAGCACGCAACCTTACCTGCGTTTAGTTGAGCTGGATTGCAGATTCTTATGTAAATAAAAAATTTCTATAACACCGCTGGTAATTAAAAAGTGAATGTTTATTCGTCCATCAGCTTTTACGACTCAAACTGGTTTGAATATTTCTTCTTTGTCATTTGCACCTCTGTTTGGGATAGTCGAAAACAAATTCTGTGATTCCCCGCAGTATATGTTTCTTTATTTGGTTAATATATGGTTAATGTCTCATTTGATTTCACGCCGATGCTTTGTTTGCGTTGATGGCTCAAAATCTATGGAATATATAGCAACCTCCGGTGTGCCTCAGGGAAGTATACTTGGGCCCTTATTATTCATTTTGTTTCTTAATGATATAACTAGCGCATGTTCTTTTTCTAAGGTTTTAATATTTGCCGATGATATCAAGCTTTTTGCAAGAATCAATTGTGTCGCTGATACACGCTTGCTTCAGGCTGATATTGATGATGATAAACATATCATCTTGGTGTATAAGGAATTTATTGCCACTTAATGTCTCAAAATGCTTTCATTTACCATATACTCGTAGGACACACTTGATTGAGTCGTCGTACTTTATTAATGATAGTGAACTTCAAAAAGTGCTTAGTATTCGTGATTTGGGAATTGTATTTGATTCCAAACTTACATATAAATTACATATTGACTATATAATGCCTAAGGCATATTCTATGTTAGCAGTTGTGAAGAAGAATTGTAAGGAGTTTTTGGATCCCTATACCAGGAAGTCTCTATATGAGGCCTATGTTAGGTCTAGGCTGGAATATGCTTCCATTGTGTGGAATCCTATATATAAATTGCATTGTGAACGGATTGAAAAATTACAGAGAAGATTTATTAAATTTGCTTTAGTATCTGTACCTTTTACGGAGCCTTTGCCCTCATATCAAGCTAGATGCAGATTAATTCATTTGGAATCCCTTGAGAACCGTAGATTAAAATTTTCTGTTTTGTTTATTTTTAAGGTAATTAATGGATTTATAGATTGTCCCCCTCTTCTAGAGATTATTGGTTTTAATATACCAGTACGGAATCTTAGACGTCATGACTATTTTAATATTCCTTTTCATAGGAGTAATTATGCTTCTTGCGAGCCCATTTTGAGAGCTTTAAAAGAATTTAACAAGTTGAATAATATCTTTAATTTAGATTTTTCAATTTCTCTAAATAAATTTATTAAAACTTTAGATTTAATTTATTTTTAAGATTGCTAGTCTGTAAGGATTGTAATCCATAGACTTAAATAAATAAATAAATAAATAAATTTATTTAGTATTGGCTGACGACAAAAAATGGAATGAAACAAATAAAAATTAGTACACAAAACTTACATCGTCGTTATAACCGAATGACCATTCCAAAGCAGACGTGCAAATTGGTCGTTAAAAGCAGATGGTCGCTAAAACCGGATTCGTTCTAAGCGAATGCTTGCGCATGTACAAACTATTAAAAACCAAACTTGCTTTGAAAATCCGTCGTTATAAACGGATGGTCGTTATAACCGAGGTCGCTATAAATGAATTCTACTGTATATCCTAATGTAATCCTAAGGTTGCTAAAATGTCTCTATTTTAAAGAAGTCGCATCTTTGTTCGGAATCAATACCAAAATTCCTAAGGGAAAGTCAAAATCTTTGGATCCAAGTAAACTAAGCGAATGCTTGCGCATGTACAAACTATTAAAAACCAAACTTGCTTTGAAAATCCGTCGTTATAAACGGATGGTCGTTATAACCGAGGTCGCTATAAATGAATTCTACTGTATATCCTAATGTAATCCTAAGGTTGCTAAAATGTCTCTATTTTAAAGAAGTCGCATCTTTGTTCGGAATCAATACCAAAATTCCTAAGGGAAGGTCAAAATCTTTGGATCCAAGTAAATTTGTTTTTGAGTGTAGAAGAAGGTTGCTAGCCAATTAAACATTTTGCCAATGTTTAACTGACAATTGTATCAAATAAAAATTCAATATAAAATAAGAAAATTAAATATTCAATTTGCTTTATAATGTGACAGAAAGGAGTCGAAAAAATTGTTATCCTAAGTGATGATAAGAATATCTTCAATTACTCTTGCGAACCGCAATATATTTCCGCATATTCCGAAGCAACCATAAAAAGCTGTCCAGATTTCCTCTGTTACAAAGTTCCCAATTGCTGGACAATCTTTCAATTTGACTGACAATCAAAATTACAATATGTTGTTTCTGTAATACTGAAAGTACTTTGCTTAATATGCCTTAATGCGTGTATACTACGCCATCTGTTGTCAATCTCGCATTACTGATTTGCACTCCCAATAAATGTGAACAAATATTGAAAATAAATTAAATAACAATCAAAAACATTGATCATAAATCATTTATGGGGTTTTGCTTTTTATCTTCAACCATAATATTGTCGAATCCATCATAAAAAAATGACGTTACACGTCACGCTTAAATAGTTTCATCAAAGACTAGCCCAAGACAAGACAAAAAGTAATAGCTTTCGCAAAGAACATTTAACCACCGAAGTCTTTAGACGCATTGCCAAAAACTTTTTATTCTCGCATTGTAAACTTTCGTTCTTCTCTCTGTATATTTGTGAAAAAGTGTTTATTCGCTTGTGAATAAAAGTAAGAGAAAGAGTTTTCTTGATAATATCGTATAAAATATTTTAGCAATATTGCTACGGATGTACATTTTGTCCAATGAACACAAACTAAATGTGGGAAAACGGTGATAAATCTAAACGTATTAATGTGTTTCACCAGCCAAAACTATATTATAAATAAATAAATAAATATTTTGAAAACTTCATACTCACGTTGTGATGGGAAAGTAATACTATCGTATTTGTACACTGTAAGAAAATATTTAAAAAAAAATGGAAATGTATTAGTACTTAGTGAAAATATTTTCGAAAAATATGTACATTCAACCAAAAATTCCTCATAATTTAAAAAGTTCAACCCTCACAGAGACAATCTGTCTATTAGAATAATTTCGTGTGATGCAGGCAAGTTAACCATTGTACCACAGTTGCTCGCAGTACTTAGGTGCCGGCAGTTTTTTCCGATTTGCCATACAGTGTGATGTATCAGACTTATTTTACAGTGTTGCCAGTATTGGGGATTTATCCCCAAATTCGGGATATTTATTCGTGAATGGGGACGAAATTTCTGAGTTGGGGACTTGTGGATTAGTTGGGGAATTTCCATAAATTTGGGGATTTTTTTTTTCGAGAAATCTATTTAATCTTTTTTAACAAAATGTTATTTCTATAGAAAATTTTCTCATATTTTTATTTCTATAGATAATTTTGTCAAAATTTTATTCCTATGTAGAAATTTTTGTTAAAACTTTAATTCTTTCGACAATTTTATTTCCATAGAAAATTTTGTCAAAATTTTATTTCTATAGAAAATTTTGTCAAAATTTTATTTCTATAGAAAATTTTGTCAAGATTTTATTTCTATAGAAAATTTTGTCAAAGTTTTATTTCTACAGACAATTTTGTCAAAATTTTATATCTTAGAAAATATTGTCAAAATTGTATTTCAATAGCACATTTTGTAAAATTTTATTTTTATAGAAAATTTTGTCAAAATATTATTTCTATAGAAAATTTTGTCAAAATTTTAAGTCTATAAAAACATTTTGTCAAAATTTCATTTCTATAGAAACTTTTGTCAAAATTTTATTTCTATAGAAAATTTTGTCAACATTTTATTTCTATAGAAAATGTTTTTTTTTTGTCAATAAAAAATTTTGTCAAAATTTCATTTCTATAGAAACTTTTGTCAAAATTTTATTTCTATAGAAAATTTTGTCAAATGCGCATTCTGTACAGACAAAATGAAGGCAAAGCACTTTTTTCAGAAAAGAAAACGCCATAAGTCTCAATTTTTTTCAAGCAATTTATTGTTAATAAAACTAATATCACTAAATTAATTCAGAAAGTTATTGAAAATAGTTACCGTTTTTCAAAAATTAATTGAGTTTTGCAATCAACATCAATTAAATTCTTAATTGAATCAATTAAAAAATTAATTGAAATCAAATAATTTTTTCATCACTTTTTTTGCCCAATTAAAACTGTGATTTTTACTATCATTTTCGTGATTGAAAACATTTCAATTAAAAAAATTAATCGGACCAATGTTTTTTGCACTTTTATTTATAGGTGAATACACAGAATACACAGAATTTCAAGAAAATTTTTCCAATTAAAATTTTAATTGAGTTTTAAAAAATATTCAATTAACAATTTAATTGATTCAACAAATTTTTTTATTGAAACAAACATCAATTACAAAAATTAATAGTATCAATTAATTTTTTAATTGGATCAATTAATTTTTTCATTTCTGTGATTGAAGACATTTCAATTAAAAAATTAATTGGATTAATTAATTTCGTGATTGAATCAGAAAAAAATTTTTTTGTGTGTAGCTTTTTTAATCTCGTATCGTAAAAGGGTTAGGAAAATTCGAAAAATAGAATCCATATCCTAGGGCGATATCGTTTCGCAAAAAATATGTTGCCTTGGTGTTGCACTACCCAGCAAAAAAAATTGGAAGTTCTTCCAAAGGCACAACTTTAAAAGCACTTCCAGAGGATGCAATCCCAATGATGTTCTATATTTTAACTACCCACGAAGTTCTTTTCATTCAATTTTTTATAACATGTTTTATTCATACTTTTAATGGGTAATTTTAACTTTTTTTGTTTCAAATAGGTTAAAAACAGGGTAAGAATTCATAAAATGGTACAAATCATTTAAATTTTATTGAAAAAAAAAATTCTAAATTCATTTTGAAAAAATTGTGAATTTTCGAAAATATTTGATGTCAAATGTTTCAGACAAGCGTTAGAATCCATTAAAAATTATAAAAATTATTTATTTGACAAATTATCAAGAATTTTTTAATTTACATCCAAAACATTGAATTCGGTTCACACCGAAGGAAGTGATGCAAATTCAGTGCAACGACTGTTGAAATGGAGGACTTCCGTCCTATGACAAGCCCATGTTAAATTCATCGCTTCTGCGTCAATTTTGCACCACTTCCGGATCCAAAAAGATCATTTTCATAACACTTTTGGCTACGCTTTTTTTGCTGGGTACCTATTCCCTCTTTGTATTTCTACCTTTTAGTTAGAGCCATTCCGAAATTACTCTTAATTCATAATATTGTGAGGGATATAGGACCCAAAAGCTATGTTAGTGTCCTTCATATTTTCAAATCAATTTCGAGAATGTTGCGCCGTTTATTCCAATCGAAATCGCCAGTAATTTGAATTTTATGGCGACTAGATTTAAAGCCACTTAGCTCCCACATCTTTGGCTCGGAGTCAATACCAGAATCCTTAAGTGAAGGTCAACAGCTTTGGAACCAAGTAAACTTTTTTTTTTAGTGCAGGTCCATATTTTGATATGGCTCCCATATGGACCTTTTCGACCCAATGAAATTATTTGTTATTGAAATGAATTTTCTATTAACGAAATATTTGATCACCTCTAACATGTTTCACGAACATAATATTCTGTTTGGAATATGTAACATGTTTGTCACAGCCACCTTATTTTCTCGGAAATTATATATCTGATTTAGGCAAGCATGTTATTTTTGACAAGAAAACAATATTTTTCCGACAAAAACTATTCTACGTTCTACGTTCAAAAATAACATTATGCTCTTGACACATTTTTTAATTTCTCATAGTGTTTCTCAGCGTGTAGCTCCTTGCTCCTTGCTTACATATGCTACCATATAATATTTCTCTTGTTATGCATATTTCCATCAACATTTCGTGTAGAAACCGAAAATGTATCCTTGTATTTTCATATCTAAATGAAGGAATTGTTGAAATTTCATTCATCAAACTATTTGGGTCTTACTTGTTTTTGCCAGCGGAAGGAGGCAATTTGTATAGATAATGGCAATTTATCAAAAGAGTTTCGTCAAAGTTAGTTTGTTGATATTTATTCAAGGTATCCAAAAAAAAGAAAAAAACGTGTATATATTTGCTGAATTCGGCACATATAAAGCAATGTGAATTAGGATGGTTAGAAAATATGGAAAATCACACACGTTACTAAGAAGTTAAATGACATCGAAATATACAAAATATGGTCATATTTTAATCAACTCACAATCACCTAGTGAATGGTTTCTACAACTGCAGCAATACACACAAATTTGGGAGACGGTTATCAAACGTTTGGGAAACGGTTATCGCAAACGTCGCTCTTTTTTTTAATTCTTCAAAAATTTTTATCGCAAAAAAAGCATTTTTTCGTTTTGATGCAAATAAAAAAATGTTATTCCAAATTCCCAACCGATTTCATTTATATAAAGCAACATTCGTTTCTGAGAAATCAACGATTTTATGGCATTGAGGATTCATAGTACTATACAATGCCACACGTCCTTTCGAAAACTTGTAAAATTTTTTCGAATTCATATAACATTGTAATATTTGTATTTCCAAAAGTTGGTGTATTTCGTACAAATTTTGGCGGAAGAGCCTAGTGAGTGATATCGAACCATAGGCTAACACGAACTTCAAACGAAAAGCGTGGCCGGGGTTTAAAATTTCCTCCTAGGGACTGAGTACAAAGTGGGGTTAGGTTAGGTGGCAGTCCTATGTATCAGGCTCACTTAGACTATTCCCGATGTATCAGGCTCACTTAGACTGAGTGCTGCCCGATTCCATGTTAAGCTCAATGATAAGGGACCTCCTTTTTATAGCCGAGTCCGAACGGCGTTCCACATTGCAGTGAAACCAATTAGAGAAGCTTTGAAACCCTCAGAAATGTCACCAGCATTACTGAGGTGGGATAATCTACCGCTGAAAAACTTTTTGGTGTTCGGTCGAAGCAGGAATCGAACCCTCGACCTTGTGTATGCAAGGCGGGTATGCTAACCATTGCACCACGCTGGCATGTGACCTTCGTCCGGGGTTTAAGACTTCCTATAGATAGGGTCTAAAGTGGGCTAATGCGAGCTCAAAGTGAAACGCGTGGTTTGAATTTTCCTCTTATGGACCGGTCATGTTGGTCCGCGAAACAAAAGTGTTACGCGGGTATTTTTTGAAAAGTAATCTCCCTCAAGGATGTTTCTATAGGTGTTTTGTTTAAAGAATTCGTAGGGTACTTAAAATTGGCATAAGTATTATATTGCTTGAACAAGATTATATGAAAGGATTGATATATTGTGCAATAATAGCAAATTCCAGGTCCATTTAATTCGAAAATAGGCCTTTCCAACAAAAAAAAAATTGTCCATAAATGAAGTTTCTTTACAACTGCTTGTGTATGTCCAACAATCTGGTCTATAAATAGAAATAGTGGCATGTTGAAAACATGACGGAGTGGATAGTGTGTTTGCTTACAATTCGTAGGGTCCGCGGTTCGATTTTCCATCCCAACAAAAAGGGAAATTAAAATCGAATATTTGCTGCTAGATTGTTTGTATAACAAAAGAAAAAGTGATGAGATCTAAATAATGAAAATGGATATGAGAATTGAATGAATTAAGTAGGAATTGTAAAAGTTGAATTTACGGCATTTACAAATTTTTGAATTGCGTTTAAACCGAATAATGTTATACTTTTAAATTATTTTTAAAACAAATGATATCGTGTACACTTAATACCAGAAATATCATAAAAACTTTATATTATATTTCCTTTTCCATCCAATGTCGACTTTTCTTTTTTTCATTGAAAGTCGGTTAGTCGAAATCCACTAACCGACATCAAGAGTCGATTTTCAAAAATATCAAAAGTCGATTAATCGAATTTGAAGATCGCAAAAGGTCGACTTCAACCTTTGTTCTTCCAAAGAGTAGAGATTCGACGATTTTTTACAAAAAGTTTGGACTTTTGTATCCTGGAGATGACTTTTGTATCCTGGAAATGACTTTTGTATCCCGGAGATGAATATTTTTACTTAGTTTTTACAAAAGTGTTTTCACGTTAACGTTTATTCCAAACATTTTACAATATTCTTCCAAACTAACATTTTAGTAAATAGAAAATGATGTTCGTTTGTTTAAAATTTCCTTCGGGAGGAAAAATTATCTAATATAAAGCAAACTTGGCTGTTCACCCATCAATTCATATAGTCCTTGTTCGCCAAATAGAGTTCCTAATTTTTATACGATCTTTATGAAACTTGGTGTATAAGAATTGGAATCAGTAGTTTGTCCTACATAGAAAAAAAAATATGAAAATTTTTCCAATTAAAGTCTTAATTGAGTTTTTAAAAACATTCAATTAAAATTTTAATCGATTCAAAAATTTTTTTAATTGAAACAAAAATCATTCACAAAAATTAATAGTAGCAATTAATTTTTAAATTGTGTCAATTAAATTTTTAATTGATACTATCATTTCTGTGATTGAAGATATTTCAATTAAAAATGAATTGGATGAATTAATTTCGTGATTGAAAACAAAAAATATTTTTTGTCTGTATAAATAGAACTGAAGAGGATGTGAACATCTCGATATTTATTATAAGTTTATTTATTGCATGTACAAAAGCTACGTTTTTCATTTCCATTTTATAATATTAAGAATATTTGTGCGGATTTTCACATCCTCATCAGTTTTCTTTAGCCAGACAAAACGGACGAGCTTCAAAATTTTAACTTGTTTAGAAAAGGACATGTTGGGGTTTTGAAGCTTGATCGCTTCAAAACCTTGGTTGGCAACACGTCTAAAAATTGAAATCAGTCCAATAAAGAGAAATTATGAAGATGTGAAAATACTAAGAGCTGTGTTTTCGTCATTTTTTACTGCATTTTTACCCTGGACTACTCTGCAGGGTAAAAATTCAGTGTGATCGACACATGGTGTCTTTGGCAATAATGTTTTGTAATCAAAATCAAATGAAACCTTTTTCGAATCATTTGATATTCATGTAAAATGAAACCTTTTACAATTCAAATGAAATCATTTGGAATATTTCATTTGAAATGAAAAAGGTTTCATTGATTTTGAAAGAGATTCATGGTTTGCAAAAAACTTTAATACGAATTGCAAAATGTTTCATTTGAAGTAAAAATGCTATTATACACTGAAAACAATAATTCCCGGAACCAAAGATTTTGTCATTACACTAATGATTTTTATGTTGATTCCGAGCCAAAGAAGGGGAGAATCGATGTATGGTCAAATTTAAGAGACAATTACTCCTCTTTAATGCTTTTTTATACCCTCCACCATAGGATGGGGGGTATATTAACTTTGTCATTCCGTTTGTAACACATCGATATAGTTCTCTAAGACCCCTTAAAGTATATATATTCTGGATCGTGGTGAACTTCTGACTCGATCTAAGCATGTCCATCCGTCCGTCTGCTGAAATCACGCTAACTTCCGAACGAAACAAGCTATAGACTTGAAACTTGGCACAATTAGTAGTTATTGATGTAACGTATAGCCCCCATATAAACGGACCCCCAAATTTGGCTTGCGGAACCTCTAAGAGCAGCATATTTCATCCGATCTGGCTGAAATTTGGTACATGGTATTGGTCCATATCGGTCTATAATTATATACAGCCACCATATAAACCGATCCCCAGATTTGACCTCCGGAGCCTCTTGGAGGGGCAGAATTAATCCGAACCGGTTGAAATTTGGTATGTGGTGTTAGTATATGGTTTCTAATAGAGGTCTGCATCGAATAACTTTTCAGTACATGTATGCAATTCGCTGTCGAATATAGTACATACACTGTCTTTCTCTCAGAGCGCAAGTAGTGAAGTGAAGAGAACACTTGCTTGTCAAATACCACCAAGTACTTATCCGAAACAATATGTGTTCCGAAAATAAGGAACAATAAAAATGTAAGTACTTGAGAAAAAGTACAACATGGATTCTCTTCACTTCACGTGGTACCACAAGTATTTCTCAGTTATGTGCGAAGCAAAACTTTCCATTATTATTAATCATAGATATGTGTGTATATCACATATTTCATATATTTATATATGTCACACACTTACCTTAACGTTTGCCGTTCTTTATAACAAACCAAAACATATATTATGGAGATTAACTGTTTTTTGTATTTCTGAAACTGCACTTGGTACATGGAGTACTCTAAGAAGTTTTGTTCTCGCAACATACTCGACGTGATCACTCTGAGTACACTTCAATAAGAGAGAAAGAGGAATATGTGTTTGTTGGTAGTGAAGACATCAGAGTAGCAACAAGAAGTTACTCGTGACTTTTGGTGTTCATCAAAATGTGTACCAATAGTTTTGCGACTCTCTCAAATAGATGTACTCATGTAGCAAGTACACGTGTACTCTGCATTTACAAATGGAATTGTGCAGACCTCTAGTTTCTAACAACCATGCAAAAATTGGTCCATATCGATCCATAATCCATATATAGCCTCCATATAAACCGTTCCCCCGATTTCATCTCAGGAGCCTCTTGGAGGAGCAAAATTCACCGATCCGGTTGAAATTTAGAACATGGTGTTAGTATATGACCGCTAATAACCATGCCAAAATTGGTTCATATCGGTCTATAGTTATCTATAGCCGATCCCCAATCACACAAAAATTGGTCCATATCGGTTCATAATCATGGTTGCCTCTCGAGCCAAAAATAATCTACCAGTTCTATAGAAAATTTTTTCAAAATTTTATTTCTGTAGAAAATTTTGCACCATTTTATTTCCATAGAAAATTTTGTCAAAATTTTATTTCTATAGAAAATTTTGTCAAAATTTTATTTCTGTAGAAAATTTTGTCAAAATTTTATTTCTATAGAAAATTTTGTCAAAATTTTATTTCTGTAGAAAATTTTGTCAAAATTTTATTTCTATCGAAAATTTTGTCAAAATTTTATTTCTATAGAAAATTTTGTCAAAATTTTATTTCTATAGAAAATTTTGTCAAAATTTTATTTCTATAGAAAATTTTATCAAAATTTTATTTCATAGCCACCATATAAACCGATCCCCAGATTTGACCTCCGGAGCCTCTTGGAGGGGCAGAATTAATCCGAACTGGTTGAAATTTGGTATGTGGTGTTAGTATATGGTTTCTAACAACCATGCAAAAATTGGTCCATATCGATCCATAATTATATATAGCCCCCATATAAACCGTTCTCCCGATTTCATCTCAGGAGCCTCTTGGAGGAGCAAAATTCACCGATCCGGTTGAAATTTAGAACATGGTGTTAGTATATGACCGCTAATAACCATGCCAAAATTGGTTCATATCAGTCTATAGTTATTTATAGCCGATCCCCAATCACACAAAAATTTGTCCATATCGGTTCATGGTTGCCACTCGAGCAAAAAATAATCTACCAAAATTTTATTTCTATAGAAAATTTTGTCAAAATTTTATTTTTATGGAAAATGTTGTCAAAATTTTATTTCTATAGAAAATTTTGTTAAATTTTATTTCTATAAAAAATTTTGGTAAAATTTTATTTCTATCGAAAATTTTGTCATAATTTTTTTTTCTATCGAAAATTTTGTCAAAATTTTATTTCTATAGAAAATTTTATCAAAATGTTATTTCTATAGAAAATTTTGTCAAAATTTTATTTTATCAAAAATTTATTTCTATAGAAAATTTTGTAAAATTTTTATTTTATCAAAATTTTATTTCTATAGAAAATTTTTTATTACTGTAGAAAATTTTGTCAAACTTTTATTTCTATAGAAAATTTTGCCAAAATTTTATTTTTTATCAAAATTTTACTTTTATCAAAAATTTTAATTTTTTATCAAAATTTTATTTCTATAGAAAGTATATGGCCGCTAATAACCATGCCAAAATTGGTTCATATCGGTCTATAGAACGTGGTGTTAGTATATGGCCGCTAATAACCATGCCAAAATTGGTTCATATCGGTCTATAGTTATCTATAGCCGATCCCCAATCACACAAAAATTGGTCCATATCGGTTCATAATCATGGTTGCCTCTCGAGCCAAAAATAATCTACCAGTTCTATAGAAAATTTTTTCACAATTTTATTTCTGTAGAAAATTTTGCCACATTTTATTTCTGTAGAAAATTTTGTCAAAATTTTATTTCTATCGAAAATTTTGTCAAAATTTTATTTCTGTAGAAAATTTTGTCAAAATTTTATTTCTATCGAAAATTTTGTCAAAATTTTATTTTTATAGAAAATTTTGTCAAAATGTTATTTCTATAGAAAATTTTGTCAAAATTTTATTACTGTAGAAAATTTTGTCAAAATTTTATTTCTATAGAAAATTTTGCCAAAATTTTACTTTTGTCAAAAATTTTATTTTTTTTTCAAAATTTTATTTCTATAGAAAGTATATGGCCGCTAATAACCATGCCAAAATTTTATTTTTTTATCAAAATTTTATTTCTATAGAAAATTTTGTCAAAATTTTATTTCTATCGAAAATTTTGTCAAATTTTTTTATCTATAGAAAATTTTGTCAAAATTTTATTTCAAACTGAATTATATACGTATTCGATCGACCTTTTTTAGTTTAGTTTAGAAGACGGTTTTAGGAAGTTTTAAGATACCTTGCCATCAGCAAGTGTTATCGCAACCCAAGTAATTAGATTGTGGATGACAGTCTTCAGTAGAAGTTTCTACGCAATCTATGGTGGAGGGTACATAAGCTTCGGCCTGGCCGAACTTACGGCCGTATATACTTGTTTCTTTTGAATTCGTTATTCCATTACAACCGGGAATTTTTTAAGTTAATACAATTTCGGTTAAGTTTTAACCTTGACACAGCGCATAAAAAGGCCATAATTTTTAAATATCCGGGCAGTTTGCCGTTCGGAAGTGTTAAAATACACAGATTTTTTCAGTGTATCTCACTCTCCTTTTATATTTTTCTGTTTAACCATAATGGATTTTCTAGAAACTTTTTGGCATTTTTTTTATCCTGGCCATTTCGTAACAAATATCCAACCAAAACGAAAAAGGCAAATTACTTAAGAATGTGACGTATAAAGGTAATATGGTTGAAAAAATTGCTTTTTTTACGCTAAACAAAATTATGGCAAAAATATCGTATCACCCTAACAAATAGTATGATGGTATTATAATATACCAAAAACAATAGTTTTTATACATAAATATGCAATATCACATGAAAACATTCATATAAATCAGATTGAATACAAAAATCACAATGAAATTCTTTGTAATGCCAAAGAAGGTGGATAAAGAGAGGTAAAATCGTAAATGGCTGATACGATAGCACTTTTGCCATAGTTAGGCATAGCATCGATAAAACAATATAAATATTACAAAGATAGCAACAACGAAAAATTAAGAATTTCCATATTTTCGTTGGCTTTATGTCCTAAACAAATCAGGCAATAATAACATTTGCAAAGAAAACGAAGATGGCGGGGGGGCTAGTAGGGTTAAGTTTGCAAAGAATTGAAGATATCACCGTAGTCTTCTTTTTGTGTCGTAGTTTTCGTTGCCGCCATAGGCACATAATCAATTTGAAAAGCAACGATAAACGAAACGCATCTCTGGGTTATTAAATTCCTATCGCAAGTACTCGCAAAAAATTGAACGAAAATATCCTCAATCCATATTAATTGAATTAAATTATATAATAAATTCACAGAGGCTATATTACGATAAAAGGCGACAATTTTTTTAAATAGCCAACAAACGGCATGCAGTTAATTATATCAACTAGCACCAATTGGTTTCTTGTAATTAAGAATTTGAAAAATTTTTATAGATTCTGAAAAAAAAAAATTATTTTAATTTAATTTTATTTTTTTTAGGATCGCAACGGTCCTGGTACACCCAGCTCGCCAGCCAAGACACCCACTTCGGTATCATCCAAACCTGAGAAAACTGCTGCCTCTCGCCCACCCAGCACTACACCATCCAATAAATCATCGAAATCTCGTAGCACTTCACGAAATCGTCTACTATTGAAGACTCCTGAACCGGAACCAGTTAAGAAAGGTAAGATTTTTTCCCCCACATAAGGTACAATCTGTGAAAAGTTTTATTTCTTGATAGTGTCAGGGTAGCCCTTGGGACGTCTCGCAGGATATTTTCCTATGGTGTTCTAACAAAGCGTCTGTTATATGTATTTAAGAATTTTCAATATTCACGTTCTTTACAAAAGTTTTTTGTGGTTTACAAAAAAAAAAATCGAACACATAAAAAAGGCTTGTCCGTTTTCAAAAATTTTGCATCTTCACTAATGATTTTGATATCACAGAAAAAAGTAACTTGTAATTTATGACAAGTTTTGAACTTCAATTTAGTTAATCACACTTCTCTACCCAGTTACTACAAATTTCAAAAATTTTATGAAAATCTCGTAATAATTATTATTTTTAATTCTTTTGCTGTTCGTGCGATTACTTAAAATTAGTTACAAATTTTACTTAAAATAGTGTACTCTGATATAGTTTGAAATTACAAAGATTTGGTCAGTTTTTCGTGCCAGTAACGAAATTACAAAATATTTTCATACCAGTCAGTTCAATTTCATAAAAACTTTTTTTCCTAAGTGATAGTAAAAATGATTTGGCCCTTAAGACAGTTTTACCACCAGTAAGTTTTTTTTTGTTATGGTGCACTTAATTTTTAAAAATGTTAAAGAAATTTTCTACAATTAAGTAAAATCATTAACTTGGTGTAAGTATCGAAAATGCTTTACGATTAACTAAATTGGAGTTCAAATTTGCGAGTTACGTTTTTCTGTGATTGATTCCGAGCCGAAGAAGCAGAGAATTGTACTTAGGATGGATTTAAAACGCAATTTCTTTATGCGAGGAAACAAATTTAAATTCTTTCTTTGTGAACTTTTGTCATTACGTCGCATTAAAATCCTTTAAAAACGTTCCAAATTCAGACTCGTATAAACCAGTGCTGCCGCTACTACTTCAATCGAAGTATTTTGCTTCATTTTCACAAAATTTACTTCGTCACTCCTTCCAAAAATCTGCTTCACTTTTTGTTCTGCTTCAAATTTTTTTTTTTTACACCATGTACCAAATTTCAGCCGGATCGAATGAAATTTGTTTCTCAGAGGCTCCGGAGGTCAAATATGGGGATCAGTTTATATGGGGGCTATATATAATTATGGACCGATGTGGACCAATTTTTGCATGGTTGTTAGAGATCACATGCTGAAACCATGTACCAAATTTCCCCGCAAGCCAAATTTGGGGGTCCGTTTATATGGGGGCTATACGTAAAAGTGGACCGCAACGGCCCATTTGCAATACCATCTGACCTAAATCAATAACAACTACTTGTGCCAAGTTTCAAGTCGATAGCTTCTTTCGTTCGGAAGTTAGCGTGATTTCAACAGACGGACGGACGGGCCGACATGCTCAGATCGACTCAGAATTTCACCACTGGAGTCTTAGAGCAATATTTCGATGTGTTACAAACGGA
The DNA here is from genome assembly GCF_050003625.1 of Haematobia irritans. NCBI lineage: Eukaryota > Metazoa > Arthropoda > Insecta > Diptera > Muscidae > Haematobia > Haematobia irritans. The sequence continues at coordinate 184,980,580 of NC_134397.1, read as the reverse complement.
ATGACAAAGTTAATATACCCCCATCCTATGGTGGAGGGTATAATAAAATGAATTCTATTGTTTTGTTTTCAAAAATGTATGCTACTTCAATTTTATTCAATCTACTCCACTTTTTTCTAAAATCTACTTCACTCAATTTTTCACTAGCGGCAGCACTGGTATAAACTATACCATGTCTCAAGTGAAAAGTGCCTTTAAAAAGGTTTTAAAGGACACCTATTTTTGAGTGCATTTTTAGCTTAACAGTAAATATAAAAAATCATCAAAATTAAGGACTATTTTAATAAAGTTGAACATTTGTTTTTTTTAGCACAAATTGTGCTATGTTCAATATGAATTTCTTTTACAGAAAAGATATCCATTTTGAAGTCAAATCTCCTAACTCTAGGGCAAAAATTCTTCATTGAATATTTTTTTGGCATTCGCCAAGAAAAAAACCTTTGTATCAGAGTAATGTGTCTTCTAGCTAAGCAAAACACGCAATCATTTTTATGGAAAAAAATCTTTGTTGTCAAGATAATATTTCTTCAGTTTACTAAATTATAATTTAGTATAGTTATACCCTAAACCACATAGTGGTCAGGGTATAATAACTTTGATCTGCCAAAAAATGTGCCTACCAGAAATATTGATTTTGGACCGTATAAAATATATACCGATCGGCCCAGAATCACCTCCTGACTCGATCTAGCGCTTGGTGTCCGTCCGTCTGTTGGGCACAAGGACGAACGCTAATGAACGCTTCAAGTCTGCTAAATTTCATATATATCTTTCGTCAGATATGTACTTATATGACCCCCGAGGCCAAAGTTTCATATTGAGTTACTTCAAATTTTGCCCAAGAAGTACATCGGTTCAGATATAGATATAGCTCCCATATATACATTTTTCGCAAGATTTAATTTCACATGACATGAGATTAGAATTATTATTTTAAGAATATGTGCCATATTTGGTGCAAATCGGGTAAGATTTGGATATAGCTCCCATATATATCACTCGTTCGACCACAGAGGCCAAAATTTTACTCTGTATGCCAAATTTGATCAAAAATCGGTTCAAATTTAGTTGTGACTCCCATATATGTCTTTTTCCCCATATGGATTTCATTGGCCCCAGAGGCCAGAGTTTCGCCTTGATTTGCTTCAAATTTTGCACAAAATACACAGAAAAAAAATTTCACGATAATGTTTCCAATTAAAAAATATTCAATTAAAAATTTAATTGATTCAACAAATTTTTTAATTGAAACAAAAATCAATCATAAAAATTAATAGTATCAATTAATTTTTTAATTGGATCTATTAATTTTTTAATTGACTGCCAATTAATTTTTTAATTGATAGTGTCATTTCTGTGATTTCAATTAAAAATTGGATCAATTAATTTCGTGATTGAATCGTCAAGTTTGATTTAAATGGCTTCAAATTTTGATATAGCTCCTAACAGGTTGGCTGATAAGTCCCCTGTATAACAAAGAAAAATACATTTTTTTGTCAAAATTCGTTTTTATTATTCAACATAGTTCCCCTTCAAGAGCGATAAAACGATTATAACGACCTTCCAATTTTTTGATACCATTTTGGTAGTACTCCTTCGGTTTTGCCTCAAAATAGGCCTCAGTTTCGGAATCACCTCTTCATTGCAGCCAAATTTTTTCCCTGTGAGCATCCTTTTGAGGTCTGAGAACAAGAAAAAGTCGCTGGGGGCCAGATCTGGAGAATAAAGGGTGATACGGTCAAAATTTGGTCAAGGGAAAACGCGTGTAAATCGGTGAAATCGTTTATTTAAAAAATCAAATTAAATTTCTTTTTCAAGTTCAATTAGTATAAAATTCAGGAAAAATATTCAGTTAGGCTTTCGCTTTTCCAAATCCGAATTGCCGGGCCTCACGCTTGACACCTGTCATCAGATTTTGTACAGCCACCTTGTCCACCTTCTTCGCCGCAGAAAGCCAGTTTGCCTTGAACTTCTGCTCGTCCTTAGCAGTTTTTTTTGTCTTCTTTAGGTTCCGCTTGACAATAGCCCAGTACTTCTCAATTGGGCGGAGCTCTGGCGTGTTGGGAGGGTTCTTGTCCTTGGGAACCACCTGCACGTTGTTGGCGGCGTACCACTCCATGGCCTTTTTACCGTAATGGCAAGATGCCAAATCCGGCCAAAACAGTACGGAACAACCGTGTTTCTTCAGGAAAGGCGGCAGACGTTTATTCAAACACTCTTTCACGTAAATTTCTTAGTTGATAGTCCCGGAAGCTATGAAAATGCCACAGGTACAGATGGCTTGCCAAACCAGATATTTCTTTGCGAACTTTGACAGTTTTATGTGGTTGAAAATATCTGCTACCTTTCCCCTTCCTTTTGCCGTATAAAACTCCTGTCCCGGAAGCTGCTTGTAGTCGGCTTTGACGTAGGTTTCGTCGTCCATTACCACGCAGTCAAACTTCGTCAGCATCGTCGTGTATAGCCTCCGGGATCGTCGTATTTTGTTTATCATCGCGATTTGGAGTTACTACCTTCTTGTAAGTCGATAGTCCGGCTCGTTTTTTGGCTCGATGTACGGTTGTAGACGATACACCCAGCTTTTTTGCGGCATCTCGGAGAGAGAGGTTAGGGTTTCGCTTGAAACTACCGGCAACTCTCTTTGTCGTCTCAGCGGCTTCCGGTTTTCGATTTCCCCCCGATCCAGACTTCCTGGCTGTCGACAAACGTTCCCCAAACACTTTAATTACATTTGTAACGGTTGATTTGGCAACTTTTAGCGATTTTGCCAGCTTTGAGTGCGAGTAGCTCCGATTTTCGCGATGCGCGAGCAAAATTTTAATACGCTGCTCTTCTTGCTTGGACGGCATTTTGACAACTGAAGAGTGAATTCCAAAATCAAAATAGGAGCAACATTCTTCACACACACACCTTCAAAATGAGGGGTGTTCAGGTTTTTTAATTGCAAAATTGAAAGAAATACGTCAAGTTTATATTGACCAAATTTTGACCTATCACCCTTTACCGTGGGTGGGGAAGCAATTCGAAGCCCAATTCATGAATTTTTACCATCGTTCTCAATGACTTGTGGCACGGTGCGTTGTCTTGGTGGAACAACACTTTTTTCTTCTTCATATGGGGCCGTTTTGCCGCGATTTCGACCTTCAAACGCTCCAATAACGCCATATAATAGTCACTGTTGATGGTTTTTCCCTTCTCTTTTGAGTCTTTCCACGCTTCGGAGACGGTTCACCGGTCGCTGTCCACACAGCCGACTGTCGATTGGACTCAGGAGTGTAGTGATAGAGCCATGTTTCATCCATTGCCACATATCGACGGAAAAGCTCGGGTGTATTACGAGTTAACAGCTGCAAACACCGCTCAGAATCATCAACACGTCGTTGTTTTTGGTCAAATGTGAGCTCGCGCGGCACCCATTTTGCACAGAGCTTCCGCGTATCCAAATATTGATGAATGATATGACCAACAAGTTCCTTTGATATCTTTAGGGCCTCTGCTATCTCGATCAACTTCATTTTACGGTCATTCAAAATCATTCTTTGGATTTTTTTTTTGATGTTTTCTTCGGTAACCACCTCTTTCGGGCGTCCACTGCGTTCACCGTCCTCCGTGCTCATTTCACCATGCTTGAATTTTGCATACCAATCAATTATTGTTGATTTCCCTGGGGCAGAGTCCGGACACTCATTATCAAGCCAAGTTTTTGGTTCCACTGTATTTTTTCCCTTCAGAAAACAGTATTTTATCAAAACACGAAATACCTTTTTTTCCATTTTTTTCACAATAACATAAGTTGCTTCACTAAAGACGCTCTATCTCACAAACTAATTGACTTACAGACGTCAAATTTTGACACGAATCATTTGAAGGTTGGTACTATATAAAAACAAGTAAGTAAAGTAGAAAGTCGGGCGGGGCCGACTATATCATACCCTAAACCACCATTACAGAATTAGTAATCATAAGCATTTGTGGGGTAACATATAGGTCTGGGAGATAAACCGCAGTTACATATTTAAGAAAATTTAGTGGTACATGTCTATGGGTGCTTTGTGTCAATCTGACTATAGCTCATAGTCAATGTTGCCAGGGAAAATGTTCGGTTTACCCTACAAGGACAAAAAAAGTTCCCTACTTTCCCATACATTCCCAAACAATTTTCCCTACTATATTTTTCGTTAAATTTAAAAAATTTTACAAAACAAAAATGGTTCTAAGTACTTGATTATCTTAAAACATGAATATGCAACGTATATAACTTAGATTATAAACTTGTATTACCACCACCGTTGCCACAGTTGGTAGAATTCTACCCAAATTAGTAACGTTTTTTGTTAAATCTCTATAAAAATAAAATTTTGGAAAAAGTTTCTATAAACAAATTTTTGTGAGAAATTTTTCTATAGAAATAAAATTTTGACAATAAATTCTATAGAAATAAAATTTTGAGAAAAAATTCCACAGAAATAAAATTTTGAGAAAATTTTTTTATAGAAATAATATTTTGAAAAAAAATTCTACAGAAATACAATTTTGAGAAAATGTTCTATAGAAATAAAATGTTGACAAAATTTTCTACAGGAATAAAGTTTACCACACATTATTAAAGATCAAGCCTTGTCGGCTTCTAATTTCCTCCTCTAGACCCACCAAAATGTAAAAATTATTACAAATTATGTTGAGTGAAAATGTCCTACATTGTGGCCCTACGTCCCTACGCTAAATATTAGAAAAAACCTACATATAGGGAATTTCCCCTACTTCTAGCAACACTGGCTGTGTTGATATTGCACCTACGCAGTTAGTATGCCACTAATATTGAGCCCATTATTAAAAAAGAGAAAATCGTTAAATTAGTGTGGGTAATAAATCAAAATTTGTAAAAATCGAGCAATATTCTTATGTAAAAGCTACAAGTACGTATAAATACGATCGGCTAGTACATCAAAATTTTAAATTTGAGTAACATTGGTTAATAAATAAATAAGCGATGCATATATATGGAAGCTATATCTAAATCTGAACCAAATTGCATAATATTTTGCGGGTTTGATTAATACCACAAAAGGTTACCTTGTGCAAGATTTGAGTAAGATCACATCCTCAAAAAAATCGCTTCTCTAACATATGTTCCAAACATATTTTTCAGGAAGCACATATATTATTGGATACCGCCGAAACATTAATATGTTTGTTTTATGTGACCATATTATATGTTTGGAAGCATTTTGAGTCCAAGAATAGTATATGCTTGGAAGAATTCCCCAAAGAAGATTATGTTCATTCCCTCACATAATTTTCACTTCCACGAAATTTTTGAGTTCTTCGCATCTTTTTCTGTAATACAAATATGCTGTTTTTTTCAAATGTCTATTCTTTTGGTTCCGAATATCTATTCTCTTTATTCCGAATACTCATTCTACTATTCAAATTAAATAATATTTAGACATAAGCATACCAAATTTTTGGCCTTATTATAAAACAGTTTTCCGAAACAACATACATACACAGAAATTGCTCTCATTTCATTCTCTCGCTGTGTTATGTTGATATTTTTTATTCAACCCTCCCGGTTTCCATATCTATTTCTTTCTCTATACTAACTCTCTCTCTCTGTCGCTCTCTGAATAAAGTATCACAACATATATATGTTTACTCGAAATTTGTAAATTTATATATGTTTACATTCACACATATTATTTTTATGAAACATTCATGCCCCAAACATAATATATTCTAACATATTAACATATGTGTCCCAAACATTTTGTGTTAGTTTAGGAACATTACATGTTTGCACTTAAATATATTGTGTTTAAAAATTGTGCCCGAAACACATTTTGTTTATATCGGAACATATGAAAAACATATTTTTCTAACAGTACAGTTAAGAAATGAGGCCTGTATGGTCAAACATAAGGTTATTAGGGGCGATTTTTTCAAAATCGGGTGATACATATGTTGGAGCTATATCTCCATCTGAACCGATTTGGATGAAATTTTGCACATATAGTTAGTACTATAGAGGACTGAATCTAGCAAACTTTTAGTAAGATCGGTTAATAAATAAGGGTTCTATGGCCAAATTTGGGAAAATCGGGCTATACATATATATGCGAGCTATATCTAAATCTGAACCGATTTCGATGATTTTTTGCACATATAGTTAGTGCTATAGAAGACTACATTTAGCCAAATTTGAGTAAGATCGGTTGATAAATAAGGGTTTTATGGCCAAATTTAGAAAAATCGGGCGGTACATATATATGGGAGCTATAGCTAAATCTGAACCGATTTCGATGATTTTTTGCACATATAGTTAGTGCTATAGAAGACTACATTTAGCCAAATTTGAGTAAGATCGGTTGATAAATAAGGGTTTTATGGCCAAATTTAGAAAAATCGGGCGATACATATATATGAGAGTTATATCTAAATCTGAACCGATTTGGATGAAATTTTGTAGAGTTGAAAGGCGATGGAAAAGATTAGCTTTTGCCAAATTTGGTGACGATCCGTTAGAAAAAAAGCGCAAAGTGACCCCATTTGTCGAAATCGGGCGATACATATATATGGGAGCTATATCTAAATTTGATCCGATTTCTTCCAAATTCAATAGCGTTCGTCCTTGTGCCCAAAAAACTCCCTGTACCAAATTTCATCAAAATCGGTTGATAATTGCGACCGGAATCCTGTGAACAACAAATACATGGACAGACGGACGGACGGACGGACACCAAGCGCTAGATCGACTCAGGAGGCGATTCTGAGTCGATCGGTATATATTTTATGGGGTCTAAAATCAATATTTCTGGTAGGCACATTTTTTGGCCGATCAAACTTATTATACCCTGACCACTATGTGGTTTAGGGTATAATAATATGCATTTAATACTAGCGACGCCATCTATGTGTCACACCGGGGACTTTTCAGCCAACCTGTTATATATATATATCTCGTCCATTTTGTTAGATTCATATGTACATCGGAGCGTGGGTTCGAACCCAGTTTCGACCAAACACCAAAAAGTTTTTCAGCGGTGGATTATCCCACCTCAGTAATGCTGGTGACATTTCTGAGTGTTTCAAAGCTTCTCTAAGTGGTTTCACTGCAATGTGGAACGCCGTTCGGACTCGGCTATAAAAAGGAGGTCCCTTGTCATTGAGCTCAACACAGAATCGGGCAGCACTCAGTGATAAGAGAGAAGTTCACCACTGTGGTATCACAATGGAATAGTCTAAGTGAGCCTGAAATATCGGGCTGCCACTACATCTAACCTAACCTAACTGCCAGGTGTAAGTACGCTCGATTTGGAGGAAATATGGTAGAAATGTTCACCCATTTTCAACTAATCGGTTCAGATTTAGATAATGCCCCCATATATATGTGTTCTCCCGATTTAGACGAATAAGGCCAGAATATCAACATTTTACACACAACTTCATTTTACTCTGTAATGACAGACTTTCCACAGAACGGTAAAGATTTAGATAAGCCTTCGACGTGGGTAAATGTCGCAAACCCCACAATTGACCACATATTTTTTTGTCAATTGTGCAAAAGTTTATCGATATTAATATGGAATATTTTGAAAAACAATAAAGCGATTGTCGATGTTTATAATTTGGTTTTGTTCTCTAATTCCGGAATATAAAAGGCAACCCTCGTAATAATCTCTTAAACGAAAGACCCAAGATACTATTTAAAAATTACTTTCTGTTTTATATATGCATATTTTTGATTGTATTAATATTCGTAATATTTTTAATGTTTCAGTTCCAATGAATAAAATTCAAGTTGGACACGCTCCTTCACCAAACCTGAAGGCCGTACGCTCCAAAATTGGATCTCTGGACAATGCCAGTTACAAGCCAGGTGGTGGTAATGTTAAAATTGAAACAAAGAAAATTGAAATAAAAGCAACACCACGAATTGAAGCAAAGAATGACAAGTATGCCCCCAAAGGAGGTGAAAAGAAGGTATGTTCAATATTTCAAGACATTTTAGGTAGTTTAAATTTTAAAATGTTAAATTTATTTTTGATAAACGAAATCAAATGAGGATTGTTTTCAAAATTTCTAAAAAAAAATACATTTTTAAAGGCATTTTTAGAAACATTTTGAAATATCATCATATTTTGATAGAACTCCATCAATAAAATTCGCAATCAGGAAATGTCAGAATACGTTTCCATATGAACTGGTTCACAAGGATTTATGTGGGAATAACCGAACCATAAAAGAGAAACATGTGCTATTTATTTTATAATTACAATGTTGAATTATAAATGTTACAATAATTCCTCATATGTATATTAATATATACGGGTGGCTGATATGTATTGCAACCCACTTCAAGATTCTAAACACTTCTCAATCGCTCGTCTGACAGGTGTATACCAGTGATAGTTCATTTTATAGTTTACAAGCTTACAAAAACATTTCGTTCTTTTGCATTCAGAAATCAAGTAATTCGTGCGTGATAATGTGATTGCTGGCTGTAAAGTGGCTGTCATTAGAGCCCTCCAGAATTTAAATGTGAATATTTTTTTGTCGCATCATTGCTCGTTACCTTGCAACGGGTTGAAATTGTGGATGGAAACAAAACGTAAAAACCAAAAATTATCCGAAAAGTGAAGGCGAGATTTGGTCGAAATTCACGTCACAGTGGTAGAAAACTTGTTCCTGAGCTGAATCGCGAGAACGGGTGCAAGATATATTGCAAAATGAGCTTGACTTAAATTGATGATCCAAAATGTAGAAGAGCTCGCCGATTCCCAAACAGAAATTATACTGGAAAGATCCAAGAAGTTGATTCGAAAGTGTATCCAGAGAAGGAACATTATCAACTCCTAGAGCAAAATGTTATTTTTAGACGGTGAACATTTAACATACTTGTCACAACCATGTTATTTTCTCGGGCATTACGTATCTGATTGCGACAACCGTGTTCCCCATTCAAAATTAACATTGTGCTCTAGGAGGTGACCATGCGTGTGGCTAGTTACCGAATTTGATTTTCTCCAACGAAAAGCCATTCCCGTTTGTGTACAGAAAAAAACGAAATTATTAGGTTTAATTGCAAAACAGCTCAGTCGAAAATTTACAACTTCGATTGTCCAGCTGAACTCAAACTCGGCCGACTGTAATGGTGTGGGCCACCGCAACGGCCGATGGTTGCTCTCCGCTGGTATTCATCGACGGTGGGCTAAAAATAAATGCCGAATATAATCAGAAAAATGGCCTAAAGACAGTATTGAAGCCGTGGACAGTCAAACATTCCGGTCGCAGACCATGAACATTCTAACAGGACTCCCATAATTCCTACCGCGGATATCCGTCTGTTGGACTGTTGACAAAATTTTCTATAGAAATAAAATTTTAACAAAATTTTCTATAGAAACAAAATTTTCTATAGAAATAAAATTTTGACAAAATATTCTATAGAAATAAAATTTTCTATAGAAATAAAATTTTGACAACATTTTCTAAAGTAATATTTTTTTTGTCTTTGATTTTGATTTCAGCTTAAATCCATGCATTGACTAAACTATAAGTGTAGCTTAACCAACGGAGGAAAAGAAAAGAAACGCGCGTCCATCCACCCATCTTGAAGTCTATAGGGCTGTCTCCAAATAAATTTGACAAACATTCTTTTCCTCTATTGGTTAAGCTACATTTGTAGTTTAACCAATGCATGGTTTTAAGCTGAAATCAAAACCAACAAATTTATTGAAGAATAAACCAACAATAACAAAACAAAACGAAATAAATTTTTGACAAAATTTTCTATAAAATAAAATTTTGACAAAATTTTCTATCGAAATAAAATTTTGACAAAATTTTCTATAGAAATAAAATTTTGACAAAATTTTCTATAGAAATAAAATTTTGACCGAAATTTAAGATTTTCTCCAAATTTTTCTATAGAAATGAAATTTTCACAAAATTTTCTGTAGAAATAAAATTTTGACAAAATTTCTGAAGAAATAAAATTTTGACAAAATTTTGGATAGAAATAAAATTTTGACAAAATTTTCTATAGAAAAAATTATATTTTTGCAAAATTTTCTATAGAAAAAAAATTTTGACAAAATTTACTATAGAAATAAAATTTTGACAACATTTTCTATAGAAATAAAATTGTGACAAAATTTTCTATAGAAATAAAATTTTGACAAAATTTCTGAAGAAATAAAATTTTGACAAAATTTTTGATAGAAATAAAATTTTGACAAAATTTTCTACAGAAATAAAATTTTGACAAAATGTTCTACAGAAATAAAATTTTGACAAAATTTTCTATAGAAATAAAATTTTGACAAAAGTTCTTATAGAAATAAAATTTTGACAAAATTTTCTATAGAAAAAATTATATTTTTGCAAAATTTTCTATAGAAATAAAATTTTGACAAAATTTACTATAGAAATAAAATTTTGACAAAATTTTCTATAGAAATAAAATTTTGACAAAATTTTCTATAGAAATAAAATTTTGACAAAATTTCTGAAGAAATAAAATTTTGACAAAATTTTCTGTAGAAAAAATTATATTTTGACAAAATTTTCTATAGAAATAAAATTTTGACAAAATTTACTATAGAAATAAAATTTTGACAAAATATTCTATAGAAATAAAATTTTTGAATTTCCTACAATCTTGACAAAATTTACTATAGAAATAAAATTTTGACAAAATTTTCTATAGAAATAAAATATTGACAAAATTTACTACAAAAATAAAATTTTGACAACATTTTCTATAGAAATAAAATTTTGACAAAATTTTCTATAGAAATAAAAGTTTGACAAAATTTTCGATGGAAATAAAATGTTGACAAAATTTTCTACAGAAATAAAATGTTGACAAAATTTTGTATAGAAATAAAATGTTGACAAAATTTTCTACAAAAATAAAATTTTGACAAAATTTTGTATAGAAATAAAATGTTGACAAAAATTTCTATAGAAATAACATTTTGACAAAATTTTCTAAAGAAATAAAATTTTGACGAAATTTTCTATAGAAATAAAATTTTGACAAAATTTTCTATAGAAATAAAATTTTGACAAAATCTTCGATGGAAATAAAAGTTTGACAAACTTTTCTAATAAAAAAAATTTTGACTAGGGAAATAAAATTTTGACAAAATTTTCTATAGAATTAAAATTTTGACCGAAATTTAAGATTTTCTCCAAATTTTTCTATAGAAATGACATTTTCACAAAATTTTCTGTAGAAATAAAATTTTGACAAAATTTCTGAAGAAATAAAATTTTGACAAAATTTTGGATAGAAATAAAATTTTGACAAAATTTTCTATAGAAAAAATTATATTTTTGCAAAATTTTCTATAGAAATAAAATTTTGACAAAATTTTCTATAGAAATAAAATTTTGACAAAATTTTCTACAGAAATAAAATTTTAAAAAAATTTCTGAAGAAATAAAATTTTGACAAAATTTTTTGTGGAAATAAAATTTTGACAAATTTTTCTATAGAAAAAATTATATTTTGACAAAATTTTCTATAGAAATAAAATTTTGACAAAATATTCTATAGAAATAAAATTTTTGAATTTCCTACAATCTTGACAAAATTTACTATAGAAATACAATTTTGACAAAATTTTCTATAGAAATAAAATATTGACAAAATTTACTACAAAAATAAAATTTTGACAAAATTTTCTATAGAAATAAAATTTTGACAAAATTTTCTATAGAAATAAAATTTTGACAAAATCTTCGATGGAAATAAAAGTTTGACAAAATTTTCTACAGAAATAAAATGTTGACAAAATTTTGTATAGAAATAAAATGTTGACAAAATTTTCTACAGAAATAAAATTTTGACAAAATTTTCTACGGAAATAAAATTTTGACAAAATTTTCTATAGAAATAAAATTTTGACAAAAATTTCTATAGAAATAAAATTTTGACAAAATTTTCTACAGAAATAAAATTTTGACAAAATTTTTTACGGAAATAAAATTTTGACAAAATTTTCTATAGAAATAAAATTTTGACGAAATTTTCTATAGAAATAAAATTTTAACAAAATTTTCTATAGAAATAAAATTTTGACAAAATTTTCCATAGAAATAAAATTTTGACAAAATTTTCTATAGAAATAAAATTTTGACAAACTTTTCTAAAAAAAAAAAAATTTTGACTAGGGAAATAAAATTTTGACAAAATTTTTCTATAGAAATAAAATTTTGACAAAATTGTATATAGAAATAAAATTTTGACCCAATTTTCTATAGAAATAATATTTTTAAAAAATTTCCAGTAGAAATAAAACTTTGACGAAATCTTCTATAGAAATAAAATGTTGACAAAATTTTCTGTAGGGATAAAATCTTGACAAAATATTCTACAGAAATAAAATTTTGACAAAATTTTCTACAGAAATAAAGTTTTGACCAAATTTTCTATGGAAATAAAATTTTGACAAAATTTTCTATAGAAATAAAATTTTGACAAAATTTTCTATAGAAATACAATTTTGATAAAATTTTCTAGGAAAAGAAAGTTTTGATAAAATTTTCTACGGAAATAAAATTTTGACAAAATTTTTCTATAGAAATACAATTTTGACAAAATTTTCTATAGAAATAAAATTTTGACAAAATGTTTATATAGAAATAAAATTTTGACAAAATTTTTATATAGAAATAAAATTTTGACAAAATTTTCTATATACATAAAATTTTGACAAAATTGTATATAGAAATAAAATTTTGACAAAATTGTATATAGAAATAAAATTTTAACAATATTTTCTATAGAAATAAAATGCTGACAAAATTTTCTATAGAAATAAAATTATTGTTGTTTTTGATCTCAGCTTAAATCCATGCATTGACTAAACTACAAGTGTAGCTTAACCAACAGAGGAAAAGTATGCTTGTCAAATTTATTTGGGCAAAGCCCTATAGACTGCAAGATGGTTGGATGTACAGCTGTTTCGGAATTACCACATTCCTCATCAGCATCCTCTACTTGCAGCAAAACTATCAACCAATAATCAGAATAAATTCGGGTAATTCACTCAACCCAAAGTGAAATACACTTGAACGTTCCGAAAAAGGGTTTAATAGTCTATAGGGCTGTGCCCAAATAAATTTGACAAGCATACTTTTCCTCTGTTGGTTAAGCTACACTTGTAGTTTAGTCAATGCATGGCTTTAAGCTGAGATCAAAAACAACAATAACGATTGAAGAGAAGCCAACAATAACAAACGAAATAAAATTGTAACAAAATTTTCTATAGAAATAAAATTGTAACAAAATTTTCTATAGAAATACAATTTTGATAAAATTTTCTAGGAAAATTAAATTTTGATAAAATTTTCTAGGGAAATAAAATTTTGACAAAATTTTTCTATAGAAATAAAATGTTGACCAAATTTTCTATAGAAATAAAATGTTGACCAAATTTTCTATAGAAATAAAATTTTGACAAAATTTTCTATAGAAATAAAATTTTGACAAAATTAGAAATAAAATTTTGACAAAATTAAAAATAAATAGTTAACAAAATTATCTATGGAAATAAAATTTTGACAAAATAAGATTTTTTCGTTTGGTAGGTTTTAGTGAAATTTTCTCCAAATTTTGGTAGATTATTTTTGGCTCGAGTGGCAACAGTGATGTCAAAAATAAATCTATATAGCGCATTACCTATCAGCCACAGTGTAAACTTTTTTATTACACTCAAAAAAAAGTGAACCCACCTGAAGGAAAATTTTGGTTAATTTGAGAAAATGTATGTTAATATTAGAAAATGTTAACTAAACTGAAACGCCGATTTCACAAATGCAAGAACACTTGTGAATTTGTGGAATCATTTTTTTCGTTTGTGAAAGAAAATTTCACAGTTTGATGGGCGCATTTGTGGTAAAATTTAAGAATTTCAGAACTATTTTGTGGAAGCCATGAATTTAGTAAATTTTTATGCTTATTTTGTACAGTTCCCCCTTTTTTAATTCATTTAACCAACGTCCACAAAGAATTATTACAGTCAAGTAAACTTCCCATAATAATTCCATGAACTAATGTAGAATTAAATCGGCTAGAGGGTTCACTTTTTTTGAGTATATAATAAATTTTATTAGTTTAGCGAAAACTATAAAGTAAAATTTATTTACCCTCATAAACATTGTAATTCTCTGAATTTTCCAGTTATTCATTTTGAAACGTATTCTCTGACATTTAACGATGAAGAAAATTAATGACGTGTGAACACCACATGTCTGATATCGTACTGTATTATTATTATGTACTGAGTATTGTAATTGTAGGTGTAGTTGTGTAGTAGTTGAAGGTATTGATTGAAAATCACCTATTGTATAAAAATTATAAGCGCAATAGTTTGAGAACTTCTCCGCAGCCGGAAGCTTTGTATTGACCCTGTATTGAAATGAGTAAACAGACAGCACTGCAATTTTTCCTCAAAAAGAAACAACAACAAAATTTTAACGTAATTTGATTTTTATGATTTTCTTTTATGCTTTCAATCAAAAACCAAAAAATCCAATTTCACGGTTGATTAGAAATTGAGACAGTAAAGTTTCTACATTTTTTTGTATCATTGGCTTTATCACTAAAGAACAAAAAACAAAATTCAAATCTTTGCAAACACTTGAGTTGATTTTTTTCCTATACTTTTTTAAACCTATTTTTTTGTTTTCATTTACCATATTTAAATGAAAAATTGAGCGATAAAACGTTTTTTTATAGTTTTTTTTTAAGTAAGGAGCGACCAAACCATATTGACTTTGTGATCCTATGAATGATAAGTGTACTCTTTATTAAGCTCGAAAATATGCTCATATATATGTGTAGATGACATTGAGTTTTTAGTGCTATTAAGTGGAAATCTTCGAAATATTATGGAAGGCTGATGTAAAATATTTTAAAATGCGGAAATTGTTTATAAGTCTGTTGTCATCTAAAATGAAACAGAGTTTACTCAGAACGAGTATACTTGTTAAAGTATACATTAAAAAGCAAACAGTAACTTTAAAATATCCGTGCAATTTCTCTGAATTCCTCATTATTTTTTAATTTTAGATGACAATATATTTTATATTTAAAATTTATTAGGCTTTAAGTATATAATTAAGTATATAAATAAAAACTAAGTTTATTTTACAGCGATACTGGTACACTATATCAGCGATAAGCGCATCTTCACAACAAAAAATCCATTTATTTTTTGACACGTTTTTTAAACGATAATATTTTGTGCCACAAAATAGCATAAATTTTACATTTTTGTGCCACCTTTTGGTCATGCTGTGACACTTTTTAATTACCCTCATTTATACTGCAATATTTGTTTTTTTTATAAATTTTGAACAAATATCGTAAAGATTACGGATATGAACAAATAATCGAAATCATGAGTTTAGTTTAGTGGCATATTCGAATCGTTCTTAGAAAGATTGTAAAAAATAATTCCTCCTCCCCTTTATCTTATTAAATATATGACCTACGCAGCTGGCATTTTGAAGGGGTTGGCTGATAAGTCCCCGGTCCAAAGAAAAACACATTTTTTTGGCAAAATTCGTTTTTATTTTTCAACATAGTTCACTTCAAGAGCGATACAACGATTAAAACGTCCTTCCAATTTTTTGATACCATTTTGTTAGTACTCCTTCGGTTTTGCCTCAAAATAGGCCTCAGTTTCGGCGATCACCTCTTCATAGCAGCCAAATTTTTTCCCTGCGAGCATCCTTTTGAGGTCTGAGAACAAGAAAAAGTCGCTGGGGGTCAGATCTGGAGAATACGGTGGGTGGGAAAGCAATTCGAAGCCCAATTCATGGATTTTTGCCATCGTTCTCAATGACTTGTGGCACGGTGCGTTGTCTTGGTGGAACAACACTTTTTGCTTCTTCATATGGGGCCGTTTTGCCGCGATTTTGACCTTCAAACGCTCCAATAACGCCATATAATAGTCACTGTTGATGGTTTTTCCCTTTTCAGGATAATCGATAAAAATTATTCCATGCGCATTCCAAAAACCAGAGGCCATTACTTTGCCAGCGGACTTTTGAGTCTTTCCACGCTTCGGAGACGGTTCACCGGTCGTTATCCACTCAGCCGACTGTCGATTGGACTCAGGAGTGTAGTGATGGAGCCATGTTTTATCCATTGTCACATATCGATGGAAAAACTTGGGTGTATTACGAGCTGCAAACACCGCTCAGAATCATCAACACATTGTTGTTTTTGGTCAAACGTGAGCTCGCGCGGCACCCAGCATCGCTAGTATTTTTATATAGTACCAACCTTCAAATGATTCGTGTCAAAATTTGACGTCTGTAAGTCAATTAGTTTGTGAGATAGATCGTCTTTTGTGAAGCAACTTTTGTTATTGGGAAAAAATGAAAAAAAAGGAATTTCGTGTTTTGATAAAGTACTGTTTTCTGAAGGGAAAAATACGGTGGAAGCAAAAACTTAGCTTGAGTTTCCGGACTCTGCCACAGGGAAATCAACAATAATTGATTGGTATGCAAAATTCAAACATGGTGAAATGAGCACGGAGGACAGTGAACGCAGTGGACGCCCGAAAGAGGTGGTTACCGACGAAAACATTAAAAAAATCCACAAAATGATTTTGAATGACCGTAAAATGAAGTTGTTCGAGATAGCAGAGGCCTTAAAGATATCAAAGGAACGTGTTGGTCATATCATTCATCAATATTTGGATATGAGGAAGCTCTGTGCAAAATGGGTCCCGCACGAGCTCACATTTGACCAAAAACAACAACGTGTTGATGATTCTGAGCGGTGTTTGCAGCTGTTAACTCGTAATACACCCGAGTTTTTCCGTCGATATGTGACAATGGATGAAACATGGCTCCATCACTACACTCCTGAGTCCAATCGAAAGTCGGCTGAGTGGACAGCGACCGGTGAACCGTCTCCGAAGCGTGGAAAGACTCAAAAGTCCGCTGGCAAAGTAATGGGATCTGTTTTTTGGGATGCACATGGAATAATTTTTATCGATTTTCTTGAGAAGGGAAACACCATCAACAGTGACTATTATGTGGCGTTATTGGAGCGTTTGAAGGTAGAAATCGCGGCAAAACGGCCCCTTATGAAGAAGAAAAAAGTGTTGTTCCATCAAGACAACGCACCGTGCCACAAGTCATTCAGAACGATGGCAAAAATTCATGAATTGGGCCGGGGACTTATCAGCCAACCTGTTACATTTAAATCTGAAGCAATTTTAAGGAAACTTGGCATAAGTTTATTTATGATTTATCGCTCGATATATATGTATTAGAAGTTTAGGAAAATTAGTCAGTTTTACAACTTTTCGAATAAGCAGTGGCGATTTAACAAGGAAAATGTTGGTATTTTGACCATTTTGTCGAAATCAGAAAAACATATATATGGGAGCTATATCTAAATCTGAACCGATTTCAACCAAATTTGGCACGCATAGCAACAATGCTAATTCTACTCCCTGTGTAAAATTTCAACTAAATCGGAGTTAAAAATTGGCTTCTGTGGTCATATGAGTGCAAATCGGGCGAAAGCTTTATATGGGAGCTATATCTAAATCTGAACCGATTTCAACCAAATATGGCACGCATAGCTACAATGCTAATTCTACTCCCTGTGTAAAATTTCAACTAAATCGGAGCAAAAAATTGGCCTCTGTGGTCATATTAGTGTAAATCGGGCGAAAGCTATATATGGGAACTATATCTAAATCTGAACCGATTTCAACCAAATTTGGCACGCATAGCTACAATGCTAATTCTACTCCCTGTGTAAAATTTCAACTAAATCGGAGCAAAAAATTGGCCTCTGTGGTCATATTAGTGTAAATCGGGCGAAAGCTATATATGGGAGCTATATCTAAATCTGAACCGATTTCAACCAAATTTGGCACGCATAGCTACAATGCTAATTCTACTCCCTGTGCAAAATTTCAACCAAATTGGGTAAAACTCTGGCTTCTGGGACCGTATTAGTCCATATCGGGCGAAAGATATATATGGGAGCTATATATAAATCTGAACCGATTTCAATAAAATTTGGCACACATGACTATAGTACTAATTGTTCTTCTTGTGCAAAATTTTAAGTAAATTAGGGTAAAACTCTGGCTTCTGGGGCCATATAAGTCCATATCGGGCGAAATATATATATGGGAGCTATATCTAAATCTGAACCGATTTCTTCCAAAATCAATAGGGATCTATTCTGAGCCAAAAAACATACTTGTGCCAAATTTGAATTCGATTGGACTAAAACCGCGACCTAGACTTTGATTACAAAAATGTGTTCACGGACAGACGGACATCGCTATATCGACTCAAGAGCCCACCCTGAGCATTTTTGCCAAAGACACCATGTGTCTATCTCGTCTCCTTCTGGGTGTTGCAAACATATGCACTAACTTATAATACCCTGTTCCACAGTGTGGAGCAGGGTATAAATAATATGCATTTAATACTAGCGACGCCATCTATGTGTCAGACCTGTTAGGTTGGGTCTAATATGCTACCCACTTTTCACTTTTAACTCTTCCTATAAAATCCTGCAAATGGACTCACAAAATTGGTCAAAATATACTTAACCAAGCTACGTCCATTGAATCTCCTGAATAGTATTCTACGCCCTTAAAGCTAATAGAAACAATTAAAATTGTTCAAAAACTGGGACCCAGCAATGATTTTTAGTTGTTAGAAAGTACATTAATGCCACTCTTCATTTTATCTTACAAACGAGATCCCAACAAAAAAATTTGGAAGTTCTTCTCAACGCACAACTTTGAAAGAACTTCCAAAAATTTTCTCCCAAAGATGTTCTTTATTTTAACTGCACAGGAAGTTCATTTGAGTAAATTTCTTTATAACTGTCTTTTTTCATATTTTGAATGGGATTTTTTTTTTGTGTTTAAAATAGGTTAAAAACAAATTAAGAATTAATAAAATGGTACAAATTATTTAAATTTAGCAAAAAAAAAATGCTAAATCCTTTATAGAAAAATTTCGAATTTTTGAAAATATTTGATCACAAAAGTTCCATACAAGCGTTGTAATGCATTAAAAATCATAAAAAAATTTTAAAAATTATTTATTTGTCAAAATATCACAAAATTTCTTAATTCACATCCAAAACACTGAATTCGCCTCACACCTCTAGAGATGCCAGAAAATCGGTCTAATTACAAATGGAACCCCCAGACGTAAAACCCCGATACGCCCGTGGAATCGTCACAATTGTATTTTACGCTCTTACACCTAATAGAATCAATTATTCAAAAGCTATGCCTCAACAATGCTTTTTAATTGTTAGAATGTACATCAGTGTCCTTTCCTCTTACAAACTAGATGACCTACGCCGCTGGAATTTTAAGGAGGGACTCTGCTAGCTTGTGGCTAGGATGCTATACCCAATTTTGCCTTTTTACCCTTCCCAGAAATGCCTGGAAATCGACACACAAAATTTTTCTAATTATAATTCAACCCCTCAGACATCAAACCCAGCTACGCCCATGGAATCTTCAGAATATTATTCTACGCCCTTAAAGCTAATAGGATTAATTAAAATTGTTCAAAAACTATGCCCCAGTCATGCTTTTTAGATGTTAGAAAGTACATTAATGTCCCTCCCCCTTTATCTCATAAACTAGATGACCTACGCCTCTGCCATTCTTTCAACTTAGGGCTAATATCTTATACCCACTTTTGCCTTTTAACTCTTCCACAAAACAAAATTGGTTCTAATATAATTTACCTCCCCCGGACTTAAAACCGAAGTACGGCCATGGAATATTCTGAATAGGATTCTAAATTAAAACTTTTCAAAAACTATGTCACACTCCCCTTGCAAATGCCGCAAACTTTGAATAATGGTGAAACCATATTTGTTGGTCAAAAATTTCCTGAAGATCGAGCAAAATGCAACCATTTTCTGCGGTCATAAAAAATTTCCCTTCAGCCATCTAAAATATCTCAATGAGATGACTGAAAAGTTAAATAATATGTGTTTTTAGCTACAGGAACATATGAGTGTATTGTTTTGGAAAGTTGTTTCGATTTGTTTTATTACAGAATTTTTTATCGAAAGAGGAACATAATAATAGGAAGAACTAAATGTGTCGTGTTGAAAAAAGTAATGCGCTTTTGTACTGATATAGTGTGGGGCCAGTATATACACGGGAAAATAGTTTTGTTTTCTCCCCAAAGAAATTTACAACAATTAAATTTACATTTTGTCCTTAAATGATTTCTTAATGGCAATTAAAAGTCATTGTTATGGCTTTATTTTCTCCTAAAGAAACTACTTAACAAAAAAATAGGAAATTTATGATTAACTAATCTTTCTTTTCGGAGAAACAAAACACATTTTCTTTTTGTAGGCTTTATTTACATTTAAGTAAAATTTAAATATTATTCCTTAAAACAACACACATAATTTTCTCACCACACAAACTCGACAATTATTGCACCACACAGATTATTTCAACAAAATTACAATGGAATGCCAAATCGAAAATCGGTTCACTAGAAAATGCCCATCACAAGCCAGGTGGTGGTGATAAGAAAATCGAATCGATTAAAACCGATTTCAAGGAGAAGGCCAAACCCAAAGTTGGCTCCAAGGATAATGTGAAGCATGTTGCAGGTGGCGGTGATATTAAGGTGAGTTCACATATTCCAATTTACAGAAATTATACGAATTAGAATTCTTAGATAGCATTAGACTCTATGTATATGTAAGAAATATTGAAGAAGGTATTTTTATTCAGTGCAAAACAAAAGTGCATGTTAATTCTAAGACTCCAGCATGACATTTCTATTATTAATTAAGATCGAAGATTTTATGCAAATAATTTACTAAAATTCTGAGGAAAACAACAAGTTTTTTTTTAAGAAAACAGATGCATGTACGAGAGTGAATAAGCTGCGATTGCGAGCATGTTAGAATGAAATGCATGTTCTTTGAGTTATTTTATGTAAAGAAGTTTTTCATAAAATTTAAATTTTTGTTTTATCAAGTAAGCATTAGAAAAATAAATAAGGTACATCGATTTGAATTGGCTGTCATTTCATTCACTAATCACTTTATCACTATTGATCTACCTTTCCATGAATTTATGTTAGGTGCCTTTCTCTCTGTATAGTTTATGAGATTCGAGCAAAATTATGTTTTCGTATAAAAATTCCGAGTTCTTCACTATTTTCATAGGATTTTTGATTCTTTGGAGGTGAATAGGAATTTAGATCCGCTTGGCATAAAAGATACGATCAAAATAATGTTTTCACGAATTTAGCTTATTTTTGCTCTTAAGAGATATACACATGTTGCTCTCTCTATGCATTTCCCCAGCAAAAAATGGAGCACTATTTCAGCAGGATTGTAAGGGAGAGAGGCAGTACCAACTGCTTACAAAACAACCGAATCAGCGCTGATTTTTGTGGGCGATGTCCTGATTTGTAGCAGCTTCAACATAGCGCTGATATAATTGCTCGTTTCAATAACAATATTGCTCAGAAGTGAGCAATATTTTTATTGGTATGAAGGAAAAGGTAGTGCTGCCTTTCGCGCATCTATACTGCATGAATTGGTTGCAATAACGTAAACGAATGAACATAAACTTGTTTGATTACTCGTTAACGTATTGCCGCCGATACATGCAGAATGGATGCACTGCCTACTTTATTGTATACCAAAAAGCGCAACTAAATTTTACTGCTGAATTATTTTTTGCTGGATCATAAACTAGTTGGCTTTATAGAAGGCTCACTGGCTGTCGAAATTATAGCTTTTCTATATTGAAGGTAGGAGTATTCAATAGCGTACATCCGATGTCAATAATACACTAAAATGTCAACGTTAAATGTTGCTCAAGGCATACAGGGACAACGCAGTCATATTTAAGCCCTCTTTGTGAACATGGATACTCCGCAAGGAGGAGCTTTAAGCATGTTTGGTATACCAGCTGGAGATACCCTTAATGTATAGTTGCATTTGCTGTAAAATGTTATTACCGTAACAGTGTGTACTTTTTATTCTCCATTTACTTTTTGCACTCTAAATTGTTAACTTTAATATGTGACTGAAGTGATCTGGCTGAAGGGATCTGGATATATTTAAGTTCCGTCTTCCTGAAAAGGGGTAATCCGCAAGGAGGAGCTTCATGTCTTTTGTTATGATGGCACTAGCTAAAAAAAAAAATCCAAATTACTTTAAAGGAATCATATATCATATATCAATCATATAAGAAGTCCTTCGGATGACAGGAAATGTCCGAGTAAGTTGGTCAACTTTTATCCAGATGAAGGATCTTTGTGAGTAAGAGAGCATATGTGATGATGATGAGTCTCATGATGAGTCGGACATGTTTAGCAGGGCAAGCGAACAGAAGACATATGACATAAGACCCGATTCCGGATAAGTACACAGAAAAAAATTTCACGAAAATTTTTCCAATTAAAATTTTTATTGAGTTTTAACCCTATGGGAAATTGGTGCAAATTGCCATTGACGGACCTATCACAGAACTGCTACCGGTGCTGCAGTTAGTTACAATTATTAAATAGTCGTAATTTATTTATTTTCGTACTAGCTTGATATTAAAATGTTAGATCCATTAAGATTTTAATATCAAGCATTTTCACATTTACCCCCATTTTCAGGAAGCTCTGTTAGTGCTACATTAGCTAACGAACTTTTAAACCGTGCTATGGACATGTCTGTCATCTTGTCTATATATTCCATATTCCAGTTAGGAACTTAACTTCTAAAAATTGTTCAGTTAAAGTTAACCGGAGAGAAGATATTTCGATTTTACTTTCTGTTAACTGGGAGTTAAAGTCTAACGGAGATAAATGAAAATGGACGTTAGTGAAATAAAATTATCAGAATAACCTATTGTTAGACATATTTTAAAAGACTTTTTTTCATTTCGGGTTCGATTGAGATGCCCAAATTGAAACAGATTTCTAAGAGTTTGTCCGAGACTGGTTCTTGAGGACCTATCTATGGGGTGCTCCTGCTAAATTGTCCCAGGATGTGTCCTTTGGGTTGAGTCCAAGACGCGTCCTAAAATGTAAATTTACCCCGTCAATGACAAACCCATGTTAAAGTGTCCGGTCCCTTACATACGTTTTGGCCAGAACTGGGACTGGTCCATACACCAGGGACTAGTCCTGTAACGGTTCTATGTTTGATCCATTTCCCGTAGGAAAAAACTATTCAATTAAAAATTTAATTGATTTAACAAATTTTTTAATTGAAACAATTTGATCAATTAATTTTTAATTGACCTTCAATTAATTTTTAATTGACCTTTAATTAATTTTTTAATTGATACTATCATTTCTGTGATTGAAGACATTTCAATTAAAAAATTAATTGGATCAATTAATTTCGTGATTGAATCAGAATCAGGCGTGTATAGATTTGCATCTGGCGTTTTTCTTTATCAATGGTTCTATTAACCAAGTTCCTTAATCTAATTTGTCCATATAGCCCGAATAATAATTAATTGTAAATTAAGATATAATGCATTTGGACGTTAATCGCCTGTTTCAGTACCAGGCTAACATGAAAAATAATAAGTAGCGAAGAGCATGTCGTAAAATTAGGAAAAAAAAACACTACTAATGTACACATTAGAATTGTTGTTGTCTCCTTAAAACCAGTTTCTGTATATTGTTGTTGACTGTAGAAACAAAAGTTTTGTTCGATTGTTCACCACTTAGGCGAATTCAAACAAGTAGCTTCTAAAAATAAATTTCGTCTTGTTGCATTACTATAGTAACAAAACGAAATAAAGATAAGATTAAGGGATTTGTAGCTATATGAAAAGATGATGTACAGTGGGAGTAAAGATGATTCAATTTGTAAGAGGAAAATTCCCAAATGTTTTCTCCATAAGTAGCCCAAAAGGGCCCAAAATTCAGTTATCTATCCCAGCCAGATCTATACTAAAGGCTATGGAAAGGTTCATTCGCCCGAACCGAAACATGTACAGTCTAGTCATGTATAGATTTGCATCTGGCGTTTTCTTTTCAATTGTTCTATTAACCAAGTTCCTTAATCTAATTTGTCCATATAGCTCGAATAATAATTAATTGTAAATTAAGATAAGGCTAATTTTTTTTTGTGTATAGGTGCTTAGGTGACTGCGCTTGCTGAACCATAGTTGGTTCAGCAAGCGTTTCGTTTGTACCTGCAAATTGAAAATAAGACATCCGTACACAGTATAGTGGCAGTTCAGGCTCAATTAGACTATTCAGTCCATTGTGATACCACAGTTATGAACTTATGTCTTATCCCTGAGTGCTGCCCGATTCTATGTTAACCTCAATGACAAGGGACCTCCTTTTTATAGCCGAGTCCGAACGGCGTTCCACATTGCATTGAAACCACTTAGAGAAGCTTTGAAACACTCAGAAATGTCACCAGCATTACTGAGGTGGGATAATCCACCGCTGAAAAACTTTTTGGTGTTCGGTCGAAACGGGGTTTGCATACACGACCCTGTGTATGCAAGGCGGGCATGCTAACCATTGCACCACGGTGCTCCGCACACATAATACTGGACCAAACTTTCTCCTCTCATCCCCATTTACTGGTGAGAGAAGAGTGATGACCTGCTCGAGTCTATGCCTGGAGCTGAATCCATCCATCCACATCCATAAGTCCAAAGACAAATTAATGAGAGTTGTCTGATATTCGACTCCCTAATCCTTCAACATCGGCAATGATATTCTATCCGGACCCTGGATGTTTCGACATCTAAGTTTAGGTAAAATAGCAGCCTGATATTTAAGACTATTTAGTCCACTGTGATACCATATAGGTGGTGAACTTCTCTCTTAACTATGAATACTGCCCAATACTATGTTTAAACCAATGCCAAGAGATTTCCTTTTCATAGTCGAATCCGAAAATGTCAGCAACATTACTAAGTGGGGATAGAGTGGAAAGTTAAGGCTAACATGGTGAATTCGACCAGCGAGTATAAATTGAGCGGTTGTTGTGTTGATGTGGACCCGTAATTTCTTGGACCGACATCGATGTAATGTCGTCCCCATGTGCACGCATTAGATCACCCAGATGCTAAGAACCAGAGGTCTGGATGTAAGTCTATTCGACCTTTCGCTTTGGTCGGAAAAAGAGCAATGACACACTCACAGAAAAATCAAAGATCTGGCAACTGTACTGGTCTGCAGTCCAGAGAGTATTAAGAAAACAAGAGGACGAAAATGTCTCTTCTACAAAAACAACAAATGTCAACCGTATAGATGTCGCACAATGCCTGCAGCTTTAGTATAACCGACGTTGCGGTCGAAGTGCTGTTTTGATTAATTCTTTATTAACCCGAATTGTGCTGTCATTATTTTTTTTTTCAATTCTGAAATGTGAATGGTATGTTTATCAGCGATCAACACGAGAAGATTTAGTGACGGTCTAATGTGTGTGACCATATGGTCACGCTAGTACAGCGCGGGTTAAGGTATCGGAAGTTATAATTTCAAATTGTCTGCCAAAAAAATTAATAGAATGAAAAGATTTATATAAAAGAACATTTGTTACTACAAAGTAGGTTCTAAATCCTATTTTTCTTACGTTTCATAAGGCCGGCAGAGAACTTAACTGGGTGACGCCGACGCAAACTGTATGATATTTGAGAGAAGCGCCGACAAAAACTGCATGACATTAGATACATTTCCTCCACCTACTGTCGCAGTTTCGCTTGGCAGTTTCGTTCTATTGTTTTCTTAATACTCTCTGGCAGTCTAGCCAAGAGACTCCTTAATAGAAACGGGGATTCCCAGCTGTAAAGCGTGTAGATACACAAATGGTTCCAAGCATGGTGGGTGACTAGATGCTTAAGTAGAAAAAATATTTTTTAGCTTAAGTCACGAAATTAATTTATCCATTTCAATTTTAATTGAAATTTCTTCAAGTATAGAAATGATAATATCAATCACCAATTAAACAAATAATTGATGCAATTAAATTTTGTGATAGATATTTATTTTAATTAAAAAATTAATGGAAACAATTAAATTTTTAATATATTTTTTTTAATTCAATTAAAAATTCAATTGGAAATTTTTTTGTGTATTTAAGAAACAAGGTACTTGACATGGCGCATTATTCGGGCATAAAAATTATAAATAAAAAAAGAGTAAAGTTAGAGTGAAAGGAGCAGACTCTATAGGAAATACAAAATCAGATGAGAAAATATCTTCAGCCAATTCAAATGTTAGATTTTTTTTGTTAGAATAGATAGTAATATAATAAATATGAAATTATAAAAATTATATATTCATGTTAATCATAAAAAAATGTATTTATAAGCATATTAAAAAACCATTACCATT
Source organism: Haematobia irritans (assembly GCF_050003625.1). NCBI lineage: Eukaryota > Metazoa > Arthropoda > Insecta > Diptera > Muscidae > Haematobia > Haematobia irritans. Next base: position 184,954,201 of record NC_134397.1, on the reverse strand, counting down.
TAGGGCTTTATTCATAAACAACAAAAAAATAAATTTAATTGATTTACAAACTAATTTAATAGAATACAATTACTTTTCCAAAAATACCATACACTAAAACAATTATGAACATAGCCCATAGTATACATTTAAATAAAAATTGTTATCATTATCGATGTACAAGTTTGTATTTTAGTTCAAGCCTTATATATCTTTGCCTATGAATGATTTTATTTTTAATTTATTTTTCTCGTTTTCTCTCCTAACCATATATAACATTGAAAAAAAAAACAACAAATAACTGTCATTTTTTAAACAATTATTTCGGTAATTGTTTTGAAAAATTTCCTCAAAACTCACACAATTTTTTTAATATTAAAAACAAAAAAATTTTAAAATAAGGAAACCAATGATCAACCTAAGGATGTAAGTAGTTTAGCAGCAATCTCCACAAAAACTCACACACACATTTTTTACCCACTTTCCAATCTATTTAACACCGATATCCTGTTTCGTTTTGTTCATGTCGATATGTCCTGGCTTTCAGTTTTTTACTCAATGTCCTGTATTGAATTGTCCTTTGTTTTGGGTTTGTTTTAAATTTCTTTTACCATTAATTCAGAAGTAAGTTTTTACTTTCTTTTGGCAAAAAGGAGAACACAACAATTTAGACAACCTTTTTATATAATTTTTTTCTAACAATCTAACAAAGTTAATTTAAAGTTTAAAGTAACATTTGGTTGATTTTGTAAAGGAAGTAATGTTTTATTTTGTTGGAATAAGATTTAAAACTGAAACCAAATTTTTGTCTTTTTGAAAAAACTTTAATTTTTATGAAAAAATCAACAACATTTTGAATATTTTTTTAGGAAATCACTGTATATATTTGAACAAATTTTTAGATTCAAATTATTTTCACACACATAAAAATATATTTTAATTACAATCACCAAATTGGTTAAACCAATTAACTTTTAATTGAAATACCTTCAATCACAAAAATTGTAATATTGATCACCATGATTAGTTAGAAAAATTGATTTAATTAATTTATCGATTTAGTCATTTTTTTAGTTTTTTTATTATTAATTGAGTTTCATTCCAATTGATTAAATTTAATTTATTTTACTTGAACACTTTTCACTTTAATCAATTAAATATATTTAATTAATTGTTAATTGAATATATAACTTTTCATTACAAAAGCGATGATATCTTTGTGTGTATCACAGTTTTAGATATATATTTTTTTAAACATATCTTTTAACGGACAAATATCTTCAAATACAAAATTATAAAATTATAATCGATTCAAAAATTTCTGTTTTTTATTCTTTAACATACAATTTTTATCAATAAATAAATAATACAATAAATCAAACAACTAATTAATTAAAATCAATCAATATCAATTAAAAATATTATTTATGCATTTATTACTTAATCTTCAATCACTTTTTTTGTTTTTCAATTATTAATTGGGTTTCATTCCAATTAATTATAATTACATAAATTAATTGATGATTTTCCAGTATACATTAAAAAATTAAAATTGTCATTGCAAAAATTATTTGATTTTAATCAACTTCAATTAATTAAAATAATCATCTTCTATTAAATTTATTAATTAATTTTGTAACTGAATATAAATTTTTTCATACCCTCCACCATACTCGTAGGATCTAAATATTGCTCTAAGACCCCATAAAGTATATATATTCTGGGTCGTGGTGAAATTCTGAGTCGATCTAAGCGTGTCCGTCCGTCCGTCCGTCTGTTGAAATCACGCTAACTTCCGAACGAAACAAGCTATCGACTTGAAACTTGGCACAAGTAGTTGTTATCGATGTAGGTCGGATGGTATTGCAAATGGGCCATATCGGACCAGTTTTACGTATAGCCCCCGATCCCCAGATTCGGCTTGCGGAGCCTCAACGAGAAGTAAATTTCATCCGGTTGAAATTTGATACGTGGTGTTAGTATATGCTACCTAACAACCATGCAAAGATTGGTCCATATCGGTCCATAATTATATATAGCCCCCATATAAACCGATCCCCAGATTTGACCTCCGGAGCCTCTTGGAGGAGCAAACTTCATCTGATCCGGTTGAAATTTGATACATTGCGCTAGTATATGGCCGCTAACAGCCATGTAAAAATTGGTCCTTATCGCCAAAATGTTATTTCTATAGAAAACTTTTTCAAAATTTTATCAAAACTTGATTTTTATAGAAAATTTTGTCAAAATTTTATTTCTTGATTTCAGCTTAAAACCATGATTTCAGCTTAAAACCTTTTTTCGGAAGGTTCAAGTATGGTTCATTGTTGGGTTTAATGAACTGCATGAATTTATTCTGATAATTGGTTGATAGTTTTGCTGCAAGTAGAGAATGCTGATGAGGAATGTGGTAATTCCGAAACGTGCGTCCATCCAACCATCTTGCAGCCTATAGGGCTTTGCCCAAATAAATTTGACAAACATTCTTTTTCCTCTGTTGGTTAAGCTACACTTGTAGTTTAGTCAATGCATGGTTTTAAGCTGAAATCAAAAAACAACAACAATGCTTAAAGAACAAAACCAACAATAACAAAACAAAAAAATATTTCTATAAAAAATTTTGTCAAAATTTTATTTCTATAGAAAATTTTGTCAAAATTTTATGTCTATAGAAAATTTTGTCAACATTTTATTTCTATAGAAAATTTTGTCAAAATTTTATTTCTGTAGAAAATTTTGTCAAAATTTTATTTCTATAGAAAATTTTGTCAAAATTTTATTTCTATAGAAAATTTTGTCAAAATTTTATTTCTATAGAAAATTTTGTCAAAATTTTATTTCTATAGAAAATTTTGTCAAAATTTTATTTCTATAGAAAATTTTGTCAAAATTTTATTTCTATGGAAAATTTTGTCAAAATTTTATTTCTGTAGAAAATTTTGTCAAAATTTTATTTCTATAGAAAATTTTGTCAAAATTTTATGTCTATAGAAAATTTTGTCAAAATTTTATTTCTATAGAAAATTTTGTCAAAATTTTATTTCTATAGAAAATTTTGTCAAAATTTTATTTCTATAGAAAATTTTGTCAAAATTTTATTTCTATAGAAAATTTTGTCAAAATTTTATTTCTATAGAAAATTTTGTCAAAATTTTATTTCTATAGAAAATTTTGTCAAAATTTACCTTCTATAGAAAATTTTGTCAAAATTTTATTTCTATCGAAAATTTTGTCAAATTTTTATTTCTATCGAAAATTTTGTCAAAATTTTATTTCTATAGAAAGTTTTGTCAAAATTTTATTTCTATAGAAAATTTTGTCAAAATTTTATTTCTAGAAAATGTTGTCAACATTTTATTTCTATAGAAAATTTTGTCAATATTTTATTTCTATAGAAAATTTTGTCAAAATTCTATTTCTATAGAACATTTTGTCAACATTTTATTTCTAGAAAATTTTGTCACCATTTTATTTCTATAGAAAATTTTGTAAAAATTTTATTTCTATAAAAAATGTTGTCAAAATTTTATTTCTATAGAAAATTTTGTCAAAATTTACCTTCTATAGAAAATTTTGTCAAAATTTTATTTCTATCGAAAATTTTGTCAAAATTTTATTTCTATAGAAGATTGTGTAAAAATTTTATTTCCACAGGAAAGTTTGTCAAAATTTTATTTCTATAGAAAATTTTGTCAACATTTTTTTGTTTGTTCAATATATACCCCTATTGTCTAACTTACAAATTAGAAGACGGTGTTAAGAAGTTTTAAGATACCTCGCCATCGGCAAGTGTTACCGCAACCCAGGTAATTCGATTGTGGATGGCAGTCTTTAGTAGAAGTTTCTAAGCAATCCATGGTGGAAGGTACATAAGATTCGGCCTGGCCGAACTTACTAGAGTATATACTTGTTAATATTTTTTTTTTAAAGAGCGATATATTTATTAAAAAACTAGTACATTTATGAAGACAAAAATATCTTCAATTATAAATTAATCAGTCCAATAAATGCAATAATAATCACAACGATTACTATGATTAATTAAATAAATTAATTGATTTATTTTAATTGATTAATTAATCCATTCAATCTTTTCTATATTTTTTTTATAATAAATTGGGTTTTATTCCAACTATTTAAAATTACATATTTATGATAAATCAATAAATTGAACAATCAATTAATAATAAGTAATTTCAATTAAATTTGTTATTTATCTATTAATATATTATTCATTCAATAATGTCTGTATTGTTGTAATGATTAATTAGGTTTCATTTCAATTAAATAAAATTAAATAATTAATTTTAATTGAATATTTTTTCGATTTAAATTAAAATTACTGAAAAAATTATTAAAAATTAAATTATTTTAGTTTAATCAATAAACCATTAAATATCTTTAATAAATCTAAATAAACATTGAATATATTTAATTAATTTTGAATTGAATGTTTTTGGTTTGAATTGAAATTTTTCAAAATGCATTTGTCACAAAACTATGATATTTTTATTAGTGTTTTTGAGACTTTTTATTAATACAAATCAATTACAAAATTAATTATCCATTACTTATTTAAACCTGGCAATCATTTGTTTAATTTTTTATTATAAATTGGGTTTCAATCCACTTAAAATTAAAATTTTTATTGAAAAAATTAATTAAGTTGAATAAATTTATATTAATTAAAATAAAACAATTTCTATTAAATATATTTAAATAATTTTTTAATTGAACATATATATACTCCTTTAATTAAAAATTTCATTAAAAAGCGATATCCTTGTGTGGACATCAGTTTTATAAACTTTTTTATTAAAAAAATATTAATTAACACAAAAATATCACCAATTACAAAATTAATAAGACCAATAAATTCTATAATAATCACAATGATTACCATTATTAATTAAATATATTATTTGAAAATGTAATTAATCAATACCAACACGTCTGTGCTTAAATTACAAAATTTATTATTCATACAAATTTTTAATTGAAATGCCATCAATCATGAAAATATATTAATTACCATCGCAACTCAAATTAAAATTCAAAATGCAATTATTTATAAACTAAGACAAAATATATCGATAGTTTTTTTATTTTTTGCTCAAAATGTTTTCGATTGAAGGATTTTATTTACCTATTTTTTTATTTTTTTAATTTCAATCAAAATTTTCTTTAAAAAAAAATAAAATAATATTTTTTTGTGTGTATAACAGATTTAGAAACTTTTTGGTTTACAAAAGAAAAATGTTGAAAAAATTGTCCCCATTTGTATGTCCCTCTCTGTCCTTTGGTGTAAAAATGAAGTGTATTTTTAATATTTTTCGAAAATTCTTTTTTTTTCTCTCTCTCTCCTTCCATTTTGCGACCCTTCATCCCATTACGATTTTCAGATACAGACACAAAAAATCGAAATAAAGGCACAAAGTAAAATCGGTTCTTTGGATAATGTCAAGCACAAGCCCGGTGGAGGCGATAAGAAAATCTTCGATGATAAGGATTATTTGAAAAATGTTGAACATGGTGTCCCATTGACAACACCACCATCTCAGGTAAAATTATTCGCCCTTTCTGATGCTTTCTTCTGTTAATGTTGTCGCCCGTCCACGCCCCCAAAACCCATAGTTTAACTTCATGCTATTTTATCCACATCACCAACAAACCCACCCACCTATTATTGTTGTTGTGATCATGTATGTTGGTCACCCATTTTTATTGGGTTTTATTTGTTTCTTCTGTTTTTTTTTTGTTCATGTCGATTCCAAATATTTCTTATTTTATTTTAGTTTTTTTTTTAGATTGGGTTTCCCTTGGTTTGTCATTTATTTCGTTTGTTGATATGTTGTTTTTATTTCTTGCGCTTTAGTTGATCAGTTGTCATCTCCTACCCCTACAATAAACCAAAACGCCATCGAAACATATCCAGAAATTTTGTAAGAAATTCATTTAAAACAGAACTATATATAATATTGTGAAGTTATATATTTTGGACATAAATAAAGTACAATAAAAACAAATTCTCGGGCGCCACAAACCTAAGAAATGAAAAACATCAAAGATCCCAGTGACTTATTTAAGGAACTTTTTACCTAACTAAGCTAAATAAAATTATTTTATATTATAAAATAATTTAATTTTCTTAAATATAATATAATTTAATTAATACAAAATACATTAAATTAATGCCTAGAATAGTTCTCAGTGATACTAAAATTCTTATTACCCGTTTATTGAATAAACAGATTACTTCACAATATTATATATGGACATTTTTAGAAAAATTTCCCTTTGTTTTTTGTTTCCTTCAGTTGATTGTTCTTTTTTCGTTTTTTTTACCATTTGTAGTTATATATTGTTTTTGTTTTCAATCAAAATTGTATTCAAGCACTGCACTTAGAAGAAAATTTTTAAATTTTAACTACAATTAAATGTTCTATGGCACATCGTAATGAAAGATTGATAAATGGAAATTTATTAAATTAAATCGAAACCACATTACAAAATGCTTTGGTAAACAATAAAACCCAAAAGTCACAACACTCAGTCGAACTCTATTTCATAGTTTCAATATTTAGTTAAAAATAATAAATTAAATTAATTAAACTAACCCAAGACACCACTAACTCAAACACACAACATAATGAAAATTTTACCAATGCCCAATTGAGTAAATTAAAAAAAAAACAAAAAACACAATAAAATTGCATTACTCAAATTCGTCCAGAATTGTTCATACCTCAAAATTACGCAGCAGTTGCATCTAAGTCATAGAAATATAAATTTAAACCTAAATAAAATACTTAAAATTTTAGGAAAAAATAACTCAAATTAACAAAAATAATTATGGTAAAATCCAAGTTCTATTTCAATCATTAAAATTTAGCTTAGAATTATTTTTTTTTATTTCGAACACACAACCCTTCACTACTAATAATGGGAAAATTAAAACAAGAATCCACTTTTAAAAAAAATGATTAAAAAATCAATCTTAATCCTTTCATTTGTTTGTAAATCTAATCGAAGCCTTTGGATTTAAGCACGTTATAATACACTGACTCAAAAAAGTCTATGTACAAGCAAATTATTAAAAAAACATATTGACTACAATAAAAGAAATGGAGAAAAAACTAAGCTACAAATTAATGTATTAATGCATTATGTTGTCAGAAAAATTTTAGATTGATGAACACCCCACAATAAAATTGAGCACAAATGTAGTGAAAACTGTGCTCGACATCAAAAAAGTCCCATTACAATTCCATTGACAAAAAACTTATTGTTTGCGAACTAAATAAAATGGATTAACTATCTACCATTCGGAGCCCGGAACGGGCTTGGAATAATTAGTGGGGAAAGAAAACCCAGGGAGCCACCGTGGTGCAATGGTTAGCATGCCCGCCTTGCATACACAAGGTTGTGGGTTCGATTCCTGCTTCGATCGAACACCAAAAATTTTTTCAGCGGTGGATTATCCCACCTCAGTAATGCTGGTGACATTTCTGAGGGTATCAAAACTTCTCTAAGTGGTTTCACTGCAATGTGGAACGCCGTTCGGACTCGGCTTTAAAAAGGAGGTCCCTTGTCATTGAGCTTAACATGGAATCGAGCAGCACTCAGTGATAAGAGAGAAGTTCACCAATGTGGTATCACAATGGACTGAATAGTCTAAGTGAGCCTGATACATCGGGCTGCCACCTAACCTAACCTAAAGCCTGTTTAGTTTTTATGAGAATCTAAGATACATTTTGAATGATATTGTAAGATTGCCATTTCGCCATAATGCTGTTGAACACAATTATTTTTATTTGTTGTCTATTTTTTTCTCCATTTCTGTTATTGTAGTCAAAATATGAGATTTATAAAAAATAAAGTTCTTATATAGAGATTTTTTGAGCCAGTGAAAATGACTTTTCAATTGTTGGCGGTAGTATCGTTCATAAAATTCTCGGAGCACTTGTAAAAAAGAAACCGTCTCCTGTGCCTCTTTTATGAGGCCGCCTTGTGATACTCTCTTCACGTTGTCACCGATCAAATACATGATGATTGTTATAATTTCAGTCTCTAAGATTTCGTGAAGAATAAGAACATCCTAATTCTCCATGAAATCTGTTATATCTGTAATGTTTCCGACTGCTCCTACTGTTGAATTGAACTGCTCTTGACAACTCGATGATGAGGAATTGGTGATCCTGTGGGTACTGCTTGAGTGCCATAAACGAAAGGTACACAAAGGAGCGATTCATGAGAATGCGGGAAGCAGTCACACAATCTTCAGTCCCAAAGAATTTGCGGGGAGGCGGTCATACACTTTCTTCAATCCCATACAATGTCGATGTAGACGAGATGGAGTAGACCTCGAGCGGGTATGATTACGAAGGGACTCAGCACACGAAATGTACTGTTCCTTGTTAAGAAGTCTGAGCAAGTTTGGAGACGGCATTGGTAGTTCGATAATACATACTTCTGGCTTCGGGTGGATGCATTCATAGGACCCACAATAGTGAACATTGTTTTGGAATTGTCACGTATTTCTGCTAGTAAGAGCGAATCATATTCGTTTCACCCATAGAGTAACCTCAAACATATCTCATAATATTAATTTTTCGCGCGGAACATGTAAAATGTTTGTCCCAATCATGTTATTTTCTAGGAAATAATATATCTGATTTTGGCTGCGCAAATTAAACATACGAGATTTTTCAATTGAAGTATAGCCACGGATACCGCGATAAAAGCCATTTAGTTTTTTGATTCAATCCGCGAGTCGACCCAATTTTTGACTTCTTTATACCAAAATGCTGATCAACCAGGTCATGTGTCATCAAAGCGAATAAGTGACAAAAAGGAGGAACAATGTTTGGACTATACGGCTGATGGAGGGAGGAATTCTCATTTGAAAGTTTGCAAATAAAATTTTATGGGGTTTGCAACATATGACCGAGCGTTATCGCGCTGCAAAAACACCTTGTCGTGGTTTTGCAAATATTGTGGTCGTTTCTCACGCATTACTTAGTGAAAAAAAAAAACAAATATATACGGCCGTAAGTTCGGCCAGGCCGAATCTTATGTACCCTCCACTTCTACTAAACACAGTCATCCACAATTAAATGACTTGGGTCGCGGCCGATGGCAAGGCATCTTAAAACTACTTAACATCATCTTCTAAATTGTAATATAGCCCATGCGGTATATATATATATTAGACAAAAGAAAGGTGGATTAAATACATACAATACGTATGTTTATATTCAGTTCTTGACCGGTATATAGGGAAGAAATAATTACGAACCAATATGAACTTTTGTGTGGTAATTATAGAACTAGAATTGAAATATAGTGGTGGCTTTATATGAGGGCTATATAAAATTATGAACACGAGTCTACCAAAAATGGCACATATTTTACTGTTTGGTAGACTCTGGTAGAAATTTTCTATAGAAATATCATTTTGACAACATTTTGTATAGAAATTATATTTTGACAAAATTTCCTAAAGACATAAAATGTTGACAAAATTTTCTAGAGACCATATACTAACACCACGTACTAAGTTTCAACCGGATCGGATGAATTTTACTCCTCCAAGAGGCTCCGGAGGTCAAATCTGGGAATCGGTTTATATAAGGGCTATAAATAATTATGAACCGATATGGACCAATCCTAGCATGGTTGTTAGAGGCCATATACTAACACCACGTACAAAATTTCAACCGGATCGAATGAAATTTATTTCTCGTAGAGGCTACGCAAGCCAAATCTGGGGAGCGGTTTATATGGGGGTTATATATAATTATGGACCGATGTGGACCAATTTTTGCAGGGTTGTTAGATACCATATACCAACACCACGTACAAAATTTCAACCCGATCGGATGAAATTTGCTTCTCTTTGAGGCTCCGGAAGCCAAATCTGGGGATCGGTTTATCGGTTCATATATAATTATGAACCGGTAAGGACCAATTTTTGCATGGTTGTTAGAGACCATATACTAACACCACGTACCAAATTTCAACCAGATCGGATGAAATTTACTTCTCGTTGAGGCTCCGCAAGCCAAATCTGGGGATCGGTTTATATGGGGGCTATAAAATTATGGACCGATGTGGACCAATTTTTGCATGCTTGTTACAGATCATATACCAACACAATGTTCCAAACTTCAGCCGGATCGGATGAGATTTGCTTCTCTTAGAGGCTCCAAATCTGGGGATCGGTTTATGTGGGGGCTATATATAATTATGAACCGATATGGACCAATTTTTGCATGGTTGTTAGAGACGATATACCAACATCATGTACCAAATTTCAGCCGGATCGGATGAAATTTGCTTCTCTTAGAGGCTCCGCAAGCCAAATCTGGAGATCGGTTTATTATGTACCGATGTAGACCAATTCTAGCATGGTTGTTAGAGACCATATTCTAGCATGGTTGGTAGAGACCACCACGTACCAAATTTCAACCGGATCGGATGAAATTTACTTCTCGTAGAGGCTCCGCAAGCCAAATCAAGGGATCGGTTAATATGGGGGCTATATATAATTATGGACCGTGGATGTGGACCAATTTTAGCATGCTTGTTAGAGACCATATATCAAAATCATGTACCAAATTTCAGCCGGATCGAATGAAATTGCCTTCTCTTTGAAGCTCCGGAAACCAAATCTGGGGATCGGTTTATATGGGGGCTAAATATAATTATGGACCGATGTGGACCAATTTTTGCACGGATGTTACAGGTCATATACCAACACAATGTTCAAAATTTCAGCCGGATCGGATGAGATTTGCTTCTCTTAGAAGCTCCGCAAGCCAAATCAAGGGATCGGTTAATATGGGGGCTATATATAATTATGGACCGTGGATGTGGACCAATTTTTGCATGGTTGTTAGAGACCATATACCAAAATCATGTACCAAATTTCAGCAGGATCGGATGAAATTTGCTTCTCTTTCAGGCTTCGCAAATCTGGGGATCGGTTTATATGGGGGCTATATATAATTATGGACCGATGTGGACCAATTTTGGCATGATTGTTGGAGACCATATACGTACACCACGTACCATATTTCAACCGGATCGGATGAATTTTGCTCCTCCAAGACGATCCGCAAGCCAAATGTAGGGGTCGTTTTAGATGGGGGCTATACGTAAAAGTGAACCGATATGGCCCATTTGCATTACCATCCGACCTACATGAATAACAACTACTTGAGCCAAGTTTCAAGTCGATTGCTTGTTTCGTTCGGACGTTAGCTTGATTTCAACAGACGGACGGACGGATGCTTAGATCGACTCAGAATTTCAGCAATATTAGAGCAATATTTCGATGTGTTACAAACGGAATGGCAAAATTAATATACCCCCCATCCTATGGTGAAGGGTATAAAAATATATATGTTCCTTAAACTCGTGACAAGTGACCCATACTGAAAATGAATGCAATAGAATGAAGTTATGTCATGAATCTGATGCGTATATCCCGAACTCTGCCATCTGTTGTCTATCTCGTATGTTTGCAACAAAACTGATCCATGTTCTCAGTGTTACTTTATGCTTTGAAGTGATCATATTCTTTCTCTGCGTGTTTTTATGATTTCCCAACAAATGAAGGATAATAAAAATTAAATGTTTATAAGAATTGTTTAGGTATTTCAGTTTTTTTTTGTACTTTTGTTCAATTAAGTTCTTCACTTTTCTCCTCGGTTCTTTTATGTTAATTATGTTCTTCCTTTGTTACGTATTACCTAGATCAATAGCAAACCTCAAATGAATTTCTTCTTTAAAAAAAATCATTATTAAAGAACTAAAGAAAAAAAATAAAAAAATAATTATTCTAAATACGTTCCCTTCTATCTCTCTATCACCGTACGAAATTAATCTACTAAAAACAAACAACAACAACAAAAATTAAACAAACATACCAATATTTGTTCTTAATTTTCTTTCTTTTTTCTTCCCATTCTTTTTTCTTTCACACAAAAATAAAAAAAAAAAACAACCTTAAAACAAAACTATTATGAAATAGAGCTCACAAGGGCGCTTAATAGCGACAATACATCTTGAATTCGGTCTATGTACCAAAGATTGTGTGTGTACTGAAGTTTTTCGATCGCTTTTTAAATAGATCCAGTAGTCTTAGGACCATAAAATAGAACTTAAGCAAAAATTCTAAATTCTGAAAGCTCAAAGCCTCAAAGCCTCAAACACCCTCCGCCCCGCCCCTAATAACCAAAGTCAAAATTCTCACACCCCAAAAAAAGCTAAAACTCTTGTTATATTTTCAAATCCATATTTAAGTTATTATTCAATAATTATTAAAATCTAGTCACAATAATTAAAATGGCCAAATTATATTTAATTAAAATTAAATAAAATATTTGCCTCAATTGATTAGTAAACAAAACCACTACAAATATCATCAGCTACCAACCCGAGTACATTTGAAAGTACCTTTTTTAAATTTTAGTATAAAATAAAATGTCATTTTCAAAATTAAATTTATATATTAAAAACAAACCAACTCCTATTTATCACTATAAACAGAAACTAGAGAGCAGTGAAGAACACTCTTTTTTTATACACTGACAAAAATATATATATATTTGTTATATTTATTCCAAATTTTATTACATTGTTGTATTATACAAAATGAGAACTCAAACAAAGACGTTTTAAAAAATAATTGAAAATATATTAAAAAAAAAACCACAAGGCCAAATTATTTTTTTTAATTCACAAAGCTCACTTGTATGAACGGCTTAGATTTTTTTCATTCTATTTTTCTTTTAGTTTTTGTAATTAATTTTCTCAGCACAATGCTTAAAACTTTTGCTCAACAGAATTTTATTAAAAATTTTTTATTGTTTTTTCCTGCCTCTGATATGTCTATAAATCTTTTTGTAAATAACCTTTAAACGAGAAAATGTGTTCATGAAGAGTTTTGCCAAAGAGAAAAAATAGTCATTTATAGTTTTTTGTTTTGTTTTGATTTGATTTTCTATTGGATAAAATAGGATAATGAAATGTTATATATCAATAAAATAATTTAAAGTTAATTATTTTATTTTTTTTTCAAGTAGTTTAATTATTTCTATCAAATTAATTTATTTATTCTAACTCTCATATCAATAAGTACCACCAAAGTTTATTACGAATCAGGAAACTCGATTAATAGAAGATAGCAAACAGTCGATTTTGACTTTTCAACTTTTTTACAAAAAGTAAATGTTCGACTTACTGTTTAGACCGTCGTTAGAAATAAGTTTTACCCCCATTTTCATGAAGCTCCGTTAGTCCTCCGTTAACTAACGAACTTTTAAACCATATTATAGACATAACTGTCATCTTGCCTATATATTCCATATGCCAGTTAGAAGCATAACTGCCGAAAATTTTTCAGTTAAAGTTGACCGGAGAGAAGATATTTGCAATTTACTTTCTGTTAACTGGGATTTAAAGCCTAACGGAGCTACATGAAGAAATTGGCCGTTAGTGGAATTGATTTAGTTTAAAGTGGCAGCCCGATTTAGTTTCAGGCTCACTTAGAGTATTCAGTCCATTTTTAATTTAAATAAATAAAAAAATACACTCAAATAAAAGCTAGGTATGATGGCAGCCCGTTATTTGGACTACAAAGATTCAAATTCTTGACAAAAATGTCCATATGAAGATTCAATATCAATTTAAATTAAATTAATTCGAGTTAAACTGAAGTATTTTGAATTACTTTAAGATCGCAGTTCAACACCCTGATTGATATCTGCCAGAATTTTTGGGACCAGGCCCCACATCATGTCCGTCCAACTATCTACCCAATAATTTTGAGTTCCCAATTTGAACCGACCTTCATAAAAAAACACAAATTAAACTAGACTAAACAAGTATATACGGCCGTAAGTTCGGCCAGGCCGACTCTTATGTACCCTCCACCATGGATTGCGTAGAAACTTCTACAAAAGACTGTCATCCACAATCGAATTATCTTCTTAGCACCGTCTTCTAAATTGTAAATTAGTCCTTACGGGGTATATATAAAAAAAAAATGGCCGATAAAATACGTATATAATTCAGTTTGACAAAATTTTCTATAGAAATAAAATTTTGACAAAATTTTCAATAGAAATAAAATTTTGTTGTTTTCCTCTGTTGGTTAAGCTACACTTGTAGTTTAGTCAATGCTGAAATAAAAAACAACAACAATGCTTAAAGAACAAAACCAACAATAACAAAACAAAACGAATGAAATAAAATTTTGACATTTTCTTAGAAATAAAATTTTGACAAAATTTTCTATAGAAATAAAATATTGACAAAATTTTCTATAGAAATAAAATTTTGACAACATTTTCTATAGAAATAAAATTTTGATAAAATTTTCTATAGAAATGAAATTTTGATAAAATTTTCTATAGAAATAAAATTTTGACAAAATTTTCTATAGAAATGAAATTTTGACAAAATTTTGTATAGAACTAAAATTTTGACAAAATTTGCTATAGAAATAAAATTTTGACAAAATTTTCTATAGAAATAAAATTTTCTATAGAAATAAAATGTTGATAAAATTTTCTATAGAAATAAAATTTTGACAAAATTTTCTACAGAAATAAAATTTTGACAAAATTTTCTATAGAAATAAAATTTTGATAAAATTTTGTATACAAATAAAATTTTGACAAAATTTTCTATAGAAAAAAAAATTTTGTATAGAAATAAAATGTTGACAAAATATTCTATAGAAATAAAATTTTGACCAAATTTTCTCTAGAGATAAAAACTTTTGACAAAATTTTCTATACACATAAAATTTTGATAAAATTTTCTATAGAAATAAAATTTTGACAAAATTTTCAATAGAAATAAAATTTTGACAAAATTTTCTATAGAAATAAAATTTTGACAAAATTTTCTATAGAAATAAAATATTGATAAAATTTTCTATAGAAATAAAATTTTGACAAAATTTTCTACAGAAATAAAACTTTGACAAAATTTTCTATAGAAATAAAATTTTGATAAAATTTTCTATAGAAATAAAATGTTGATAAAATTTTCTATAGAAATAAAATTTTGACAAAATTTTCTACAGAAATAAAATTTTGACAAAATTTTCTATAGAAATAAAATTTTGACAAAATTTTCTATAGAAATAAAATTTTGATAAAATTTTGTATACAAATAAAATTTTGACAAAATTTTCTATAGAAATGAAATTTTGACAAAATTTTCTATGGAAATAAAATTTTGACAAAATTTGCTATAGAAATAAAATTTTGACAAAATTTTCTATAGAAATAAAATTTTGATAAAATTTTCTATAGAAATAAAATTTTGACAAAATTTTCTATAGAAATAAAATTTTGACAAAATTTTCTACAGAAATAAAATTTTGACAAAATTTTCTATAGAAATAAAATTTTGTATACAAATAAAATTTTGACAAAATTTTCTATAGAAATAAAATTTTGTACAGAAATAAAATTTTGACAAAATATTCTATAGAAATAAAATTTTTATCAAATTTTCTCTAGAGATAAAAACTTTTGACAAAATTTTCTATACACATAAAATTTTGATAAAATTTTCTATAGAAATAAAATTTTGACAAAATTTTCTATAGAAATAAAATTTTGACAAAATTTTCTATAGAAATAAAATTTTGACAAAATTTGCTATAGTAATAAAATTTTGGTAGATTATTTTTGGCGATATGGACCAATTTTTGTGTGATTGGCGATCGGCTATATATAACTATAGACCGATATGGACCAATTTTTGCATGGCTGTTAGCGGCCATATACTAACCCCACGTACCAAATTTCAACCGGATTGAATGTTGCTCCTCCAAGAGGCTCTGGAGGTCAAATCTAGAGATCGGTTTATATGGGGGCTATATATAATTATGGACCGATATGGACCAATTTTTGCATGGTTGTTGGAGACCATATACGTACACCACGTACCAAATTTCAACCGGATGGATCAATTTTTTCATGATTGTTGGAGAACATATACCTACAACAAGTACCAAATTTCAACCGGATCGAATGAATTTTGCTCCTCCAATAGGATCCGCAAGCCAAATCTAGGGGTCGGTTTATATGGGGGCTATACGTAAAAGTGGTCCGATGTGGCCCATTTGCATTACCATACGACCTACATCAATATGTTAGCAACTACTTATTCAAGTCGATAGCTAGTTTTGTTCGGAAGTTAGCTTGTTTCGTGATTTCAACAGGCGGACGGACGGACATGCTTAGATCGACTCAGAATTTCACCATGACCCAGAATATATATACTTTATGGGGTCTTAGAGCAATATTTCGATGTATTACAAACAGAATGACAAAGTTAATATATCCCACCTCCTATGGTGGAGGGTATAAAAAGAAATTAAGTCAAATAAAATTAAATTAAAGGAAATGGTGAGCAAGTCATCCTTTCAGGCGATTTGAATGTGCAGGATTATTGAGCCCAGTCTGTCGGCCTGTCTGTTGTAATCACGCTACAGTCTTCAATAATGAAGCAAGTCAAGTTCGAAGATGGGCTATATCGGTCCAGGTTTTGATATAGTCCCCATATAAACCGACCTCACGATTTGGGGTCTTGGGCTTCTAGAATCCGTAGTTTTTATCCAATTTTCATGAAATTTGAAATCTAGAGATATTTTAGGATCATAAAGAGGTGTGCCAAAAATGGTGAGTATCGGTCCATGTTTTGGTTTAGCCCCCATATAGACCGACTTTCCGATTTTACTTCTTGGGCTTCTAGAATCCGTAGTTTTTATCCAATTCGCTTGAAATTGGAAATCTAGAGGTATTTTAGGACCATGAAGAGGTGTATCGGAATAAGTTTTTATTGGTCTATTTGGTAAGGCCTCCATATAGACCGATTTCACTTTTTGAGCGTATAGAAGGCGCACTGATCATGAAAATTGCTTGAAACTCAATGTAACATTTCCAGATTTTACTTCTCGGCTGAAAATCTACAGATTTAAGATTTAAAATCACGACGTTATTTTATAATTTTCTTGCACACTTACAAGAGATGTTAATGATACCTCTAAAACTCAAATAAAATGGTTCTTATAAATCCAGAATCTGATATAGTCTTCATAGGTAAAATCTTTAAATTTATCTTCGTGAAGGGTACTGGTTGAACTGCTCTGCTTGATCTGTCATCAAACTTCCCTGAAATTTCAAAGGAAACTATAATATTTGATTCATGGTGGTGGGTATTTAAGATTCGGCCCGGGCGAACTTACTGCTATATATATGTACTTGTTTTAATTATTTAATTAAAATGTTTATTGGGAGAATTATCTCAATTAAAAATATAAAAACTTTCAATAATTTTTAATTTGATTAAAAATTTCAATGTTTCTGTCAGTTTTTTGATAATTAATTTTAAATTTCCATCAAGTTTTCAATTGGAAATTTTTTGTGATATTTGTGATTTCTGTATGGACAGTTGTCTGGGGACGTTTGCAATATATTAACCTCTCAAATGTGGACAAAATTTAGGCGACCTTGGATATCCAACTTTCAGAGGTTTCACTGTATATGATATATGCTATTCATTGATTCGCTTAAGAAACAGTTAAATCATATGTTATCTAAAATAATAAAAAAAAAAATCTTAATATTAAATAATTAATTTTATAATTTAATAAATCAAAAAATTAATCGAAAAAGGAATTGAAGTTCAATAAATTTTTTATTGTCTCAATTAAAAATTTTATTGTGTTTGCCATCAATTTTAATTATTTTTTTTATAAATTTCCTGATTTATCCAATAGAAAATAGTGAATTTTGCCAAACTTTCATGAACAATTTAATAAAAAACAGCTCAAGTTATTTTTATAACATATTTACATTTACTTAATTAATTTCTGTTGTTTATTTTCTTTATCCTAATTTTATATGATTTTATGTTTATCTTTTCATTTTCTAGGAATATTTATATAAATTTTATTAGGATTTAAGATTTAAAGAAAAAAAAAACAACAACAAGATTTAAGTGCATTATATGAAAAAGAAACAACTATTTATGAAAAACCCAAAAACAAACGTCCTTAAGAAAATCAAATGTTTTTCTTATAAAACAGTTAAGAAACAAAAAAAAAAAGATATTTAAACAAATATTGATTAAATGTAAGTTATCATTCATTATATTCTCATTGATTGGTTTCATTTATTTATAACAAACATCTAAATGTGCTGTGAGAACTACTAATATATAATAAATATCGTTGGGTTAACACAAAAAATCTACGGAAATATATGCCATCTCAATTAAAAAAAAACATATATTCGTATGTCATGCCATGGCTAAAATTGTTAATTGTTGCTGCATTTTTTTTTCTAACATGTATGTGTGTGCTGTGCTAAAAGTAAAAACCTATTTGCTTGGTCCTAACATCAAAACCCCAAATTCCAAGTGGTATACAAATATCTTAAGTAATGGATTTTCCAACTGCGATTCATACGTTCTTAATTTTAGTTTTTATTTTGTTTTTATATTTTAAGAAATTGTATATAGTTAAACAATTTTAATTTGGTGATTTTTTATTATGAGTTTTATTTAAAATATTATTTTTTATTTTTTGTTTTTTATTATTATTTTTTTTTTTTATTGTCCCTGTTTTTTGTCTAGAAAAAAATTTTATTTGCCTAGTTCTTATTTAATAAAATAAAAATTCATTTTTATTTTTCCAACACACAGAGCCCACTACCAGCATCTATGACGACCTCAACATCTGGTGCCGATGAAAATTTAAATCAGCAAAGTTAAATTTATTAAAATCGGAGTTAAAAAACCATAACAAATAATAATAATAAAACCATAACATATTGAATTATCAAAACAAAAAACAAAACATTAATAAATTTAAAACAAAAGAAAAAACAAAGACCAAAAAAACCCAGCAAATTGAAAAAAATAAAACATGATATATTTCTAAAACAAAAATCAAGAGAAGAAAAACAACAAAAAAGCATATTTATCATCTTCATATTATATTACACGAAAAATTGAAAAAAAAACTTTATCTATTTATTATTCAACAGTTAAAACAAAAAAATCCCGGAAAAATATACACATACCCTCATAGAACAATTTCCTTTTTATATACTTTTAAACATGAATTTACATAAATGAAACTGAAAATGATTTTTTTTTTATAGACAACACATTGTTCAGCTTAGAATAATTAATTATTTTGTTTACTTTTTTCTATACGTAAATTGTGTGATTTTATATTTAATCAAAGTCTTAATAATTCCTAGAAATCCAAAAGTTGATGAATTACTTTCAGATCGTAGCAAAAGTTATCTAATCAATTATCAATATTCATCCATTATATTTTGGCACACATAGCAAAACCAGATATTTTTTGTTTGGAAATATATTGATTTAATGATTTCATTGAATAGTATTTGAAAATCAATTCGTATGCTTTTTTTAAAACTCGTGTAATTAAATATCACATACTATTAATATTACTTATACGGCACATAGTACTGTCACGGAAATGAATGTATCTCGCATAAAACTTTGCACACAAAATAAAACGAAAGACGCTTCATTTTAGAAGATAAGGCAATATTTTAAAGATCAATTCGTTGAGATTGTTAAATTTAAAAAATTAAATATTATACCAATATATGTACTTCTGAAACACTATAATTTGGCAAATTGTTTACACCTACATTTTTTTTTGAAAAGCATTAAAGATTTAACTTATTAACACCTATTTTCATGAAGCTCCGTTAGTACTACGTTAGCCAACGAAAATATGGACATATCTGTCATCTTGTCTATGTGTTCCAGAACTTAACTGCTAAATTTTTTTCAGTTAAATTTAACTGGAGAGAAGACATTTGTAATTTACTTTCTGTTAACTGGCACTTAAAAAGCCTGGAGCCACATGAAAATAGGCTTACATTAGAATTTTTGTCTATATCTGGAAATGACAATGTATTAAATATTTCATCACACAATAGTAGCTCTGTTTTTTTTGAATGATTTTATTCATTACACACACTTAAGTAATATTGTATATTTAAGTTGCCTTAAATTTAGTAAATTTTATTAAAATGTTTATATCATTTTTTTATATAGATTTCAATTTTTCTAAATTTCTCTTAAGTCATTACAAAATTTTTGGAAAATTAAATAAACTAAATTTTATTAAAAACCTGAGAAATTTGCAAAAAAAAAAGAAATTTTGTTTTTTTAGAATTATCTTGTTTTTTTATGTAAAAATTCTAATTTTTCCCTACAAAAACAATGTATTCAAATCAATCAATAATAGTACTAAAATAATGAAGACAAATCTATTGTCATTTGCAACTTAGATACCACCATATTAAATGCATTACCAGTAATACAATATATATACAGCCCAAGTAAACTAGTAAAAAAAATAAATGGATATTGAAATCTTTGTTATTTTATTTTCTTTTTGGTTTTGTTGAGACTTTTTACTCTAATCGAGGAAAAAAACACAAATTAAAATCCTTACAAAATCTCTTTATTATTGACGTGAAACAAAAAAAACAAAACCACATAGATGAAATATTTACCGTTTATAGAAATTTATACGTATTTAAATTATATATAAACTTAAAATAAAGGATTAAAAAAATCAAACAACAAAGCCATTGGCATTTATATTGTAAGGTCTAATGGCGTAAAGTCTTAAACGAAGAATAAAAACCATAATGGAAAATCTTAAAAGATCTAATGAAAAAATTTCAAAGAGTAAAAAAGAAAACAAAATATTTACAAAAAAAAACAAAAAACTAAATGTGCTTCTTAATCGCCCAGCTTGATAAGGAAATATAATTTAATTAAACAACGGAAAAGAAAATAGTCTTTGCATAAATTCGGGATCAGCAAACATTTTCATTTGTAATCATTTCCTTATTATAATATTCATCATATATTTTGCACTACAATATTGTTGATCATACTACAGGGTGTTCTATATTGATATTGCTCATACAACACCTAGTCCTCATGAGGTCTATGGGTCGTATAATTAATATAAATTAAATCTAATACAGTTGAAGCTCTGTTTAACGAATATCCCATTTAGCGAAAATCCAATTTAACGAACGTCAAAATTCTTAACATTGAGTATTCTAAATAACGAACAATTAGACAAAATTTACGTTCGATTTAATGAAAAGGCCTTTAATCTTAAGAAAATAAACAACAAAAAATCAGCAATATTTGACGATTGTGAGAATGGCTTAAATCCTTAGGAAATGTCCACAAAGTACGGCATTCCCAAGATATTTAGATTCCATTAAAATGTTTGAGAACACATATTCAATGGCCGGGTAACTGATAAAGTTAGGTTAGATAGAGTGGCGCAGCTTCGCTACGGGAAATGGATTTGCAACAGAACCGGTACAGGACTACTCCTTGGTGTGAGTAGACCAGTCCCAGTTCTGGCCGAAACGTATATAAGGGACCGGTCACATCAACACGGGTTTGTCATTGACGGGGATAAATTTACACTGCAGGCCACGGATTGACCTGGGAGAACTTAGTAGGACTAGACAGGTCCTCATGAACCAGTCTGGGACAAACCCTTAGGTACCGGTATTATTTTGATCATCCAAATTTCATCAGAAAGAAAACCTTTTGGACTATGTTGGCCCATAGGTAAATGTCTATATTAAATAAAATTTTAAAATAAAGAAAGTATAGAAATCAATAAATTATATGAAAATTTAAAAACTACGACAAACTCGAGCACTGGTACTAGTCCTGTAATAGGTCCGTTAGTGGCAATATTTCGTAGGATTGCCCGTTGGACAGGTGGTGAATTTTTCTCTTAATAATGAGTGCTACCCGATTCTATATTTAGCTCAATAACAAGGAACCTCCGTCTTATAGCTGAAGATAAACTATGAAATACACAGGAATGTCAACATCATTAGTGAGGGGGATAAACAACCGCTGAAAAACTTTTTTGGTGCTCGGTCGAAACGGCAATCTAGTACGTCTATGCCGACAGGAGCAGCGGAGTAATGGTGTATGGAAGACGTTTTAGGAAGATGGCCATTCTTGAAATCGGGCACTGGAAACAAATTAGGCAATTCGTCTAAGACGTTAGAGCACACAAATTATGACATGGGTGTATATAGGCCCCCATACGACAGCGAATCATGGATCCTCTTTTCAATCTAACATAACCTAGATATATCAAGTTCATCAGGATTATTTTAAGTAATATTTTTTAAGTGTCTCTGTGCTTTAATTTTTTCAAATGATTATGAATTTTTACTCATCTGGTAAAAAAACTACGATTTTCAATAAAAGTTAACATTTAATATTCCCGTTCGATTTAACGAATTTTTCTAAATAACGAAAGGGCCTGGCAATATATCGTTCGTTAAACCGAGCTTCGACTGTATTTGGTAATTCCTAAAAAAACACCTATAAACAATTGAAACGTTTTTATTACTTCTTTGATGTTACAATTCAAATTCCTTTATAAAAAAAAAAAACAAATTCTTCTATTTTCCTTTTTTTAAATTTAATGTTTCATAGAGAAAAAGTTTGCTGACCTTAACTCACTATTGGATTTTTGCAAATATATAATTTTATACCATTTACAATATTATTTTATCTTTTATCCATTTAAAGCACTTAATATCCATTATTTACAACAAAATCTCAAATAAAATGTTTACACATAATATTGTTTATTAATTAGCAAAAGAACCACCAAAATTAACTGTTGAATTAAATAAAAACGTAATTAGCCACATAACATTTTGTTTATATAATTATTTTTTTTATTATTGATTATATATAGTATAATATATTTTAAATATTTTTCAAATAAAATCATTTTATTAATTCTTCATTTATCAAATAAATTTAAGAAAGTAAAATTTGTAAAAGACAGAACGAAACTTTGGTTGCAAAATATGAAATTGAAATAAAGATTTATTTCAGGATGTCTACATTAACATAACAAAAAAAAAATGCGTTGGCACTTTTATTTATGGGCATTAATGCTTTAAGATAAAAAAGCTTTGCAAAAGCTTTGCAAATATAAGAAAATTTAGAATGCTTTTTATATTGCACTGTAGGAAAAAACGTGCGTATTTTTTATTAAATGTGCACACATGATTTTTTTACATTAAATTGAAAAAGATAAGAACAAGACTTAATCCTCAGTACAAATATTTCCGGAAATAGCCGTGGCCAGATTTCATCTCGGTTATGAAGTAGTTTACGTCTCCGTGCTTTCTGTTTCGCCATCTGTTATAAAACGATGTGTCCACCTGCCACTTCTATCGTTTAACCAGCGTTCTTAGCATTTCTTTGTCTCCCACTGGATGTTTTCTGTTGGATTTGTCGCGACATGTCGGTTGGGAGGAAAAATCTATTTCCGCTCAGTTATCTGGGACCATTCCCGCTACCACTAGTACGACTTCTCCCGATACTGTGCGGTACGCTCAGGGCTGCTGTTCTCTACATACAGAGAGTAGTTTGTTCGCTCGGGTCTTTGTTGTTCGTTGTAATGTCGGTTCCCAGATTTCGGACCCATATAGGAGTATGCAGTTTGTAGTCTCCATGTGTACTCTCCTTCTACTTGGGGCAGGTTCTCCAATATTTAAAATTATGCGAATGAATCGAGCTGATATTATGACAACATTCGTTGTTGCGTACTGCTTGAAGTTATTTTAGTCGTAGGCCTATGTACTTGATTCGACATGATTGGTTTTGTATGTATAACTACGTCGTCTATTTGCGTCTCTATTTCTAGAGACAAATACGTCTTTTACATGGCTAACTGTAGACCATGCGAGTCCAGACAGGGTTTCGTTCGTATCATCACTTGCATTGGGCCTCTTCCGTGTTTCTAACTTTTATTACCGCTGCTCATCGTCTGCATATTCCACTAGGTATCTATCTTCATGATCTCATCGTACATTAACTTCCGCAGGTGTGGCCCTAACAGGTTGGCTGATAAGTCCCCGGTCTAACAAAGAAAAACACATTTTTTGTCAAAATTCGTTTTTATTATTCAACATAGTTCCCTTCAAGAGCGATACAACGATTATAACGACCTTCCAATTTTTATACCCTCCACCATAGGATGGGGGGTATATTAACTTTGTCATTCCGTTTGTAACACATCGAAATATTGCTCTAAGACCCCATAAAGTATATATATTCTGGGTCGTGGTGAAATTCTGAGTCGATCTGAGCATGTCCGTCCGTCTGTTCAAATCACGCTAACTTCCGAACGAAACAAGCTATCGACAAGTAGTTGTTATTGATGTAGGTCGGATGGTATTGCAAATGGGCCATATCGGACCACTTTTACGTATAGCCCCCATATAAACGGACCCCCAAATTTGGCTTGCGAGGCCTCTAAGAGAAGCAAATTTCATCCGATCCGGCTGAAATTTGGTACATGGTGTTAGTATATGGTATCTAACAACCATGCAAAAATTGGTCCACATCGGTCCATAGTTATATATAGCCCCCATATAAACCGATCCCCCGATTTGGCTTGCAGAGCCTCTACGAGAAACAATTTTGATCCGATCCGGCTGAAATTTGGTACATGGTGTAAGTATATGGTCTCTAACAACCATGCAAAAATTGGTCCATATCGGTCCATAATTATATATATAGCCCCCATATAAACCGATCCCCGATTTGGCTTGCGGAGCCTCTAAGAGAAGCACATTTCATCCGATCCGGCTGAAATTTGGTACATGGTGTTAGTATATGGTATTATTCAACCGTCGAACTGAACGGACGTGTTTTCTAATAGCGGAGTATTTTATCGTAATAAGTACTTATTACGAATTTCACGTGTGGTGGAAATAATAAACCACCATGCAGCGAAATTCAAAGTCATCCACTGGGTTGCTAACTTCAGGGCCCAGTGGACGGGTAACGACTGAAGTTATAAATTTGGGCAGCGACCAAGAGTCAGGCCCAATTAATCGACCTGTAGACGGGTCGACTGGCGGTGACACTTTGGCAAGTCGAACCTTTTCTAAGGTGACAACATCAAAAGGAGGCAATCCCTCTCGAAAGAGATTCAAGGAACGAAGAAATGCTTTGTTTATCCTAAAGAAATTAGGATCAGTCGACCCAAGCACGTTGTCGGCTAAGCAAAGCGATTCCTTAAAATGGGCTCAAGGAATTCTTGAAGCTGGAAAAAGGGAACGATCACCGGATGAGCTACCATCCTCTAAACGGGATCAAAGATCGTTTGCCTCAGTTGCAAAAGACAGCCTTGTGATGGCTATTATTAATAAAGGAGCATTGGACGGTATGATTCCAAGGCAAAAATGGGGGGAAATTGAGAACGCGATGTCTGGTGTCTACTCAGAGGTGCGAAAAAAGTTTCCCGGACCAAGTCCTCGACGGCAAGATGCTGGATGGTATCAAGGACGATATAAGTTAATAGCTTTTGCAGACCAGAGGTCTATGGATTGCTTTAAAGCTGCATTGATGCTAATTGGTGAAGTTTGGGAAGGAGCCGCTTTGGAGTTAGTCGATAAAAAAGACATTCCGGCTAAACCTAGAGCACATGCATGGATACCGGCAAACCCTCCTGATCCTGAGTCAATACTAGAGAGACTAAAAGAATGTAACCCAGATCTTCCAACCGCCGATTGGAAGGTTGGTCGTTTGGATGAGGTGGATGGACCAAGACGACATGCGGTGTTTATATTAAACATAGAGTCGCTGCCACATCTAGCCCAGACCCAAGGACGCGTAAGTTATGGCTTTCATGATATCCATATGAAGGTATACAAAAGCGATCAGCCAAAGGATACCGAAACGGACAAGCCTCCGGTAGAGTCAGCAGTGAAAAAATCTCCTAGCGAAGCCGAAGGAGACATAAAACCTACAGACTATGGCGAAAATCATATGCGGGAAGTTTCTACAGGCTCAAGCCTCACCAAAGCTGAACCGCGGATTGTTGCGAGAGTCACCGAGATCTGTGAAGAGGAAGCCCTTGATGACTCAATTGAAGCGGCTGATGTGACGGTGGTTGAAAATTTGGATGGTTCTACGGTTCCTCCAGATAAATCTTCACCATTGTAAGGCCGCTTGTGCTGCCTTAAAAGTTCTCCTGATGAAAGGAGACATAGATATAGTTCTTATTCAAGAACCATACATATATAAGAACAAGATCTGTGAATTAAGCACTCCGGGTTTCAAACTTTTGCATAATACCGGTAACGATATAAATCGAGCATGTATAATTGCTAAAAACGAACTAAACTTGTTTCTGCTTCCTTCATTGAGCAATGCAGACACTGTCGTAGCCAGTCTAGAGATATCCACATGCAAATATTGGGTATCTTCGGTCTACATGGGACATGATAGGGATATGCCACCCTGTGCCGTTAAGACCTTAGTTGAGGAGTCACTAAAAACAAAGACAAAACTCATTATGGGATGCGATGGAAATGCACATCATAGTATTTGGGGAAGTAGTGATACTAATGCAAGGGGAGAGTCGCTAATAGAGTTTATTTTGCGTACTAACCTGGTAGTTTGCAATAAGGGAGATGCACCAACCTTCGTCACCAGGAACAGACAAGAGGTTTTGGACGTAACGTTGACCTCTCCGGAACTGAATGATAAGATATCTGAGTGGCAAGTTCTGAGGGAACATAGCTTCTCAGATCATCGCTACATCAGTTTCAGATTGGCTGTTCGTACTTCAAAGACCATATTTCCGCCAAATGTTAGGAAAGCTGATTGGAATAGGTATAGGGAATCGTTCAATTTGATGATACCGGAAGTGCCGGAGACAAATATGGGCACTGTGCAAGATATCGAACACGCAGTGGAGCGGATTACTAAGGCCTTCAACATTTCACTGATAGCTGCATGCCCTAGAGGAAAGCCAAGGGGAAAAAATCGGCCGCCATGGTGGACTACGGAGTTAAGTAATATGAGGAAATCCTGCAGGAAGCTCTTTAACAAAGCAAAGTCCACAAGAGCTCCGGAGGATTGGGACACTTACAAGATGAATCTGAGAGAATATAAACGAGAACTGAGAAGGTCTCAACAAAACTCTTGGGATGATTACTGTAGCAGTATTGAGAATACGTCAGAGGCTTCCAGACTACGGAAGGTACTAGCATCCACTAACCCCGCTCCAGGTTTCATTAAAACATCGGAGGGAAATTGGACAACGTCCAGTGAGGAGACGTTGGAGGTACTTTTGGACACACACTTCCCTGGAAATCAGACGGTTGAACCATGTTCCGGCGGTGTAACAGAGGCTCAGCGATCATTTCCTATCGAGGAAATTGTGTCGGAATCTAGAATAAAATGGGCTTTAAATAGCTTTGGACCATTCAAATCCCCCGGTACTGATGGAATTACTCCGGCGGAGTTACAGGCAGTGGCTGGAAGAATTATCCCCTGGTTGACGGTGATATATAAACAATGTGTAAACTTAGCATATATTCCAGAAAAGTGGAGGGAAACAAAAGTCGTCTTCATACCTAAAGCAGGAAAAGCCTCTCACTCGAGTGCGAAGGATTTCCGACCAATCAGCTTATCCTCATTCCTACTTAAGACCCTGGAGAGGATGATAGACATGTATATTAGAACTACCGTGGATTCAGGTTTGCTCTCGAAACGACAGCATGCATACTCGAAGGGCAGGTCTACTGAGACCGCATTGCATGAACTGGTCAGCTTTATTGAAAGCTCACTATCTGTCAAAGAATACACAATCGTGGCGTTTCTAGACATCGAAGGGGCGTTCAATAATATCCATCCGAGCTCGATATTAAATGGACTGACAACTCTGAATGTTGATCCAGGTATTCTTAGGCTGTTAGACGAACTTCTAATGAAGAGACGTATTTCAGCCACACTAGGGCAAGCAAACATACAAAGGTATGTGAACAGAGGCACTCCCCAAGGAGGAGTTCTATCACCTCTTCTTTGGAATGTTGCTATAAACAACCTTCTGGTTTCTCTAGAAAAAGAAAGGATAAAAGTGGTGGCATACGCAGATGATGTGGCGCTAGCAGTCAGGGGAAAATTCCCATCCACAATCAGAGATATTATACAGAGAGCTCTCCGGATGACTGAGAAATGGGCGAAAGATAATGGTCTTGGTGTAAATCCAGCAAAGACAGAAATAGTCATGTACTGCAAAGATCGCAAAACTCCCACAGTTAGGCCCATTTCCTTAGGGGGTACTGAAATTCCCTTTGGTGAGTGTGCAAAATACCTTGGCGTTATTTTGGACAGGAAGCTGAATTTTAGGCTTAATATTGAAGAGAGGGCGAGAAAAGCCACGGTAGCTTTGTACTCGTGCAAAAAGGCAATAGGGAAAAAGTGGGGACTAAGACCAAAAATTGTGCATTGGCTATACACGGCAGTGGTTAGACCTATAATGCTATATGGCGTTGTAGTCTGGTGGCCGGCACTTCAGAAACCGACTTGTTTAGATAAAGTTCAGCGTATGGCGAGCTTATGTATCTCAGGCGCATTTAGTAAGACAGGAACAGACTCCCTTAATGTCATGCTACATCTATTGCCTTTAGACATTTTGGCCAAACAGTCAGCTGCAACAACGGCTGTGCGGTTGCGCGAACTATCGCTGTGGTCGGAAAAAGGTTACGGTCATAGTTCTGTCCTCAAAATAATGCAAGATGTGCCTAACGTAGTGGATTACACTTTGGCGAGTCCACTTTTCGACAAAAAGTTTGAGACTCTAATTCCCAACAGTGAGGCGTGGTGCACACAGACCCCGGGGAATAAAAGATATATAGATTTCTATACTGATGGCTCCAAATTGAATGGACAAGTGGGGTTCGGAGTATATTCTAAAGATCTGGAAATTCGAATAGCGAAAAGATTACCTAATCACTGTAGTGTTTTTCAGGCTGAAATATTGGCAATAAGAGAGGTGGTGAATTGGCTGAGAAGTAATGTTCCAACAAATATTGGCATTAATATATACTCAGACAGTCAACCTGCAATAAAATCCTTGGACTCTGTGTTCCTTAACTCAAAAACGGCCATAGACTGCCGCAAATCTCTCAACGAGATGGCTGAGCAGTACAATATTCACCTAATATGGGTGCCTGGTCATAGGAACATACCGGGGAACTGTGAAGCAGATGTGTTAGCAAGGCTAGGAACTACCTTACATATTCCAGGGGAACTAGAATCTGTTGGTATGCCTCTGGCCACCTGCAAGCTCTTACTGCGTGAGAAGGCTGTTATGATGGCCAATATTCGATGGGAAAATTGCAAGGGTTGTAACGACACAAAGCAAATATGGCCCCATTTAAACTTAAACCGCACACTAGATATGCTAGTGTTCTCAAGGCGTCAGATAGCACTCCTAATATCTGCTATAACGGGTCGCTGCCTGATAGGCGAATTTGCAAAAACTATAGGTGCGAAGTATAATGACTATTGTATAAGCTGTCATGACGTGGAGGAAAAGGAATCAATTAAACACCTCTTGTGTGAGTGTCCTGCTTTTTGTGTAAGGCGTAAGCGAATTTTGGGAGCATATAGCTTTAGATTACTGGCTGACCTGGAAAACGTTAACTTAAGCAGTTTGTTAATGTTTTTGGAGCAATCTGGTTGGTTCCACAAAAGTAAATAATAGAGAAGGTTCAGTGGTTAAGACTAGAAGTGCCCATATGTAATAGGTACTTTTAGTTAAATGTGGTATCACAATGGACTGAATAGTCTAAGTGAGCCTGAAATTTAATCGGGCTGCCACTTTAACCTAACCTAACCTAGTATATGGTATCTAACAACCATGCAAAAATTGGTCCACATCGGTCCATAGTTATATATAGCCCCCATATAAACCGAGCCCCCGATTTGGCTTGCAGAGCCTCTACGAGAAACAATTTTGATCCGATCCGGCTGAAATTTGGTACATGGTGTAAGTATATGGTCTCTAACAACCATGCAAAAATTGGTCCATATCGGTCCATAATTATATATAGCCCCAATATAAACCGATCCCCGATTTGACCTCCGGAGCCTCTTGGAAGACCAAAATTTATCTGATTCAGTTGAAATTTGATACGTGATGTTAATATATGGCCTCAAACACCCGTGCAAAAATTGGTCGATATCGGTCCATAATTATATATAGGCCCCATATAAACCGATCCCCAGATATGACCTCCGGAGCATCTTGGAAGAGCAAAATTCTTCCCATTCGGTTGAAATTTGGTACGTGATGTTAGTATAGGGTATCCAACAACCATGCAGGAATTGGTTCCTATCAGTCCATAATAATATATAGCTCCCATATAAACCCATCCCCAGATTTGACCTCCGGTGCCTTTTGGAGAAGCAAAATTCATCCGATCTGGTTGAAATTTGGTACGTGGTGGTAGTATATGATATTTAACAACCCTGTGAGTTGATATTTGTGGATGACAGTCTTTTGTAGAAGTTTCTACGCAATCCATGGTGGAGGGTACATAAGATTCGGCCTGGCCGAACTTACGGCCGTATATACTTGTTTGATACTTTGTCATTTTGGGAATACTCCTTCGGTTTTGCCTCAAAATAGGCCTCAGTTTCGCCGATCACCTCTTCATTGCAGCCAAATTTTTTCCCTGCGAGCATCCTTTTGAGGTCTGAGAACAAGAAAAGGTCGCTGGGGCCAGATCTGGAGAATACGGTGGGTGGGGAAGCAATTCGAAGCCCAATTCATGAATTTTTGCCATCGTTCTCAATGACTTGTGACACGGTGCGTTGTCTTGGTGGAACAACACTTTTTTCTTCTTCATATGGTGCCGTTTAGCCGCGATTTCGGCCTTCAAACGCTCCATAAACGCCATATAATAGTCACTGTTGATGGTTTTTCCCTTCTCAAGATAATCGATAAAAATTATTTCATGCGCATCCCAAAAAACAGAGGCCATTACTTTGCCAGCGGACTTTTGAGTCTTTCCACGCTTCGTAGACGGTTCACCGGTCGCTGTCCACTCTGCCGACTGTCGATTGGACTCAGAAGTATAGTGATGGAGCCATGTTTCATCCATTGTCACATATCGACGGAAAAACTCGGGTGTATTACGAGTTAACAGCTGCAAACACCGCTCAGAATCATCAACGCGTTGTTGTTTTTGGTCAAATGTGAGCTCGCGCTGCACCCATTTTGCACAGAGCTTCCACATATCCAAATATTGATGAATGATATGACCAACACGTTCCTTTGATATCTTTAAGGCCTCTGCTATCTCGATCAACTTCATCTCACAAACTAATTGACTTACAGACGTCGAATTTTGACACGAATCATTTGAAGGTTATAAAAATAATATGCATTTAATACTAGCGACGCCATCTATGTGTCAAACCGGGGACTTATCAGCCAACCTGTTGATCCCTGCGTGGATTCTGAGGTGATTTCCTTTTTTCTTGGTCCTTGTGTTGTCTCGAATATCAGCACTCGGTCTTTTAGGTAATTTCTAAAGGTGCTCATTAGGAATTTCGGTACACGGAATATACTCTCAAGACATCTACCTACTGTGGTGCAATGTTTAGCATGCCCGCCTTGCATACACAAGGTCATGGGTTCAATTTTTGCTACGACCGAACACCAACAAGTTTTTCAGCGGTGGATTATCCCAAGCTTCTTTAAGTGGTTTCATTGCAATGTGGAACGCCGTTCGGACTCGGCTATAAAAAGGAGGTCCCTTGTCATTGAACTTAACATGGAATCGGGCAGCACTCAGAGACAAGAGAGAAGTTCACCAATGTGGTATCACAATAGACTGAATAGTCTAAGTGAGCCTGATACATCGGGCTGCCACCTAACCTAACCTAACCCACCCATGCATATTTGATGTAATTACGTCAAGCAGTTCATCAATCTCAGATACTCCGTTTTGAGCATCCATACTAGTGTTCTTTTGTTTGCCTATCGCTGTTTGCATTTTCCGAAGTACTGTCTGACACGCTAGGACTTCTTCTTCTCAAAATTTCATTTTTTCCTATATACTCCTGTTTTGTCGTGCAGTAGTTTGAAAAGATCATCGAGTTGTTCGGAGTTTTACAATGCTTGGTATTCGATTCCGCAATAACACCACGTGAAGTATAGACGCCTGACTCTTCTTTACTTACCGGTGCAAAGAACTTGCGGCCTGCCGCTTTCGCCAGCTAACGGAGAACCTTGGAGCTTCTTCTAAAGATAGACTGTAAATCCCTATTCCCAATTACATTTGTCGTTGGACTGTTCATGCGATATGGGTCCCAACTGGCAGTCCGATAATGTAGTCGCCCTTTGGATTAACACCTAGGGTCCTTATGCAAGAAGTGAGGTCCTTGCGAGGGTTTGCACAAGACCTTATGGATATTGGTTTTAGAGCCATGTCGGGAACAGAGAATGAAGCCGACCCATTTATGTCGGCGGCGGCTGACACTAATTTTTTTACTCCGGCGGTGGCGGCTTTACGGCTAAGCCGATATAAATTTGTCTATTCGGCGGCGGACAATTATCCCTTATAAAATCAATTTGAAGTTTTCCGAATGGTAATGAGATTAGTTGTACAACCAATCTTACAATCACATTTACATTTCATTCAAATTTTCTGATCTAAATTTTTGCAAAATTTTTATAGCAACTTGGTACTGACTGATTTTGTTTGGAAAGTTAAATATTTTGACAAAAAAATCAATATTTTTGATTAATTGGCGCCTAATTTTGAGTCGAGATGAGTCGACATATTCGGCGGCGGCTTCGACTGGCAAAAACTGGTCGGCGGCGGCTAAAATCGGCGGAGTGACTCGGCGGCTTCATTCTCTGGTCGGGAACTAATCTGTATGTCGTATCAACAGAACCTACATTGCCAACTTATTGTTTACATGACAAAGAGGGGGCAGTTGTGACATTAGCTTGAAAGCCAAGTTGATGTATGAACGTTCTCCAAGCGCTGTCGGTGGATTAATGGGACAGGGGCAGTTGTAACATTAGCCTGGAAGCTATTTCCCTGCACTAATAGAAAGTTTCGTTGTATTAACGAAATGTGTCGTTAAAAGTCAGCCAATGAAACAAATTCGTTATTACAATGAATTTTTTCGTTAATATAACGAATTTTCTGCAAATCAACGTAACGTTTCGTACTATTGACGAATATTTTCATCATATTAATGAAAACGTTTCATTACATCAATGAACATTTTTCGTTGGCTGACTTTTAATGAATTTTGTGTGTGTGTGTGTGTGATGTCACTCCCAGGTACTCAGTTACTAGAATATCACAACTTTCAGCTTACATCTATTCCGATCCATAGTTCAAAATCCATATTCGTGATTCCATGTCAATACCATTCTTTATTCTCCTTGTTTGACAAGGGTGTCCACGGAGGCATCACTTCCCTTACTGCGCCTATCTCTAGAACACCCTTCTGTATACCTACCTAAATGGCATCATTCGATCTCCATGTCGCAAAGACGTTCTCGGACATACATGCCTTTTTATAGTACATCCTCAATCTTCGACGCTCTTGATTGGGGGGCTACATATTTTTCACAGTTGAGGTCGCCCAGCAATCCACCACCTGCTGTCCCCGATGGTAGCCTCTGCTCAGCCCCATAAAAATTGCCTTTATATATTACACGTCCAATAATAGCATAATGCAAAAGGTAGGTCTTTCAAAATGTATGTCTTTCTCCTCGATCATACGAAAGATGAGGAGACCTACTTTAATTATTGTAAAGCCTTTAATATCCACCTCTACCTACATTGCTCTAAAAATTGGAAAACTAAATTTGAACTCTCCCAAAGCAGCTCAAAGGGTAGGTCTTTCCCTTCGATCATATATCAAAAGATGAGGGACTCTATTTAAATTGTTCTAAAGTCTTCAATATACCGGTTTAGTCTTCGCTAAACCAAATGTCAAATTCAAAACCATATTCAGATTTTATTAAAATCTACATAACTAGTTAACCTATTTAGTTAATATTTTATCACCTGTTTATACATTTTATTCACCTTTTATAAGTACGGCTAATGCCAAATAGATCGCTTACCAGCAATTTTAGCATATATCTTAGGCATAAACAAAACACCGATGAGCCTTTTAAAAAAAATCTGCAAATGTGTAGAAGAGAAACCACTATAGCCGCCATCACTATTCCCAAATCGAAGGCTTAAAAATCTAATTGGAGATATTTGAAAAGCATTGGTAATTTGAGCAAGTTTAGAACACCTATGCAAAAATAAAGTGACTGTAAGTTATTGCAATTTGTTTTATTTAATTTTTTAATGAAAAAAAAAATGAAACCCACCAATTAGTTTTTCTTATACAAAAAGCCCAATATCTTTTTACAAATTTAATTTAAATGTCTATTCCTTTTCTCCTAACATTCCTGTAGCAATATTGGAAAGCCCCGAAAATCCAAAGAGCCACCACTTTATCCACATCGATGTCTCTGCCAGCTGAATGTTTGGTTCTATCCGTTTCAATGCCATCGTTAAGCAATGAACAGAAAAGACCAAAAAGTGCTGGACCCAAAAGGAAACCAGGACAAGCTTCTCACCCCAAGCCATTCCGTTTGTATTAAAAATTAAGAAGAAATTACAAATGTTACTACTACTAATTTATTAGAAAAAAAATACAAAAAATTTATTATAATTTTGAATTACTAACCCCACAAAAAAAAAAAACAAACATTGGAAAAAGAGAGATTTTGCCTATCCACAAGGATAAATAAATCGATCGAACTGAAGAACTTGCGAGCAAATATTCTTATTTACTCACAGATTTTTCCAACAAAATATTCTTATGTACTTCAAAGTGTATAACATTTTGAGTAATTTATAATTTGTACAATTATATTCCTTAAAATTCCATTAACAGTGTGGATTTCCTATATTCTAAAATTCTTCAATATGATTCCAACCATCATTTCCTTTAATTCTACTACCCTAAACTAACATTCCTATATTTGACAAATAAATTTTTGAGCATTTTCAGACCAAAAATTCCTTATTAATACTAAAAACATATTATAATTTTATAAAATCTTAAAATAATACAATAAAACTTTGTAAAATTGTTGATTCTCTAACAAAAAGACATCCTTCAAAATTTAACAAAAACACCCCAATCAAACTCACAACGGTTAAAGAAATCTTGTCATAAATTTCCAAATATCTAAGAAATTTGTGAACAATGCTTTTCAACGATTAATTGGTCGACCATTTGTACACATTAAAAAACAAAATAACCCCCCTTCCACACAAATTCACAAGACCACAATTCATATTTAAAACAAAAACCAACTTTCCCGAAACGAAATCCGAACCAAATTCACTTTATTCACTTTTATAAAAAAGCGATGTTATTGTGTAAAACAATTTAAAAATAAAAAAAGCATTTAATAAAAATTATTGTAACGAAAACATTTAATGTGTGTTTTTTTATTGAGATCAAAAATGGATGGTAAGTAAGCTCACTAAAAATAAGTTTACCAAGTATAATCGGTCGAAAGTTAGGCCAGCCCGAATCTTATGTACCCTCCACCATGGATTGTATACAAACTTCTACAAAAGCCTATCATCCACAACCGAGTTACCTGTATTATGGTAATCCTATAGACCAGCCCGTTGTTCAAACTGTCGATCGGAGCGAAAATTTGAAATTTAAGATACAATTCTCTTTTTGAAATTTGGGTTTTGTGTACTTGACTCTAGGAAGCAAATTTTAATTTTTCGTTTTTTTCAGCTTTTTTTTAAAAAAAAAACAAGTTAATGACAACTTTATTTTCCAAATTCATACACCACTTCCAGTAGAAATTATGATATGTTTCAAGTAAAAAAAAACGTCTTTAAAAGAAAGTGTTGAAAAACATGTCCTATTTTTGAAGGATTTTTTGCTTTGTAGTCAAGATGCAAAAAAGCCAACAAATTTAAAGACAATTTTATTAATTTTAAAGAATTTTTCTGAATTATTAAAGTCAAGTTGACGTTAGCCCATAAAATTTTTCTTTCATGTTACGATACCCATTTTTAGGTGAAATCACTTAATTATATTATAAGGACAATACGACTTCATTGAAAAGTTTATCGACTTTTGGACAAGGAAAAAAACTTTATATTGGAGAATAGCGTCTTCTACGCTAAGTAAAATTTGCATTCATATTTTAAGGACATAAAATCTTTGGCCTCACTATAATATTTTTTGCAGTGTATATATACATTTTTGTCTCAAATACATGCATTTAAATCTGACTCGATCTGGACAAAATTTGTCAGAGTTCTACAAAATCTATAAACCTAAAATTTAAGTCGGCTAATGCCCTAGGGTGGAACACAATGCCGGAACCTTATCTAAATCTTCTGTGGAAAGTATGGGGTCATATTCGCTGACGATGTACCATTTTTCCCTAAATCGGAAGAATATAGGGCGCTTTATCTAAATCTGAACCGATTTGGATAAAATTCGATAAATAAGATTACGTTGAAATGGATATTAAATGTAAAATTTTCTCTCAGGGAAAAATTTCATGTACATCGAAATGAAAATTTGGTCTCTGGTTGTTATATGAATTTAAATCGGGCGAAACACATATATGGGAGCTATATCTAAAGCTGAACCGATTTTAACCAAATTTGGCATGAATAGCTATAATATTAATTCTACTCCCTCTGCATAGCCTCACATAAATCGGAATAAAACTTTGGCCTCTATGGTCATATGAGTCTAAATCAGGCGAAATATATATATGGGACCTATATCTAAATCTAAACCGATTTCATTCAAATTTAGCAAGGATTGGTAGAATTTAAATTTGACTTTCTGTGCAAAAATTTACGTGAATCGGTGTTAAAATTTAGCTCTACGGTAAATCGGGAGAAATATATATATGGGAGCTATATCTAAATCTGAACCGATTTCAACCCAGTTTAGCAAGCATTGGTAGAATGTCAATTCTACTCTCTGTGCAAAATTTCACATAAATCGGTAGTAAACTTTGGCCTCGGTGGTCATATGGGTCTAACCCCCATTTTCATGAAGCTCAGTTAGTGCTACGTTAGCTAATGAACTTATCTGTCATCTTGCGTATATATTCCGTATGCCAGTTAGGAGCTTAACTGCTGAAAATTTTGCAGTAAAAGTTGACCGGAGAGAAGATATTTGCAATTTAATTTCTGTTAACTGGCAGTTAAAGCCAAACGGAGCTACATGAAAACGGCCGTAAATCGTACAAAAGATATGTATGGGAACTATATCTAAATCTGAACCGATTTCAACCAAATTTAAAATGCATTGGCGAAATGTCAAATCTATTCCTTGTGCAAAATTTCACGTAAATCCGTGTTAAACTTTGGCCTCTGTGGTCATATGAGTCTAAATCGGGCGAAAGCTATATCTAAATCAGAACCGATTTCAAACTAAATTTGCCACAATGACGACAATATTAATAGAACTCCTTATACAAAATTGTTGAGCAAATCGGGGTAAAACTCTGGCTTCTGGGACCATATAAGTAAATATCGGGCGAAAGATATGGGAGCTATATATAAATCTGAACCGATTTGGCTTATATTTTGTTTTTCGAGACATAAAATATTCGGATGTACGGAATTTGAAGACAATCGGTTGATAAACATACCAATTATGACCAGATTGGTGATAAATATATATGGCAGCTATATCTAAATCTGAACCGATTTCTTCCAAAATCAATAGCGATTGTCTATGTCCCGAAAAAAGACCCTATGCCAAATTTAAAGACGATCGGACATAAACTGCGACCTGTACTTTGCACACAAAAATACATCAACAGACAGACAGACAGACGGACAGACAGACGGACGGACAGACAGACCGACGGACATAGCTAAATCGACTCAGAATTCAACTCTAAGACGATCGGTATACTAAACGATGGGACTCTGACTTTTCCTTCTTGGCGTTACAAACAAATGCACAAACTTATACCCTGTACCACAGTAGTGGTGAAGGGTATAAATATGGGAAACATTTAAATCTGAACCAATTTTAGGCAACTTTGCAAAAGAGCATTTACGATTTATCGGTCGATATATAAGTATTAGAGGTATGTGAAAATTTCAGTCGTTTTTACAAATTTTCCCCTTAGACGAATTTATTACAAGGAAAATGTGGGTATTTTGGTCATTTTTGACGAAATCAGAAAAACACATTAATTCTACTCCCTGTGCAAAATTTCATGTGAATCGGATTTAGATTTAGATATAGCTCTCATATATATCTTTCGTGCAATTTACACTCATATGACGACAGAGGTCAATCCGATTCATATGGCGACAGAGGTCAAATATGAATCGGATTGACCTCTGTCGTCATATGAGTGTAAATTGCACGAAAGATATATATGAGAGCTATATCTAAATCTAAACCGATTTCAACCAATCTTGTCATGTATATCAATTGCGCTCATTGTGCAAAATTTTAAAGCAAATCAGGTTGACATTCTGGCTTCTGGGGCCCTATTAGAAGATATCGGGCGAAAGATACATATATATACGCTATATCTAAAACTGAACCGATTTCTTCCAAAATCAATAGGGTTCTATTCTGTCCCAAAATACATAACATACTTGTGCCAAATTTGAAGTCGATTGGACTAAAATTGTGACCTAGACTTTGATTACAAAAATGTGTTCACAGACAGATGGACAGACGGACATGGCTAAATCGACTCAGGGGCCCGCCCTGAGCAATATTGCCAAAGACACCATATGTCTATCTTGTCTCCTTCTGAGTGTTGCAAACATATGCACTAACTTATAATACCATGTTCCACAGTGTGGCGCAAGGTAACAAATAAAAAGAGAAATTGGTGAAAAAAATAGTATTAATTTGAATTTCCAGGGCAATGCAAAGGATTTTAAAACAGAGTAGTTCCGTACTATCACAAACCCATGTAAAATGTCTACAATGAATTTCAAAATCCTAATTTCCACTACTCCAAGATCACAAGTTAAGGACCCTACAACTACAACTACAACTTTTTTTTAAGTTTTTTATACCCTCCACCATAGGATGGCGGGTATATTAACTTTGTCATTCCGTTTGTAACACATAAAAATATTACTCTAAGACCCCATATAGTATATTCTGGGTCGTGGTGAAATTCTGAGTCGATCTAAGCATGTCCGTCCGTCCGTCCGTCCGTCCGCCCGTCTGTTCAAATCACGCTAACTTCCGCACAAAACAAGCTATCGACTTGAAACTTGGCAAAACTTGGATCCTCTGAGAAGCAAATTTCATCCGATCCGACTGAAATTTGGTACATGGTGTTAGTAACAGGTTGGCTGATAAGTCCCCGGTCTGACACATAGATGGCGTCGCTAGTATTAAATGCATATTATTTTTATATAGTACCAACCTTCAAATGATTCGTGTCAAAATTTGACGTCTGTAAGTCAATTAGTTTGTGAGATAGAGTGTCTTTTGTGAAGCAAATTTTGTTATTGTGAAAAAAATGGAAAATAGGAATTTGGTTTTTTGATAAAATACTGTTTCCTGAAGGGAAAAAATACGGTGGAATCAAAAACTTGGCTTGATAATGAGTTTCCGGACTCTGCCCCAGGGAAATCAACAATAATTGATTGGTATGCAAAATTCAAGCGTGGTGAAATGAGCACGACAGCCGGCTGAGTGGACAGCGACCGGTGAACCGTCTCCGAAGCGTGGAAAGACTCAAAAGTTCGCTGGCAAAGTAATGGGCCCTGTTTTTTGGGATGCGCATGGAATAATTTTTATCGATTATCCTGAGAAGGGAAAACCCATCAACAGTGACTATTATATGGCGTTATTGGAGCGTTTGAAGGTCGAAATCGCGGCAACCGTATTCTTCAGATCTGGCCCCAGCGACTTTTTCTTGTTCTCAGACCTCAAAAGGATGCTCGCAGGGAAAAAATTTGGCTGTAATGAAGAGGTGATCGCCGAAACTGAGGCCTATTTTGAGGCAAAACCGAAGGAGTACTGTCAAAATGGTATCAAAAAATTGGAAGGTCGTTATTATTGTTGCATCGCTCTTGAAGGGAACTATGTTGAATAATAAAAACGAATTTTGACAAAAAAAAATGTGTTTTTCTTTGTTAGACCGGAGACTTATCAGCCAACCTGTTATATGGTCTCTAACAACCATGCAAAAATTGGTCCACATCGGTCCATAATTATATATAGCCCCCATATAAACCGATCCCCAGATTTGGCTTGCGGAGCCTCTAAGAGAAGAGATTCGGTTGAAATTTGGTACGTGGTGTTAGTATGTTGTCTCTAACAACCATGCAGGAATTGGTCCTTATCGGTCCATAATTATATGTAGCCCCCATATGAACCGATCCCCAGATTTGACCCCCGGTTCCTTTTGGAGAAGCAAAATTTATCCGATCTGATTGAAATATAGTACGTGGTGTTAGTATATGGTCTCAAACAATAATGCGAAAATTGGTCCACATCGGTCCATAATTGTATATAGCCCTCATATAAACCGATCCCCAGATTTGACATCCGGAGCCACGTGGAAGAGCAAAATTCATCTGAGTCAGTTGAAATTTGGTAAATTGTGCTAGTATATGGCTGTTAACAACCATGCTTAACTAGGTCCATATCGGTCTATAGTTATATATAGCCCTGGGATAAATCGATCCCCAATCACACAAAAATCGGTCTATATCAAGTTCATAATTGTATATAGCCCCCATATAAGCCACTCCCATATTTCAATTCTGGCTCTCTAAGTCCATATCGATTCGTAATTATTTGTAGAATTACCTATACATATCTTTTTGTCTAATATATACTACACATGGACTAACTTACAATTTAGTCGACGATGTTAAGAAGTTTTAAGATACCTTACCATCGGTAAGTACACGCAAAAAAATAATTCTTTCCTCCCAAACGAAATTTTAGACAAACAAAGTTCGTTTCTCATTTGCTTTTCGCTGTAAGGAAGTGTATTTGGAAGAAAAGTATATACTTTTTGTGATAAACATTTATTCTTTTCCAGGATGTAAAAACAATTTCATAAAGACAAACTCAAAAAAAAAACATTGTTTTCTTGCTAATTGCATTTCCCCTCACATCTTTCTCACATCCACGAGTTTTTTAGTTCTTAACACCTTTTCCTGTAATACCAACAATGTAGAAGAAAGTATACGATTTTATAAATTTTTCAAATTTTTTTACCTTTCGCCTGGACGGAGAATCGAACCGCGGACCATGCACTTCGTAAGCCAACACACTAACCACTGAGCTATGTACCTGTTATGGTCATCAATAGATAAATATCCATATAAGTTATATTTATATAGCATAGCTTGCGGCGCCCACGAACCGAATAAACAAAGCTTATTTAACAGAAACAAACAGTTAGTTTGGCACCGTGGAGCAGTGGTTGCTACGTCCGACTTGCATGCCAAGGGTCGTGGGTTCGATCCCTGCTTCGACCAAAGTTTTTTTTTGTTTTTGTTTTTTTTACATATATTCCAGATATGTTCGGAAGATTCCGAAAAAATGTTCAACATTACATTGTAGTATATTAAATGTTGAACTGTAAAATGTGTCTTATTAAAAACCTAAAGTCAGAAAAGAACAGTGTTTGATATAAACGAATTGGACTGTGTTGTTGTTTCAAAAATAACTTTTTTTATTGAAAAAATAAAAATTTTGTAACAAACGAATTTTTTTGGTGATAAAAGTTTAAAATTTTCGAAGCAATTCAAAAAACTCTAACAAAAGAAAAACGTTTTCGGTACACGTTTTCCAAACGTTTTTTTTCTTTGCGTGTATTACCACAACCCAAGTAATTCGATTGTGGATGACAGTCTTTCGTACAAGTTTCTACGCAATCCATGGTGGAGGGTACATAAGATTCGGTCTGGCCGAACTTACGGCCGTATATACTTGTTTTTTTTTTGTATTATTTGTTGGGAAGTGCAACATTTGAGGAATTGATTGCAAAATATGTAAGACTTTGTCAAAGCTTTTGGGTTTAACATCATGAAGCAGATATACATTTTAAAAACCATCATTTGGGCAGAAAGACAATGGGGGGAAAAGTAGTAGAAAAGTAGGAAACATTTGTTTACAGGAACCAAATTCGGAACAACAGAACCTTTACCATATATATTTAATTTGAAAAACAACTGATTTCAAATGAAAATATACCAACGAAGGAATGAAGAATTTTATTTTCTTTTCTTTTCTTTGTGTTTTTTTTTTATAATTTTAATTTAATTTAAAA
Organism: Haematobia irritans; assembly: GCF_050003625.1. Classification (NCBI taxonomy): domain Eukaryota; kingdom Metazoa; phylum Arthropoda; class Insecta; order Diptera; family Muscidae; genus Haematobia; species Haematobia irritans. The sequence continues at coordinate 184,911,942 of NC_134397.1, read as the reverse complement.
GATAAATGCATAAATTGATAAACATACACCAAAACAAAAGGTGTTTGCTTCCGATTTTGTTATTCACCACTTATTATTCTTACAATAGTAACTATAAAAAAATCAATCTTATTCCTTTGTTCTTCTTTTTTTATATATGTAAATATATGTTTATTTAAAACAGCAAATACATTGTAAAATCATAATCATAACAATAAAAAAAATGGATTATTAAAAAATATGGAAAGAAAACTAAGTCATTATTATTGGCTGCAAGCAAAAGCTGCCTTTGTTCTTTTTCTGTATTTTTCATTGTGTTGTGTTTAAGTTAAATTATTTTGTGCTTAGTATAGAATTTTAGTTTAATTATTCATTTCATTTTGTATACAATTATTTTATTTCTTAAATCAAAAGCTAATTGATGTTTTGATGAGGGGGAAAATACACAAGAGGAAAGATGAAGAAAGTAAATATGAAGAAAATATTTAATGATATGCGCACATGAAAAAAAACTAAATTATTAATTATATATCTATGTATTTTCTGGTTTTAATAATGAATGTATAATCCTTTTTATTTTATTTCTTTTGTTCTTATTTTTGGGGATTCAAAGTTTTTGTTTTTTTTTAGTTTTATAATTAGCATTGTATTTTTTGTTTTTGTTGCTCTTTGCATTAGAATACTTTGATTTGCATTTTGTTTACCATTGTTCTTTTAAACAAATATTCAATTGACTAGATAAGCATTTTTTTTAATAAACAAAAATATATATAAATTTTCTTTTGTTTTTTTTTTTTTGTAATATTATAGGCTTTATTTGCATAGATTTTTTATGAATTCAATAGAAATTTGTTTTAACAACTAATGTGGGATTGATATAGAAGGTAGTATTTCTTTAGTCTCCAAAGAAAACTATTCTCACTCATTGGAAAAAAATAATGGAGAAAAAATAAAATAGAATCTAAACTACAAAAATATATAATAATGAAAATCCATAGAGTTCCAAGTTGGAAATTGTATTCGGAATCAAAAAGTCGTCCTTTTCAAAATTTGAAAAGTTTGACTTTTTCAAAATTTGAAAAGTCGACTGTTCACTTTTTCACAATTTGGGAAGATATATTTTTCTACTTTTCGACTTTCTTCTGCGTTTTTTTTTTTTGACTACAGATCTTTAGGTGTATTTCCGGTAACCTAATAAAATCATTTGTTATACACGCAAAAAAAAATAATTCTTTCCTCCCAAACGAAATTTTAGACAAACAAAGTTCGTTTCTCATTTGCTTTTCGTTGAAAGGAAGTGTATTTGGAAGAAAAGTATATACTTTTTGTGATAAACGTTTATTCTTTTCCAAGATTTAAAAACAATTTCACAAAGACTAACTCAAAAAAAAAAATTTTTTCTGGCTAATTGCATTTTCCCTCACATCTTTCTCACTTCCACGAAGTTTTTTAGTTCTTAGCACCTTTTTCTGTAATACAAACAATGTAGAAGAAATTATACGATTTTATAAATTTTTTTACCTTTCGCCTGGACGGAGAATCGAACCGCGGACCATGCAATTTGTAAGCCAACACACTATCCACTGAGCTATGTAGCCGTTATTGTCATCAATAGACAATTACCCATATAAGTTATATTTATGTAGCATAGCTTGCGGCGCCCACGAGCCGATTAAACAAAGTTTATTTAACAGAAAAATACATTTAGTTGGGCACCGTGGAGCAGTGGTTGCTACGTCCAACCAAGGGTCGTGGGTTCGATCCCTGCTTCGACCACAGTGTTTTTTTTATTTTTTTTTTTATATTTTCCAGGTATGGTCGGAAGATTCCGGAAAAATGTTCAACATTACATTCTACTATATTAAATTTTTACCATGAACTGTAAAATATGTCTTATTAAAAATCTAAAGTCAGAAAAGAACAGCGTTTGATATAAACAAAATGGACTGTGTTGTTGGTTCAAAAATAACTTTTTTTATTGAAAAAAATAAAAATTTTGTAACAAACGATTTTTTTGGTGATAAAAGTGTATACTTTTCGAAGCAGTTCAAAAAACTCTAACAAAAGAAAAACGTTTTCGGTACACGTTTTCCAAACGTTTTTTTTTTTCTTTGCGTATACTCGGTTTTACCAATATATTTTATATTTCCTAAATATAAAATAAGGACAAATATAATTGAAAGTATGTCGATCCACGTTTATTTTATTAATAATTTTTATACCCATAGAATGGTGATCAGAGATGGTCCGAGTAACAAGTTTTGAAAACTCCAAATTAAACAATTTTTTACAATAATACTAGCGTAACCCGGCCCGCTTCGCTGCACCTCTCGAAGCATATTTTCGTTAACTTAGTCAACTATATCCTTCGATCTGAAAACAAATTGGAAAAGATGTTAACCCTTTTAAAGAGTAGGGTCAGGGGAAGTCTGGCACAAAACTGAAGTACTGAGTAATCATTCCACAAACGTTTCCCGTACATTTCAAAAAAAAATCGGACTTCTTGCTTTTTCGTTTATATACAGAAATAGGGCGGTTATGCAGATGTAAAACGGACCGGGTAGGGGGCGTTCCCTTTCAACCATTTTTTTGTTTTTTAATTGTTCTGTATTCAAATCGTTGGAGAATCTTCTACATTTCCTGTGAATTTCAAGCGCGGTTTGTCAGGGGAGGTATACTTCTCCTCAACGTACCGTCCAATAAATTTGAAAAAGTAAAAGTACTTAAAAATTGACCATATTAACGTTTGTTAAAGTGTAAGACTCGGAGAACATGCCTTTTTTACTTAAAAAAGTCTGGCCTGTGGAAAAAATCATAAAATTTATCGACAATCCTCTTTTTTCTATTTTCAAAAATCGTGCAAAAGCGAACCTCCCCCTCCTTCGCTCCTCACCGACCAGATATCGTAAATTCACGTACCCTATATTCATTTCATAAACTACCCAACTTCACTATTCCTCTTCCCCAACCAGACATCAAAAAATCATGTACCCTGAATAAATTTAATCATCTTCTCCTAATTTTTGTAATGGGACGTAACTTTCTCTGCAAAATCCAAGAAAATCTGTAAACTTTCCTTCAAATTTCATAGTGTGGGGCAAGGAGAAAGATCCCGTCCAAATATCCAAAAATCAAGTGAACCATATTGATTTCATAACCTTCCCATACGGTCTTTGTAAATTTCAAGTAAACTTGAAAATTATAGTTTTTTTCAGTTTTAGAGGAGGTCTCCCTCCCCATCCCAATATCGAAAAATGATATAGCGTATATTGTGTAAACGTCCCAAAAAGTCTCAAACAAATTATAAATTTCAAGTAAATTGGAAAAATTTAATTGTTTTCCGGTATGTACTTGAGGAGAAATGAGGTCCCCCTGTGCCCTTTTATTTTCCTTTTCCTCGACCAAATATTAAAATATCATATACCGCATATAAATTTCAAGTTCTTCATAAAATTTCAAGTTCTTCATAAAATTTCAGTAAGTCGGCAAATTTTTGTTTTTTCACTGTACCTCGACCAAATATCGAAAAATAAAGTATCTGTTCTTTGCTCAGACGCCCCCTTCAACCTTCCCTGAACATTTCAAGCAAATCGGATAATTTTGTTCCAATTTTCATAAGGGAGAGGTTCCCTTCCCGTCCAAATATTAAAGAATCATATTGAAAAAATCGGGCAAGGGGATGCCCCCTACCAGATATCATTTTCACCACAGGATTACCCTCTACGTTCTCCGTACATTTTTCATGTGAAAAAATAAAAATATAACAAGAGCAACTGCGATGAATTCAAATTATTATCCCGCTTTTCCGTTGAAACTTTTCTTGAATTTTCTTTGTTATAAACCTTACAGAGCCCAAGACCTCTCCAACGAATGCAAAACCATAGAAATCGGTTCGTGCCTTCTGGAGTTGCATCAGAGATGGCGCTGTATATAAAAAGATTTTCCCGCTTTTCCGTTGAAACTTTTCTTGAATTAAACCTTACGGAGCCCGAGTCCTTTCCAACGAATGCAAAACCGTGGAAATCGGTTCGTGCGTTCTGGAGTTAAAGCGCCAGGAAGGAAAACCCGACTTATTTTTATATATTAGATTTAGAAATTTTTATTCAAAAGAAATTTGTAATTTTTTTCCAAAGAATCCGGCACATGAAAAACGTCTGAAGGCTATGATTTTCAAATTGCTGAAACTGTGAAAATTGTAGCAAAAATCGGAATTAGCTACATCGTGTGGGCATAGAAAATACCAACCACGTCGATTTAGTTTTATATAAGCCCGATTTTCATATGGTTATGTAAAGGCAAACAGGCAATAGAACGCCTTTAAAATTTGGCACAAAGTTTGCCTTTATGTTTCAATATTCGACTTTGGCCGATATTAGCATTTGCCTACTCTTTTTTCTATAAGTGAAATGCATTCATATGTACAAAAATTAAAAAAAACAAAAAAAAACTATAGAATAAATAATTCTAAAAAAACTTCTATTCGAAACTTATACTATTCACTTCCTGTGTCAGTGCCCAGCTTTATCCTTTAGAAGAAACAAGATACTGGGCTCCTTTTTCTTTCAGGCTCGCACTGATCTGCGGGAGTGCAGCTTAAGGAACATACTTGCATTCATCAGGGCCTCTGGTTGGTTATTCTCAGATTTCTTTCAAAGAGAACGAGCAGGTGGAAGTTTCTGGGACAAAGTGGACCGCATCGGAAGGAGAAAGATTGAAAAATCACATCGAGGGATTACAATGGACCTATACTGGTCTAAGTGGGCATCAATTCAAGAACATTGATGTCACCCTCTACAACCTAACCTATCCTATACTATTCAAATTCTTATTTTTGGCAAAAACTAAGTATTTTACGAAGGTTTACGATTATGGTATTTATCGGTCCATGTTTCGGTATATCATTTGACTTCTTGAACTTCTGGACACCCAAAATTTTTATCAGATTTGCCTGAATTTAGAAATTTAGAGGTATTTTATGTCCACATAAAAGGATGCCGAATAAGGTGTATATCGGTCCATATTTTGGTATGGCCCCCATTAGACTGATCTCCCGATTTGACTACATGAGCGTCTAGACATCCGAATTGGCTCAAATTTAAAATCTAGAGTTATTTTGGGTCTATAAATAAGTGGAAGCCACCGTGGTGCAATGGTTAGCATGTCCACCTTGCATTCACAGGATCGTGGGTTCGACCCCAGTTTCGACCGAACACCAAAAGGTTTTTTCAGCGGTGGATTATCCCCTCTCAGTAATGCTGGTGACGTTTCTGAGTGTTTCATAGCTTCTCTAAGTGGCTTCACTTCGTTCGTTCGGACTCGGCTATAAAAAGTAGGTCCTTGTCATTGATGTGAGCATAAAATCGGGCACCATTCAGTGATAGGAGGGAAGTTCATCACCGTGTTACCACAATGGACTGAATATTCTAAGTGAGCCTGAGAAATCGGGCAACCACTATACCTAACCTAACCTAAATAGTGTAGCGAATATGGCGTGTATCAGTCCATGTTTCAGTGTAGCCCAATCTCATGATGTGACTTCTTGGAAATCTAGAGGTATTTTGAGTCCATAAACAAATGTGCCGAAGGTGGTATGTATCGGTCCATGTATCGGTATAGCCAGTCTCCTAATTTGACTTCTTTAGCTTAAATCTAAATTTTTATGCGATTTGTCTGAATTTAGAGATTTAGAGGTATTTTAGGTCTACACATAAATATGTCAAATATAAAGTGTATCGGTCCATATTTTGATATAGAACCCATATAGACCGATATTCCGATTTGACGTCTTGAGCGTATAGACCTCTGACTTTTTATCCGATTTGTCTGATATTCAAAATCTAGAGGTAATATGGGTCCACACATCAGTTTGTCGGATATGGTGAGTATCGGTCCATGTTTTGGTATAGTCTCCACATAGCCCTGATATGACTTCTTCGGCTTCTGGACACCGGAATTTGCCTAACATTGGAAATCTAGAGGTAGGTGTATCGGTCCATATTTTGATATCTCCCTCATATATAACGATCTCTCGGTTTTAATTCTTGAGCGTCTAGACGCATTTGCCTGAAATTGGAAGTGGAGGTATTTTGGATCCATAAACAAGTGTGCCTAAGATGGTGTGTATCGGTTCATGTTTCAGGTGTATCATGGGTATGATCCGATATTCGGAATCGCAAAATTTTCTCTTTGCGATATTTTTTTAACCCTAAAATCGGAATGTGGGGGTATATATTTTCAAGTAACCCGCTACGACGAAGAGTTTTAAAAGAAATAATTATATTTGATTCATGGTGTATTTAAGATTTGGCCCGGCCGAATTTAAGTTCTTATATATTTGTTTTAACTAAATCCGCTGGGCAGTAAAAAGGTGTAGGCAAAATGTATTGAAAATGTTCGTTTTGGATCCGAAAATGGTACAAAATCGGCGCAAATGCATTTCGAAAAAAGGAACCAAAATTTTAATCTAATTCGACTATTTTTCTATATCATCTATAAAACAAAATTTGGTTAAAAACGTAACGTGGCAAATAATGACCAGTCCCCCAGATTACGATCCATCAGAATCATATACAGAAGTTCAACAGAATAAAAAGGACGGCCCTTATTTATATGACTGGTGCAATGAGAACAATGGCAACCGCAGCTCTAATGGTACTGTTGGGAGTCTGCCCACTTGATCTGCATACACAGAAAAAAATTTGACGAAAAATTTTCCAATTAAAATTTTAATTGAGTTTTAAAAAATATTCAATTAAAAATTTAATTGATTCAACAAATTTTTTAATTGAAACAAAAATCAATCACAAAAATTAATAGTATCAATTACTTTTTTAATTGGATCAATTAATTTTTTAATTGACCTTCAATTAATTTTTTAATTGATACTATCATTTCTGTGATTGAAGACATTTCAATTAAAAAATTAATTGGATCAATTAATTTCGTGATTGAATCAGAAAAAAAATTTTTGTGTGTATCAGAAAAACTCTTGAGGCTGAAGAGCCTGGACTCGCTCAGAAACGCGGTATGCAGACACACGGAACTCGTTGCTTCGGTTGGGCGAGATATTAGGACAGACTTTATGACCACTCAGCATGTATATGAGGGCCAATTGAAATCGATTATACCAAGTATGGAGGAGTGGAAAGAGGGACGCATACATTTTGGAGACCTTAATATTTATGCAGATGGTTCGAAAATGGAGGAAGGCACTGGCAGTGGTAATTACTGCCAAGAGTTGGGGATTAGGGATTCATACAAAATGGATGGTGGATGCATCATCTTTCAGGCGGAGGTATTTATTTATTTATTCATTTATTTGCCATCCAGAAGCGATATCAGCTTCTTCATCGACAGTCAGGCAGCAATAAAGGCCTTAGGAAATCCGAACATAACATCGAAGGTAGTTAGCCGCTGCCGTAGAGAGCTTAGAGATCACACCGAACAGCATATCACTCTGCGCTGGGTACCTGGACATTATGGTTAATGAGGGAGCGGAGGTGCTGGCTAAAGAAGGCACACGGGGCCGAATAATATCGTTACAGATGTCTTCCTTCCGCTATCTTTATATACTTACAGGATTAATGTCAAATACAATGACTTATGAAGGGACGTTGGGCTTCGTCTGGAATTTTGACAAATTTTCCGTAGAAATAAAACCTTGACAAAATTTTGTATAGAAATAAAATTTTGGCAAAATTTTCTATAGAAATAAAATTTTGACAAAATTTTCTATCGAAATAAAATGTTGACAAAATTTTCTATAGAAATAAAATTTTGACAAAATTTTCTACAGAAATAAAATTTTGACAAAATTTTCTATATAAATAAAATTTTGACAAAATTTTTTCTATAGAAATACAATTTTTAAAAATTTTTCTATAGAAATAAAATTTTGACACAATTTTCTACAGAAATAAAATTTTGACAAAATTTTGATATTTTCTATAGAAATAAAATTTTGTCAAAATTTTCTATAGAAATAAAATTTTGACAAAATTTTGAAATTTTCTATAGAAATAAAATTTTGACAAAATTTTCTATAGAATTAAAATTTTAACAAAATTTTCTATAGAATTAAAATTTTAACAAAATTTTCTATAAATTCCATATAAAACATTTCTTTGTAATAAAACATAATTTTTTATATACTAACCACAAAAATTTGATCAACAACTTCAAAAAATTATTTTTTTAATTAGGTAGATTTTTGGTAAAATTTTCTTAAAATTTTTATTTTTGGCACGAGTGGCAACCGTGATACTAATACTGTAGATGTAAAATGAGGTGTAGCAAAAACTCTCGCTTGCTGGCTCTAAAAATGTAAACGAACTGTTTTTATTCAAAATTTTTGAACGGAGCTAATATCGTCATTTTTGGGGGCAAAAATCGGAAAATCGGCATTTACTATTTTTGGAGTCAAATATGCCGATAAATCGGCAAAATTGGCAGCCCTGATTACAAGAAACAAGATACTGGGTTTCTTTTTCTTTCACGATATAACGGAACTGCAATCTGAAGAATATACTTGTCTTCATCAAGGCCTCGGAATGGAAGACCTAGAAACCTCTGTTTTGGAACTCGTCCGGAAACTCGAATGCGATTGATGAAGAGGAGAGAAAACAAATATGAGGAAACATAATGGATCAACATGGTCCAAGTGGGAACCAGCCCCTTTTGTTACGGACAGATTTCACTCTCTATAACCTAACCTAACCATGACCTGTAGAAACACTGCGTTTGTAAGTGCTGTTAAGACATAAATATGTAATGTTCCCACATTTTATGTTCAGAAAAGAGTTATGTGGAATGTTTTCTATCATCATCGTAAAATTTCATAAAAAACATGTCATTTATCACACTGTACGGAAGATGGACAAGAAATTGTACTCTTTTTTTTTCAGATATTATGGAGTTAAAAGTTTATTAGTCAGTTGTGGTCGATATTGGTCAACATGAAACATTTAGTCGAATTTTAAGATTTACCTTCCAGGATTTATTTTTTTTTTTTTGGCAACACTGCGGTTATTAGATTTTGAATTTTTCTATCTCGAAAATCTTCCGGCAAACAAACGAACAGAAAGACGGACTTCACTATTTAAAATTTGGGTTTGAACAAAAATATATATGTGTATTTATAATCTTTATACTATAGTGGTGAATATAGAAATGAATGAAGAACATATGACGATATTCCATACCTATGGATTTAAAATATTCGATTTGTGAAAATTCTATACAATTTCCTTTGGGCGGAAATCATTGGTAAAAATTAAATTCGGAACTCTTTGTTTTGATTTCTTTTATAAATAATAATATACGATATATATTTTGGTTCTATATCAACAACTAAATAATCACACAAAACATAGACAAAAAAATAATAATAATAATCTCAACTAAATTCGAGTTAATTTCAAAATGAGTAAACAAATAATTATTTCGAAAATACTTTAAAAAAACATAGAATTTGTGGCTTAGGCCATCAATTGCCAATGATGTGAATAAGGGATGAGAACGACAATGAGAATGTATGAAATATAAAAAATGAGTACATTTAAAAAATAAAATAACAAATGGCTAACTTAAACTACAATTATTTCGAGCGTTTTTACTGAAGCTAATTCAGAGGGTTAGTTGTCTAAGGTTTAGCTTATGGTATTATTGTAGGTTTTACTTTAAAAAGGTATAAAAACTAGTGGTTTGATTCGATTTGATTTGTGTATGAGTGTTTGTGTGAGTGTCACTTAGAATTAGAAAAAATCTTAGACATTTTACTTTAAAAGGACATTTGGACATTTGTTACTTTTCTCAATATTACAATTTCGTTCAAGTATTAAAATAATATGGAACCTAATTAGATCACTTTATACAAAAAGAAATTAAAAAATAATATATTGTTGGTATTATATTAATGGTGATGATGGCGACGAAGACGATGACGATAATAATTGAGGAAAGGAAATAGGATGATGTCGATAGGAAAGGATAGAGTTACAATAGGAAAGTGTTTACATATAAACTTTTGTGACGGTTGGAGGACTGGAGGAAATATATATTTACATAACTATACACTTTCGTTGACGTCGCTTTTGTGGTTCAGGTCTTAGTACGGCCCGCACAGCCTCTTCGAATACCTATGGCCAAGGCAATTGAGGAATGTCATTTAAGGGAAATAAAGGATTGGATTTTGTCAGTTTTATATTGTAGTGAAATATATTCATTTGGTTACTCACCTGTTTTAGACCTCGTTGTGTTAACGCAGAACATTCCATATATTTAACAGCTCTAATTTTATTCGCTAATTTTTGTCCTTGTTCTCTTTTCAGTGGCGCTAATCCTTGTTCTGCCAGTGCACTAAGTGTTTCACGATCTTCACGTAAATCAATTTTTGTGCCTATGGATATTAAAAGGTATAAATTAATAGAGAAACTATTAAATTTAAATATATGGTAAAATTAAAAAAAAAAATTGTTTTGTATGAATGCGAAAGTACTGAATGAATTTATTTTTACCCTAATGGTGAGTCACCATGGTGTTGCAATGGTTAGTATGACCGCTTTCCATACACAGGGTCTTGGGTTCGAACCCAGTTTCGACCAAACACCAAAAAGTTTTTCAGCGGTGGATTATTCCCTCTCCCCCAAAAATGCTGGTGCCATTCCTGATTGTTGCAAAGCTTTTCACCACTGTGGTATCACAATGGACTGAATAGTCTAAGTGAGCCTGAAATATTTGGCTGCCACTTTACCTAACCTAATATAACCTAGACCAATCTCCCGATTTGACTTCCTGAAGGCATAGAAGCACGGTTGGCAATCGTGCTAAAAATAATCTACCAAGATTTGAAGAAAATGAAAAAAAAATATACAAAATCCTATTTTAAATTTTATGAACAAATCTTTTTGTATATAGTCTCCCATTACCTGTCAAAGTTTTATTTCTATAGAAAATTGTTAAAATTGTATTTCTACAGAAAATATTGTCAAAATTATATTTCTATAGAAAATTTTGTCAACATATGTTAAAATTTTATTTCTATAGAAAATTTTGTCGAAATTTTATTTCTATATAAAATTTTGTCAACATTTTATTTCTGTAGAAAATTTTGTCAAAATGTTATTCTATAGAAAATTTTGTGAATTTTTTTGTTCTATAGAAAATTTTGTCAAAATTTTTGTTCTATAGAAAATGTTGTCAAAACTTTGGTTATAGAAAATTTTGTCAAAATTTTTACTCTATAAAAAATTTTGTCAAAATTTTTATTCTATAGAAAATGTTGTCAAAATTTTTGTTCTACAGAAAACTTTGTCAAAATTTTATGCCTATAGAAAATTTTGTCAAAATTTTTGTTCTATAGAACATTTTGTCAAAATTTTTGTTCTATAGAAAATTTTGTCAAAGTTTTTGTCAAAATTTTTGTTCTATAGAAAATGTTGTCAAAACTTTGGTTCTACAGAAAATTTTGTCAAAATTTTTACTCTATAAAAAATTGTGTCAAAATGTTTATTCTATAGAAAATGTTGTCAAAATTTTTGTTCTATAGAAAAGTTTATCATAATTTTGTCAAAATGTTTTATAGAACTAAAATTTTAGCAAAATTTTCTATAGAAATAAAATTTTGACAAAATTTTCTATAGATATAAAATTTTGACAAAACATTCTGTACAAATAAAATTTTGACAAAATTTTCTATAAAAATAAAATTTTGACAAAATTTTCTATGGAAATAAAATTTTGACAAAATTTTCTATAGAAATAAAATGTTGACAAAATTTTCTATATAAATAAAAATATTGACAAAATTTTTATTTATATAGAAATAGAATTGTTATTCTATAGAAAATTTTGTGCATTTTTTTGTTCTATAGAAAATTTTGTCAAAATGTTTGTTCTATAGAAAATTTTATCAAAATGTTTGTTCTATAGAAAATGTTGTCAAAACTTTGGTTCTATAGAAAATTTTGTCAAATTTTTTACTCTACAAAAAATTTTATCAAAAATTTTATTCTATAGAAAATGTTGTCAAAATTTTTGTTCTATAGAAAACTTTGTCAAAATTTTATTCCTATAGAAAATTTTGTCAAAATTTTATTTCTACAGAAAATTTTTTTCAAAAATTTATTTCTATAGAAAATTTTGTCGAAATTTTATTTCTATAGAAAATTTTGTCAACATTTTATTTCTGTAGAAAATTTTGTCAAAATTTTTGTTCTATAGAAAATTTTGTCAAAATTTTTGTTCTATAGAAAATGTTGTCAAAATTTTTGTTCTATAGAAAATGTTGTCAAACTTTGGTTCTACAAAAAATTTTGTCAAAATTTTTACTCTATAAAAAATTGTGTCAAAATGTTCATTCTATAGAAAATGTTTATCATAAAAATGTTTATCATAATTTTGTCAAAATGTTTTATAGAACTAAAATGTTGACAAAATTTTCTATAGAAATAAAATTTTGACAAAATTTTCTACAGAAATAAAATTTTGACAAAATTTTCTATAGAAATAAGATTTTAACAAAATTTTCTATAGGAATAAAATTTTGACAAAATTTTCTATAGAACAAAAATTTTGACAACATATAGAAAATGTTGTTATAATAAACATTTTGACACAATTTTTTATAGAGTAAAAATTTTGACAAAATTTTCTGTAGAACCAAAGTTTTGACAACATTTTCTATAGAACAAAAATTTTGACAACATTTTCCATAGAACAAAAATTGTGACACAAATTTTCTATAGAACAAAAATTTTGACAAAATTTTCTATAGAACAAAAATTTTGACAAAATTTTGAATAGAACAAAAATTTTGACAAAATTTTCTACAGAAATAAAATGTTGACAAAATTTTCTATAGAAATAAAATTTCGACAAAATTTTCTATAGAAATAAATTTTTGAAAAATTTTTCTGTAGAAATAAACTTTTGACAAAATTTTCTATAGGAATAAAATTTTGACAAAGTTTTCTATAGAACAAAAATTTTGACAACATTTTCTATAGAATAAAAATGTTGGCAAAATTTTTTATAGAGTAAAAATGTTGACAAAATTTTCGATAGAACCAAAGTTTTGACAACATTTTCTATAGAAAAAAAATTTTGATAACATTTTCTATAGAACAAAAATTTTGACAAAATTTGCTATAGAACTAAAATGTTGACAAAATTGTCTATAGAAATAAAATTTTGACAAAGTTTTCTATAGAAATAAGATTTTAACAAACTTTTCGATAGGAATAAAATTTTGACAAAATTTTCTATAGAACACATATTTTGACAAAATTGACTATGGGAATAAAATGTGGACAAAATTTTCGATAGAACAAAAATGTTGATAAAATTTTCGATAGAAATAATGCGAAGAATGGCTCTTCTTTTCGCTCCATCACTCTTGGGATACTCGAAAAACTGTCAGTTGTCTAGCGCATCTCTTCGAACCTGTCACCGTCACTCCGCCAAAGATGACTGAAATTCCACAATCCAATCTCTTGCAGCGGGCTCTAACTGTTGGCCACAACAAACGCAGCACACCGGCATTACTGAGGTGGGATAATCCACCGCTGAAAAACTTTTATGTATTCGGTCGAAGCAGGAATCGAACCCACGACCTTGTGTGTAAGGCGGGCATGCTAACCATTGCACCGCGGTGGCTCCATATATTGTCTTTGAATTTCCCTGATGAAGAATACATACTTCAAATAGTCGGAGATCGATATTTCCATATTTCTAACTCCGCTTCAGTCTTGAAATGTGAAATCTCGTACATTTAGACAATCAAAAGATATTGAACAATGTGATTCACGCAGATTGCATGGAGATGACTACTTATGAAAAATTACGCACTACGGATTGCATGAAACACTAACACTTTTTAAAATTTTGCAACATTTCCACCTTATAGGGTTTGATTCAAATGATTGTATTAGGTCAAAACCCTTATATTCATAATTTAGTATAAATATAAATTTTGTAATAAATAAATAATTTACATTAACACTATACTTACCAACTAATATTATGGGCGCATCTGGGCAGTGGTGTTTTATTTCGGGATACCATTTTGAGGTGACATTTTCAAATGATGATGGACTCGCCACTGAGAAACATATCAGAAAAACATCAGTTTGTGGATATGAAAGTGGTCGGAGTCTATCATAATCCTCTTGTCCAGCTGTATCCCATAGACCCAGTGATACCTGTATTGTGTCCACTTGCATTGGCGCTGAATAGTTGTCAAAACTTTTCATTTGCCAAACAGAAATGGGAAACGGGAAACATACAAAACAAATAGATACCATTAACACAATATATCCGTATCAAGAATTTTCATAAGGAAAATGATGAAACACTTACACTGTAGGCACATATTCACCGGGAAAACTGTCTGTGGTATATGATATTAACATGCATGTCTTGCCGACCGTACCATCGCCAACGACAACACATTTGATGGGTCTTCCTGTTGACATCTGCAAAAAAAAAAGACAAAAATGGTAATGAAGGCATGTTATACTAGCCGTTATATCGTTCATGTTACGCTCTATTCCCTTGCGGTGTTGGTGACATTGTTCCAGTGGTTTGTTGTTGGCTTTTTGTCACTGCTAAGTGTGTTGAAATTTACTAAAGACTACAACTTTTGTAAATAAAAGTGTTCTGTATTTTTTCATTTGGAATTCATTGAGTCAAAAACACAAAAGCACCCATTGCAATTGTGCAGCAGACAGCCAGAGGCTATTAATGAATCCATGGTTAGTGGTTGGCCGACGATCGCATTGCATGCAATACAAGCAATACTTTAAGAATTATCTTCTAATTAAATTGATTAAAGCTATTGTTTCAGGAATTTGTAGAATGTTTTCTAGATTAGTGACTTAACAGTATAAATGCAAGAACACGCCCAAGAAATACATGTTTTTTGTTTCAATCCTCTTTGTTATTTTGAATTGCAACAGCCCGTTACAAAGGTGAAAACTGATGTGTGTTTTATTCGTTTTTTATTTTCCAAATTAAAGCGAAGAAATGAAGAGTAAAATGGATATTGCAATCTTTTATCCACTTTTTTGCACTTTTGGATTGAAAACATTGAGATTTCCAGATTCCAAAAAAAAAAATTATCTGGATGAGATTTCTCAGTTAAGAAGAAACGTAACCACAGATAAAATCATTATTAAAAAAATCTAATTGATCCCGATTATTAAATATTTTATATGAAAATATTATCCAATAAACTGCATCTGTTTCTGAGACTGGATGTCAGTAGGAGTATTTGATACCCACGTAATCGATAAGACACAAGCAAGGTAGGTCCTCCTATCGTATTCCCATATACGACCAGCCAATGTCTTTCGGATCTTATTTGTGCTCCCTACATTTTTGCCAACTATGTTAAAGAGGAACAAGTTGTCAAAGGTAACGTTAGGTTTTGGGGATTTGGGGATGAATATTGACTAAATAGGAAAATATTATCAAAACTTGGATTTATTCGACGTGAGAATTATCCACAATCAAACAGAAGGATATGCTTGATGTTATATTAGGTAGGGGTAGGCACTAGAGCTCGACCGAAGAATCGGTTTCGGCATTAGGCCAAAAGGCGATAATCGACCATGAATCGGCTTTCGGCGTCAGAAGGCCGTTTAACTGTAGCATATATTTTATTTAAACCTGTAACGACGAGTTTCTTCGGGTTACTGGCGTGATTTTAGGGAAAATACATTTTCTAAAAGTTCTCAAGAGAATAATATTAAATCCCTTTTTACGATTGCGTCTTCTTCGACATCGCAGAGTGGCTTCAAATTGCTTTTTTGGAAATAATTCTGAAATTAATTTTGAAAGGATAAAGATCGACTTCAGTAACAGGTACGAAGAACTCATGGTCGAGTTCGTCTGTTAGTCGTCCGTGCCTACTAGAGCGTGGCCGAAGACGATGCTCAGCCAAAACAAAGCAATAATCGGCCGAAGATGTTTGGAGTGTTTTACTTCAATTTTAGCATATTGAACAATGACATAAAAAATACCAAGCTTAGCACAGCTCTTTATGGAGCTAAATACCTAGATTTCCAATTTCATGGAAATGGGATGAAAATTGCTGCTTCCGCGCCATTCGGTCTATATGGTGAATATTTGGAAACAGGACCCATCTTCGAACTTGACTTTCTTGCAGAGAAAAAAAGAGTTTTTGCAAAATTGCAGCACGATAGCATCATTATTGAAGGATGTAGCATAATTGCTGCAGAGGTATTTTAGAAACGTAAACAGGTTTGTCAAAAATGCTGAGTAGCGGTCCATGTTTGGGTATAGCCCCTATATAGACCGATCTACCGATTTTACTTCTTGAGCGTATAGAAACCGTAGATTTTATCCATTTTGCTTGAATTTGGAAATCTAGAGGCATTTTAGAAACGTAAAGAGGTGTGTCAAAAATGGTGAGTATCGGTCCATGTTTTGATACAGCCCCCATATAGACCGATCTCCGATTTTACTTTTTGGGCTTGTAAAAACCATAGTTGTTGTCCAGTTTGCCTGTAATTGAAAATCTGGACGGTTTTTTGGACTATAAATAGGTGTGCAAGAAATGATTTTATTGTTTGGGATTTGCGATTTGTCTAAAATTGTAAATATAATGGTATTTTAGACTCACAAAAACGTGTATCGGATTTAGTTTTTATCGACCCATTTGGCAAGGCCTCCATATAAACCGATTTCACTTCTTGAGGGTTCATATATATATGAACATCTACAGATTTTAGATTTCAAATCAAGGCGTTATTTCATCGGTTTCTTACACACATACAAGAGATGTTAATGATTCCTCTAAAACTCAAACAAAATCCAGAATTTGATCTCATCTTCATAGGTAAAATCTTTGTGAGAATGTCTGTCATCAAACCCCCCTGAAATTTCAAAGGAAAGTATAATATTTGATTCATGGTGTTGGGTACTTAATATTCGGCCCGGCCGAACTTACTGCTGTATATAATTTTTTTTTTTTGTTTTTTGGGGATATTAATAATTTTCTTTTATTGTATAAGTAAAAGTTGCAAATGGGAATCAAATATTAACAATCACAATTACTTGAATTTGGGTTTACACAAATCAATTTCTTCTGATGCCATTGTTTACAAAAAAATCCTCATTTCCCCTTATCAATAAAAGTTACACAAATCTCAAAACCAAATCAAATCCATGTATTAACGAGTTCACACATAATGAGCACACCTCTCTATTTATCTTTCATTGTTCCATCATTATTTCCGCTCTACTTGGTATTGCTGTAATGTGGCTACATATCATACAATACAATTAAAACATTCCTGCCCACAGTACAATGACCATTATAATCATCAGCATAAAGGTGATTCTGATCATGTATGGAATTATGCTTTTGCAAATTCCAAAAAAAAAAACACGAATATGCTCCCAAATCATATGCACACTTAGGGCTATGAAATCAAAAAAAAAAAAAAAACAAAACGAAAACATTTCAAAGGAGTGCCACAATAACCATAAACATCACAGAAACCCATTAACGCTGACACAAGATACGTATGACGGTGGCTACTGTGACCAAGCCAAACCAAATGAAATTAAAATAAATAATAATAATAATAAAAGCGCCAAGCAGAGAAATACCCAAAAAAAAATATTTAAGAAAACTACAACAAAAAAAATGTGAACATCAAATGGAGGACAGACAGACGACCGGACAGACCCGTAAAAATAGAATACAAACGGAATTTGTCACAGAAAATATTGTGGAAGCGCTAAACTGAAGAAACTGGAAAGAAAACAGCGAAAGCATGACGGCATTCATTGTTAGTTTTGCAAAATGGGATGAATATGAAGAACGAAACGAAAATCAAATTCAAAAAATAGATCGCATTGCCTAAGCCGCTAACCCATCAAACGCATCATCAAATTAAGTATCTTAGGGGGTGTGGGATGAGGAGAATCTGTGATCATTATGATAAATTTTCAAAATGACATTAAGGGATTTACACAATATGTTGTAAAGGGAACAACAAACACCGTCACAGACAAAGAAATGTTACGAAGGCATACATATGTATATTTAATGCGACACTGCTATACACTACTCAAAGTTTTTCCCTTTAGATGGAATCATTTCAGTTGAAAAAAATTTGGTTTTCTTTCTATGAAATTTAAAATTGGAAATAAGCAAAAGTTGAAACAGTGGAGACAGTGGAGACAGCAAATGAGGGTTGTCCATAAAACTGAATGAAAAGCAGTTATTTCAAATTTCATCCGTTTTCTCCGACACACCTTCCAGTAGCAAGAGGCACTTGGAAGCTTTGGGGATGCAATTGAATTCGATTAGTAGAACTTAAAGGTTACAAAAAGGCGACCTTGATTTTTTTCTGGAAAAATGTTGATTAGTCAAAAAATCACTTTCAATTATGTAACCCTTTGCACATCAACTGCTACCCCACGAAGTATTAAGAAACAAATCCACGATCTCGTATTGAGACATCTCCGTTGAATGTAGGCGAGATAGCTGATAAAGTAGGCATTTCAAAAGATTTGCAAGTCCATATCCTGCATGAAATTGCACGAATGGCGTGATATGTGCCGTATTTTCTTCAGGCCAGACATAAAACTTAACCATGACTTTTCAGTACCACGTTTGGTCGGAAAAAATCGGTGTTGTTTTGTAACAGTCGACGAAACATAGATCAACTGCGAAACCGTCCTCCCCATAATAGGCCTCATCGCTTGGATAAGTGTTGCCACTTGTGCCAAAAATAATCTACCAAAATTTTGGATCGTAAATGTATAGGATTTTTAATGTTTTAACGATCTAAAGAAAATTTTGTCAAAATTTTATTTCTATACAAAATTTTGTTAAAATTTTATTTCTATAGAAAATTTTGTTAAAATTTTATTTCTATAGAAAATTTTGTTCAAATTTTATTTTTCTATAGAAAATTTTGTTAAAATTTTAGTTCTGTAAATTTTTTTTATAGAAATTTTCAAAATTTTATTTCTATAGACAATTCTCCCAAAATTTCAATTCCATAGAAAATTTTGTCAACATTGTCAAAATTTTGTCAAAATTTTAATTTCTACAGAAAATTTTGTCAAAATGTTATTTCTATAGAAAACTTTGTCAAAATTTTATTTCTTTAGAAATTTTTGTCAAAATTTTATTTCTATAGAAAATTTTGTCAAAGTTTTCTTTCTATAGAAAATTTTATTTCTATAGAATATTTTGTCAAAATTTTATTTCTATAGAAAATTTTGTCAAAATTTTATTTCTATAGAAAATTTTGCCAAAATTTTATTTCCATAGAAAACTTTGTCAAAATGTTATTTCTTAGAACATTTTGTCCATTTTTTTTTTTTGTATAGAAAATTTTGTCCAAATTTTATTTCTAAAGAAAATGTTGTCTAAATGTTATTACTATAGTAAATTTTGTCAAAATTTTATTTCTATAGAAAATTTTGTCAATTTTTTTTTTTAATAGAAAATTTTGTCCAATTTTTTTCTATGAAAAAATATGTCAAAATATTATTTCTATAGAATATTTGGTCAAAATTTTGTTTCTATAGAAAATTTTTTAAATTTTTTTCTATAGAAAATTTTGCCAAAAATTTTAATTCTATAGGAAATTTTGTCAAAATTTTATTTATATAGGAATTTGTCAAAAAATTTAGAGGAATCTGTAGGCATTTGTCAAAAAATTTTGTCAAATATTTATATTTATAGAAAATTTGTAAATTTTTTTTCTATACAAAATTTAGTCAAAAAAAATTTTTTTTTTTGAAAATATTGCCAAAATTTTATTTCTATCGAAAATTTTGTCAAAAATTTATTTCTATAGAAAATTTTGTCAACATTTTATTTCTATAGAAAATTTTGTCAAAATTTTATTTCTATAGTTATCATCTCACACTGAGATTTTCTATCCTAAGTGAAGCGTTGAATAATTCACATCATAAATTGTTCGAAACCTTGACAGTGATCATACTCGATGAGACACTGTGCGGATTTGTGCCTATATTAACACCAAAGGGGAAAAATAATTTTGGAATATTTTATGTCCTTGAAAAGTTACATATATTTTTAAGAGCCTTATTTGTACTTCCCGTAATGAGCTTTGATTTGTTCGACTACCATTTCCATTCTTAACGGTTTTCAGAAGCGTGTGATCTTATTTGGAGGCCTGGTCTTAGTTGGGTCAAAAGGATCCTCGTCTGTCTTGAAAGGTCACTTCTTCACGGAACATAGTTACTGTTAGGCAGACCGTAATTTGCCAAGGGATCTCCATTTTATAGACGAATCTAAACGGCGTTTCACATTACTTTGAAACCATTTTGAGAAGCTATGGAACGTCTCCAGCATTAGTGAGAGGGGGTAATCCACCGCTGTCAAAACTGCGATTGAACACATGACCCGTGGAAGGCCGGCCTGCTTACCTTTGCACCACGAAATGCTGCTTCATCCAGAGGCTTTGCCGTGAACCTGCACTGATCGCTCTTACTCGCATTTCTATCAGGTTACAGTAGAGGATTTACTCTACCTATTGGGGAATTTTGTAAGGTGGACAACTCACAATAGATTCACACCATATTCAAAATCAACATAGAAATTCCTTTTGGGCCCATTTATTTGGAGTCATTTCTTTGTTATTGTGGTAAGGAATGTAAATTTTAATTTTTTATTGGAACCTATCATTCGTACATAAGGGACATTGGGATCGACCCACAATGACAACTACCATGATTGTAGGAATAAAAGTTTTCTTTCTGTCTACTAAATCATCAATGACAGAAGTAGCAAAGATGAGAACGAAAACAAATTGGGGTAGAGTGGTCTCAATGAGGAATGACTGTGCCGGTCATGACTGCCATACGAAAAAGAGTCAAGAGTGCTCGACTCGTTTAAAACCAAATTGCCGCCGTCTTCATTCATCCAATCCAATATGTCTTCACTGCCATCGTTTACAGGTCCCTTTCTGTCTAATGGAAAATCGGCGAGCGATTCCCATCTTAAAAATAAACTCAATTAATATTAAGAAAAATCGTACACAATCATTTTACCCCTCTTTGCGTTTTTCAGAAATGAAACAAAAAATCCCCATCACATTATGCGAACATACATAGGCAGGCATCATCAAGTGGCATCGTTGTCTGCTGCCATTAGAATCACATTCGACGTGCATTGTTGATGGCGGTAGTCCATTCTCAATTATATCTCTGTAATATCTCTAAAAGGGGATGTGAGTGGGAGTGTGCATGGTCATGTATGTAGGATGTAGGAGTGGGGATAAAAGTGTACGGTGATAAGACGAGTGGGATTTTTTCAAATTTATTTTAAAGCCAAATAAAGCCAAATCTTCAAATAACAAAAATTGTATATGCCATGCTGGCCAATTAATAAAGGAGAGAAAAGAAACTTTATCATCGAATGCAACCAAAATGCTAATGGAAAACAAAACACCAGCGACCAGCTATAACATGATACAGGCCAAACCAAATCAAAGCCCGGCAAACCGATGCAATCATCAAATATCATTTTATGGTTTGCTATCATGGATGGCTGTTAATGCAGCTCGCAGTTTAGAAATAGAAATATGCAAGTTTTTATTGGAAACAAATAGCCCACGTAAATTATTTATAAATACGTCCGTCCATCCATGCAAGATGATGTATTATTCAAAAGCCTTTCATTGATTATAAATGCCATGGGGATCAAAAAAAGACGTTGTAGAAAAGGCAATGTCCTCATTTCGTTTTTTTCTGTAATAGTCTTAGAAAGAATGTTAGCGACGTACACTGGATGGATGGAAAAAGTGAAAATAAAAAGAAATAGACTTATGCCTTTAGACATTTGTCCATACTTTTTTTATACCAATGCTCTAGATTTGTTTGCAGATTCTATTAATATTACTTTCAATGGTGCTGCTACTATCATGATAATCAATCGCATAGGTCATCCTCAATATTGTGGGAATAGAAAAATAGTACACACAAACAGGACATAGAGGAAAACATTATGCGGGTTAAATGATACTAAAACTGCAGGTAAGAAAAGTGCTATCTTCGGTATGACTGTATTCTGCTATATGAATGTGGTACTAAAGCGGAATCCATGATTTAGTCATGGTTAGCTCTTCCAACTTATATTATCGTGTGTTCTAGCCCAAATTTGAAGGGCCTATCAGTTTTTTATAATATACATGGATTAGTAGTCTAAGCGATTTTTTATAAATAGTTATCAGGGTATAAATCACATTGTTATCAGGGTATAATAAAGAAATGTCCTTACCAGAAATATTGATCTTAGACCCCATAAATCGATTGACTCAGAATTTGATGAATTTACTTCAGGGTTTTGTTTTGACCATGTACGAATGATATTGAATTTGGACAAATAAGAAATTTGTAAATCCAATATAGATGTAGCTCCCCTATATATTTATCGCCTGATTTCGACAAATGGGTTTATAGGTTTAGGTTTAAGTGACATCCTGCCTTTTTTCAGGATTACTTAAACTTTTCATTGGTTCATACTGCGCTTATTTACTAACCACCGATCGTCTTCGAATTTGACACAATGTAAGAGCAGCATACTACAAGTGTGCAAAATATCATTACAATCGGTCAAGATTTAGCTTCCATATATATGTATATCGCATGGTTTGGTTTAAGTAATATTTTACAAGAATATTTACAAGGATATTGGTTAAATCTCGCAAAAGATATGTGGTCAATTGTGGGTTGTGATATATTTCCACAAGTCGGAGCTTAATTTAAAAATTCGACCATTCTCTGGAAAGTTAGGCATTACAGTGTGTAGGATATGACTACGATATGGGGAAATCGTCACAGAATTTTGTGTAAAATGTGAGTATTTTGGTCATATTAAATCAAGACACACTTAAATAGCTTATTAAATGTATTCTCTGTGGAAACTATCGAGTCAATTGGAGGAAACTCCCATTGAAAATGGGTCTAAAATATGAAACATTCTACCGTATTTCCCCGAACCGATTTTGACCAAATTTGATATACATAGTTAGAATAATAATCCTACTATCTCAGCAAAAAACGTAAAAGGGAGAATAATTTTGGCCTCCGTGGTCATATGTGTATAAATCGGGCGAAAGATATATATATGGGTGCTATATCTAAATCTCAACGGATTTCAACCAAATTGGACACACTTAACAATACTATTTAACGTAGTCCTAATGCAAAATTTGAAGCAACTCATGGCAAAACTCTGGCTTTTGAAACCATATAAGCATTGGCGTAGCTAGGGGGGTGCTGGGGGGGGGGGCGTAGCCCCCCCCCAGAATAGTTCTTGCCCCCCCCCCCCCCAGAATAATCAAAGCTACAGTTGTTTTATATTTTAATTCAAGCTTTGCGATGTGTTTAATCCAATTAAGATTGTGGCAGAGAGAGTATGTTAAGCATATTTTTTAGTATTGATATTTACATTACAATTAAAAACACGAAATAAAAACACTAAAAGGAAACTTGAGACGCACATTTTATAACTACGTTGATTAAAATCATAAATCGTCACATGCCCAATTTACCATCTAAAATCGTCAAAATCACGAAAAATCCACAGAGTTGGCACCGCTGCTCTCGACAGTTGCTTCGTTGTATTCTGTTCTCAGAGAATTTTTAAAAACTGATCGAAGATAGACGTTTTATAATATTCAATTTATTTTTTGGCTTTTATTTAATTTTTTATTCTTAGTATTTTTTATACACGATGAATATGTTAAATTTATGTTTTGCTTTATGATTTCTAGTCCTGTTTTAAAACACACATTTTAAATAAAATTTAAAAATCATATGTTTGTTGTCTTGAATTAAAAATAAATTACAAACAATATTTTTCAAACACATACTTAAAGCAATGCTTTTATTTTTTGTTATATTAAATAATGGTAAGTTGCTATTTGATTATTTATAGCGGTGTCGTGGAACCGGCTCCCACACACAATAAAATATTTTTTGTCTTCAACCATGAAATTAATTGATCTAATTAATTATGCCCTTCACCACTACTGTGGTACAGGGTATAATAAGTTTGTGCATTTGTATATAACGCCAAGAAATAGTGGTCATAGACCCATCTTTTAGTATACCGATCGGGTAAGAATTAAAATCTGAGTCGATTTAGCGATGTCCGTCTGTCTGTCTGTCTGTCCGTCCGTCTGTCTGTATATGTAATTTTGTGCACAAAGTACAGCTCGCAATTTAAGTCCAATCGTCCTCAAATTTGGCATAGGGCCGTTTCTTGAGACAGAGACAATTGCTATTGTTTTTGGAAAAAATCGGTTCAGATTTAGATATAGCTGTCATATATAATTATCTACGATGTGGTCATAGTTAGCGTGTTTATCAACCGATTTTCTTGAAATACCGTACATCCAAATATTTAATGAATCTCGCAAATCTTGCAAAATATCAGCCAAATCGGTTCAGATTTAGATATAGCTACCATATATATCTTTCGTCCGATTTAGACCCATATGACCACAGAGCCCAAAGTTTACTACCGATCTTCATGAAATTTTTCACAGAGGGTAGAATTGGCATTCTACCAATGCTTGGTACACTTGATTGAAATCGATTCAAATTTAGATATAGATCCCATATATATCTTTCGTCCGATTTGAACTTATATGGCCACAAAAGCCAGAGATTTGCCGTGATTTGCTTCA
The DNA here is from genome assembly GCF_050003625.1 of Haematobia irritans. Classification (NCBI taxonomy): domain Eukaryota; kingdom Metazoa; phylum Arthropoda; class Insecta; order Diptera; family Muscidae; genus Haematobia; species Haematobia irritans. The sequence continues at coordinate 184,887,256 of NC_134397.1, read as the reverse complement.
AATTTTGCACAAGGGGTACGTTTAATAGTATCGTTAAGTGTGTCAAATTTTGTTAAAATCGGTTCAGATTTAGATATAGCTCCCATATATATCTTTCGTCCGATTTGAACTTATATGGTCTCAAAATCCAGCGTTTTGCCGTGATTTGCTTCAAATTTCGCACAAGGAGTACGTTTAGTAGTATAGGTAATTGTGCCAAATTTGGTTGAAATCGATTCAGATTTAGATATGGCTCCCATATATATCTCCCGTCCGATTTGCACTCATGTGACCAGGGGGGCCAAAGTTATACTCCCATTTACGTGAAATTTCGCATAGATAGCAGAATTATTATTCTAACTATACATGTCAAATTTAGTCAAAATCGGTTCAGATTGTATATAGCTCCCATATATACGTACACCAGAGTTGGGGAAATATGGTCGACTGTTTCATATTTTAGACCCATTTTCAATGGGATTTTCCTCCAATTGACTGGATAGTTTCCACAGAGAATACAAATATGGCCAAAATTCTCACAGTTTACACAAAATTCTGTGATGATTTCCCCATATCTTAGCCATATCCTACACACTGCAATGCCAAAATTTCCACAGAACGGATGAGTTTTAAATAAGGCTCCAAGTCGCCCTACACATATCTTGGCGAGATCTAACCAATATCCTTGTAAAATCGCCACTGCTGAGTAGCAAAAATTGTAAATATTACTCTAATTGTCCTATATCTCGAATACATATGTATCGCCTGAAAAATCATAAATCTCTTCTGTACAATTGCATTAAAATTTCTCTCGCTTCATATTTCCCATATTTTTTACTAACATTGTGTATCATCCCAGGGCGTTAGCCGATTTAAATTTTAATTCTAGAGTTTTTGTAGAAGTACAAAAAATTGTTTCCATTAAAAGTATTTGTATATGGAAATGCAAACCTTTATATAGCTCCCAGCAAATTTTAAGTAGTTGAGATGGTAACACAAATGTTTGTCTACATAGTGGTGAAGGGTATAATATAGTCGGCTCCGCCCGACTTTAGACTTTACTTACTTGTTTTTAATTGAAATGTATTCAATCAAAAAAAAAATGATAGTATCAATCATCAAAGCCAATTAAAAAATTAATTAATACAACTAATTTTTGCGATTGAGTTTTTTTGTTTTTGATTGATTTTGCTGCATATTGCCTTTAACACCGCAATAAAATTGAGGATGTATAGTTTTATCAATAGGGGTAATTTATCGCTTCGGAAATTTCGACAAAATTTTGAAGGCTATGCCCCCCCCAGAGAAAATTTCTAGCTCCGCCAATGCATATAAGTGCAAATCGGTCGAAAGATATATATGGGAGCTATATCAAAATCTGAACCAATTTAACCAAATTTAGCACATTGAATGATATTATTAAACGTACTCCTTGTGCAAAATTTGAAGCAAATCAGGGCAAAACCTGGCATTTGAGGCCATATTAGTCGAAATCGGACGAAAGATATATATGGGAGCTATATCTAAATTTGAACCGATTTCAACGAAATTTGGTACACTTAATGATACTATTAAACGTACTCCTTGCGCAAAATTTGAAGCAAATCTGGGCAAAACTCTGGCTTTTGAGGCCATATAAGTTCAAATCGGATGAAAGATATATATGGGATCTATATCTAAATCTGAACTGATTTGGCCGATATTTTGCATATCTTACGAAAGCCCCAAGATATTTGGCTGCCCGAAATTTTGAGAAAATACGTTGATAAATACGTCAATTATGACCAGATCGGTGATAAATATATATGGCAGCTATATCTAAATCTGAACCGATTTTTTTCAAAATCAATAGCGATTGTCTTTGAGCCAATGTAAAACTCTGTGTGAAATTTCAAGACGATCGGACTTAAACTGCGAGCTGTACTTTGCACACAAAATTACATATACAGACAGACGGACGGACGGACAGACAGGCAGACGGACATCGCTAAATCGACTCAGAATTTAATTCTAAGTCGGTCGGTTTAGTATAAACGATGGGTCTCAGACTTTTCCTTCTTGGCGTTACATACAAATGCACAAACTTATACCCTGTACCACAGTAGTGATGAAGGGTATAAAAAGCCACCGGTTGCAGTTCTCTGTTATCCACCCTATTTTAATGATTTTCTTTTTTTATACCTTGCGCGACACAGTGGAACAGGAGTCGAGATAGAGACATTGTGTCTTTGTCAATAACACTCAGCGTGGTCCCCCTTAGTCACTATGGTCATATTCAATCGAAAATATTGTCAACCAAAAAACTCGATATCGACTCCCGTGATCCGAAAAAAAAAATAGATTTCGATCAAAAGTTCTCGATATCGAATGCCGTGATTAGCCCTCAGATTTAGATATAGGTTTCATATATAGATGTCGCCCAATTTACACTCGTATGACGGCAGAGGCCCAAGTTTTACTCCTATTTACTTGAAATTTTGCACAGAGGGTAAAATTAACATTTTCGCAACGTCTTCCAAATTTGATCGAAATCGATTTAGATTTCGATATATATCCCGATATGCACTTATGCACTTCGCTCGATTTGCAATCATATGAAAACCGTAGCTCCAAATTTCACTTCGATTTACTTAAAACTCTTCACAGGAAGTACGATTGCCATTTTAGCTATGCATGCCACATTTGATCAAAATCGGCTCAACTTTAGACCCCCATATATGTGTTTTTCCGATTTTTGGACGTTAAAAAATGCTGATCAAATCGGTTCAGATTTGAATTTTAGTCTATGGGAACATAACCATATATATGTCACCCAAAAATTTGAGATGTTATCAAAAATGTAGATCTACAAAAAGTGGTGCAGGGTGCTATATTATAGCCATTCAATTTTAATGCTGCACTAATTATGCAAGTCAATCAAAATCAAAAATGCGCATGAATAAAGCCACATTACCAATCTGACATATGGCCTACCATCTTTCACCTATTTACCGATGTACCTCAAAATGTGTAATACTACACAAGACTTCATGGATTTAAAAAATATCGGTTCAGATTTAGATAAAATTCCCATGAATATGTTTACATACCAAAATTATTTTAATAATACCGCTCAAATGCTTAGAGCGGTTTAGGGTATGATCGTCGACCCCATCATATTTATGTTTTTTATAGCAACTTAAAAGATTAATCTTGCCCAGCGATTATTTTTTATAATTTTCGACGTGGATTAACTCAACTACAGTGCATCGATGAACTTAATTGAATGTTCGACAATGAAGCTCCGCCAAGGACCAGTGTTTATCAATTGTATGGTGAATTCAACCGAAGTCATAGTTCACTCCAAGACAAATTTCGTGAAAGTCGTCCAAAATCAGTTGTTGTTCCGAAATCTATTGATGCTGTACGCCAACTGGCATTGTAGGATCGTCATGTACCCTATCGTGGAACCAGCATATATTCCATATTGCATAAACATTTGACAGTATTGGATTCCACACAACTTGTCAGTCGCTGAAATAAAGGCGCGCTTCGATTGATCGAAAGATATGCTCAAAAAATGCGATCACATTAGCTCAAAACATGCCTATGATATCGTCACAGGTAATGTATCGTGGATTTACGCGTATGAGCCCGAAATTAAAAAGTAGTCGACTGTATGGGTGCTTCAAGATGAACTAAAACCAACAAAAGTTGATCACGCACGAAGCTCTATCAAGGAAATTATCGCCTCTTTTTTTCGGAAAAACTGGATATGCCGTAAACGTACCCTAGACCAATAAATAACAGTCGATTCTGTGTAGTACAAAACCATTCGTTTTCAGTTGTCGTCTAAGAAATGAGGAAATCCAACGGCCGAAGACGGATCACTCTTCAACACGACAATGCGAGCTCTCACAGGTCGGCTCAAACGACTGCAACCAGGAGGGTACAAAACGAAAGAGGCTACGCCATTCGGTTTGATTTTAGGAAAGACATTCAGTCAATAGACCACTTGATCGGCAATGACAGTAATGAGGGAATAGTGACGGCATTGGGGGCGTCATCTCAGTTAAAATCTGGAATAGCCAGGTACTTGAATAGTTACCACACCCTTCTGAACCCGGCAATTCAATAGTTTTGCCCGAATTGTCGACAGTCGTCTCACATCACGAGGCATCTCTTCGCGTTTCCTGCAAAGCCAACAGAGGCAGTTGTTCGGTATGCATGTTTTGGAGATAAGTTTAGGTTTAGATATAGTGGCAGCCCGATATTTCAGATTAGACTATTCAGTCCATTGTGATCCCACATTGGTGTACTTCTCCCTTATGACTGAGTGCTGCCCGATTCCATGTTAAGCTCAATGACAAGTGACCTCCTTTTTATAGCTGAGTCCTAACGGCGTTCCACATTGCAGTGAACAAGTTTTTGATGTTTTGTCGAAGCAGGAATCGAAACCACGACCTTGTGTATGCAAGGTGGGCATGCTAACCATTGCACCACGGTGGCTGTTTTGGAGATACCTCAATCAGAGGCAAAAAGAGGCAAAAGTTCTTCGACAATGGGTTCAAATGTGTTTGTTCCCTAATTCCTAAAAATGTAAAGCAACCCTCATTCTCCTATATCCCAAGAACCATTGCACCACGGTGGCTGTTTTGGAGATACCTCAATCAGAGGCAAAAAGAGGCAAAAGTGCTTCGACAATGGGTTCAAATGAGTTTGTTCCCTAATTCCTAAATATGTAAGGCAACCATACTCCTATATCCCAAGAATATCCTTGAGGTGCAGTCCTCATTGCATCTTTCCTATTTCATTAAATCTCTCTATTTAATCCCATTCGAGGACAAGAAATGGGTTCGACAACATTTCTTGCCCTCGTTGGTACAATTCAAACAAATTTGTGTTCATCCCTGTATAGAGTGTCGAGAGATCCTTTTCTGTGCCGAAATAATTCCAAATGGTGAATTGAAAAAATAAAGAAAGATCTAAACAATCAAGTGCAAGCCATACAAAATTTTATTCACGTCAGTGGTGTATTACATGTAGTCATCTACTCCGATTGGATAATGTTGCACTTAATGTTCTGAATGATATGGACTAAATAAACAAATATTAGAAAACTCTAATCTCAATTAAAGTTTATCATCGATATATATTTAAGTTGAGATAACAAAATTTCATATCGATATATATTTTGTTTGCTTTATCAGAGATATGGAGAAAGTCTACAAAAATTTCGATTTGAAAAGGGCTCACAGGTAAAAGCGTGTAAGTACACCGGTTGTGCTATTGTCACCGCGATTTGGCCGGGATTCAATATTTGAACACAACAAAAATAAAATCACAAAAAAAATTGTCATTAGAAATCAACAAAAACAACAAACAAAACAAAGGGCAGTGTGAAGATGGGGAGGAAAACAGCAGGAGAAAACTCAAAGAGGAACAACAACAAAAACAAAATACCGAAAATTGTGTGTACAACCCACAACCCGCATTATGTCGAGCAACTAATAAGAGTGTGTGTGGATGAATATGGTGTCGGTCGGACGGCCGGCCGCCGTCGAACGGCACGTCTCATATCTTTCCCTATGGAACAAACGGCTGGCTAGCTAGACTAGCCCTGTATATGCGTGCGTGCTGCTCCATCATTTATGTTGTTGCATGGATGAGTTTGTTTCTTGGCACTTTTTTGTTGCCTTTGCTGATTTTGTTTCTGGCATCGCAGCCGCCGTTAACGGTGTTGTTGTTTTTTTTTTGTTTGGGCGGAGGTTATTTGCAGCCACTGTGTCATTAATGGCGCTAACCATTTCACATACTGCACTGAATTTTGCCAGGATGTAGAAATAATATCCATAGTATTGAATACTGCTTCTAAAATAACTAAAATTTTTTGCAATTTTCGTTAAATTTACCTTTTTTGTTTGTTGGAAGTTATTCTGTTTCCTTTTGTTGTTGTTGGTGTCTATGAAGGAGGTTGTGGTGGTGGCGAGTGTATATTGGGTACTCTGTCGTCGGTCGTTTTTTGCTTAATCCTCTGTGCTCTTTGTTTCACTTCTAATTCTTTGCACACTTTTTCACACCTTAATTCGTTAAGCAATTGTTGACATCAATACATGTATTATTTATTATTTTTCCTATTTATTCGTTTGTACCATGAAACTTAATCACTTTTTTTGATTTTCACTCATCATTTTTTATATCGAAAACGCGACAATCCACTATAATTCACCTTTTCCCGAACTTCTTTTGACTGCTTGAACTTTTCTTCTTCTACAATCGACCAGAGACCGAAGTTGATTGTTATGGTTTTGACGGCGTAAAAATGTAGCTGACATTTTTCTGCGACATTCCTTATAGATTGACACAAGGAGTGTGAACACAACGACATCGGGAAAATTGAAAATGTTTTTTTTTTTGTTGAAATGAATTATTAAAGGAAACTTTACTTTTTAAATTAGTTAAATTATAAATATAAAATAGTTCACAATCAATTCCTTATGCTATGTTCCCACCGACTCGTTTTCGTCATTCGTTTTTCCAAAACATTTCACCGTTCACACCGGGTTGAGATGTTTTAGTTTGACAGTTACCATGGAAACTAGAAATTCACATTAAAGCCTAGTACTAAGATAACGTATTCGCACGAAAAACTGTTATACTCCATATAAAAAACGTTAGCGCGGAATATATGCGAAATCTTTGTTTTGAGCATTTTCAAACACATACTTATACAACCCTGGATTTTTCGCACGAAAAAATAGGCAGGTATATTATTTCGCATAAATAAGTTAACATCCCTGGGCTTGAGACCCTATTTACCGAGATAAATGAAGATATTCGTTTTTCGCAAAAACGAACTTAGTACTAGGCATAAAGGTGGGTATTAAGTTCGAGTTTAGCCGCTAATTTTCACTAAAGTGAAAACTAAATGAGTAAAAAACGTCATAAAATTATACATATTTGTCGCAGATTTCATTATAACTTGATGGGGAATATCCCAAAGCAAATTTTCACTAAATTTATATTCCTTAAAATGGATTATTAGAGAAAAGTAATCGTGAAAAATTGACGATTTTAGCGGCTAAACTCGAACTTAATACCCACCTTTACTCGAAATTCACATATATGCAACCTATGTCCAAATAATTACCGCGAGCGCAAAGGGAAAATTTTTTTTATGTTATTTTCACATGTCCATGTTCTTAAAAGCCTTATGGCGTTTTCTTTTCTTGTAAAAAATGCACACTTTTTTGCATTTTGCCCGGAAAATGTACTCTTTAGGTTCTTTTCTAAAAAAACAGGCAAAAGTGCGAAAAGGCTTCGAATTCTGTTGTGAAAATAGCGCCACGCATAGAGGCAAATTACGGGCATTTTCAGCACTGCCAACAAACGAGAGTGCTGCAATTACCCTGTTTCCTTCTTTGAATTCTTTTCTGCCCGCTGAAATGATAGCATTTTTTTAGGTTGCTGGTAACATTTTAAAAATGCGCATTCTGTACAGACAAAATGAAGGCAAAGCACTTTTTTCAGAAAAGAAAACACCATTAGTTTATTCCCAACAAACACAAGGATGAGCATTTTTCAACATTATTTTAAATGGGCTTGGAAAATGCTTGCTTTCAACAAATTTTCCAATAGGTTTGAAGCATTAAAATGAAATTTAGTTTGAAAAGTTGTTTCTAATATGTTGAGAAATTTTTGCTAAAGCTGAGTACTATGTTCAGTTTTCAAGCTGAAAACTAGCTTATTTTCACGGTTACTTTTTTTAATCAATTAATTTCGAAATATTAAATGGATCGCAATCAATACATTGGATCTTTTCCATCCATAATTTGAAGAGACTTGATAAAAATGTTATCGTCTTCATATATATTTTTGCACTTTTAATTTAGTGTTTTGGTGAAAAACTTGAACATAGTACTCACCTTAACGTGTTGAATTCTACTGTTGAGGGTAATGTCTGTTTTTTGCTGAGAACTCGATTTTCTCAACAATTTCCCAAATTGAATTCTAATCTAATTATTTGAAAAAATGTTTGAAAGTGTAGTGAATATAAGCATTTCTCCAATGCTTGTGTTTATTGGGTTCTTTTTTTCTATGAAACTTATTTCAATATTTTGACATATCCCAATAAACACAAACGTTTGAAAAATGCTAAATTTAAACAATTTTTCAAACATTTTTTCAAAGGATTAGGGTAATATTCAAGTTGAGAAATTGTTGAGAAAATCGCGCTCTCAACAAAAAACAGACATTACCCTCAACAGTGAAATTCAACACATTAGCAATAATATTTCAAGTGTTATCCTCAAATTGAAATGCATCGCTACTCAATAATTTGTCCAACAATTTTCGATGAGAGTCAAATTCAAAATTAACATCGTTGCAAATACTTTTCAACCTAAATTTGTATGAATGATATCCCCACTTCAAATTGAAAGTCAAAGCCTAAATTCTATGAATTTTGTATAATTTATTCATTTTTATCAAAATAAAATATATAATAATACACTACACTACATAATACACTACAATACCAATTGATAAATAATAATCTTATTAAACATATCAACAAATAAGAAAAAAACAAAAACTTTAAATATCTTAAACATTATTAGTAAACACGTTTGCATTGATAATTCGATTTCCTTCCTTTTGGTGTCATAAAACAGCATTAAAATTTATTAACATGCGGGCAATTTGAAATTAGGAACGTACTGGACCGCGTGTTAGAATTGATTTCCAGCAGAAGGAATTCAAAAAATATCCATTTTAAACTGATAATAGCATACGAATTAAACTGACGATGTGATGCACATTTTCATCCAGAAGTTGTTGATTTCAACAATTTGTTGTTTTTAACAATTTTAATTGGTTGCACTTATAATGTTTCTGGAAACTTTTTCTTGTCGATAAGCCACTCATTTTTCATTGGTCAGCTTCTTATTGTTTGCAAGAATGTAGCATTCAAAGATTTTAGTTTTCTGCAAAGAGATTTAAATTTAGTGACTTCTTTAAAGTGTTGATTTAATTTTTCATATTGACGTACCAATTATTATAAACTATTTGAAGCAGTTCCAGTTAATTTTCATTGGTCAGCTTTTTAATGTTTTCAAGAACGTAGAATCCATAATTTTAGTTTTCTGCAAAGAGATATACATTTAGTGACTTCCTTAAAGTTTTATTTCATTTTTTTATTTTCACTTACCTATTTTTATAAACTATTTGTTTATTTGTCTAAAATTTTCCATTTTTTTAATTTCTTGCAATTGACCACGAACTTCGTTGCAAAAATAAGTATTGAAAACCACATGGTTTTTTCGTTGCATTTTAGGGTAGTGTTTTGTCAAAGTTTTCTCATATTATCTTCAACACCTTTTCAAAGATTTCATCAACATTTTGACAAATTGGAAGTAATTCGCAAACAATTTGAAGATGTATTGAAGATGACCTATTTCAAGTCAAGTTGAATTTATGTTGAAAATTATATTTACCCTCAAGGCCGGTATGCACCTCTAGCGAAATTTTCGGTAGCAAATATTTATTTAAGTCTACAACAAAAAAAAAACAGGGCTGTGTACACAAATTTTAAACCAGCTAATCGGTTTTAAAAATTGTTAATATATGTTCCAAATATTCCTCAAATAAATTGTTTATTATTTACAGACCTTTTAAAACTTTTACGCACACAATGATTGTAATAAATTAAATGTTTGCTGCCAAAATATGCTTTTGACAACCCTGCTATTTTCATTAGAGGTGCGTACCAGCTTACGAAATTGAACGCTACCGAAAATTTCGTTAGCATAAATAGCAATGCATTTCTTATGGGAATGAAATTTTTCGCTAGAGGTGCATACCGGCCTTCAAACTGAAAAGTTGTTGCATTTGAAAAACGCTCATCCTGTGTTTATTGGGATATTTTGAATAGGGTATGTTATTCGGGGTATATTCCAAATTAGGTGGGTTCACATTCTAATATTAACGTGTTTTGGAGGAAAACTTGTGTTTTGAACTTGTTTTTTAAGGTTGAGTTACATGCCATGCGTTAATGCGTCCGTTGATTGAAGAGTTGAATTTTCTCTTTGAAAGTTAGAGTGCATCAAACTGAAAAATATCAACCCTTCCATCAACGCACGGATTAACGCATGATATGTAACTCAACCTTTAGTGAAAAATACGAACATAGTACTCACCTATAATGCCAACTTAATACTGGCCTTTATGCGCTTTACAGATTATCAGTTATTCCGGACGACAGTGCTCGTGTCGAACATATCCCATATATTGTGCACATTATAAGTTAATTCCGAAGGCATAATCGATCCCATAAACACCCTGCCAACATTTTTGGAATTTGACGACACTTCTGAGAATCTCCACCACGTCGAAAACAATCGTATACGATATCAAAAACTCGTCGGAAAAGCGCCGTCACTATTGAGAAGTTGTACCACGCAAAAGTTACTACAAAAAGGTTTCGCATGAGTGCAATTATTAGGTGCCTTTATAGATCAATTTAGAACGACGCCAATAAGGGACCCTCCAAACAATCAGAAAAAGTGCATTTTAAGATAGTTGTAAAAGAATCATTGTGGTCGAGTAAAACACGTTTGTTTAGATATTTATAAATTTGTATAAACATTTACAAATTCTTAAAAATATAACATTTATACCACTATCACATTACATTTTAAATAATTTTTGGCATTAATGATGATGTTGAGTTACAAGTAGCGAGTTACATGTTGCAGCGTCTATCAACTAGTGTTTTTATTTGATGGAAGCAGCATGTCTGTAAAATATCTGAAAAACAATCACTTTATTCCATTTGGAAAATCAAAAATTGTTCACCAATATACCTTTCGCAATTTTAAGCGTATAATCTATGTTTTCAGAACTTTATTTTCGTTTTTATTTAATTAAAATATAACAAGCTGGTTGCGCTTGGCGTTTCACAAAAAATAAAATCGTAGTAGGGATGGCAAAATACTTTCAGGTACTTTTTGATGTACCTTTTCATGATGGTTGAAGTGACATTTACGAGTCTGTGGTAACGATGAGGATGAAATGGAACTTTGAAATGCTGGCAGGGCATGCATCAGTATCGATTATGCCTTCGGACTTATAATGTGCACAATATATGGGATATGTTCGACACGAGCACTGTCGTCCGGAATAACTGATACTCTGTAAAGCGCATTACAGACTAGCAATTATTCCGGACGGAATGTCGGTGTTTGTAAAGAATCTTACAGTGTGTCGGATCGATACGACTTGTCGGCGATGACTAAATAATCGGTAAATGTGTTATCGATCCCATAAACATGCAGCCGTGCAGACAATTACGCGCCGTGCAGACTATAAGTTTATCCGGACGACAGTGCCCGTGTCGAACATATCCCATATATTGGCTACATTATAAGTTAAGTCTGATGGCATAATCGATACTGCTGCATGTTTATGGTATCGATAACACCCCTGCCAACATTTTTTGAATGACGGCGCTTCTGAGAATCCCCACCACGTCGAAAACAATCGTATACGACCTCCAAAACTCGTCGGAAAGGCGCCGTCACTATTGAGAAATTGTACCACGCCAAGTTACTACAAAAAAGTATCGCATGAGTGCAATTATTAGGTGCCTTTTTTAATAAATTTAGAACGACGCCAATAAGAGCCCCTTCAAACAATCAGAAAAAGTGAATTTTAAGATAGTTGTAGTCACGTAAAACACGATTGTTTAGATGTTTATTAATTTGATTAAACATTTATAAATTCTTATAAATATAACATTTATACCACTATCACAACACATTTAACATAATTTTTTTCATTAGTGATAGAATGATGTTCATTTACAAGTGGCAAATTACATGTTGCAGCGTCTATCAGCCAGTGTTTTTATTCTTGATGGAGGCAGCGTGTATGTAAAACATCTGAAAAACAATCACTTCATTCCATTTGGAAAGTCAAAAAATGTTCACCAATATACCTTTTACAATTTTAAGCGAAATAACTATGTTTTCAGCACCTCATTATCGTTTTTATTTAAATAAATAAAAAGCTAGTTGCGCTTGATGCTTCACAAAATATAAAATGGCTCTTGTAACAATAGTGATGGCAAAAACTTTCATGTACATTTCATACTTTTTCATACGCTTCCCCATCACAGTTGGCGATTGTTGCAGTGTCACTTACGAGTCTGTGGTAGCGATGAGGATGAAATGGAACTGTGAAATGCTGGCAGGGACACTTACCGATTATTTAGCTATTTACTTTCAGATTGTACACGTAAACCAAATTATTTATTAAGGTTGAGGAAACAAGGTAGAACCAATTTCATGATATGTTTGATATTTTTCGATCATTTATCTCGAGTGGTCTCAAAGCATTAATGATGTTAGTTTAACTTTATTATTATCGCCAATAGAGAATACCAAAATTGCCTTTGAAACAGGTAAAATCACCCAAAAATACTTTAATAATATGTATGTGCTATTTTGAGTGCATGTTCAGAAATGAACTTTTCCAATAGGCCGGTATGCACCTCTAGCGAAATTTTCGGTAGCAAAAATTTATTTAAGTCTACAACAAAAAAACAGGACTGTGTACACAAATTTTAAACCAGCTAAACGCTTTTAAAAATTGTTAATATATATTCCAAATATTCCTCAAATAAATTGTTTATTATTTACAGACCTTTTAAAACTTTTACGCACACAATAATTGTAATAAATTAAATGTTTGCTGCCAAAATATGCTTTTGACAACACTGTTATTTTCATTAGAGGTGCGTACCAACTTACGAAATTGAACGCTACCGAAAATTTCGTTAGCATGAATAGCAATGCATTTCTTATGGGAATGAAATTTTTCGCTAGAGGTGCATACCGGCCTAATGAGCGAAAGATTAGGCTAATATTCAACAACGACCTTTATTGCGATTTGCCTGCAATGTAAGTGCGACATCTTGTTATACACATCGTTGGCTGTATTCAGTAGAGTTAACTTGGTAGTACTTTTATATTGGTTTGTTGGTTACTGTCTTTGCTAATGTGATATCAGAGTTGTATGGGAAAGAGGCACCATTTAGCAAGAAACATACCCGCTCGTCAAGATGGCAGAGAGTAGGAAATACAAGAGAACGAAACTGTTTCGCTTAACTGTGTCAGTAGATGGCAGTCATGAGTAACATTTCTCTAATATCATGCAGTTTTTTGTCGTCGTTTCTCTTAAATAAAGGGTGATTCTTTTGAGGTTAGGATTTTCATGCATTAGTATTTGACAGATCACGTGGGATTTCAGACATGGTGTCAAAGAGAAAGATGCTCAGTATGCTTTGACATTTCATCATGAATAGACTTACTAACGAGCAACGCTTGCAAATCATTGAATTTTATTACCAAAATCAGTGGCAGAAAATCCGCTTTTTTATCGACAAATTTTGTTCAGCGATGAGGCTCATTTCTGGTTGAATGGCTACGTAAATAAGCAAAATTGCCGCATTTGGAGTGAAGAGCAACCAGAAGCCGTTCAAGAACTGCCCATGCATCCCGAAAAATGCACTGTTTGGTGTGGTTTGTACGCTGGTGGAATCATTGGACCGTATTTTTTCAAAGATGCTGTTGGACGCAACGTTACGGTGAATGGCGATCGCTATCGTTCGATGCTAACAAACTTTTTGTTGCCAAAAATGGAAGAACTGAACTTGGTTGACATGTGGTTTCAACAAGATGGCGCTACATGCCACACAGCTCGCGATTCTATGGCCATTTTGAGGGAAAACTTCGGAGAACAATTCATCTCAAGAAATGGACCGGTAAGTTGGCCACCAAGATCATGCGATTTGACGCCTTTAGACTATTTTTTGTGGGGCTACGTCAAGTCTAAAGTCTACAGAAATAAGCCAGCAACTATTCCAGCTTTGGAAGACAACATTTCCGAAGAAATTCGGGCTATTCCGGCCGAAATGCTCGAAAAAGTTGCCCAAAATTGGACTTTCCGAATGGACCACCTAAGACGCAGCCGCGGTCAACATTTAAATGAAATTATCTTCAAAAAGTAAATGTCATGGACCAATCTAACGTTTCAAATAAAGAACCGATGAGATTTTGCAAACTTTATGCGTTTTTTTTTAAAAAAAAAAGTTATCAAGCTCTTAACAAATCACCCTTTATCATACAGTTTGTCACCCAGTTTTGTTCTCCTCCGGACTTTCGAAACTTAAGGAGAATAGGATTTAGAAGCTACTTTCTGTAGTAAAAATTATTCTTTTTTATACATGTTTTTATGCTATAATATTTGAAATCATAACTGCCGATGCATTTATAACCAATTTATTCGACCGAAACAGTTTGTCAGTCTGGGTGGATTTTTAAGTGGTACATTGTTAGGGGTAAAACATATATGTCTACATTTTATAAAGTGAAACAATTCTGGCATGAATTTGGAGAAAAACAAGTAAGTAAAGTCTAAAGTCCAACAACATTTTTGATACCTACAAATTTGTTGGGAGCTACATAAAGGTTTACATTCCCATATACAAATATTTAAATCAGAACCGATTTGGAGAAACGTTTTAAAACTTCTACAAAATCTCTAGGCTTTAAATTTAAATCGACTAACGCCCTGAAACGAAACACAACTAAGTAAAAATAAGTATACACGGCCGCAAGTTCGGTCAGGCCGAATCTTATGTACCGTTCACCATGGATTGCGTAGAAACTTCTACGAAAGAATGTCATCCACATTCGAATTACTTGGGTTGTGGTATCTTAAAACTTCTTAACATCGTTTTCTAAATTGTGAGTTAGTCCATACGTGGTATATAAATATTAGACAAAAAAGTTATGTATAGGTAAGTCTACAAATAATTACGAATCGATATGGACTTTTTGCACGATACGTAGAGAGGCAGAATTGAAATATGGGGATAGCTTATGTGGGGGCTATATACAATTATGAACTTGATATGGACCAATTTTTGTGTGATTGGGGTCGATTTATCTGAGGGCTATATATAACCATAGACCGATATGGACCTAGTTAGGCATGGTTGTTAACGACCATGTTTTTATTATTCAACATAGTTCCCTTCAAGAGCGATACAACGATTATAACGACCTTCCAATTTTTTGATACCATTTTGGTAGTACTCCTTCGGTTTTGCCTCAAAATAGGCGCCAGTTTCGGCGATCACCTCTTCATTGCAGCCAAAGTTTTTCCTTGCGAGCATCCTTTTGAAGTCTGAGAACAAGAAAAAGTCGCTGGGGCCAGATTTGGAAGAATAGGGTGGGTGGGGAACCAATTTGAAGCCCAATTCATGAATTTTTGCCATCGTTCTCAATGACTTGTGGAACGGTGCGTTGTCTTGGTGGAACAACACTTTTTTCTTCTTCATATGGGGCCGTTTTGCTGCGATTTCGACCTTCAAACGCTCCAATAACGCCATATAATAGTCACTATTGATGGTTTTTTCCCTTCTCAAGATAATCGATAAAATTATTCCATGCGCATCCCAAAAAACAGAGGCCATTACTTTGCCAGCGGACTTTTGAGTCTTTCCACGCTTCGGAGACGGTTCACCGGTCGCTGTCCACTCAGCCGACTGTCGATTGGACTCAGGAGTGTAGTGATGGAGCCATGTTTCATCCATTGTCACATATCGACGGAAAAACTCGGGGTGTATTACGAGTTAACAGCTGCAAACACCGCTCAGAATCATCAACACGTTGTTGTTTTTGGTCAAATTTGAGCTCGCGCGGCACCCATTTTGCACAGAGCTTCCGCATATCCAAATATTGATGAATGATATGGCCAACACGTTCCTTTGATATCTTTAAGGCCTCTGCTATCTCGATCAACTTCATTTTACGGTCATTCAAAATCATTTTGTGGATTTTTTTTATGTTTTCGTCGGTAACCACCGCTTTCGGGCGTCCACTGCGTTCACCGTCCTTCGTGCTCATTTCACCACGCTTGAATTTTGCATACCAATCAATTATTGCTGATTTCCCTGGGGCAGAGTCCGAAAACTCATTATCAAGCCAAGTTTTTGCTTCCACCGTATTTTTTCCCTTCAGAAAACAGTATTTTATCAAAATATGAAATTCCTTTTTTCCATTTTTTTCATAATAACAAAAGTTGCTTCACAGAAGACGCTCTATCTCACAAACTAATTGACTTACAGACGTCAAATTTTGACACGAATCAATTGAAGGTTATAAAAATAATATGCATTTAATACTAGCGACGCCATCTATGTGTCAGACCGGGGACTTATCAGCCAACCTGTCATACTAGCCTAATGTACCAAATTTCAACTGATTCGGATGAAATTTGCTCTTCCTAGAGGCTCCAAACCAAATCTCGGGATCGGTTTATATGGGGGCTATATATTATTATGGACTAATATGGACCACTTTTGGCATGGTTGTTAAATATCATATACTACCACCACGTACCAAATTTCAAGCAGATCGGATGAATTTTGCTTCTCCATAAGGCACCGGAAGTCAAATCTGGGGATCGGTCTATATGGGAGCTATATATAATTATGGACTGATATGAACCAACTCCTGCATGGTTGTTGGATACAATATACTAACATCACGTACCAAATTTCAACCGAATCGGATGAATTTTGCTCTTCCAAGGGGCTCCGGAGGTCAAATCTGGGGATCGGTTTATATGAGGCCTATATATAATTATGGACCGATTTCGAACAATTTTTGCATGGGTGTTTGAGGCCATATATTACACCACGTACCAAATTTGAACTGAATCAGATGAATTTTGGTCTTCCAAGAGGCTCCGGAGGTCAAATCTGGTGATCAGTTTATATGAAGGCTATATATAATTATGGACCGATGTGGACCAATTTTTGCATGGTCATTAGAGACCATATACTAGCACCATGTACCAAATTTCAGCCGGATCGGATGAAATTTGCTTCTCTTAGAGGCTCCGAAAGCCAATTCGGGGGATCGGTTTATATATACTTATGAACCGATGTGAACCAAGTTTTGCATGGTCATTAGAGACCATATACTAACACCATGCACCAAATTTCAGCCGGATCGGATGAAATTTGCTTCTCTTAGAGGCTCCGCAAGCCAAATCGGGGGATCGGTTTATATGGGGGCTATATCTAATTATGGACCGATGTGGACCAATTTTTGCTGATTGTTAGAGACCATATATTAACACCATGTACCAAATTTCAACCAGATCGGATGAAATTTGCTTCTCTTAGAGGATTCGCAAGCCAAATTTGGGGGTCCGTTTATATGGGGACTATACGTAAAAGTGGACCGATATGGCCTATTTGCAATACCATCCGACCTACATCAATAACAACTACTTGTGTCAAGTTTCAAGTCGATAGCTTGTTTCGTTCGGAAGTTAGCGTGATTTCAACAGACGGACAGACAGACGGACATGCTCAGATCGACTCAGAATTTCACCACGACCCAGAATATATATACTTTATGGGGTCTTAGAGCAATATTTCGATGTGTTACATACGGAATGACAAATTTAATATACCCCTATGTGGAGGGTATAAAAATATGGGAAATATAAAGCTGAAGTCATTTTATTGCACAAAAGTGCATTTATGGTTTATTTGTGCTCCTTAGCAGTGGTCAATTGTCGCAACAGTGTCTAAATCTTCTGTGGAAAGTATGGGGACATCTTCGCTGACGTTGTTCCATTTTTGCCTAAATCAGAAGAATATATGGCGCTTTATTTAAATCTGACCCGATTTCAATATAATATATGAAATTTTCTGCCATATTTCCACAAATTAGGCGTATATATGGAAGCTATATCCAAATCGATACCAAAATCTTAATTCTAATCTCAGTGCAAAATTTCAAGTAAATCGAAATGAAAATAAGGTCTCCAGTTGTTATATGAATCTAAATCGGACGAAAGATATATATGGGAGATATATCTAAATCTAAACCGATTTGAACGAAATTTGACCATCCATTGTTCTCTTTGAGCAAAATTTGAAGGAAATGAATGCAAAATTCTGGCCTCTAGGGCCAATTAAATCCATATCGGGCAAAAAATATATATTGGAACCGATTTCATCCAAGTTTAGCAACCATTGGTAGAATGTCAGTTCTACTCTCTGTGCAAAATTTCACATAATTCGGAGTAAAGCTTTGGCCTCTGTGATCATATATAGTCTAAATCGGTCGAAAGATACAGTGCTGTTCAAAACATTTGCAACCGCATTCCCTGTTGAAAATAAACCGTAATTATAATAAAACTAAAAATATTAAAACCAAACTTTTAATGGGAGCTATATCTAAATCTGTACCGATTTAGCTGATATTTTGCAAGTTTTTCGAGACTCATAAAATATTGTATGTATGGAATTTGAAGAAGATCGGTTGATAAACACGCCAATTATACGAACGGACTTAAACTGCGACCTGTACTTTGCACACAAAAATACATGAACAGACTGACGGACAGACAGGACATATAATTCAAGACGATCGCGTTTAGGGGGATTTTTAGGGGTAACATTTATCTGGGGGAATTTTTGGGGTACAAACATATCTTAGACCTTATATAGTGGAGCAATTCTCAACCAAATTCGGAACAATTCTGGCATGAATTATGAGAAAAAAGATACGGTAGTCAACCCAAGTTCCTAAATATAAGGAAGTATGCAATTGCATTATTTTCGATATCTTTTTCAAACGTTTCTGTTGAAAGGGCATTTTTAATATTTGACACAATTAAAAACAAATGAAACAAGTATATACAGCACTAAGTTCGGCCGGGCCGAATCTTAAATACCCACACACAAAGAAAATTTCATTAAAATTGAGCCAATGAAAATTTATCATTGATATAACGAAACATTTTCATTAATACAATGAAAATATTCGTTAATAGAACGAAATGTTACGTTGAGTAACAGAAAATTCGTCATAATAACGAAACATTTCATTGTATTAACGAATTTGTTTCGTTAGCTCACTTTTAATGACACATTTCGTTAATATAACGAAACTTTTTCTATCAGTGCACCACCATGAAGCAAATATTAGGGTTTCCTTTGAAATTTCAGGAGGGCTTGAGGATTTGAGGACACTTCCCGAAGATAAATTTAAAGATTTCACCTATGAGGACTATATCAGATTCTGGATTTATAAGAACCATTTTTGTTTGAGTTTTAGAGGAATCATTAACATCTCTTGTAAGTGTGCAAGAAAATTATAAAATAACGTCTTGATTTGAAATCTTAAATCTGTAGAAGTAAAATCTGGAAAGTTTACATTGAGTTTCAAGCAATTTATATGATCAGTGCGCCTTCTACACCCTCAAGAAGTGAAGTCGGTCTATATGGAGGCATTACCAAATGGACCGATAAAAACTTAATCCGATACACTTTTTTGTGAGCCTAAAATACCAGAATATTTACAATTTCAGGCAAATCAGATAAAAACTACGGTTTCTAGAAACCCAAGGAGTTAAATCAGGAGATCGTTCTTATGGGGGCTATACTAAAATATGGACCGATACTCACCGTTTTCGGCACACCTCTTTATGACCCGAAAATACCTCTAGATTTCCAATTTCAGGCAAATAGGATAAAAACTTCGGATTATAGAAGCCCAAGAAGTAAAATCGGGAAATCGGTCTATATGGGGGCTATACCAAAATATGGACCGATACTCACCATTTTCGGCACACCTCTTTATGGTCTTAAAATACCTCTAGATTTCCAATTTCAGACAAATTGGATAAAAACTACGGTTTCTATAAGCCCAAGACCCCAAATCGGGAGGTTGTTTTATATGGGGACCCTACCAAAACATGGACCGATACTCACAATTTTTGACACATGTATTTGTGGTCCTACAATACCTCTAGATTTCCAATTTCAGGTGAATTGAATAAAAACTGCGGTTTCTATAAGCCCAAGAAGTAAAATCGAGAGATCGGCCTATATGGGGGCTATACCAAAACATTGCCTGCAGACAAAAGACGAGTTTATGCAAAATTTCAGCACGATTGCTTCATTATTGAAGACTGTAGCGTGATTACAACAGACAGACAGACAGACAGACAGACAGACGGACAGACGGATATCGTTATATCGTCTTAGAATTTCTCCCTGATCAAGAATATATATACTTTATATAGTCGGAAATCGATATTTCGATGTGTTATAAACGGAATGACAAACTTATTATACCCCCGTCACCATTCTATGGTGGTGGGTATAAAAACCGTATTTTAACTTTACATATGAAAGTATTTTAAGAGTTAAATTTTCATTAAATAATTGGTCTTATAATTTCTCGTCTACAGTTTTGGCGAATAACTTTAATTTTTGTTCATTTTTTTTTATTTCTATTATTTATACTTTATAACCCGTTTTTTAAAATTAATTTAAATGATTTATACATTGAACTATTTTTTTTTGCCTGCTTTCCTCAGAGACGAAATTTTAGAAAAACGAAATTCCCTTTTGTTATAAAGTATTTTCTAAAAGAACAAATAAACCCGAATTTGTGACAAGTGTTGTAATGATTTCATCTAATGATTTTTGTCTACTTCAAAAGAAAATTTTTTATGCATCAAAAGAAAATCTAATTTGTCTAAATTTTGTTCCTCAGAAAAGAAACCACTTCTTTCAGTATATATATTTGTGTTAAAATTAAATTTTAAAGTGTATCACTGCAGGATTTTTTCACGAAATTTGGGACCCCTTTTTGTACTATTTATATTCTTAAATTTCTTGGGGGTTTTTGAAAAAAGTCTAGACCAATTGTGATGTCCGTAATGAAGATCACATTATTTTATTTATTTACATTTTCCTTTTTTGTTTTGCCCATTCTTTGAGTTAAGTTTACGACACGTTACGCACACTAATTGAATGAGTAACATTCACAATAACACACTCGAATTTCATACCCAGTACGAAAACGTACCGCACGGGAATAAGATTGGTCCTAACGGACTGGAAT
Organism: Haematobia irritans; assembly: GCF_050003625.1. Classification (NCBI taxonomy): domain Eukaryota; kingdom Metazoa; phylum Arthropoda; class Insecta; order Diptera; family Muscidae; genus Haematobia; species Haematobia irritans. Next base: position 184,866,296 of record NC_134397.1, on the reverse strand, counting down.
ATGGTAAGGGTACCTTTAGTGAAATCTTGAACAAACCCATCTTTCACTTGGTTTCACGTTGCGGAAAAAGACACATCAGCCCCTGGACAAAAATTAGAAAAAAAAGTGAAGTATATATTTGAACTGATAGTGTGTTTTGTGGGTGATAATACTTAAGGAAATTAATAAAGGATTGGTGAAGTAAAAAAGGTAAGCATTTGCTGAATAATTAATGTAGGAAATTGTGACGATGGATTGAAATGGAATTGATTGGCAATTTGTGAGGACAAGCCACGTTTTTATGTAAAACATGTCTCAGCTTCAATCCATTAGTGATACATACATTTTACAATAGTTTTTGAGGTTAGGTTTTACGGTGGAAAAGAATGTTTGTTGTTCACGTTTAATAATACTTAACAGATTGTATACAAATGTCCTTTAAATTATTAAGAAAATGCTGTAAAAGTGTGTTCACATATGTTCACATATGTTCATATTTGAAATAAATGAAAATCATTGTAAAATGTATGATAAATATTCATTTTGGCATTAGGATTTAATCAGAGTTCAGTGAGACATGCATTTCGAATTACACTGTAAAAAAAGGCTAACTGCAATGTTTCATTATTTCCACTATGTAATTTCTCTTTAATTTCATTACTAATGGAAACTAATTTTTGTGTTCCCAAATGTATCAATGTCCATAATGATAGGCAACTCATAATCATCTACAGTTTGGAAACTATTAGAGCGTAGACATAACCCGATTCGACTCAGTGGTGGTGATGCTAGCTGTACTCACCACGTGTTTGAGACAACACAGACACAGGGGTATGAATTCTTATGGTTGGCGAATTCAATAGTGGAGAGAGTTAAATATCCAGAGAAGGGAAAACAAACAAAGAAAAGAAGAAAAAGAAAAACATTTGTTCGCAGAAATTGGAAAAATTCCAGGTAAAGATGTCGTTGTCCATTTTTGTAATTGTCCCAACGTGTTAATTAACAAAATATAAAATATTTGACCTGAGTACCTTTGATATAACAACTTCTGTTGGAATATCGAAGGTGCTCAACAAATTTCTCTGAAAATCCACAAAAAATCTGAAAATTAATATGTAAAACATGTAAAATACAGAAAAAAAAAGAAATTCACATGATATACAAAAAGAATCAACTTAATACTGTAAACCGTTAAACTACACTCCGAAAAATATACTTACCTGTCTGAAAAATATACTTACCAATAAATACTACAAAAAATTTGAAAATTCAAATATAAAACAAAAATATGCGAATACATTAAAAAAAAATCATATCAAAAAAAAAAAAAATGTGAGATGATTTAAAACAAAACTAGAAAACTACAAACCGTATAACTACATTGTAAAAAAATATACAAATTACCAAATTCAACCAAAAACCAATAAAGCTACTATATGAATAATTTCTAAAACTACTTGTATATAAATAAAACGATTTGTTATAAGTGTAACAATTTTTAAATTATTGGATTAAAAATATCTAAAAATTTGTTAAAAAAATAAGATATTTAACTTTATAAAATTTAACATAAAAAGTTTGCTTAAAATCTTTACTGAACCCGTATATAAAAAAAAAACTGCAGAAAATTTGTTAAAATATTTGACTATTAATCTTTAATATTTCAATTTTGTTAAAAAAAAAAAATATATAAATTTTATTTTTTTGAAATTATTATTTAATCTGAATATCATAAATATAACATAAATGTAATTATAAAAATTTAAAACATTTTCTAACGTCATATTCAAATTTAAAATTTATTAAATTAATTTTAAAAAAATTATATAGGAATTTAAATGTATATATATATAATAATTATAAAATAAGAAAAATAAACTATATCTAAGAATGTAAATGTTTAAGAAAAAGAATCAAAATGAGTTAGAAATCATTTAAAAAAGGCTGAAATGTAACGGTCGTTAGGATACGATAGATGTACATTTGGGATATTTCCAAATTTTAATTGGCACAAGAAATATCACGGATGACAGAAATGTCATATGGGGAGGGCTTGCAAAGGAGACACAACATCTTTGTCTCACTTTGGAAATCCAATACATTTGAATTTTTAAACTCTTCAAGAAAATAAAACCTGGCATGAAAAAGCATAACCGTCAATAGCCACATCCCATCCCTGAACTAACTGGTTGAGAGAATCACCCATACCATTTCACTCATTGAGAGAAAATACCGAAAAACCATCAGAGCTGTATATGCTTAATTGCTATTTAACACCCTTTGCATACTCCCAGCTCTGGTTCAGAAAAACGTACTGGTACATTAAATATTTTAAATGTAAAACCCTAAAAAGCGGAAAGAACCACCCCATCCGGCGAGCTAGGCCGCAGCATAACACCACTACGTACCAGGTTCGCTTTAATAAGGGGGTTGTTACATTTTGGCGCCCAGCAACGTGGAGCAGTTGAGATGTTTATAGGTCCAGAAGCTGAGCCTTATTAACAAATATAGAGCTCAAACGAAAAAGTGGAAAACGATACTTACAAAAAAAATCTCCATAGACATTTTAACTCTAGCATACATCCAATTCAGTTTTCTCTTTCATCCAATAGTCCAAGCCTAACATGCGAATTTATTACGAATGTTGGATGTCACGGAAGGAACTTTAGCTCCATGCCGATTCGCAACAATATTCTGATAAAATCAAGTGTTCAGCCCAACTTCCTAATTAATATCGATTGCTTAAGGGATAATGAAGGCATAGTTTATTAAGGCTATAGAGCCAGATATAACTATTTGTTTCATTTTCTAAAGGCAAACTGATTATGATTTGGAATTTAGATTCAATTAATTAGTTTATATTTTTTTTAATGCTTTTTCAAACCTGTGTTTATTAAACCAATGACCTTTAATTAAACCACCAAGATTTAAAATTCAATCGAATTTTTTTGTTCGTTTATTGAAAAAAACAAATATTTAAAATTTACAAACAATCAAATTTTTTTTTATATATTATAATTCTATCTTAAAATTAGAATTAAATTGAATATTTAAGAAAAAGTATATTTAATTGAAGATTGTTTTTGGATTTCCATAATTCTCGTCTCCGACCAGACCAGTTACCAAATTTCAGCCTTGCATGAAAATAATAGTATCTGAAAAGAAAAGAAAAAAAGATATTTATGTGTATTACTATATGTTTAGTTATTGTCTTACTAACAAAGATAAATTATACAAAAAATATAACAAAAATAGTAGCTATATATATTTAACAAAAATTTAGTTTGTATATATGAATTTTGAAAATTTACAGAATTACAGATAACTTAAAAAAAAAATATATATACATACATATATTTTTTCTAATCATTTACAATAATTTTTTTTATCGACCTCTTTATTTTGGATTTTACCAATTTCTACCTTTTTTACAACTTGTTCTCATACTTGTTTAATAAAATTTAATTGGAACAAAGACAGAGAAACATAGGAATTGAATTCGTCATGCCAGGTAGACAAGGACCTAATATACCATCGAGATCCTCTAGCAGAATAGCTGCAAGAAATAATAACCTAAACCCAAACGCAGCAACTTTTCGACCCAATTCCAGTAATTTGAGTTCGAACGCGAACGAGAATACTAATATCAATAATTCGGGACATAGAAATTCATCTGGCGCAGGATCTATAGCGGATAGAACAGTTGTAGATAGAGGTAATATACCACCTCTAATGTCAGTACGCCCTCAAAACGGTTTAGGCCCACAAACAACTTCCTCACCTGAATCTTTACATTCAATAACAACTCCTGAGTATAGTAGCATCACGGCTAGATCAATCAGGAGAGAATTTTCAAGAATGTCGAATCAAGACACAAGACTTCCAACTGTAAACGAAAATGTAAATTCAGAAGCTGCTGTGAACGCAGATGGAATAAGTTTGAGGAATTATGTGAGTGCATCAGTGGAAGCTGCACAGGCGGACATGATGCGTATGTTAGAAGACAGACTCGCAGTTATGATACCACAGGCTATTAGGGATTCTATTGATTCTCAGGGAAATCTTTCATTCGATAACTATAATCATAGACGAAATATATCGGCATATGGCCGGATGAATAACCGCCAACCCCAAGAACAACAATTGCCCAATTTCCATTCATCACTGCATGATACACCAAACCAAACATTGCCTCAAATACATCCTTCTTTTCCTCGACAACAACAACCGCAATCAATTCATAATGTACAAAACATACCACCACAATATTCGCCTTTTGCACCTAAGCCAATTACTCCTTTGCAATTGCAAAAGTGGGGGTTAAAATTTGACGGCTCATCTAAATCAGTGAGCGTCGAAGATTTCGTCTTCCGAGCTGAGTCTTTACGACTCGATTACAATTGTCCTTGGGACACTTTTGTTAAAGGATTTCACCATCTCTTGACTGGGAGAGCCCATGATTGGATTTGGCAATTTCGCCAACAAAATCCTGTTTGTCAGTGGGATCACCTTAAGTACCATTTTATTAAAAAGTTCAGGAATTTCGAAAGCGATTTCGAAATCCAAAGACGAATCATGGAGAGACGACAAATGCCCTCGGAGACAGCGGATATGTATATATCGGAAATTGTCAAATTAAGAAACCAACTTCGAATTCCTATTCATGAACATGAATTAGTTCGTATCATGAAGGATAATTTAAAAGAGGGACTTGTTCAATTAATATTCCCAAAAGATATAGAGACAATCGACGGCCTTCTTGAAGAATGTAAGAGAGCAGAAAAGAATATTTTGAAAAGAATCTCTTACAGAAGACAAGATCAAAATTATAGACGTGTGAATGAATTGGACATTGGTGAAAACAAAACTTTAGAAGTGACCCAAGATGTGGAGGCTTTATATCAAGATGCTGGACTAGCTAGACAACTTGTCTGCTGGAATTGCAAAAGAAATGGCCACACATTTATAGATTGCGCTGAAGAAAAACGGAATATTTTCTGTTACAGATGTGGGTTCGATGGGACCACATCGCCTAAATGCCCACGATGTATGGGAAACCCGAATCGGAACATGGCAAGAACTGGGCAGACATGTTCAAAATCCGAATAGACCCAGTAACTCACATGCGGAATCTAAATGGAAACTTTATTCATGAAAATAACTGTAATATTGACGAAAACGAGAATTTTGAATATTGTGATGGAAATGAAATTTCGTCAAATTCACAAAATATTCCCAATCATACCTACACGGAATCGACAGACATTTTTCAAAATGGATCTTTTTCGGACTCTAGTAAAGAAATTGAAAGTTCCTCCATTGGGAGAAATAATGACAACTCTTTGTTAGAAACAAATTCGAAATCTACACAAATTCTTCAACATGGAGTGAAACCGAATACAGGTAGTAAGATTTACCCTATAATTCCCTACGAAGTACGATTACAAAACTATATCGAGAAGAGAAACGAGATATTTCAGGATTTTATACCGAGAATGACTAAGAGGGTATCAAAGGCAAGAGAAAGGTACAAGAAACGGAAAAGTGAGAGGAAACAGATAGAATCGACTTGTTTATCTAACGAAAGGGATATTAGACCTTACATGGACATAAAACTAAATGGTGTTAAATTTCATGGCTTAATGGATAGCGGAGCGGCAGTAAGTTGCTTAGGCAGAAATTGTCTAGAGAATATAGAAGCCATGAATGTGCCAATAGTAGATTTTAAATCTACCATCAATACTGCTGGTGGCAATCCTTTACAAATCATTGGAAAAGTTAAATTATTAGTTCAATGTGGCGATAAGAATGAGGAAATGATTTTCTATTTGGTCCCACATTTAAAACAAAGCTTAATAATAGGCTATGATTTATGGCAAAAGTTAGGAATAAAGATAATAATGGATAACAGCTCCATTTGTGAGATTGAGTCTCCCGAACGGAACAACAACATGCATGAACTGACTCATGAACAAGAAAGGATTTTGGAGAAGGTTAAACTCTCATTCCGATGCTACTCGAAATTTGGTCTTGGCAAAACTAACTTGGAAAAACACTCCATAGACGTTGGAAACGCAACTCCAAAGAAAATGAGATATTTTCCAGTTAGTCCAGCCGTACAAAAACTCTTATATGAAGAATTGGATCGAATGATCGAATTAGATGTGATCGAGGTAGCAAAGAATGCGGAATGGAATAATAGAGTGACATTAGTGATTAAACCCAATAAAAATCGTTTATGTTTGGACGCGAGGGAGTTAAATAAAGTAACTCGAAAGGATGCATATCCTTTACCAAACATAGATGGTTTATTGGCTAGACTTGGTGACACCTTTTACATTTCCGCCATAGATCTGAAGGACGCATTTTGGCAGATTCCTCTGGAGGAATCAAGTCGGCCGTTGACAGCGTTCACAGTCCAAGGCAGGCCACATTACCAATTTAAGGTAATGCCCTTTGGACTGTGCAACGCTGCGCAACGAATGTGTCGACTTATGGATAAAGTGATTCCTTCAGAGTTGAGAGACCGTGTGTTTGTGTACCTAGACGATCTATTGGTTGTGTCACCGAACTTCCAGGTACACATGGAAATGTTAAATGTTGTAGGGAATAAGTTGACAGCCGCAGGTTTGACCATTAACATAGAAAAATCGAAATTTTGTTATCGCGAATTGAAATACCTTGGCTATATTGTCGGAGCAGGTAAATTGAAACCTGATCCTTCAAAAGTAGAGGCCATAACAAACATAAAACCACCGAGGAACCAGAAAGACGTTAGAAAGTTTTTAGGGACTGTAGGATGGTATAGACGTTTCATCCATGAATTCTCTACCCTCACAGCACCTCTCACGGACACTTTAAAAAAATCGCCTAAATTTATATTGACACCTGAGGCCTTGGATTCATTTGAAAAATTGAAAATTTGTTTAGTTTCGAGTCCTGTTCTAACGAGCCCAGATTTTGAGCGACCATTCTATATTCAGTGCGATGCTTCAAACGTTGGTGTTGGTGCAGTGCTTTTTCAAAAAGACGATAACGATGGTGAACATCCCATCGAATTTTTTTCAAAGAAATTAAACACTGCCCAACGTAACTACTCAACAACTGAAAAGGAATGTTTAGCCGTTATTTTGGCAATTGAACGTTTTAGACAGTATGTAGAACTTATGGACTTTACTGTCATCACCGACCATTCAAGTCTCCAATGGCTGATGAGACAAAGCGATCTCAATGGTCGACTTGCCAGATGGAGCTTGAAATTGCAAGGTTACAAATTTTCGATTGAACACAGGAAAGGAACCAAGAATATAGTCCCGGATATGTTGTCTCGCTTGAGCATAGATGAACTTTTAGTGGATAATAATGGCATACTCGATTTCGAATCGGAAGCTTTTAAAAGTGAGGATTATCTATCTCTTATGGATACTATTGAACAAAACCAAAACCGGCTACCAGACTTAAAAGTCTGTGACGGAGTTGTGTATAAAAGAGTTCGATTTAATCGAGATGATGTTGAATCAGAAGGCAGTTGTTGGCGTATTTGGCCTCCACAGGGATTGACCGAGGGGATAATTGTGAAATCACACGATGAGAATACTATTCACAGTGGTATGGTAAAAACATTGGAAAATGTTAGGCACTATTTTTATTGGCCATCAATGGTCACCCAAATAAGGGACTTTATAAATAAATGTGATGTTTGCAAGGAAGTGAAACATCCAAAACAGACACTAAGACCTCCTATGGGTAATGAATTTGTCACACAAAGACCATTTCAAAAAATCTATATTGATTTTTTAGGACCTTACCCACGGACGAAATCTGGTAAAGCCTTTCTTTTTATAGTATTGGATCACAAAACCAAATTTGTTTTATTAAAGGCTATGAACAAAGCGATAACAAAATCTGTAAATAAATTCCTGGTAGAAGAAGTTTTCCATAAATTCGGAGTACCTGAATTCATACACTCCGACAATGGAAAACAATTCTTATCGGATTCATTTCAAGATCTGTTGAGGATGTTTGGCATACGACATATTCGTTCACCAGTTCACTCCCCCCAGGCAAATGCAAGCGAGCGAGTGAATCAAACGATTTTAAGCAGCATTAGGTGTTACCTGAAAACAGATCATTCCAAATGGGATGAAAATATTTCGAAAATAGAGTGTTCCTTACGATCTACCATACACTCGTCCACAGGTACATCACCCTATTTTGCCTTTACAGGATATCAGATGATAACACATGCTGATGCCTATAAGATCTTAAGGAAATTGAATGCTCTGGAGGATGGTGAAACAATGGTTTTACCTAAAGCAGACCAAATGCAAATCTTGCATAAAAAGATTAAAGGAAAATTACACGAGGCATATGAGCGAAATGTCAGGTCTTACAACAAGAGAAGCCGCTTTACGACATTTCATGAAGGGCAAGAAGTTTTTAGAAAAAATTTCGTGCAAAGCAATTTCTCAAAGGGGATAAATGCAAAATTATGTAGACCTTGGCTGAAGTGCCGAATTCGAAAAGCAATTGGAAATTGCCAATACGAAGTGGAAACACTAAAAGGTCAATATATCGGGGTCATACACGCACAGCATTTAAGAGTATAAAACAAAGGATACATATGACTTGCTAATAATAATTCTTACCGACAAAATCTATATGATCGGCATTCAAGGCTTCGGTGTAAAATTTATATTTTGGCATTCAATGTTCAAGGAAATATATCCATTAAAATCGTTTTTGTTTTGTTGACGCAGCACCTATGGAAAAGAGAAAACGACTTTAGTACAATTTAGATATTTTTTCGTAAACCTGAAAAAAAAAGAAAAAGAATGAATTAGTATTTACCAAAATTAATATGAAATTCATAAAGAGGAAAACTTATCTTAGCTGAATTGTAGGAGGAAAGCATTGTCTCTTATTTCCGACATTAAGCATACATTGTTGTAATCGAGTCATCGGATAATGTCCAACATCGCTTCAGAAAGTTCGTAACATATGCCATAGACATTCCAACAATCATTCTCGCATGTCTTTATACATTTACAATTTTGCAAATTCCACCAATTCACACAAGCCACACGAAAATAGTACCTAAATTAGGAGAAACACATATCATTAAAGGAAACGAACGTGATATACCTGGATATAGAAAAATAATTAGAAATTGCTATATCTAAATGATTTCTCAAAAAAATACTCATCTTTTTTTTGCAGTGTAAATAGTTTCCAATTTTAAATCAGGTACATAAATAAAACCTATAGCCATAGTCCACATACACATTTACCAATCCAAACCAAATTCTTTGTAATATTAGTTGGGCCACAATAATTAGGTATATATTGTCTATAGCCACACACAAGAACGCAACAGGTAGAACAATTCACACTTGGAACAAACAAAACAACCCGTTTTATCCATGATAACTACCCATGGACACTGGACAGACATCAATTGCTGAATGTTCACCAACAAGAAAATTCCTTGTACCTGTATAAAAATAAAGTGACATTTATGAGAATTGGTCAAGGCAATAACATTCACTACATTGAACAGTCTAATACCGTATAAACAAAAACCACAAAATTTCTCTACATAACGTACCTTTGTAACCACTCCAATATTTAAAAGGCATAATTACATCACAGACGACAACACAAACTATTATTTTTCATCTATCTTTCCTCTCTGGCACTTAAACAAAATCATGTCTATTTTGTCCACACGCACATTCACCCCAGTGGTTCAAATATAATGGGGCAATTTGCTTATATATTCTTACATTCTTTGGAATGTATTATGGCCGGCTATTCACAAGAGCACAACGTCTATGGAACAATTGGGATAACAAGATTGGTTTCATTGACCGCAGACATCATAAAATTGTTTTTATAGGAACACTTCTATCATAGGAAATTCCATTCCATATACCTGTGTAGAAAGAGAAATACAAAATTTATGAAAATTGTCAAGACGAGTTATTGATATTTCTTACCTGTATAACAATGTAAACAGACACGGAACGCTTACAGAAATACACATATGATAAGACACATGGGTAATCTTTATGATTTCACTTTATTTTATTTTATATTCCCAACACTTTTAGCTACACTGATTTCGCAAAAAGTGATGGCTTTGTGATGTCCGTAATGAAGATCACATTATTTTATTTATTTACATTTTCCTTTTTTGTTTTGCCCATTCTTTGAGTTAAGTTTACGACACGTTACGCACACTAATTGAATGAGTAACATTCACAATAACACACTCGAATTTCATACCCAGTACGAAAACGTACCGCACGGGAATAAGATTGGTCCTAACGGACTGGAATATGGTAAGGGTACCTTTAGTGAAATCTTGAACAAACCCATCTTTCACTTGGTTTCACGTTGCGGAAAAAGACACATCAGCCCCTGGACAAAAATTAGAAAAAAAAGTGAAGTATATATTTGAACTGATAGTGTGTTTTGTGGGTGATAATACTTAAGGAAATTAATAAAGGATTGGTGAAGTAAAAAAGGTAAGCATTTGCTGAATAATTAATGTAGGAAATTGTGACGATGGATTGAAATGGAATTGATTGGCAATTTGTGAGGACAAGCCACGTTTTTATGTAAAACATGTCTCAGCTTCAATCCATTAGTGATACATACATTTTACAATAGTTTTTGAGGTTAGGTTTTACGGTGGAAAAGAATGTTTGTTGTTCACGTTTAATAATACTTAACAGATTGTATACAAATGTCCTTTAAATTATTAAGAAAATGCTGTAAAAGTGTGTTCACATATGTTCACATATGTTCATATTTGAAATAAATGAAAATCATTGTAAAATGTATGATAAATATTCATTTTGGCATTAGGATTTAATCAGAGTTCAGTGAGACATGCATTTCGAATTACACTGTAAAAAAAGGCTAACTGCAATGTTTCATTATTTCCACTATGTAATTTCTCTTTAATTTCATTACTAATGGAAACTAATTTTTGTGTTCCCAAATGTATCAATGTCCATAATGATAGGCAACTCATAATCATCTACAGTTTGGAAACTATTAGAGCGTAGACATAACCCGATTCGACTCAGTGGTGGTGATGCTAGCTGTACTCACCACGTGTTTGAGACAACACAGACACAGGGGTATGAATTCTTATGGTTGGCGAATTCAATAGTGGAGAGAGTTAAATATCCAGAGAAGGGAAAACAAACAAAGAAAAGAAGAAAAAGAAAAACATTTGTTCGCAGAAATTGGAAAAATTCCAGGTAAAGATGTCGTTGTCCATTTTTGTAATTGTCCCAACGTGTTAATTAACAAAATATAAAATATTTGACCTGAGTACCTTTGATATAACAACTTCTGTTGGAATATCGAAGGTGCTCAACAAATTTCTCTGAAAATCCACAAAAAATCTGAAAATTAATATGTAAAACATGTAAAATACAGAAAAAAAAGAAATTCACATGATATACAAAAAGAATCAACTTAATACTGTAAACCGTTAAACTACACTCCGAAAAATATACTTACCTGTCTGAAAAATATACTTACCAATAAATACTACAAAAAATTTGAAAATTCAAATATAAAACAAAAATATGCGAATACATTAAAAAAAAATCATATCAAAAAAAAAAAAATGTGAGATGATTTAAAACAAAACTAGAAAACTACAAACCGTATAACTACATTGTAAAAAAATATACAAATTACCAAATTCAACCAAAAACCAATAAAGCTACTATATGAATAATTTCTAAAACTACTTGTATATAAATAAAACGATTTGTTATAAGTGTAACAATTTTTAAATTATTGGATTAAAAATATCTAAAAATTTGTTAAAAAAATAAGATATTTAACTTTATAAAATTTAACATAAAAAGTTTGCTTAAAATCTTTACTGAACCCGTATATAAAAAAAAACTGCAGAAAATTTGTTAAAATATTTGACTATTAATCTTTAATATTTCAATTTTGTTAAAAAAAAAAAATATAAATTTTATTTTTTTGAAATTATTATTTAATCTGAATATCATAAATATAACATAAATGTAATTATAAAAATTTAAAAAATTTTCTAACGTCATATTCAAATTTAAAATTTATTAAATTAATTTTAAAAAAATTATATAGGAATTTAAATGTATATATATATAATAATTATAAAATAAGAAAAATAAACTATATCTAAGAATGTAAATGTTTAAGAAAAAGAATCAAAATGAGTTAGAAATCATTTAAAAAAGGCTGAAATGTAACGGTCGTTAGGATACGATAGATGTACATTTGGGATATTTCCAAATTTTAATTGGCACAAGAAATATCACGGATGACAGAAATGTCATATGGGGAGGGCTTGCCAAGGAGACACAACATCTTTGTCTCACTTTGGAAATCCAATACATTTGAATTTTTAAACTCTTCAAGAAAATAAAACCTGGCATGAAAAAGCATAACCGTCAATAGCCACATCCCATCCCTGAACTAACTGGTTGAGAGAATCACCCATACCATTTCACTCATTGAGAGAAAATACCGAAAAACCATCAGAGCTGTATATGCTTAATTGCTATTTAACACCCTTTGCATACTCCCAGCTCTGGTTCAGAAAAACATACTGGTACATTAAATATTTTAAATGTAAAACCCTAAAAAGCGGAAAGAACCACCCCATCCGGCGAGCTAGGCCGCAGCATAACACCACTACGTACCAGGTTCGCTTTAATAAGGGGGTTGTTACACAATTTAGGGGTTTTTTTCTTAAGATTTGGGGGGAAGAATCAAAAATCACCTGGCAACACTGCGATCGGTATACTAAACGATGGGTCTCTGACTTTTCCTTCTTGGCGTTACATACAAATGCACAAACTTATTATTTATACGCTTTCTTTCAATTGGAAAGTGTACAAAAAATTAACTGTTTTTTAGTCAAGCCTATTTTGTATTTCTAATCAACTAAAATAAAGCTATATTAGCTACAGACATTTACTTTGACTTTTTCTGAGGATTGCAAGAAGTAATGGGAACTTATTTCTCTATTCTTCATAGCTAATCGCTCGACCATATTGCATGATTTTTATGGTGTGTGGGAGGCCAATCCAATACACCATATTGATTTATTTGTAAAATCTTTTTATTTCACCACAAATTAAATCGATGCTGATAAATGATTGATTTAATAGAGAGAATCCAGACTATTGAAGGATATGTACAGGTTTTAGTTGAACATATGTTCAACGAACTACTACACTTCATCATATTATAGTATGATTAATGATGTTATGGTTAAACATCAACCCAATTGCCTTTCGTCCATCCTGTTAACAAGGGGATTTTCCAATGCAAAGAAATTGAAAGGACCTTGTTGGCATAGCTGAGGTGAACACATGATGGTATCCATGCTCGGGAAGCGATTTAAATAAATTATCCAAAGGTCAACATACATGCTAGAGAGTAATTACGTACATGTCAATCTAATTAGGATGATATTATAAGTGAGTAATGTGCAAATCGGTTGCAACGACAGGAAATATTGATAACCTGAAATAATTTCAGATAAAGCATAGGAATCTTCTGTCAAAACGATGTTCTCGTCTGGCCGGAATCATAGCCCAAATTTCCTTTGGATATCAGTGTCAGACATATGTTACGTATAGAACGAATAAAGCGGTAGAGCTCGACCGGAGCATCGGCTTCGGCATTCGGCCAAAAATCGATAATAACACTTTTGTAAGCTTGACTTGCATGACATGACACACAGCCACGCTTGCCACAGATGGTAGAATTCTACCATACATGGCCGATTTTTTACTGTTTGGTAGATTGGTAGAATTCTTGATGTTTTGGTAGATTTTGCAAAAATATTCCTCTCCAATTTTCTATAGAAATAACATTTTGACAAAATTTTCTATAGAAATAAAATTTGCAAAAAATTTTCTACAGAGTTAATATTTTGACAAAATTTTCTATAGAAATAAAATTTTGACAAAATTTTCTATAGAAATAAAATTTTGACAAAAATTTCTATAGAAATAAAATTTTGACAAAATTTACTATAGAAATAAAATTTTGACAAAACTTTCTATAGAAATAAAATGTTGACAACATTTTCTATAGAAATAAAATTTTGACAACATTTTCTATAGAAATAAAATTTTGACAACATTTTCTATAGAAATAAAATTTTGACAAAACTTTCTATAGAAATAAAATTTTGACAAAAGTTCCTATAGCAATAAAATTTTGACAAAAGTTTCTATAGAAATAAAATTTTGTTGTTGTCTTTTTGATTTCAGCTTAAAACCATACATTGACTAAACTACAAGTGTAGCTTGTCAAATTTATTTGGGCAAAGCCCTATAGACTGCAAGATGGTTGTATAGACGCACGTTTCGTAATTACCACATTCCTCATCAGCATCCTCTACTTGCAGCAAAACTATCAACCAATTATCAGAATAAATTCAGGCTGTGCATTAAACCCAACAATAAACCACACTTGAACCCTCCGAAAAAAGGCTTTACATTGATAGCCGGCTTAAGCTTAAGCCGGCTATCAATGTTCAAGTGTGGTTTATTGTTGGGTTTAATGAACTGCCTGAATTTATTCTGATAATTGGTTGATAGTTTTGCTGCAAGTAGAGGATGCTGATGAGGAATGTGGTAATCCGAAACGTGCGTCCATCCAACCATCTTGCAGTCTATAGGGCTTTGCCCAAATAAATTTGACAAACATTCTTTTCCTCTGTTGGTTAAGCTTCACTTGTAGTTTAGTCAATGTATGGTTTTAAGCTGAAATCAAAAAAACAACAACAATGATTAAAGAACAAAAACCAACAATAACAAAACAAAACGAATGAAAGAAATAAAATTTTGACAAAATTTTCTATACAAATAAAATTTTGACAAAATTTTCTGTACAAATAAAATTTTGATAAAATTTTCTATAGAAATAAAATTTTGACAAAATTTACTATAGAAACAAAATTTTGACATAATTTACTATAGAAATAAAATTTTTACAAAATTTTCTATTGAAATAAAATTTTGACAAAACTTTCTATAGAAATAAAATTTTGACAAAATTGTCTATAGAAATAAAATTTTGACAAAATTTGCTATTGAAATAAAATATTGACCAAAAGTTCTATAGAAATAAAATTTTGGCGAAATTTTCTCTAGAAATAAAATTTTGGCAAAATTTTCTATAGAAATAAAATTTTGACAAAATTTTCTATAGAAATAAAATTTTGACAAAATTTACTACAGAAATAAAATTTTGACAAAATTTTCTATAGAAATAAAATTTTTACAAAAGTTCCTATAGAAATTAAATTTTGACAAAATTTTCTATAGAAATAAAATGTTCTATAGAAATAAAATTTTGACAAAATTTTCTATAGAAATAAAATTTTGACAAAATTTTCTATAGAAATAAAATTTTGACAAAATTTTCTATAGAAATAAAATTTTGACAAAATTTTCTATAGACATAAAATATTGACAAACATTTTTATAGAAATAAAATTTTGACAAAAGTTCCTATAGAAATAAAATTTTGACAAAATTTTCTGTAGAAATAAAATTTTGACAAATTTTGAAGTAATATTGATATAGAAATAAAATGTTCTATAGAAATAAAATTTTGACAACATTTTCTATAGAAATAAAATTTTGACAAAATTTTTTATAGAAATAAAATTTTGACAAAATTTTGTATAGAAGTAAAATTTTGACAAAAGTTCCTATAGAAATAAAATTTTGACAAAATTTTCTATGGGAATAATATTTTGACAAAATTTTGTATAGAAATAAAATTTGGATTAAGTTTTCTATAGAAATACAATTTTGACAAAAAATTTTCTATAGAAATAAAAATTGGCAAACATTTTCTATACAAATAATATTTTGACATAATTTCCTATAGAAATAAAATTTGATAAAAAATATTTAAAATCACCACAAAAATTGGATCAAAAACTTCAAAGAAAGATTTTTTAAGTTCGGTAGATTTGTGATACAATTTTCTTAAAATTTTACCACACGTGTAACAATGGAGTTATTGAGAGTCGAGTTCGGTGAACATTTTATTTCACGTTCGGGACCGTTCACTTGAATTGGTCGCCTAGATCGTATGCTTTAAGTTTAGACCTTGTTTTGAGAGACAACCTTAATGGTCATGGTTATACAGACAAGCCCGCTTAATTGGCGCATTGGAAGACAACATTGAAGCATTCATACGTGAGATACCGGACGAAATGTTGGAAAGACGAATTATTCAAACATTATATTATATGGACCGTGCTATGAATATTTGAATATATGTGAATATTTCATGAGTTTTTTTAATTTTTTTTTTTTTTTAATTTTCTTATATAACATTTGAAGTAATATTGATAAAACAAATACGTTATTTTTGTCATTGGATTGGATTTATTTAAATGGTTTATAACATTTCTTGATAAAAGCTTAACAATACTTTAATATGGTATTGTTTATCAAAAAATTTTTTTCAAAATGTTATCCTAGCTATTTTTATTTGAAATTATTTCCGAAACTTATTGAAAAA
This sequence comes from Haematobia irritans, assembly GCF_050003625.1. Classification (NCBI taxonomy): domain Eukaryota; kingdom Metazoa; phylum Arthropoda; class Insecta; order Diptera; family Muscidae; genus Haematobia; species Haematobia irritans. The sequence goes on along the minus strand of NC_134397.1, from coordinate 184,849,739 downwards.
ATTCTCATACATATCCCATTTTTTTTTATCAAATAAAGAATCGATAAAGATAAGTGGACAGCCAAACAAAGTAAACAAAACTCGATTATTAAGTTTTGTACGCATAAGACGAAGATGAAGTTTTTGTTATTTGATGATTTTGTGGATAAATTTGGGAGCTTTATAAGAAAGATGACATTAATGATTTCTGCATGCATTTTTCGTTGAGAAAATGAATATTTTCGCCAACATAGTACCAACCAAATTTACTAACACCCATGTTAGGGTATCCACTTCAATTCCACTTCCACTATTTACGTCAAATCCACGAACGTGAAAATTTGGTGTTCTTAATTCCACGTTCTTTTTTGAACTTTTCTGTAACCAGCTGGGTTGAACAAATCACCCAAAAATTCATTAAGGTGGAAATCAAAATAAGTGGAATCAATAGACTTATTACAATTTATTATTAATTATAATTAAAAATGACGCAGTTTTAATAAAACTCATGTATTAAATACAAAACATTTCAATTTTTTTACGCGAGTACTTTTTTTTAACCGGAAATACACCCATCTTGGACATAATTCAACTTTCACCAAGACTTTTGCAAGTGAATTGATTTCACGAAAATTTCGGTGAAAGTGGATTGTAGGACACGAAAATCGTGGAATTGATTCACATTCAGTGGGAAGTGGATTTGGGAACATGGGTATAAATGTCTAATAATTTTCTTTTTATAAATGGTATTCATTTTATTTTATTTTTCCCATAAAAGAGTTCACTTTTTTGTGTATTCAACCATTGCCATTGCACTACAGTGGCTCCCCGTTTCCCGGAGCATTTCACATACGATTTTTATATGCCACCACAAAACTAATTAAACAAACAAGAACATTCAAACCGATACTAAAATTAAGTGGGAAATCCTCTAATGACAGGATTGGATGCTACGACAAACTAATAAACCAGAAATGAAACTTTCCAATATTTGAGACTTTAATTAAAACCTTCAAATGACTCCGCCACAAATTCGGGGGTGTATGTGAAAGAGAGTTAAAAAGGGATTGGAATAGCAATGAATATTTGTTTTTGCTCTTTCATCATCAAGTGATTATCCTGTGGTGTACTTGATGCCAGCACATTCTCCACCTAGAGACACACATTCAGGATGCATGCGTCATGTCAATGGTCCCTCATCGTGGGTGACCATGGACATGGTCAACTGTGTTGATGTCATTTTAATTACTAAAGTTTAAAAAATTACTAAGCTTCCTTTGATTTCCTTGAATCATCCTTGTCCCCTTTTTGTATCCTTTAATTTTTTTTCCAAAGTCCTTTTTTGCATTGTGTATCATTTTATTTCCTTGCTTGGCGTTTTTTCATTCGATAGCCTTCATTTGTCTTATGGTTGGTGATTCCATTCTCCTTCTCGATTCACTTGACATGTGTGAAGAATTTCTTTTTCACAGCATGTGTAAAAAAGGATGCTTTCATCGTATGAGTATGTATATGTTTGTATCGGAGTCAAGGATTTGTGTATTTATTATGTTTGACATGATAATCCAATAGCTTGATTTATTTAATTGTCACTTTAACGTAACGTTTGCTCAGAAATGTGTATAGGAAACTGCAATCGTTATAGTCATGTGCAATTTTATAGTAACAAAAATGGGGTATAGTTAATCTAAAATAAATGAATACGCTAAACTTTCGGTTAGCTTGATTCTTAGGTACAATGCCTATTGCACACAAAGAGTCATGGGTTCAATCCCATTGTCGACCGAAATCCAAAAAGCTTTTCACGGCGAGTGAAGATTCTCCGTAATGCTAATGACATTTTCGAGAGTTCAAAGCCTCTTTATAAGTGGTTTCACATGTAATATCACAAGCTTTTCGGACTAGGAGGTAAAAATCGGGTCCCTTGTTATGAGGTAAATATACAGTAAAGAAGCACTACGATCACGTCATACATGTTTCAAGATTCATGGTGATTGCCTTAAACAATGATGGGCGAATACGAAGAAGAGAAGTAGGGGCTATAATTGTCTCAATTCTTTGTTTTATGTTGCAGAAACTTGGAGTAATTTGATGACGGAAATATGACGTCATCAACTCCGATATTTATCTGCGTACCTCTGTCGTCGTTTGGTCGCAGATATCCCCAAATTCATCGCAGTGAAATTAATTGAATGATTAGCAAGGAACCACACTGGTGCTATGGTTAGCATCAGGGATCCGGCCACAGTTGGTTCTACCAATTCTACCAAAAATGGTAGATTTTTTACTATTTAGTAGATTGGTAGAATTCTTGATGCTTTGGTAGATTTTGCAAAATATTCCTCTCCAACTAACGGATACTTCACAAATTTTTATAGTAATAACATTTTGATAAATTTTTTATAGAAATAACATTTTGATAAAATTTTGACAAATATTTCTATAGAAATCAAATTTTGACAAAATTTGCTATAGAAATAAAATTTTGACAAAATTTTCTATAGAAATAGAAGTTTGACAACATTTTCTATAGAAATAAAATTGTGACAAAATTTGCTATAGAAATAATATTTTTACAAAATTTGCATAGAAATAACATTTTACAAAGTTTTTATAGAAATAAAATTTTAAAAAAAAATTTCTATAGAAATAACATTTTGACAAAATTTTCTATAGAACTAAAATTTTGACAATTTTTATAGAACTAAAATTTTGACACTTTTTTATAGAAATAAAATTTTGACACTTTTTTATAGAAATAAAATTTGGACAAAAATTTCTATAGAAATAAATTTTTTTAAAAAATTTTCACAACATTTTCAATAGAAATAGAATTTTGACAAAATTTTCTATAGAAATAAAATTTTGACAAAATTTTTTATAGAAATAAAATTTGGACAAAATTTTCTATAGAAATAAAATTTTGAAAAAATTTCAATAGGAATAAAATGTTGACTAAATTTTCTATAGAAATAAAATTTGGACAAAATTTTCTATAGAAATAAAATTTTGAAAAAAATTGTCTATAGAATAAAATTTTCTATAGAAATAAAATTATATATGGACAAAATTTTCCATAGAAATAGAATTTTGACAAAATTTTCTATAGAAATAAAATTTGGACAAAATTTTCTATAGAAATAAAATTTTGACTAAATTTTCAAAATGAATAAAATTTGGATAATATTTTCTATAGAAATAAAATTTTGACAACATTTTCAATAGAAATTATATTTGAACAAAATTTTCCATAGAAATAGAATTTTGACAAAATTTTTCTATAGAAATAAAATTTGGACAAAATTTTTTATAGAAATAAAATTTTGAAAAAAAACTGTCTATAGAATAAAATTTTCTATAGAAATAAAATTTTCACAAAATTTTCAATAGAAATAGAATTTTGACAAAATTTTCTACACTCAAAAAAAAGTGAACTCTCTATTTCACTAAAGCCAATTTATCTTTATTTTAGTTCATGGAATTATTATGTTTGGAGAAAGTTTCCTTTACTCTAATAATTTTTTGTGCACGTAAGTTAAATTAACTAAAACCGAGGAAAAAAATATACTCAACTGAGGCATAAAGATGAACTAAATTCGTGTCTTCCACAAAATAGTTCAGAATTTCTTTAAATTTGTAAAATTTACCATAAAAGCGTCCATCATGAACTTCGTATGTCACTAAAGACATTCTTGCAATTTTGAACTCCAAGTTTTTCCTTCAAACTACAAAATTTTCTTTAACGAGTGAGAAAACTTAGTTATGCCTAATAAAATTTCTTGAATTTGTCGAAAAATATTTACTTATTTTTATGACATCGGCGTGATGCCAACGCTTGTAATACTGTTTAGTTAAAATTTTCTAAAAATATTCAAAATTTTCTAAAATTAACCGAAAATTTTCTTCCTTGTGGGTTCACTGTTTTTTCACTGTATAGAAATAAAATTTGGACAAAATTTTCTATAGAAATAAAATTTTGAAAAAATTTTCAATGGGAATAAAATTTGGATAATATTTTCTATAGAAATAAAATTTTGACAAAATTTTCTATAGAAATTATATTTGGACAAAATTTTCTATAGAAATAGAATTTTGACAACTTTGTCCATAGAAATAGAATTTTGACTAAGTTTTCAATAGAAATAAAATGTGGATAATATTTTCTATAGAAATAAAATTTTGACAAAATTTTCTATAGAAATTATATTTGGACAAAATTTTCCATAGATATAGAATTTTGACAAAATTTTCTATAGAAATAAAATTTGGACAACATTTTCTATAGAAATAAAATTTTGAAAAAAATTTTCTATAGAATTAAATTTTCTATAGAAATAAAATTTTAACAAAAATTTTCAATAGAAATATAATAAAGAAATAAAATTTTGAAAAAATTTTCAATGGGAATAAAATTTGGATAATATTTTCTATAGAAATAAAATTTTGACAAAATTTTCTATAGAAATTATATTTGGACAAAATTTTCTATAGAAATAGAATTTTGACAACATTTTCCATAGAAATAGAATTTTGACAAAATTTTCTATAGAAATAAAATTTTGACTAAATTTTCATTAGAAATAAAATTTGGATAATATTTTCTATAGAAATAAAATTTTGACAAAATGTTCTATAGAAATTATATTTGGACAAAATTTTCCATAGAAATAGAATTTTGACAAAATTTTCTATAGAAATAAAATTTGGACAAAATTTTTTATAGAAATAAAATTTGGACAAAATTTTCTATAGAAATAAAATTTTGATAAAAAATTTCTATAGAATAAAATTTTCTATAGAAATAAAATTTTCAATAGAAATGTAATTTTGACAAAATTTTCTATAGAAATAAAATTTTGACAAAATTTTTTATAGAAATAAAATTTGGAGAAAATTTTCAATAGAAATAAAATTTTGAAAAAATTTTCAATAGGAATAAAATTTGTATAATATTTTCTATAGAACTAAAATTTTGACACTTTCTTATAGAAATAAAATTTGGACAAAGTTTTCTATAGAAATAAAATATTGACTAAATTTTCAATAGGAATAAAATTTTGACTAAATTTTCTATAGAAATAAAATTTGGACAACATTTCCTATAGAAATAAAATTTTGAAAAAAATGGTCTATAGAATAAAATTTTCTATAGAAATAAAAGTTTCACAAAATTTTCAATAGAAATAAAATTTTGAAAAAAATTTTCTATAGTAATAAAATTTTCACAAAATTTTCAATAGAAATAAAATTTTGACAAAATTTTCTATAGAAATAAATTTTTTTCCTTTCATTCGTTTTGTTTTGTTATTGTTGGTTTTTGTGCTTTAATCAATGTTGTTGTTTTTGTGATTTCAGCTTAAAACCATACATTGACTAAACTACAAGTGTAGCTTAACCAACAGAGGAAAAGAATGTTTGTCAAGTTTATTTGGGCAAAGCCTTTGGACAAAGCCCTATAGACTGCAAGATGGTTGGATGGACGCACGTTTCGGAATTACCACAGCATCCTCTACTTGCAGCAAAACTATCAACCAATTAACCCTCCGAACCCTCCGAAAAAAGGTTTTACATTGATAGCCGGCTTTTGCCGAAATAAATTCGTACAAACATCTCTCTTTTCCTTTGCCACCATCAAATCATTGATTTGAATGAAGTTGGCTGGGTTTTATTTTGAGCGTGCTTCCTCTTCTTTCTTTCATTCGTTTTGTTTTGTTAAAATTTTGACAAAACTTTCAATAGAAATGAATTTTTACAAAATTTTCTATACACCCAGAAAAGAGTGACCCCTTCTTTAAGTTAAAATGAACTCATTGTGAAGAAAGTTGAACTTCGTATAGCGCCAAAGACATTTTTATTTGTTTGAACGATGTGATTTTCGTAGAAATTAGTAATAATGCATTCCATATATTAGTTAACATTTTCCTATATACCACTATACTACAGAATGAAAAAATTTAACTAATTTGAATTTATATATGGAATGATTTTATTGAAATTTTTTCATTCATTTCGACAAATCTTACACATTTGTGGTAAAACTTTTACTTCATAATTGGAACTGCTTACCTTCGTTTTTAAATACAATTTTATTTATTTCTATAAGCAATTTTATCTTCAATAAAAGACATGTTTTATTAATATATTGAATATATTTATTAAGAATCAACAGCATCGAATCTCTTTGAAATATTAGTTTATTATTCCGCTATTTCCAATTTCCGTGTGATATTATCAACTGTAAAACGCACTTTTTCTTCTTCTTGTACTTTTCACTTTTAATAAGTTGCTGCCGATTTTGTCCTCCTTTTACAATTTCAATACCTACAAATATAAAAAATCATAAAACATTTTTGTTGCAAAAGGTTAGCGTCACTGAATATTACCTGATAATTGAAGATTCCAAAATGAAGACAAATGAAAGGGTTGTTATTCTGCTGGTGTTTTCTTTCTTTATACACTATCACGAACATTGATAGATTTATTTAAAAAAACGAAAATTTTTCTCACTAATTTAAAATAACAAATATTTTATATATTTTATTTGTTATTTATTATATTATTTTACCATATTATTTTTTAACAATCTCTCCGTATACCAAAACAACGCGATTCCAACTAAAAGAAACAACCGACGCGCAAATATATCGATTACACCCACGCGCAAACACATCGATTACGATGACAGGTATCGATTACAGGTAGACAATAGAAATTTAGGAAAATTTCCTATATTCTAACAAGTGTGTTTCCTTAAGTTTTGAAAGGATTGCGTACTTCTTAGTACGAATGAACTAAAATATTTTTCTATGCCAAGTGTTGTTCGTATGTATGAAAAACTTTCTATTATAAAAGAAGTCGCAATTATCATTTTATAAGAAATTTTACTAATTTTTAAGAAACTTGGTTTTAGTTCGGTTTTTGTTTATTTTTACGAATGCTTTGTTATCGGTGAATAAAATTTTCTTTTTCAGTAGTAAATTCTTATACCCAGCGAAGAAAATAGTATGAGTAAAATTCCATGCCTTATTCTAGTTAATGAACTATTCCTAACTGCTTACAGTTTAGGATTTTTTTACTGAAACGAGTAAATTTTATTATTTTTCACAAAAATTTACCTTAATGGAAATAAAATGGATAAACTATATTGATGAAAATTTTTTCCTTTAGTTTCGAAGGCACTTTTTTCTGGGTGTAGAAATAAAATTTTAACAAAATTTTCTAAATAAATAAAATTTTGACACAATTCTCTAAATAAATAAATTGTTGGCATTATTTTGTATAGAAATAACATTTTGACAAATCTTCTATAGAAAAAAATTTGAAAAAATTTTCTATAGAAATAAAATTTGGACAAATTTTTCTATAGAAATAAAATTTTAACAAAATTTTCTATAGAAATAAAAATTTTACAAAATGTTATATAGAAATAAAATCTTGACAAAACTTTTTATAGAAATAAAAGTTTAACAAAATTTTTTATAGAAATAAAATTTTGACAAACTTTTCTATAGGAACAAAATTGTCTATAGAAGTACAATATTTAACAAAATTTTCTATAAAAATAAAATTTTAACAAAATTTTCTATAGAATTAAAAAAAGCATGTCCGCTTCCAAAGGTTTTGTTTTTACACTAATTATGTTGGTATTCATTCTGAGCCAAAGAAGACCAGAATTTATGTAAGAATACTTTTGAAATATAATTCTCTTTTAAATTAGAATTTTATGTACTTGGTAAGTTGGATAAGTCTCCAAAAAAAAATATTGTCCTGAGACCAAATGTTTCTTGTTTCTTGTCCTGCAAAATATCAACACATTTAAAGACAATTTCACTAATTTGGAAGAATTTTCTGAATTATTAAAGCCAAATTGACATTAGTCCAACAAAATTTTTTCTCATATTAAGATACTGATTCTTAAGTCGAATCACTTAAATATAAAGACAAACCGACTTTATCGACTTTTGAACAAAGAAAAAAACTTTATATTAGAGAATTGCATCTTCTATGCTAGACAAAATTGGCATTCGTATTTTACGGACATTAAATCTTTGGCCTCACGTTATATTTTTTTCAATGTAAATGAGTCTGGAGTAAGAAGCAATTTTCTTCCTATTAACAAACCTTAGACAATGTGCTATATTAAAACACACAACTGTGGATTCATGTAGCATCATTTGTAATCATTTACGTTTACATAAAAAAATTCGTTTCTTGCAATCTCTCACCGCTCGGCACAATGTCCATGTGCTGAAAGACATAACATAGAAATGTTTGAAGAATTCCTTTCAATAGTTTCAATGGACTTCAATATTAAGATTAATTATTTCAACATATTGTTGGCATCAGGATAATAACTCTACACAAATAATCCTCTGAAAACAAAATGAATGAATTGCGCTAAAGACCACTTTAATTGGGTGACTGTATATAAAGAGCATGGAAAAAAATTTGGAAAATAAATTAAAATCTTCAATCTTAAAAATTGTGTTTGAAGAAGAAAAAAACAATAAATTTCAATTAAACGCTTCCGTTTTTGCAGGCGCTTTTTTGCGCCACTATCCTTGGCAAGCATAAAAAGGAGAGCAACAAATTTAGTGTGTGAAATAAAGCCATTGCGGACATATGTTTGGATCGAGTATTAACCACAGAGTGCTCCATGCATCTATTCCTTCCACCTATATCAGTGCCATAAAGCATTCAATATAGCCACAAATTTCCGAATCTATCCTCCTTCGGTTAGGTGTGGGAAGGGGATGTTGGAGTGAGTCTATTTGTGCCACTTGAATGTGCAATTTCATTGAGCCATTGAAGAGGGCCAAAACTTTGTCAGTGTTTTCGTTGTTGTTGTTTTTTTTTTTGTTTCATCTTTGTGGTTCATGTCGTTTGGGCCATATTTGCTTCTGGTTCATAATATTAAATTGAATCCATCACAGCAGGCTGGCATCAGTTTTATTTATTTTCCCCACCTCACTTGCTCACTACCTCCGAAATGCTCATCCTTCTTGGTTGGATGGATGAGTTCATTTTGTTCTTATACAAAATTACAAGTACCATCCTTACCCAACGCTCCCCAGAAATCACATATCCTTGCAGAGAATGAACGAAAAATTTAAAACACTGCAGACTTTGGGAATCAAATTAAACACCACAGCATTGAAACATTTTTTTTTTGTTGTATGACAATGGTGATGAGTTTTGGGGAATTTGAACCTCTCTATAAATATCCTGGAAACTTCCCCGTATAGCAATCTTGATGTGAAAAATCAGGACACCATACGAAGAGTAATCATATTAAAATGTCACGCAATTGACATTCCAATGAAGATGAGAACAGCTTTTTTTGACAAGTCAACCAACAATGCAGCCAGCTTTCATAATCCAGGCCAAAACACAGTGTTTCGATTCTGCTGTTGTCAGTCTTTATTGATACAAAACATTGACCTAAAAAAGTTAAAAATGAAAGCCATAACGGTTGGCGAGAGAAATAAGCCCTTCTCCGCTCCGCTTTTGTGAACTGATACAGATGAAGTTTTGTAAATTAATAAGGGCACTAAAGACAAAAGTGGCACTTGTCTTGTGTACGAGGGTTGGCTTTTATATTTCGGGATTAGAGAACAATTACAAATATTAATAATCGAAAATCACTTTGTTTTATTTTAATATCTTCACCATGAACGGATCTTATATGTCAAAATTTTGTCAAAAATTTATTTCGATTTAAAATTTTATCCAAATTTTATTTCTATAGAAAATTTTGTCAAAATTTTGTTTCTATAGAAAATTTTGTCCAAATTTTATTTCTATCGAAAAATTTGTCCAAATTTTATTTCTATAGAAAAATTTTTCAAAATTTTATTTCTATAGCAAATATTGTCCAAATTTTATTTCTATTGAAAATTTTGTCATAATTTTATTTCTATAGAAAATTTTGTCAAATTTTATTTATATAGAAAATTTTGTCAATTTTTTTTTTTTATTTTATTTCTATAGAAAATGTTGTCCAAATTTTATTTCTATCGAAAAATTTGTCCAAATTTTATTTCTATAGAAAATTTTGTCAAAATTTTATTTTTATAGAAATTTTTGTCCAAATTTTGTTTCTATAGAAAAAATTTTCAAAAATTTTATTTCAATAGAAAATTATTTCAAAATTCTATTTCTATAGAAAATTTTGTCCAAATTTTATTTCTATAGAAATTTTTCTCAAAATTGTATTCCTATAGAAGTTTTTGTCCAAATTTTTTTCTATAGAAAATTTTGTCTAAATTTTATTTCTATAAAATTTTTTTCAAAATTTTTTTTTTCTATAGAAAATATATTCCAAATTTTATTTCTACTGAAAATTTTGTCACAATTTTATTTCTATAGAAAATTTTATTTTTATTTTATTTCTATAGAAAATTTTGCAAAATTTTATTTCTATGGAAATTTTTCTCAAAATTTTATTTCTATAGAAAATTCTGTCAAAATTTTATTTCTATAGAAAATTTTGTCAAAATTTTATTTCTATAGATAATTTTGTCCAAATTTTATTTCTATAGAAAATTTTGTCAAAATTTTGTTTCTATTGAAAATTTTGTCCAAATTTTATTTCTATTGAAAATTTTGTCATAATTTTATTTCTATAGAAAATTTTGTCAAAATTTTATTTTTATTTTATTTCTATAGAAAATGTTGTCCAAATTTTATTTCTATAGAAAAATTTGTCCAAATTTTATATCTATAGAAAATTTTGTCAAAATGTTGTCCAAATTTTATTTCTATTGAAAAATTTGTCCAAATTTTATTTCTATGCAAAATTTTGTCAACATTTTATTTCTATAGAAAATTTTGTCCAAATTTTATTTCTATAGAAAAATTTTTCAAAAATTTATTTCTTTAGAAAATATTGTCCAAATGTTATTGCTGTAGAAAATTTTATCAAAATTTTATTTCTATGGAAAATTTTGTCAAAATTTTTTCCTTTAGAAAATTTTGTCTAAATTTTATTTCTATTGAAAATTTTGTCAAAATTTTATTTTTATAGCAATTTTGTCAATTTTGTCTTTCTATTGAAAATTTTGTACAAATTTTATTTCTATAGAAAGTTTTGTCCAAATTTTATTTCTATAGAAAAATTTCTCAAAATTTTATTTCTATAGAAGGTTTTGTCGAAATGTTATTTCTGTAGAAAATTTTGTCAACATTTTATTTCCATCGAAAATTTTGTCAACATTTTATTTTTATTTTATTTCTATAGAAAATATTGTCAAAATTTTATTTCTATAGAAAATTTTGTCTAAATTTTATTTCTATTGACAATTTTGTCCAAATTTTATTTCTATAGAAAGTTTTGTCCAAATTTTATTTCTATAGAAAAATTTCTCAAAATTTTATTCCTATAGAAATGTTATTTCTGTAGAAAAATTTGTCAACATTTTATTTCCATCGAAATTTTTGTCAACATTTTGTTTCTATTGAAAATTTTACCAAAATTTATTTCTATAGAAAATTTTGTCAAGATTTTATTTCTATAGAAAATTGTGTCAAAATTCTAATAATTGACTGTTTTTGAGTGTATTTTCGACTTTAACTTTAATTCGTGTTTGGGTAGTGCTCCGAGTTTTATCTATCATCCAACATTGCCTACTTTTAGTCAAAGGCACATTTTGTAAAAATATTCCTGGCTGCACCCTCAAAAAAATCGCTTCTGTAACATATACTCCCAAATATATTTTGCTTCAAGCATATACATTTTTGGGTATTGCCCAAACATTTATATGTTTGATTTCTTCCAATATATAATATGTTTGAAAGCATATTGGTCTAAACAATATAATATGTTTGGGTAGTCTAAGTTCCAAACATTTTGTATTTTTCCATCCAAATTCAATAATGTTGTCTTCCAAAAAACTATATGTTATTATGTGAACATATAATATGTTTGGAGGCATTTTGGACCCAAAAATATTATATGCTGAGAAGAATTTTCTCCCAAAGAATATTGTGCTCAAAATTTTTTTTCTGCCTAATTGTATATTGCCTCACATTTTTTTCACTTCCATGAGTTTTTTTAGTTCTTAGCACCTTTTTCCGTAATACAAACATTGTAGAAGAAATTATTAAATTTTATAATTTTTTTTTCAATTTTACCTTTTGCCGGACGGGGATTTTAACAGCGGACCACACAGTTTGTAAGCCAGCACACTACCCACTGGGCTACGTAGCTGTTATGGTCATCAAGAGATAATTATCGTTATAAGTTATGTTTATATAGCATAGCTTGCGGCGCCCACGAGCCGATGCAAACATAACATTGTTAAACATACATTTGTTGGCAGCGTGGAGCAGTGGTTGGTCGTCCGCCTTGCGTGACAGGGGTCCTGGGTTCGATCCCTGCTTCGACCAACACCATTTTTTTTTTAAATATATTTTTTAACATATACTCCAGATTCGTTCGGAAGTTCCCGAAAAGTTGTTCAGCATTACATACTATTATATTAAATTTTTACTACGAAATTGTAAAGTGTGTTTTATAAAAGACTTAAAGTCAGAAAAGAAAAATGCTTGATATAAACGAAATGGACTGTGTTCAAATCAAATATTATTTTTTTATTGCAAAAATAAAAATTGTGTAACAAATAAAGGTTTTTGTATACAAGTTTAAAATTTTCGAAGAAATTCAAAAACTCTTACAAAAGAAGAACGTGAATTCGAGTATATAAAAATATTTTTCCATCAAATCCTAAGGTTAACGATAACCATTCAAAAGCACATTATATTTAAATTCTAAACAGTAATTTTACAACAGCACATAAATTTATTTTGGTGTGAACAATTGTTTGCTAGCATGTAACACCATTAATTTAGAAATACAAATAAATATGTATTTTTATTACGAATAATTTTGTACTTAATTTAATTCTTAAGGCCGGTATAAATTGGTATTATCGCGTTAAAATGGCCATGTTTACCCTTTTACTTTTCTTTAATAATTTCTTTTAAAGAAAATAAACTTATTCAATTGTTGCTTTGGATCTTTCCCCACCATGTTATAATACAATTTACTGGAAAAAGTTGTAATGTTATTCTGGTTTTGCCGCTAAAATGAGAAATAATTTTAGCGGCAAAACTCGAACTCAATGCCCGCTTTTATTTTCGAAAAAATCCGTCAACTCCTCTTGGACTACTCATTAATAAAGAGGAACTAATCTTTGTTTTTATAGATCTTACTGTTTAATATTTCACTGTTTCGCCCTGTTTTCATTTTACTTTCACAACTCTAAAAAGAGTGCACTGAAAAAATATTGTCGTGAGGCCAAAGAGTTCATGTCCTTAAAATAAGAATACAACTTTTGCTTAGCTTAGAAGACGCATTTCTCTAATATAAAGTTTTTTCCATGTTCAAAGGTTGATACTTTCAATGAAGTCGTGTTGTCGTTATAATTAAGTGATTTGACTTAAAAATGGGTATCATAACATGAAAGAACAAATTTTTGGACTAAGGTCTACTTGACTTTAATAATTCAGAAAAATTCTTTAAAATTAATGAAACTGTCTTTAAATTTGTTGCATTTTTGCATCTTGACTACAAGGCAAAAATCATTAAAAAAATAGGATATGTTTTTCAATACTTTATTTTAAAGACATTTTTACTTGAAACATAGCATAATTTCTACTGGAAGTCTTGTTTTTAAAGGACATTTTATAGCATATGAAAAAAAGCTGAAAAAGCGAAAAATTGAAATGTGCTTCGTAGAGTCAAGTACACAAAACCCCATTTAAAAGAGAATTGTGTCTTAAAAGCATCGTTACTTGTATTCTCCGCTTCTTTGGTTCGGAATCAATACAAAAATTGTTAAAGTGGAGACACAATCTTTGGAACCAGACATGCTTTTTGTTCAGTGTATAGTGCCCTTTCGTTAGTTTTTATGAAGATCCCTTTAATTACCTTTGTTTGAATATTTTGACTTACTCGTCCTACGTTCCGATTTGTTTTGACGAAACAAAAAAATTGTGCCCGTAATGCGAAAATGATAAAGAAAACTCATGCTCTTTTTTTCAAATATATTTTATCTTGGTCCCGAATGAATTTTCTCTCCGAATACTCATTTTATTATTTTACTTAAGGATATACAATTTTTGGCGAAGTCTTATATCACAACATATATATGTTTACTCATAATATGTACATTTATACTTGTTTATATTCACATGTAGTATTTTTCCTATATTTAATGAAATTTTCTTTGTGTATATATATTTTTAATGCGCCAATTGGTTAACTTCATTATTTTACTTCCAGAATACACTTTGTCTCTCTTTGTAAACACATACACAGTCTCACATAAGTTTACATACCCTTGAGGTTTTTACCTTATAACTAAACATGTTTCTTGTTGTTGTTTATAATCCAGACTAAAAACATCTTCTTGAAAATGGACAAATACTTTGTTTTTCAAATTAATTTACAAAATCTAAAGCATATATATGCATATTTTATTATATTTTAATAATTAAAGAAAATACAATTTCTTAAACCGTGTGTAAACTTGTGTAAGACTGTGTATATGTTTATGGGCTATTTCTAAATTAATATAGGTTTGAATCCAAGCATATTATATTTACAAACATTTTATGTCCCAAACATAATATGTTCTAACATATTAACATATAGGTCCTAAACATATTATGCTAGTTTATGAACATTATATGTTTGCACTCAAAAATATTGTGTTTAAAAATTTGAGTTCCAAACATATAATGTTTATACCCAAACATATGAAAAACAGTCTTTTTCGTCCGTGTGTATTCAACTTTTACATAACCGTCGATTCAGGTGGTATATTATTTCTAGATGTTTCTTCTCGGAGTTTGCCAACGAAACAGTTTTTAACAGTGTTTATATTCGTGCGATACTCAGAGTTTTTGCGCACGTTTCATATGGGTATCATTTTGGATGCTAGGTGGTGGCGCAATTTTACTACTACCAAAAATTGATCTCTAGATTGACAATAATTTATGAATTCCAATAATGGAATTCCATTCTAAAGCACTGTGCTTTGGTCGAACTCTTGCCACAGCATGATGACAGAAACGACAGAGGCATAAAAAATGTTAATAAGCCATCATTGAGTGGTTCATGAACATGTGGATTTTTTGGGTTAATTTGGGAATAATTGTATGTCTGTATGAGCAATGCTTGCTTAACAATATCCCCCAATTGTAAGGTCAAATCAGACAGTGATGATGGTTGAATTTTGTGTAAAAAAACGATTTTTTATTGTCTGATACTGGTGGGTTGTACAGTATCCAGTGTGGATACGCTGTTGCTCCTTTGTCCTACATGGTGATTCCATGAAACCCCCAAAAAAGTAGAATCACTGTCTCTGTTGAAAGTGTTTGCATTTATTTGAATTGCATTCATTTCATTCGTATGTTTTCATCTGTCCATTGGTATCCTTGTTGCTTTAGATCTATTAAAGCTGATGCTGCTGCAGCCTGTTGCATTCACATTCATGGCTGAAATTCGAGGACATTGTGTGCATAATCAGTGAAATTTTATTTTAATTTTTTTTCTTCGAGGACGAATGTGTGTGGTCATGTATTTGCTCTTTTTATCCAATGTTCGTTGTTTGCATTCGAAATAAGTTTCCAAAAGGATAACAAGGATTTTCGTTTGTACCATTGAAATTGCGACGTTATTATATATATCATGGAAATCGTGAATACTTTTTTGGAGCAATAGATATATGTGCTTATGAAGCTCTAACTAGTGAGACTGAAATTTAGATTTTTTTCAATCATTTAATCTGGATATCGATGTGTATATATCTACGCTGAATATGGTGTCTTATGTGTTATTAAATTTAATGAAATTTATTTATAAAGGGTGATTTTTTGTTTACTTAATTTTTCACTCAAACGTCTCAAATAAAAAAATTGATTTAAGGGTGATTTTTTGTTTACTTAATTTTTGACTCAAACATCTCAAATAAAAAAATTGGCATGTTAAATAAAATTGTACGTACTTAATTTTTAAAAGATTCGAAGTTCAAAAATTTTTTGGGGTTGGATTAGCGCCCCAAGGGTTCATCGCGTAGATGTCAAAAAGTTAATTCGGCAGAATTGCCGCTTTTTGAGTGAAGATCAGCCAGAAGCATTGCAAAAACTATCAATGCATTCAGAAAAATTCACAGTTTTATTTCTATAACTCTTAAAAAAATCACCCTTTACTTTTTGTTGCCAAGAATGAAGTGCATATTGTACAGTATGTACACCACTTTACCAGATATCGTTCCCAGTAATTTTCTTGTAATTTGGAAAAGTTTCAAGAAAATCTGAAAAATTTTAAAATTTGGATATAAAAATCTCATTTGGATATAAAAATCTCCAAAAAAACACGTATATTCATTTAATAACCTTCTCCCACGTTCCTTGTAAATCGGGGAAGTTTAAATTTTGATCTATTGTTTTAGAAAAGGGGCGTATCCTTTCCCGATCGTACATCAACAAAATTGTTCAGGGATTTTGGTCCAAATAACACCATCAAACTTCTCCTAAAATTTTAAGAAAATAGGGGAACTTTTCTTTAAGTTTTAAATGCTGGCAAGGGGGGTCCCCCTCCCAAATAAGCAAATCGGAGAACTTTTGTCCAATTTTCAAAAAGTTAAAATTTTGCTCTATTGTTTTAAAAATAGGACGTACCCTGACCCTATATTAATTTCATATCCTCTAGCTACACTGAAAAAAATATTGACCCAATATGGAAAATTATGCAATTTAAATTTTAGGAATCGAAATTTACACAAAGTTAAGGACAAAATTCTTTAAAATAATGGCATTTTAATTAAAAGAAAGTTTATAATCCTTGTTTCAAAAATTTTTTTTCATTAAATTTAGGATACAAATCTTGAAATTTTCCGTCTCTCTGCTGAAGTTGTAGATCTTTCAAGTAAGGCAAATTTTCCTTAAAATAAAGAAAAACATTTTTAATTTAAAGAAATCGCCTTTAACTCAACTGACATATTGCATTTTTAAATTTAAGATAAAATCGCTTCAAATATAGGCTAAGACTTATTTTAAGGATTTGCATCTTTGGTTTAAAGTTTTTTTTAACATTAAGAAAACTGGTTTTACTTTGAAGTACTTGCCATAATTTGGATTTTAAATTGGAATTTGTTTTGTACATAAATACCTTAATTAATATATCGCAAAAAGAGGATAAAAATTCGATGAATGAGATCTGTATCCAATTTTAATAATCTAGGATAACTAGATTTAAAGCCAGGGAGGTCCGTCAAAGATGTCTTTATTTTAAAGAAGCCGTATCTTTGGCTCGGAATCAATACCAAAATCCTTAAGGGAAGGTCAAAATCTTTGGATCCAAGTAAACTTTTTTTGAGTGTATGTCCTCTGTACATTTTAAGCAAATTGGAGAACTTTGGTCCAATTTTCAAAATGTCGGGAAAGAGGAACCTCCCCTTCCGGCCAGATATGAAAAAATGAGGTTCCCACTCTACACTGAAAAAAAATATTGACCTAATGTGAGAGATTATGCACCCTAAATTTCATGACATGCACAAATTTCTTTAAAATTAAAAGAAAGTTAATTATCTAAAATCAAAAAATTTTTCATTAAATTTTGGATACGAATCTTGAAAATTTACATCCCTACATTAAAGTCGTATGTCTTTATATATATTTAGATATAAGGTGGGTATTAAGATCGAGTTTAGCCGCTAAAAACGTAATTTTTTCACGATTACTTTTCTTTAATAATCCATTTTAAGGTATACAAACTTTGTGAAAATTTGCTTTGGGCTTTTCCCCATCAAGTTATAATAAAATTTGCAACAAATATGTATACTTTCATGCATTTTTCTTACTGATTTAGTTTTCACTTTAGCGATTTTAGCGGCTAAACTTGAACTTAATACTCACCTATAAGGTAAAAACGTTTCAAATATAGGCTAAGAATTATCTGAAGGATTTTATATATATGGACTAAAGTTTTTTTTTGAATTTTTTTTTTTTTTGCTTTGAAGTATCTGTTATAACTGGGGTTACAAACTGATATTTAATTGTAAATGAATAGCTTTATTAATATATCGCAAAAAGAGAATGCAAATTCGAGAAATGAGATCTGTATCCTAATTTGATTTTTATACCCTGCACCACACTGTGGAACAGGGTAAGTGCATATGTTTGCAACACCCAAAAGGAGACGAGATAGACACATGGTGTCTTTGGCAAAAATGCTGAGGGTGGGCTCCTGAGTCGATATAGCCATGCCCGTCTGTCCGCGAACACATTTTTGTAATCAAAGTCTAGGTCGCAGTTTTGGTCCAATCGACTTCAAATTTGGCACAAGTATGTGTTTTGGCTCAGAATAGAACCCCATTGATTTTGGAAGAAATCGGTTCAGATTTAGATATAGCTCCCATATATATATATATATATATATATATATATATATATATATATATATATATATATATATATATATATATATATATATATATATATATATATATATATATATATATATATTCGCCCGATTTACACTCATATGCCCACAGAGGCCAATTTTTTGCTCCGATTTAGTTGAAATTTTGCACAGGGAGTAGAATTAGCATTGTAGCTATGCGTGCCAAATTTGTTTGAAATCGGTTCAGATTTAGATATAGCTCCCATATATATGTTTTTCTGATTTCGACAAAAATGGTCAAAATACCAACATTTTCCTTGCAGAATCGCCACTGCTTAGTCGAAAAGTTGTAAAAATGAGTCTAATTTTCCTAAACTTCTATATGTATTAGAAGTATCGAGCGATAAACCATAAATAAACTTTTGCGAAGTTTCCTTAAAATTGCTTCAGATTTAAATGCTTCCCATATTTTTTTACTAACATTGTGTTCTACCCCAGTGCATTATCCGACTTAAATTTTGAGTCTATAGATTTTGTGGAAGTCTATCAAATTCTGTCCAGACCGAGTGATATTTAAATGTATGTATTTGGAACAAACCTTTATATATAGCCCCCAACACATTTGACGGATGTGATATGGTATCGAAAATTTAGATCTACAAGGTGGTGCAGGGTATAATATAGTCGGCCCCGCCCGACTTTAGACTTTCCATACTTGTTTGTTTTTTAATTGTTGTGTATTCAAATCGTTGGACAATCTTCTACATTTTCTTTGAATTTCAAGCGTGGTTTGTCAAGGGGAGGTATACTTCTCTTCAACGTACCATCCAATAAATCGGAAAAAGTAAAAGTACTTTAAAATTTACCATATTAACATTTGTTAAAGTGTTGGACACGGAGAACATGCCTTTCACAAACATATACCGGAAAATGAAGCACCCTCTACGTTGCCTGTCAACTTCATGTAAATGTAAGTTTTTTACTTAAAAAAATCTGGCAGAAGCCTGTGGAAGCATCATAGCATTATGTACCGAGTTCCCGAGGGAATCCACCTCCTCCGCACCTCTCCGACCAGATATCGTAAATTCACTTGCCCTACATCTCCCAATTTCAAGTAAATCCGAGGTGAAATTTTGCTCTAGTTTTTGTAAAAAGACGTCACTTTCTCTGCAAATTCCAAGAAAATCTGTAAACTTTCCTTCAAGTTTCATAGAGTTGGGCAAGGAGAAGGTTCCCGTCAAAATACCCACAAATCAAGTACACCCCTACGGCCTTTTAAATTTCAAGTAAACTTGAGAATCCTATTTTTTGCAGTTTTAGAGGAGGTCTCCCAAGCGTCGCAATATCGAAAAATGATATAGCGTAATTGTGAAGACGTCCCAAGAAAAGCAAATTATAAGCCCAATTTTTAAACAGCAGGGCAAGGGGAGGCCCCTCCTCCCTTCCGAATATCACAAAATCAGATATCCATTATAGTAATATAACCTACCTCATATCCTCTGTAAATTTTTAGTAAATTGGAAAAATTTATTTGTTTCACGGTATGTACTAGAGGAGTATTTTTCCCCGACCAAATATTAAAAAATCCTATAAATTCATAATCTCCCTATAAATTTTATAATCTCCCCCAAGTTCTCCGTAAAATTTCAGTAAGTCGCCAAAATTTCAAGCAAATCGCATAATTTTGTTCCAAGTTTCAAAAAATGAGGTACCCTATTTTCACCTCTACGTTCTCCGAACATTTTTCAAAAGCAACTGCTATGAAATCAAAATATACATTTTTGGAATGTGCGCTGTATGTAAAAAAGAATTTCCCTCTTTTTCGTTGAAATAGTCGGCCCCGCCCGACTTTAGACTTTCCTTATTTGTTTTATCCTAGATTTAAAGCTAGATAGGTTCGTAAAAATGTCTTTATTTTAAAGAAGCCGGATAAAGATATCAACATAATTTTTTCTCTGTGTGAAAGCTGAGGTGTTTCTTGGGTCTTTAGTGGGTCCACGGGCTGACCTGTAGGCGTTGAAAGTTGGTCACCTCGGGTGCTACGAAATTTTGATTTAGCTGTGAACTTCGCAATTTTGAACGGATTTAGTTGATGAAAGCTCTACAAAAAAGTTCGCGTGCGTGTGCGATTATCTTTTACCCTTCACAAGATATGGTCCCCACAATTTATTTTTTTTTTTTTTACAAAATTTTGACAAAGTGGGGTCAGTATTTTGAATCTAGAATACTGATCTAGGTCAATATTTTGAACCGTTTTTGAGTGAATCTTTAATTTCTCTCCTTAACTGCATTCTACGAATTTTATAAGAATAACTTGTGTACCTATGTGTTTTAGATTAAAAGTTGTAAAGTCCACAAATTAGAATTTCCAAAAAAATACCAAATTTTTACCATTTTTTTTTTCGAAAGTGGCACATACATTCTTTCTGTCGTAACATTTTTTTATAGATTTCTCCTAATCTTTTTTGCTTGTTTCTTATAGAACACCAAAGAAAGATACGTTTTAAGCTTATATCGGCCATATTGGTCAAGTAGTATATGAGTTCTTCTCCTAACAATATAGGCAATTTTTCAAAAAGAAAAAGTTTAAAAAATTCTCATATGGAAAAGCAACGATTGCTAAACCGATCTCTTTTCCCAAAAGCCGCATGTGTCTACTAACTAATTGTAAAAGGTTTCAACATCCTACCAGTAAATAGCTGAGAAATATGTAAATTACAAAAAATAACTTTTTTTAACATATGTCCCACATTAGGGATTTTGGGCATTTTTGATACCAATTTTGTGAATGGTTTATAAAAACTTTCCCGCAAAAGTCAATAAAAAGCATAATGATACCACAATTAGTTCAAAAGTTATTAAGGTTTCAACTCATATTTTTAAATCCCAAAATATCGGAATATTGGAAAAAAAAAATTGCTCCTTGGCCCAAAATCTTCAAATTGCTTCTTGGCCCAACATTTTTTTTAAATACATAAGAATAAATTTCTATCAAATGCCTTTCCAATGATATTATATTTAGACCGGTGCTTAGCAAAATGCACCAAAAATGTGTACTAAACATCACTAACTCGGGTAAAATACTGTATTTCAGCAAATGTACGTTTATATGGGGGACATACCTAAAGCTGAACCGATTTAAATGAAACTCGGCACACTTGACGATATTATCAAATATACTCCTTGTGCAAAATTATTCAAATGATTACGAGAAGTAAAATCTGTAATCAGTTTCAAGCAATTTTCAAGATCAGTGCGCCTTCTATACCCTCAAGAAGTGAAATGGGCCTATATGGAGGCCTTACCTAATGGAACGATAAAAACTAAATCCGATTTTTTTGAAAAACAACGTGTATCTAAAACAACGTCCAAAATTCTAGTATATTTACAATTTCAGTCAAATCGGATAACATCTACGGTTTCTACAAGCCCAAAAGTAAAATCGGGACATCGGGCTATATTAAAACATTGACCGATACTCACCATTTTCGGCGCGCCTCTTTATGGTCCTCAAATACCTCTAGATTTTCAATTTGAGGCAAATTGGATAAAAACTACGGTTTCCATAAGCCCAAGAAGTAAAATCTGGAGATCGGTCTATATGGGGGATATATCAAAACATGGACCGATGCTCACAATTTTCGGTCCTCCTTTTATGGTCCTCAAATACCTCTAGATTTTCAATTTGAGGCTAATTGGATAAAAACTACGGTTTCCATAAGCCCAAGAAGTAAAATCGGTAGATAGGTCTATATGGGGGCTATACCAAAATATGGACTGATACTCATTATTTTTGGCATACCTCTTTATGGTCCTATGATACCTCTAGATTTCCAATTCCAGGCAAATTGGATAAAAACTACGGTTTCCATAAGCCCAAGAAGTAAAATCGGTAGATCGGTCTATATGGGGACTATACCAAAATATGGACTGATACTCATTATTTTTGGCACACCTCTTAACGGTCCTAAAATACCTCTAGATTTCCATTTTCAAGCAAATTTGATAAAAACTACGGTTTCTACAAGCCCAAGAATTAAAATCGGGAGATCGGTCTATATGGGGGCTATACATAAATATGGACCGATACTCACCATTTTTGGCACACCTCTTTAGGGTCCAAAAATACCTCTAGATTTCCGAATTCAGGCGATTTGGACAAAAACTACGGTTTCTATAAGCCCAAGACCCCAAATCGGGAGGTCGGTTTATATGGGGACTATATAAAAACCTGAACCGATATAGCCCATCTTAGAACTTGACCTGTCTGCAGACAAAAGACGAGTTTGTGCAAAACTTCAGCATGATTGCTTCATTATTGAAGACTGTAGTGTGATTACAACAGACAGACAGACAGACGGACATGGTAATATCGTCTTAGAATTTCTCCCTGATCAAGAACATATATACTTTATATAGTCGGAAATCGATATTTCGATGTGTTACAAACGGAATGACAAACATATTACACCCCTATCACCATTCTATGGTGGTGGGTATAGGTTACGTTAGGTGGCAGCCCGATGTATCAGGCTCACTTAGACTATTCAGACCATTGTGATACCACATTGGTATCACAATCACTGAGTGCTGCCCGATTCCATGTTAAGCTCAATGACAAGGGACCTCCTTTTTATAGCCGAGTCCGAACGGCGTTCCACATTGCAGTGAAACCACTTAGAGAAGCCTAGAAACCCTCAGAAATGTCACCAGCATTACTGAGGCGGGATAATCCACCGCTGAAAAACTTTTTGGTGTTCGGTCGAACAGGAATCGAACCCACGACCTCGTGTATGCAAGGCGGGCATGCTAACCATTGCACCACGGTGGCTCCATGGTGGTGGGTATTAAAGCGATTTGAAACTTGGGATACAGAGGAATTATGTCAAAACATTGTATAGAGAACAATTTCTTAAATAAAATACCATCAGATTTTCAATTTCCAGCAAAATATTGGTTGGCCTATATTTGAACATTTATTTGTCTTTAGTCCAAATTCAATATCTCATTTAATTTATAGATTACTTCCTTAAATCAAAAATGATTTTCTTTGATTTAAGGAAAATTTGACTTACTTCGAAGACATACAACTTTAATGGAGAAAGACAAATTTCATAGATTCGTGTCCTCAATTTAAAGAAAACAATTTTTGAAGGAAGTATTATGAATTTTATTTTAATTAAAATGTCTTTACTTTTAAGAAATTCGCCCTTAATATTGTGTAACTTGCATGTCCTAAAATTAAGGTTGCATAAAAAACTCAATATTTTTTCTCAGTGTATAGAGGTTAAAATAAAAGAGCAATTGCCACACAAAGAAACCCCAAGTATGATATTCATTAAGAGAGATAAAATCTAAGTAAAATTCAAGTTGTAAAAATTATGTACACCAGCATCCTTATTGAACGCAGGATATTTTTTCGTCATTTTTAAACAAATCAATGGATGGCCATAGAACTTTTACAGTCAGGAAACAAAAGCATTGACGAAGAAATAAGAAATGTTCTTAACAGAAATTTACACCGATTAAAACAAATTTCAACGACGTTAAGGCGCCATCAAAGACTACAAACACACACACACTCTCAGCTACTTGCTCGAAGGATAACAGAACACCGCCTCTTACAAACGAAAAGTAAAACACCCATCTTAGATGGGTTGTGAAGAAAATAAGAAGGTAACACACATATCCTTTCTTGCGTACAACGCCAACATGGACATTACCACAGTTACCAAAAGGCATGGAAGAGGCTATTGCGTGTGTTTGAATGTGTGTAGAAAATTTCTTTTGGGATGTGAGGTATGGACCACCATTACTTCTCCGTCCAAAGGAACTTCAAAAATTGCCAACTTGTAGACAACATTTAAATGAATGACCCTTGCTTCCGTTATTGATACATCCGTTAATCCAAGTAGCGGTAAAGCACTTTCGAGTACTCAAAAGGCTCAGAAGAGTGACCCCTTGGATTGGACGGATGAATTGTCGGTCGTCCGAGAAAACTTGCTTGCCAACACAGATTATGGTTTATAGCCCTCAGATAAAGGTCGTCAATAGGTCTCTAACGCATTGCACAGTCACCAACATTTCATTTCTTTTCGTTTTACTTGAACCAGCAAAAAAACATGAAATGTTTGACCACTTCTCGATTAAATGGATGGGAATGGGTGGGAAAATCTCGGAATTTGCGGAGATGCGGCAGCTACGACTACAAAACCCCTTTTCAATGATACGGAAATAATGACAGCAGTGGGATTTGATGGATGCTAAGTAATGCAAGGAACGACGAACCTCTTTTTTAAGCCATTCTAGGTTGGCGCGTGCTGGAGAACTGGAGTCCTGTTGGAATGTCCATGGTCTGCGGACGAAATGTTTGTTTGCCGAAGGATACAGTCATTAGAACATATTCCCGATACATTTTCTGCCGCATGGATTTCGATCAAGTCGGGCCATTACCGCTTTATCATGCTCTCTTTGGACGCGATGCAATACTATAAGTATCACCGT
Source organism: Haematobia irritans (assembly GCF_050003625.1). Classification (NCBI taxonomy): domain Eukaryota; kingdom Metazoa; phylum Arthropoda; class Insecta; order Diptera; family Muscidae; genus Haematobia; species Haematobia irritans. The sequence goes on along the minus strand of NC_134397.1, from coordinate 184,824,847 downwards.
ATCGAGCAACAAACGATTTGTTCACATTTAAATGCTGAATGGCTCTAACAATAGCCATGTATGATTTTCCAACACTGAAAACTCAGCCAAATTGGTTTAGATTTAGATATATCACAAGACGTTTATGCTACCGTAAGACCATTTCCGGTCCATATTTGACGTTATTTAAGGGAATCCGGGGGAGTTCCTGTGCCGATCAGAGCCTCCACCTGTACAAACGGGGCTCAGCCGAAAAAAGCATCTGCGTATAACTCCTTTTACTCTAGGTTTCAATCGGGGAATGTAGTACTCAGTTTGTACAAACCGACACATTTGATTACATTCTCCATGGGCTAGAAAAGTATGTAAATGAGACAAGTAAAGGGTGCAAAAATGCGAATTTCCAGGAAGAATTATTGGAAATCTCTCCTTATAGGGAAGTGACGAATTTGATAAACGACCGTTTCTCTAATGACTTGGTCTGAGTCCAAAAAAGGGTTCAAAGTTAGTAATGTGCTTTTGTGAGGTAACGGCTTTGAATCACGTAAAGCTTGATACTCAATATTATAATATTTTTGTTGAGTTAGGGATATGATACGGGTATTTGTTAATTGTATCTCTCTTTATGCAGAGATGCTGCATAAGCATCTTGGCTCTTATTATTACAGGAGTTACCCATCCTGCTGGGTCAAAGAGTTGAGCTACTTGGGAAAGTACTTGACGCTTTGTAGTGGATGTATGATTTTGAGCAGAAAATGTGGAATATGAGAATTTATACCATCAAGTTTAGCAACGCAGAGATAGGGAAAGATTTGGAAATAAAAGGACAGGAGTTACAATTTTGAAGTGTGATTGGTTTATTTGGGGTATGCTCACCGTTCGTGATATAGAGAAGAATAGCCCGAATTCAACTTATTTAACAAGCCAAGAAACTTTTAGATAGAAAGTAATAATTTACAATAATAAATTCGATTAGGAATATCGATTAATCTTAAATTAAAACTTCATGGATTTTTCATTAACAATAGTTCATAATAGTTTAGTTCAGATACAAAAAATCAGTAATTCATAATAGTTCAGTACAGATGCAAATTCGATTAAATAGGAAATTCGATAGATAAATATAAGTCTAAACATTGGTTTAGACACCCCCATATAAACCGGTCTCCAGATTTGACCTCCGGAGCCCCTTGGAAGAGCAAAATTCATCCGATTCGGTTGGAATTCGGTACGTGATGTTAGTATATGGTATCCAACAACCATGCAGGAATTTGTTCATATCAGTCCATAATTATATATAGCCCCCATATAAACCGATCCCCAGATTTGACCTCCGGTGGCTTTTGGAGAAGCAAAATTCATCCGATCTGGTTGAAATTTTGTACGTGGTGGTAGTATATGATATTTTACAACCATGCCAAAAGTTGTCCATATCAGTCCATAATCATATATAGCCCCCATATAAACCGATCCCGAGATTTGGTTTTGGAGCCTCTTGGAGGAGCAAATTTCATCCGAGTCAGTTGAAATTTGGTACATTGTGCCATATAACAACCATGCCTAACTAGGTCCATATCGGTCTATAGTTATATGTAGCCCTCAGATAAATCGATCCCCAATCACACAAAAATTGGTCCATATCAATAATTGTATATAGCCCCCATATAAGCGACCCCCATATTTCAATTCTAGCTCCCTACGTACCGTGCAAAAGTCCATATCGATTCGTAATTATTTGTAGACTTACCTACACATACCCTTTTTGTCTAATATATACCACGTATGGACTAACTCACAATTTAGAAAACGATTTATGATACCACAACCCAAGTAATTCGATTGTGGATGACAGTCTTTCGTAGAAGTTTCTACGCAATCCATGGTGGAGGGTATATAAGATTCGGCCTGGCCGAACTTACGGCCGTTTATACTTGTTTCTATTAGAGCTCTTTTCACTAAGTGCCGACCGATTCTATGTTAAGCTCACTTATTGACGCCGTTTTACATTACAGTCTAAGTGAGCCCGATATTGCAGGCTCACTTAGACTATTAAGTCCATTGTGATATCACAATGGTGCTTCCCTAAGTGCGATATTGCAGACTCACTTAGACTATTAAGTGCATTGTGATACAATGGTGCTTCCCTAAGTGCACGCAGAGAAGGAATATGATCAAAAGCAAAATGTTATTTTTTGGACAGTGAACAAGTAGCATGTTTGTCGCAAACGTGCAGAGTCTCTTCGGATATACTACATCTTCCGATGTTACTGGCAGTATCCCCTCATGGTTTTATTCCCTTCACTATTCCCCACGGATCTTTTCGAAAACGTTATGTCAGTTAAGAGTCTGATTGCTGACAACAATTTCGATTGTAGGGTACCGGTCAAATAGCCAAATGACTGCTGGTCGCCATAGATAATGTGCGTGGCAGTATATCCTTTATCCTACCAATGAGTAAATGTGGTCGTGTGTATGTGAGCCTAGTTCTTTTTTGGCCAAAAGGACATAAAGAATTTTTTTTATTTTATTTCAATTGTCTCCTTCCATTGTTGATGACAATACACTTGAAATGTGTTTTTTTCATGTTATCGCCTTGGTATCCCTGTTCCATAGTCGACAATTGTAGTTTTTTTTGTTTTATTTGGCTAGCTTTAGTTTTGTTGGGTAAATTGTTCAATAATTTGTAGTCAATTTGCGAATTAGTCTTCGAACATTCGACAAAAGTTTTGCTTGCTTCTTTCTCAAACTTTCATTTGATTTCCATTCGTTCATGGATGACGGATATTTTAGTTTTAGATTTCTTCAATGTTTCATTGAAAAGTTAAATGGGTCCTTTGGGTACATAGTACATTTCCATTTTGTTCGTTTTTTTTCCTCCATTGGTTTATCCTTAGGACCATGTTTGAGGTGGGACAGGGTGATTGAGTTGGATGGTATTCATAGGATACATAGGAGTTTGAGTATGGAGTCCATAACAATGTCGCCACAAGTCATCATTCACAATTCCACCGAAGGAAGGCATGTGGTGGAAGGAAGCGTGGTAGTATCATTAATGTAATTGCACTCCTCGAATGATTAAATCAATTGAGTTCACTCGACAATGTGATGTGATTTGATTTCGCGTATTATTCTCTCCATTCCGGATTGTTGAGTTTTTATTTATGCATGACAATTACGTTTGTTGGGTTGTATGGTGGTGGTGGAGGTGCTTTGAGAAGACCATGGACGAATAGTAAGGCAATTAGCTGTGAAATACATTTGAATATTTTAAACAACAATAGAAAAAAGTCAAATTAAATTAAAATAGATTTTTTTAAACAAACTGGTTTTTTCTTTGAAACTCTTGAAAGGACTATGATCTAAGTATAATTTATGATGTAATTCGAAAAGGATATATCTAATGTCGGAGTAATCGATTGTTTTGTATAAGGAGCTGTTTAAACTATTTTTGAAAGCTGGCTGTTTCCCTTACATATGGAAGATTACATATGGAAGATTCTCTTATTCTTGAAAGGTAGTAGATCCGACATTGAGAATTATGGATGTATTGTTAAGTTTAGTGTTATACCTACGGATATTATAAATGGACCCATATCTATTTTCATAAAATCCAAACTTATTATTCACTATTCACATTATTCAATGATTTTTGGATATAACTAAATTTAAAAGGTCTTGAAATTGTCATCTCAGATTGTCCAAATATCCATCGTACATTCGCAATTCATGTAAATTTATGCATTAATTGCAATGTACATATGACCTCTAGACAGAATATTAGACAAATGCAGATGCATCAATAACCAGGTAATTTCGTATGATTCCAACCAATGTTTAATTGCACGTGAAAGTAGCCAACAAAAATCTGAAGAGGAAATAAATTATATTGGTAGGATTATAAAATTTATATTTTATAATCCTACAAATATATGAAGAGAGAATAAGCAGCCAAAATAATTGTTCTTATCCAAAAATTCAATAGATACTTGCGTAACCCGTATCCTTCGATCTGAAAACAAATTCGAAAAGTTTTGAACTCTTTTAAAGAGTAGGGTCAGGGGATGTCTGGCACAAAAACTGAAGTACAGATTAATCACTCGATGGTTGCCACACATTTCGTTATGTAGATGTAAAACGGACCGGCTTAACAAACGTCGGATAGGGGGTGTTCCCTTTCAAACAATTTTTATACCCTCCACCATAGGATGGGGGTATATTAACTTTGTCATTCCGTTTGTAACACATCGAAATATTGCTCTAAGACCCCATAAAGTATATATATTCTGGGTCGTGGTGAAATTCTGAGTTGATCTGAGCATGTCCGTCCGTCCGTCTGTTGAAATCACGCTAACTTCCGAACGAAACAAGCTATCGACTTGAAACTTTGCACAAGTAGTTGTTATTGATGTAGGTCGGATGATATTTCAAATGGGCCATATCGGTCCACATTTACGTATAGCCCCCATATTAACGGACCCCCAAATTTGGCTTGCGAAATTTGGTACATGGTGTTAGTATATGGTTTTTAACAACCATGCAAAAATTGGTCCATATCGGTCCACTTTTACGTATAGCCCCCATATAAACGGACCCCCAAATTTGGCTTGCAATTGCTCTAAGAGAAGCAAATTTCATCCGATCCGGCTGAAATTTGGTACATGGTGTTAGTATATGGTCTTTAACAACCACGCAAAAATTGGTCCATATCGGTCCACTTTTACGTATAGCCCCCATATAAACGGACACCCAAATTTGGCTTGCGATTGCTCTATAATTATATATAGCCCCCATAATTATAGTCCATAATTATATATAGCCCCCATATAAACCGATCCCCCGATTTGGCTTGCGGAGCCTCTATGAGAAGCAAATTTCATCCGATCCGGCTGAAATTTGGTACATGGTGTTGGTATATGTTCTCTAATGACCATGCAAAAATTGGTCCATATGACCCATAATTATATATAGTCCCCATATAAGCCGATCCCCAGATTTGACCTCCGGAGCCTCTTAGCGGAGCAAAATTCATCCGATCCGGTTGAAATTTGGTACGTGGTGTTAGTATATGGTCTCTAACAACCATGCAAGAATTGGTCCATATCGGTCCATAATTATATATAGCCCCCATATATATCGATCCCCAGATTTGACCTCCGGAACCTCTTGGAGGAGCAAAATTCATCCGATCCGGTTGAAATTTGCAACGTGGTGTTAGTATAAGGCCGCTAATAACCATGCCAAAATTGATCCATATCGGTCTATAGTTATATATAGCCGATCCCCAATCACACAAAAATTGGTCCATATCGGTTCATAATCATGGTTGCCACTCGAGCCAAAAATAATCTACCAAAATTTTATTTTTATAGAAAACATTGTCAAAATGTTGTTTCTATTGAACATTTTGTCAAAATTTTATTTCTATAGAAAATTTGTTCCAAATTTTATTTCTATAGAAAATTTTGTCAAAATTTTACTTTGTAAAAATTTTATTTCTGTAGAAACTTTAAACTTAATTATATACGTATTTAATCGGCCTTTTTTTAGTTTAATATATACCACGTATGGACTATGTGGTATATATTACGGTGTTAGGAAGTTTTAAGATACCTTGCCATCGGTTTCAGTAGAAGTTTCTACGCAATCCATGGTGGAGGGTACATAAGCTTCGGCCTGGCCGAACTTGCGGCCGTATATACTTGTTTGTTTTTTAATTGTTGTGTATTCAAATCGTTGGACAATCTTCTACATTTCCTTTGAATTTCAAGCGTGGTTTGTCAAGGGGAGGTATACTTCTCCTCAACATACCTTCCAATAAATCTGAAAAAGTAAAAGTACTTTAAAATTGACCATATTAATATTTGTTAAAGTGTTGGACACGGAGAACATGCCATTCACAAACATATACCGGAAAATGAAGCACCCTCTACGTTGCCTGTCAACTTCATGTAAATTTAAGTTTATTACTTAAAAAGTCTGGAAAATCATAAAATTATGTACCGAATTCCCATTTATCGACAATCCTCTACTTTGTATTTTCAAAAAATCGGGCAAAAGGGACCTCCCCTCCACCCCGACCAGATATCGTAAATTCACGTACCCTACTTCTCCCAATTTCAGGTAAATCCGAGAAGGTGAGATTTTGCTCAATTTTTTGTAAAGGGACGTCACTTTCTTTGCAAATTCCAAGAAAATCTGTAAACTTTCCTTCAAGTTTCATAGAGTTGGGCAAGGAGAAGGTTCCCCTCAAAATACCCACAAATCAAGTACACCATATTGATTATATTCCACTACGGCCTTTGTAAATTTCTAGTAAACTTGAGAATCCTATTTTTTTGCAGTTTTAGAGGAGGTCTCCCAACCCGTCCCAATATCGACCCGTCCCAATATCGAAAAATGAAGACGTCCCAAGAAAAGCAAATTATAATCCCAATTTTTAAACAGCAGGACAAGGGGCGGTCCCTCCTCCCTTCCGAATATCACAAAATCAGATATCCATTATAGTAATATAACCTATATCCCCATATCCTCTGTAAATTTCAAGTAAATTGGAAAAATTTATTTGTTTCACGGTATGTACTTGAGGAGAAATTAGGTCTCCCTGTGCCCTTTTATTTTTCCCCGACCAAATATTAAACAAGTATATACGGCCGTAAGTTCGGCCAGGCCGAATCTTATGTACCCTCCACCATGGATTGCGTAGAAACTTCTACGAAAGACTGTCGTCCACAATCGAATTAATTGGGTTGTGGTATCTTAAAACTTCTTAACATCGTTTTCTAAATTATGGATATGGACTTTTGTACGGTACGTAGAGAGCCAGAATTGAAATATGGGGGTCGCTTATATGTGGGCTATATACCATTATGAACTTGATATGGACCAATTTTTTGTGATTGGGGATCTATTTATCTGAGGGCTATATATAAATATAGACCGATATGGTCCTAGTTAGGCATGGTTGTTAACGGCCATATACTAGCACAATGTACCAAATTTCAACTGACTCGGATGAAATTTGCTTCTCCAAGTGGCTCCAAAACCAAATCTCGGGATAGGTTTATATGGGGCTATATATGATTATGGACTTATATGGACCACTTTTGGCATGTTTGTTAATTATCATATACTAACATCATGTACCAAATTTCAACCGAATCAGATGAATTTTGCTCTTCCAAGGGGCTCCGGAGGTCAAATCTGGGGATCGGTTTATATGGGAGCTGTATATAATTATGGACCGATTTCGACAAATTATTTTTATATAGTAGAAGAATATCATCATAGAAACGATATTTATCGTCACAATAAATTTGACATAACCTTAATTGAACGGTTATGAGTTCATATATTAAGATTATTGGACTATAGCTGTTTATCGTTGGTGCATAATATTCAATTTTCGGGATAACGCATATCTATATGATGTTAACTTCTCATAAAATTTAAACTTTTGAAAAAGTTGCACACTTTATTGGAAAAGTGGCACAAAATCGTAAACAGTATCACATTTAGTTACTCAACGGTATCGCTGGCACTCATAGAAAATCGTTGAACGATTCTTACTCCATGTATATAATCCACACAGAAAATCATATAAGATTCAGACCTGCCATGTTCACTTATTTCTATCATTCTAGGCAGCATATAAAAAAGTTAACTGCACTGCATTATCTGTGTTCTTAATTATTAACTATGATTTCTTGTCATTTTCACAATTTGCGTTTCATGGGAATTTTCTTGAGAATTTTTGCTACAGAGTTAATGTGCAGCATAAAGTGAATGGCTTGAATGAAAACTATACCAGAAAAAAGCGAAGAAGAAAAGTAACTATTTCCAAAAAGCCATTAAGATTAAGTGTGTATTAGAGAGACGCCTGAATGTCTTCCCAAAAGATACGATAAAGGAGTTGGAGTAATATATCTTTTTTATAACCAACGACGTATCGACCATATCCGATGCCACTTAAGGTAAAATATATGCTTCTCTAACAATTACACCATTTAATGTGAAAATCGAAAAAATTAGATTTCAGGAAAATGGATAGAAAAAAATTATATATTTTATTCTTCCTCTCTCTCTCCCTCTTGTTTAGGTATATGGAAATATATAAAAGAGTATTAAAAATTTGGAATCTAAATGAAATCAAATTTAAAAAATACGTTCCTTTAATAGTGTAGTTACTATTACCAGGGCTGTGGAGTCGAGCCAATTTTGCTCTACTCCGACTCCGACTCCAGCATTTTTCTAAATGTCATTTTAATACCACTAATTTGTAGTTCTATTGTGGGGGTACCGTAAGTGGATCGATATAAAGTATCGTATTTATTTATGTGTGCAAAAAAAAAGTCTTAATTTCACATTAGATGCCAATTGAACTCTATATTTCAAATTTAGGGCAATGTTTAATAAATAAAATAATGATATAAATACCCGTCATAATATGAGAAGATACCAACAGTGTATGTATTTGTGGATCAAAATTATTGATACTATCTCAAATCCTTTAAATTTGTTGCGAGCTATATAAAGGTTTATATTCCCATATGCATGAATTTGAATCTGAATCGATTTAGACAAAATTGTATATACTTATACAAAATCTATGTACTTAAAATTTAAATCTAACGTTATGGGACGTAACACAATTTTAACAAAAAATAAAAATGCAAGGAAAGTCTAAAGTCGGCCAGGCCGATTATAATATACTCTGCACAACTTTGTATTTAGATCTACATTTTGATAAAATCTCAAATCAGGCTTCTACAAAATCTCGGGCAATATTTGGGAAATATTTATAATTGTTTAGATAATTTCGCAAAAATGCATTTATGATTCATTCATTGAAAAATTTGAAAATTTGAGTCATTTCTACAAGTTTTCGACTTAGCAGTGAGTATCAGTGAGCATACAATTTTGGAAAAAAAATTTTGTCTAGTAAATAAAATTTTTCCAAATTTTATATAGAAATAACATTTTGCAAAATTTTCTACAGAAACAAAATTTTGACTAAATTTTCTATAGAAATAAAATTTTGGCAAAATTTTCTATAGAAATCAAATTTTGACCAAATATATAGAAATAAAATGTTGAATAAAATTTTTATAGAAATAAAATTTGGCAAAATTTTTTATAGAAATAAAAGTTTGAAAAATTTATCAATAGAAATACAATTTAAAAAAATTGTGTAGCAAACAATATTTTGAATAAAATTTTTATAGAAATAAAATTTGGGAAAATTTTTTATAGAAATAAAAGTTTGAAAAAATTATCAATATAAATACAATTTAAAAAAATTGTGTAGCAAACAAAATTTTGCTAAATTTTCTATAGAAATAAAATTTTGCAAAATATTCTATAGAAACAAAATTTTGACTAAATTTTCTATAGAAATACAATTTTGACTAAATTTTATATAAAAAAAATATTTCTATAGTAATAAAATTTTGAATACATTTTTATAGCAGTGAGTACCAGTGAGCATCAGTAAGAAAAAAAAATTTGAGTAAATTTGCTATAGAAATAAAATTTGACAACTTTTTCTTATAGAAATAAAATTTTGAAAAAATTATCAATAAAAATACAATTTTAGAAAAATTTTTGTGTAGTAAATAAAATTCTGCAAAATATTCTACAGAAACAAAATTTTGACTAAATTTTCTATAGAAATAAAATTTTGACTTAAATTTTTATAGAAAGAAAATTATCAATAGAAATAAAATTTTGAAAAAATTTTTGTGTAACAAACAAAATTTTCAAAATTTTCTATAGAAATAAAATTTTGCAAAATATTCTATAGAAACAAAATTTTGACTCAATTTTCTATAGAAATAAAACTTTGAATAAATTTTCTATAGAAAAAATATTTCTATAGTAATAACATTTTGAATAATTTTTTTATAGAAATAAAATTTTGAGAAAATTTGCTATAGAAATAAAATTTTGACAACACTTTTTATAGAAATAACATTTTGACAAAATTTTCTATTTTTTGTTCGATTGTTCGAAATATTTCAAATAAATTGATATGGGCATTAAAATGGATCGATCCAACCCATCTGCTAGTCTAACATTCTAGGAAACATAAAAATATAGCCGTAATTGGAAGTTGATTTTCATTTACAACCATGTTATACATTGATCGAATGAATAACGCAATGGAAACTAATTTGTGTAAAAACTTGCTTAGTTACAAAAATGTGAAGTGTTTTAAAAAATTTGGTTTAACCGGAGTCGGAGTCGAGCAAAATTTTTACGACTCCGACTCCGGCTCCACAGCCCTGACCAGAGAAATTGATTGATTGTGGGTGGAAGGTTCAACATTTCAACAAATCGATATGTTTGATTAATTGGCGGCTAAATTTGAGTCACGGTGAGTCGACATATTCGGCGGCGGCGTCGACTGGCCAAAAATGAACGGCAGCGACTGAAATCGGCGGCGCGACTCGGCGGCTTCATTCTCTGGCCCTGACTATTACCACACATATTTAAATTTTATATAAAAACAAGTAAGGAAAGTCTAAAGTCGGGCGGGGCCGACTATATTATACCCTGCACCACTTTGTAGATCTAAATTTTCGATACCATAACACATCCGTCAGAAGTGTTGGGTGCTATATATAAAGGTTTGTCCCAAATACATACATTTAAATATCACTCGATTTGGACAGAATTTGATAGACTTCTACAAAATCTACACACTCAAAATTTAAGTCGGTAATGCACTAGGGTGGAACACAATGATAGTAAAAAAAAATATGGGAAAGATTTAAATATGAAGCAATTTTAAGGAAACTTCACAAACTTTTATTTATGATTTATCGCTCGATATATATGTATTAGAAGTAGAGGAAAATGAGAGTAATTTTTACAACTTTTCGACAAAACAGAGGCGATTTTAAAAGGGAAATGTTGGTATTTTGACCATTTTTGTCGAAATCAGAAAAACATATATATGGCAGCTATACCTAAATCTGAACCGATTTCAACCAAATTTGGCATGCATAGCAACAATGCTTATTATACTCCCTGTGCGAAATTTCAACTAAATCGCAGTAAAAAATTGGCCTCTGTGGTCATATGAGTGTAAATCGGGCGAAAGCTATATATGGGAGCTATATCTAAATCTGAACCGATTTCAATCAAATTTGGCAGACTTGACTACACTACTAGTTGTACTCCTAGTGCAAAATTTCAATCAAATTGGGCCAAACCTCTGGCTTCTAGGACCATATTAGTCCATATCGGGCGAAAGATATATATGGGAGCTATATCTAAATCTGAACCGATTTCAACCAAATTTGGCACACATGACTACACTACTAATTGTACTTCTAGTGCAAAATTTCAACCAAATTGGGCCAAAACTCTGGCTTCTAGGTCCATATTAGTAAATATATATCGAAAGATATATATGGGAGCTGTATCTAAATCTGAACCGATTTCAATAAAATTTAGCACACTTGACTACACTACTAATTGTACTCCACGTGCAAAATTTCAACCAAATCGGGATAAAACTCTGGCTTCTGGATCCATATAAGTGCATATCGGGCGAAAAATATATATGGGAGCCATATCTAAATCTGAACCGATTTCAATCAAATTTTGCACACTTGACTACACGACTAAATGTAATGTTTGTACAAAATTTCAAGCAAATCAGTGTAAAACTCTGGCTGCTGGGTCCATATTAGTGCATATCGGGCGAAAGATATATATGGGAGCTATATCTAAATCTGAACCGATTTCTTCCAAAATCAATAGGGTTCTATTCAGACCCAAATTAGGAACATGTGCCAAATTTGAAGGCGATTGGACTTAAATTGCGACCTAGACTTTGATCACAAAAATGTGTTCACAGACAGACGGACGGACGGACGAACAGACGGACATGGTTATATCGACTCAGGGACCCACCCTGAGCATTATTGCCAAAGACACCATGTGTCTATCTCGTCTCCTTCTGGGTGTTACAAACATATGCACTAACTTATAATACCCTGTTCCACAGTGTGGCGCAGGGTATAAAAAAAAACAAAAACAAACAAAAATCTGTAGCACATCTCATAGAACCACCACACAAAAGAAAAAACGTAAAACTATAGCATACTTTTGGGATTTAAATTTTAATTTTCTTTACATGATGAGAAATCTATTGAATACAATCGAAGTGTATTATTGTGGTTTAAATTTGTGGTTTAAATAAATTTAGAAGATATAAACATTTCAAATTAAAACCGGAAAAAATTATATTTCAGGAAAGCGGATAGACAAAAAAATATGCAAATGTTCAATTCTTCCTCTCACTCCCTCTTGTTTACATATTTGGAAATGTATAAAAGAGTATTAAAAATTTGGAATCTAAATTAAATCAAATTAAAAAATCAAAAATTCCTTATAATAGTGTAGTTACTAGTACCACGCATACTTATATCATATATCAAAAAGGAAACAAAAACAAAAAACTGTAGCATATCTCATAGGTGTTCTCACCCATACAAAAGAAAACACCTAAAACTATAGTATACTTTTAGGATTTAAATTTTCTTACATGATGAGAAATAAATTGAAAACAAAATCGAAGTGTATTATTGCCACATTAGCGTCTTATGCCCATATTCATAATAATTTACTGACAGTTTATCGAATGCATTTGTATGGTAATAGTAGGTTTAAAGTTTACGTTAACTTTTATGAATATGGGGGTTAGAAATTTCCTTTGTGATTTGAAAAAAAAAAAAATTAAAAGAATATAAACATTTCAGAGTCTAAAATAATGAAATCAAACTTAAAAAAATAATGTCATTGCAACAGTGTAGTTACTATGAGCTCACACGTAGCATAGCTCAAAGGAGCTCTCTTTGCACATAAAAGAAAAACTGAAAAAAAAATATTATAGCACAGCTCGAAGGAGTTCTCTTCCACACAAAAGAAAACACCTAAAACTATAGTATACATTTGGGAGTTAAATTTTCTTGACTTGAATAAGAAATAAATAGAAAAAAAAATTAAGTGAATTATTGTCATATTGGCGTCCTAGAAATTTCCATTGTGTTACGCACTTCTTGGCATCATAAATTCATAAAAATGAAAAGCCAACAAATTGGTATTATATTCTTTTGTATAATATAGAATTATGAAATATGTCCATGGGAAAAATTGTTAATAAATCATTTTTCAACAAAAAAGATGCCAAAGTTTTAAGAGTTTTAAGGTAAAAGAAATCTAAGTAAAATTGTGAACATTTGTTTGTATTTGATGAATCCGCCCTAGTGTCTAGGATTTTTTCTTTAATTCTTCTCATGCTATCGTTTGTCTTCATAAAATCGAGAACATAGAATGTCGAAGGTAGTTTGAAAGTGATTACCTAGAAGAGCCAAAAATAAAGGCCAAGCAAAAAGTCCTCATCGATAATTCATCATCGATGCAATCAATCAACCTAAGAACATTTAATCCCAAACAAAATTTTTCATCATATGTTACATCAGACAAACATGTGTGGCGGGTTGTTTATGGAATTGTGGAAGTAATCATTGTACTTAGATTTAATGAAGGTGAGATTTGCTAAATTGGTTGAGTCTAGGTATTAAAATTTAAGATTTAAGCCCCCCTACATGTAAACCCAAAATATGAGAGTGAGATGAAGTTGAAACCATAAGGATGGTCCAACTTAAGGGTATCAACAAAGATTACTTCGCTTCACATATTATAACTTTGTTTCTAAAAAATTTGACAATACTTGCGCAATGGAGCGACAAGTGTTCATCTTGCTTGAAATTTGAAATATGGGGGCCCTTTATATGGGGCTATATACAATTATGTACGGCTATGAACCATTTTTTGTGATTGGGGATCGGTTTATATGGGGGCTATATATAACTAAAGACATATTTGGATCAAGTTTGGTATGGTTGTTAGTGGCCATATATTAGCACAATGTATCAAATGTCAACCAAATGGGATAAATTTTGCTCCTCCAAGAGGCTCCGGAAGTCAAATCTGGGGATCGGTTTATATGGGGGCTATATATAATTATGGGCTGATATGAACCAATTTTTGCATGGGTGTTAGAGACCATATACTAACACCACGTACCAAATTTCAACCGGATCGGATGAAATTTGCATCTCTAAGAGCCTCCGCAAGCCAAATCTGGGGTCGGTTTATATGGGGGCTATACGTAAAATGGTCCGATAAGGCCCATTTGCAATACCATCCGACCTAGGTTAGGCTAGGTATAGTGGCAGCCCGATATTTCAGGCGCACTTAGACTATTCAGTCCATTGTGATACCACAGTGTTGAACTTTTCTCTTATCACTGAGTGCTGCCCGATTCTATATTAAGCTCAATCACAAGGGACCTCAAGTCGACAGCTTATTTCGTTCGGAAGTTAGCGTGATTTCAACAGAGGGACGGACGGACGTGGCTAGATCCACTCAGCATATCACCACCACCCAGAATTTATATACTTTATTGGGTCTTAGAGCAATATTTCGATGTGTTATAAACGGAATGACAAAGTTAATATACCGTGTAATAACCATGCATTATTCCATATCGGTCCATAATTATTCGGAACTTCTTGAAGAAGAAAATTTATTTTCTTTACTATTTCCTATACTATATATAGTCCCTACAAAATTCTACGTACCCAATTTTAGTATTTCTTGTTAGTAGGACCCAATTTTAGTATTTCTTGTCAGAAAAGCATGTATGTAACAGGTTGGCTGATAAGTCCCCGGTCTAACAAAGAAAAACACATTTTTTGTCAAAATTCGTTTTTATTATTCAACATAATTCCCTTCAAGAGGGATACAAGGATTATAACAACCTTCCAATTTTTTGATACCATTTTGGTAGTACTCCTTCGGTTTTGCCTCAAAATAGGCCTCAGTTTTGGCGATCACCTCTTCATTGCAGCCAAATTTTTTCCCTGCGAGCATCCTTTTGAGGTCTCAGAGCAAGAAAAAGTCGCTGGGGGCCAGATCTGGAGAATACCGTGGGTGGGGAAGCAATTCGAAGTCCAATTCATGAATTTTTGCCATCGTTCTCAATGACTTGTGGCACGGTGCGTTGTCTTGGTGGAACAACACTTTTTTCTTCTTCATATGGGACCGTTTTGCCGCGATTTCGACCTTCAAACGCTCCAATATCGCCATATAATAGTCACTGTGGTTTTTCCCTTCTCTAGATAATGAATAAAAATTATTCCATGCGCATCTCAAAAAACAGAGGCCATTACTTTGTCAGCGGACTTTTGAGACTTTCCACGCTTCGGAGACGGTTCACCGGTCGCTGTCCACTCAGCCGACTGTCGATTGGACTCAGGAGTGTAGTGATGGAGCCATGATTCATCCATTGCCACATATCGGCGGAAAAACTCGGGTGTTTTGCGAGTTAACAGCTGCAAACACCGCTCAGAATTTTTGGTCAAATGTGAGCTCGCGCGGCACCCATTTTGCACAGAGCTTCCGCATATCCAAATATTGATGAATGATATGACCAACACGTTCCTTTGATATCTTTAAGGTCTCTGCTATCTCGATCAACTTCATTTTACGGTAATTCAAAATCATTTTGTGGATTTTTTTTGATGTTTTCGTCGGTAACCACCTCTTTCGGGCGTCCACTGCGTTTACCGGCCCCCATATAGACCGATTTCGCGGTCTATATGGGGGTCCTATTTGCCTGAAATTGGAAATCTAGAGGTATTTTCGGGTCATAAAGAGATGTGCCGAAAACGGTGAGTATCGGTCCATATTTTAGTATAGCCCCCATAAGAACGATCTCCCGATTTAACTCCTTGGGTTTCTAGAAACCGTAGTTTTTATCCGATTTGCCTGAAATTGTAAATATTTTGGTATTTTAGGCTCACAAAAACGTGTATCGGATTAAGTTTTTATCGGTCCATTTGGTAATGCCTCCATATAGACCGAGTTCACTTCTTGAGGGTGTAGAAGCCGCACTGATAATGAAAATTGCTTGAAACTCAATGTAAAATTTCCAGATTTTACTTCTACAGATTTAAGATTTCAAATCAAATTATTTTATAATTTTCTTGCACACTTACAAGAGATGTTAATGATTCCTCTAAAACTTAAACAAAAATGGTTCTTATAAATCCAGAATCTGATATACTCCTCATAGGTGAAATCTTTATATTTATCTTCGGGAAGTGTCCCCAAGTCCTCAAGCCCTCCTGAAATTTCAGAGGAAACCCTAATATTTGGTTCATGGTGGTGGGTATTTAAGATTCGGCCCGGTCGAACTTACTGCTGTATATACTTGTTTTTCACAACTTTTGTTAGTTGCTTCACAATAGACGCTCTATCTCACAAACTAATTGACTTACAGACGTCAAATTTTGACATGAATCATTTGAAGGTTGGTACTAATATGCATTTAATACTAGCGACGCCATCTATGCTTCAGATCGGGGACTTATCAGCCAACCCGATCCACGATTTCACTTCTGGCGCTCTAATTACCGCGCAAAAATTCATATCGTTTCGTAATTATTTATAGACTCCCCAATATATATACGGTTAAAAAAATATACCCGTATATAGCCCGTATGGACTAGCTTACAATTTAGAAGACGAAGTTAAGAAATTTTAAGATACCAAGTGTTTCCACAACCCAAGTAATTCGATTGTAGAACTTTTTACGTAATTCATGGTGGAGGGTATATAAAATTCGGCCTGGCCGAACATACGGCCTAATATACTTGTTTTTGCTGAGTTATATGTATATGAAATCACGGTATTACAACAAAAATACTTTTTTTTAACTGCCATGAAATTTACTACACCGAAAAAAAGTTTTATAGGAAGAATGAACTACCACGCATGAAAATTGAACTAAATTTTACTCCACATACAGTAGTTCATTCTTACTATTTGTGGGAATCGTACGAAAATTTTCATTGGTTTTAGTTCATATTGAACTTAGGTGTACGGTCATTGAACTTTATACTTACGTTTAGTTCATAAAATTTGTGAGACATACTCAAAAAAAAAGTAAGATTTCATTAAGCTGTGGAAACTTTCGATAAAAATAATAAAATTTAACTACAAGCAAATAATTTTTTCCGCATAAAAATAAGTTAAATTTTGCGTTAGTTTAACTACGGAATTTTTTTTCTGTGTACTTTACTCCCGAGATAATGGAGATTCGGTTTTTTCTATTAACAAAATAACATATCTGTGTGACAAGTGGGTTAATGAACATTTAAATGCTCACAACAAAATTAAATTGATGAATGAAATCCTTGAATATTAAAATTTTGCAACACAATAAATTTATAATTTTTATTTTTTGTGCAACCGAATATATTGTGGAATATTTGATTATAACTTGCACATATACCAATTATGCATGGAAATTGCATTTTGAAAACGAAAAAAAACATAGCTACGTTTAAATGATGTTTTCAAATACGACTTTTCAATGAACACAAAAAAAAAAAGACATAAAAAATAGTCCACTTTATATCACATTTCAAGGGATGTCCTCCCTCACACAATATCAAAAACCATTGCATTGTCATTCAAATGCATTTCATAGAAAAAAAAGCATATGCTTGAATAAATGCATACAACACCAGGAGTTGATATGGAAGCTGCATTTTGAAATCCATATAAAAACTTATATGATAGTAAAATTACTGAAATTTTATTTTGATCAAAGTGACATAGTCTCCTCCATACGAGTAAAATGCATTTATGTTAAGGAAATAGCAAGAACCGGAACTAAATCGTATAAGGAAACATTCACACACTTCCGCCCGATTTGAATGGGGTGTCTTTCTTCATTTCGAATTTTATAGCATTTCAATACATCGAAGTAAGACTAGTAAGGACTTTGGATTACTATTTTTTTGTGTAGTTGTAACGATAGCAGCAGTTGTAAAATGAAGTAAACTTTTTTATGTTTATTGAAATGGACGCTTGGAAAAATAGAAATGACAGAGCATAAAATTTTTAAGTAAAGTGAAGTTTGTTTTATCAATGAAGGCTGTATTTTCAGATATTCGGTAGCATTCATATTTAAGAATATTTTTGACAAAATTAAATTCTTTTAATTGACATATAAATTGGTATTAAATTAAAATACAGTAAAGACAATTTAGATTTGATTACAAAAAAATCTATATAAAATCCGAATTATGTTTGCTTATTTGTTTTGTATGTTCCGGGTAAGCGCGGAAATGGCTGAATCGATTTACTTCAATGTTTCACAGAACGTCGATTGTAATCATGTGATGAAAAAAGGGGAATTCCCCCTTGCCCGATATTGAGTCGATTTACTTGAATTTTTCAGGGAAGATTGGTGATGGCGTCTAGACAAAGATCCGCTATTTTACTTTTCGATATTTGGCGCAGGGGCGGGACCTCTCCTTTGCGCGATGTTTATACCCTGCGCCAAACTGTGGAACAGTGTATTATAAGTTAGTGCATAGGAGACGAGATAGACACATGGCGTCTTTGGCAAAAATGCTCAGGGTGTGCTCCTAAGTCGATATTGCCATGTCCGTCTGTCCGTCCGTCCGTCTGTCTGTGAACACATTTTTGTGATCAAAGTCTAGGTCGCAGTTTTAGTCCAATCGACTTCAAATTTGGCACAATTTTCTGTTTTGGGTCAGAATAGAACCCTACAATCATAGAAAAAATAATGTACGGCGTGCTCATTTCAAAACGATTCGTTCATGAAAGTGAATCAACACACATGTGGTGTCAAACTATGAACAGGTGGTGTCAATCTGACAACGATAAAATGACACCATGCGTTGTCAAAACAACAACCAGCGCACAGTGGTCGATTTGACATATTTAGGCGGCCAAAAATATTTTTTTGACGTTAATGGCTTCGAAAGACTGTATTTTAAAAAACTATCTATTTATTTAAAAAAAAATAAATAAGAAAAACATATATTTTATAATAAAAACACATTTTATTCTCATAAATCATAAATAAATAAAAATGCATTAAATTTTCTTATTGAAAGATGGTTCTATCTCGACTTTTTCGTGCTCAATACTTGATTGTGTGTGGGGCTAGGCAGGTTCTAATAGTTCTATAACTTCATTGGAAAAAATCTTGTGTGATGGTTTCTTTAACGATCTTTCACTACTTACGAGTGTATCTGAAGTAAGAAGCAATCTTTGATAAATATCACGGTTGCACTCTTCCCTTGAAAATTTTCTTGAAAAATTCTGTCTGTATGACCGAAAATGTTTATTTCGTGCTTCTGCAGCCTTCTCCGACAGTTGGTCGATTGGCAACAGTGCATTGTCTATGATGGTCGCCCCATGTAATAGTAATTTATGCATTGTTGGAGTCATGGGATGCCAGTCGTATAATTCCACATAAATTTGCGCGGTGTTGAAGGCATATTCTTTGAATTTTGTTGTATTTATTTTGTGTCCACTTGAAATCGCCTCTAATATGATTTTAAATCTATGTATTAATTCGTGGTTAATGCTTGTTATGTCCGCCGCTAATTCTGTGTTTTCAAAAAATGTCATACTCGTATTGCCATCATTGGTATTACCAAAATTGGGTTTAGGCATGTCCACCAACAGCCCAGTTTCTAAGCAGAATCTTTCTTGGATTTCTGCGGCTGTTGTTTTTTTTTTATAGAAAAGCTAAATGTGTAACGTATTCAATAAACAAAAAAATTTGATTCGGACGAATCCTGATCCATAACAAAATTGCTTTTGAAATTAAAAAAAATAATTTTTGTATGTGAAAAAGAGGGTATGTTCAACTACCGAAAAATATAACGAAAGTTAAAAATAAAAGTTAAAACTATTATTTATTTAATAGAAGCTTACTTGAGCTATGGGAATCACTTTCACTTCACTACACAACTTAAATTAAACATACATGCGTATTGCGAAATTTGATATAATTCGGGCACCCAAATAGCAATACGTATCAAGTCAACGCTCAAATTGCGTCTAACTGCACGGAAGCGGTGACGTATGGTTGTGGAAAAAAAGAGTGGGGGATAATTCGCGGAAGTGTTTACTATACGTAGACGTCAATATTTTGTGCCTACCACGTATTTAAGATTTTGACTTTTGGCCGCCTAATTACTCAATATCTACCTACACACAAAAAAATTTCACGAAAATTTTTCCAATTAAAATTTTAATTGAGTTTTAAAAAATATTCAATTAAAAATTTAATTGATTCAACAAATTTTTTAATTGAAACAAAAATCAATCACAAAAATAGTATCAATTAATTTTTTAATTGGATAAATTAACTTTTTAATTGACCTTCAATTAATTCTTTAATTGATAATATCATTTCTGTGATTGAAGACATTTCAATTAAAAATTAATTGGATCAATTAATTTCGTGATTGAAGCAGAAAAAATTTTTTTTGTGTGTATGTGCGGTGGTCTCGCCTCCGGGTAAGTATTATTCGGAGGATGAATTGAACTAAATTAAATGAAGTTGTTTGCCATAAATTTAAGTTTGCCTGTGAAATTATGTACTAATAATTTGCAATACATTTTATCGAACCAACTGTCCTGATACAAATAAATAAAAAATAAATAATCATATGAAAGAAAAATAATTTAGTAGCTGAAATATGTGTGTATCATTGATAAGCTTTTTATTGACTTCCATAGCCTTGCGAGCTTTATATGTAGGCCTTTAAGATTGTTAATGTCACAATCATCTTAAAATAAGAAAAAATATTCTTACAAATGCAAGTCCTAAGCGGTCTTAAAATTCAAAACCCATTTGAAGTGATTAGCGCTAAAAGTTCTCTCAAACCCAAATGGAAAAGAAAAATCATAACCAGTTGGGAGTTAGGCAATTTACACAAATGACACTCAAATCTGCATGTGACCATAAAAAGTATTTTGATTTGGTATGGCCACCACTCTTACCAACCAACTCACCCTTATTGAAGAATCTATAGCGAACATTTTTTTGATTTTATTTCATCATTCCTTTAGATGGAACAATATTGGTGTTTGAATAGTCGGCATCTAGGGTAGCTAAAGTTTCACGCAAGAAAGATGGGGTTGGAAATCATAACGAATACAATTTCGTCTCAATATGCAAATGGAATTTATTTTCTAAATTACTCATATCATGGCATAATCCAAAGTAAAATTTTTTGCATTATTACGAGGGTTCTTTAAGTTAGTTGAGAAATAGATTATATTGAAAGGGTTTTCTTATACCCTGTATGTCGATCGAAAACCCAGTCGACTCAAAAGCAGTCACTCGAATTCGAATCAATTTGGGTTTCTCTATTTTTGAAAGTTCATATCGTTTGTATGAGAGTACATTGATTATCAAAAATGAGTATTTTCAAATTTTCGACCTGAGAATTGATTCAAATTCCAAAACAGTTTTTACTTTTTTCTTGACACTTATTGTATATGTTCGTTTGCTAATCGACAACAAGATATGAAGTGACTTGCTTGTCGATATAGAGAAACCCAAATAATTTTTTTTCATTTGAAATACACTCGTTCGACATACAGAAACAGGGCATTAGTCAAGAATCATATTTACACTGAAAATATATTGACCTAGTATGAAAAATTATCGAACTAAAATTTAATTATCAAACTATAATTTAGGACAAGCAATTTATACAATATTAAGGACAAATTTCTTTAAAATAAAGAAATTTTAATTAAAGGACCACTACTATGGTACCACTACTGTGGTACAGGATATAATAAGTTCGTGCATTTGAATGTAACCCCGAGAGGAAAAGTCAGAGACTCATCGTTTAGTATACCGATCGTTTTAAAATTGTATTCTGAGTCGATTTAGCTATGTCCGTCTGTCTGTGTGTCTGTCTGCTCATGTATTTTTGTGTACAGGCCACATTTTATGTCCGATCGTCATCAAATTTGGCACAGGGTCTTTTTTCGGGACAGAGACAATCGCTATTGATTAAAAAAAATCGGTTCAGATTTAGATATAGCTGCCATATATATTTATCACCGTGTTTATCAACTTATCTTCTTCAAATTCCATACACCCAAATATTTTATGAGTCTCGAAAAACTTGCAAAATATCAGCTAAATCGATATGCACTTATATGGTCTCCCGATATGTACTTATATGGCCCCAGAAGCCAGAGTTTTACCCTAATTTGCTCATAATTTTGTACAAGGAGTACAATTGATATTGTCGTCAATTGTGACAAATTTAGTTGGAATCGGTTCAGATTTAGCTCCCATATATATCTTTCGCGCGATTTGGACCGATATGATATAAGGAATACAATTGACATTCTAGCAATGTATGTAAAATTTGGTTGAAATCGGTTCAGATTTAGATTTAGCTACCATATAAATCTTTCGCCCAATTTAGATCTATATGACCATAGAGGCTAAAGTTTTACTCCTCTTATGTGAGGCTATGCACAGGGAGTAGAATTAATATTATAGCTATCCCTGCCAAATTTGGTTAAAATTCGTTCTGATTTAGATAAAGCTCACATATATATCTTTCGTCCGATTTATGTTAGATTCATATAACAACCGGAGACAAAATTTTCATTTCATGTAGGTGAAAGGTATAATATAGTCGGCTACGACCGACTTTAGACATTACTAACTTGTTTTCATTATATTTAGGACACGAATCTGGGAATTTGCGTTCCTCCGTTAGAGCAAAATTTTCATTAAAGTAAAGAAAAACATTTTTGATTTAAAAAAAATTGTCTTTAAATTAATTGTTATATTGAATCCTTAGTTTTAAGGTAACCAAAAAGGTAAATGCATCAACCTTTATCACTTAAACCAAACAAGAGGTTTTGGACGTCACCTTGGCCTCGCAGTAATTGAATGATAAGATATCTGTGTGACAGCTTTGAAGCGACTGTACCTTCTTAGATATGAGGAAATCCTTTAGGGAGCACTTTAACACGCCAATGTCCACCAGAGCTCCGGAGGACTGGTGCAAAGGATTTTCGACCAATCAGCTTATCTTAATTTCTTCTTAAGACTTTGGAGAGGCTGAGAGATATTTATCTTAGAACTAGCTTCGATTCATGATTGTTCTCGAAACGACTACATTCTTACTCGAAGGACACGTCTACTGAGACTGTATTGCATGAACTAGTCAGCTTTATTGAAAGCTCACTATCTGTCAATAAATACACAATGGTGGCTTTTCTATACATCGATAAATGCATTCTATACATCGATAAATGCATTGTAAAATCCGAATATTGATCAAGGGATACTGAGGCTGATAGATGAACTTCTAACAGAGGGACGTATTATAGCCACTCTAGGGCAAGTAAACATTCAAAGGTATGAGAACAGATGCAATCACCCAGCACTAGTTCTATCACCTTTTCTTTGGAATGTTGCTATAAATAACCTTCTACTTTGTGTGACATGCACAGATGATGTGACTTTAGAATTTGGGGGAAAATTCTCATCTACAATTAGGAATAATGGACTACGGATATATCCTACAACGACAGACAATTCCTACGATTATGCGCATCTCCTTAGGTCGTATTCCCTTTGGTGAATGTACGAGTAAAGCCACGGTAGCCATGTACTCGTGAAACAAGCAATATAGATAAGGTGAAATTTGTACATCGTCAGTGGTTAGACCACTAATGCTATTGTCTGTTATGGTGTAGTGACTGTCACTTCAGCACTAGACAATTCAGCGAATGGAATGGTTTGTGTATCTCAGGCGCATTCAGTAAGATAGGAACAGATCCCCTTAATGTCATATTGCGTCTATTGCCTTTAGATATATTAGGCTAAGCAGACAATTGCAACAGCGGCTATGCGGTTTCGCGAACTATGTCAAAAAACAAAAAGCACAAGTCAGATGTGCCACTGGCCGCTATGTACTTGCAATGGATTAATCTCTGCTGCAACCCCTTTGCGACAAGAAATTTATGTGTTCCTCAACTCGAAAACGGCAATAGACTGCCACACATCTCTCAACGACATCGCTACAATATTCAACTAATATGGGTGACAGAAACATACCAGGGAAATGGAAAGCGGATGATTTAGCAAGGCTAAGAGCTACCTTACATATTCCAGGGGAACTAGAATGATTTGGTATGCTTCTGGCAACCTGCAAGCTCGTACTGCTTGAGAAAGCTGCTATGACGGCGAATATCCGATGGGAAATTACATCCCTTCATCGACAGCAAGCAAATATGGCCCCATCTAAACTTAAACCGCGAGATATTACGACGGACTTTATGGCGACTCAGCATGTATATGAGGGACAGCTGAGATCGATTATACCAAGTATAGAAGAGTGGAGAGAGGGACGCATACATTTTGGAGACCTGAATATATATACGGATGGCTTGAAGATGGATGAGGGCACGGGCAGTGGTATCTACTGCGAAGAGTTGGGTATCAAGGATTCATACAAGATGGATGACGCATGCAGCATCTTTCAGGCGGAGGTATTTGCCATTGCGAAGGCTGCGGAGCTAATGTTGATGAGGCCGATATTCAGGAGCGATATCAGCTTCTTCATCGACAGTCAGACAGCAATAAAAGCCTTAGGAAATCCGAACATAACGTCGAAGGTAGTCAGTCGCTGTCGATGATAGCTCAGAGTTCTCACTGAACAGCATAGTATCACTCTGTGCTGGGTACCAGGACCAGAGATGGTCTGTATCAAACTTTTTTAGGTTTGCGACTGTCGCAAAGTTGTAAACGTCACATACACGTCGTAAATGTAGAAAAAGTAACAAAAGTTGCAAACTCAAAATACTTTAGTCGCGTCAGCTAGGCAGCGAATTCGATGATATGCAAGACGATTGTATGTGCGAAGAAGTTTCAATTCTTAGGAATGTTCACAATTTTCGGTATCAGTCCCCACATTTTCCCTATTGGCTTTTGCACGAGTACAGGGTAACCGTGGATTTTCTCGTCCTTTCTTAGCTTTAAGTTCAGTCTCCTGTCCAATATAACCCCAAGGTATTTTGCACACTCACCAACGGGAATTTCGATACCACCTAAGAAAATAGGCTTGACCGTGGGAATACTTTCACAAATTTCTGCAGAAACTCACAGCGAATGCTGTCAAACTAAATTAAAAAATGTTCAGGATTTCTTCTATTCAAAATTAGGTTTTTACAGTAGGTTTACGACTTTTGCGACATACGTATTATACCGTCGCAAATGTATGTCGCAAAAGTCACAGTTTGTGACAGGCCAACCCTGACCAGGACATTATGGAATAATGGGAAATGAGGATGTGTTGGCTAAAGAAGGCGCACGCGGGACGAGCAACATCGTTGCAGATGTCTTCCACCCGCTATCTTTATATACTTACAGGATCAATGTAAGATACGATGATATATGGAAGGAACGTTGGGTTTCCTGTGCTACCTGCGAGCAAACCAAACTGATATGGGACGAGAAGAGCCGCAAGAACTCTGTTTTTCTGATGGCGACTCGCAGAGATGATCTGAGAGTATTTATAGGCATCATAACAGGACACAATACCCTTGGAAAGCACAGGGTAAGGATCGGCTTAATGACTGACGATATTTGTAGATGGTGTCTGAACCCAGAGGCAACAGAAGACTCGTACCATTTTCTGTGCCAGTGTCCAGCATTATCCTTTAGAAGAAACAAGATACTGGGGGCTAATCACGCCATTCGATATCGAGAACTTGTGATCGAAATCTAAATTTTTCGGATCACGAGAGTCGATATTGAGTTTTTTGAATCGACAATTTTTTCGATTAGTAAATTGCAATCGTAAAACATTTTTCACTTGTTTTTTACATTGTTTTCGCTGTATAGGAATAGTAAATAAAGGGTGATTCTTTTGAGGTTAGGATTTTCATGCATTAGTATTTGACAGATCACGTGGGATTTCAGACATGGTGTCAAAGAGAAAGATGCTCAGTATGCTTTGACATTTCATCATGAATAGACTTACTAACGAGCCACAACGTCGAATTTTCAGTGAATGGGCCCTAGAAAAGTTGGCAGAAAATCCGCTTTTTTATCGACAAATTTTGTTCAGCGATGAGGCTCATTTCTGGTTGAATGGCTACGTAAATAAGCAAAATTGCCGCATTTGGAGTGAAGAGCAACCAGAAGCCGTTCAAGAACTGCCCATGCATCCCGAAAAATGCACTGTTTGGTGTGGTTTGTACGCTGGTGGAATCATTGGACCGTATTTTTTCAAAGATGCTGTTGGACGCAACGTTACGGTGAATGGCGATCGCTATCGTTCGATGCTAACAAACTTTTTGTTGCCAAAAATGGAAGAACTGAACTTGGTTGACATGTGGTTTCAACAAGATGGCGCTACATGCCACACAGCTCGCGATTCTATGGCCATTTTGAGGGAAAACTTCGGAGAACAATTCATCTCAAGAAATGGACCGGTAAGTTGGCCACCAAGATCATGCGATTTAACGCCTTTAGACTATTTTTTGTGGGGCTAGGTCAAGTCTAAAGTCTACAGAAATAAGCCAGCAACTATTCCAGCTTTGGAAGACAACATTTCCGAAGAAATTCGGGCTATTCCGGCCGAAATGCTCGAAAAAGTTGCCCAAAATTGGACTTTCCGAATGGACCACCTAAGACGCAGCCGCGGTCAACATTTAAATGAAATTATCTTCAAAAAGTAAATGTCATGGACCAATCTAACGTTTCAAATAAAGAACCGATGAGATTTTGCAAATTTTATGCGTTTTTTTTTAAAAAAAAGTTATCAAGCTCTTAACAAATCACCCTTTATATTAGTTTTAGTTCGAATTGTTGCTATTGTGTAGTAAATTTACATATAATGAACATATTTTGAATATTTAGGACTAATGAAACTCCAATAAAAGTTAATCAAAAATTGGTCATAGTCGAGTTCGGGAGCGAGCATCCTAGCTTGGCAAAGAACTATATAAAAAGTGCACTTGCTAGATCGATATCCAAGAGATTGTGATCAACCATACCGTACCATTCCGTGACAACATAATGCTTCTGGACCACCTTGAAAGAATAGTGAATTAAGAAGGCTTCCACTCGCAAAAAATTGTAAGACGCCAGACAATTGTAAAGTGATAGAATTGACGTTGACATGCCACCAAAAATTATTTTCCATTTGAACGCCTCCTTCGTCAGCCGAAATCGTCCATTGAGCCTGCAAAAGGTGACTTTCTAACAGTGCACACCATTTCAAACCCATGTACTTACACCAATAACAATGAGCACTTTTATTCCTTATTTGTCGTCGAATTATTTTATATTCATCTCATCCTCCAATTAGGAAGGAATTCGGAGGAATGCATGGGTCCATAAGATATAATGCAATACAATTTACTTTTTACTTTGAAACCTCCAAAAGCATGTTTTTTTTCTACATTCTATTTTGTGACGCTAACTTAATTTTGTCATTTCATCGCTTAAGAAATTGCATCAAATTTCGATCGAATCCCGTGATCCAAACTTTTAATCGTATCGACAATTTTTTCGATACGATTATGAATTCGATATCGAATGCCGTGATTAGCCCCCTGGTCTCCTTTTTCTTTCAGGATATAACGGATGTACGGAACTGCTATATGAAGGATATACTTGCCTTCATAAAGTCCTCGGGATGGAAGACCTAGGAAAACTTTCTTTGGAACTCGCCTGCAAACTCAAATGATTGATGAGGACGAAGAAGAACAACTATGATGAAACACAATGGATCAACATGGTCTAAGTGGGAGCCAGCCCTTTTTTTGCTACGGGCTGGTCTCATCCTCCATAATCTAACCAACTTCGGGCATTCGGGATGGAATTCGAATATTATAGTTGACTAGCGTAACCCGGCCCGCTTCGCTGCGCCTTCCGAAGCGTATTTTGAGGAACATTTTGCGTTAACTTAGTCAACTATATCCTTCGTATTGAAAACAAATTCGTAAAGATTTGAATTCTTTTAAACAAATCGGACTACTTGATTTTTCGTTTATAGGTACAAATACGGCGGGAGAGGGTGTACCTTCTATATTTCTTGTGAATTTTAAGTGTGGTTTGTCAAGGAAAGGTATCCTTCTCCTCAAAATATCTGAAAATTAAGCACTATATTATAATAACATACAAAGAATTACTGTTTCCCATCCAATAAAAAAAGCAAAAATAATAAAAAATTTTACCACATTAACATTTGCTAAAATGTTGGAAAATGATGCATCCTCTACGTTGGCTGCCAAATTCATGCAAATTTAAGTTCTTTACTAAAAAGAAGTCTGGCAGAAGCCTGTGCAAAAATCATAAAATTATGTACCGAGTTCCCATTTACGGACAACCCTCTACTTTCAATTTAAGAAAAAAAAAACGGACAAAAGGGAACCCTCCCCCACCTTCGCTCCACTCCGACCTGATATCGGACTATCACGTACCCTATATTAATTTCGCAACTACTCAATGGTGCCTATAAATTCTATCGAAGTAAATCGACAAAGTTTATTTCAATTTTCCCCTTCCCCAACCAGATATCGAAAAATCATTTACTAATTTAAAAATCTTGTATAAATTTAATCACCTCCTCCCACGTTCCCTGTAAATTTCAAATACATCGGCGATGTTTAAATTTTGCTCTATTGTTTTAAAGGGACGTCACTTTCCCCGATACAATATCGACAAACACCGTAATGAATAGCACCCCTAACCTTCCCTGAAAATTCTTGAAACTTTCCTTCAAGTGTGGGGCAAGGAAGGTTGCCTCTTCGTTCATAACCTTCCCCCATTGCCTATGTAAATTTCAAGAAAACGTAAGAATTGTTGTTTTTTTTTTGTAGTTTTAGAGGAGGACCTCCTCCCCGACTAAATATCGAAAAGTGATGTAGCGTATCTTTTGTAAACGTCCCAGAAAGTGTCAAGCAAATTATAAGCCTAAAAGGGCGGCCTCTCCTCAGTCCAAATACAACAAAATCAGGTATCAACTATTAATATCGTAACCTCTCCCCAGTCCTCTGTAAATTTCAAGTAACTCGGTAAAAGTTTAATTGTTTCTCTATATGTACTTAAGAGAAGCGGATGTCTCCCTATGCCCTTTTATTTTTATTAAAAAATCAAGAACTTGATATAAATTTCATAACCCATTTTTTCAGTCGGGGGAGTTTAGTTTTGTTTGTACTTTCAAACAACAAAATTCGGACAAAGGGGTGGTCCCCCTCCCCGACCAAATATCGAAAAATAATGTAGAGGATTTTTGTCTAGATGCCAACCCCAACATTCAATGAAAATGTCAAGCAAATCGCATAATTTTGTTCCAAGTTTCAAAAAGTGGGGCAAGGGGGAGGTCCCCCTCCCCATCCACATATGAAATCATCGGGTACCCCATATTAATTCCATAACCTCACCACATGTTCTCTGTAAATCTCAGATAATTTAGAGAATTTTAGTTTTTTCACTGTACTTAAAAGTCGAACAAAGGGGAGGCCCCCCTTCGCCACCAAATATCGAAATAAAAAGTAGCGGATCTTTCTCTAGATGCCAACCCCAATCTTTAATGAAAATTTCAAGCAAATCGGTCAACTTTGGTCCAATTTTCAAAAAGTCCGATGAAGGGGAGGTCCCCCTCCGCGACCAGGTGTCAAAGAATGAGGTACCCTATTTTCACCACATGAACGCCCCCTACGATCTCTGAAAGTTTCAAGTAAATCGGTTCAGCCATTGAAGTTCCAAATTTTGCTAGAGCTCACCGATACGCAAAAAACAAAACAGTTAGACAGGAAATAGCCAAGGAGCTGCTTCTCTTGCTCGAAAATGGCAAGCTACCTTACTCGATGAGAAGCCATTCCAAATTGAGCAGTTCCAAAAGAGGTCAGCGGAAAATCGGGTAGAGCCAACGGTAAAAGCAATAAGTACTTATATGTAATAGGTATTTTTACATAAATTGGCCCGAAATAAAGTGTCAGCCCACTTAACCCTAACCTAATGTTGAAACTTGTATTGATTTCCCTTACTGAACATTCTTCTCATTCAGATAGCATCATTCCATTATTGGAACTATAACCCTACATTTGCATACTGATACTCCATTAAATCACCAGCCTGGTCATAGTAAGGATATGTCATTTATTTGTACTTGTATGTCACCACGTATCCTTGACTTTAACCCCACTACCGTAGCCATGAAAATCATAATGCTCATTATAGCCATACGTCATCATTTGCATATATGTATGAGAATGTGAAATTGTTTGAGCAAATCCAGAGTAGGACGAGAGAGGTACTGTGCATGGGTGTGTGTTGGAGATATACGAGTCAGTATAGGAGAAAATGAATGTTAGGGATTTTGTATGAAATTCATCTCTAATATCTTTAGCATCCTCACCAGTTATTCGTTGGCAAGTTCAATTCTTTTTCTGCCATCAAAATGTCATGTAACGATAAAGGATTTCAATTTCTTGTCTTACTCCCTGTATGGTAGTCCCATATCGTAGTTGATTCGCTTTAGAAGGATTCGACACCCCCCAAAACTAACCTTTCGGAAGTATTGACATTGATAAAGTTCAAGTTTTACTCTCCCCTACGCGACGAGATTTATTTTGCTTTCAAGTCATTTGAATTTTGTCTATGATGTTCATAGGGTATTGGGATACAAGAGTGGATGTTATACGCAAAAAAAAAAAACTGAAATATATTAAGTGAAAACTTAGTAAAAACGAGTACACATTTTTATTATTTTAGCTATATTTATTTATAGTTATTAGTTATATTTTGTCCACACATTATGACCACCAAAAAAATCAATATTTCTATGAAAATCCTAAATTTTTTGAGGACCACCCTAAAAAATCAAACTTTCGACAGAAATCTTCGAAAAATTAAAATTTGTATACGAAAAAATTATTTTGGCCATATCTCCTTAAATATGCATCCAAGCGCGGAAAGGACGTTAAATCACGATTATCCCCCAACAATTAAAAAAATCCACCCAAATTAAAAAAATGGAAATTTTTATATGAAAAACTTCTTTTGGCCATATCTCCTTAGCTAAATGTCCTAGAGCGAAAAGGACTTTAATTCGTGACCACCGTAAAAAGTTGAAAAATCCACCCAAATCCTAAAAAAATTGAAATTTTTATATGAAAAACTTATTTTGGCCATATCTCCTAAACTAAGCGTCCTAGAGCGAAAAGGACTTCAATTCGTGACCACCCCCAAAAAGTTGAAAAATCCACCCAAAACCTAAAAAAATTGAAATTTTTATATGAAAAACTTCTTTTGCCCATATCTCCTAAACTAAGCGTCCTAGAGCGAAAAGGACTCGAATTCGTGGCCACCCCCAAAAAATTTAAAAATCCACCCAAATCCTAAAAAAATTGAAATTTTTATACGGAAAACTTCTTTTGGCCATATATCCTAAACTAAGCGTCCTAGAGCGAAAATGACTTTAATTCTTACCACCCCCAAAAAATTGAAAAATCCACCCAAATCATAAAAAAATTTAAATTTTTATATGAAAAAGTTATTTTGGCAATATCTCCTAAACTAAGCGTCCTAGAGCGAAAAGAACGATATTTCGTGACCACCCTCAAAAATTTGACAAATCCACCCAAATCCAAAAACATTGAAATATTTATATGAAAAACTTCTTTTGGCAATATTTCCTTAAATATGCGTCCTAGAGCGCAAATGACTTTAATTCGTGACCACCCCCGTAATATTGAAAAATCTACCCAAATCCTCAAAAAATTGAAACTTTGAGAAAACTGAAACTATGAAAAACTTCTTTTGGCGATATCTCCTTAAATATGCGTCCTACAGCGAAAAGGACGATAATTCGTGACCACCCCCAAAAAGTTAAAAAACTCACCCAAAACCTTTAAAAATTTAAATTTTTATATGAAAAACTTCTTTTGGTCATATCTCCTTAGCTAAACGTCCTAGAGCGAAAAGGACTTTAATTCGTGACCACCGTAAAAAGTTGAAAAATCCACCCAAATCCTAAAAAAATTGAAATTTTTATATGAAAAACTTCTTTTGCCAATATCTCTTAAACTAAGTGTCCTAGAGCGAAAAGGACTCGAATTCGTGGCCACCCCCACAAAATTTAAAAATCCACCCCAAACCTAAAACAAATTAAATTATTAAAAACTTCTTTTGGCCATATCTCCTAAACTAAGCGTCCTAGAGCGAAAAGAACTTTAATTCGTGACCATCCCCAAAAAGTTGAAAAATCCACCCAAAACCTAAAAAAATTGAAATTTTTATATGAAAAACTTCTTTTGCCCATATCTCCTAAACTAAGCATCCTAGAGCAAAAAGATCTTCAATTCGTGACAAACCCCAAAAAATTGAAAAATCCACCCAAAACCTAAAAAAATAGGATTTTTTATATGAAAAACTTCTCTTGCCCATATCTTCTAAACTAAGCATCCTAGAGCGAAAAGGACTTTAATTCGTGACCGCCCCCCCCCCTAAAAATTAAAAATCCACCCAAAACCTAGAAAAATTGAAATTTTTATATGAAAAACTTCTTTTCCCCATATCTCCTAAACTAAGCGTCCTAGAGCGAAAAGGACTCGAATTCGTGGCCACCCCCAAAAAATTTAAAAATCCACCCAAATCCTAAAAAAATTGAAATTTTTATACGGAAAACTTCTTTTGGCCATATATCCTAAACTAAGCGCCCTAGAGCGAAAAGTACTTTTCGTGACCACCCCCCAAAACCTAAAAAAATGGAATATTTTATATGAAAAACTTCTTTTACCCATATCTCCTAAACTAAGCGTCCTAGAGCGAAAATAACTTTAATTTGTGGCCACACCCACAAAATTTAAAAATCCACCCAAAACCTAAAAAAAATTAAATTTTTATATGAAAAACTTCTTTTGCCCATATCTCCTAAACTAAGCGTCCTAGAGCGAAAAGGACGATAATTCGTAACCCCCAAAAAGTTGAAAAATCCACCCAAAACCTAAAATAATTGAAATTTTAATATGAAAAACTTCTTTTGCCCATATCTCCTAAACTAAGCGTCCTAGAGCGAAAAGGACGATAATTCGTGACCATCCCCAAAAAGTTGAAAAATCCACCCAAAACATAAAATAATTGAAATTTTAATATGAAGAACTCCTTTTGCCCATATCTCCTAAAATATGCGTCCTAGAGCGAAAAGAACTTTCATTCGTGACCACCCCCAAAGAATCGAAAAATCCACCCAAAACCTCCTTTTGCCCATATCTCTTAAACTAAGCGTCCTAGAGTGAAAAGGACTTCAATTCGTGACTACCACCCAACACCTAAAAAAATTAAATTTTTATATGAAAAACTTCTATTGCCCATATCTCCTAAACTAAGCATCCTAGAGCGAAAAGGACGATAATTCCTGACCACCCCCAAAAAGTTGAAAAATCCACCCAAAACCCAAAAAAATTGAAATTTTTATATGAAAAACTTCTGTTGCTCATATCTCCTAAATAAAGCATCCTAGAGCGAAAAGGCCGATAATTCGTGACCACCCGTAAAATGTTGAAAAATCCACCCAAAACCTGAAAAAATTGAAATTTTCATATGAAAAACTTCTATCTCCATATCTCCTAAACTAAGCGTCCTAGCGCGAAAAGGACGATAATTCCTGACCACCCCCAAAAAGTTGAAAAATCCACCCAAAACCTAAAAAAATTGAAATTTTTATATGAAAAACTTCTGTTGCTCATATCTCCTAAACTAAGCATCCTAGAGCGAAAAGGACGATAATTCGTGACCACCCCCAAAAAGTTGAAAAATCCACCCAAAACCTTAAAAAATTTAAATTTTTATATGAACAACTTCTTTTGCCCATATCTCCTAAACTAAGCGTCCTAGAGCGAAAAGGACGATAA
Organism: Haematobia irritans; assembly: GCF_050003625.1. Lineage (NCBI taxonomy): Eukaryota > Metazoa > Arthropoda > Insecta > Diptera > Muscidae > Haematobia > Haematobia irritans. The sequence goes on along the minus strand of NC_134397.1, from coordinate 184,791,043 downwards.
TTCGTGACCACCCCCCAAAAAGTTGAAAAATCCACCCAAAACCTAAAATAATTGAAATTTTTATATGAAAAACTTCTTTTGCCCATATCTCCTAAACTAAGCGTCCTAGAGCGAAAAGGACGATAATTCGTGACCACCCCCAAAAAGTTGAAAAATGCACCCAAAACCTAAAAAAATTGAAATGTTTATATGAAAAACTTCTTTTGCTCATATCTCCTAAACTAAGCGTCCTAGAGCGAAAAGGACGATAATTCATGACCACCCCCAAAACGTTTAAAAATCCACCCAAAACATAAAAAAATTGAAATTTTTATATGAAAAACTTCTTTTGCCTATATCTCCTATACTAAGCGTCCTAGAGGGAAAAGGACGATAATTCGTGACCACCCCCAAAAAGTTGAAAAATCCACCCAAAACCTTAAAAAATTTAAATTTTTATATGAAAAACTTCTTTTGCCCATATCTCCTAAACTAAGCGTCCTAGAGCGAAAAATACGATAATTCGTGACCACCCCCAAAAAGTTGAAAAATCCACCCAAAACCTAAAAAAATTTAAATTTTTATATGAAAAACTTCTTTTGCCCATATCTCCTAAACTAAGCGTCCTAGAGCGAAAAGGACGATAATTCGTGACCACCCCCAAAAAGTTGAAAAATCGACCCAAAACCTTAAAAAATTGAAATTTTTATATGAAAAACTTCTTTTGCCCATATCTCCTAAACTAAGCGTCCTAGAGCGAAAAGGACGATAATTCGTGACCACCACCAAACAGTTGAAAAATCCACCCAAAACCTAAAAAAATTGAAATTTTTATATGAAAAACTTCTTTTGCCCATATCTCCTAAACTAAGCGTCCTAGAGAGAAAAGGACGATAATTCGTGACCACCCCCAAAAAGTTGAAAAATCAACCCAAAACCTAAAAAATTGAAATTTTTATATGAAAAACTTCTTTTGCCCATATCTCCTAAAGTAAGCGTCCTAGAGCGAAAAGGACGATAATTCATGACCACCCCCAAAAAGTTGAAAAATCCACCCAAAACCTAAAAAATTGAAATTTGTATATGAAAAATTTCTTTTGCCCATATCTCCTAAACTAAGCGTCCTAGAGCGAAAAGGACTTCAATTCGTGACCACCCCCAAAAAGTTGAAAAATCCACCCAAAACATAAAAAAATTGAAATTTTTATATGAAAAACTTCTTTTGCCCATATCTCCTAAACTAAGCGTCCTAGAGCGAAAAGGACTTCAATTCGTGACCACCCCAAAAAAGTTGAAAAATCCACCCAAAACCTAAAAAAATTAAAATTTGTATATGAAAGACTTCTTTTGCCCATATCTCCTAAACTAAGCGTCCTAGAGCGAAAAGGACGATAATTCGTGACCACACCCAAAAAGTTGAAAAATCCATCCCAAAACCTTAAAAAATTTAAATTTTTATATGAAAGACTTATTTTGAACATATCTCCTAAGCTAAGCGTCCTAGAGCGAAAAGGACGATAATTCGTGACCACCCCCAAAAAGTTGAAAAATCCATCCAAAACCTTAAAAAATTGAAATTTTTATATGAAAAACTTCTTTTGCCCATATCTCCTAAACTAAGCGTCCTAGAGCGAAAAGGACGATAATTCGTGACCACCCCCAAAAAGTTGAAAAATCCACCCAAAAACTAAAAAAAATGAAATTTTTATATGAAAAACTTCTTTTGCCCATATCTCCTAAACTAAGCGTCCTAGAGCGAAAAGGACTATAATTCGTGACCACCCCCAAAAAGTTGAAAAATCAACCCAAAACCTAAAAAATTGAAATTTTTATATGAAAAACTTCTTTTGCCCATATCTCCTAAACTAAGCGTCCTAGAGCGAAAAGGACGATAATTCGTGACCACCCCCAAAAAGTTGAAAAATCCACCCAAACCCTAAAAAAATTGAAATTTTTATATGAAAAACTTCTTTTGCCCATATCTCCTAAACTAAGCGTCCTAGAGCGAAAAGGACGATAATTCGTGACCACCCCCAAAAAGTTGAAAAATCAACCCAAAACTTAAATAATTGAAATTTTTATATGAAAAACTTCTTTTACCCATATCTCCTAAACTAAGCGTCCTAGAGCGAAAAGGACGATAATTCATGACCACCCCCAAAAAGTTGAAAAATCCACCCAAAACCTAAAAAAATTGAAATTTTTATATGAAAAACTTCTTTTGCCCATATCTCCTAAATTAAGCGTCCTAGAGCGAAAAGGACGATAATTCGTGACCACCCCCAAAAAGTTGAAAAATCTACCCAAAACCTAAAAAAATTGCAATTTTTATATGAAAAACTTCTTTTGCCCATATCTCCTAAACTAAGCATCCTAGAGCGAAAAGGACGATAATTCGTGACCACCCCCCAAAAAGTTGAAAAATCCACCCAAAACCTAAAAAAATTGAAATTTTTATATGAAAAATTTCTTTTGCCCATATCTCCTAAACTAAGCGTCCTAGAGCGAAAAGGACGATAATTCGTGACCACCCCCAAAAAGTTGAAATATGCACCCAAAACCTAAAAAAATTGAAATGTTTATATGAAAAACTTCTTTTGCCCATATCTCCTAAACTAAGCGTCCTAGAGCGAAAAGGACGATAATTCATGTCCACCCCAAAACGTTTACAAATCCACCCAAAACATAAAAAAATTGAAATTTTTATATGAAAAATTTCTTTTGCCCATATCTCCTAAACTAAGCGTCCTAGAGCGAAAAGAACTTTAATTCGTGACCATCCCCAAAAAGTTGAAAAATCCACCCAAAACCTAAAAAAATTGAAATTTTTATATGAAAAACTTCTTTTGCCCATATCTCCTAAACTAAGCATCCTAGAGCGAAAAGATCTTCAATTCGTGACAAACCACAAAAAATTGAAAAATCCACCCAAAACCTAAAAAAATAGGATTTTTTATATGAAAAACTTCTCTTGCCCATATCTCCTAAACTAAGCATCCTAGAGCGAAAAGGACTTTAATTCGTGACCGCCCCCCCCCAAAAAACTTAAAAATCCACCCAAAACCTAGAAAAATTGAAATTTTTATATGAAAAACTTCTTTTCCCCATATCTCCTAAACTAAGCGTCCTAGAGCGAAAAGGACTCGAATTCGTGGCCACCCCCAAAAAATTTAAAAATCCACCCAAATCCTAAAAAAATTGAAATTTTTATACGGAAAACTTCTTTTGGCCATATATCCTAAACTAAGCGCCCTAGAGCGAAAAGTACTTTTCGTGACCACCCCCCAAAACCTAAAAAAATGGAATATTTTATATGAAAAACTTCTTTTGCCCATATCTCCTAAACTAAGCGTCCTAGAGCGAAAATAACTTTAATTTGTGGCCACACCCACAAAATTTAAAAATCCACCCAAAACCTAAAAAAAATTAAATTTTTATATGAAAAACTTCTTTTGCCCATATCTCCTAAACTAAGCGTCCTAGAGCGAAAAGGACGATAATTCGTAACCCCCAAAAAGTTGAAAAATCCACCCAAAACCTAAAATAATTGAAATTTTAATATGAAAAACTTCTTTTGCCCATATCTCCTAAACTAAGCGTCCTAGAGCGAAAAGGACGATAATTCGTGACCAAATACAAAAAGTTGAAAAATCCACCCAAAACATAAAATAATTGAAATTTTAATATGAAGAACTCCTTTTGCCCATATCTCCTAAAATATGCGCCCTAGAGCGAAAAGAACTTTCATTCGTGACCACCCCCAAAGAATCGAAAAATCCACCCAAAACCTCCTTTTGCCCATATCTCTTAAACTAAGCGTCCTAGAGCGAAAAGGACTTCAATTCGTGACTACCACCCAACACCTAAAAAAATTAAATTTTTATATGAAAAACTTCTATTGCCCATATCTCCTAAACTAAGCATCCTAGAGCGAAAAGGACGATAATTCCTGACCACCCCCAAAAAGTTGAAAAATCCACCCAAAACCCAAAAAATTGAAATTTTTATATGAAAAACTTCTGTTGCTCATATCTCCTAAATAAAGCATCCTAGAGCGAAAAGGCCGATAATTCGTGACCACCCGTAAAATGTTGAAAAATCCACCCAAAACCTAAAAAAATTTAAATTTTTATATGAAAAACTTCTTTTGCCCATATCTCCTAAACTAAGCGTCCTAGAGCGAAAAGGACGATAATTCGTGACCACCCCCAAAAAGTTGAAAAATCCACCCAAAACCTTAAAAAATTAAAATTTTTATATGAAAAACTTCTTTTGCCCATGTCTCCTAAACTAAGCGTCCTAGAGCGAAAAGGACGATAATTCCTGACCACCCCCAAAAAGTTTAAAAATCCACCCAAAATCTAAAAAAATTGAAATTTTTATATGAAAAATTTCTTTTGCCCATATCTCCTAAACTAAGCGTCCTAGAGCAAAAAGGACGATAATTCGTGACCAACCCCAAAAAGTTGAAAAATCCACCCAAAACCTTAAAAAATTTAAATTTTTATATGAACAACTTCTTTTGCCCATATCTCCTAAACTAAGCGTCCTAGAGCGAAAAGGACGATAATTCGTGACCACCCCCCAAAAAGTTGAAAAATCCACCCAAAACCTAAAATAATTGAAATTTTTATATGAAAAACTTCTTTTGCCCATATCTCCTAAACTAAGCGTCCTAGAGCGAAAAGGACGATAATTCGTGACCACCCCCAAAAAGTTGAAAAATGCACCCAAAACCTAAAAAAATTGAAATGTTTATATGAAAAACTTCTTCTGCCCATATCTCCTAAACTAAGCGTCCTAGAGCGAAAAGGACGATAATTCATGTCCACCCCAAAACGTTTAAAAATCCACCCAAAACATAAAAAAATTGAAATTTTTATATGAAAAACTTCTTTTGCCTATATCTCCTAAACTAAGCGTCCTAGAGGGAAAAGGACGATAAGTCGTGACCACCCCCAAAAAGTTGAAAAATCCACCCAAAACCTTAAAAAATTTAAATTTTTATATGAAAAACTTCTTTTGCCCATATCTCCTAAACTAAGCGTCCTAGAGCGAAAAAGACGATAATTCCTGACCACCCCCAAAAAGTTGAAAAATCCACCCAAAAGCTAAAAAAATTTAAATTTTTATATGAAAAACTTCTTTTGCCCATATCTCCTAAACTAAGCGTCCTAGAGCGAAAAGGACGATAATTCGTGACCACCCCCAAAAAGTTGAAAAATCCACCCAAAACCTTAAAAAATTTAAATTTTTATATGAAAAACTTCTTTTGCCCATGTCTCCTAAACTAAGCGTCCTAGAGCGAAAAGGACGATAATTCGTGACCACCCCCAAAAAGTTGAAAAATCCACCCAAAACCTAAAAAAATTGAAATTTTCATATGAAAAACTTCTTTTGCCCATATCTCCTAAACTAAGCGTCCTAGAGCGAAAAGGACGATAATTCGTGACCACCCCCAAAAAGTTGAAAAATCCACCCAAAACCTAGAAAAATTGAAATTTTTATATGAAAAACTTCTTTTCCCCATATCTCCTAAACTAAGCGTCCTAGAGCGAAAAGGACTCGAATTCGTGGCCACCCCCAAAAAATTTAAAAATCCACCCAAATCCTAAAAAAATTGAAATTTTTATACGGAAAACTTCTTTTGGCCATATATCCTAAACTAAGCGCCCTAGAGCGAAAAGTACTTTTCGTGACCACCCCCCAAAACCTAAAAAAATGGAATATTTTATATGAAAAACTTCTTTTGCCCATATCTCCTAAATTAAGCGTCCTAGAGCGAAAAGGACGATAATTCGTGACCACCCCCAAAAAGTTGAAAAATCTACCCAAAACCTAAAAAAATTGCAATTTTTATATGAAAAACTTCTTTTGCCCATATCTCCTAAACTAAGCGTCCTAGAGCGAAAAGGACGATAATTCGTGACCACCCCCAAAAAGTTGAAAAATCCACCCAAAACCTAAAAAAAATTAAATTTTTATATGAAAAACTTCTTTTGCCCATATCTCCTAAACTAAGCATCCTAGAGCGAAAAGGACGATAATTCGTGACCACCCACCAAAAAGTTGAAAAATCCACCCAAAACCTAAAAAAATTGAAATTTTTATATGAAAAATTTCTTTTGCCCATATCTCCTAAACTAAGCGTCCTAGAGCGAAAAGGACGATAATTCGTTACCACCCCCAAAAAGTTGAAATATGCACCCAAAACCTAAAAAAATTGAAATTTTTATATGAAAAACTTCTTTTGCCCATATCTCCTAAACTAAGCATCCTAGAGCGAAAAGATCTTCAATTCGTGACAAACCCCAAAAAATTGAAAAATCCACCCAAAACCTAAAAAAATAGGATTTTTTATATGAAAAACTTCTCTTGCCCATATCTCCTAAACTAAGCGTCCTAGAGCGAAAAGGACGATAATTCGTGACCACCCCCAAAAAGTTGAAAAATCCACCCAAAACCTAGAAAAATTGAAATGTTTATATGAAAAACTTCTTTTGCCCATATCTCCTAAACTAAGCGTCCTAGAGCGAAAAGGACGATAATTCATGTCCACCCCAAAACGTTTAAAAATCCACCCAAAACATAAAAAAATTGAAATTTTTATATGAAAAATTTCTTTTGCCCATATCTCCTAAACTAAGCGTCCTAGAGCGAAAAGAACTTTAATTCGTGACCATCCCCAAAAAGTTGAAAAATCCACCCAAAACCTAAAAAAATTGAAATTTTTATATGAAAAACTTCTTTTGCCCATATCTCCTAAACTAAGCATCCTAGAGCGAAAAGATCTTCAATTCGTGACAAACCCCAAAAAATTGAAAAATCCACACAAAACCTAAAAAAATAGGATTTTTTATATGAAAAACTTCTCTTGCCCATATCTCCTAAACTAAGCATCCTAGAGCGAAAAGGACTTTAATTCGTGACCGCCCCCCCCCAAAAAACTTAAAAATCCACCCAAAACCTAGAAAAATTGAAATTTTTATATGAAAAACTTCTTTTCCCCATATCTCCTAAACTAAGCGTCCTAGAGCGAAAAGGACTCGAATTCGTGGCCACCCCCAAAAAATTTAAAAATCCACCCAAATCCTAAAAAAATTGAAATTTTTATACGGAAAACTTCTTTTGGCCATATATCCTAAACTAAGCGCCCTAGAGCGAAAAGTACTTTTCGTGACCACCCCCCAAAACCTAAAAAAATGGAATATTTTATATGAAAAACTTCTTTTGCCCATATCTCCTAAACTAAGCGTCCTAGAGCGAAAATAACTTTAATTTGTGGCCACACCCACAAAATTTAAAAATCCACCCAAAACCTAAAAAAAATTAAATTTTTATATGAAAAACTTCTTTTGCCCATATATCCTAAACTAAGCGTCCTAGAGCGAAAAGGACGATAATTCGTAACCCCCAAAAAGTTGAAAAATCCACCCAAAACCTAAAATAATTGAAATTTTAATATGAAAAACTTCTTTTGCCCATATCTCCTAAACTAAGCGTCCTATAGCGAAAAGGACGATAATTCGTGACCAAACACAAAAAGTTGAAAAATCCACCCAAAACATAAAATAATTGAAATTTTAATATGAAGAACTCCTTTTGCCCATATCTCCTAAAATATGCGCCCTAGAGCGAAAAGAACTTTCATTCGTGACCACCCCCAAAGAATCGAAAAATCCACCCAAAACCTCCTTTTGCCCATATCTCTTAAACTAAGCGTCCTAGAGCGAAAAGGACTTCAATTCGTGACTACCACCCAACACCTAAAAAAATTAAATTTTTATATGAAAAACTTCTATTGCCCATATCTCCTAAACTAAGCATCCTAGAGCGAAAAGGACGATAATTCGTGACCACCCCCAAAAAGTTGAAAAATGCACCCAAAACCTAAAAAAATTGAAATGTTTATATGAAAAACTTCTTTTGCCCATATCTCCTAAACTAAGCGTCCTAGAGCGAAAAGGACGATAATTCATGTCCACCCCAAAACGTTTAAAAATCCACCCAAAACATAAAAAAATTGAAATTTTTATATGAAAAACTTCTTTTGCCTATATCTCCTAAACTAAGCGTCCTAGAGGGAAAAGGACGATAATTCCTGACCACCCCCAAAAAGTTGAAAAATCCACCCAAAACCCAAAAAATTGAATTTTTTATATGAAAAACTTCTGTTGCTCATATCTCCTAAATAAAGCATCCTAGAGCGAAAAGGCCGATAATTCGTGACCACCCGTAAAATGTTGAAAAATCCACCCAAAACCTAAAAAAATTTAAATTTTTATATGAAAAACTTCTTTTGCCCATATCTCCTAAACTAAGCGTCCTAGAGCGAAAAGGACGATAATTCGTGACCACCCCCAAAAAGTTGAAAAATCCACCCAAAACCTTAAAAAATTTAAATTTTTATATGAAAAACTTCTTTTGCCCATGTCTCCTAAACTAAGCGTCCTAGAGCGAAAAGGACGATAATTCCTGACCACCCCCAAAAAGTTGAAAAATCCACCCAAAATCTAAAAAAATTGAAATTTTTATATGAAAAACTTCTGTTGCTCATATCTCCTAAACTAAGCATCCTAGAGCGAAAAGGACGATAATTCGTGACCACCCCCAAAAAGTTGAAAAATCCACCCAAAACCTTAAAAAATTTAAATTTTTATATGAACAACTTCTTTTGCCCATATCTCCTAAACTAAGCGTCCTAGAGCGAAAAGGACGATAATTCGTGACCACCCCCCAAAAAGTTGAAAAATCCACCCAAAACCTAAAATAATTGAAATTTTTATATGAAAAACTTCTTTTGCCCATATCTCCTAAACTAAGCGTCCTAGAGCGAAAAGGACGATAATTCGTGACCACCCCCAAAAAGTTGAAAAATGCACCCAAAACCTAAAAAAATTGAAATGTTTATATGAAAAACTTCTTTTGCCCATATCTCCTAAACTAAGCGTCCTAGAGCGAAAAGGACGATAATTCATGTCCACCCCAAAACGTTTAAAAATCCACCCAAAACATAAAAAAATTGAAATTTTTATATGAAAAACTTCTTTTGCCTATATCTCCTAAACTAAGCGTCCTAGAGGGAAAAGGACGATAATTCGTGACCACCCCCAAAAAGTTGAAAAATCCACCCAAAACCTTAAAAAATTTAAATTTTTATATGAAAAACTTCTTTTGCCCATATCTCCTAAACTAAGCGTCCTAGAGCGAAAAAGACGATAATTCCTGACCACCCCCAAAAAGTTGAAAAATCCACCCAAAACCTAAAAAAATTTAAATTTTTATATGAAAAACTTCTTTTGCCCATATCTCCTAAACTAAGCGTCCTAGAGCGAAAAGGACGATAATTCGTGACCACCCCCAAAAAGTTGAAAAATCCACCCAAAACCTTAAAAAATTTAAATTTTTATATGAAAAACTTCTTTTGCCCATGTCTCCTAAACTAAGCGTCCTAGAGCGAAAAGGACGATAATTCGTGACCACCCCCAAAAAGTTGAAAAATCCACCCAAAACCTAAAAAAATTGAAATTTTCATATGAAAAACTTCTTTTGCCCATATCACCTAAACTAAGCGTCCTAGAGCGAAAAGGACGATAATTCGTGACCACCCCCAAAAAGTTGAAAAATCCACCCAAAACCTAAAAAAATTGAAATTTTTATATGAAAAACCTCTTTTGCCCATATCTCCTAAACTAAGCGTCCTAGAGCGAAAAGGACTTCAATTCGTGACCATATGAAAAACTTCTTTTGCCCATATCTCCTAAACTAAGCGTCCTAGAGCGAAAAGGACTTCAATTCGTGACCACCCCCAAAAAGTTGAAAAATCCACCCAAAACCTAAAAAAATTGAAATTTTTATATGAAAAACTTCTTTTGCCCATATCTCCTAAACTAAGCGTCCTAGAGCGAAAAGGACTTAAATTCGTGACCACCCCCAAAAAGTTGAAAAATCCACCCAAAACCTAAAAAAATTGAAATTTTTATAAGAAAAACTTCTTTTGCCCATATCTCCTAAACTAAGCGTCCTAGAGCGAAAAGGACGATAATTCGTGACCAAAGTTGAAAAATCCACCCAAAACCTAAAAAAATTGAAATTTTTATATGAAAAACCTCTTTTGCCCATATCTCCTAAACTAAGCGTCCTAGAGCGAAAAGGATTTCAATTCGTGACCACCCCCAAAAAGTTGAAAAATCCACCCAAAACCTAAAAAAATTGAAATTTTCATATGAAAAACTTCTTTTGCCCATATCTCCTAAACTAAGCGTCCTAGAGCGAAAAGGACGATAATTCGTGACCACCCCCAAAAAGTTGAAAAATCAACCCAAAACCTAAAAAATTGAAATTTGTATATGAAAAACTTCTTTTGCCCATATCTCCTAAACTAAGCGTCCTAGAGCGAAAAGGATTTCAATTCGTGACCACCCCCAAAAAGTTGAAAAATCCACCCAAAACCTAAAAAAATTGAAATTTTTATATGAAAAACTTCTTTTGCCCATATCTCCTAAACTAAGCGTCCTAGAGCGAAAAGGACTTCAATTCGTGACCACCCCCAAAAAGTTGAAAAATCCACCCAAAAACCTAAAAAAATTTAAATTTTTATATGAAAAACTTCTTTTGCCCATATCTCCTAAACTAAGCGTCCTAGAGCGAAAAGGACTTCAATTCGTGACCACCCCCAAAAAGTTGAAAAATCCACCCAAAACCTAAAAAAATTGAAATTTTTATATGAAAGACTTCTTTTGCCCATATCTCCTAAACTAAGCGTCCTAGAGCGAAAAGGACCATAATTCGTGACCACCCCCAAAAAGTTGAAAAATCCACCCAAAACCTAAAAAAATTTAAATTTTTATATGAAAAACTTCTTTTGCCCATATCTCCTAAACTAAGCGTCCTAGAGCGAAAAGGACGATAATTCGTGACCACCCCCAAAAAGTTGAAAAATCCACCCAAAACCTTAAAAATTGAAATTTTTATATGAAAAACTTCTTTTGCCCATATCTCCTAAACTAAGCGTCCTAGAGCGAAAAGGACTTCAATTCGTGACCACCCCCAAAAAGTTGAAATATCCACCCAAAACCTTAAAAAATTGAAATTTTTATATCAAAAACTTCTTTTGTCCATATCTCCTAAACTAAGCGTCCTAGAGCGAAAAGGACGATAATTCGTGACCACCCCCAAAAAGTTGAAAATCCACCCAAAACCTTAAAAATTTTAAATTTTTAAATGAAAAACTTCTTTTGCCCATATCTCCTAAACTAAGCGTCCTAGAGCGAAAAGGACGATAATTCGTGACCACCCCCAAAAAGTTGAAAAATCCACCCAAAATCTAAAAAAATTGAAATTTTTATATGAAAAACTTCTGTTGCTCATATCTCCTAAACTAAGCATCCTAGAGCGAAAAGGACGATAATTCGTGACCACCCCCAAAAAGTTGAAAAATCCACCCAAAACCTTAAAAAATTTAAATTTTTATATGAAAAACTTCTTTTGCCCATATCTCCTAAACTAAGCGTCCTAGAGCGAAAAAGACGATAATTCGTGACCACCCGTAAAATGTTGAAAAATCCACCCAAAACCTAAAAAAATTTAAATTTTTATATGAAAAACTTCTTTTGCCCATATCTCCTAAACTAAGCGTCCTAGAGCGAAAAGGACGATAATTCGTGACCACCCCCAAAAAGTTGAAAAATCCACCCAAAACCTAAAAAAATTGAAATTTTTATATGAAAAACCTCTTTTGCCCATATCTCCTAAACTAAGCGTCCTAGAGCGAAAAGGACTTCAATTCGTGACCATATGAAAAACTTCTTTTGCCCATATCTCCTAAACTAAGCGTCCTAGAGCGAAAAGGACTTCAATTCGTGACCACCCCCAAAAAGTTGAAAAATCCACCCAAAACCTAAAAAAATTGAAATTTTTATATGAAAAACTTCTTTTGCCCATATCTCCTAAACTAAGCGTCCTAGAGCGAAAAGGACTTAAATTCGTGACCACCCCCAAAAAGTTGAAAAATCCACCCAAAACCTAAAAAAATTGAAATTTTTATAAGAAAAACTTCTTTTGCCCATATCTCCTAAACTAAGCGTCCTAGAGCGAAAAGGACGATAATTCGTGACCAAAGTTGAAAAATCCACCCAAAACCTAAAAAAATTGAAATTTTTATATGAAAAACCTCTTTTGCCCATATCTCCTAAACTAAGCGTCCTAGAGCGAAAAGGACTTCAATTCGTGACCATATGAAAAACTTCTTTTGCCCATATCTCCTAAACTAAGCGTCCTAGAGCGAAAAGGACTTCAATTCGTGACCACCCCCAAAAAGTTGAAAAATCCACCCAAAACCTAAAAAAATTGAAATTTTTATATGAAAAACTTCTTTTGCCCATATCTCCTAAACTAAGCGTCCTAGAGCGAAAAGGACTTCAATTCGTGACCACCCCCAAAAAGTTGAAAAATCCACCCAAAACCTAAAAAAATTGAAATTTTTATATGAAAAACTTCTTTTGCCCATATCTCCTAAACTAAGCGTCCTAGAGCGAAAAGGACTTCAATTCGTGACCACCCCCAAAAAGTTGAAAAATCCACCCAAAACCTAAAAAAATTGAAATTTTTATAAGAAAAACTTCTTTTGCCCATATCTCCTAAACTAAGCGTCCTAGACCGAAAAGGACGATAATTCGTAACCCCCAAAAAGTTGAAAAATCCACCCAAAACCTTAAAAATTGAAATTTTTATATGAAAAACTTCTTTTGCCCATATCTCCTAAACTAAGCGTCCTAGAGCGAAAAGGACGATAATTCGTGACCACCCCCAAAAAGTTGCAAAATCCCCTCAAAATCTTAAAAAATTGAAATTTTTATATGAAAAACTTCTTTTGCCCATATCTCCTAAACTAAGCGTCCTAGAGCGAAAAGGACGATAATTCGTGACCACCCCCAAAAAGTTGAAAAATCCACCCAAAACCTTAAAAAATTTAAATTTTTATATGAAAAACTTCTTTTGCCCATATCTCCTAAACTAAGCGTCCTAGAGCGAAAAGGACTTCAATTCGTGACCACCCCCAAAAAGTTGAAAAATCAACCCAAAACCTAAAAAATTGAAATTTTTATATGAAAAACTTCTTTTGCCCATATCTCCTAAACTAAGCGTCCTAGAGCGAAAAGGACGATAATTCGTGACCACCCCCAAAAAGTTGAAAAATCCACTCAAAACCTTAAAAAATTGAAATTTTTATATGAAAAACTTAGTTTGCCCATATCTCCTAAACTAAGCGTCCTAGAGCGAAAAGGGCAATAAGTCGTGATCACACCCAAAAAGTTGAAAAATCCACCCAAAACCTTAAAAAATTTAAAGTTTTATATGAAAAACTTCTTTTGCCCATATCTCCTAAACTAAGCGTCCCAGAGCGAAAAGGACGATAATTCGTGACCACCCCCAACAAGTTGAAAAATGCACCCAAAACCTAAAAAAAATGAAATGTTTATATGAAAAACTTCTTTTGCCCATATCTCCTAAACTAAGCGTCCTAGAGCGAAAAGGACGATAATTCGTGACCAACCCCAAAAAGTTGAAAAATCCATGAAAAACTTCTTTTGCCCATATCTCCTAAACTAAGCGTCCTAGAGCGAAAAGGACGATAATTCGTGACCAACCCCAAAAAGTTGAAAAATCCACCCAAAACCTAAAAAAAATTAAATTTTTATATGAAAAACTTCTTTTGCCCATATCTCCTAAACTAAGCGTCCTAGAGCGAAAAGGACGATAATTCGTGATCACCCCCAAAAAGTTGAAAAATGCACCCAAAACCTAAAAAAATTGAAATGTTTATATGAAAAACTTCTTTTGCCCATATCTCCTAAACTAAGCGTCCTAGAGCGAAAAGGACTTCAATTCGTGACCACCCCCAAAACGTTGAAAAATCGACCCAAAACCTAAAAAAATGGAAATTTTTACATGAAAAACTTATTTTGCCCATATCTCTTAAACTAAGCGTCCTAGAGCGAAAAGGACGACAATTCGTGACCAACCCCAAAAAAATTGAAAAATCCACCCAAAACCTAAAAAAATTGAAATTTTTATATGAAAAACTTATTTTGCCCATATCTCCTAAACTAAGCGTCCTAGAGCGAAAGGACGATAATTCGTGACCACCGCCAAAAAGTTGACAAATCCACCCAAAACCTTAAAAAATTGAAATTTTTATATGAAAAACTTATTTTGCCCATATCTCCTAAACTAAGCGTCCTAGAGCGAAAAGGACGATAATTCGTGACCACCCCCAAAAAGTTGAAAAATCCACCCAAAACCTAAAAAAATTAAAATTTTTATATGAAAAACTTCTTTTGCCCATATCTCCTAAACTAAGCGTCCTAGAGCGAAAAGGACGATAATTCGTGACCACCCCCAAAAAGTTGAAAAATCAACCCAAAACCTAAAAAATTGAAATTTTTATATGAAAAACTTCTTTTGCCCATATCTCCTAAACTAAGCGTCCTAGAGCGAAAAGGACTTCAATTCGTGACCACCCCCAAAAAGTTGAAAAATCCACTCAAAACCTTAAAAAATTGAAATTTTTATATGAAAAACTTCTTTTGCCCATATCTCCTAAACTAAGCGTCCTAGAGCGAAAAAGGCGATAATTCGTGACCACCCCCAAAAAGTTGAAAAATCCACCCAAAACCTTAAAAAATTTAAATTTTTATATGAAAAACTTCTTTTGCCCATATCTCCTAAACTAAGCGTCCTAGAGCGAAAAGGACGATAATTCGTGACCACCCCCAAAAAGTTGAAAAATCCACTCAAACTTAAAAAAATTGAAATTTTTATATGAAAAACTTCCTTTGCCCATATCTCCTAAACTAAGCGTCCTAGAGCGAAAAGGACGATAATTCGTGACCACCCCCAAAAAGTTGAAAAATCAACCCAAAACCTAAAAAATTGAAATTTTTATATGAAAAACTTCTTTTGCCCATATCTCCTAAACTAAGCGTCCTAGAGCGAAAAGGGCGATAATTCGTGACCACCCCCAAAAAGTTGAAAAATCTACCCAAAACCTAAAAAAATTGAAATGTTTATATGAAAAACTTCTTTTGCCCATATCTCCTAAACTAAGCGTCCTAGAGCGAAAAGGACTTATATTCGTGACCACCCCCAAAACGTTGAAAAATCCACCCAAAACCTAAAAAAATTGAAATGTTTATATGAAAAACTTCTTTTGCCCATATCTCCTAAACTAAGCGTCCTAGAGCGAAAAGGACGATAATTCGTGACCAACCCCAAAAAGTTGACAAATCCACCCAAAACCTAAAAAAATTGAAATTTTTATATGAAAACCTTCTTTTGCCCATATCTCCTAAACTAAGCGTCCTAGAGCGAAAAGGACGATAATTCGTGACCACCCCCAAAAAGTTGAAAAATCCACCCAAAACCTTAAAAAATTTAAATTTTTATATGAAAAACTTCTTTTGCCCATATCTCCTAAACTAATCGTCCTAGAGCGAAAAGGACGATAATTCGTGACCACCCCCAAAAAGTTGAAAAATCCACCCAACACCTAAAAAAATTGAAATTTTTATATGAAAAACTTCTTTTGCCCATATCTCCTAAACTAAGCGTCCTAGAGCGAAAAGGGCGATAATTCGTGACCACCCCCAAAAAGTTGACAAATCCACCCAAAACCTTAAAAAATTTAAATTTTTATATGAAAAACTTCTTTTGCCCATATCTCCTAAACTAAGCGTCTTAGAGCGAAAAGGACTTCAATTCGTGACCACCCCCCAAAAAGTTGAAAAATCCACGCAAAACCTTAAAAAATTGAAATTTTTATATGAAAAACTTCTTTTGCCCATATCTCCTAAACTAAGCGTCCTAGAGCGAAAAGGACGATAATTCGTGACCACCCCTAAAAAGTTGAAAAATCCACTCAAAACCTAAAAAAATTGAAATTTTTATATGAAAAACTTCCTTTGCCCATATCTCCTAAACTAAGCGTCCTAGAGCGAAAAGGACGATAATTCGTGACCACCCCCAAAAAGTTGAAAAATCAACCCAAAACCTAAAAAATTGAAATTTTTATATGAAAAACTTCTTTTGCCCATATCTCCTAAACTAAGCGTCCTAGAGCGAAAAGGACGATAATTCGTGACCACTTCTTTTGCCCATATCTCCTAAACTAAGCGTCCTAGAGCGAAAAGGACGATAATTCGTGACCACCCCCAAAAAGTTGAAAAATCCTCCCAAAACCTAAAAAAATTGAAATTTTTATATGAAAAACTTCTTTTGCCCATATCTCCTAAACTAAGCGTCCTAGAGCGAAAAGGACGATAATTCGTGACCACCCCCAAAAAGTTGAAAAATCAACCCAAAACCTAAAAAATTGAAATTTTTATATGAAAAACTTCTTTTGCCCATATCTCCTAAACTAAGCGTCCTAGAGCGAAAAGGACGATAATTCGTGACCACCCCCAAAAAGTTGAAAAATCCACCCAAAACCTTAAAAAATTTAAATTTTTATATGAAAAACTTCTTTTGCCCATATCTCCTAAACTAAGCGTCCTAGAGCGAAAAAGACGATAATTCGTGACCACCCCCAAAAAGTTGAAAAATCCACCCAAAACCTTAAAAAAATTGAAATTTTTATATGAAAAACTTCTTTTGCCCATATCTCCTAAACTAAGCGTCCTAGAGCGAAAAGGTCGATAATTCGTGACCACCCCCAAAAAGTTGAAAAATCCACCCAAAACCTAAAAAAATTGAAATTTTTATATGAAAAACTTCTTTTTCCCACATCTCCTAAACTAAGCGTCCTAGAGCGAAAAGGACGATAATTCGTGACCACCCCCAAAAAGTTGAAAAATCCACCCAAAACCTTAAAAAATTCAAATTTGTATATGAAAGACTTCTTTTGCCCATATCTCCTAAACTAAGCGTCCTAGAACGAAAAGGACGATAATTCGTGACCACCCCCAAAAAGTTGAAAAATCCACCCAAAACCTAAAAAAAATTGAAATTTTTATATGAAAAACTTCTTTTGCCCATATCTCCTAAACTAAGCGTCCTAGAGCGAAAAGGACGATAATTCGTGACCACCCCCAAAAAGTTGAAAAATCCACTCAATACCTTAAAAATTTGAAATTTTTATATGAAAAACTTCTTTTGCCCATATCTCCTAAACTAAGCGTCCTAGAGCGAAAAGGGCGATAATTCGTGACCACCCCCAAAAAGTTGAAAAATCCACCCAAAACTTTAAAAAATTTAAATTTTTATATGAAAAACTTCTTTTGCCCATATCTCCTAAACTAAGCGTCCTAGAGCGAAAAGGACTTCAATTCGTGACCACCCCCAAAACGTTGAAAAATCCACCCAAAACCTAAAAAAATTGAAATTTTTATATGAAAAACTTCTTTTGCCCATATCTCCTAAACTAAGCGTCCTAGAGCGAAAAGGGCGATAATTCGTGACCACCCCCAAAAAGTTGAAAAATCTACCCAAAACCTAAAAAAATTGAAATGTTTATATGAAAAACTTCTTTTGCCCATATCTCCTAAACTAAGCGTCCTAGAGCGAAAAGGACGATAATTCGTGACCACCCCCCAAAAAGTTAAAAAATCCACCCAAAACCTTAAAAATTTGAAATTTTTATATGAAAAACTTCTTTTGCCCTTATCTCCTAAACTAAGCGTACTAGAGCGAAAAGGACGATAATTCGTGACCACCCCCAAAAAGTTGAAAAATCCACTCAAAACCTAAAAAAATTTAACTTTTTATATGAACAACTTCTTTTGCCCATATCTCCTAACCTAAGCGTCGTAGAGCGAAAAGGACGATAATTCGTGACCACCCCCCAAAAAGTTGAAAAATCCACCCAAAACCTAAAAAAATTTAAATTTTTATATGAAAAACTTCTTTTGCCCATATCTCCTAAACTAAGCGTCCTAGAGCGAAAAGGACGATAATTCGTGACCACCCCCAAAAAGTTGAAAAATCCACCCAAAACCTTAAAAATTGAAATTTTTATATGAAAAACTTCTTTTGCCCATATCTCCTAAACTAAGCGTCCTAGAGCGAAAAGGACGATAATTCGTGACCACCCCCAAAAAGTTGAAAAATCCACCCAAAACCTTAAAAAATTGAAATTTTTATATGAAAAACTTCTTTTGCCCATATCTCCTAAACTAAGCGTCCTAGAGCGAAAAGGACGATAATTCGTGACCACCCCCAAAAAGTTGAAAAATCAACCCAAAACCTAAAAAATTGAAATTTTTATATGAAAAACTTCTTTTGCCCATATCTCCTAAACTAAGCGTCCTAGAGCGAAAAGGGCGATAATTCGTGACCACCCCCAAAAAGTTGAAAAATCTACCCAAAACCTAAAAAAATTGAAATGTTTATATGAAAAACTTCTTTTGCCCATATCTCCTAAACTAAGCGTCCTAGAGCGAAAAGGACTTATATTCGTGACCACCCCCAAAACGTTGAAAAATCCACCCAAAACCTAAAAAAATTGAAATGTTTATATGAAAAACTTCTTTTGCCCATATCTCCTAAACTAAGCGTCCTAGAGCGAAAAGGACGATAATTCGTGACCAACCCCAAAAAGTTGACAAATCCACCCAAAACCTAAAAAAATTGAAATTTTTATATGAAAACCTTCTTTTGCCCATATCTCCTAAACTAAGCGTCCTAGAGCGAAAAGGACGATAATTCGTGACCACCCCCAAAAAGTTGAAAAATCCACCCAAAACCTTAAAAAATTTAAATTTTTATATGAAAAACTTCTTTTGCCCATATCTCCTAAACTAATCGTCCTAGAGCGAAAAGGACGATAATTCGTGACCACCCCCAAAAAGTTGAAAAATCCACCCAACACCTAAAAAAATTGAAATTTTTATATGAAAAACTTCTTTTGCCCATATCTCCTAAACTAAGCGTCCTAGAGCGAAAAGGACGATAATTCGTGACCACCCCCGAAAAGTTGAAAAATCCACCTAAAACCTAAAAAAATTGAAAATTTTATATGAAAAACTTCTTTTGCCCATATCTCCTAAACTAAGCGTCCTAGAGCGAAAAGGACGATAATTCGTGACCACCCCCAAAAAGTTGAAAAATCCACCCAAAACCTAAAAAAATTTAAATTTTTATATGAAAAACTTCTTTTGCCCATATCTCCTAAACTAAGCGTCCTAGAGCGAAAAGGGCGATAATTCGTGACCACCCCCAAAAAGTTGACAAATCCACCCAAAACCTTAAAAAATTTAAATTTTTATATGAAAAACTTCTTTTGCCCATATCTCCTAAACTAAGCGTCTTAGAGCGAAAAGGACTTCAATTCGTGACCACCCCCCAAAAAGTTGAAAAATCCACCCAAAACCTTAAAAAATTGAAATTTTTATATGAAAAACTTCTTTTGCCCATATCTCCTAAACTAAGCGTCCTAGAGCGAAAAGGACGATAATTCGTGACCACCCCTAAAAAGTTGAAAAATCCACTCAAAACCTAAAAAAATTGAAATTTTTATATGAAAAACTTCCTTTGCCCATATCTCCTAAACTAAGCGTCCTAGAGCGAAAAGGACGATAATTCGTGACCACCCCCAAAAAGTTGAAAAATCAACCCAAAACCTAAAAAATTGAAATTTTTATATGAAAAACTTCTTTTGCCCATATCTCCTAAACTAAGCGTCCTAGAGCGAAAAGGACGATAATTCGTGACCACTTCTTTTGCCCATATCTCCTAAACTAAGCGTCCTAGAGCGAAAAGGGCGATAATTCGTGACCACCCCCAAAAAGTTGAAAAATCCTCCCAAAACCTAAAAAAATTGAAATTTTTATATGAAAAACTTCTTTTGCCCATATCTCCTAAACTAAGCGTCCTAGAGCGAAAAGGACGATAATTCGTGACCACCCCCAAAAAGTTGAAAAATCAACCCAAAACCTAAAAAATTGAAATTTTTATATGAAAAACTTCTTTTGCCCATATCTCCTAAACTAAGCGTCCTAGAGCGAAAATGACGATAATTCGTGACCACCCCCAAAAAGTTGAAAAATCCACCCAAAACCTTAAAAAATTTAAATTTTTATATGAAAAACTTCTTTTGCCCATATCTCCTAAACTAAGCGTCCTAGAGCGAAAAAGACGATAATTCGTGACCACCCCCAAAAAGTTGAAAAATCCACCCAAAACCTTAAAAAAATTGAAATTTTTATATGAAAAACTTCTTTTGCCCATATCTCCTAAACTAAGCGTCCTAGAGCGAAAAGGTCGATAATTCGTGACCACCCCCAAAAAGTTGAAAAATCCACCCTAAACCTAAAAAAATTGAAATTTTTATATGAAAAACTTCTTTTTCCCACATCTCCTAAACTAAGCGTCCTAGAGCGAAAAGGACGATAATTCGTGACCACCCCCAAAAAGTTGAAAAATCCACCCAAAACCTTAAAAAATTCAAATTTTTATATGAAAGACTTCTTTTGCCCATATCTCCTAAACTAAGCGTCCTAGAACGAAAAGGACGATAATTCGTGACCACCCCCAAAAAGTTGAAAAATCCACCCAAAACTTTAAAAAATTTAAATTTTTATATGAAAAACTTCTTTTGCCCATATCTCCTAAACTAAGCGTCCTAGAGCGAAAAGGACTTCAATTCGTGACCACCCCCAAAACGTTGAAAAATCCACCCAAAACCTAAAAAAATTGAAATTTTTATATGAAAAACTTCTTTTGCCCATATCTCCTAAACTAAGCGTCCTAGAGCGAAAAGGGCGATAATTCGTGACCACCCCCAAAAAGTTGAAAAATCTACCCAAAACCTAAAAAAATTGAAATGTTTATATGAAAAACTTCTTTTGCCCATATCTCCTAAACTAAGCGTCCTAGAGCGAAAAGGACGATAATTCGTGACCACCCCCCAAAAAGTTAAAAAATCCACCCAAAACCTTAAAAATTTGAAATTTTTATATGAAAAACTTCTTTTGCCCTTATCTCCTAAACTAAGCGTACTAGAGCGAAAAGGACGATAATTCGTGACCACCCCCAAAAAGTTGAAAAATCCACTCAAAACCTAAAAAAATTTAACTTTTTATATGAACAACTTCTTTTTCCCATATCTCCTAACCTAAGCGTCGTAGAGCGAAAAGGACGATAATTCGTGACCACCCCCCAAAAAGTTGAAAAATCCACCCAAAACCTAAAAAAATTTAAATTTTTATATGAAAAACTTCTTTTGCCCATATCTCCTAAACTAAGCGTCCTAGAGCGAAAAGGACGATAATTCGTGACCACCCCCAAAAAGTTGAAAAATCCACCCAAAACCTAAAAAAATTGAAATTTTTATATGAAAAACTTCTTTTGCCCATATCTCCTAAACTAAGCGTCCTAGAGCGAAAAGGACGATAATTCGTGACCACCCCCAAAAAGTTGAAAAATCCACCCAAAACCTTAAAAAATTTAAATTTTTATATGAAAAACTTCTTTTGCCCATATCTCCTAAACTAAGCGTCCTAGAGCGAAAAGGACGATAATTCGTGACCAACCCCAAAAAGTTGAAAAATCCACCCAAAACCTAAAAAAATTGAAATTTTTATATGAGAAACTTCTTTTGCCCATATCTCCTAAACTAAGCGTCCTAGAGCGAAAAGGACGATAATTCGTGACCACCCCCAAAAAGTTTAAAAATCCACCCAAAACCTTAAAAAATTGAAATTTTTATATGAAAAACTTCTTTTTCCCATATCTCCTAAACTAAGCGTCCTAGAGCGAAAAGGACGATAATTCGTGACCACCCCCAAAAAGTTGAAAAATCCACCCAAAACCTAAAAAAATTTTATGAAAATTGAAAATGAAAATGAAAATGAAAAATTTATATGAAAAACTTCTTTTGGCCATATCGCCTAAACTAAGCGACCTAGAGCGAAAAGGACGATAATTCGTGACCACCCCCAAAAAGTTGAAAAATCCACTCAAAACCTTACAAAATTGAAAGTTTTATATGAAAAACTTCTTTTGCCCATATCTCCTAAACTAAGCGTCCTAGAGCGAAAAGGGCGATAATTCGTGACCACCCCCAAAAAGTTGAAAAATCCACCCAAAACCTTAAAAAATTGAAATTTTTATATGAAAAACTTCTTTTGCCCATATCTCCTAAACTAAGCGTCCTAGAGCGAAAAGGACGATAATTCGTGACCACCCCCAAAAAGTTGTAAAATCAACCCAAAACTTAAAAAATTGAAATTTTTATATGAAAAACTTCTTTTGCCCATATCTCCTAAACTAAGCGTCCTAGAGCGAAAAGGACGATAATTCGTGACCACCCCCAAAAAGTTGAAAAATCCACCCAAAACCTTAAAAAATTTAAATTTTTATATGAACAACTTCTTTTGCCCATATTTCCTAAACTAAGCGTCCTAGAGCGAAAAGGACGATAATTCGTGATCACCCCCAAAAAGTTGAAAAATCAACCTAAAACCTAAAAAATTGAAATTTTTATATGAAAAACTTCTTTTGCCCATATCTCCTAAACTAAGCGTCCTAGAGCGAAAAGGACGATAATTCGTGACCACCCCCAAAAAGTTGAAAAATCCACCCAAAACCTTAAAAAATTTAAATTTTTATATGAAAGGCTTCGTTTGCCCATATCTCCTAAACTAAGCGTCCTAGAGCGAAAAGGACGATAATTCGTGACCACCCCTAAAAAGTTTAAAAATCCACCCAAAACCTAAAAAATTTGATATTTTTATATGAAAAACTTCTTTTGCCCATATCTCCTAAACTAAGCGTCCTAGAGCGAAAAGGATGATAATTCGTGACCACCCCCAAAAAGTTGAAAAATCAACCCAAAACCTAAAAAATTGAAATTTTTATATGAAAAACTTCTTTTGCCCATATCTCCTAAACTAAGCGTCCTAGCGCGAAAAGGACTTCAATTCGTGACCACCCCCAAAACGTTGAAAAATCCACCCAAAACCTAAAAAAATTGAAATGTTTATATGAAAAACTTCTTTTGCCCATATCTCCTAAACTAAGCGTCCTAGAGCGAAAAGGACGATAATTCGTGACCACCCCAAAAAAGTTGAAAAATCCACCCAAAACCTAAAAAAATTGAAATTTTTATATGAAAAACTTCTTTTGCCCATATCTCCTAGAGCGAAAAGGACGATAATTCGTGACCACCCCCAAAAAGTTGAAAAATCCACTCAAAACCTTAAAAAATTGAAATTTTTATATGAAAAACTTATTTTGCCCATATCTCCTAAACTAAGCGTCCTAGTGCGAAAAGGACGATAATTCGTGACCACCCCCAAAAAGTTGAAAAATCCACCCAAAACCTTAAAAAATTGAAATTTTTATATGAAAGACTTCTTTTGCCCATATCTCCTAAACTAAGCGTCGTAGAGCGAAAAGGACGATAATTCGTGACCACCCCCAAAAAGTTGAAAAATCCACCCAAAACCTAAAAAAATTGAAATTTTTATATGAAAAACTTCTTTTGCCCATATCTCCTAAACTAAGCGTCCTAGAGCGAAAAGGACGATAATTCGTGACCACCCCTAAAAAGTTGAAAAATCCACTCAAAACCTAAAAAAATTGAAATTTTTATATGAAAAACTTCCTTTGCCCATATCTCCTAAACTAAGCGTCCTAGAGCGAAAAGGACGATAATTCATGTCCACCCCCAAAAAGTTGAAAAATCAACCCAAAACCTAAAAAATTGAAATTTTTATATGAAAAACTTCTTTTGCCCATATCTCCTAAACTAAGCGTCCTAGAGCGAAAAGGACGATAATTCGTGACCACCCCCAACAAGTTGAAAAATGCACCCAAAACCTAAAAAAATTTAAATGTTTATATGAAAAACTTCTTTTGCCCATATCTCCTAAACTAAGCGTCCTAGAGCGAAAAGGACGATAATTCGTGACCACCCCCAAAAAGTTGAAAAATGCACCCAAAACCTAAAAAAAATGAAATGTTTATATGAAAAACTTCTTTTGCCCATATCTCCTAAACTAAGCGTCCTAGAGCGAAAAGGACTTCAATTCGTGACCACCCCCAAAACGTTGAAAAATCCACCCAAAACATAAAAAAATTGAAATTTTTATATGAAAAACTTCTTTTGCCTATATCTCCTAAACTAAGCGTCCTAGAGCGAAAAGGACGATAATTCGTGACCACCCCCAAAAAGTTGAAAAATCCACCCAAAACCTTAAAAAATTTAAATTTTTATATGAAAAACTTCTTTTGCCCATATCTCCTAAACTAAGCGTCCTAGAGCGAAAAAGACGATAATTCGTGACCACCCCCAAAAAGTTGAAAAATCCACCCAAAACCTTAAAAAAATTGAAATTTTTATATGAAAAACTTCTTTTGCCCATATCTCCTAAACTAAGCGTCCTAGAGCGAAAAGGTCGATAATTCGTGACCACCCCCAAAAAGTTGAAAAATCCACCCAAAACCTAAAAAAATTGAAATTTTTATATGAAAAACTTCTTTTTCCCACATCTCCTAAACTAAGCGTCCTAGAGCGAAAAGGACGATAATTCGTGACCACCCCCAAAAAGTTGAAAAATCCACCCAAAACCTTAAAAAATTCAAATTTTTATATGAAAGACTTCTTTTGCCCATATCTCCTAAACTAAGCGTCCTAGAACGAAAAGGACGATAATTCGTGACCACCCCCAAAAAGTTGAAAAATCCACCCAAAACCTAAAAAAAATTGAAATTTTTATATGAAAAACTTCTTTTGCCCATATCTCCTAAACTAAGCGTCCTAGAGCGAAAAGGACGATAATTCGTGACCACCCCCAAAAAGTTGAAAAATCCACTCAATACCTTAAAAAATTGAAATTTTTATATGAAAAACTTCTTTTGCCCATATCTCCTAAACTAAGCGTCCTAGAGCGAAAAGGGCGATAATTCGTGACCACCCCCAAAAAGTTGAAAAATCCACCCAAAACTTTAAAAAATTTAAATTTTTATATGAAAAACTTCTTTTGCCCATATCTCCTAAACTAAGCGTCCTAGAGCGAAAAGGACTTCAATTCGTGACCACCCCCAAAACGTTGAAAAATCCACCCAAAACCTAAAAAAATTGAAATTTTTATATGAAAAACTTATTTTGCCCATATCTCCTAAACTAAGCGTCCTAGAGCGAAAAGGGCGATAATTCGTGACCACCCCCAAAAAGTTGAAAAATCTACCCAAAACCTAAAAAAATTGAAATGTTTATATGAAAAACTTCTTTTGCCCATATCTCCTAAACTAAGCGTCCTAGAGCGAAAAGGACGATAATTCGTGACCACCCCCAAAAAGTTAAAAAATCCACCCAAACCTTAAAAATTTGAAATTTTTATATGAAAAACTTCTTTTGCCCTTATCTCCTAAACTAAGCGTCCTTGAGCGAAAAGGACGATAATTCGTGACCACCCCCAAAAAGTTGAAAAATCCACTCAAAACCTAAAAAAATTGAAATTTTTATATGAAAAACTTCCTTTGCCCATATCTCCTAAACTAAGCGTCCTAGAGCGAAAAGGACGATAATTCGTGACCATCCCCAAAAAGTTGAAAAATCCACCCAAAACCTAAAAAAATTTAAATTTTTATATGAACAACTTCTTTTGCCCATATCTCCTAACCTAAGCGTCCTAGAGCGAAAAGGACGATAATTCGTGACCACCCCCCAAAAAGTTGAAAAATCCACCCAAAACCTAAAAAAATTTAAATTTTTATATGAAAAACTTCTTTTGCCCATATCTCCTAAACTAAGCGTCCTAGAGCGAAAAAGACGATAATTCGTGACCACCCCCAAAAAGTTGAAAAATCCACCCAAAAGCTAAAAAAATTGAAATTTTTATATGAAAAACTTCTTTTGCCCATATCTCCTAAACTAAGCGTCCTAGAGCGAAAAGGACGATAATTCGTGACCACCCCCAAAAAGTTGAAAAATCCACCCAAAACCTTAAAAAATTGAAATTTTTATATGAAAAACTTCTTTTGCCCATATCTCCTAAACTAAGCGTCCCAGAGCGAAAAGGACGATAATTCGTGACCAACCCCAAAAAGTTGAAAAATCCACCCAAAACCTAAAAAAATTGAAATTTTTATATGAAAAACTTCTTTTGCCCATATCTCCTAAACTAAGCGTCCTAGAGCGAAAAGGACGATAATTCGTGACCACCCCCAAAAAGTTTAAAAATCCACCCAAAACCTTAAAAAATTGAAATTTTTATATGAAAAACTTCTTTTTCCCATATCTCCTAAACTAAGCGTCCTAGAGCGAAAAGGACGATAATTCGTGACCACCCCCAAAAAGTTGAAAAATCCACCCAAAACCTAAAAAAATTTTATGAAAATTGAAAATGAAAATGAAAATGAAAAATTTATATGAAAAACTTCTTTTGGCCATATCTCCTAAACTAAGCGACCTAGAGCGAAAAGGACGATAATTCGTGACCACCCCCAAAAAGTTGAAAAATCCACTCAAAACCTTACAAAATTGAAATTTTTATATGAAAAACTTCTTTTGCCCATATCTCCTAAACTAAGCGTCCTAGAGCGAAAAGGGCGATAATTCGTGACCACCCCCAAAAAGTTGAAAAATCCACCCAAAACCTTAAAAAATTGAAATTTTTATATGAAAAACTTCTTTTGCCCATATCTCCTAAACTAAGCGTCCTAGAGCGAAAAGGACGATAATTCGTGACCACCCCCAAAAAGTTGAAAAATCAACCCAAAACTTAAAAAATTGAAATTTTTATATGAAAAACTTCTTTTGCCCATATCTCCTAAACTAAGCGTCCTAGAGCGAAAAGGACGATAATTCGTGACCACCCCCAAAAAGTTGAAAAATCCACCCAAAACCTTAAAAAATTTAAATTTTTATATGAACAACTTCTTTTGCCCATATTTCCTAAACTAAGCGTCCTAGAGCGAAAAGGACGATAATTCGTGATCACCCCCAAAAAGTTGAAAATCAACCTAAAACCTAAAAAATTGAAATTTTTATATGAAAAACTTCTTTTGCCCATATCTCCTAAACTAAGCGTCCTAGAGCGAAAAGGACGATAATTCGTGACCACCCCCAAAAAGTTGAAAAATCAACCCAAAACTTAAAAAATTGAAATTTTTATATGATAAACTTCTTTTGCCCATATCTCCTAAACTAAGCGTCCTAGAGCGAAAAGGACGATAATTCGTGACCACCCCTAAAAAGTTTAAAAATCCACCCAAAACCTAAAAAAATTGATATTTTTATATGAAAAACTTCTTTTGCCCATATCTCCTAAACTAAGCGTCCTAGAGCGAAAAGGATGATAATTCGTGACCACCCCCAAAAAGTTGAAAAATCAACCCAAAACCTAAAAAATTGAAATTTTTATATGAAAAACTTCTTTTGCCCATATCTCCTAAACTAAGCGTCCTAGAGCGAAAAGGAGGATAATTCGTGACCACCCCCAAAAAGTTGAAAAATCCACCCAAAACCTAAAAAAATTGAAATTTTTATATGAAAAACTTCTTTTGCCCATATCTCCTAAACTAAGCGTCCTAGAGCGAAAAGGACGATAATTCGTGACCACCCCAAAAAAGTTGAAAAATCCACCCAAAACCTAAAAAAATTGAAATTTTTATATGAAAAATTTCTTTTGCCCATATCTCCTAGAGCGAAAAGGACGATAATTCGTGACCACCCCCAAAAAGTTGAAAAATCCACTCAAAACCTTAAAAAATTGAAATTTTTATATGAAAAACTTATTTTGCCCATATCTCCTAAACTAAGCGTCCTAGTGCGAAAAGGACGATAATTCGTGACCACCCCCAAAAAGTTGAAAAATCCACCCAAAACCTTAAAAAATTGAAATTTTTATATGAAAGACTTCTTTTGCCCATATCTCCTAAACTAAGCGTCCTAGAGCGAAAAGGACGATAATTCGTGACCACCCCCAAAAAGTTGAAAAATCCACCCAAAACCTAAAAAAATTGAAATTTTTATATGAAAAACTTCTTTTGCCCATATCTCCTAAACTAAGCGTCCTAGAGCGAAAAGGACGATAATTCATGACCACCCCCAAAAAGTTGAAAAATCCACCCAAAACCTAAAAAAATTTAAATTTTTATATGAACAACTTCTTTTGCCCATATCTCCTAAACTAAGCGTCCTAGAGCGAAAAGGACTTCAATTCGTGACCACCCCCAAAAAGTTGAAAAATCCATCCAAAACCTAAAAAATTGAAATTTTTATATGAAAAACTTCTTTTGCCCATATCTCCTAAACTAAGCGTCGTAGAGCGAAAAGGACGATAATTCGTGACCACCCCCAAAAAGTTGAAAAATCAACCCAAAACCTAAAAAAATGAAATTTTTACATGAAAAACTTCTTTTGTCCATATCTCCTAAACTAAGCGTCCTAGAGCGAAAAGGACTTCAATTCGTGACCACACCCAAAAAGTAGAAAAATCCACCCAAAACCTAAAAAAATTGAAATTTTTATATGAAAAACTTCTTTTGCCCATATCTCCTAAACTAAGCGTCCTAGAGCGAAAAGGACGATAATTCGTGACCACCCCAAAAAGTTGAAAAATCCACCCAAAACCTAAAAAAAATTGAAATTTTTATATGAAAAACTTCTTTTGCCCATATCTCCTAAACTAAGCGTCCTAGAGCGAAAAGGACGATAATTCGTGACCACCCCCAAAAAGTTGAAAAATCCACCCAAAACCTAAAAAAAATTGAAATTTTTATATGAAAAACTTCTTTTGCCCATATCTCCTAAACTAAGCGTCCTAGAGCGAAAAGGACGATAATTCGTGACCACCCCCAAAAAGTTGAAAAATCCACCCAAAACCTTAAAAAATTTAAATTTTTATATGAAAAACTTCTTTTGCCCATATCTCCTAAACTAAGCGTCCTAGAGCGAAAAGGACTATAATTCGTGACCACCCCCAAAAAGTTGAAAAATCCACCCAAAACCTTAAAAAATTTAAATTTTTATATGACAAACTTCTTTTGCCCATATCTCCTAAACTAAGCGTCCTAGAGCGAAAAGGACGATAATTCGTGACCACCCCAAAAAGTTGAAAAATCCACCCAAAACCTAAAAAAATTGAAATTTTTATATGAAAAATTTCTTTTGCCCATATCTCCTAAACTAAGCGTCCTAGAGCGAAAAGGACGATAATTCGTGACCACCCCCAAAAAGTTGAAAAATCGCTTCAAAACCTTAAAAAATTGAAATTTGTATATGAAAAACTTCTTTTGCCCATATCTCCTAAACTAAGCGTCCTAGAGCGAAAAGGACGATAATTCGTGACCACCCCCAAAAAGTTGAAAAATCAACCCAAAACCTAAAAAATTGAAATTTTTATATGAAAAACTTCTTTTGCCCATATCTCCTAAACTAAGCGTCCTAGAGCGAAAAGGACGATAATTCGTGACCGCCCCCCCCCAAAAAACTTAAAAATCCACCCAAAACCTAGAAAAATTGAAATTTTTATATGAAAAACTTCTTTTCCCCATATCTCCTAAACTAAGCGTCCTAGAGCGAAAAGGACTCGAATTCGTGGCCACCCCCAAAAAGTTGAAAAATCCACCCAAAACCTTAAAAAATTTAAATTTTTATATGAAAATCTTCTTTTGCCCATATCTCCTAAACTAAGCGTCCTAGAGCGAAAAGGACGATAATTCGTGACCACCCCCAAAAAGTTGAAAAATCAACCCAAAACCTAAAAAATTGAAATTTTTATATGAAAAACTTCTTTTGCCCATATCTCCTAAACTAAGCGTCCTAGAGCGAAAAGGACGATAATTCGTGACCACCCCCAAAAAGTTGAAAAATCCACCCAAAACCTTAAAAAATTGAAATTTTTATATGAAAAACTTCTTTTGCCCATATCTCCTAAACTAAGCGTCCTAGAGCGAAAAGGGCGACAATTCGTGACCAGCCCCAAAAAGTTGAAAAATCCACCCAAAACCTAAAAAAAATTGAAATTTTTATATGAACAACTTCTTTTGCCCATATCTCCTAAACTAAGCGTCCTAGAGCGAAAAGGACTTCAATTCGTGACCAACCCCAAAACGTTGAAAAATCCACCCAAAACCTAAAAAAATTGAAATTTTTATATGAAAAACTTCTTTTGCCCATATCTCCTAAGCGAAAAGGGCAATAAGTCGTGACCACACCCAAAAAGTTGAAAAATGCACCCAAAACCTAAAAAAAATTGAAATGTTTATATGAACAACTTCTTTTGCCCATATCTCCTAAACTAAGCGTCCTAGAGCGAAAAGGACTTCAATTCGTGACCAACCCCAAAACGTTGAAAAATCCACCCAAAACCTAAAAAAATTGAAATTTTTATATGAAAAACTTCTTTTGCCCATATCTCCTAAACTAAGCGTCCTAGAGCGAAAAGGACGATAATTCGTGACCACCCCCAAAAAGTTGAAAAATCAACCCAAAACCTAAAAAATTGTAATTTTTATATGAAAAACTTCTTTTGCCCATATCTCCTAAACTAAGCGTCCTAGAGCGAAAAGGACTTCAATTCGTGACCACCCCCAAAAAGTTGAAAAATCCACCCAAAACCTGAAAAAATTGAAATTTTTATATGAAAAACTTCTTTTGCCCATATCTCCTAAACTAAGCGTCCTAGAGCGAAAAGGACGATAATTCGTGACCACCCCCAAAAAGTTGAAAAATCCATCCAAAACCTAAAAAAATTGAAATTTTTATATGAAAAACTTCTTTTGCCCATATCTCCTAGAGCGAAAAGGACGATAATTCGTGACCACTCCAAAAAGTTGAAAAATTCACTCAAAACCTTAAAAAATTGAAATTTTTATATGAGAAACTTCTTTTGCCCATATCTCCTAAACTAAGCGTCCCAGAGCGAAAAGGACGATAATTCGTGACCAACCCCAAAAAGTTGAAAAATCCACCCAAAACCTAAAAAAATTTAAATTTTTATATGAATAACTTCTTTTGCCCATATCTCCTAAACTAAGCGTCCCAGAGCGAAAAGGACGATAATTCGTGACCACCCCCAACAAGTTGAAAAATGCACCCAAAACCTAAAAAAATTGAAATGTTTATATGAACAACTTCTTTTCCCCATATCTCCTAAACTAAGCGTCCTAGAGCGAAAAGGACTTCAATTCGTGACCACCCCCAAAAAGTTGAAAAATCCACCCAAAACCTAAAAAAATTGAAATTTTTATATGAAAAACTTCTTTTGCCCATATCTCCTAAACTAAGCGTCCTAGAGCGAAAAGGACGATAATTCGTGACCACCCCCAAAAAGTTGAAAAATCCACCCAAAACCTAAAAAAATTGAAATTTTTATATGAAAAACTTCTTTTGCCCATATCTCCTAGAGCGAAAAGGACGATAATTGGTGACCACCCCCAAAAAGTTGAAAAATCCACCCACAACCTAAAAAAATTGAAATTTTTATATGAAAAATTTCTTTTGCCCATGTCTCCTAAACTAAGCGTCCTAGAGCGAAAAGGACGATAATTCGTGACCACCCCAAAAAAGTTGAAAAATCCACCCAAAACCTTAAAAAATTTAAATTTTTATATGAAAGACTTCTCTTGCCCATATCTCCTAAACTAAGCGTCCTAGAGCGAAAAGGACGATAATTCGTGACCACCCCCAAAAAGTTTAAAAATCCACCCAAAACCTAAGAAAATTGAAATTTTTATATGAAAAACTTCTTTTGCCCATATCTCCTAAACTAAGCGTCCTAGAGCGAAAAGGACGATAATTCGTGACCACCCCCAAAAAGTTGAAAAATCAACCCAAAACCTAAAAAATTGAAATTTTTATATGAAAAACTTCTTTTGCCCATATCTCCTAAACTAAGCGTCCTAGAGCGAAAAGGACTTCAATTCGTGACCACCCCCAAAAAGTAGAAAAATCCACCCAAAACCTAAAAAAATTGAAATTTTTATATGAAAAACTTCTTTTGTCCATATCTCCTAAACTAAGCGTCCTAGAGCGAAAAGGACGATAATTCGTGACCACCCCCAAAAAGTTGAAAAATCCACCCAAAACCTAAAAAAATTTAAATTTTTATATGAAAAACTTCTTTTGCCCATATCTCCTAGAGCGAAAAGGACGATAATTCGTGACCACCCCCAAAAAGTTGAAAAATCCACTCAAAACCTTAAAAAATTAAAATTTTTATATGAAAAACTTCTTTTGCCCATATCTCCTAAACTAAGCGTCCTAGAGCGAAAAGGGCGATAATTCGTGACCACCCCCAAAAAGTTGAAAAATCCTCCCAAAACCTTAAAAAATTTAAATTTTTATATGAAAAACTTATTTTGCCCATATCTCCTAAACTAAGCGTCCTAGAGCGAAAAGGACTTCAATTCGTGACCACCCCCATAACGTTGAAAAATCCACCCAAAACCTAAAAAAATTGAAATTTTTATATGAAAAACTTCTTTTGCCCATATCTCCTAAACTAAGCGTCCTAGAGCGAAAAGGACTTCAATTCGTGACCACCCCCAAAACGTTGAAAAATCCACCCAAAACCTAAAAAAATTGAAATTTTTATATGAAAAACTTCTTTTGCCCATATCTCCTAAACTAAGCGTCCTAGAGCGAAAAGGACGATAATCCGTGACCAACCCCAAAAAGTTGAAAAATCCACCCAAAACCTAAAAAAAATGAAATTTTTATATGAAAAACTTCTTTTGCCCATATCTCCTAGAGCGAAAAGGACGATAATTCGTGACCACTCCAAAAAGTTGAAAAATTCACTCAAAACCTTAAAAAATTGAAATTTTTATATGAGAAACTTCTTTTGCCCATATCTCCTAAACTAAGCGTCCCAGAGCGAAAAGGACGATAATTCGTGACCAACCCCAAAAAGTTGAAAAATCCACCCAAAACCTAAAAAAATTGAAATTTTTATATGAATAACTTCTTTTGCCCATATCTCCTAAACTAAGCGTCCCAGAGCGAAAAGGACGATAATTCGTGACCACCCCCAACAAGTTGAAAAATGCACCCAAAACCTAAAAAAATTGAAATGTTTATATGAACAACTTCTTTTCCCCATATCTCCTAAACTAAGCGTCCTAGAGCGAAAAGGACTTCAATTCGTGACCACCCCCAAAAAGTTGAAAAATCCACCCAAAACCTAAAAAAATTGAAATTTTTATATGAAAAACTTCTTTTGCCCATATCTCCTAAACTAAGCGTCCTAGAGCGAAAAGGACGATAATTCGTGACCACCCCCAAAAAGTTGAAAAATCCACCCAAAACCTAAAAAAATTGAAATTTTTATATGAAAAACTTCTTTTGCCCATATCTCCTAAACTAAGCGTCCTAGAGCGAAAAGGACGATAATTCGTGACCAACCCCAAAAAGTTGAAAAATCCACCCAAAATCTAAAAAAATTTAAATTTTTATATGAACAACTTCTTTTGCCCATATCTCCTAGAGCGAAAAGGACGATAATTCGTGACCACCCCCAAAAAGTTGAAAAATCCACCCAAAACCTAAAAAAATTGAAATTTTTATATGAAAAATTTCTTTTGCCCATATCTCCTAAACTAAGCGTCGTCCTAGAGCGAAAAGGACGATAATTCGTGACCAACCCCAAAAAGTTGAAAAATCCACCCAAAATCTAAAAAAATTGAAATTTTTATATGAGAAACTTCTTTTGCCCATATCTCCTAAACTAAGCGTCCTAGAGCGAAAAGGACGATAATTCGTGACCACCCCCAAAAAGTTGAAAAATCGACCCAAAACCTAAAAAAATTGAAATTTTTATATGAAAAACTTCTTTTGCCCATATCTCCTAGAGCGAAAAGGACGATAATTCGTGACCACCCCCAAAAAGTTGAAAAATCCACCCAAAACCTAAAAAAATTGAAATTTTTATATGAAAAATTTCTTTTGCCCATATCTCCTAAACTAAGCGTCCTAGAGCGAAAAGGACGATAATTCGTGACTACCCCCAAAAAGTTGAAAAATCCACCCAAAATCTAAAAAAATTGAAATTTTTATATGAAAAACTTATTTTGCCCATATCTCCTAAACTAAGCGTCCTAGAGCGAAAAGGACGATAATTCGTGACCACCCCCAAAAAGTTGAAAAATCCACCCAAAACCTTAAAAAATTGAAATTTTTATATGAAAAACTTCTTTTGCCCATATCTCCTAAACTAAGCGTCCTAGAGCGAAAAGGACGATAATTCGTGACCACCCCAAAAAAGTTGAAAAATCCACCCAAAACCTTAAAAAATTGAAATTTTTATATGAGAAACTTCTTTTGCCCATATCTCCTAAACTAAGCGTCCTAGAGCGAAAAGGACGATAATTCGTGACCACCCCCAAAAAGTTGAAAAATCGACCCAAAACCTAAAAAAAATTGAAATTTTTATATGAAAAACTTCTTTTGCCCATATCTCCTAGAGCGAAAAGGACGATAATTCGTGACCACCCACAAAAAGTTGAAAAATCAACCCAAAACCTAAAAAAATTGAAATTTTTATATGAAAAATTTCTTTTGCCCATATCTCCTAAACTAAGCGTCCTCGAGCGAAAAGGACGATAATTCGTGACCAACCCCAAAAAGTTGAAAAATCCACCCAAAAAAATTGAAATTTTTATATGAAAAACTTCTTTTGCCCATATCTCCTAAACTAAGCGTCCTAGAGCGAAAAGGACGATAATTCGTGACCACCCCCAAAAAGTTGAAAAATCCACCCAAAACCTTAAAAAATTGAAATTTTTATATGAAAAATTTCTTTTGCCCATATCTCCTAGAGCGAAAAGGACGATAATTCGTGACCACCCCAAAAAAGTTAAAAAATCCACCCAAAACCTTAAAAAATTTAAATTTTTATATGAAAGACTTCTTTTGCCCATATCTCCTAAACTAAACGTCCCAGAGCGAAAAGGACGATAATTCGTGACCAACCCCAAAAAGTTGAAAAATCCACCCAAAACCTAAAAAAATTTAAATTTTTATATGAATAACTTCTTTTGCCCATATCTCCTAAACTAAGCGTCCCAGAGCGAAAAGGACGATAATTCGTGACCACCCCCAACAAGTTGAAAAATGCACCCAAAACCTAAAAAAATTGAAATGTTTATATGAACAACTTCTTTTGCCCATATCTCCTAAACTAAGCGTCCTAGAGCGAAAAGGACTTCAATTCGTGACCACCCCCAAAAAGTTGAAAAATCCACCCACAACCTAAAAAAATTGAAATTTTTATATGAAAAACTTCTTTTGCCCATATCTCCTAAACTAAGCGTCCTAGAGCGAAAAGGACGATAATTCGTGACCACCCCCAAAAAGTTGAAAAATCAACCCAAAACCTAAAAAATTGTAATTTTTATATGAAAAACTTCTTTTGCCCATATCTCCTGAACTAAGCGTCCTAGAGCGAAAAGGACTTCAATTCGTGACCACCCCCAAAAAGTTGAAAAATCCACCCAAAATCTAAAAAAATTGAAATTTTTATATGAAAAACTTCTTTTGCCCATATCTCCTAAACTAAGCGTCCTAGAGCGAAAAGGACGATAATTCGTGACCACCCCCAAAACGTTGAAAAATCCACCCAAAACCTTAAAAAATTGAAATTTTTATATGAAAAACTTCTTTTGCCCATATCTCCTAAACTAAGCGTCCTAGAGCGAAAAGGACGATAATTCGTGACCACCCCCAAAAAGTTGAAAAATCCACCCAAAACCTAAAAAAATTGAAATTTTTATATGAACAACTTCTTTTGCCCATATCTCCTAAACTAAGCGTCCTAGAGCGAAAAGGACGATAATTCGTGACCACCCCAAAAAATTTGAAAAATCCACCCAAAACCTTAAAAAATGTAAATTTTTATATGAAAGACTTCTTTTGCCCATATCTCCTAAACTAAGCGTCCTAGAGCGAAAAGGACGATAATTCGTGACCACCCCCAAAAAGTTGAAAAATCCACCCAAAACCTAAAAAAATTGAAATTTTTATATGAAAAACTTCTTTTGCCCATATCTCCTAAACTAAGCGTCCTAGAGCGAAAAGGACGATAATTCGTGACCACCCCCAAAAAGTTGAAAAATCAACCCAAAACCTAAAAAATTGAAATTTTTATATGAAAAACTTCTTTTGCCCATATCTCCTAAACTAAGCGTCCTAGAGCGAAAAGGACTTCAATTCGTGACCACCCCCAAAAAGTAGAAAAATCCACCCAAAACCTAAAAAAATTGAAATTTTTATATGAAAAACTTCTTTTGTCCATATCTCCTAAACTAAGCGTCCTAGAGCGAAAAGGACGATAATTCGTGACCACCCCCAAAAAGTTGAAAAATCCACCCAAAACCTAAAAAAAAATTTAAATTTTTATATGAAAAACTTCTTTTGCCCATATCTCCTAGAGCGAAAAGGACGATAATTCGTGACCACACCCAAAAAGTTGAAAAATCAACCCAAAACCTTAAAAATTGAAATTTTTATATGAAAAACTTCTTTTGCCCATATCTCCTAAACTAAGCGTCCTAGAGCGAAAAGGACTTCAATTCGTGACCACCCCCAAAAAGTTGAAAAATCGATCCAAAACCTAAAAAAATTGAAATTTTTATATGAAAAACTTCTTTTGCCCATATCTCCTAGAGCGAAAAGGACGATAATTCGTGACCACCCCCAAAAAGTTGAAAAATCCACCCAAAACCTAAAAAAATTGAAATTTTTATATGAAAAACTTCTTTTGCCCATATCTCCTAAACTAAGCGTCCTAGAGCGAAAAGGACGATAATTCGTGACCACCCCCAAAAAGTTGAAAAATCCACTCAAAACCTAAAAAATTGAAATTTTTATATGAAAAACTTCTTTTGCCCATATCTCCTAAACTAAGCGTCCTAGAGCGAAAAGGACGATAATTCGTGACCACCCCCAACAAGTTGAAAAATGCACCCAAAACCTAAAAAAATTGAAATTTTTATATGAAAAACTTCTTTTGCCCATATCTCCTAGAGCGAAAAGGACGATAATTCGTGACCACCCCCAAAAAGTTGAAAAATCCACCCAAAACCTAAAAAAATTGAAATTTTTATATGAAAAATTTCTTTTGCCCATATCTCCTAAACTAAGCGTCCTAGAGCGAAAAGGACGATAATTCGTGACCACCCCCAAAAAGTTGAAAAATCCACTCAAAACCTAAAAAATTGAAATTTTTATATGAAAAACTTCTTTTGCCCATATCTCCTAAACTAAGCGTCCTAGAGCGAAAAGGACGATAATTCGTGACCAACCCCAAAAAGTTGAAAAATCCACCCAAAACCTAAAAAAATTGAAATGTTTATATGAACAACTTCTTTTGCCCATATCTCCTAAACTAAGCGTCCCAGAGCGAAAAGGACGATAATTCGTGACCACCCCCAACAAGTTGAAAAATGCACCCAAAACCTAAAAAAATTGAAATGTTTATATGAACAACTTCTTTTGCCCATATCTCCTAAACTAAGCGTCCTAGAGGGAAAAGGACTTCAATTCGTGACCACCCCCAAAAAGTAGAAAAATGCACCCAAAACCTAAAAAAATTGAAATGTTTATATGAACAACTTCTTTTGCCCATATCTCCTAAACTAAGCGTCCTAGAGCGAAAAGGACTTCAATTCGTGACCACCCCCAAAAAGTTAAAAAATCCACCCAAAACCTAAAAAAATTGAAATTTTTATATGAAAAACTTCTTTTGCCCATATCTCCTAAACTAAGCGTCCTAGAGCGAAAAGGACGATAATTCGTGACCACCCCCAAAAAGTTGAAAAATCAACCCAAAACCTAAAAAATTGAAATTTTTATATGAAAAACTTCTTTTGCCCATATCTCCTGAACTAAGCGTCCTAGAGCGAAAAGGACTTCAATTCGTGACCACCCCCAAAAAGTTGAAAAATCCACCCAAAACCTAAAAAAATTGAAATTTTTATATGAAAAACTTCTTTTGCCCATATCTCCTAAACTAAGCGTCCTAGAGCGAAAAGGACGATAATTCGTGACCACCCCCAAAAAGTTGAAAAATCCACCCAAAACATAAAAAAATTGAAATTTTTATATGAAAAATTTCTTTTGCCCATATCTCCTAAACTAAGCGTCCTAGAGCAAAAAGGACGATAATTCGTGACCAACCCCAAAAAGTTGAAAAATCCACCCAAAATCTAAAAAAATTGAAATTTTTATATGAAAAACTTCTTTTGCCCATATCTCCTAAACTAAGCGTCCTAGAGCGAAAAGGACGATAATTCGTGACCACCCCCAAAACGTTGAAAAATCCATCCAAAACCTTAAAAAATTGAAATTTTTATATGAAAAACTTCTTTTGCCCATATCTCCTAAACTAAGCGTCCTAGAGCGAAAAGGACGATAATTCGTGACCATCCCCAAAAAGTTGAAAAATCCACCCAAAACCTAAAAAAATTGAAATTTTTATATGAAAAACTTCTTTTGCCCATATCTCCTAAACTAAGCTTCCTAGAGCGAAAAGGACGATAATTCGTTACCACCCCCAAAAAGTTGAAAAATCCACCCAAAACCTAAAAAAAATGAAATTTTTATATGAAAAACTTCTTTTGCCCATATCTCCTAAACTAAGCGTCCTAGAGCGAAAAGGACTTCAATTCGTGACCACCCCCAAAAAGTTGAAAAATCCACCCAAAACCTAAAAAAAATGAAATTTTTATATGAAAAACTTCTTTTGCCCATATCTCCTAAACTAAGCGTCCTAGAGCGAAAAGGACAATAATTCGTGACCACCCCCAAAAAGTTGAAAAATCCACCCAAAACTTTAAAAAATTGAAATTTTTATATGAAAAACTTCTTTTGCCCATATCTCCTAAACTAAGCGTCCTAGAGCGAAAAGGACTTCAATTCGTGACCACCCCCAAAAAGTTGAAAAATCCACCCAAAACCTAAAAAAATTGAAATTTTTATATGAAAAACTTCTTTTGCCCATATCTCCTAAACTAAGCGTCCTAGAGCGAAAAGGACGATAATTCGTGACCACCCCCAAAAAGTTGAAAAATCCACCCAAAACCTTAAAAAATTGAAATTTTTATATGAAAAACTTCTTTTGCCCATATCTCCTAAACTAAGCGTCCTAGAGCGAAAAGGACTTCAATTCGTGACCACCCCCAAAAAGTTGAAAAATCCACCCAAAACCTTAAAAATTTAAATTTTTATATGAACAACTTCTTTTGCCCATATCTCCTAAACTAAGCGTCCTAGAGCGAAAAGGACGATAATTCGTGACCACCCCCAAAAAGTTGAAAAATCCACCCAAAACCTAAAAAAATTGAAATTTTTATATGAAAAACTTCTTTTGTCCATATCTCCTAAACTAAGCGTCCTAGAGCGAAAAGGACGATAATTCGTGACCACCCCCAAAAAGTTGAAAAATCAACCCAAAACCTAAAAAATTGAAATTTTTATATGAAAAACTTCTTTTGCCCATATCTCCTAAACTAAGCGTCCTAGAGCGAAAAGGACTTCAATTCGTGACCACCCCCAAAAAGTAGAAAAATCCACCCAAAACCTAAAAAAATTGAAATTTTTATATGAAAAACTTCTTTTGTCCATATCTCCTAAACTAAGCGTCCTAGAGCGAAAAGGACTTCAATTCGTGACCACCCCCAAAAAGTTGAAAAATCCACCCAAAACCTTAAAAAATTTAAATTTTTATATGAACAACTTCTTTTGCCCATATCTCCTAAACTAAGCGTCCTAGAGCGAAAAGGACGATAATTCGTGACCACCCCCAAAAAGTTGAAAAATCCACCCAAAACCTAAAAAAATTTAAATTTTTATATGAAAAACTTCTTTTGTCCATATCTCCTAAACTAAGCGTCCTAGAGCGAAAAGGACGATAATTCGTGACCACCCCCAAAAAGTTGAAAAATCAACCCAAAACCTAAAAAATTGAAATTTTTATATGAAAAACTTCTTTTGCCCATATCTCCTAAACTAAGCGTCCTAGAGCGAAAAGGACTTCAATTCGTGACCACCCCCAAAAAGTAGAAAAATCCACCCAAAACCTAAAAAAATTGAAATTTTTATATGAAAAACTTCTTTTGTCCATATCTCCTAAACTAAGCGTCCTAGAGCGAAAAGGACGATAATTCGTGACCACCCCCAAAAAGTTGAAAAATCCACCCAAAACCTAAAAAATTTAAATTTTTATATGAAAAACTTCTTTTGCCCATATCTCCTAGAGCGAAAAGGACGATAATTCGTGACCACACCCAAAAAGTTGAGAAATCCACTCAAAACCTTAAAAAATTTAAATTTTTATATGAAAAACTTCTTTTGCCCATATCTCCTAAACTAAGCGTCCTAGAGCGAAAAGGGCGATAATTCGTGACCACCCCCAAAAAGTTGAAAAATCCACCCAAAACCTTAAAAAAAATAAATTTTTATATGAAAAACTTATTTTGCCCATATCTCCTAAACTAAGCGTCCTAGAGCGAAAAGGACTTCAATTCGTGACCACCCCCAAAACGTTGAAAAATCCACCCAAAACCTAAAAAAATTGAAATTTTTATATGAAAAACTTCTTTTGTCCATATCTCCTAAACTAAGCGTCCTAGAGCGAAAAGGACTTCAATTCGTGACCACCCCCAAAACGTTGAAAAATCCACCCAAAACCTAAAAAAATTGAAATTTTTATATGAAAAACTTCTTTTGCCCATATCTCCTAGAGCGAAAAGGACGATAATTCGTGACCACTCCAAAAAGTTGAAAAATTCACTCAAAACCTTAAAAATTTGAAATTTTTATATGAGAAACTTCTTTTGCCCATATCTCCTAAACTAAGCGCCCCAGAGCGAAAAGGACGATAATTCGTGACCAACCCCAAAAAGTTGAAAAATCCACCCAAAACCTAAAAAAAATTTAAATTTTTATATGAATAACTTCTTTTGCCCATATCTCCTAAACTAAGCGTCCCAGAGCGAAAAGGACGATAATTCGTGACCACCCCCAACAAGTTGAAAAATGCACCCAAAACCTTAAAAAAATTGAAATGTTTATATGAACAACTTCTTTTGCCCATATCTCCTAAACTAAGCGTCCTAGAGCGAAAAGGACTTCAATTTGTGACCACCCCCAAAACGTTGAAAAATCCACCCAAAACCTAAAAAAATTGAAATTTTTATATGAAAAACTTCTTTTGCCCATATCTCCTAAACTAAGCGTCCCAGAGCGAAAAGGACGATAATTCGTGACCACCCCCAAAAAGTTGAAAAATCAACCCAAAATCTAAAAACATGAAATTTTTATATGAAAAACTTCTTTTGTCCATATCTCCTAAACTAAGCGTCCTAGAGCGAAAAGGACTTCAATTCGTGACCACCCCCAAAACGTTGAAAAATCCACCCAAAACCTAAAAAAATTGAAATTTTTATATGAAAAACTTCTTTTGCCCATATCTCCTAGAGCGAAAAGGACGATAATTCGTGACCACTCCAAAAAGTTGAAAAATTCACTCAAAACCTTAAAAAATTGAAATTTTTATATGAGAAACTTCTTTTGCCCATATCTCCTAAACTAAGCGCCCCAGAGCGAAAAGGACGATAATTCGTGACCAACTCCAAAAAGTTGAAAAATCCACCCAAAACCTAAAAAAAATTTAAATTTTTATATGAATAACTTCTTTTGCCCATATCTCCTAAACTAAGCGTCCCAGAGCGAAAAGGACGATAATTCGTGACCACCCCCAACAAGTTGAAAAATGCACCCAAAACCTTAAAAAAATTGAAATGTTTATATGAACAACTTCTTTTGCCCATATCTCCT
Organism: Haematobia irritans; assembly: GCF_050003625.1. Taxonomy (NCBI): domain Eukaryota; kingdom Metazoa; phylum Arthropoda; class Insecta; order Diptera; family Muscidae; genus Haematobia; species Haematobia irritans. The sequence continues at coordinate 184,749,282 of NC_134397.1, read as the reverse complement.
AAACTAAGCGTCCTAGAGCGAAAAGGACTTCAATTCGTGACCACCCCCAAAACGTTGAAAAATCCACCCAAAACCTAAAAAAATTGAAATTTTTATATGAAAAACTTCTTTTGCCCATATCTCCTAAACTAAGCGTCCCAGAGCGAAAAGGACGATAATTCGTGACCACCCCCAAAAAGTTGAAAAATCAACCCAAAACCTAAAAAAATGAAATTTTTATATGAAAAACTTCTTTTGCCCATATCTCCTAAACTAAGCGTCCTAGAGCGAAAAGGACTTCAATTCGTCACCACCCCCAAAAAGTTGAAAAATCGACCCAAAACCTAAAAAAATTGAAATTTTTATATGAAAAACTTCTTTTGCCCATATCTCCTAGAGCGAAAAGGACGATAATTCGTGACCACCCCCAAAAAGTTGAAAAATCCACCCAAAACCTAAAAAAATTGAAATTTTTATATGAAAAATTTCTTTTGCCCATATCTCCTAAACTAAGCGTCCTAGAGCGAAAAGGACGATAATTCGTGACCACCCCCAAAAAGTTGAAAAATCCACTCAAAACCTAAAAAAATTGAAATTTTTATATGAAAAACTTCTTTTGCCCATATCTCCTAAACTAAGCGTCCTAGAGCGAAAAGGACGATAATTCGTGACCAACCCCAAAAAGTTGAAAAATCCACCCAAAACCTAAAAAAATTGAAATTTTTATATGAAAAACTTCTTTTGCCCATATCTCCTAAACTAAGCGTCCTAGAGCGAAAAGGACGATAATTCGTGACCACCCCCAAAAAGTTGAAAAATCCACCCAAAACCTTAAAAAATTGAAATTTTTATATGAAAAACTTCTTTTGCCCATATCTCCTAAACTAAGCGTCCTAGAGCGAAAAGGACGATAATTCGTGACCACCCCCAAAAAGTTGAAAAATCCACCCAAAACCTAAAAAAATTTAAATTTTTATATGAACAACTTCTTTTGCCCATATCTCCTAAACTAAGCGTCCTAGAGCGAAAAGGACGATAATTCGTGACCACCCCCAAAAAGTTGAAAAATCCACCCAAAACCTTAAAAAATTTAAATTTTTATATGAAAGACTTCTTTTGCCCATATCTCCTAAACTAAGCGTCCTAGAGCGAAAAGGACGATAATTCGTGACCACCCCCAAAAAGTTGAAAAATCCACCCAAAAACTAAAAAAATTGAAATTTTTATATGAAAAACTTCTTTTGTCCATATCTCCTAAACTAAGCGTCCTAGAGCGAAGAGGACGATAATTCGTGACCAACCCCAAAAAGTTGAAAAATCCACCCAAAACCTAAAAAAATTGAAATTTTTATATGAAAAACTTCTTTTGCCCATATCTCCTAAACTAAGCGTCCTAGAGCGAAAAGGACTTCAATTCGTGACCACCCCCAAAAAGTAGAAAAATCCACCCAAAACCTAAAAAAATTGAAATTTTTATATGAAAAACTTCTTTTGTCCATATCTCCTAAACTAAGCGTCCTAGAGCGAAAAGGACGATAATTCGTGACCACCGCCAAAAAGTTGAAAAATCCACCCAAAACCTAAAAAAACTGAAATTTTTATATGAAACACTTCTTTTGCCCATATCTCCTAAACTAAGCGTTCTAGAGCGAAAAGGACGATAATTCGTGACCACCCCCAAAAAGTTGAAAAATCCACCCAAAACCTAAAAAAATTGAAATTTTTATATGAAAAACTTCTTTTGCCCATATCTCCTAAACTAAGCGTCCTAGAGCGAAAAGGACGATAATTCGTGACCACCCCCAAAAAGTTGAAAAATCAATCCAAAACCTAAAAAATTGAAATTTTTATATGAAAAACTTCTTTTGCCCATATCTCCTAAACTAAGCGTCCTAGAGCGAAAAGGACGATAATTCGTGACCACCCCCAAAAAGTTGGAAAATCCACTCAAAACCTTAAAAAATTGAAATTTTTATATTAAAAACTTCTTTCGCCCATATCTCCTAAACTAAGCGTCCTAGAGCGAAAAGGGCGATAATTCGTGACCACCCCCAAAAAGTTGAAAAATCCATCCAAAACCTTAAAAAATTGAAATTTTTATATGAAGCACTTAGTTTGCCCATATCTCCTAAACTAAGCGTTCTAGAGCGAAAAGGGCAATAAGTCGTGACCACACCCAAAAAGTTGAAAAATCCACCCAAAACCTTAAAAAATTTAAATTTTTATATGAATAACTTCTTTTGCCCATATCTCCCAAACTAAGCGTCCCAGAGCGAAAAGGACGATAATTCGTGACCACCCCCAACAAGTTGAAAAATGCACCCAAAACCTAAAAAAATTGAAATGTTTATATGAACAACTTCTTTTGCCCATATCTCCTAAACTAAGCGTCCTAGAGCGAAAAGGACTTCAATTCGTCACCACCCCCAAAAAGTTGAAAAATCGACCCAAAACCTAAAAAAATTGAAATTTTTATATGAAAAACTTCTTTTGCCCATATCTCCTAGAGCGAAAAGGACGATAATTCGTGACCACCCCCAAAAAGTTGAAAAATCCACCCAAAACCTAAAAAAATTGAAATTTTTATATGAAAAATTTCTTTTGCCCATATCTCCTAAACTAAGCGTCCTAGAGCGAAAAGGACGATAATTCGTGACCACCCCCAAAAAGTTGAAAAATCCACTCAAAACCTAAAAAAATTGAAATTTTTATATGAAAAACTTCTTTTGCCCATATCTCCTAAACTAAGCGTCCTAGAGCGAAAAGGACGATAATTCGTGACCAACCCCAAAAAGTTGAAAAATCCACCCAAAACCTAAAAAAATTGAAATTTTTATATGAAAAACTTCTTTTGCCCATATCTCCTAAACTAAGCGTCCTAGAGCGAAAAGGACGATAATTCGTGACCACCCCCAAAAAGTTGAAAAATCCACCCAAAACCTTAAAAAATTGAAATTTTTATATGAAAAACTTCTTTTGCCCATATCTCCTAAACTAAGCGTCCTAGAGCGAAAAGGACGATAATTCGTGACCACCCCCAAAAAGTTGAAAAATCCACCCAAAACCTAAAAAAATTTAAATTTTTATATGAACAACTTCTTTTGCCCATATCTCCTAAACTAAGCGTCCTAGAGCGAAAAGGCCGATAATTCGTGACCACCCCCAAAAAGTTGAAAAATCCACCCAAAACCTTAAAAAATTTAAATTTTTATATGAAAGACTTCTTTTGCCCATATCTCCTAAACTAAGCGTCCTAGAGCGAAAAGGACGATAATTCGTGACCACCCCCAAAAAGTTGAAAAATCCACCCAAAAACTAAAAAAATTGGAATTTTTATATGAAAAACTTCTTTTGTCCATATCTCCTAAACTAAGCGTCCTAGAGCGAAAAGGACGATAATTCGTGACCACCCCCAAAAAGTTGAAAAATCCACCCAAAACCTAAAAAAATTGAAATTTTTATATGAAAAACTTCTTTTGCCCATATCTCCTAAACTAAGCGTCCTAGAGCGAAACGGACTTCAATTCGTGACCACCTCCAAAAAGTAGAAAAATCCACCCAAAACCTAAAAAAATTGAAAATTTTATATGAAAAACTTCTTTTGTCCATATCTCCTAAACTAAGCGTCCTAGAGCGAAAAGGACGATAATTCGTGACCACCGCCAAAAAGTTGAAAAATCCACCCAAAACCTAAAAAAACTGAAATTTTTATATGAAACACTTCTTTTGCCCATATCTCCTAAACTAAGCGTTCTAGAGCGAAAAGGACGATAATTCGTGACCACCCCCAAAAAGTTGAAAAATCCACCCAAAACCTAAAAAAATTGAAATTTTTATATGAAAAACTTCTTTTGCCCATATCTCCTAAACTAAGCGTCCTAGAGCGAAAAGGACGATAATTCGTGACCACCCCCAAAAAGTTGAAAAATCAATCCAAAACCTAAAAAATTGAAATTTTTATATGAAAAACTTCTTTTGCCCATATCTCCTAAACTAAGCGTCCTAGAGCGAAAAGGACGATAATTCGTGACCACCCCCAAAAAGTTGAAAAATCCACTCAAAACCTTAAAAAATTGAAATTTTTATATTAAAAACTTCTTTCGCCCATATCTCCTAAACTAAGCGTCCTAGAGCGAAAAGGGCGATAATTCGTGACAACCCCCAAAAAGTTGAAAAATCCATCCAAAACCTTAAAAAATTGAAATTTTTATATGAAAAACTTAGTTTGCCCATATCTCCTAAACTAAGCGTTCTAGAGCGAAAAGGGCAATAAGTCGTGACCACACCCAAAAAGTTGAAAAATCCACCCAAAACCTTAAAAAATTTAAATTTTTATATGAATAACTTCTTTTGCCCATATCTCCCAAACTAAGCGTCCCAGAGCGAAAAGGACGATAATTCGTGACCACCCCCAACAAGTTGAAAAATGCACCCAAAACCTAAAAAAATTGAAATGTTTATATGAACAACTTCTTTTGCCCATATCTCCTAAACTAAGCGTCCTAGAGCGAAAAGGACTTCAATTCGTGACCACCCCCAAAACGTTGAAAAATCCACCCAAAACCTAAAAACATTGAAATTTTTATATGAAAAACTTCTTTTGCCCATATCTCCTAAACTAAGCGTCCTAGAGCGAAAAGGACGATAATTCGTGACCACCCCAAAAAGTAGAAAAATCAACCCAAAACCTAAAAAATTGAAATTTTTATATGAAAAACTTATTTTGCCCATATCTCCTAAACTAAGCGTCCTAGAGCGAAAAGGACTTCAATTCGTGACCACCCCCAAAAAGTAGAAAAATCCACCCAAAACCTAAAAAAATTGAAATTTTTATATGAAAAACTTCTTTTGTCCATATCTCCTAAACTAAGCGTCCTAGAGCGAAAAGGACGATAATTCGTGACCACCCCCAAAAAGTTTAAAAATCCACCCAAAACCTAAAAAAATTGAAATTTTTATATGAAAAACTTCTTTTGCCCATATCTTCTAGAGCGAAAAGGACGATAATTCGTGACCACCCCCAAAAAGTTGAAAAATCCACTCAAAACCTTAAAAAATTGAAATTTTTATATGAAAAACTTCTTTTGCCCATATCTCCTAAACTAAGCATCCTAGAGCGAAAAGGGCGATAATTCGTGACCACCACCCAAAAAGTTGAAAAATCCACCCAAAACCTTAAAAAATTGAAATTTTTATGTTAAAAACTTCTTTCGCCCATATCTCCTAAACTAAGCGTCCTAGAGCGAAAAGGGCGATAATTCGTGACCACCCCCAAAAAGTTGAAAAATCCACCCAAAACCTTAAAAAATTGAAATTTTTATATGAAAAACTTAGTTTGCCCATATCTCCTAAACTAAGCGTCCTAGAGCGAAAGGGGCAATAAGTCGTGACCACACCCAAAAAGTTGAAAAATCCACCCAAAACCTTAAAAAATTTAAATTTTTATATGAATAACTTCTTTTGCCCATATCTCCTAAACTAAGCGTCCCAGAGCGAAAAGGACGATAATTCGTGACCACCCCCAACAAGTTGAAAAATGCACCCAAAACCTTAAAAAATTTAAATTTTTGTATGAAAACTTCTTTTGCCCATATCTCCTAAACTAAGCGTCCTAGAGCGAAAAGGACAATAATTCGTGACCACCCCCAAAAAGTTGAAAAATCCACCCAAAACCTAAAAACATTGAAATTTTTATATGAAAAACTTCTTTTGCCCATATCTCCTAAACTAAGCGTCCTAGAGCGAAAAGGACTTCAATTCGTGACCACCCCCAAAAAGTTGAAAAATCCACCCAAAACCTAAAAAAATTGAAATTTTTATATGAAAAACTTCTTTTGCCCATATCTCCTAAACTAAGCGTCCTAGAGCGAAAAGGACGATAATTCGTGACCACCCCCAAAAAGTTGAAAAATCCACCCAAAACCTAAAAAAAATTGAAATTTTTATATGAAAAACTTTTTTTGCCCATATCTCCTAAACTAAGCGTCCTAGAGCGAAAAGGACGATAATTCGTGACCACCCCCAAAAAGTTGAAAAATCCACCCAAAACCTAAAAAAATTGAAATTTTTATATGAAAAACTTCTTTTGCCCATATCTCCTAAACTAAGCGTCCTAGAGCGAAAAGGACGATAATTCGTGACCACCCCCAAAAAGTTGAAAAATCCACCCAAAACCTAAAAAAATTTAAATTTTTATATGAACAACTTCTTTTGCCCATATCTCCTAAACTAAGCGTCCTAGAGCGAAAAGGACGATAATTCGTGACCACCCCCAAAAAGTTGAAAAATCCACCCAAAACCTTAAAAAATTTAAATTTTTATATGAAAGACTTCTTTTGCCCATATCTCCTAAACTAAGCGTCCTAGAGCGAAAAGGACAATAATTCGTGACCACCCCCAAAAAGTTGAAAAATCCACCCAAAACCTAAAAAAATTGACATTTTTATATGAAAAACTTCTTTTGCCCATATCTCCTAAACTAAGCGTCCTAGAGCGAAAAGGACAATAATTCGTGACCACCCCCAAAAAGTTGAAAAATCCACCCAAAACCTAAAAAAATTGAAATTTTTATATGAAAAACTTCTTTTGCCCATATCTCCTAAACTAAGCGTCCTAGAGCGAAAAGGACGATAATTCGTTACCACCCCCAAAAAGTTGAAAAATCCACCCAAAACCTAAAAAAAATTTAAATTTTTATATGAAAAACTTCTTTTGCCCATATCTCCTAAACTAAGCGTCCTAGAGCGAAAAGGACGATAATTCGTGACCACCCCCAAAAAGTTGAAAAATCCTCCCAAAACCTTAAAAAAATTTAAATTTTTGTATGAAAAACTTCTTTTGTTCATATCTCCTAAACTAAGCGTCCTAGAGCGAAAAGGACTTCAATTCGTGACCACCCCCAAAAAGTTGAAAAATCCACCCAAAACCTAAAAAAAATGAAATTTTTATATGAAAAACTTCTTTTGCCCATATCTCCTAAACTAAGCGTCCTAGAGCGAAAAGGACTTCAATTCGTGACCACCCACAAAAAGTTGAAAAATCCACCCAAAACTTTAAAAAATTGAAATTTTTATATGAAAAACTTCTTTTGCCCATATCTCCTAAACTAAGCGTCCTAGAGCGAAGAGGACGATAATTCGTGACCACCCCCAAAAAGTTGAAAAATCCACCCAAAACCTTAAAAAATTGAAATTTTTATATGAAAAACTTCTTTTGCCCATATCTCCTAAACTAAGCGTCCTAGAGCGAAAAGGACTTCAATTCGTGACCACCCCCAAAAAGTTGAAAAATCCACTCAAAACCTAAAAAAATTGAAATTTTTATATGAAAAACTTCTTTTGCCCATATCTCCTAAACTAAGCGTCCTAGAGCGAAAAGGACGATAATTCGTGACCACCCCCAAAAAGTTGAAAAATCCACCCAAAACCTAAAAAAATTTAAATTTTTATATGAAAAACTTCTTTTGCCCATATCTCCTAAACTAAGCGTCCTAGAGCGAAAAGGACGATAATTCGTGACCACCCCCAAAAAGTTGAAAAATCCACCCAAAACCTTAAAAAATTGAAATTTTTATATGAAAAACTTCTTTTGCCCATATCTCCTAAACTAAGCGTCCTAGAGCGAAAAGGACTTCAATTCGTGACCACCCCCAAAAAGTTGGAAAATCCACCCAAAACCTAAAAAAAATTGAAATTTTTATATGAAAAACTTCTTTTGCCCATATCTCCTAAACTAAGCATCCTAGAGCGAAAAGGACGATAATTCGTGACCACCCCCAAAAAGTTGAAAAATCCACCCAAAACCTTAAAAAATTGAAATTTTTGTATGAAAAACTTCTTTTGTTCATATCTCTTAAACTAAGCGTCCTAGAGCGAAAAGGACGATAATTCGTGACCACCCCCAAAAAGTTGAAAAATCCACCCAAAACCTTAAAAAATTGAAATTTTTATATGAAAAACTTCTTTTGCCCATATCTCCTAAACTAAGCGTCCTAGAGCGAAAAGGACTTCAATTCGTGACCACCCCCAAAAAGTTGAAAAATCCACCCAAAACCTAACAAAATTGAAATTTTTATATGAAAAACTTCTTTTGCCCATATCTCCTAAACTAAGCGTCCTAGAGCGAAAAGGACGATAATTCGTGACCACCCCCAAAAAGTTGAAAAATCCACCCAAAACCTAAAAAATTAAAATTTTTATATGAAAAACTTCTTTTGCCCATATCTCCTAAACTAAGCGTCCTAGAGCGAAAAGGACGATAATTCGTGACCACCCCCAAAAAGTTGAAAAATTCACCCAAAACCTTAAAAAATTGAAATTTTTATATGAAAAACTTCTTTTGCCCATATCTCCTAAACTAAGCGTCCTAGAGCGAAAAGGACTTCAATTCGTGACCACCCCCAAAAAGTTGAAAAATCCACCCAAAACCTTAAAAAATTGAAATTTTTATATGAAAAACTTCTTTTGCCCATATCTCCTAAACTAAGCGTCCTAGAGCGAAAAGGACGATAATTCGTGACCACCCCCAAAAAGTTTAAAAACCCACCCAAATCCTTAAAAAATTGAAATGTTTATATGAAAAACTTCGTTTGCCCATATCTCCTAAACTAAGCGTCCTAGAGCGAAAAGGACGATAATTCGGGACCACCCCCAAAAAGTTTAACAATCCACCCAAAACTTAAAAAAATTGAAATTTTTATATGAAAAACTCCTTTTGCCCATATCTCCTAAACTAAGCGTCCTAGAGCGAAAAGGACGATAATTCGTGACCACCCCCAAAAAGTTTAAAAATCCACCCAAAACCTTAAAAAAATGAAATTTTTATATGAAAAACTTCTTTTGCCCATATCTCCTAAACTAAGCGTCCTAGAGCGAAAAGGACGATAATTCGTGACCACCCCCAAAAAGTTGAAAAATCCACCCAAAACCTAAAAAAATTTAAATTTTTATATGAAAAACTTCTTTTGCCCATATCTCTTAAACTAAGCGTCCTAGAGCGAAAAGGACGATAATTCGTGACCACCCCCAAAAAGTTGAAAAATCCACCCAAAACCTTAAAAACTTGAAATTTTTATATGAAAAACTTCTTTTGCCCATATCTCCTAAACTAAGCGTCCTAGAGCGAAAAGGACTTCAATTCGTGACCACCCCCAAAAAGTTGAAAAATCCACCCAAAACCTAAAAAAATTGAAATTTTTATATGAAAAACTTCTTTTGCCCATATCTCCTAAACTAAGCATCCTAGAGCGAAAAGGACGATAATTCGTGACCACCCCCAAAAAGTTGAAAAATCCACCCAAAACCTAAAAAAATGAAATTTTTATATGAAAAACTTCTTTTGCCCATATCTCCTAAACTAAGCGTCCTAGAGCGAAAAGGACTTCAATTCGTGACCACCCCCAAAAAGTTGAAAAATCCACCCAAAACTTTAAAAAATTGAAATTGTTATATGAAAAACTTCTTTTGCCCATATCTCCTAAACTAAGCGTCCTAGAGCGAAAAGGACGATAATACGTGACCACCCCCAAAAAGTTGAAAAATCCACCCAAAACCTAAAAATATTTAAATTTTTATATGAAAAACTTCTTTTGTCCATATCTCCTAAACTAAGCGTCCTAGAGCGAAAAAGACGATAATTCGTGACCACCCCCAAAAAGTTTAAAAATCCACCCAAAACCTTAAAAAATTTTAATTTTTATATGAAAAACTTCTTTTTCCCATATCTCCTAAACTAAGCGTCCTAGAGCGAAAAGGACTTCAATTCGTGACCACCCCCAAAAAGTTGAAAAATCCACCCAAACCTAAAAAAATTTAAATTTTTATATGAAAAACTTCTTTTGCCCATATCTCCTAAACTAAGCGTCCTAGAGCGAAAAGGACGATAATTCGTGACCACCCCCAAAAAGTTGAAAAATCCACCCAAAACCTAAAAAAATTTAAATTTTTATATGAAAAACTTCTTTTGCCCATATCTCCTAAACTAAGCGTCCTAGAGCGAAAAGGACGATAATTCGTGACCACCCCCAAAAAGTTGAAAAATCCACCCAAAACCTAAAAAAATTGAAATTTTTATATGAAAAACTTCTTTTGCCCATATCTCCTAAACTAAGCGTCCTAGAGCGAAAAGGACGATAATTCGTGACCACCCCCAAAAAGTTGAAAAATCCACCCAAAACCTTAAAAAATTGAAATTTTTATATGAAAAACTTCTTTTGCCCATATCTCCTAAACTAAGCGTCCTAGAGCGAAAAGGACTTCAATTCGTGACCATCCCCAAAAAGTTGAAAAATCCACCCAAAACCTAAAAAAATTGAATTTTTTATATGAAAAACTTCTTTTGCCCATATCTCCTAAACTAAGCGTCCTAGAGCGAAAAGGACGATAATTCGTGACCACCCCCAAAAAGTTGAAAAATCCACCCAAAACCTAACAAAATTGAAATTTTTATATGAAAAACTTCTTTTGCCCATATCTCCTAAACTAAGCGTCCTAGAGCGAAAAGGACGATAATTCGTGACCACCCCCAAAAAGTTGAAAAATCCACCCAAAACCTAAAAAAATTTAAATTTTTATATGAAAAACTTCTTTTGCCCATATCTCCTAAACTAAGCGTCCTAGAGCGAAAAGGACGATAATTCGTGACCACCCCCAAAAAGTTGAAAAATCCACCCAAAACCTAAAAAAATTGAAATTTTTATATGAAAAACTTCTTTTGCCCATATCTCCTAAACTAAGCGTCCTAGAGCGAAAAGGACGATAATTCGTGACCACCCCCAAAAAGTTGAAAAATCCACCCAAAACCTTAAAAAATTGAAATTTTTATATGAAAAACTTCTTTTGCCCATATCTCCTAAACTAAGCGTCCTAGAGCGAAAAGGACTTCAATTCGTGACCATCCCCAAAAAGTTGAAAAATCCACCCAAAACCTAAAAAAATTGAATTTTTTATATGAAAAACTTCTTTTGCCCATATCTCCTAAACTAAGCGTCCTAGAGCGAAAAGGACGATAATTCGTGACCACCCCCAAAAAGTTGAAAAATTCACCCAAAACCTTAAAAAATTGAAATTTTTATATGAAAAACTTCTTTTGCCCATATCTCCTAAACTAAGCGTCCTAGAGCGAAAAGGACTTCAATTCGTGACCACCCCCAAAAAGTTGAAAAATCCACCCAAAACCTTAAAAAATTGAAATTTTTATATGAAAAACTTCTTTTGCCCATATCTCCTAAACTAAGCGTCCTAGAGCGAAAAGGACGATAATTCGTGACCACCCCCAAAAAGTTTAAAAACCCACCCAAAACCTTAAAAAATTGAAATGTTTATATGAAAAACTTCGTTTGCCCATATCTCCTAAACTAAGCGTCCTAGAGCGAAAAGGACGATAATTCGGGACCACCCCCAAAAAGTTTAACAATCCACCCAAAACTTAAAAAAATTGAAATTTTTATATGAAAAACTCCTTTTGCCCATATCTCCTAAACTAAGCGTCCTAGAGCGAAAAGGACGATAATTCGTGACCACCCCCAAAAAGTTTAAAAATCCACCCAAAACCTTAAAAAAATGAAATTTTTATATGAAAAACTTCTTTTGCCCATATCTCCTAAACTAAGCGTCCTAGAGCGAAAAGGACGATAATTCGTGACCACCCCCAAAAAGTTGAAAAATCCACCCAAAACCTAAAAAAATTTAAATTTTTATATGAAAAACTTATTTTGCCCATATCTCTTAAACTAAGCGTCCTAGAGCGAAAAGGACGATAATTCGTGACCACCCCCAAAAAGTTGAAAAATCCACCCAAAACCTTAAAAACTTGAAATTTTTATATGAAAAACTTCTTTTGCCCATATCTCCTAAACTAAGCGTCCTAGAGCGAAAAGGACTTCAATTCGTGACCACCCCCAAAAAGTTGAAAAATCCACCCAAAACCTAAAAAAATTGAAATTTTTATATGAAAAACTTCTTTTGCCCATATCTCCTAAACTAAGCATCCTAGAGCGAAAAGGACGATAATTCGTGACCACCCCCAAAAAGTTGAAAAATCCACCCAAAACCTAAAAAATGAAATTTTTATATGAAAAACTTCTTTTGCCCATATCTCCTAAACTAAGCGTCCTAGAGCGAAAAGGACTTCAATTCGTGACCACCCCCAAAAAGTTGAAAAATCCACCCAAAACTTTAAAAAATTGAAATTGTTATATGAAAAACTTCTTTTGCCCATATCTCCTAAACTAAGCGTCCTAGAGCGAAAAGGACGATAATTCGTGACCACCCCCAAAAAGTTGAAAAATCCACCCAAAACCTAAAAATATTTAAATTTTTATATGAAAAACTTCTTTTGTCCATATCTCCTAAACTAAGCGTCCTAGAGCGAAAAAGACGATAATTCGTGACCACCCCCAAAAAGTTTAAAAATCCACCCAAAACCTTAAAAAATTTTAATTTTTATATGAAAAACTTCTTTTTCCCATATCTCCTAAACTAAGCGTCCTAGAGCGAAAAGGACTTCAATTCGTGACCACCCCCAAAAAGTTGAAAAATCCACCCAAATCTAAAAAAATTGAAATTTTTATATGAAAAACTTCTTTTGCCCATATCTCCTAAACTAAGCGTCCTAGAGCGAAAAGGACGATAATTCGTGACCACCCCCAAAAAGTTGAAAAATCCACCCAAAACCTAAAAAAATTGAAATTTTTATATGAAAAACTTCTTTTGCCCATATCTCCTAAACTAAGCGTCCTAGAGCGAAAAGGACGATAATTCGTGACCACCCCCAAAAAGTTGAAAAATCCACCCAAAACCTAAAAAAATTGAAATTTTTATATGAAAAACTTCTTTTGCCCATATCTCCTAAACTAAGCGTCCTAGAGCGAAAAGGACGATAATTCGTGACCACCCCCAAAAAGTTGAAAAATCCACCCAAAACCTTAAAAAATTGAAATTTTTATATGAAAAACTTCTTTTGCCCATATCTCCTAAACTAAGCGTCCTAGAGCGAAAAGGACTTCAATTCGTGACCATCCCCAAAAAGTTGAAAAATCCACCCAAAACCTAAAAAAATTGAATTTTTTATATGAAAAACTTCTTTTGCCCATATCTCCTAAACTAAGCGTCCTAGAGCGAAAAGGACGATAATTCGTTACCACCCCCAAAAAGTTGAAAAATCCACCCAAAACCTAAAAAAATTTAAATTTTTATATGAAAAACTTCTTTTGCCCATATCTCCTAAACTAAGCGTCCTAGAGCGAAAAGGACGATAATTCGTGACCACCCCCAAAAAGTTGAAAAATCCACCCAAAACCTTAAAAAATTGAAATTTTTGTATGAAAAACTTCTTTTGTTCATATCTCTTAAACTAAGAGCGTCCTAGAGCGAAAAGGACGATAATTCGTGACCACCCCCAAAAAGTTGAAAAATCCACCCAAAACCTAAACAAAATTAAATTTTTATATGAAAAACTTCTTTTGCCCATATCTCCTAAACTAAGCGTCCTAGAGCGAAAAGGACTTCAATTCGTGACCACCCCCAAAAAGTTGACAAATCCACCCAAAACCTAAAAAAAATGGAAATTTTTATATGAAAAACTTCTTTTGCCCATATCTCCTAAACTAAGCGTCCTAGAGCGAAAAGGACTTCAATTCGTGACCACCCCCAAAAAGTTGAAAAATCCACCCAAAGCCTAAAAAAATTGAAATTTTTATATGAAAAACTTCTTTTGCCCATATCTCCTAAACTAAGCGTCCTAGAGCGAAAAGGACTTCAATTCGTGACCACCCCCAAAAAGTTGAAAAATCCACCCAAAAAATAAAAAAATCGAAATTTTTATATGAAAGACTTCTTTTGCCCATATCTTCTAAACTAAGCGTCCTAGAGCGAAAAGGACAATAATTCGTGACCACCCCCAAAAAGTTGAAAAATCCACCCAAAACCTAAAAAAATTGAAATTTTTATATGAAAAACTTCTTTTGCCCATATCTCCTAAACTAGGCGTCCTAGAGCGAAAAGGACGATAATTCGTGACCACCCCCAAAAAGTTGAAAAATCCACCCAAAACCTAAAAAAATTGAAATTTTTATATGAAAAACTTCTTTTGCCCATATCTCCTAAACTAAGCGTCCTAGAGCGAAAAGGACTTCAATTCGTGACCACCCCCAAAAAGTTGAAAAATCCACCCAAAACCTAAAAAAATTGAAATTTTTATATGAAAAACTTCTTTTGCCCATATCTCTTAAACTAAGCGTCCTAGAGCGAAAAGGACGATAATTCGTGACCACCCCCAAAAAGTTGAAAAATCCACCCAAAACCTTAAAAACTTGAAATTTTTATATGAAAAACTTCTTTTGCCCATATCTCCTAAACTAAGCGTCCTAGAGCGAAAAGGACTTCAATTCGTGACCACCCCCAAAAAGTTGAAAAATCCACCCAAAACCTAAAAAAATTGAAATTTTTATATGAAAAACTTCTTTTGCCCATATCTCCTAAACTAAGCATCCTAGAGCGAAAAGGACTTCAATTCGTGACCACCCCCAAAAAGTTGAAAAATCCACCCAAAACCTAAAAAAATGAAATTTTTATATGAAAAACTTCTTTTGCCCATATCTCCTAAACTAAGCGTCCTAGAGCGAAAAGGACTTCAATTCGTGACCACCCCCAAAAAGTTGAAAAATCCACCCAAAACTTTAAAAAATTGAAATTGTTATATGAAAAACTTCTTTTGCCCATATCTCCTAAACTAAGCGTCCTAGAGCGAAAAGGACGATAATTCGTGACCACCCCCAAAAAGTTGAAAAATCCACCCAAAACCTAAAAATATTTAAATTTTTATATGAAAAACTTCTTTTGTCCATATCTCCTAAACTAAGCGTCCTAGAGCGAAAAAGACGATAATTCGTGACCACCCCCAAAAAGTTTAAAAATCCACCCAAAACCTTAAAAAATTTTAATTTTTATATGAAAAACTTCTTTTTCCCATATCTCCTAAACTAAGCGTCCTAGAGCGAAAAGGACTTCAATTCGTGACCACCCCCAAAAAGTTGAAAAATCCACCCAAACCTAAAAAAATTGAAATTTTTATATGAAAAACTTCTTTTGCCCATATCTCCTAAACTAAGCGTCCTAGAGCGAAAAGGACGATAATTCGTGACCACCCCCAAAAAGTTGAAAAATCCACCCAAAACCTAAAAAAATTGAAATTTTTATATGAAAAACTTCTTTTGCCCATATCTCCTAAACTAAGCGTCCTAGAGCGAAAAGGACGATAATTCGTGACCACCCCCAAAAAGTTGAAAAATCCACCAAAACCTAAAAAAATTGAAATTTTTATATGAAAAACTTCTTTTGCCCATATCTCCTAAACTAAGCGTCCTAGAGCGAAAAGGACGATAATTCGTGACCACCCCCAAAAAGTTGAAAAATCCACCCAAAACCTTAAAAAATTGAAATTTTTATATGAAAAACTTCTTTTGCCCATATCTCCTAAACTAAGCGTCCTAGAGCGAAAAGGACTTCAATTCGTGACCATCCCCAAAAAGTTGAAAAATCCACCCAAAACCTAAAAAAATTGAATTTTTTATATGAAAAACTTCTTTTGCCCATATCTCCTAAACTAAGCGTCCTAGAGCGAAAAGGACGATAATTCGTGACCACCCCCATGCAAACTCCACCCAAAAAATAAAAAAATCGAAATTTTTATATGAAAAACTTCTTTTGCCCATATCTCCTAAACTAAGCGTCCTAGAGCGAAAAGGACGATAATTCGTGACCACCCCCAAAAAGTTGAAAAATCCACCCAAAACCTAAAAAAATTTAAATTTTTATATGAAAAACTTCTTTTGCCCATATCTCCTAAACTAAGCGTCCTAGAGCGAAAAGGACGATAATTCGTGACCACCCCCAAAAAGTTGAAAAATCCACCCAAAACCTTAAAAAATTGAAATTTTTGTATGAAAAACTTCTTTTGTTCATATCTCTTAAACTAAGAGCGTCCTAGAGCGAAAAGGACGATAATTCGTGACCACCCCCAAAAAGTTGAAAAATCCACCCAAAACCTAAACAAAATTAAATTTTTATATGAAAAACTTCTTTTGCCCATATCTCCTAAACTAAGCGTCCTAGAGCGAAAAGGACTTCAATTCGTGACCACCCCCAAAAAGTTGAAAAATCCACCCAAAACCTTAAAAATTTAAATTTTTATATGAAAAACTTCTTTTGCCCATATCTCCAAAACTAAGCATCCTAGAGCGAAAAGGACGATATTTCGTGACCACCCCCATGCAAAATCCACCCAAAAAATAAAAAAATCGAAATTTTTATATGAAAAACTTCTTTTGCCCATATCTTCTAAACTAAGCGTCCTAGAGCGAAAAGGACAATAATTCGTGACCACCCCCAAAAAGTTGAAAAATCCACCCAAAACCTAAAAAAATTGAAATTTTTATATGAAAAACTTCTTTTGCCCATATCTCCTAAACTAGGCGTCCTAGAGCGAAAAGGACGATAATTCGTGACCACCCCCAAAAAGTTGAAAAATCCACCCAAAACCTAAAAAAATTGAAATTTTTATATGAAAAACTTCTTTTGCCCATATCTCCTAAACTAAGCGTCCTAGAGCGAAAAGGACTTCAATTCGTGACCACCCCCAAAAAGTTGAAAAATCCACCCAAAACCTAAAAAAATTGAAATTTTTATATGAAAAACTTCTTTTGCCCATATCTCCTAAACTAAGCGTCCTAGAGCGAAAAGGACTTCAATTCGCGACCACCCCCAAAAAGTTTAAAAATCCACCCAAAACCTTAAAAAATTGAAATTTTTATATGAAAAACTTCTTTTGCCCATATCTCCTAAACTAAGCGTCCTAGAGCGAAAAGGACTTCAATTCGTGACCACCCCCAAAAAGTTGAAAAATCCACCCAAAACCTAAAAAAATTGAAATTTTTATATGAAAAACTTCTTTTGCCCATATCTCCTAAACTAAGCGTCCTAGAGCGAAAAGGACGATAATTCGTGACCACCCCCAAAAAGTTGAAAAATCCACCCAAAACCTAAAAAATTGAAATTTTTATATGAAAAACTTCTTTTGCCCATATCTCCTAAACTAAGCGTCCTAGAGCGAAAAGGACGATAATTCGTGACCACCCCCAAAAAGTTGAAAAATCCACCCAAAACCTAAAAAAAATTGAAATTTTTATATGAAAAACTTCTTTTGCCCATATCTCCAAAACTAAGCATCCTAGAGCGAAAAGGACGATAATTCGTGACCACCCCCAAAAAGTTGCAAAATCCACCCAAAAAATAAAAAAATCGAAATTTTTATATGAAAAACTTCTTTTGCCCATATCTCCTAAACTAAGCGTCCTAGAGCGAAAAGGACAATAATTCGTGACCACCCCCAAAAAGTTGACAAATCCACCCAAAACCTAAAAAAAATGGAAATTTTTATATGAAAAACTTCTTTTGCCCATATCTCCTAAACTAAGCGTCCTAGAGCGAAAAGGACGATAATTCGTGACCACCCCCAAAAAGTTGAAAAATCCACCCAAAACCTAAAAAATTGAAATTTTTATATGAAAAACTTCTTTTGGCCATATCTCCTAAACTAAGCGTCCTAGAGCGAAAAGGACGATAATTCGTGACCACCCCCAAAAAGTTGAAAAATCCACCCAAAACCTTAAAAATTGAAATTTTTATATGAAAAACTTCTTTTGTCCATATCTCCTAAACTAAGCGTCCTAGAGCGCAAAGGACTTCAATTCGTGACCACTCCCAAAAAGTTGAAAAATCCACCCAAAACCTTAAAAAATTGAAATTTTTATATGAAAAACTTCTTTTGCCCATATCTCCTAAACTAAGCGTCCTAGAGCGAAAAAACTTTTTTGCTCATATCTCCTTAAATATGCGTCCTAGAGCGAAAAGGATTTCAATTCGTGACCACCCCCAAAAAGTTGAAAAATCCACCCAAAACCTAAAAAAATTGAAATTTTTATATGAAAAACTTCTTTTGCCCATATCTCCTAAACTAAGCGTCCTAGAGCGAAAAGGACTTCAATTCGTGACCACCCCCAAAAAGTTGAAAAATCCACCCAAAACCTAAAAAAATTGAAATTTTTATATGAAAAACTTCTTTTGCCCATATCTCCTAAACTAAGCATCCTAGAGCGAAAAGGACGATAATTCGTGACCACCCCCAAAAAGTTGAAAAATCCACCCAAACCCTTAAAAAATTGAAATTTTTGTATGAAAAACTTCTTTTGTTCATATCTCCTAAACTAAGCGTCCTAGAGCGAAAAGGACTTCAATTCGTGACCACCCCCAAAAAGTTGAAAAATCCACCCAAAACCTAAAAAAATTTAAATTTTTATATGAAAAACTTCTTTTGCCCATATCACCTAAACTAAGCGTCCTAGAGCGAAAAGGACGATAATTCGTGACCACCCCAAAAAGTTGAAAAATCCACCCAAAACCTTAAAAAATTGAAATTTTTATAGGAAAAACTTCTTTTGCCCATATCTCCTAAACGAAGCGTCCTAGAGCGAAAAGGGCGATAATTCGTGACCACCCCCAAAAAGTTGAAAAATCCACCCAAAACCTTAAAAAATTGAAATTTTTATATGAAAAACTTCTTTTGCCCATATCTCCTACACTAAGCGTCCTAGAGCGAAAAGGACTTCAATTCGTGACCACCCCCAAAAAGTTGAAAAATCCACCCAAAACCTAAAAAAATTTAAATTTTTATATGAAAAACTTCTTTTGCCCATATCTCCTAAACTAAGCGTCCTAGAGCGAAAAGGACGATAATTCGTGACCACCCCCAAAAAGTTTAAAAATCCACCCAAAACCTAAAAAAAATTAAAATTTTTATATGAAAAACTTCTTTTGCCCATATCTCCTAAACTAAGCGTCCTAGAGCGAAAAGGACTTCAATTCGTGACCACCCCCAAAAAGTTGAAAAATCCACCCAAAACCTAAAAAAATTGAAATTTTTATATGAAAAACTTCTTTTGCCCATATCTCCTAAACTAAGCATCCTAGAGCGAAAAGGACGATAATTCGTGACCACCCCCAAAAAGTTGAAAAATCCACCCAAAACCTTAAAAAATTGAAATTTTTGAATGAGAAACTTCTTTTGTTCATATCTCCTAAACTAAGCGTCCTAGAGCGAAAAGGACGATAATTCGTGACCACCCCAAAAAGTTGAAAAATCCACCCAAAACCTAAAAAAATGAAATTTTTATATGAAAAACTTCTTTTGCCCATATCTCCAAAACTAAGCATCCTAGAGCGAAAACGACGATAATTCGTGACCACCCCCAAAAAGTTGCAAAATCCACCCAAAAAATAAAAAAATCTAAATTTTTATATGAAAAACTTCTTTTGCCCATATCTCCTAAACTAAGCGTCCTAGAGCGAAAAGGACGATAATTCGTGACCACCCCCAAAAAGATGAAAAATCCACCCAAAACCTTAAAAAATTGAAATTTTTATATGAAAAACTTTTTTGCTCATATCTCCTAAACTAAGCGTCCTAGAGCGAAAAGGATTTCAATTCGTGACCACCCCCAAAAAGTTTAAAAATCCACCCAAAACCTAAAAAAATTGAAATTTTTATATGAAAAACTTATTTTGCCCATATCTCCTAAACTAAGCGTCCTAGAGCGAAAAGGACGATAATTCGTGACCACCCCAAAAAGTTTAAAAATCCACCCAAAACCTTAAAAAAATGAAATTTTTATATGAAAAACTTATTTTGCCCATATCTTCTAACTAAGCGTCCTAGAGCGAAAAGGACGATAATTCGTGACCACCCCCAAAAAGTTTAAAAATCCACCCAAAACCTAAAAAAAATTAAAATTTTTATATGAAAAACTTCTTTTGCCCATATCTCCTAAACTAAGCGTCCTAGAGCGAAAAGGACTTCAATTCGTGACCACCCCCAAAAAGTTGAAAAATCCACCCAAAACCTTAAAAAATTGAAATTTTTGTATGAGAAACTTCTTTTGTTCATATCTCCTAAACTAAGCGTCCTAGAGCGAAAAGGACGATAATTCGTGACCACCCCAAAAAGTTGAAAAATCCACCCAAAACCTAAAAAAATTGAAATTTTTATATGAAAAACTTGTTTTGCCCATATCTCCTAAACTAAGCATCCTAGAGCGAAAAGGACGATAATTCGTGACCACCCCCAAAAAGTTGAAAAATCCACCCAAAACCTTAAAAAATTGAAATTTTTGTATGAAAAACTTCTTTTGTTCATATCTCCTAAACTAAGCGTCCTAGAGCGAAAAGGACGATAATTCGTGACCACCCCAAAAAGTTTAAAAATCCACCCAAAACCTTAAAAAATGAAATTTTTATATGAAAAACTTATTTTGCCCATATCTTCTAACTAAGCGTCCTAGAGCGAAAAGGACGATAATTCTTGACCACCCCCAAAAAGTTTAAAAATCCACCCAAAACTTTAAAAAATTGAAATTTTTATATGAAAAACTTCTTTTGCCCATATCTCCTAAACTAAGCGTCCTAGAGCGAAAAGGACTTCAATTCGTGACCACCCCCAAAAAGTTGAAAAATCCACCCAAAACCTAAAAAAATTGAAATTTTTATATGAAAAACTTCTTTTGCCCATATCTCCTAAACTAAGCGTCCTAGAGCGAAAAGGACGATAATTCGTGACCACCCCCAAAAAGTTTAAAAATCCACCCAAAACCTAAAAAAATTGAAATTTTTATATGAAAAACTTATTTTGCCCATATCTCCTAAACTAAGCGTCCTAGAGCGAAAAGGACGATAATTCGTGACCACCCCAAAAAGTTGAAAAATCCACCCAAAACCCAAAAAAATTGAAATTTTTATATGAAAAACTTCTTTTGCCCATATCTCCTAAACTAAGCATCCTAGAGCGAAAAGGACGATAATTCGTGACCACCCCCAAAAAGTTGAAAAATCCACCCAAAACCTTAAAAAATTGAAATTTTTGTATGAAAAACTTCTTTTGTTCATATCTCCTAAACTAAGCGTCCTAGAGCGAAAAGGACGATAATTCGTGACCACCCCAAAAAGTTGAAAAATCCACCCAAAACCTAAAAGAAATGAAATTTTTATATGAAAAACTTCTTTTGCCCATATCTCCTAAACTAAGCGTCCTAGAGCGAAAAGGACTTCAATTCGTGACCACCCCCAAAAAGTTGAAAAATCCACCCAAAACCTTAGAAAATTGAAATTTTTATATGAAAAACTTCTTTTGCTCATATCTCCTTAAATATGCGTCCTAGAGCGAAAAGGATTTCAATTCGTGACCACCCCCAAAAAGATGAAAAATCCACCCAAAACCTAAAAAAATTGAAATTTTTATATGAAAAACTTCTTTTGCCCATATCTCCTAAACTAAGCGTCCTAGAGCGAAAAGGACGATAATTCGTGACCACCCCCAAAAAGTTGAAAAATCCACCCAAAACCTAAAAAAAATTGAAATTTTTATATGAAAAACTTCTTTTGCCCATATCTCCTAAACTAAGCGTCCTAGAGCGAAAAGGACTTCAATTCGTGACCACCCCCAAAAAGTTGAAAAATCCACCCAAAACCTAAAAAAATTGAAATTTTTATATGAAAAACTTCTTTTGCCCATATCTCCTAAACTAAGCATCCTAGAGCGAAAAGGACGATAATTCGTGACCACCCCCAAAAAGTTGAAAAATCCACCCAAAACCTAAAAAAATTTAAATTTTTGTATGAAAAACTTCTTTTGTTCATATCTCCTAAACTAAGCGTCCTAGAGCGAAAAGGACGATAATTCGTGACCACCCCCAAAAAGTTGAAAAATCCACCCAAAACCTAAAAAAAATGAAATTTTTATATGAAAAACTTCTTTTGCCCATATCTCCTAAACTAAGCGTCCTAGAGCGAAAAGGACTTCAATTCGTGACCTCCCCCAAAAAGTTGAAAAATCCACCCAAAACTTTAAAAAATTGAAATTTTTATATGAAAAACTTCTTTTGCCCATATCTCCTAAACTAAGCGTCCTAGAGCGAAAAGGACGATAATTCGTGACCACCCTCAAAAAGTTGAAAAATCCACCCAAAACCTTAAAAAATTGAAATTTTTATATGAAAAACTTCTTTTGCCCATATCTCCTAAACTAAGCGTCCTAGAGCGAAAAGGACTTCAATTCGTGACCACCCCCAAAAAGTTGAAAAATCCACCCAAAACTTTAAAAAATTGAAATTTTTATATGAAAAACTTCTTTTGCCCATATCTCCTAAACTAAGCGTCCTAGAGCGAAAAGGACTTCAATTCGTGACCACCCCCAAAAAGTTGAAAAATCTACCCAAAACCTTAAAAAATTGAAATTTTTGTATGAGAAACTTCTTTTGTTCATATCTCCTAAACTAAGCGTCCTAGAGCGAAAAGGACGATAATTCGTGACCACCCCAAAAAGTTGAAAAATCCACCCAAAACCTAAAAAAATTGAAATTTTTATATGAAAAACTTCTTTTGCCCATATCTCCTAAACTAAGCATCCTAGAGCGAAAAGGACGATAATTCGTGACCACCCCCAAAAAGTTGAAAAATCCACCCAAAACCTTAAAAAATTGAAATTTTTGTATGAAAAACTTCTTTTGTTCATATCTCCTAAACTAAGCGTCCTAGAGCGAAAAGGACGATAATTCGTGACCACCCCAAAAAGTTTAAAAATCCACCCAAAACCTTAAAAAATGAAATTTTTATATGAAAAACTTATTTTGCCCATATCTTCTAACTAAGCGTCCTAGAGCGAAAAGGACGATAATTCGTGACCACCCCCAAAAAGTTTAAAAATCCACCCAAAACTTTAAAAAATTGAAATTTTTATATGAAAAACTTCTTTTGCCCATATCTCCTAAACTAAGCGTCCTAGAGCGAAAAGGACTTCAATTCGTGACCACCCCCAAAAAGTTGAAAAATCCACCCAAAACCTAAAAAAATTGAAATTTTTATATGAAAAACTTCTTTTGCCCATATCTCCTAAACTAAGCGTCCTAGAGCGAAAAGGACGATAATTCGTGACCACCCCCAAAAAGTTTAAAAATCCACCCAAAACCTAAAAAAATTGAAATTTTTATATGAAAAACTTATTTTGCCCATATCTCCTAAACTAAGCGTCCTAGAGCGAAAAGGACGATAATTCGTGACCACCCCAAAAAGTTGAAAAATCCACCCAAAACCCAAAAAAAATTGAAATTTTTATATGAAAAACTTCTTTTGCCCATATCTCCTAAACTAAGCATCCTAGAGCGAAAAGGACGATAATTCGTGACCACCCCCAAAAAGTTGAAAAATCCACCCAAAACCTTAAAAAATTGAAATTTTTGTA
This sequence comes from Haematobia irritans, assembly GCF_050003625.1. Classification (NCBI taxonomy): domain Eukaryota; kingdom Metazoa; phylum Arthropoda; class Insecta; order Diptera; family Muscidae; genus Haematobia; species Haematobia irritans. Next base: position 184,725,963 of record NC_134397.1, on the reverse strand, counting down.
TGAAAAACTTCTTTTGTTCATATCTCCTAAACTAAGCGTCCTAGAGCGAAAAGGACGATAATTCGTGACCACCCCAAAAAGTTGAAAAATCCACCCAAAACCTAAAAGAAATGAAATTTTTATATGAAAAACTTCTTTTGCCCATATCTCCTAAACTAAGCGTCCTAGAGCGAAAAGGACGATAATTCGTGACCACCCCCAAAAAGTTGAAAAATCCACCCAAAACCTTAGAAAATTGAAATTTTTATATGAAAAACTTCTTTTGCTCATATCTCCTTAAATATGCGTCCTAGAGCGAAATGGACGATAATTCGTGACCACCCCCAAAAAGTTTAAAAATCCACCCAAAACCTAAAAAAATTGAAATTTTTATATGAAAAACTTCTTTTCCCCATATCTCCTAAACTAAGCATCCTAGAGCGAAAAGGACGATAATTCGTGACCACCCCCAAAAAGTTGAAAAATCCACCCAAAACCTTAAAAAATTTAAATTTTTTTATGAAAAACTTCTTTTGTTCATATCTTCTAACTAAGCGTCCTAGAGCGAAAAGGACGATAATTCGTGACCACCCCCAAAAAGTTTAAAAATCCACCCAAAACCTAAAAAAAATTAAAATTTTTATATGAAAAACTTCTTTTGCCCATATCTCCTAAACTAAGCGTCCTAGAGCGAAAAGGACTTCAATTCGTGACCACCCCCAAAAAGTTGAAAAATCCACCCAAAACCTTAAAAAATTGAAATTTTTGTATGAGAAACTTCTTTTGTTCATATCTCCTAAACTAAGCGTCCTAGAGCGAAAAGGACGATAATTCGTGACCACCCCAAAAAGTTGAAAAATCCACCCAAAACATAAAAAAATTGAAATTTTTATATGAAAAACTTCTTTTGCCCATATCTCCTAAACTAAGCATCCTAGAGCGAAAAGGACGATAATTCGTGACCACCCCCAAAAAGTTGAAAAATCCACCCAAAACCTTAAAAAATTGAAATTTTTGTATGAAAAACTTCTTTTGTTCATATCTCCTAAACTAAGCGTCCTAGAGCGAAAAGGACGATAATTCCTGACCACCCCAAAAAGTTTAAAAATCCACCCAAAACCTTAAAAAATGAAATTTTTATATGAAAAACTTATTTTGCCCATATCTTCTAACTAAGCGTCCTAGAGCGAAAAGGACGATAATTCGTGACCACCCCCAAAAAGTTGAAAAATCCACCCAAAACCTAACAAAATTGAAATTTTTATATGAAAAACTTCTTTTGCCCATATCTCCTAAACTAAGCGTCCTAGAGCGAAAAGGACGATAATTCGTGACCACCCCCAAAAAGTTTAAAAATCCACCCAAAACCTAAAAAAATTGAAATTTTTATATGAAAAACTTATTTTGCCCATATCTCCTAAACTAAGCGTCCTAGAGCGAAAAGGACGATAATTCGTGACCACCCCAAAAAGTTGAAAAATCCACCCAAAACCCCAAAAAAAATGAAATTTTTATATGAAAAACTTCTTTTGCCCATATCTCCTAAACTAAGCATCCTAGAGCGAAAAGGACGATAATTCGTGACCACCCCCAAAAAGTTGAAAAATCCACCCAAAACCTTAAAAAATTGAAATTTTTGTATGAAAAACTTCTTTTGTTCATATCTCCTAAACTAAGCGTCCTAGAGCGAAAAGGACGATAATTCGTGACCACCCCCAAAAAGTTGAAAAATCCACCCAAAACCTAAAAAAAATGAAATTTTTATATGAAAAACTTCTTTTGCCCATATCTCCTAAACTAAGCGTCCTAGAGCGAAAAGGACTTCAATTCGTGACCTCCCCCAAAAAGTTGAAAAATCCACCCAAAACTTTAAAAAATTGAAATTTTTATATGAAAAACTTCTTTTGCCCATATCTCCTAAACTAAGCGTCCTAGAGCGAAAAGGACGATAATTCGTGACCACCCTCAAAAAGTTGAAAAATCCACCCAAAACCTTAAAAAATTGAAATTTTTATATGAAAAACTTCTTTTGCCCATATCTCCTAAACTAAGCGTCCTAGAGCGAAAAGGACTTCAATTCGTGACCACCCCCAAAAAGTTGAAAAATCCACCCAAAACTTTAAAAAATTGAAATTTTTATATGAAAAACTTCTTTTGCCCATATCTCCTAAACTAAGCGTCCTAGAGCGAAAAGGACTTCAATTCGTGACCACCCCCAAAAAGTTGAAAAATCTACCCAAAACCTTAAAAAATTGAAATTTTTGTATGAGAAACTTCTTTTGTTCATATCTCCTAAACTAAGCGTCCTAGAGCGAAAAGGACGATAATTCGTGACCACCCCAAAAAGTTGAAAAATCCACCCAAAACCTAAAAAAATTGAAATTTTTATATGAAAAACTTCTTTTGCCCATATCTCCTAAACTAAGCATCCTAGAGCGAAAAGGACGATAATTCGTGACCACCCCCAAAAAGTTGAAAAATCCACCCAAAACCTTAAAAAATTGAAATTTTTGTATGAAAAACTTCTTTTGTTCATATCTCCTAAACTAAGCGTCCTAGAGCGAAAAGGACGATAATTCGTGACCACCCCAAAAAGTTTAAAAATCCACCCAAAACCTTAAAAAATGAAATTTTTATATGAAAAACTTATTTTGCCCATATCTTCTAACTAAGCGTCCTAGAGCGAAAAGGACGATAATTCGTGACCACCCCCAAAAAGTTTAAAAATCCACCCAAAACTTTAAAAAATTGAAATTTTTATATGAAAAACTTCTTTTGCCCATATCTCCTAAACTAAGCGTCCTAGAGCGAAAAGGACTTCAATTCGTGACCACCCCCAAAAAGTTGAAAAATCCACCCAAAACCTAAAAAAATTGAAATTTTTATATGAAAAACTTCTTTTGCCCATATCTCCTAAACTAAGCGTCCTAGAGCGAAAAGGACGATAATTCGTGACCACCCCCAAAAAGTTTAAAAATCCACCCAAAACCTAAAAAAATTGAAATTTTTATATGAAAAACTTCTTTTCCCCATATCTCCTAAACTAAGCATCCTAGAGCGAAAAGGACGATAATTCGTGACCACCCCCAAAAAGTTGAAAAATCCACCCAAAACCTTAAAAAATTTAAATTTTTTTATGAAAAACTTCTTTTGTTCATATCTTCTAACTAAGCGTCCTAGAGCGAAAAGGACGATAATTCGTGACCACCCCCAAAAAGTTTAAAAATCCACCCAAAACCTAAAAAAAATTAAAATTTTTATATGAAAAACTTCTTTTGCCCATATCTCCTAAACTAAGCGTCCTAGAGCGAAAAGGACTTCAATTCGTGACCACCCCCAAAAAGTTGAAAAATCCACCCAAAACCTTAAAAAATTGAAATTTTTGTATGAGAAACTTCTTTTGTTCATATCTCCTAAACTAAGCGTCCTAGAGCGAAAAGGACGATAATTCGTGACCACCCCAAAAAGTTGAAAAATCCACCCAAAACATAAAAAAATTGAAATTTTTATATGAAAAACTTCTTTTGCCCATATCTCCTAAACTAAGCATCCTAGAGCGAAAAGGACGATAATTCGTGACCACCCCCAAAAAGTTGAAAAATCCACCCAAAACCTTAAAAAATTGAAATTTTTGTATGAAAAACTTCTTTTGTTCATATCTCCTAAACTAAGCGTCCTAGAGCGAAAAGGACGATAATTCCTGACCACCCCAAAAAGTTTAAAAATCCACCCAAAACCTTAAAAAATGAAATTTTTATATGAAAAACTTATTTTGCCCATATCTTCTAACTAAGCGTCCTAGAGCGAAAAGGACGATAATTCGTGACCACCCCCAAAAAGTTGAAAAATCCACCCAAAACCTAACAAAATTGAAATTTTTATATGAAAAACTTCTTTTGCCCATATCTCCTAAACTAAGCGTCCTAGAGCGAAAAGGACGATAATTCGTGACCACCCCCAAAAAGTTTAAAAATCCACCCAAAACCTAAAAAAATTGAAATTTTTATATGAAAAACTTATTTTGCCCATATCTCCTAAACTAAGCGTCCTAGAGCGAAAAGGACGATAATTCGTGACCACCCCAAAAAGTTGAAAAATCCACCCAAAACCCCAAAAAAATTGAAATTTTTATATGAAAAACTTCTTTTGCCCATATCTCCTAAACTAAGCATCCTAGAGCGAAAAGGACGATAATTCGTGACCACCCCCAAAAAGTTGAAAAATCCACCCAAAACCTTAAAAAATTGAAATTTTTGTATGAAAAACTTCTTTTGTTCATATCTCCTAAACTAAGCGTCCTAGAGCGAAAAGGACGATAATTCGTGACCACCCCCAAAAAGTTGAAAAATCCACCCAAAACCTAAAAAAAATGAAATTTTTATATGAAAAACTTCTTTTGCCCATATCTCCTAAACTAAGCGTCCTAGAGCGAAAAGGACTTCAATTCGTGACCTCCCCCAAAAAGTTGAAAAATCCACCCAAAACTTTAAAAAATTGAAATTTTTATATGAAAAACTTCTTTTGCCCATATCTCCTAAACTAAGCGTCCTAGAGCGAAAAGGACGATAATTCGTGACCACCCTCAAAAAGTTGAAAAATCCACCCAAAACCTTAAAAAATTGAAATTTTTATATGAAAAACTTCTTTTGCCCATATCTCCTAAACTAAGCGTCCTAGAGCGAAAAGGACTTCAATTCGTGACCACCCCCAAAAAGTTGAAAAATCCACCCAAAACTTTAAAAAATTGAAATTTTTATATGAAAAACTTCTTTTGCCCATATCTCCTAAACTAAGCGTCCTAGAGCGAAAAGGACTTCAATTCGTGACCACCCCCAAAAAGTTGAAAAATCTACCCAAAACCTTAAAAAATTGAAATTTTTGTATGAGAAACTTCTTTTGTTCATATCTCCTAAACTAAGCGTCCTAGAGCGAAAAGGACGATAATTCGTGACCACCCCAAAAAGTTGAAAAATCCACCCAAAACCTAAAAAAATTGAAATTTTTATATGAAAAACTTCTTTTGCCCATATCTCCTAAACTAAGCATCCTAGAGCGAAAAGGACGATAATTCGTGACCACCCCCAAAAAGTTGAAAAATCCACCCAAAACCTTAAAAAATTGAAATTTTTGTATGAAAAACTTCTTTTGTTCATATCTCCTAAACTAAGCGTCCTAGAGCGAAAAGGACGATAATTCGTGACCACCCCAAAAAGTTTAAAAATCCACCCAAAACCTTAAAAAATGAAATTTTTATATGAAAAACTTATTTTGCCCATATCTTCTAACTAAGCGTCCTAGAGCGAAAAGGACGATAATTCGTGACCACCCCCAAAAAGTTTAAAAATCCACCCAAAACTTTAAAAAATTGAAATTTTTATATGAAAAACTTCTTTTGCCCATATCTCCTAAACTAAGCGTCCTAGAGCGAAAAGGACTTCAATTCGTGACCACCCCCAAAAAGTTGAAAAATCCACCCAAAACCTAAAAAAATTGAAATTTTTATATGAAAAACTTCTTTTGCCCATATCTCCTAAACTAAGCGTCCTAGAGCGAAAAGGACGATAATTCGTGACCACCCCCAAAAAGTTTAAAAATCCACCCAAAACCTAAAAAAATTGAAATTTTTATATGAAAAACTTATTTTGCCCATATCTCCTAAACTAAGCGTCCTAGAGCGAAAAGGACGATAATTCGTGACCACCCCAAAAAGTTGAAAAATCCACCCAAAACCCAAAAAAAATTGAAATTTTTATATGAAAAACTTCTTTTGCCCATATCTCCTAAACTAAGCATCCTAGAGCGAAAAGGACGATAATTCGTGACCACCCCCAAAAAGTTGAAAAATCCACCCAAAACCTTAAAAAATTGAAATTTTTGTATGAAAAACTTCTTTTGTTCATATCTCCTAAACTAAGCGTCCTAGAGCGAAAAGGACGATAATTCGTGACCACCCCAAAAAGTTGAAAAATCCACCCAAAACCTAAAAGAAATGAAATTTTTATATGAAAAACTTCTTTTGCCCATATCTCCTAAACTAAGCGTCCTAGAGCGAAAAGGACGATAATTCGTGACCACCCCCAAAAAGTTGAAAAATCCACCCAAAACCTTAGAAAATTGAAATTTTTATATGAAAAACTTCTTTTGCTCATATCTCCTTAAATATGCGTCCTAGAGCGAAATGGACGATAATTCGTGACCACCCCCAAAAAGTTTAAAAATCCACCCAAAACCTAAAAAAATTGAAATTTTTATATGAAAAACTTCTTTTCCCCATATCTCCTAAACTAAGCATCCTAGAGCGAAAAGGACGATAATTCGTGACCACCCCCAAAAAGTTGAAAAATCCACCCAAAACCTTAAAAAATTTAAATTTTTTTATGAAAAACTTCTTTTGTTCATATCTTCTAACTAAGCGTCCTAGAGCGAAAAGGACGATAATTCGTGACCACCCCCAAAAAGTTTAAAAATCCACCCAAAACCTAAAAAAAATTAAAATTTTTATATGAAAAACTTCTTTTGCCCATATCTCCTAAACTAAGCGTCCTAGAGCGAAAAGGACTTCAATTCGTGACCACCCCCAAAAAGTTGAAAAATCCACCCAAAACCTTAAAAAATTGAAATTTTTGTATGAGAAACTTCTTTTGTTCATATCTCCTAAACTAAGCGTCCTAGAGCGAAAAGGACGATAATTCGTGACCACCCCAAAAAGTTGAAAAATCCACCCAAAACATAAAAAAATTGAAATTTTTATATGAAAAACTTCTTTTGCCCATATCTCCTAAACTAAGCATCCTAGAGCGAAAAGGACGATAATTCGTGACCACCCCCAAAAAGTTGAAAAATCCACCCAAAACCTTAAAAAATTGAAATTTTTGTATGAAAAACTTCTTTTGTTCATATCTCCTAAACTAAGCGTCCTAGAGCGAAAAGGACGATAATTCCTGACCACCCCAAAAAGTTTAAAAATCCACCCAAAACCTTAAAAAATGAAATTTTTATATGAAAAACTTATTTTGCCCATATCTTCTAACTAAGCGTCCTAGAGCGAAAAGGACGATAATTCGTGACCACCCCCAAAAAGTTGAAAAATCCACCCAAAACCTAACAAAATTGAAATTTTTATATGAAAAACTTCTTTTGCCCATATCTCCTAAACTAAGCGTCCTAGAGCGAAAAGGACGATAATTCGTGACCACCCCCAAAAAGTTTAAAAATCCACCCAAAACCTAAAAAAATTGAAATTTTTATATGAAAAACTTATTTTGCCCATATCTCCTAAACTAAGCGTCCTAGAGCGAAAAGGACGATAATTCGTGACCACCCCAAAAAGTTGAAAAATCCACCCAAAACCCCAAAAAAATTGAAATTTTTATATGAAAAACTTCTTTTGCCCATATCTCCTAAACTAAGCATCCTAGAGCGAAAAGGACGATAATTCGTGACCACCCCCAAAAAGTTGAAAAATCCACCCAAAACCTTAAAAAATTGAAATTTTTGTATGAAAAACTTCTTTTGTTCATATCTCCTAAACTAAGCGTCCTAGAGCGAAAAGGACGATAATTCGTGACCACCCCAAAAAGTTGAAAAATCCACCCAAAACCTAAAAGAAATGAAATTTTTATATGAAAAACTTCTTTTGCCCATATCTCCTAAACTAAGCGTCCTAGAGCGAAAAGGACTTCAATTCGTGACCACCCCCAAAAAGTTGAAAAATCCACCCAAAACCTTAGAAAATTGAAATTTTTATATGAAAAACTTCTTTTGCTCATATCTCCTTAAATATGCGTCCTAGAGCGAAAAGGATTTCAATTCGTGACCACCCCCAAAAAGATGAAAAATCCACCCAAAACCTAAAAAAATTGAAATTTTTATATGAAAAACTTCTTTTGCCCATATCTCCTAAACTAAGCGTCCTAGAGCGAAAAGGACGATAATTCGTGACCACCCCCAAAAAGTTGAAAAATCCACCCAAAACCTAAAAAAAATTGAAATTTTTATATGAAAAACTTCTTTTGCCCATATCTCCTAAACTAAGCGTCCTAGAGCGAAAAGGACTTCAATTCGTGACCACCCCCAAAAAGTTGAAAAATCCACCCAAAACCTAAAAAAATTGAAATTTTTATATGAAAAACTTCTTTTGCCCATATCTCCTAAACTAAGCATCCTAGAGCGAAAAGGACGATAATTCGTGACCACCCCCAAAAAGTTGAAAAATCCACCCAAAACCTAAAAAAAATTAAATTTTTGTATGAAAAACTTCTTTTGTTCATATCTCCTAAACTAAGCGTCCTAGAGCGAAAAGGACGATAATTCGTGACCACCCCCAAAAAGTTGAAAAATCCACCCAAAACCTAAAAAAAATGAAATTTTTATATGAAAAACTTCTTTTGCCCATATCTCCTAAACTAAGCGTCCTAGAGCGAAAAGGACTTCAATTCGTGACCTCCCCCAAAAAGTTGAAAAATCCACCCAAAACTTTAAAAAATTGAAATTTTTATATGAAAAACTTCTTTTGCCCATATCTCCTAAACTAAGCGTCCTAGAGCGAAAAGGACGATAATTCGTGACCACCCCCAAAAAGTTGAAAAATCCACCCAAAACCTTAAAAAATTGAAATTTTTGTATGAGAAACTTCTTTTGTTCATATCTCCTAAACTAAGCGTCCTAGAGCGAAAAGGACGATAATTCGTGACCACCCCAAAAAGTTGAAAAATCCACCCAAAACCTAAAAAAATTGAAATTTTTATATGAAAAACTTCTTTTGCCCATATCTCCTAAACTAAGCATCCTAGAGCGAAAAGGACGATAATTCGTGACCACCCCCAAAAAGTTGAAAAATCCACCCAAAACCTTAAAAAATTGAAATTTTTGTATGAAAAACTTCTTTTGTTCATATCTCCTAAACTAAGCGTCCTAGAGCGAAAAGGACGATAATTCGTGACCACCCCAAAAAGTTGAAAAATCCACCCAAAACCTAAAAGAAATGAAATTTTTATATGAAAAACTTCTTTTGCCCATATCTCCTAAACTAAGCGTCCTAGAGCGAAAAGGACTTCAATTCGTGACCACCCCCAAAAAGTTGAAAAATCCACCCAAAACCTAAAAAAATTGAAATTTTTATATGAAAAACTTCTTTTGCCCATATCTCCTAAACTAAGCGTCCTAGAGCGAAAAGGACTTCAATTCGTGACCACCCCCAAAAAGTTGAAAAATCCACCCAAAACCTAAAAAAATTGAAATTTTTATATGAAAAACTTCTTTTGCCCATATCTCCTAAACTAAGCGTCCTAGAGCGAAAAGGACGATAATTCGTGACCACCCCCAAAAAGTTGAAAAATCCACCCAAAACCTAAAAAAATTGAAATTTTTATATGAAAAACTTCTTTTGCCCATATCTCCTAAACTAAGCGTCCTAGAGCGAAAAGGACGATAATTCGTGACCACCCCCAAAAAGTTGAAAAATCCACCTAAAACCTTAAAAAATTGAAATTTTTATATGAAAAACTTCTTTTGCCCATATCTCCTAAACTAAGCGTCCTAGAGCGAAAAAAACTTTTTTGCTCATATCTCCTTGAATATGCGTCCTAGAGCGAAAAGGATTTCAATTCGTGACCACCCCCAAAAAGTTTAAAAATCCACCCAAAACCTAAAAAAAATGAAATTTTTATATGAAAAACTTATTTTGCCCATATCTCCTAAACTAAGCGTCCTAGAGCGAAAAGGACGATAATTCGTGACCACCCCCAAAAAGTTGAAAAATCCACCCAAAACCTAAAAAAATTGAAATTTTTATATGAAAAACTTCTTTTGCCCATATCTCCTGAACTAAGCGTCCTAGAGCGAAAAGGACTTCAATTCGTGACCACCCCCAAAAAGTTGAAAAATCCACCCAAAACCTAAAAAAATTGAAATTTTTATATGAAAAACTTATTTTGCCCATATCTCCTAAACTAAGCGTCCTAGAGCGAAAAGGACGATAATTCGTGACCACCCCCAAAAAGTTGAAAAATCCACCCAAAACCTAAAAAAATTGAAATTTTTATATGAAAAACTTCTTTTGCCCATATCTCCTGAACTAAGCGTCCTAGAGCGAAAAGGACTTCAATTCGTGACCACCCCCAAAAAGTTGAAAAATCCACCCAAAACCTAAAAAAATTGAAATTTTTATATGAAAAACTTATTTTGCCCATATCTCCTAAACTAAGCGTCCTAGAGCGAAAAGGACGATAATTCGTGACCACCCCCAAAAAGTTTAAAAATCCACCCAAAACCTTAAAAAAATGAAATTTTTATATGAAAAACTTCTTTTGCCCATATCTCCAAAACTAAGCGTCCTAGAGCGAAAAGGACGATAATTCGTGACCACCCCCAAAAAGTTGAAAAATCCACCCAAAACTTTAAAAAATTGAAATTTTTATATGAAAAACTTCTTTTGCCCATATCTCCTAAACTAAGCGTCCTAGAGCGAAAAGGACTTCAATTCGTGACCACCCCCAAAAAGTTGAAAAATCCACCCAAAACTTTAAAAAATTGAAATTTTTATATGAAAAACTTCTTTTGCCCATATCTCCTAAACTAAGCGTCCTAGAGCGAAAAGGACTTCAATTCGTGACCACCCCCAAAAAGTTGAAAAATCCACCCAAAACCTAAAAAAATTTAAATTTTTATATGAAAAACTTCTTTTGCCCATATCTCCTAAACTAAGCGTCCTAGAGCGAAAAGGACTTCAATTCGTGACCACCCCCAAAAAGTTGAAAAATCCACCCAAAACTTTAAAAAATTGAAATTTTTATATGAAAAACTTCTTTTGCCCATATCTCCTAAACTAAGCGTCCTAGAGCGAAAAGGACTTCAATTCGTGACCACCCCCAAAAAGTTGAAAAATCCACCCAAAACTTTAAAAAATTGAAATTTTTATATGAAAAACTTCTTTTGCCCATATCTCCTAAACTAAGCGTCCTAGAGCGAAAAGGACTTCAATTCGTGACCACCCCCAAAAAGTTGAAAAATCCACCCAAAACCTAAAAAAATTGAAATTTTTATATGAAAAACTTCTTTTGCCCATATCTCCTAAACTAAGCGTCCTAGAGCGAAAAGGACGATAATTCGTGACCACCCCCAAAAAGTTGAAAAATCCACCCAAAACCTTAAAAAATTGAAATTTTTATATGAAAAACTTCTTTTGCCCATATCTCCTAAACTAAGCGTCCTAGAGCGAAAAAACTTTTTTGCTCATATCTCCTTAAATATGCGTCCTAGAGCGAAAAGGATTTCAATTCGTGACCACCCCCAAAAAGTTTAAAAATCCACCCAAAACCTATAAAAATTGAAATTTTTATATGAAAAACTTATTTTGCCCATATCTCCTAAACTAAGCGTCCTAGAGCGAAAAGGACGATAATTCGTGACCACCCCCAAAAAGTTTAAAAATCCACCCAAAACCTTAAAAAAATGAAATTTTTATATGAAAAACCTATTTTGCCCATATCTCCTAAACTAAGCGTCCTAGAGCGAAAAGGACGATAATTCGTGACCACCCCCAAAAAGTTGAAAAATCCACCCAAAACCTAAAAAAATTGAAATTTTTATATGAAAAACTTCTTTTGCCCATATCTCCTAAACTAAGCGTCCTAGAGCGAAAAGGACTTCAATTCGTGACCTCCCCCAAAAAGTTGAAAAATCCACCCAAAACTTTAAAAAATTGAAATTTTTATATGAAAAACTTCTTTTGCCCATATCTCCTAAACTAAGCGTCCTAGAGCGAAAAGGACGATAATTCGTGACCACCCCCAAAAAGTTGAAAAATCCACCCAAAACCTTAAAAAATTGAAATTTTTGTATGAGAAACTTCTTTTGTTCATATCTCCTAAACTAAGCGTCCTAGAGCGAAAAGGACGATAATTCGTGACCACCCCAAAAAGTTGAAAAATCCACCCAAAACCTAAAAAAATTGAAATTTTTATATGAAAAACTTCTTTTGCCCATATCTCCTAAACTAAGCATCCTAGAGCGAAAAGGACGATAATTCGTGACCACCCCCAAAAAGTTGAAAAATCCACCCAAAACCTTAAAAAATTGAAATTTTTGTATGAAAAACATCTTTTGTTCATATCTCCTAAACTAAGCGTCCTAGAGCGAAAAGGACGATAATTCGTGACCACCCCAAAAAGATGAAAAATCCACCCAAAACCTAAAAGAAATGAAATTTTTATATGAAAAACTTCTTTTGCCCATATCTCCTAAACTAAGCGTCCTAGAGCGAAAAGGACTTCAATTCGTGACCACCTCCAAAAAGTTGAAAAATCCACCCAAAACTTTAAAAAATTGAAATTTTTATATGAAAAACTTCTTTTGCCCATATCTCCTAAACTAAGCGTCCTAGAGCGAAAAGGACTTCAATTCGTGACCACCCCCAAAAAGTTTAAAAATCCACCCAAAACTTTAAAAAATTGAAATTTTTATATGAAAAACTTCTTTTGCCCATATCTCCTAAACTAAGCGTCCTAGAGCGAAAAGGACTTCAATTCGTGACCACCCCCAAAAAGTTGAAAAATCCACCCAAAACCTAACAAAATTGAAATTTTTATATGAAAAACTTCTTTTGCCCATATCTCCTAAACTAAGCGTCCTAGAGCGAAAAGGACGATAATTCGTGACCACCCCCAAAAAGTTTAAAAATCCACCCAAAACCTAAAAAAATTGAAATTTTTATATGAAAAACTTATTTTGCCCATATCTCCTAAACTAAGCGTCCTAGAGCGAAAAGGACGATAATTCGTGACCACCCCAAAAAGTTGAAAAATCCACCCAAAACCCCAAAAAAATTGAAATTTTTATATGAAAAACTTCTTTTGCCCATATCTCCTAAACTAAGCATCCTAGAGCGAAAAGGACGATAATTCGTGACCACCCCCAAAAAGTTGAAAAATCCACCCAAAACCTTAAAAAATTGAAATTTTTGTATGAAAAACTTCTTTTGTTCATATCTCCTAAACTAAGCGTCCTAGAGCGAAAAGGACGATAATTCGTGACCACCCCAAAAAGTTGAAAAATCCACCCAAAACCTAAAAGAAATGAAATTTTTATATGAAAAACTTCTTTTGCCCATATCTCCTAAACTAAGCGTCCTAGAGCGAAAAGGACTTCAATTCGTGACCACCCCCAAAAAGTTGAAAAATCCACCCAAAACCTTAGAAAATTGAAATTTTTATATGAAAAACTTCTTTTGCTCATATCTCCTTAAATATGCGTCCTAGAGCGAAAAGGATTTCAATTCGTGACCACCCCCAAAAAGATGAAAAATCCACCCAAAACCTAAAAAAATTGAAATTTTTATATGAAAAACTTCTTTTGCCCATATCTCCTAAACTAAGCGTCCTAGAGCGAAAAGGACGATAATTCGTGACCACCCCCAAAAAGTTGAAAAATCCACCCAAAACCTAAAAAAAATTGAAATTTTTATATGAAAAACTTCTTTTGCCCATATCTCCTAAACTAAGCGTCCTAGAGCGAAAAGGACTTCAATTCGTGACCACCCCCAAAAAGTTGAAAAATCCACCCAAAACCTAAAAAAATTGAAATTTTTATATGAAAAACTTCTTTTGCCCATATCTCCTAAACTAAGCATCCTAGAGCGAAAAGGACGATAATTCGTGACCACCCCCAAAAAGTTGAAAAATCCACCCAAAACCTAAAAAAAATTAAATTTTTGTATGAAAAACTTCTTTTGTTCATATCTCCTAAACTAAGCGTCCTAGAGCGAAAAGGACGATAATTCGTGACCACCCCCAAAAAGTTGAAAAATCCACCCAAAACCTAAAAAAAATGAAATTTTTATATGAAAAACTTCTTTTGCCCATATCTCCTAAACTAAGCGTCCTAGAGCGAAAAGGACTTCAATTCGTGACCTCCCCCAAAAAGTTGAAAAATCCACCCAAAACTTTAAAAAATTGAAATTTTTATATGAAAAACTTCTTTTGCCCATATCTCCTAAACTAAGCGTCCTAGAGCGAAAAGGACGATAATTCGTGACCACCCCCAAAAAGTTGAAAAATCCACCCAAAACCTTAAAAAATTGAAATTTTTGTATGAGAAACTTCTTTTGTTCATATCTCCTAAACTAAGCGTCCTAGAGCGAAAAGGACGATAATTCGTGACCACCCCAAAAAGTTGAAAAATCCACCCAAAACCTAAAAAAATTGAAATTTTTATATGAAAAACTTCTTTTGCCCATATCTCCTAAACTAAGCATCCTAGAGCGAAAAGGACGATAATTCGTGACCACCCCCAAAAAGTTGAAAAATCCACCCAAAACCTTAAAAAATTGAAATTTTTGTATGAAAAACTTCTTTTGTTCATATCTCCTAAACTAAGCGTCCTAGAGCGAAAAGGACGATAATTCGTGACCACCCCAAAAAGTTGAAAAATCCACCCAAAACCTAAAAGAAATGAAATTTTTATATGAAAAACTTCTTTTGCCCATATCTCCTAAACTAAGCGTCCTAGAGCGAAAAGGACTTCAATTCGTGACCACCCCCAAAAAGTTGAAAAATCCACCCAAAACCTAAAAAAATTGAAATTTTTATATGAAAAACTTCTTTTGCCCATATCTCCTAAACTAAGCGTCCTAGAGCGAAAAGGACTTCAATTCGTGACCACCCCCAAAAAGTTGAAAAATCCACCCAAAACCTAAAAAAATTGAAATTTTTATATGAAAAACTTCTTTTGCCCATATCTCCTAAACTAAGCGTCCTAGAGCGAAAAGGACGATAATTCGTGACCACCCCCAAAAAGTTGAAAAATCCACCCAAAACCTAAAAAAATTGAAATTTTTATATGAAAAACTTCTTTTGCCCATATCTCCTAAACTAAGCGTCCTAGAGCGAAAAGGACGATAATTCGTGACCACCCCCAAAAAGTTGAAAAATCCACCTAAAACCTTAAAAAATTGAAATTTTTATATGAAAAACTTCTTTTGCCCATATCTCCTAAACTAAGCGTCCTAGAGCGAAAAAAACTTTTTTGCTCATATCTCCTTGAATATGCGTCCTAGAGCGAAAAGGATTTCAATTCGTGACCACCCCCAAAAAGTTTAAAAATCCACCCAAAACCTAAAAAAAATGCAATTTTTATATGAAAAACTTATTTTGCCCATATCTCCTAAACTAAGCGTCCTAGAGCGAAAAGGACGATAATTCGTGACCACCCCCAAAAAGTTGAAAAATCCACCCAAAACCTAAAAAAATTGAAATTTTTATATGAAAAACTTCTTTTGCCCATATCTCCTGAACTAAGCGTCCTAGAGCGAAAAGGACTTCAATTCGTGACCACCCCCAAAAAGTTGAAAAATCCACCCAAAACCTAAAAAAATTGAAATTTTTATATGAAAAACTTATTTTGCCCATATCTCCTAAACTAAGCGTCCTAGAGCGAAAAGGACGATAATTCGTGACCACCCCCAAAAAGTTGAAAAATCCACCCAAAACCTAAAAAAATTGAAATTTTTATATGAAAAACTTCTTTTGCCCATATCTCCTGAACTAAGCGTCCTAGAGCGAAAAGGACTTCAATTCGTGACCACCCCCAAAAAGTTGAAAAATCCACCCAAAACCTAAAAAAATTGAAATTTTTATATGAAAAACTTATTTTGCCCATATCTCCTAAACTAAGCGTCCTAGAGCGAAAAGGACGATAATTCGTGACCACCCCCAAAAAGTTTAAAAATCCACCCAAAACCTTAAAAAAATGAAATTTTTATATGAAAAACTTCTTTTGCCCATATCTCCAAAACTAAGCGTCCTAGAGCGAAAAGGACGATAATTCGTGACCACCCCCAAAAAGTTGAAAAATCCACCCAAAACTTTAAAAAATTGAAATTTTTATATGAAAAACTTCTTTTGCCCATATCTCCTAAACTAAGCGTCCTAGAGCGAAAAGGACTTCAATTCGTGACCACCCCCAAAAAGTTGAAAAATCCACCCAAAACTTTAAAAAATTGAAATTTTTATATGAAAAACTTCTTTTGCCCATATCTCCTAAACTAAGCGTCCTAGAGCGAAAAGGACTTCAATTCGTGACCACCCCCAAAAAGTTGAAAAATCCACCCAAAACCTAAAAAAATTTAAATTTTTATATGAAAAACTTCTTTTGCCCATATCTCCTAAACTAAGCGTCCTAGAGCGAAAAGGACTTCAATTCGTGACCACCCCCAAAAAGTTGAAAAATCCACCCAAAACTTTAAAAAATTGAAATTTTTATATGAAAAACTTCTTTTGCCCATATCTCCTAAACTAAGCGTCCTAGAGCGAAAAGGACTTCAATTCGTGACCACCCCCAAAAAGTTGAAAAATCCACCCAAAACTTTAAAAAATTGAAATTTTTATATGAAAAACTTCTTTTGCCCATATCTCCTAAACTAAGCGTCCTAGAGCGAAAAGGACTTCAATTCGTGACCACCCCCAAAAAGTTGAAAAATCCACCCAAAACCTAAAAAAATTGAAATTTTTATATGAAAAACTTCTTTTGCCCATATCTCCTAAACTAAGCGTCCTAGAGCGAAAAGGACGATAATTCGTGACCACCCCCAAAAAGTTGAAAAATCCACCCAAAACCTTAAAAAATTGAAATTTTTATATGAAAAACTTCTTTTGCCCATATCTCCTAAACTAAGCGTCCTAGAGCGAAAAAACTTTTTTGCTCATATCTCCTTAAATATGCGTCCTAGAGCGAAAAGGATTTCAATTCGTGACCACCCCCAAAAAGTTTAAAAATCCACCCAAAACCTATAAAAATTGAAATTTTTATATGAAAAACTTATTTTGCCCATATCTCCTAAACTAAGCGTCCTAGAGCGAAAAGGACGATAATTCGTGACCACCCCCAAAAAGTTTAAAAATCCACCCAAAACCTTAAAAAAATGAAATTTTTATATGAAAAACCTATTTTGCCCATATCTCCTAAACTAAGCGTCCTAGAGCGAAAAGGACGATAATTCGTGACCACCCCCAAAAAGTTGAAAAATCCACCCAAAACCTAAAAAAATTGAAATTTTTATATGAAAAACTTCTTTTGCCCATATCTCCTAAACTAAGCGTCCTAGAGCGAAAAGGACTTCAATTCGTGACCTCCCCCAAAAAGTTGAAAAATCCACCCAAAACTTTAAAAAATTGAAATTTTTATATGAAAAACTTCTTTTGCCCATATCTCCTAAACTAAGCGTCCTAGAGCGAAAAGGACGATAATTCGTGACCACCCCCAAAAAGTTGAAAAATCCACCCAAAACCTTAAAAAATTGAAATTTTTGTATGAGAAACTTCTTTTGTTCATATCTCCTAAACTAAGCGTCCTAGAGCGAAAAGGACGATAATTCGTGACCACCCCAAAAAGTTGAAAAATCCACCCAAAACCTAAAAAAATTGAAATTTTTATATGAAAAACTTCTTTTGCCCATATCTCCTAAACTAAGCATCCTAGAGCGAAAAGGACGATAATTCGTGACCACCCCCAAAAAGTTGAAAAATCCACCCAAAACCTTAAAAAATTGAAATTTTTGTATGAAAAACATCTTTTGTTCATATCTCCTAAACTAAGCGTCCTAGAGCGAAAAGGACGATAATTCGTGACCACCCCAAAAAGATGAAAAATCCACCCAAAACCTAAAAGAAATGAAATTTTTATATGAAAAACTTCTTTTGCCCATATCTCCTAAACTAAGCGTCCTAGAGCGAAAAGGACTTCAATTCGTGACCACCTCCAAAAAGTTGAAAAATCCACCCAAAACTTTAAAAAATTGAAATTTTTATATGAAAAACTTCTTTTGCCCATATCTCCTAAACTAAGCGTCCTAGAGCGAAAAGGACTTCAATTCGTGACCACCCCCAAAAAGTTGAAAAATCCACCCAAAACTTTAAAAAATTGAAATTTTTATATGAAAAACTTCTTTTGCCCATATCTCCAAAACTAAGCGTCCTAGAGCGAAAAGGACGATAATTCGTGACCACCCCCAAAAAGTTGAAAAATCCACCCAAAACCTTAAAAAATTGAAATTTTTGTATGAAAAACTTCTTTTGTTCATATCTCCTAAACTAAGCGTCCTAGAGCGAAAAGGACGATAATTCGTGACCACCCCAAAAAGTTGAAAAATCCACCCAAAACCTAAAAGAAATGAAATTTTTATATGAAAAACTTCTTTTGCCCATATCTCCTAAACTAAGCGTCCTAGAGCGAAAAGGACTTCAATTCGTGACCACCCCCAAAAAGTTGAAAAATCCACCCAAAACTTTAAAAAATTGAAATTTTTATATGAAAAACTTCTTTTGCCCATATCTCCTAAACTAAGCGTCCTAGAGCGAAAAGGACTTCAATTCGTGACCACCCCCAAAAAGTTGAAAAATCCACCCAAAACTTTAAAAAATTGAAATTTTTATATGAAAAACTTCTTTTGCCCATATCTCCTAAACTAAGCGTCCTAGAGCGAAAAGGACTTCAATTCGTGACCACCCCCAAAAAGTTGAAAAATCCACCCAAAACCTAAAAAATTTGAAATTTTTATATGAAAAACTTCTTTTGCCCATATCTCCTAAACTAAGCGTCCTAGAGCGAAAAGGACGATAATTCGTGACCACCCCCAAAAAGTTAAAAAATCCACCCAA
Source organism: Haematobia irritans (assembly GCF_050003625.1). Lineage (NCBI taxonomy): Eukaryota > Metazoa > Arthropoda > Insecta > Diptera > Muscidae > Haematobia > Haematobia irritans. The sequence continues at coordinate 184,707,334 of NC_134397.1, read as the reverse complement.
AACCTTAAAAAATTGAAATTTTTATATGAAAAACTTCTTTTGCCCATATCTCCTAAACTAAGCGTCCTAGAGCGAAAAAACTTTTTTGCTCATATCTCCTTAAATATGCGTCCTAGAGCGAAAAGGATTTCAATTCGTGACCACCCCCAAAAAGTTTAAAAATCCACCCAAAACCTAAAAAAATTGAAATTTTTATATGAAAAACTTATTTTGCCCATATCTCCTAAACTAAGCGTCCTAGAGCGAAAAGGACGATAATTCGTGACCACCCCCAAAAAGTTTAAAAATCCACCCAAAACCTTAAAAAAATGAAATTTTTATATGAAAAACCTATTTTGCCCATATCTCCTAAACTAAGCGTCCTAGAGCGAAAAGGACGATAATTCGTGACCACCCCCAAAAAGTTGAAAAATCCACCCAAAACCTAAAAAAATTGAAATTTTTATATGAAAAACTTCTTTAGCCCATATCTCCTGAACTAAGCGTCCTAGAGCGAAAAGGACTTCAATTCGTGACCACCCCCAAAAAGTTGAAAAATCCACCCAAAACCTAAAAAAATTGAAATTTTTATATGAAAAACTTCTTTTGCCCATATCTCCTAAACTAAGCATCCTAGAGCGAAAAGGACGATAATTCGTGACCACCCCCAAAAAGTTGAAAAATCCACCCAAACCCTTAAAAAATTGAAATTTTTGTATGAAAAACTTCGTTTGTTCATATCTCCTAAACTAAGCGTCCTAGAGCGACAAGGACGATAATTCGTGACCACCCCCAAAAAGTTGAAAAATCCACCCAAAACCTAAAAAAATGAAATTTTTATATGAAAAACTTCTTTTGCCCATATCTCCTAAACTAAGCGTCCTAGAGCGAAAAGGACTTCAATTCGTGACCACCCCCAAAAAGTTGAAAAATCCACCCAAAACCTAAAAAAATTGAAATTTTTATATGAAAAACTTCTTTTGCCCATATCTCCTAAACTAAGCATCCTAGAGCGAAAAGGACGATAATTCGTGACCACCCCCAAAAAGTTGAAAAATCCACCCAAACCCTTAAAAAATTGAAATTTTTGTATGAAAAACTTCGTTTGTTCATATCTCCTAAACTAAGCGTCCTAGAGCGACAAGGACGATAATTCGTGACCACCCCCAAAAAGTTGAAAAATCCACCCAAAACCTAAAAAAAATGAAATTTTTATATGAAAAACTTCTTTTGCCCATATCTCCTAAACTAAGCGTCCTAGAGCGAAAAGGACTTCAATTCGTGACCACCCCCAAAAAGTTGAAAAATCCACCCAAAACCTAAAAAAATTGAAATTTTTATATGAAAAACTTCTTTTGCCCATATCTCCTAAACTAAGCATCCTAGAGCGAAAAGGACGATAATTCGTGACCACCCCCAAAAAGTTGAAAAATCCACCCAAAACCTAAAAAAAATGAAATTTTTATATGAAAAACTTCTTTTGCCCATATCTCCTAAACTAAGCGTCCTATAGCGAAAAGGACTTCAATTCGTGACCTCCCCCAAAAAGTTGAAAAATCCACCCAAAACTTTAAAAAACTGAAATTTTTATATGAAAACTTCTTTTGCCCATATCTCCTAAACTAAGCGTCCTAGAGCGAAAAGGACGATAATTCGTGACCACCCCCAAAAAGTTGAAAAATCCACCCAAAACCTTAAAAAATTGAAATTTTTGTATGAGAAACTTCTTTTGTTCATATCTCCTAAACTAAGCGTCCTAGAGCGAAAAGGACGATAATTCGTGACCACCCCCAAAAAGTTGAAAAATCCACCCAAAACATTAAAAAATTGAAATTTTTGTATGAAAAACTTCTTTTGCCCATATCTCCTAAACTAAGCATCCTAGAGCGAAAAGGACGATAATTCGTGACCACCCCCAAAAAGTTGAAAAATCCACCCAAAACCTAAAAGAAATGAAATTTTTATATGAAAAACTTCTTTTGCCCATATCTCCTAAACTAAGCGTCCTAGAGCGAAAAGGACTTCAATTCGTGACCACCCCCAAAAAGTTGAAAAATCCACCCAAAACTTTAAAAAATTGAAATTTTTATATGAAAAACTTCTTTTGCCCATATCTCCTAAACTAAGCGTCCTAGAGCGAAAAGGACTTCAATTCGTGACCACCCCCAAAAAGTTGAAAAATCCACCCAAAACTTTAAAAAATTGAAATTTTTATATGAAAAACTTCTTTTGCCCATATCTCCTAATCTAAGCGTCCTAGAGCGAAAAGGACGATAATTCGTGACCACCCCCAAAAAGTTGAAAAATCCACCCAAAACTTTAAAAAATTGAAATTTTTATATGAAAAACTTCTTTTGCCCATATCTCCTAAACTAAGCGTCCTAGAGCGAAAAGGACTTCAATTCGTGACCACCCCCAAAAAGTTGAAAAATCCACCCAAAACCTAAAAAAATTGAAATTTTTATATGAAAAACTTCTTTTGCCCATATCTCCTAAACTAAGCGTCCTAGAGCGAAAAGGACGATAATTCGTGACCACCCCCAAAAAGTTGAAAAATCCACCCAAAACCTTAAAAAATTGAAATTTTTATATGAAAAACTTCTTTTGCCCATATCTCCTAAACTAAGCGTCCTAGAGCGAAAAAACTTTTATGCTCATATCTCCTTAAATATGCGTCCTAGAGCGAAAAGGATTTCAATTCGTGACCACCCCCAAAAAGTTAAAAAATCCACCCAAAACCTAAAAAAATTGAAATTTTTATATGAAAAACTTATTTTGCCCATATCTCCTAAACTAAGCGTCCTAGAGCGAAAAGGACGATAATTCGTGACCACCCCCAAAAAGTTTAAAAATCCACCCAAAACCTTAAAAAAATGAAATTTTTATATGAAAAACCTATTTTGCATATATCTCCTAAACTAAGCGTCCTAGAGCGAAAAGGACGATAATTCGTCACCACCCCCAAAAAGTTGAAAAATCCATCCAAAACCTAAAAAAATTGAAATTTTTATATGAAAAACTTCTTTTGCCCATATCTCCTGAACTAAGCGTCCTAGAGCGAAAAGGACTTCAATTCGTGACCACCCCCAAAAAGTTGAAAAATCCACCCAAAACCTAAAAAAATTGAAATTTTTATATGAAAAACTTCTTTTGCCCATATCTCCTAAACTAAGCATCCTAGAGCGAAAAGGACGATAATTCTTGACCACCCCCAAAAAGTTGAAAAATCCACCCAAACCCTTAAAAAATTGAAATTTTGGTATGAAAAACTTCGTTTGTTCATATCTCCTAAACTAAGCGTCCTAGAGCGACAAGGACGATAATTCGTGACCAACCCAAAAAAGTTGAAAAATCCACCCAAAACCTAAAAAAAATGAAATTTTTATATGAAAAACTTCTTTTGCCCATATCTCCTAAACTAAGCGTCCTAGAGCGAAAAGGACTTCAATTCGTGACCACCCCCAAAAAGTTGAAAAATCCACCCAAAACCTAAAAAAATTGAAATTTTTATATGAAAAACTTCTTTTGCCCATATCTCCAAAACTAAGCATCCTAGAGCGAAAAGGACGATAATTCGTGACCACCCCCAAAAAGTTGCAAAATCCACCCACAAAATAAAAAAATCGAAATTTTTATATGAAAAACTTCTTTTGCCCATATCTCCTAAACTAAGCGTCCTAGAGCGAAAAGGACGATAATTCGTGACCACCCCCAAAAAGTTGAAAAATCCACCCAAAACCTAAAAAAAATGAAATTTTTATATGAAAAACTTCTTTTGCCCATATCTCCTAAACTAAGCGTCCTAGAGCGAAAAGGACTTCAATTCGTGACCACCCCCAAAAAGTTGAAAAATCCACCCAAAACCTAAAAAAATTGAAATTTTTATATGAAAAACTTCTTTTGCCCATATCTCCTAAACTAAGCATCCTAGAGCGAAAAGGACGATAATTCGTGACCACCCCCAAAAAGTTGAAAAATCCACCCAAAACCTAAAAAAATTTAAATTTTTGTATGAAAAACTTCTTTTGTTCATATCTCCTAAACTAAGCGTCCTAGAGCGAAAAGGACGATAATTCGTGACCACCCCCAAAAAGTTGAAAAATCCACCCAAAACCTAAAAAAAATGAAATTTTTATATGAAAAACTTCTTTTGCCCATATCTCCTAAACTAAGCGTCCTAGAGCGAAAAGGACTTCAATTCGTGACCTCCCCCAAAAAGTTGAAAAATCCACCCAAAACTTTAAAAAATTGAAATTTTTATATGAAAAACTTCTTTTGCCCATATCTCCTAAACTAAGCGTCCTAGAGCGAAAAGGACGATAATTCTTGACCACCCCCAAAAAGTTGAAAAATCCACCCAAACCCTTAAAAAATTGAAATTTTGGTATGAAAAACTTCGTTTGTTCATATCTCCTAAACTAAGCGTCCTAGAGCGACAAGGACGATAATTCGTGACCAACCCAAAAAAGTTGAAAAATCCACCCAAAACCTAAAAAAAATGAAATTTTTATATGAAAAACTTCTTTTGCCCATATCTCCTAAACTAAGCGTCCTAGAGCGAAAAGGACTTCAATTCGTGACCACCCCCAAAAAGTTGAAAAATCCACCCAAAACCTAAAAAAATTGAAATTTTTATATGAAAAACTTCTTTTGCCCATATCTCCAAAACTAAGCATCCTAGAGCGAAAAGGACGATAATTCGTGACCACCCCCAAAAAGTTGCAAAATCCACCCACAAAATAAAAAAATCGAAATTTTTATATGAAAAACTTCTTTTGCCCATATCTCCTAAACTAAGCGTCCTAGAGCGAAAAGGACGATAATTCGTGACCACCCCCAAAAAGTTGAAAAATCCACCCAAAACCTAAAAAAAATGAAATTTTTATATGAAAAACTTCTTTTGCCCATATCTCCTAAACTAAGCGTCCTATAGCGAAAAGGACTTCAATTCGTGACCTCCCCCAAAAAGTTGAAAAATCCACCCAAAACTTTAAAAAACTGATATTTTTATATGAAAACTTCTTTTGCCCATATCTCCTAAACTAAGCGTCCTAGAGCGAAAAGGACGATAATTCGTGACCACCCCCAAAAAGTTGAAAAATCCACCCAAAACCTAAAAAAATTGAAATTTTTATATGAAAAACTTCTTTTGCCCATATCTCCTAAACTAAGCATCCTAGAGCGAAAAGGACGATAATTCGTGACCACCCCCAAAAAGTTGAAAAATCCACCCAAAACCTAAAAAAAATGAAATTTTTATATGAAAAACTTCTTTTGCCCATATCTCCTAAACTAAGCGTCCTATAGCGAAAAGGACTTCAATTCGTGACCTCCCCCAAAAAGTTGAAAAATCCACCCAAAACTTTAAAAAACTGAAATTTTTATATGAAAACTTCTTTTGCCCATATCTCCTAAACTAAGCGTCCTAGAGCGAAAAGGACGATAATTCGTGACCACCCCCAAAAAGTTGAAAAATCCACCCAAAACCTTAAAAAATTGAAATTTTTGTATGAGAAACTTCTTTTGTTCATATCTCCTAAACTAAGCGTCCTAGAGCGAAAAGGACGATAATTCGTGACCACCCCCAAAAAGTTGAAAAATCCACCCAAAACATTAAAAAATTGAAATTTTTGTATGAAAAACTTCTTTTGCCCATATCTCCTAAACTAAGCATCCTAGAGCGAAAAGGACGATAATTCGTGACCACCCCCAAAAAGTTGAAAAATCCACCCAAAACCTAAAAGAAATGAAATTTTTATATGAAAAACTTCTTTTGCCCATATCTCCTAAACTAAGCGTCCTAGAGCGAAAAGGACTTCAATTCGTGACCACCCCCAAAAAGTTGAAAAATCCACCCAAAACTTTAAAAAATTGAAATTTTTATATGAAAAACTTCTTTTGCCCATATCTCCTAAACTAAGCGTCCTAGAGCGAAAAGGACTTCAATTCGTGACCACCCCCAAAAAGTTGAAAAATCCACCCAAAACTTTAAAAAATTGAAATTTTTATATGAAAAACTTCTTTTGCCCATATCTCCTAATCTAAGCGTCCTAGAGCGAAAAGGACGATAATTCGTGACCACCCCCAAAAAGTTGAAAAATCCACCCAAAACTTTAAAAAATTGAAATTTTTATATGAAAAACTTCTTTTGCCCATATCTCCTAAACTAAGCGTCCTAGAGCGAAAAGGACTTCAATTCGTGACCACCCCCAAAAAGTTGAAAAATCCACCCAAAACCTAAAAAAATTGAAATTTTTATATGAAAAACTTCTTTTGCCCATATCTCCTAAACTAAGCGTCCTAGAGCGAAAAGGACGATAATTCGTGACCACCCCCAAAAAGTTGAAAAATCCACCCAAAACCTTAAAAAATTGAAATTTTTATATGAAAAACTTCTTTTGCCCATATCTCCTAAACTAAGCGTCCTAGAGCGAAAAAACTTTTATGCTCATATCTCCTTAAATATGCGTCCTAGAGCGAAAAGGATTTCAATTCGTGACCACCCCCAAAAAGTTAAAAAATCCACCCAAAACCTAAAAAAATTGAAATTTTTATATGAAAAACTTATTTTGCCCATATCTCCTAAACTAAGCGTCCTAGAGCGAAAAGGACGATAATTCGTGACCACCCCCAAAAAGTTTAAAAATCCACCCAAAACCTTAAAAAAATGAAATTTTTATATGAAAAACCTATTTTGCCCATATCTCCTAAACTAAGCGTCCTAGAGCGAAAAGGACGATAATTCGTCACCACCCCCAAAAAGTTGAAAAATCCACCCAAAACCTAAAAAAATTGAAATTTTTATATGAAAAACTTCTTTTGCCCATATCTCCTGAACTAAGCGTCCTAGAGCGAAAAGGACTTCAATTCGTGACCACCCCCAAAAAGTTGAAAAATCCACCCAAAACCTAAAAAAATTGAAATTTTTATATGAAAAACTTCTTTTGCCCATATCTCCTAAACTAAGCATCCTAGAGCGAAAAGGACGATAATTCTTGACCACCCCCAAAAAGTTGAAAAATCCACCCAAACCCTTAAAAAATTGAAATTTTGGTATGAAAAACTTCGTTTGTTCATATCTCCTAAACTAAGCGTCCTAGAGCGACAAGGACGATAATTCGTGACCAACCCAAAAAAGTTGAAAAATCCACCCAAAACCTAAAAAAAATGAAATTTTTATATGAAAAACTTCTTTTGCCCATATCTCCTAAACTAAGCGTCCTAGAGCGAAAAGGACTTCAATTCGTGACCACCCCCAAAAAGTTGAAAAATCCACCCAAAACCTAAAAAAATTGAAATTTTTATATGAAAAACTTCTTTTGCCCATATCTCCAAAACTAAGCATCCTAGAGCGAAAAGGACGATAATTCGTGACCACCCCCAAAAAGTTGCAAAATCCACCCACAAAATAAAAAAATCGAAATTTTTATATGAAAAACTTCTTTTGCCCATATCTCCTAAACTAAGCGTCCTAGAGCGAAAAGGACGATAATTCGTGACCACCCCCAAAAAGTTGAAAAATCCACCCAAAACCTAAAAAAAATGAAATTTTTATATGAAAAACTTCTTTTGCCCATATCTCCTAAACTAAGCGTCCTAGAGCGAAAAGGACTTCAATTCGTGACCACCCCCAAAAAGTTGAAAAATCCACCCAAAACCTAAAAAAATTGAAATTTTTATATGAAAAACTTCTTTTGCCCATATCTCCTAAACTAAGCATCCTAGAGCGAAAAGGACGATAATTCGTGACCACCCCCAAAAAGTTGAAAAATCCACCCAAAACCTAAAAAAATTTAAATTTTTGTATGAAAAACTTCTTTTGTTCATATCTCCTAAACTAAGCGTCCTAGAGCGAAAAGGACGATAATTCGTGACCACCCCCAAAAAGTTGAAAAATCCACCCAAAACCTAAAAAAAATGAAATTTTTATATGAAAAACTTCTTTTGCCCATATCTCCTAAACTAAGCGTCCTAGAGCGAAAAGGACTTCAATTCGTGACCTCCCCCAAAAAGTTGAAAAATCCACCCAAAACTTTAAAAAATTGAAATTTTTATATGAAAAACTTCTTTTGCCCATATCTCCTAAACTAAGCGTCCTAGAGCGAAAAGGACGATAATTCGTGACCACCCCCAAAAAGTTGAAAAATCCACCTAAAACCTTAAAAAATTGAAATTTTTGTATGTGAAACTTCTTTTGTTCATATCTCCTAAACTAAGCGTCCTAGAGCGAAAAGGACGATAATTCGTGACCACCCCCAAAAAGTTGAAAAATCCACCCAAAACATTAAAAAATTGAAATTTTTGTATGAAAAACTTCTTTTGCCCATATCTCCTAAACTAAGCATCCTAGAGCGAAAAGGACGATAATTCGTGACCACCCCCAAAAAGTTGAAAAATCCACCCAAAACCTAAAAGAAATGAAATTTTTATATGAAAAACTTCTTTTGCCCATATCTCCTAAACTAAGCGTCCTAGAGCGAAAAGGACTTTAATTCGTGACCACCCCCAAAAAGTTGAAAAATCCACCCAAAACTTTAAAAAATTGAAATTTTTATATGAAAAACTTCTTTTGCCCATATCTCCTAAACTAAGCGTCCTAGAGCGAAAAGGACTTCAATTCGTGACCACCCCCAAAAAGTTGAAAAATCCACCCAAAACCTAAAAAAATTGAAATTTTTATATGAAAAACTTCTTTTGCCCATATCTCCTAAACTAAGCGTCCTAGAGCGAAAAGGACGATAATTCGTGACCACCCCCAAAAAGTTGAAAAATCCACCCAAAACCTTAAAAAATTGAAATTTTTATATGAAAAACTTCTTTTGCCCATATCTCCTAAACTAAGCGTCCTAGAGCGAAAAAACTTTTTTGCTCATATCTCCTTAAATATGCGTCCTAGAGCGAAAAGGATTTCAATTCGTGACCACCCCCAAAAAGTTTAAAAATCCACCCAAAACCTAAAAAAATTGAAATTTTTATATGAAAAACTTATTTTGCCCATATCTCCTAAACTAAGCGTCCTAGAGCGAAAAGGACGATAATTCGTGACCACCCCCAAAAAGTTTAAAAATCCACCCAAAACCTTAAAAAAATGAAATTTTTATATGAAAAACCTATTTTGCCCATATCTCCTAAACTAAGCGTCCTAGAGCGAAAAGGACGATAATTCGTCACCACCCCCAAAAAGTTGAAAAATCCACCCAAAACCTAAAAAAATTGAAATTTTTATATGAAAAACTTCTTTTGCCCATATCTCCTGAACTAAGCGTCCTAGAGCGAAAAGGACTTCAATTCGTGACCACCCCCAAAAAGTTGAAAAATCCACCCAAAACCTAAAAAAATTGAAATTTTTATATGAAAAACTTCTTTTGCCCATATCTCCTAAACTAAGCATCCTAGAGCGAAAAGGACGATAATTCGTGACCACCCCCAAAAAGTTGAAAAATCCACCCAAACCCTTAAAAAATTGAAATTTTTGTATGAAAAACTTCGTTTGTTCATATCTCCTAAACTAAGCGTCCTAGAGCGACAAGGACGATAATTCGTGACCACCCCCAAAAAGTTGAAAAATCCACCCAAAACCTAAAAAAATGAAATTTTTATATGAAAAACTTCTTTTGCCCATATCTCCTAAACTAAGCGTCCTAGAGCGAAAAGGACTTCAATTCGTGACCACCCCCAAAAAGTTGAAAAATCCACCCAAAACCTAAAAAAATTGAAATTTTTATATGAAAAACTTCTTTTGCCCATATCTCCAAAACTAAGCATCCTAGAGCGAAAAGGACGATAATTCGTGACCACCCCCAAAAAGTTGCAAAATCCACCCAAAAAATAAAAAAATCGAAATTTTTATATGAAAAACTTCTTTTGCCCATATCTCCTAAACTAAGCGTCCTAGAGCGAAAAGGACGATAATTCGTGACCACGCCCAAAGAGATGAAAAATCCACCCAAAACCTTAGAAAATTGAAATTTTTATATGAAAAACTTCTTTTGCTCATATCTCCTTAAATATGCGTCCTAGAGCGAAAAGGATTTCAATTCGTGACCACCCCCAAAAAGATGAAAAATCCACCCAAAACCTAAAAAAAATTGAAATTTTTATATGAAAAACTTCTTTTGCCCATATCTCCTAAACTAAGCGTCCTAGAGCGAAAAGGACGATAATTCGTGACCACCCCCAAAAAGTTGAAAAATCCACCCAAAACCTAAAAAAAATTGAAATTTTTATATGAAAAACTTCTTTTGGCCATATCTCCTAAACTAAGCGTCCTAGAGCGAAAAGGACTTCAATTCGTGACCACCCCCAAAAAGTTGAAAAATCCACCCAAAACCTAAAAAAATTGAAATTTTTATATGAAAAACTCCTTTGGCCCATATCTCCTAAACTAAGCATCCTAGAGCGAAAAGGACGATAATTCGTGACCACCCCCAAAAAGTTGAAAAATCCACCCAAAACCTAAAAAAATTAAATTTTTGTATGAAAAACTTCTTTTGTTCATATCTCCTAAACTAAGCGTCCTAGAGCGAAAAGGACGATAATTCGTGACCACCCCCAAAAAGTTGAAAAATCCACCCAAAACCTAAAAAAAATGAAATTTTTATATGAAAAACTTCTTTTGCCCATATCTCCTAAACTAAGCGTCCTAGAGCGAAAAGGACTTCAATTCGTGACCTCCCCCAAAAAGTTGAAAAATCCACCCAAAACTTTAAAAAATTGAAATTTTTATATGAAAAACTTCTTTTGCCCATATCACCCAAACTAAGCGTCCTAGAGCGAAAAGGACGATAATTCGTGACCACCCCAAAAAGTTGAAAAATCCACCCAAAACCTTAAAAAATTGAAATTTTTATATGAAAAACTTCTTTTGCCCATATCTCCTAAACTAAACGTCCTAGAGCGAAAAGGACTTCAATACGTGACCACCCCCAAAAAGTTGAAAAATCCACCCAAAACCTAAAAAAAATTGAAGTTTTTATATGAAAAACTTCTTTTGCCCATATCTCCTAAACTAAGCGTCCTAGAGCGAAAAGGACGATAATTCGTGACCACCCCCAAAAAGATGAAAAATCCACCCAAAACCTTAAAAAATTGAAATTTTTATATGAAAAACTTCTTTTGCTCATATATTCTTAAATATGCGTCCTAGAGCGAAAAGGATTTCAATTCGTGACCACCCCCAAAAAGTTGAAAAATCTACCCAAAACCTAAAAAAAATTGAAATTTTTATATGAAAAACTTCTTTTGCCCATATCTCCAAAACTAAGCATCCTAGAGCGAAAAGGACTTCAATTCGTGACCATCCCCAAAAAGTTGAAAAATCCACCCAAAACCTTAAAAAATTGAAATTTTTATATGAAAAACTTCTTTTGCCCATATCTCCTAAACTAAGCGTCCTAGAGCGAAAAGGACGATAATTCGTGACCACCCCCAAAAAGTTGAAAAATCCACCCAAAACCTTAAAAATTGAAATTTTTATATGAAAAACTTCTTTTGTCCATATCTCCTAAACTAAGCGTCCTAGAGCGAAAAGGACTTCAATTCGTGACCACTCCCAAAAAGTTGAAAAATCCACCCAAAACCTTAAAAAATTTAAATTTTTACACGAAAAACTTCTTTTGCCCATATCTCCTAAACTAAGCGTCCTAGAGCGAAAAGGACGATAATTCGTGACCACCCCCAAAAAGTTGAAAAATCCTCCCAAAACCTTAAAAAATTGAAATTTTTATATGAAAAACTTCTTTTGCCCATATCTCCTACACTAAGCGTCCTAGAGCGAAAAGGACTTCAATTCGTGACCACCCCCAAAAAGTTGAAAAATCCACCCAAAACCTAAAAAAATTTAAATTTTTATATGAAAAACTTCTTTTGCCCATATCTCCTAAACTAAGCGTCCTAGAGCGAAAAGGGAGCCACCGTGGTGCAATGGTTAGCATGCCCGCCTTGCATACACAAGGTCGTGGGTTCGATTCCTGCTACGACCGAACACCAAAAAGTTTTTCAGCGGTGGATTATCCCACCTCAGTAATGCTGGTGACATTTCTGAGGGTTTCAAAGCTTCTCTAAGTGGTTTCACTGGAATGTGGAACGCCGTTCGGACTCGGCTATAAAAAGGAGGTCCCTTGTCATTGAGCTTAACATGGAATCGGGCAGCACTCAGTGATAAGAGAGAAGTTCACCACTGTGGTATCACAATGGACTGAATAGTCTAAGTGAGCCTGATACATCGGGCTGCCACATAACCTAACCTAACCTAACCTAGAGCGAAAAGGACGATAATTCGTGACCACCCTCAAAAAGTTTAAAAATCCACCCAAAACCTTAAAAAATTGAAATTTTTATATGAAAAACTTCTTTTGCCCATATCTCCTAAACTAAGCGTCCTAGAGCGAAAAGGACTTCAATTCGTGACCACCCCCAAAAAGTTGAAAAATCCACCCAAAACCTAAAAAAATTGAAATTTTTATATGAAAAACTTCTTTTGCCCATATCTCCTAAACTAAGCATCCTAGAGCGAAAAGGACGATAATTCGTGACCACCCCCAAAAAGTTGAAAAATCCACCCAAAACCTTAAAAAATTGAAATTTTTGTATGAAAAACTTCTTTTGTTCATATCTCCTAAACTAAGCGTCCTAGAGCGAAAAGGACGATAATTCGTGACCACCCCAAAAAGTTGAAAAATCCACCCAAAACCTAAAAAAATGAAATTTTTATATGAAAAACTTCTTTTGCCCATATCTCCTAAACTAAGCGTCCTAGAGCGAAAAGGACTTCAATTCGTGACCACCCCCAAAAAGTTGAAAAATCCACCCAAAACCTAAAAAAAATTTAAATTTTTATATGAAAAACTTCTTTTGCCCATATCTCCAAAACTAAGCATCCTAGAGCGAAAAGGACGATAATTCGTGACCACCCCCAAAAAGATGAAAAATCCACCCAAAACCTTAAAAAATTAAAATTTTTATATGAAAAACTTTTTTGTTCATATCTCCTTAAATATGCGTCCTAGAGCGAAAAGGATTTCAATTCGTGACCACCCCCAAAAAGTTTAAAAATCCACCCACAACCTAAAAAAATTGAAATTTTTATATGAAAAACTTATTTTGCCCATATCTCCTAAACTAAGCGTCCTAGAGCGAAAAGGACGATAATTCGTGACCACCCCCAAAAAGTTTAAAAATCCACCCAAAACCTTAAAAAAATGAAATTTTTATATGAAAAACTTATTTTGCCCATATCTTCTAACTAAGCGTCCTAGAGCGAAAAGGACGATAATTCGTGACCACCCCCAAAAAGTTGAAAAATCCACCCAAAACCTAAAAAAATTTAAATTTTTATATGAAAAACTTCTTTTGCCCATATCTCCTAAACTAAGCGTCCTAGAGCGAAAAGGACTTCAATTCGTGACCACCCCCAAAAAGTTGAAAAATCCACCCAAAACCTAAAAAAATTGAAATTTTTATATGAAAAACTTCTTTTGCCCATATCTCCTAAACTAAGCATCCTAGAGCGAAAAGGACGATAATTCGTGACCACCCCCAAAAAGTTGAAAAATCCACCCAAACCCTTAAAAAATTGAAATTTTTGTATGAAAAACTTCTTTTGTTCATATCTCCTAAACTAAGCGTCCTAGAGCGAAAAGGACGATAATTCGTGACCACCCCCAAAAAGTTGAAAAATCCACCCAAAACCTTAAAAAATGTAAATTTTTATATGAAAAACTTCTTTTGCCCATATCTCCTAAACTAAGCGTCCTAGAGCGAAAAGGACGATAATTCGTGACCACCCCCAAAAAGTTGAAAAATCCACCCAAAACCTAAAAAAATTGAAATTTTTATATGAAAAACTTCTTTTGCCCATATCTCCTAAACTAAGCATCCTAGAGCGAAAAGGACGATAATTCGTGACCACCCCCAAAAAGTTGAAAAATCCACCCAAAACCTTAAAAAATTAAAATTTTTATATGAAAAACTTTTTTGCTCATATCTCCTTAAATATGCGTCCTAGAGCGAAAAGGATTTCAATTCGTGACCACCCCCAAAAAGTTTAAAAATCCACCCAAAACCTAAAAAAATTGAAATTTTTATATGAAAAACTTATTTTGCCCATATCTCCTAAACTAAGCGTCCTAGAGCGAAAAGGACGATAATTCGTGACCACCCCCAAAAAGTTTAAAAATCCACCCAAAACCTTTAAAAAAGGAAATTTTTATATGAAAAACTTATTTTGCCCATATCTCCAAAACTAAGCGTCCTAGAGCGAAAAGGACGATAATTCGTGACCACCCCCAAAAAGTTGAAAAGTCCACCCAAAACCTAAAAAAATTGAAATTTTTATATGAAAAACTTCTTTTGCCCATATCTCCTAAACTAAGCGTCCTAGAGCGAAAAGGACTTCAATTCGTGACCACCCCCAAAAAGTTGAAAAATCCACCCAAAACCTAAAATAAATTGAAATTTTTATATGAAAAACTTCTTTTGCCCATATCTCCTAAACTAAGCGTCCTAGAGCGAAAAGGACGATAATTCGTGACCACCCCCAAAAAGTTGAAAAATCCACCCAAAACCTAAAAAAATTGAAATTTTTATATGAAAAACTACTTTTGCCCATATCTCCTAAACTAAGCGTCCTAGAGCGAAAAGGACTTCAATTCGTGACCACCCCCAAAAAGTTGAAAAATCCACCCAAAACCTAAAAAAATTGAAATTTTTATATGAAAAACTTCTTTTGCCCATATCTCCTAAACTAAGCGTCCTAGAGCGAAAAGGACTTCAATTCGTGACCACCCCCAAAAAGTTGAAAAATCCACCCAAAACCTAAAAAAATTTAAATTTTTATATGAAAAACTTCTTTTGCCCATATCTCCAAAACTAAGCATCCTAGAGCGAAAAGGACGATAATTCGTGACCACCCCCAAAAAGTTGCAAATTCCACCCAAAACCTAAAAAAAATGAAATTTTTATATGAAAAACTTCTTTTGCCCATATCTCCTAAACTAAGCGTCCTAGAGCGAAAAGGACTTCAATTCGTGACCACCCCCAAAAAGTTGAAAAATCCACCCAAAACTTTAAAAAATTGAAATTTTTATATGAAAAACTTCTTTTGCCCATATCTCCTAAACTAAGCGTCCTAGAGCGAAAAGGACTTCAATTCGTGACCACACCCAAAAAGTTGAAAAATCCACCCAAAACCTTAAAAAATTGAAATTTTTATATGAAAAACTTCTTTTGCCCATATCTCCTAAACTAAGCGTCCTAGAGCGAAAAGGACTTCAATTCGTGACCACCCCCAAAAAGTTGAAAAATCCACCCAAAACCTTAAAAAATTGAAATTTTTATATGAAAAACTTCTTTTGCCCATATCTCCTAAACTAAGCGTCCTAGAGCGAAAAGGACTTCAATTCGTGACCACACCCAAAAAGTTGAAAAATCCACCCAAAACCTAAAAAAATTGAAATTTTTATATGAAAAACTTCTTTTGCCCATATCTCCTAAACTAAGCATCCTAGAGCGAAAAGGACGATAATTCGTGACCACCCCCAAAAAGTTGAAAAATCCACCCAAAACCTTAAAAAGTTGAAATTTTTGTATGAAAAACTTCTTTTGTTCATATCTCCTAAACTAAGCGTCCTAGAGCGAAAAGGACTTCAATTCGTGACCACCCCCAAAAAGTTGAAAAATCCACCCAAAACCTAAAAAAAATGAAATTTTTATATGAAAAACTTCTTTTGCCCATATCTCCTAAACTAAGCGTCCTAGAGCGAAAAGGACTTCAATTCGTGACCACCCCCAAAAAGTTGAAAAATCCACCCAAAACCTAAAAAAAATGAAATTTTTATATGAAAAACTTCTTTTGCCCATATCTCCTAAACTAAGCGTCCTAGAGCGAAAAGGACAATAATTCGTGACCACCCCCAAAAAGTTGAAAAATCCACCCAAAACTTTAAAAAATTGAAATTTTTATATGAAAAACTTCTTTTGCCCATATCTCCTAAACTAAGCGTCCTAGAGCGAAAAGGACTTCAATTCGTGACCACCCCCAAAAAGTTGGAAAATCCACCCAAAACCTAACAAAATTTAAATTTTTATATGAAAAACTTCTTTTGCCCATATCTCCTAAACTAAGCGTCCTAGAGCGAAAAGGACGATAATTCGTGACCACCCCCAAAAAGTTGAAAAATCCACCCAAAACCTTAAAAAATTGAAATTTTTGTATGAAAAACTTCTTTTGTTCATATCTCCTAAACTAAGCGTCCTAGAGCGAAAAGGACGATAATTCGTGACCACCCCCAAAAAGTTGAAAAATCCACCCAAAACCTAAAAAAATGAAATTTTTTATGAAAAACTTCTTTTGCCCATATCTCCAAAACTAAGCGTCCTAGAGCGAAAAGGACTTCAATTCGTGACCACCCCCAAAAAGTTGAAAAAATCCACCCAAAACTTTAAAAAATTGAAATTTTTATATGAAAAACTTCTTTTGCCCATATCTCCTAAACTAAGCGTCCTAGAGCGAAAAGGACGATAATTCGTGACCACCCCCAAAAAGTTGAAAAATCCACCCAAAACCTTAAAAAATTGAAATTTTTATATGAAAAACTTCTTTTGCCCATATATCCTAAACTAAGCGTCCTAGAGCGAAAAGGACTTCAATTCGTGACCACCCCCAAAAAGTTGAAAAATCCACCCAAAACCTAAAAAAATTGAAATTTTTATATGAAAAACTTCTTTTGCCCATATCTCCTAAACTAAGCGTCCTAGAGCGAAAAGGACGATAATTCGTGACCACCCCCAAAAAGTTGAAAAATCCACCCAAAACCTAAAAAAATTGAAATTTTTATATGAAAAACTTCTTTTGCCCATATCTCCTAAACTAAGCGTCCTAGAGCGAAAAGGACGATAATTCGTGACCACCCCCAAAAAGTTGAAAAATCCACCCAAAACCTTAAAAAATTGAAATTTTTATATGAAAAACTTCTTTTGCCCATATCTCCTAAACTAAGCGTCCTAGAGCGAAAAGGACTTCAATTCGTGACCACCCCCAAAAAGTTGAAAAATCCACCCAAAACCTAAAAAAATTGAAATTTTTATATGAAAAACTTCTTGTGCCCATATCTCCTAAACTAAGCGTCCTAGAGCGAAAAGGACGATAATTCGTGACCACCCCCAAAAAGTTGAAAAATCCACCCAAAACCTTAAAAAATTGAAATTTTTATATGAAAAACTTCTTTTGCCCATATCTCCTAAACTAAGCGTCCTAGAGCGAAAAGGACTTCAATTCGTGACCACCCCCAAAAAGTTGAAAAATCCACCCAAAACCTAAAAAAATTGAAATTTTTATATGAAAAACTTCTTTTGCCCATATCTCCTAAACTAAGCGTCCTAGAGCGAAAAGGACTTCAATTCGTGACCACCCCCAAAAAGTTGAAAAATCCACCCAAAACCTAAAAAAATTGAAATTTTTATATGAAAAACTTCTTGTGCCCATATCTCCTAAACTAAGCGTCCTAGAGCGAAAAGGACTTCAATTCGTGACCACCCCCAAAAAGTTGAAAAATCCACCCAAAACCTAAAAAAATTGAAATTTTTATATGAAAAACTTCTTGTGCCCATATCTCCTAAACTAAGCGTCCTAGAGCGAAAAGGACGATAATTCGTGACCACCCCCAAAAAGTTGAAAAATCCACCCAAAACCTTAAAAAATTGAAATTTTTATATGAAAAACTTCTTTTGCCCATATCTCCTAAACTAAGCGTCCTAGAGCGAAAAGGACTTCAATTCGTGACCACCCCCAAAAAGTTGAAAAATCCACCCAAAACCTAAAAAAATTGAAATTTTTATATGAAAAACTTCTTTTGCCCATATCTCCTAAACTAAGCGTCCTAGAGCGAAAAGGACTTCAATTCGTGACCACCCCAAAAAGTTGAAAAATCCACCCAAAACCTAAAAAATTGAAATTTTTATATGAAAAACTTCTTTTGCCCATATCTCCTAAACTAAGCGTCCTAGAGCGAAAAGGACTTCAATTCGTGACCACCCCCAAAAAGTTGAAAAATCCACCCAAATCCTAAAAAAATTTAAATTTTTATATGAAAAACTTCTTTTGCCCATATCTCCAAAACTAAGCATCCTAGAGCGAAAAGGACGATAATTCGTGACCACCCCCAAAAAGTTGAAAAATCCACCCAAAACCTAAAAAAATTGAAATTTTTATATGAAAAACTTCTTTTGCCCATATCTCCTAAACTAAGCGTCCTAGAGCGAAAAGGACGATAATTCGTGACCACCCCCAAAAAGTTGAAAAATCCACCCAAAACCTTAAAAAATTGAAATTTTTATATGAAAAACTTCTTTTGCCCATATCTCCTAAACTAAGCGTCCTAGAGCGAAAAGGACTTCAATTCGTGACCACCCCCAAAAAGTTGAAAAATCCACCCAAAACCTAAAAAAATTGAGATTTTTATATGAAAAACTTCTTTTGCCCATATCTCCTAAACTAAGCGTCCTAGAGCGAAAAGGACTTCAATTCGTGACCACCCCCAAAAAGTTGAAAAATCCACCCAAAACCTAAAAAAATTGAAATTTTTATATGAAAAACTTCTTTTGTTCATATCTCCTAAACTAAGCGTCCTAGAGCGAAAAGGACGATAATTCGTGACCACCCCCAAAAAGTTGAAAAATCCACCCAAAACCTAAAAAAAATGAAATTTTTATATGAAAAACTTCTTTTGCCCATATCTCCTAAACTAAGCGTCCTAGAGCGAAAAGGACTTCAATTCGTGACCACCCCCAAAAAGTTGAAAAATCCACCCAAAACCTTAAAAAATTGAAATTTTTATATGAAAAACTTCTTTTGCCCATATCTCCTAAACTAAGCGTCCTAGAGCGAAAAGGACGATAATTCGTGACCACCCCCAAAAAGTTGAAAAATCCACCCAAAACTTTAAAAAATTGAAATTTTTATATGAAAAACTTCTTTTGCTAAGCGTCCTAGAGCGAAAAGGACGATAATTCGTGACCACTCCCAAAACGTTGACAAATCCACCCAAAACCTTAAAAAATTGAAATTTTTATATGAAAAACTTCTTTTGCCCATATATCCTAAACTAAGCGTCCTAGAGCGAAAAGGACTTCAATTCGTGACCACCCCCAAAAAGTTGAAAAATCCACCCAAAACCTAAAAAAATTGAAATTTTTATATGAAAAACTTCTTTTGCCCATATCTCCTAAACTAAGCGTCCTAGAGCGAAAAGGAAAACTTCTTTTGTCCATATCTCCTAAACTAAGCGTCCTAGAGCGAAAAAGACGATAATTCGTGACCACCCCCAAAAAGTTTAAAAATCACCCAAAACCTTAAAAAATTGAAATTTTTATATGAAAAACTTCTTTTGCCCATATCTCCTAAACTAAGCGTCCTAGAGCGAAAAGGACTTCAATTCGTGACCACCCCCAAAGTTGAAAAATCCACCCAAAACCTAAAAAAATTGAAATTTTTATATGAAAAACTTCTTTTGCCCATAACTCCTAAACTAAGCGTCCTAGAGCGAAAAGGACGATAAATCGTGACCACCCCCAAAAAGTTGAAAAATCCACCCAAAACCTAAAAAAATTGAAATTTTTATATGAAAAACTTCTTTTGCCCATATCTCCTAAACTAAGCGTCCTAGAGCGAAAAGGACTTCAATTCGTGACCACCCCCAAAAAGTTGAAAAATCCACCCAAAACCTAAAAAAATTGAAATTTTTATATGAAAAACTTCTTTTGCCCATATCTCCTAAACTAAGCATCCTAGAGCGAAAAGGACGATAATTCGTGACCACCCCCAAAAAGTTGAAAAATCCACCCAAACCCTTAAAAAATTGAAATTTTTGTATGAAAAACTTCTTTTGTTCATATCTCCTAAACTAAGCGTCCTAGAGCGAAAAGGACTTCAATTCGTGACCACCCCCAAAAAGTTGAAAAATCCACCCAAAACCTAAAAAAATTGAAATTTTTATATGAAAAACTTCTTTTGCCCATATCTCCTAAACAAAGCATCCTAGAGCGAAAAGGACGATAATTCGTGACCACCCCCAAAAAGTTGAAAAATCCACCCAAAACCTTAAAAAATTGAAATTTTTGTATGAAAAACTTCTTTTGTTCATATCTCCTAAACTAAGCGTCCTAGAGCGAAAAGGACGATAATTCGTGACCACCCCCAAAAAGTTGAAAAATCCACCCAAAACCTAAAAAAATGAAATTTTTATATGAAAAACTTCTTTTGCCCATATCTCCTAAACTAAGCGTCCTAGAGCGAAAAGGACTTCAATTCGTGACCACCCCCAAAAAGTTGAAAAATCCACCCAAAACTTTAAAAAATTGAAATTTTTATATGAAAAACTTCTTTTGCCCATATCTCCTAAACTAAGCGTCCTAGAGCGAAAAGGACGATAATTCGTGACCACTCCCAAAAAGTTGACAAATCCACCCAAAACCTTAAAAAATTGAAATTTTTATATGAAAAACTTCTTTTGCCCATATCTCCTAAACTAAGCGTCCTAGAGCGAAAAGGACTTCAATTCGTGACCACCCCCAAAAAGTTGAAAAATCCACCCAAAACCTAAAAAAATTGAAATTTTTATATGAAAAACTTCTTTTGCCCATATCTCCTAAACTAAGCATCCTAGAGCGAAAAGGACGATAATTCGTGACCACCCCCAAAAAGTTGAAAAATCCACCCAAAACCTTAAAAAATTGAAATTTTTGTATGAAAAACTTCTTTTGTTCATATCTCCTAAACTAAGCGTCCTAGAGCGAAAAGGACGATAATTCGTGACCACCCCCAAAAAGTTGAAAAATCCACCCAAAACCTAAAAAAAATGAAATTTTTATATGAAAAACTTCTTTTGCCCATATCTCCTAAACTAAGCGTCCTAGAGCGAAAAGGACTTCAATTCGTGACCACCCCCAAAAAGTTGAAAAATCCACCCAAAACCTAAAAAAAAATGAAATTTTTATATGAAAAACTTCTTTTGCCCATATCTCCTAAACTAAGCGTCCTAGAGCGAAAAGGACAATAATTCGTGACCACCCCCAAAAAGTTGAAAAATCCACCCAAAACTTTAAAAAATTGAAATTTTTATATGAAAAACTTCTTTTGCCCATATCTCCTAAACTAAGCGTCCTAGAGAGAAAAGGACTTCAATTCGTGACCACCCCCAAAAAGTTGAAAAATCCACCCAAAACCTAAAAAAATTGAAATTTTTATATGAAAAACTTCTTTTGCCCATATCTCCTAAACTAAGCATCCTAGAGCGAAAAGGACGATAATTCGTGACCACCCCCAAAAAGTTGAAAAATCCACCCAAAACCTTAAAAAATTGAAATTTTTGTATGAAAAACTTCTTTTGTTCATATCTCCTAAAGTAAGCGTCCTAGAGCGAAAAGGACGATAATTCGTGACCACCCCCAAAAAGTTGAAAAATCCACCCAAAACCTAAAAAAAATGAAATTTTTATATGAAAAACTTCTTTTGCCCATATCTCCTAAACTAAGCGTCCTAGAGCGAAAAGGACGATAAATCGTGACCACCCCCAAAAAGTTGAAAAATCCACCCAAAACCTAAAAAAAATGAAATTTTTATATGAAAAACTTCTTTTGCCCATATCTCCTAAACTAAGCGTCCTAGAGCGAAAAGGACTTCAATTCGTGACCACCCCCAAAAAGTTGAAAAATCCACCCAAAACTTTAAAAAATTGAAATTTTTATATGAAAAACTTCTTTTGCCCATATCTCCTAAACTAAGCGTCCTAGAGCGCAAAGGACTTCAATTCGTGACCACCCCCAAAAAGTTGAAAGGTCCACCCAAAACCTAAAAAATTGAAATTTTTATATGAAAAACTTCTTTTGCCCATATCTCCTAAACTAAGCGTCCTAGAGCGAAAAGGACTTCAGTTCGTGACCACCCCCAAAAAGTTGAAAAATCCACCCAAAACCTAAAAAAATTGAAATTTTTATATGAAAAACTTCTTTTGCCCATATCTCCTAAACTAAGCGTCCTAGAGCGAAAAGGACTTCAATTCGTGACCACCCCCAAAAAGTTTAAAAATCCACCCAAAACCTAAAAAAATTGAAATTTTTATATGAAAAACTTCTTTTGCCCATATCTCCTAAACTAAGCGTCCTAGAGCGAAAAGGACTTCAATTCGTGACCACCCCCAAAAAGTTGAAAAATCCACCCAAAACCTAAAAAAATTGAAATTTTTATATGAAAAACTTCTTTTGCCCATATCTCCTAAACTAAGCGTCCTAGAGCGAAAAGGACTTCAATTCGTGACCACCCCCAAAAAGTTGAAAAATCCACCCAAAACCTAAAAAAATTGAAATTTTTATATGAAAAACTTCTTTTGCCCATATCTCCTAAACTAAGCATCCTAGAGCGAAAAGGACGATAATTCGTGACCACCCCAAAAAAGTTGAAAAATCCACCCAAAACCTTAAAAAATTCAAATTTTTGTATGAAAAACTTCTTTTGTTCATATCTCCTAAACTAAGCGTCCTAGAGCGAAAAGGACGATAATTCGTGACCACCCCCAAAAAGTTGAAAAATCCACCCAAAACCTAAAAAAATTGAAATTTTTATATGAAAAACTTCTTTTGCCCATATCTCCTAAACTAAGCATCCTAGAGCGAAAAGGACGATAATTCGTGACCACCCCCAAAAAGTTGAAAAATCCACCCAAAACCTTAAAAAATTTAAATTTTTGTATGAAAAACGTCTTTTGTTCATATCTCCTAAACTAAGCGTCCTAGAGCGAAAAGGACGATAATTCGTGACCACCCACAAAAAGTTGAAAAATCCACCCAAAACCTAAAAAAAATGAAATTTTTATATGAAAAACTTCTTTTGCCCATATCTCCTAAACTAAGCGTCCTAGAGCGAAAAGGACGATAATTCGTGACCACCCCCAAAAAGTTGAAAAATCCACCCAAAACTTTAAAAAATTGAAATTTTTATATGAAAAACTTCTTTTGCCCATATCTCCTAAACTAAGCGTCCTAGAGCGAAAAGGACGATAATTCGTGACCACTCCAAAAAAGTTGACAAATCCACCCAAAACCTTAAAAAATTGAAATTTTTATATGAAAAATTTCTTTTGCCCATATCTCCTAAACTAAGCGTCCTAGAGCGAAAAGGACTTCAATTCGTGACCACCCCCAAAAAGTTGAAAAATCCACCCAAAACCTAAAAAAATTGAAATTTTTATATGAAAGACTTCGTTTGCCCATATCTCCTAAACTAAGCGTCCTAGAGCGAAAAGGAAAACTTGTTTTGTCCATATCTCCTAAACTAAGCGTCCTAGAGCGAAAAGGACGATAATTCGTGACCACCCCCAAAAAGTTTAAAAATCACCCAAAACCTTAAAAAATTGAAATTTTTATATGAAAAACTTCTTTTGCCCATATCTCCTAAACTAAGCGTCCTAGAGCGAAAAGGACTTCAATTCGTGACCACCCCCAAAGTTGAAAAATCCACCCAAAACCTAAAAAAATTGAAATTTTTATATGAAAAACTTCTTTTGCCCATATCTCCTAAACTAAGCGTCCTAGAGCGAAAAGGACGATAAATCGTGACCACCCCCAAAAAGTTGAAAAATCCACCCAAAACCTAAAAAAATTTAAATTTTTATATGAAAAACTTCTTTTGCCCATATCTCCTAAACTAAGCGTCCTAGAGCGAAAAGGACGATAATTCGTGACCACCCCCAAAAAGTTGAAAAATCCACCCAAAACCTTAAAAAATTGAAATTTTTATATGAAAAACTTCTTTTGCCCATATCTCCTAAACTAAGCGTCCTAGAGCGAAAAGGACTTCAATTCGTGACCACCCCCAAAAAGTTGAAAAATCCACCCAAAACCTAAAAAAAATGAAATTTTTATATGAAAAACTTCTTTTGCCCATATCTCCTAAACTAAGCGTCCTAGAGCGAAAAGGACTTCAATTCGTGACCACCCCCAAAAAGTTGAAAAATCCACCCAAAACCTACAAAAATTGAAATTTTTATATGAAAAACTTCTTTTGCCCATATCTCCTAAACTAAGCATCCTAGAGCGAAAAGGACGATAATTCGTGACCACCCCCAAAAAGTTGAAAAATCCACCCAAAACCTTAAAAAATTGAAATTTTTGTATGAAAAACTTCTTTTGTTCACATCTCCTAAACTAAGCGTCCTAGAGCGAAAAGGACGATAATTCGTGACCACCCCCAAAAAGTTGAAAAATCCCCCAAAAACCTAAAAAAATTGAAATTTTTATATGAAAAACTTCTTTTGCCCATATCTCCTAAACTAAGCGTCCTAGAGCGAAAAGGACTTCAATTCGTGACCACCCCCAAAAAGTTGAAAAATCCACCCAAAACTTTAAAAAATTGAAATTTTTATATGAAAAACTTCTTTTGCCCATATCTCCTAAACTAAGCGTCCTAGAGCGAAAAGGACGATAATTCGTGACCACTCCCAAAAAGTTTTCAAATCCACCCAAAACCTTAAAAAATTGAAATTTTTATATGAAAAACTTCTTTTGCCCATACAGTCGAAGCTCGGTTTAACGAACGATATATTGCACGGCCCTTTCGTTATTTAGAAATATTCGTTAAATCGAACGGGAATATTAAATGTTAACTTTTATTGAAAATCGTATTTTTTTTTAACAGATGAGTTAAAATTCATAATCATTTGAAAAAATTAAAGCACAGAGACACTTAAAAAATAATACTTTAAATAATCCTGATGAACTTGATATATCTAGGTTATGTTAGATTGAAAAGAGAATCCAAGATTCGCTGTCGTATGGGGGCCTATATACACCCATGTCATAATTTGTGTGCTCTAACGTCTTAGACGAATTGCCTAATTTGTTTCCAGTGCACGATTTCAAGAATGGCCATCTTCCTAAAACGTCTTACATACACCATTACTCCGCTGCTCCTGTCGGCATAGACGTACTCTCAACGCTAGATTGCCGTTTCGACCGAGCACCAAAAAAGTTTTTCAGCGGTAGTTTATCCCTCTCGCTAATGATGTTGACATTCCTGTGTATTTCATAGTTTATCTTCAGCTATAAGACGGAGGTTCCTTGTTATTGAGCTAAATATAGAATCGGGTAGCACTCATTATTAAGAGAAAAATTCACCACCTGTCCAACTGGCAATCCTACGAAATATTGCCACTAACGGACCTATTACAGGACTAGTACCAGTGCTCGAGTTTGTCGTAGTTTTTAAATTTTCATATAATTTATAGATTTCTATACTTTCTTTATTTTAAAATTTTATTTAATCTAGACATTTACCTATGGGCCAACATAGTCCAAAAGGTTTTCTTTCTGATGAAATTTGGATGATCAAAATAATACCGGTACCTAAGGGTTTGTCCCAGACTGGTTCATGAGGACCTGTCTAGTCCTACTAAGTTCTCCCAGGTCAATCCGTGGCCTGCAGTGTAAATTTATCCCCGTCAATGACAAACCCGTGTTGAAGTGACCGGTCCCGTCTATACGTTTCGGCCAGAACTGGGACTGGTCTACTCACACCAGGGAGTAGTCCTGTACCGGTTCTGTTGCAAATCCATTTCCCGTAGCGAAGCTGCGCCACTCTATCTAACCTAACTTTATCAGTTACCCGGCCATTGAATATGTGTTCTCAAACATTTTCATGGAATCTAAATATCTTGGGAATGCCGTACTTTGTGGACATTTCCTAAGGACTTAAGCCATTCTCACAATCGTCAAATATTGCTGATTTTTTGTTGTTTATTTTCTTAAGATTAAAAGCCTTTTCGTTAAATCGAACGTAAATTTTGTCCAATTGTTCGTTATTTAGAATACTCAATGTTAAGAATTTTGACGTTCGTTAAATTGGATTTTCGCTAAATGGGATATTCGTTAAACAGAGCTTCGACTGTATCTCCTAAACTAAGCGTCCTAGAGCGAAAAGGACTTCAATTCGTGACCACCCCCAAAAAGTTGAAAAATCCACCCAAAACCTAAAAAAATTGAAATTTTTATATGAAAAACTTCTTTTGCCCATATCTCCTAAACTAAGAATCCTAGAGCGAAAAGGACGATAATTCGTGACCACCCTCAAAAAGTTGAAAAATCCACCCAAAACCTTAAAAAATTGAAATTTTTGTATGAAAAACTTCTTTTGTTCATATCTCCTAAACTAAGCGTCCTAGAGCGAAAAGGACGATAATTCGTGACCACCCCCAAAAAGTTGAAAAATCCACCCAAAACCTAAAAAAAATGAAATTTTTATATGAAAAACTTCTTTTGCCCATATCTCCTAAACTAAGCGTCCTAGAGCGAAAAGGATTTCAATTCGTGACCACCCCCAAAAAGTTGAAAAATCCACCCAAAACCTTAAAAAATTGAAATGTTTATATGAAAAACTTCTTTTGCCCATATCTCCTAAACTACGCGTCCTAGAGCGAAAAGGACGATAATTCGTGACCACCCCCAAAAAGTTTAAAAATCCACCCAAAACCTTAAAAAATTGAAATTTTTATATGAAAAACTTCTTTTGCCCATATCTCCTAAACTAAGCGTCCTAGAGCGAAAAGGACGATAATTCGGGACCACCCCCAAAAAGTTTAAAAATCCACCCAAAACTTAAAAAAAATTGAAATTTTTATATGAAAAACTTCTTTTGCCCATATCTCCTAAACTAAGCGTCCTAGAGCGAAAAGGACGATAATTCGTGACCACCCCCAAAAAGTTTAAAAATCCACCCAAAACCTTAAAAAATGAAATTTTTATATGAAAAACTTCTTTTGCCCATATCTCCTAAACTAAGCGTCCTAGAGCGAAAAGGACGATAATTCGTGACCACCCCCAAAAAGTTGAAAAATCCACCCAAAACCTAAAAAAATTGAAATTTTTATATGAAAAACTTCTTTTGCCCATATCTCCTAAACTAAGCGTCCTAGAGCGAAAAGGACTTCAATTCGTGACCACCCCCAAAAAGTTGAAAAATCCACCCAAAACCTAAAAA
This sequence comes from Haematobia irritans, assembly GCF_050003625.1. NCBI lineage: Eukaryota > Metazoa > Arthropoda > Insecta > Diptera > Muscidae > Haematobia > Haematobia irritans. The sequence continues at coordinate 184,680,333 of NC_134397.1, read as the reverse complement.
AAATGGAATTTTTATATGAAAAACTTCTTTTGTCTATATCTCCTAAACTAAGCGTCCTAGAGCGAAAAGGACGATAATTCGTGACCACCCCCAAAAAGTTTAAAAATCCACCCAAAACCTTAAAAAATTTTAATTTTTATATGAAAAACTTCTTTTGCCCATATCTCCTAAACTAAGCGTCCTAGAGCGAAAAGGACGATAATTCGTGACCACCCCAAAAAGTTGAAAAATCCACCCAAAACCTAAAAAAATTTAAATGTTTATATGAAAAACTTCTTTTGCCCATATCTCCTAAACTAAGCGTCCTAGAGCGAAAAGGACTTCAATTCGTGACCACCCCCAAAAAGTTGAAAAATCCACCCAAAACCTAAAAAAATTTAAATTTTTATATGAAAAACTTCTTTTGTCTATATCTCCTAAACTAAGCGTCCTAGAGCGAAAAGGACGATAATTCGTGACCACCCCCAAAAAGAATAAAAATCCACCCAAAACCTTAAAAAATTTAAATTTTTATATGAAAAACTTCTTTTGCCCATATCTCCTAAACTAAGCGTCCTAGAGCGAAAAGGACGATAATTCGTGACCACCCCCAAAAAGTTGAAAAATCCACCAAAACCTAAAAAAATTGAAATTTTTATATGAAAAACTTCTTTTGCCCATATCTCCTAAACTAAGCGTCCTAGAGCGAAAAGGACTTCAATTCGTGACCACCCCCAAAAAGTTGAAAAATCCACCCAAAACCTAAAAAAATTGAAATTTTTATATGAAAAACTTCTTTTGCCCATATCTCCTAAACTAAGCGTCCTAGAGCGAAAAGGACTTCAATTCGTGACCACCCCCAAAAAGTTGAAAAATCCACCCAAAACCTAAAAAAATTGAAATTTTTATATGAAAAACTTCTTTTGCCCATATCTCCTAAACTAAGCATCCTAGAGCGAAAAGGACGATAATTCGTGACCACCCCAAAAAAGTTGAAAAATCCACCCAAAACCTTAAAAAATTGAAATTTTTGTATGAAAAACTTCTTTTGTTCATATCTCCTAAACTAAGCGTCCTAGAGCGAAAAGGACGATAATTTGTGACCACCCCCAAAAAGTTGAAAAATCCACCCAAAACCTAAAAAAATTGAAATTTTTATATGAAAAACTTCTTTTGCCCATATCTCCTAAACTAAGCATCCTAGAGCGAAAAGGACGATAATTCGTGACCACCCCCAAAAAGTTGAAAAATCCACCCAAAACCTTAAAAAATTTAAATTTTTGTATGAAAAACGTCTTTTGTTCATATCTCCTAAACTAAGCGTCCTAGAGCGAAAAGGACGATAATTCGTGACCACCCACAAAAAGTTGAAAAATCCACCCAAAACCTAAAAAAAATGAAATTTTTATATGAAAAACTTCTTTTGCCCATATCTCCTAAACTAAGCGTCCTAGAGCGAAAAGGACGATAATTCGTGACCACCCCCAAAAAGTTGACAAATCCACCCAAAACCTTAAAAAATTGAAATTTTTATATGAAAAATTTCTTTTGCCCATATCTCCTAAACTAAGCGTCCTAGAGCGAAAAGGACTTCAATTCGTGACCACCCCCAAAAAGTTGAAAAATCCACCCAAAACCTAAAAAAATTGAAATTTTTATATGAAAAACTTCGTTTGCCCATATCTCCTAAACTAAGCGTCCTAGAGCGAAAAGGAAAACTTGTTTTGTCCATATCTCCTAAACTAAGCGTCCTAGAGCGAAAAGGACGATAATTCGTGACCACCCCCAAAGTTGAAAAATCCACCCAAAACCTAAAAAAATTGAAATTTTTATATGAAAAACTTCTTTTGCCCATATCTCCTAAACTAAGCGTCCTAGAGCGAAAAGGACTTCAATTCGTGACCACCCCCAAAAAGTTTAAAAATCCACCCAAAACCTAAAAAAATTTAAATTTTTATATGAAAAACTTCTTTTGCCCATATCTCCTAAACTAAGCGTCCTAGAGCGAAAAGGACGATAATTCGTGACCACCCCCAAAAAGTTGAAAAATCCACCCAAAACCTTAAAAAATTGAAATTTTTATATGAAAAACTTCTTTTGCCCATATCTCCTAAACTAAGCGTCCTAGAGCGAAAAGGACTTCAATTCGTGACCACCCCCAAAAAGTTGAAAAATCCACCCAAAACCTAAAAAAAATGAAATTTTTATATGAAAAACTTCTTTTGCCCATATCTCCTAAACTAAGCGTCCTAGAGCGAAAAGGACTTCAATTCGTGACCACCCCCAAAAAGTTGAAAAATCCACCCAAAACCTAAAAAAATTGAAATTTTTATATGAAAAACTTCTTTTGCCCATATCTCCTAAACTAAGCATCCTAGAGCGAAAAGGACGATAATTCGTGACCACCCCCAAAAAGTTGAAAAATCCACCCAAAACCTTAAAAAATTGAAATTTTTGTATGAAAAACTTCTTTTGTTCACATCTCCTAAACTAAGCGTCCTAGAGCGAAAAGGACGATAATTCGTGACCACCCCCAAAAAGTTGAAAAATCCACCAAAAACCTAAAAAAATTGAAATTTTTATATGAAAAACTTCTTTTGCCCATATCTCCTAAACTAAGCGTCCTAGAGCGAAAAGGACTTCAATTCGTGACCACCCCCAAAAAGTTGAAAAATCCACCCAAAACTTTAAAAAATTGAAATTTTTATATGAAAAACTTCTTTTGCCCATATCTCCTAAACTAAGCGTCCTAGAGCGAAAAGGACGATAATTCGTGACCACTCCCAAAAAGTTGACAAATCCACCCAAAACCTTAAAAAATTGAAATTTTTATATGAAAAACTTCTTTTGCCCATATCTCCTAAACTAAGCGTCCTAGAGCGAAAAGGACTTCAATTCGTGACCACCCCCAAAAAGTTGAAAAATCCACCCAAAACCTAAAAAAATTGAAATTTTTATATGAAAAACTTCTTTTGCCCATATCTCCTAAACTAAGAATCCTAGAGCGAAAAGGACGATAATTCGTGACCACCCTCAAAAAGTTGAAAAATCCACCCAAAACCTTAAAAAATTGAAATTTTTGTATGAAAAACTTCTTTTGTTCATATCTCCTAAACTAAGCGTCCTAGAGCGAAAAGGACGATAATTCGTGACCACCCCCAAAAAGTTGAAAAATCCACCCAAAACCTAAAAAAAATGAAATTTTTATATGAAAAACTTCTTTTGCCCATATCTCCTAAACTAAGCGTCCTAGAGCGAAAAGGACTTCAATTCGTGACCACCCCCAAAAAGTTGAAAAATCCACCCAAAACCTTAAAAAATTGAAATGTTTATATGAAAAACTTCTTTTGCCCATATCTCCTAAACTAAGCGTCCTAGAGCGAAAAGGACGATAATTCGTGACCACCCCCAAAAAGTTTAAAAATCCACCCAAAACCTTAAAAAATTGAAATTTTTATATGAAAAACTTCTTTTGCCCATATCTCCTAAACTAAGCGTCCTAGAGCGAAAAGGACGATAATTCGGGACCACCCCCAAAAAGTTTAAAAATCCACCCAAAACTTAAAAAAAATTGAAATTTTTATATGAAAAACTTCTTTTGCCCATATCTCCTAAACTAAGCGTCCTAGAGCGAAAAGGACGATAATTCGTGACCACCCCCAAAAAGTTTAAAAATCCACCCAAAACCTTAAAAAATGAAATTTTTATATGAAAAACTTCTTTTGCCCATATCTCCTAAACTAAGCGTCCTAGAGCGAAAAGGACTTCAATTCGTGACCACCCCCAAAAAGTTGAAAAATCCACCCAAAACCTAAAAAAATGGAATTTTTATATGAAAAACTTCTTTTGTCTATATCTCCTAAACTAAGCGTCCTAGAGCGAAAAGGACGATAATTCGTGACCACCCCCAAAAAGTTGAAAAATCCACCCAAAACCCAAACTTCTTTTGCCCATATCTCCTAAAAAAATTGAAATTTTTATATGAAAAACTTCTTTTGTCCATATCTCCTAAACTAAGCGTCCTAGAGCGAAAAGGACGATAATTCGTGACCACCCCCACCCAAAACCTTAAAAAATTGTAATTTTTATATGAAAAACTTCTTTTGCCCATATCTCCTAAACTAAGCGTCCTAGAGCGAAAAGGACTTCAATTCGTGACCACCCCCAAAAAGTTGAAAAATCCACCCAAAACTTTAAAAAATTGAAATTTTTATATGAAAAACTTCTTTTGCCCATATCTCCTAAACTAAGCGTCCTAGAGCGAAAAGGACTTCAATTCGTGACCACCCCCAAAAAGTTGAAAAATCCACCCAAAACCTTAAAAAATTGAAATTTTTATATGAAAAACTTCTTTTGCCCATATCTCCTAAACTAAGCGTCCTAGAGCGAAAAGGACTTAAATTCGTGACCACCCCCAAAAAGTTGAAAAATCCACCCAAAACCTAAAAAAATTGAAATTTTTATATGAAAAACTTCTTTTGCCCATATCTCCTAAACTAAGCATCCTAGAGCGAAAAGGACGATAATTCGTGACCACCCCCAAAAAGTTGAAAAATCCACCCAAAACCTTAAAAAATTTAAATTTTTGTATGAAAAACTTCTTTTGCCCATATCTCCTAAACTAAGCGTCCTAGAGCGAAAAGGACGATAATTCGTACCACCCCCAAAAAGTTGAAAAATCCACCAAAACCTAAAAAAATTGAAATTTTTATATGAAAAACTTCTTTTGCCCATATCTCCTAAACTAAACGTCCTAGAGCGAAAAGGACTTCAATTCGTAACCACCCCCAAAAAGTTGAAAAATCCACCCAAAACCTAAAAAAATTGAAATTTTTATATGAAAAACTTCTTTTGTCCATATCTCCTAAACTAAGCGTCCTAGAGCGAAAAGGACGATAATTCGTGACCACCCCCAAAAAGTTTAAAAATCCACCCAAAACCTTAAAAAATTGTAATTTTTATATGAAAAACTTCTTTTGCCCATATCTCCTAAACTAAGCGTCCTAGAGCGAAAAGGACTTCAATTCGTGACCACCCCCAAAAAGTTGAAAAATCCACCCAAAACTTTAAAAAATTGAAATTTTTATATGAAAAACTTCTTTTGCCCATATCTCCTAAACTAAGCGTCCTAGAGCGAAAAGGACTTCAATTCGTGACCACCCCCAAAAAGTTTAAAAATCCACCCAAAACCTTAAAAAATTGTAATTTTTATATGAAAAACTTCTTTTGCCCATATCTCCTAAACTAAGCGTCCTAGAGCGAAAAGGACTTCAATTCGTGACCACCCCCAAAAAGTTGAAAAATCCACCCAAAACTTTAAAAAATTGAAATTTTTATATGAAAAACTTCTTTTGCCCATATCTCCTAAACTAAGCGTCCTAGAGCGAAAAGGACTTCAATTCGTGATCACCCCCAAAAAGTTGAAAAATCCACCCAAAACCTTAAAAAATTGTAATTTTTATATGAAAAACTTCTTTTGCCCATATCTCCTAAACTAAGCGTCCTAGAGCGAAAAGGACTTCAATTCGTGACCACCCCCAAAAAGTTGAAAAATCCACCCAAAACCTAAAAAAATTTAAATTTTTATATGAAAAACTTCTTTTGCCCATATCTCCTAAACTAAGCGTCCTAGAGAGGACGATAATTCGTGACCACCCCCAAAAAGTTGAAAAATCCACCCAAAACCTAAAAAAATTGTAATTTTTATATGAAAAACTTCTTTTGCCCATATCTCCTAAACTAAGCGTCCTAGAGCGAAAAGGACGATAATTCGTGACCACCCCCAAAAGGTTGAAAAATCCACCCAAAACCTAAAAAAAATGAAATTTTTATATGAAAAACTTCTTTTGCCCATATCTCCTAAACTAAGCGTCCTAGAGCGAAAAGGACTTTAATTCGTGACCACCCCCAAAAAGTTGAAAAATCCACCCAAAACTTTAAAAAATTGAAATTTTTATATGAAAAACTTCTTTGCCCATATCTCCTAAACTAAGCGTCCTAGAGCGAAAAGGACGATAATTCGTGACCACCCCCAAAAAGTTGAAAAATCCACCCAAAACCTTAAAAAATTCAAATTTTTATATGAAAAACTTCTTTTGCCCATATCTCCTAAACTAAGCGTCCTAGAGCGAAAAGGACGATAATTCGTGACCACCCCCAAAAAGTTGAAAAATCCACCCAAAACCTAAAAAAATTTAAATTTTTATATGAAAAACTTCTTTTGCCCATATCTCCTACACTAAGCGTCCTAGAGAGGACGATAATTCGTGACCACCCCCAAAAAGTTGAAAAATCCACCCAAAACCTTAAAAAATTGTAATTTTTATATGAAAAACTTCTTTTGCCCATATCTCCTAAACTAAGCGTCCTAGAGCGAAAAGGACGATAATTCGTGACCACCCCCAAAAAGTTGAAAAATCCACCCAAAACCTAAAAAAAATGAAATTTTTATATGAAAAACTTCTTTTGCCCATATCTCCTAAACTAAGCGTCCTAGAGCGAAAAGGACTTTAATTCGTGACCACCCCCAAAAAGTTGAAAAATCCACCCAAAACCTAAAAAAATTGAAATTTTTATATGAAAAACTTCTTTTGCCCATATCTCCTAAACTAAGCGTCCTAGAGTGAAAAGGACTTCAATTCGTGACCACCCCCAAAAAGTTGAAAAATCCACCCAAAACCTAAAAAAAATTGAAATTTTTATATGAAAAACTTCTTTTGTCCATATCTCCTAAACTAAGCGTCCTAGAGCGAAAAGGACTTCAATTCGTGACCACCCCCAAAAAGTTGAAAAATCCACCCAAAACCTAAAAAAATTTAAATTTTTATATGAAAAACTTCTTTTGCCCATATCTCCTACACTAAGCGTCCTAGAGAGGACGATAATTCGTGACCACCCCCAAAAAGTTGAAAAATCCACCCAAAACCTTAAAAAATTGTAATTTTTATATGAAAAACTTCTTTTGCCCATATCTCCTAAACTAAGCGTCCTAGAGCGAAAAGGACGATAATTCGTGACCACCCCCAAAAAGTTGAAAAATCCACCCAAAACCTAAAAAAAATGAAATTTTTATATGAAAAACTTCTTTTGCCCATATCTCCTAAACTAAGCGTCCTAGAGCGAAAAGGACTTTAATTCGTGACCACCCCCAAAAAGTTGAAAAATCCACCCAAAACTTTAAAAAATTGAGATTTTTATATGAAAAACTTCTTTTGCCCATATCTCCTAAACTAAGCGTCCTAGAGCGAAAAGGACGATAATTCGTGACCACCCCCAAAAAGTTGAAAAATCCACCCAAAACCTTAAAAAATTGAAATTTTTATATGAAAAACTTCTTTTGCCCATATCTCCTAAACTAAGCGTCTTAGAGCAAAAAGGACGATAATTCGTGACCACCCCCAAAAAGTTGAAAAATCCACCCAAAACCTAAAAAAATTTAAATTTTTATATGAAAAACTTCTTTTGCCCATATCTCCTAAACTAAGCGTCCTAGAGCGAAAAGGACTTCAATTCGTGACCACCCCCAAAAAGTTGAAAAATCCACCCAAAACCTAAAAAAATTGAAATTTTTATATGAAAAACTTCTTTTGTCCATATCTCCTAAACTAAGCGTCCTAGAGCGAAAAGGACGATAATTCGTGACCACCCCCAAAAAGTTTAAAAATCCACCCAAAACCTTAAAAAATTGAAATTTTTATATGAAAAACTTCTTTTGCCCATATCTCCTAAACTAAGCGTCCTAGAGCGAAAAGGACTTCAATTCGTGACCACCCCCAAAAAGTTGAAAAATCCACCCAAAACCTAAAAAAATTGAAATTTTTATATGAAAAACTTCTTTTGCCCATATCTCCTAAACTAAGCGTCCTAGAGCGAAAAGGACGATAATTCGTGACCACCCCTAAAAAGTTGAAAAATCCACCCAAAACCTTAAAAAATTGAAATTTTTATATGAAAAACTTCTTTTGCCCATATCTCCTAAACTAAGCGTCCTAGAGCGAAAAGGACTTAAATTCGTGACCACCCCCAAAAAGTTGAAAAATCCACCCAAAACCTAAAAAAATTGAAATTTTTGTATGAAAAACTTCTTTTGTTCATATCTCCTAAACTAAGCGTCCCGGAGCGAAAAGGACGATAATTCGTGACCACCCCCAAAAAGTTGAAAAATCCACCCAAAACCTAAAAAAATTGAAATTTTTATATGAAAAACTTATTTTGCCCATATCTCCTAAACTAAGCGTCCTAGAGCGAAAAGGACTTCAATTCGTGACCACCCCCAAAAAGTTGAAAAATCCACCCAAAACCTAAAAAAATTGAAATTTTTATATGAAAAACTTCTTTTGCCCATATCTCCTAAACTAAGCGTCCTAGAGCGAAAGGACGATAATTCGTGACCACCCCCAAAAAGTTGAAAAATCCACCCAAAACCTTAAAAAATTGAAATTTTTATATGAAAAACTTCTTTTGCCCATATCTCCTAAACTAAGCGTCCTAGAGCGAAAAGGACGATAATTCGTGACCACCCCCAAAAAGTTGAAAAATCCAACCAAAACCTTAAAAAATTGAAACTTTTATATGAAAAACTTCTTTTGCCCATATCTCCTACACTAAGCGTCCTAGAGCGAAAAGGACTTCAATTCGTGACCACCCCCAAAAAGTTTAAAAATCCACCCAAAACCTTAAAAAATTGAAATTTTTGTATGAAAAACTTCTTTTGTTCATATCTCCTAAACTAAGCGTCCCGGAGCGAAAAGGACGATAATTCGTGACCACCCCCAAAAAGTTGAAAAATCCACCCAAAACCTTAAAAAATTGAAATTTTTATATGAAAAACTTCTTTTGCCCATATCTCCTAAATTAAGTGTCCTAGAGCGAAAAGGACGATAATTCGTGACCACCCCCAAAAAGTTGAAAAATCTACCAAAAACCTAAAAAAATTGAAATTTTTATATGAAAAACTTCTTTTGCCCATATCTCCTAAACTAAGCGTCCTAGAGCGAAAAGGACTTCAATTCGTGACCACCCCCAAAAAGTTGAAAAATCCACCCAAAACCTAAAAAAATTGAAATTTTTATATGAAAAACTTCTTTTGTCCATATCTCCTAAACTAAGCGTCCTAGAGCGAAAAGGACGATAATTCGTGACCACCCCCAAAAAGTTTAAAAATCCACCCAAAACTTTAAAAAATTGAAATTTTTATATGAAAAACTTCTTTTGCCCATATCTCCTAAACTAAGCGTCCTAGAGCGAAAAGGACTTCAATTCGTGACCACCCCCAAAAAGTTTAAAAATCCACCCAAAACCTTAAAAAATTGAAATTTTTATATGAAAAACTTCTTTTGCCCATATCTCCCAAACTAAGCATCCTAGAGCGAAAAGGACGATAATTCGTGACCACCCCCAAAAAGTTGAAAAATCCACCCAAAACCTTAAAAAATTGAAATTTTTGTATGAAAAACTTCTTTTGTTCATATCTCCTAAACTAAGCCTCCTAGAGCGAAAAGGACGATAATTTGTGACCACCCCCAAAAAGTTGAAAAATCCACCCAAAACCTAAAAAAAAAATGAAATTTTTATATGAAAAACTTCTTTTGCCCATATCTCCTAAACTAAGCGTCCTAGAGCGAAAAGGACTTCAATTCGTGACCACCCACAAAAAGTTGAAAAATCCACCCAAAACCTAAAAAATTTAAATTTTTATATGAAAAACTTATTTTGCCCATATCTCCAAAACTAAGCATCCTAGAGCGAAAAGGACGATAATTCGTGACCACCCCCAAAAAGTTGCAAAATCCACCCAAAAAATAAAAAATCGAAATTTTTATATGAAAAACTTCTTTTGCCCATATCTCCAAACTAAGCGTCCTAGAGCGAAAAGGACGATAATTCGTGACCACCCCCAAAAAGATGAAAAATCCACCCAAAACCTAAAAAAAAATTGAAATTTTTATATGAAAAACTTCTTTTGCCCATATCTCCTAAACTAAGCGTCCTAGAGCGAAAAAGACGATAATTCGTGACCACCCCCAAAAAGTTGAAAAATCCACCCAAAACCTTAAAAAATTGAAATTTTTATATGAAAAACTTCTTTTGCCCATATCTCCTAAACTAAGCGTCCTAGAGCGAAAAGGACGATAATTCGTGACCACCCCCAAAAAGTTGAAAAATCCACCCAAAACCTAAAAAAATTTAAATTTTTATATGAAAAACTTCTTTTGCCCATATCTCCTAAACTAAGCATCCTAGAGCGAAAAGGACGATAATTCGTGACCACCCCCAAAAAGTTGAAAAATCCACCCAAAACCTTAAAAAATTGAAATTTTTGTATGAAAAACTTCTTTTGTTCATATCTCCTAAACTAAGCGTCCCGGAGCGAAAAGGACGATAATTCGTGACCACCCCCAAAAAGTTGAAAAATCCACCCAAAACCTAAAAAAATGAAATTTTTATATGAAAAACTTCTTTTGCCCATATCTCCTAAACTAAGCGTCCTAGAGCGAAAAGGACTTTAATTCGTGACCACCCCCAAAAAGTTGAAAAATCCACCCAAAACTTTAAAAAATTGAAATTTTTATATGAAAAACTTCTTTTGCCCATATCTCCTAAACTAAGCGTCCTAGAGCGAAAAGGACTTCAATTCGTGACCACCCCCAAAAAGTTGTAAAATCCACCCAAAACCTAAAAAAATTGAAATTTTTATATGAAAAACTTCTTTTGCCCATATCTCCTAAACTAAGCGTCCTAGAGCGAAAAGGACGATAATTCGTGACCACCCCCAAAAAGTTGAAAAATCCACCCAAAACCTAAAAAAATTGAAATTTTTATATGAAAAACTTCTTTTGCCCATATCTCCTAAACTAAGCGTCCTAGAGCGAAAAGGACGATAATTCGTGACCACCCCCAAAAAGTTGAAAAATCCAACCAAAACCTTAAAAAATTGAAATTTTTATATGAAAAACTTCTTTTGCCCATATCTCCTACACTAAGCGTCCTAGAGCGAAAAGGACTTCAATTCGTGACCACCCCCAAAAAGTTGAAAAATCCACCCAAAACCTAAAAAAATTTAAATTTTTATATGAAAAACTTCTTTTGCCCATATCTCCTAAACTAAGCATCCTAGAGCGAAAAGGACGATAATTCGTGACCACCCCCAAAAAGTTGAAAAATCCACCCAAAACCTTAAAAAATTGAAATTTTTGTATGAAAAACTTCTTTTGTTCATATCTCCTAAACTAAGCGTCCTAGAGCGAAAAGGACGATAATTCGTGACCACCCCCAAAAAGTTGAAAAATCCACCCAAAACCTAAAAAAAATTAAATTTTTATATGAAAAACTTCTTTTGCCCATATCTCCTAAACTAAGCGTCCTAGAGCGAAAAGGACTTCAATTCGTGACCACCCCCAAAAAGTTAAAAAATCCACCCAAAACTTTAAAAAATTGAAATTTTTATATGAAAAACTTCTTTTGCCCATATCTCCTAAACTAAGCGTCCTAGAGCGAAAAGAACTTCAATTCGTGACCACCCCCAAAAAGTTGAAAAATCCACCCAAAACCTTACAAAATTTTAATTTTTATATGAAAAACTTCTTTTGCCCATATCTCCTAAACTAAGCGTCCTAGAGCGAAAAGGACTTCAATTCGTGACCACCCCCAAAAAGTTGAAAAATCCACCCAAAACCTAAAAAAATTTAAATTTTTATATGAAAAACTTCTTTTGCCCATATCTCCTAAACTAAGCGTCCTAGAGAGGACGATAATTCGTGACCACCCCCAAAAAGTTGAAAAATCCACCCAAAACCTTAAAAAATTGTAATTTTTATATGAAAAACTTCTTTTGCCCATATCTCCTAAACTAAGCGTCCTAGAGCGAAAAGGACGATAATTCGTGACCACCCCCAAAAAGTTGAAAAATCCACCCAAAACCTAAAAAAAATGAAATTTTTATATGAAAAACTTCTTTTGCCCATATCTCCTAAACTAAGCGTCCTAGAGCGAAAAGGACTTTAATTCGTGACCACCCCCAAAAAGTTGAAAAATCCACCCAAAACTTTAAAAAATTGAAATTTTTATATGAAAAACTTCTTTTGCCCATATCTCCTAAACTAAGCGTCCTAGAGCGAAAAGGACGATAATTCGTGACCACCCCCAAAAAGTTGAAAAATCCACCCAAAACCTTAAAAAATTGAAATTTTTATATGAAAAACTTCTTTTGCCCATATCTCCTAAACTAAGCGTCCTAGAGCGAAAAGGACGATAATTCGTGACCACCCCCAAAAAGTTGAAAAATCCACCCAAAACCTAAAAAAATTTAAATTTTTATATGAAAAACTTCTTTTGCCCATATCTCCTAAATTAAGTGTCCTAGAGCGAAAAGGACGATAATTCGTGACCACCCCCAAAAAGTTGAAAAATCTACCAAAAACCTAAAAAAATTGAAATTTTTATATGAAAAACTTCTTTTGCCCATATCTCCTAAACTAAGCGTCCTAGAGCGAAAAGGACTTCAATTCGTGACCACCCCCAAAAAGTTGAAAAATCCACCCAAAACCTAAAAAAATTGAAATTTTTATATGAAAAACTTCTTTTGTCCATATCTCCTAAACTAAGCGTCCTAGAGCGAAAAGGACGATAATTCGTGACCACCCCCAAAAAGTTTAAAAATCCACCCAAAACCTTAAAAAATTGAAATTTTTATATGAAAAACTTCTTTTGCCCATATCTCCTAAACTAAGCGTCCTAGAGCGAAAAGGACTTCAATTCGTGACCACCCCCAAAAAGTTTAAAAATCCACCCAAAACCTTAAAAAATTGAAATTTTTATATGAAAAACTTCTTTTGCCCATATCTCCCAAACTAAGCATCCTAGAGCGAAAAGGACGATAATTCGTGACCACCCCCAAAAAGTTGAAAAATCCACCCAAAACCTTAAAAAATTGAAATTTTTGTATGAAAAACTTCTTTTGTTCATATCTCCTAAACTAAGCCTCCTAGAGCGAAAAGGACGATAATTTGTGACCACCCCCAAAAAGTTGAAAAATCCACCCAAAACCTAAAAAAAAAATGAAATTTTTATATGAAAAACTTCTTTTGCCCATATCTCCTAAACTAAGCGTCCTAGAGCGAAAAGGACTTCAATTCGTGACCACCCACAAAAAGTTGAAAAATCCACCCAAAACCTAAAAAATTTAAATTTTTATATGAAAAACTTATTTTGCCCATATCTCCAAAACTAAGCATCCTAGAGCGAAAAGGACGATAATTCGTGACCACCCCCAAAAAGTTGCAAAATCCACCCAAAAAATAAAAAATCGAAATTTTTATATGAAAAACTTCTTTTGCCCATATCTCCAAACTAAGCGTCCTAGAGCGAAAAGGACGATAATTCGTGACCACCCCCAAAAAGATGAAAAATCCACCCAAAACCTAAAAAAAAATTGAAATTTTTATATGAAAAACTTCTTTTGCCCATATCTCCTAAACTAAGCGTCCTAGAGCGAAAAAGACGATAATTCGTGACCACCCCCAAAAAGTTGAAAAATCCACCCAAAACCTTAAAAAATTGAAATTTTTATATGAAAAACTTCTTTTGCCCATATCTCCTAAACTAAGCGTCCTAGAGCGAAAAGGACGATAATTCGTGACCACCCCCAAAAAGTTGAAAAATCCACCCAAAACCTAAAAAAATTTAAATTTTTATATGAAAAACTTCTTTTGCCCATATCTCCTAAACTAAGCATCCTAGAGCGAAAAGGACGATAATTCGTGACCACCCCCAAAAAGTTGAAAAATCCACCCAAAACCTTAAAAAATTGAAATTTTTGTATGAAAAACTTCTTTTGTTCATATCTCCTAAACTAAGCGTCCCGGAGCGAAAAGGACGATAATTCGTGACCACCCCCAAAAAGTTGAAAAATCCACCCAAAACCTAAAAAAATGAAATTTTTATATGAAAAACTTCTTTTGCCCATATCTCCTAAACTAAGCGTCCTAGAGCGAAAAGGACTTTAATTCGTGACCACCCCCAAAAAGTTGAAAAATCCACCCAAAACTTTAAAAAATTGAAATTTTTATATGAAAAACTTCTTTTGCCCATATCTCCTAAACTAAGCGTCCTAGAGCGAAAAGGACTTCAATTCGTGACCACCCCCAAAAAGTTGTAAAATCCACCCAAAACCTAAAAAAATTGAAATTTTTATATGAAAAACTTCTTTTGCCCATATCTCCTAAACTAAGCGTCCTAGAGCGAAAAGGACGATAATTCGTGACCACCCCCAAAAAGTTGAAAAATCCACCCAAAACCTAAAAAAATTGAAATTTTTATATGAAAAACTTCTTTTGCCCATATCTCCTAAACTAAGCGTCCTAGAGCGAAAAGGACGATAATTCGTGACCACCCCCAAAAAGTTGAAAAATCCAACCAAAACCTTAAAAAATTGAAATTTTTATATGAAAAACTTCTTTTGCCCATATCTCCTACACTAAGCGTCCTAGAGCGAAAAGGACTTCAATTCGTGACCACCCCCAAAAAGTTGAAAAATCCACCCAAAACCTAAAAAAATTGAAATTTTTATATGAAAAACTTCTTTTGCCCATATCTCCTAAACTAAGCGTCCTAGAGCGAAAAGGACGATAATTCGTGACCACCCCCAAAAAGTTGAAAAATCCAACCAAAACCTTAAAAAATTGAAATTTTTATATGAAAAACTTCTTTTGCCCATATCTCCTACACTAAGCGTCCTAGAGCGAAAAGGACTTCAATTCGTGACCACCCCCAAAAAGTTGAAAAATCCACCCAAAACCTAAAAAAATTGAAATTTTTATATGAAAAACTTCTTTTGTCCATATCTCCTAAACTAAGCGTCCTAGAGCGAAAAGGACGATAATTCGTGACCACCCCCAAAAAGTTTAAAAATCCACCCAAAACCTTAAAAAATTGAAATTTTTATATGAAAAACTTCTTTTGCCCATATCTCCTAAACTAAGCGTCCTAGAGCGAAAAGGACTTCAATTCGTGACCACCCCCAAAAAGTTTAAAAATCCACCCAAAACCTTAAAAAATTGAAATTTTTATATGAAAAACTTCTTTTGCCCATATCTCCCAAACTAAGCATCCTAGAGCGAAAAGGACGATAATTCGTGACCACCCCCAAAAAGTTGAAAAATCCACCCAAAACCTTAAAAAATTGAAATTTTTGTATGAAAAACTTCTTTTGTTCATATCTCCTAAACTAAGCCTCCTAGAGCGAAAAGGACGATAATTTGTGACCACCCCCAAAAAGTTGAAAAATCCACCCAAAACCTAAAAAAAAAATGAAATTTTTATATGAAAAACTTCTTTTGCCCATATCTCCTAAACTAAGCGTCCTAGAGCGAAAAGGACTTCAATTCGTGACCACCCACAAAAAGTTGAAAAATCCACCCAAAACCTAAAAAATTTAAATTTTTATATGAAAAACTTATTTTGCCCATATCTCCAAAACTAAGCATCCTAGAGCGAAAAGGACGATAATTCGTGACCACCCCCAAAAAGTTGCAAAATCCACCCAAAAAATAAAAAATCGAAATTTTTATATGAAAAACTTCTTTTGCCCATATCTCCAAACTAAGCGTCCTAGAGCGAAAAGGACGATAATTCGTGACCACCCCCAAAAAGATGAAAAATCCACCCAAAACCTAAAAAAAAACTGAAATTTTTATATGAAAAACTTCTTTTGCCCATATCTCCTAAACTAAGCGTCCTAGAGCGAAAAAGACGATAATTCGTGACCACCCCCAAAAAGTTGAAAAATCCACCCAAAACCTTAAAAAATTGAAATTTTTATATGAAAAACTTCTTTTGCCCATATCTCCTAAACTAAGCGTCCTAGAGCGAAAAGGACGATAATTCGTGACCACCCCCAAAAAGTTGAAAAATCCACCCAAAACCTAAAAAAATTTAAATTTTTATATGAAAAACTTCTTTTGCCCATATCTCCTAAACTAAGCATCCTAGAGCGAAAAGGACGATAATTCGTGACCACCCCCAAAAAGTTGAAAAATCCACCCAAAACCTTAAAAAATTGAAATTTTTGTATGAAAAACTTCTTTTGTTCATATCTCCTAAACTAAGCGTCCCGGAGCGAAAAGGACGATAATTCGTGACCACCCCCAAAAAGTTGAAAAATCCACCCAAAACCTAAAAAAATGAAATTTTTATATGAAAAACTTCTTTTGCCCATATCTCCTAAACTAAGCGTCCTAGAGCGAAAAGGACTTTAATTCGTGACCACCCCCAAAAAGTTGAAAAATCCACCCAAAACTTTAAAAAATTGAAATTTTTATATGAAAAACTTCTTTTGCCCATATCTCCTAAACTAAGCGTCCTAGAGCGAAAAGGACTTCAATTCGTGACCACCCCCAAAAAGTTGTAAAATCCACCCAAAACCTAAAAAAATTGAAATTTTTATATGAAAAACTTCTTTTGCCCATATCTCCTAAACTAAGCGTCCTAGAGCGAAAAGGACGATAATTCGTGACCACCCCCAAAAAGTTGAAAAATCCACCCAAAACCTAAAAAAATTGAAATTTTTATATGAAAAACTTCTTTTGCCCATATCTCCTAAACTAAGCGTCCTAGAGCGAAAAGGACGATAATTCGTGACCACCCCCAAAAAGTTGAAAAATCCAACCAAAACCTTAAAAAATTGAAATTTTTATATGAAAAACTTCTTTTGCCCATATCTCCTACACTAAGCGTCCTAGAGCGAAAAGGACTTCAATTCGTGACCACCCCCAAAAAGTTGAAAAATCCACCCAAAACCTAAAAAAATTTAAATTTTTATATGAAAAACTTCTTTTGCCCATATCTCCTAAACTAAGCATCCTAGAGCGAAAAGGACGATAATTCGTGACCACCCCCAAAAAGTTGAAAAATCCACCCAAAACCTTAAAAAATTGAAATTTTTGTATGAAAAACTTCTTTTGTTCATATCTCCTAAACTAAGCGTCCTAGAGCGAAAAGGACGATAATTCGTGACCACCCCCAAAAAGTTGAAAAATCCACCCAAAACCTAAAAAAATTAAATTTTTATATGAAAAACTTCTTTTGCCCATATCTCCTAAACTAAGCGTCCTAGAGCGAAAAGGACTTCAATTCGTGACCACCCCCAAAAAGTTAAAAAATCCACCCAAAACTTTAAAAAATTGAAATTTTTATATGAAAAACTTCTTTTGCCCATATCTCCTAAACTAAGCGTCCTAGAGCGAAAAGAACTTCAATTCGTGACCACCCCAAAAAAGTTGAAAAATCCACCCAAAACCTTACAAAATTTTAATTTTTATATGAAAAACTTCTTTTGCCCATATCTCCTAAACTAAGCGTCCTAGAGCGAAAAGGACTTCAATTCGTGACCACCCCCAAAAAGTTGAAAAATCCACCCAAAACCTAAAAAAATTTAAATTTTTATATGAAAAACTTCTTTTGCCCATATCTCCTAAACTAAGCGTCCTAGAGAGGACGATAATTCGTGACCACCCCCAAAAAGTTGAAAAATCCACCCAAAACCTTAAAAAATTTTAATTTTTATATGAAAAACTTCTTTTGCCCATATCTCCTAAACTAAGCGTCCTAGAGCGAAAAGGACGATAATTCGTGACCACCCCCAAAAAGTTGAAAAATCCACCCAAAACCTAAAACAAATGAAATTTTTATATGAAAAACTTCTTTTGCCCATATCTCCTAAACTAAGCGTCCTAGAGCGAAAAGGACTTTAATTCGTGACCACCCCCAAAAAGTTGAAAAATCCACCCAAAACTTTAAAAAATTGAAATTTTTATATGAAAAACTTCTTTTGCCCATATCTCCAAAACTAAGCGTCCTAGAGCGAAAAGGACGATAATTCGTGACCACCCCCAAAAAGTTGAAAAATCCACCCAAAACCTTAAAAAATTGAAATTTTTATATGAAAAACTTCTTTTGCCCATATCTCCTAAACTAAGCGTCCTAGAGTGAAAAGGACTTCAATTCGTGACCACCCCCAAAAAGTTGAAAAATCCACCCAAAACCTAAAAAAATGGAAATTTTTATATGAAAAACTTCTTTTGCCCATATCTCCTAAACTAAGCGTCCTAGAGCGAAAAGGACGATAATTCGTGACCACCCCCAAAAAGTTGAAAAATCCACCCAAAACCTAAAAAAATTGAAATTTTTATATGAAAAACTTATTTTGCCCATATCTCCTAAACTAAGCGTCCTAGAGCGAAAAGGACTTCAATTCGTGACCACCCCCAAAAAGTTGAAAAATCCACCCAAAACCTTAAAAAATTGAAATTTTTATATGAAAAACTTCTTTTGTCCATATCTCCTAAACTAAGCGTCCTAGAGCGAAAAGGACGATAATTCGTGACCACCCCCAAAAAGTTGAAAAATCCACCCAAAACCTTAAAAAATTGAAATTTTTATATGAAAAACTTCTTTTGCCCATATCTCCTAAACTAAGCGTCCTAGAGCGAAAAGGACTTCAATTCGTGACCACCCCCAAAAAGTTGAAAAATCCACCCAAAACCTAAAAAAATGAAATTTTTATATGAAAAACTTCTTTTGCCCATATCTCCTAAACTAAGCGTCCTAGAGCGAAAAGGACGATAATTCGTGACCACCCCCAAAAAGTTGAAAAATCCACCCAAAACCTAAAAAAATTTAAATTTTTATATGAAAAACTTCTTTTGCCCATATCTCCTAAACTAAGCGTCCTAGAGCGAAAAGGACGATAATTCGTGACCACCCCCAAAAAGTTGAAAATCCACCCAAAACCTTAAAAAATTGAAATTTTTATATGAAAAACTTCTTTTGCCCATATCTCCTAAACTAAGCGTCCTAGAGCGAAAAGGACTTAAATTCGTGACCACCCCCAAAAAGTTGAAAAATCCACCCAAAACCTAAAAAAATTGAAATTTTTATATGAAAAACTTCTTTTGCCCATATCTCCTAAACTAAGCATCCTAGAGCGAAAAGGATGATAATTCGTGACCACCCCCAAAAAGTTGGAAAATTCACCCAAAACCTTAAAAAATTGAAATTTTTGTATGAAAAACTTCTTTTGCCCATATCTCCTAAACTAAGCGTCCTAGAGCGAAAAGGACGATAATTCGTGACCACCCCCAAAAAGTTGAAAAATCCACCAAAACCTAAAAAAATTGAAATTTTTATATGAAAAACTTCTTTTGCCCATATCTCCTAAACTAAGCGTCCTAGAGCGAAAAGGACTTCAATTCGTGACCACCCCCAAAAAGTTGAAAAATCCACCCAAAACCTAAAAAAATTGAAATTTTTATATGAAAAACTTCTTTTGTCCATATCTCCTAAACTAAGCGTCCTAGAGCGAAAAGGACGATAATTCGTGACCACCCCCAAAAAGTTTAAAAATCCACCCAAAACCTTAAAAAATTGTAATTTTTATATGAAAAACTTCTTTTGCCCATATCTCCTAAACTAAGCGTCCTAGAGCGAAAAGTACTTCAATTCGTGACCACCCCCAAAAAGTTGAAAAATCCACCCAAAACTTTAAAAAATTTAAATTTTTATATGAAAAACTTCTTTTGCCCATATCTCCTAAACTAAGCGTCCTAGAGCGAAAAGGACTTCAATTCGTGACCACCCCCAAAAAGTTGAAAAATCCACCCAAAACCTTAAAAAATTGTAATTTTTATATGAAAAACTTCTTTTGCCCATATCTCCTAAACTAAGCGTCCTAGAGCGAAAAGGACTTCAATTCGTGACCACCCCCAAAAAGTTGAAAAATCCACCCAAAACCTAAAAAAATTTAAATTTTTATATGAAAAACTTCTTTTGCCCATATCTCCTAAACTAAGCGTCCTAGAGCGAAAAGGACGATAATTCGTGACCACCCCCAAAAAGTTGAAAAATCCACCCAAAACCTTAAAAAATTGTAATTTTTATATGAAAAACTTCTTTTGCCCATATCTCCTAAACTAAGCGTCCTAGAGCGAAAAGGACGATAATTCGTGACCACCCCCAAAAAGTTGAAAAATCCACCCAAAACCTAAAAAAATGAAATTTTTATATGAAAAACTTCTTTTGCCCATATCTCCTAAACTAAGCGTCCTAGAGCGAAAAGGACTTTAATTCGTGACCACCCCCAAAAAGTTTAAAAATCCACCCAAAACTTTAAAAAATTGAAATTTTTATATGAAAAACTTCTTTTGCCCATATCTCCTAAACTAAGCGTCCTAGAGCGAAAAGGACGATAATTCGTGACCACCCCCAAAAAGTTGAAAAATCCACCCAAAACCTTAAAAAATTGAAATTTTTATATGAAAAACTTCTTTTGCCCATATCTCCTAAACTAAGCGTCCTAGAGCGAAAAGGACGATAATTCGTGACCACCCCCAAAAAGTTGAAAAATCCACCCAAAACCTAAAAAAATTTAAATTTTTATATGAAAAACTTCTTTTGCCCATATCTCCTAAACTAAGCATCCTAGAGCGAAAAGGACGATAATTCGTGACCACCCCCAAAAAGTTGAAAAATCCACCCAAAACCTTAAAAAATTGAAATTTTTGTATGAAAAACTTCTTTTGTTCATATCTCCTAAACTAAGCGTCCCGGAGCGAAAAGGACGATAATTCGTGACCACCCCCAAAAAGTTTAAAAATCCACCCAAAACCTAAAAAAATGAAATTTTTATATGAAAAACTTCTTTTGCCCATATCTCCTAAACTAAGCGTCCTAGAGCGAAAAGGACTTTAATTCGTGACCACCCCCAAAAAGTTGAAAAATCCACCCAAAACTTTAAAAAATTGAAATTTTTATATGAAAAACTTCTTTTGCCCATATCTCCTAAACTAAGCGTCCTAGAGCGAAAAGGACGATAATTCGTGACCACCCCCAAAAAGTTGAAAAATCCAACCAAAACCTTAAAAAATTGAAATTTTTATATGAAAAACTTCTTTTGCCCATATCTCCTACACTAAGCTTCCTAGAGCGAAAAGGACTTCAATTCGTGACCACCCCCAAAAAGTTGAAAAATCCACCCAAAACCTAAAAAAATTTAAATTTTTATATGAAAAACTTCTTTTGCCCATATCTCCTACACTAAGCTTCCTAGAGCGAAAAGGACTTCAATTCGTGACCACCCCCAAAAAGTTGAAAAATCCACCCAAAACTTTAAAAAATTGAAATTTTTATATGAAAAACTTCTTTTGCCCATATCTCCTAAACTAAGCGTCCTAGAGCGAAAAGAACTTCAATTCGTGACCACCCCCAAAAAGTTGAAAAATCCACCCAAAACCTTAAAAAATTGTAATTTTTATATGAAAAACTTCTTTTGCCCATATCTCCTAAACTAAGCGTCCTAGAGCGAAAAGGACTTCAATTCGTGACCACCCCCAAAAAGTTGAAAAATCCACCCAAATCCTAAAAAAATTTAAATTTTTATATGAAAAACTTCTTTTGCCCATATCTCCTAAACTAAGCGTCCTAGAGAGGACGATAATTCGTGACCACCCCCAAAAAGTTGAAAAATCCACCCAAAACCTTAAAAAATTGTAATTTTTATATGAAAAACTTCTTTTGCCCATATCTCCTAAACTAAGCGTCCTAGAGCGAAAAGGACGATAATTCGTGACCACCCCCAAAAAGTTGAAAAATCCACCCAAAACCTAAAAAAAATGAAATTTTTATATGAAAAACTTCTTTTGCCCATATCTCCTAAACTAAGCGTCCTAGAGCGAAAAGGACTTTAATTCGTGACCACCCCCAAAAAGTTGAAAAATCCACCCAAAACTTTAAAAAATTGAAATTTTTATATGAAAAACTTCTTTTGCCCATATCTCCTAAACTAAGCGTCCTAGAGCGAAAAGGACGATAATTCGTGACCACCCCCAAAAAGTTGAAAAATCCACCCAAAACCTAAAAAAATTGAAATTTTTATATGAAAAACTTCTTTTGCCCATATCTCCTAAACTAAGCGTCCTAGAGTGAAAAGGACTTCAATTCGTGACCACCCCCAAAAAGTTGAAAAATCCACCCAAAACCTAAAAAAATTGAAATTTTTATATGAAAAACTTCTTTTGCCCATATCTCCTAAACTAAGCGTCCTAGAGCGAAAAGGACGATAATTCGTGACCACCCCCAAAAAGTTGAAAAATCCACCCAAAACCTTAAAAAATTGAAATTTTTATATGAAAAACTTCTTTTGTCCATATCTCCTAAACTAAGCGTCCTAGAGCGAAAAGGACGATAATTCGTGACCACCCCCAAAAAGTTTAAAAATCCACCCAAAACCTTAAAAAATTGAAATTTTTATATGAAAAACTTCTTTTGCCCATATCTCCTAAACTAAGCGTCCTAGAGCGAAAAGGACTTCAATTCGTGACCACCCCCAAAAAGTTGAAAAATCCACCCAAAACCTAAAAAAAATGAAATTTTTATATGAAAAAATTCTTTTGCCCATATCTCCTAAACTAAGCGTCCTAGAGCGAAAAGGACGATAATTCGTGACCACCCCCAAAAAGTTGAAAAATCCACCCAAAACCTAAAAAAAATTAAATTTTTATATGAAAAACTTCTTTTGCCCATATCTCCTAAACTAAGCGTCCTAGAGCGAAAAGGACGATAATTCGTGACCACCCCCAAAAAGTTGAAAATCCACCCAAAACCTTAAAAAATTGAAATTTTTATATGAAAAACTTCTTTTGCCCATATCTCCTAAACTAAGCGTCCTAGAGCGAAAAGGACTTAAATTCGTGACCACCCCCAAAAAGTTGAAAAATCCACCCAAACCCTAAAAAAATTGAAATTTTTATATGAAAAACTTCTTTTGCCCATATCTCCTAAACTAAGCATCCTAGAGCGAAAAGGACGATAATTCGTGACCACCCCCAAAAAGTTGAAAAATCCACCCAAAACCTTAAAAAATTGAAATTTTTGTATGAAAAACTTCTTTTGCCCATATCTCCTAAACTAAGCGTCCTAGAGCGAAAAGGACGATAATTCGTGACCACCATCAAAAAGTTGAAAAATCCACCAAAACCTAAAAAAATTGAAATTTTTATATGAAAAACTTCTTTTGCCCATATCTCCTAAACTAAGCGTCCTAGAGCGAAAAGGACTTCAATTCGTGACCACCCCCAAAAAGTTGAAAAATCCACCCAAAACCTAAAAAAATTGAAATTTTTATATGAAAAACTTCTTTTGTCCATATCTCCTAAACTAAGCGTCCTAGAGCGAAAAGGACGATAATTCGTGACCACCCCCAAAAAGTTTAAAAATCCACCCAAAACCTTAAAAAATTGTAATTTTTATATGAAAAACTTCTTTTGCCCATATCTCCTAAACTAAGCGTCCTAGAGCGAAAAGGACTTCAATTCGTGACCACCCCCAAAAAGTTGAAAAATCCACCCAAAACTTTAAAAAATTGAAATTTTTATATGAAAAACTTCTTTTGCCCATATCTCCTAAACTAAGCGTCCTAGAGCGAAAAGGACTTCAATTCGTGACCACCCCCAAAAAGTTGAAAAATCCACCCAAAACCTTAAAAAATTGTAATTTTTATATGAAAAACTTCTTTTGCCCATATCTCCTAAACTAAGCGTCCTAGAGCGAAAAGGACTTCAATTCGTGACCACCCCCAAAAAGTTGAAAAATCCACCCAAAACCTAAAAAAATTGAAATTTTTATATGAAAAACTTCTTTTGCCCATATCTCCTAAACTAAGCGTCCTAGAGCGAAAAGGACTTCAATTCGTGACCACCCCCAAAAAGTTGAAAAATCCACCCAAAACCTTAAAAAATTGTAATTTTTATATGAAAAAATTCTTTTGCCCATATCTCCTAAACTAAGCGTCCTAGAGCGAAAAGGACGATAATTCGTGACCACCCCCAAAAAGTTGAAAAATCCACCCAAAACCTAAAAAAAATGAAATTTTTATATGAAAAACTTCTTTTGCCCATATCTCCTAAACTAAGCGTCCTAGAGCGAAAAGGACTTTAATTCGTGACCACCCCCAAAAAGTTTAAAAATCCACCCAAAACTTTAAAAAATTGAAATTTTTATATGAAAAACTTCTTTTGCCCATATCTCCTAAACTAAGCGTCCTAGAGCGAAAAGGACGATAATTCGTGACCACCCTCAAAAAGTTGAAAAATCCACCCAAAACCTTAAAAAATTGAAATTTTTATATGAAAAACTTCTTTTGCCCATATCTCCTAAACTAAGCGTCCTAGAGCGAAAAGGACGATAATTCGTGACCACCCCCAAAAAGTTGAAAAATCCACCCAAAACCTAAAAAAAATTAAATTTTTATATGAAAAACTTCTTTTGCCCATATCTCCTAAACTAAGCGTCCTAGAGCGAAAAGGACTTCAATTCGTGACCACCCCCAAAAAGTTGAAAAATCCACCCAAAACCAAAAAAAATTGAAATTTTTATATGAAAAACTTCTTTTGCCCATATCTCCTAAACTAAGCGTCCTAGAGCGAAAAGGACTTAAATTCGTGACCACCCCCAAAAAGTTGAAAAATCCACCCAAAACCTAAAAAAATTTAAATTTTTATATGAAAAACTTCTTTTGCCCATATCTCCTAAACTAAGCATCCTAGAGCGAAAAGGACGATAATTCGTGACCACCCCCAAAAAGTTGAAAAATCCACCCAAAACCTAAAAAAATTGAAATTTTTATATGAAAAACTTCTTTTGCCCATATCTCCTAAACTAAGCGTCCTAGAGCGAAAAGGACTTCAATTCGTGACCACCCCCAAAAAGTTGAAAAATCCACCCAAAACCTAAAAAAATTGAAATTTTTATATGAAAAACTTCTTTTGCCCATATCTCCTAAACTAAGCGTCCTAGAGTGAAAAGGACTTCAATTCGTGACCACCCCCAAAAAGTTGAAAAATCCACCCAAAACCTAAAAAAATTGAAATTTTTATATGAAAAACTTCTTTTGTCCATATCTCCTAAACTAAGCGTCCTAGAGCGAAAAGGACGATAATTCGTGACCACCCCCAAAAAGTTTAAAAATCCACCCAAAACCTTAAAAAATTGTAATTTTTATATGAAAAACTTCTTTTGCCCATATCTCCTAAACTAAGCGTCCTAGAGCGAAAAGGACGATAATTCGTGACCACCCCCAAAAAGTTGAAAAATACACCCAAAACCTAAAAAAATTTAAATTTTTATATGAAAAACTTCTTTTGTCCATATCTCCTAAACTAAGCGCCCTAGAGCGAGAAGGACGATAATTCGTGACCACCCCCAAAAAGTTGAAAAATCCACCCAAAACCTTAAAAAATTGAAATTTTTATATGAAAAACTTCTTTTGCCCATATCTCCTAAACTAAGCGTCCTAGAGCGAAAAGGACTTTAATTCGTGACCACCCCCAAAAAGTTGAAAAATCCACCCAAAACCTAAAAAAATTGAAATTTTTATATGAAAAACTTCTTTTGCCCATATCTCCTAAACTAAGCGTCCTAGAGCGAAAAGGACGATAATTCGTGACCACCCCCAAAAAGTTGAAAAATCCACCCAAAACCTTAAAAAATTGAAATTTTTATATGAAAAACTTCTTTTGCCCATATCTCCTAAACTAAGCGTCCTAGAGCGAAAAGGACTTAAATTCGTGACCACCCCCAAAAAGTTGAAAAATCCACCCAAAACCTAAAAAAATTTAAATTTTTATATGAAAAACTTCTTTTGCCCATATCTCCTAAACTAAGCATCCTAGAGCGAAAAGGACGATAATTCGTGACCACCCCCAAAAAGTTGAAAAATCCACCCAAAACCTAAAAAAATTGAAATTTTTATATGAAAAACTTCTTTTGCCCATATCTCCTAAACTAAGCGTCCTAGAGCGAAAAGGACTTCAATTCGTGACCACCTCCAAAAAGTTGAAAAATCCACCCAAAACCTAAAAAATTTGAAATTTTTATATGAAAAACTTCTTTTGCCCATATCTCCTAAACTAAGCGTCCTAGAGCGAAAAGGACGATAATTCGTGACCACCCCCAAAAAGTTGAAAAATCCACCCAAAACCTTAAAAAATTGAAATTTTTATATGAAAAACTTCTTTTACTATATCTCCTAAACTAAGCGTCCTAGAGCGAAAAGGACGATAATTCGTGACCACCCCCAAAAAGTTGAAAAATCCAACCAAAACCTTAAAAAATTGAAATTTTTATATGAAAAACTTCTTTTGCCCATATCTCATACACTAAGCGTCCTAAAGCGAAAAGGACTTCAATTCGTGACCACCCCCAAAAAGTTGAAAAATCCACCCAAAACCTAAAAAAATTTAAATTTTTATATGAAAAACTTCTTTTGCCCATATCTCCTAAACTAAGCATCCTAGAGCGAAAAGGACTTTAATTCGTGACCACCCCCAAACAGTTGAAAAATCCACCCAAAACCTTAAAAAATTGTAATTTTTATATGAAAAATTTCTTTGCCCATATCTCCTAAACTAAGCGTCCTAGAGCGAAAAGGACGATAATTCGTGACCACCCCCAAAAAGTTGAAAAATCCACCCAAAACCTAAAAAAATTGAAATTTTTATATGAAAAACTTCTTTTGCCCATATCTCCTAAACTAAGCGTCCTAGAGCGAAAAGGACTTAAATTCGTGACCACCCCCAAAAAGTTGAAAAATCCACCCAAAACCTAAAAAAATTGAAATTTTTATATGAAAAACTTCTTTTGTCCATATCTCCTAAACTAAGCGTCCTAGAGCGAAAAGGACGATAATTCGTGACCACCCCCAAAAAGTTTAAAAATCCACCCAAAACCTTAAAAAATTGAAATTTTTATATGAAAAACTTCTTTTGCCCATATCTCCTAAACTAAGCGTCCTAGAGCGAAAAGGACTTCAATTCGTGACCACCCCCAAAAAGTTGAAAAATCCACCCAAAACCTAAAAAAATTGAAATTTTTATATGAAAAACTTCTTTTGCCCATATCTCCTAAACTAAGCGTCCTAGAGCGAAAAGGACTTCAATTCGTGACCACCCCCAAAAAGTTGAAAAATCCACCCAAAACCTTATAAAATTGTAATTTTTATATGAAAAAGTTCTTTTGCCCATATCTCCTAAACTAAGCGTCCTAGAGCGAAAAGGACTTCAATTCGTGACCACCCCCAAAAAGTTGAAAAATCCACCCAAAACCTAAAAAATTTTAAATTTTTATATGAAAAACTTCTTTTGCCCATATCTCCTAAACTAAGCGTCCTAGAGAGGACGATAATTCGTGACCACCCCCAAAAAGTTGAAAAATCCACCCAAAACCTTAAAAAATTGTAATTTTTATATGAAAAACTTCTTTTGCCCATATCTCCTAAACTAAGCGTCCTAGAGCGAAAAGGACTTTAATTCGTGACCACCCCCAAAAAGTTTAAAAATCCACCCAAAACTTTAAAAAATTGAAATTTTTATATGAAAAACTTCTTTTGCCCATATCTCCTAAACTAAGCGTCCTAGAGCGAAAAGGACGATAATTCGTGACCACCCTCAAAAAGTTGAAAAATCCACCCAAAACCTTAAAAAATTGAAATTTTTATATGAAAAACTTCTTTTGCCCATATCTCCTAAACTAAGCGTCCTAGAGCGAAAAGGACGATAATTCGTGACCACCCCCAAAAAGTTGAAAAATCCACCCAAAACCTAAAAAAATTGAAATTTTTATATGAAAAACTTCTTTTGCCCATATCTCCTAAACTAAGCGTCCTAGAGTGAAAAGGACTTCAATTCGTGACCACCCCCAAAAAGTTGAAAAATCCACCCAAAACCTAAAAAAATTGAAATTTTTATATGAAAAACTTCTTTTGTCCATATCTCCTAAACTAAGCGTCCTAGAGCGAAAAGGACGATAATTCGTGACCACCCCCAAAAAGTTTAAAAATCCACCCAAAACCTTAAAAAATTGTAATTTTTATATGAAAAACTTCTTTTGCCCATATCTCCTAAACTAAGCGTCCTAGAGCGAAAAGGACGATAATTCGTGACCACCCCCAAAAAGTTGAAAAATACACCCAAAACCTAAAAAAATTTAAATTTTTATATGAAAAACTTCTTTTGTCCATATCTCCTAAACTAAGCGCCCTAGAGCGAGAAGGACGATAATTCGTGACCACCCCCAAAAAGTTGAAAAATCCACCCAAAACCTTAAAAAATTGAAATTTTTATATGAAAAACTTCTTTTGCCCATATCTCCTAAACTAAGCGTCCTAGAGCGAAAAGGACTTTAATTCGTGACCACCCCCAAAAAGTTGAAAAATCCACCCAAAACCTAAAAAAATTGAAATTTTTATATGAAAAACTTCTTTTGCCCATATCTCCTAAACTAAGCGTCCTAGAGCGAAAAGGACGATAATTCGTGACCACCCCCAAAAAGTTGAAAAATCCACCCAAAACCTTAAAAAATTGAAATTTTTATATGAAAAACTTCTTTTGCCCATATCTCCTAAACTAAGCGTCCTAGAGCGAAAAGGACTTAAATTCGTGACCACCCCCAAAAAGTTGAAAAATCCACCCAAAACCTAAAAAAATTTAAATTTTTATATGAAAAACTTCTTTTGCCCATATCTCCTAAACTAAGCATCCTAGAGCGAAAAGGACGATAATTCGTGACCACCCCCAAAAAGTTGAAAAATCCACCCAAAACCTAAAAAAATTGAAATTTTTATATGAAAAACTTCTTTTGCCCATATCTCCTAAACTAAGCGTCCTAGAGCGAAAAGGACTTCAATTCGTGACCACCTCCAAAAAGTTGAAAAATCCACCCAAAACCTAAAAAATTTGAAATTTTTATATGAAAAACTTCTTTTGCCCATATCTCCTAAACTAAGCGTCCTAGAGCGAAAAGGACGATAATTCGTGACCACCCCCAAAAAGTTGAAAAATCCACCCAAAACCTTAAAAATTGAAATTTTTATATGAAAAACTTCTTTTACTATATCTCCTAAACTAAGCGTCCTAGAGCGAAAAGGACGATAATTCGTGACCACCCCCAAAAAGTTGAAAAATCCAACCAAAACCTTAAAAAATTGAAATTTTTATATGAAAAACTTCTTTTGCCCATATCTCATACACTAAGCGTCCTAAAGCGAAAAGGACTTCAATTCGTGACCACCCCCAAAAAGTTGAAAAATCCACCCAAACCTAAAAAAATTTAAATTTTTATATGAAAAACTTCTTTTGCCCATATCTCCTAAACTAAGCATCCTAGAGCGAAAAGGACTTTAATTCGTGACCACCCCCAAACAGTTGAAAAATCCACCCAAAACCTTAAAAAATTGTAATTTTTATATGAAAAACTTCTTTTGCCCATATCTCCTAAACTAAGCGTCCTAGAGCGAAAAGGACGATAATTCGTGACCACCCCCAAAAAGTTGAAAAATCCACCCAAAACCTAAAAAAATTGAAATTTTTATATGAAAAACTTCTTTTGCCCATAT
The DNA here is from genome assembly GCF_050003625.1 of Haematobia irritans. Classification (NCBI taxonomy): domain Eukaryota; kingdom Metazoa; phylum Arthropoda; class Insecta; order Diptera; family Muscidae; genus Haematobia; species Haematobia irritans. The sequence goes on along the minus strand of NC_134397.1, from coordinate 184,650,917 downwards.
CTCCTAAACTAAGCGTCCTAGAGCGAAAAGGACTTCAATTCGTGACCACCCCCAAAAAGTTGAAAAATCCACCCAAAACCTAAAAAAATTGAAATTTTTATATGAAAAACTTCTTTTGTCCATATCTCCTAAACTAAGCGTCCTAGAGCGAAAAGGACGATAATTCCTGACCACCCCCAAAAAGTTTAAAAATCCACCCAAAACCTTAAAAAATTGAAATTTTTATATGAAAAACTTCTTTTGCCCATATCTCCTAAACTAAGCGTCCTAGAGCGAAAAGGACTTCAATTCGTGACCACCCCCAAAAAGTTGAAAAATCCACCCAAAACCTAAAAAAATTGAAATTTTTATATGAAAAACTTCTTTTGCCCATATCTCCTAAACTAAGCGTCCTAGAGCGAAAAGGACTTCAATTCGTGACCACCCCCAAAAAGTTGAAAAATCCACCCAAAACCTTAAAAAATTGTAATTTTTATATGAAAAACTTCTTTTGCCCATATCTCCTAAACTAAGCGTCCTAGAGCGAAAAGGACTTCAATTCGTGACCACCCCCAAAAAGTTGAAAAATCCACCCAAAACCTAAAAAATTTTAAATTTTTATATGAAAAACTTCTTTTGCCCATATCTCCTAAACTAAGCGTCCTAGAGAGGACGATAATTCGTGACCACCCCCAAAAAGTTGAAAAATCCACCCAAAACCTTAAAAAATTGTAATTTTTATATGAAAAACTTCTTTTGCCCATATCTCCTAAACTAAGCGTCCTAGAGCGAAAAGGACTTTAATTCGTGACCACCCCCAAAAAGTTTAAAAATCCACCCAAAACTTTAAAAAATTGAAATTTTTATATGAAAAACTTCTTTTGCCCATATCTCCTAAACTAAGCGTCCTAGAGCGAAAAGGACGATAATTCGTGACCACCCCCAAAAAGTTGAAAAATCCACCCAAAACCTAAAAAAATTTAAATTTTTATATGAAAAACTTCTTTTGCCCATATCTCCTAAACTAAGCGTCGTAGAGCGAAAAGGACTTCAATTCGTGACCACCCCCAAAAAGTTGAAAAATCCACCCAAAACCTAAAAAAATTGAAATTTTTATATGAAAAACTTCTTTTGCCCATATCTCCTAAACTAAGCGTCCTAGAGTGAAAAGGACTTCAATTCGTGACCACCCCCAAAAAGTTGAAAAATCCACCCAAAACCTAAAAAAATTGAAATTTTTATATGAAAAACTTCTTTTGTCCATATCTCCTAAACTAAGCGTCCTAGAGCGAAAAGGACGATAATTCGTGACCACCCCCAAAAAGTTTAAAAATCCACCCAAAACCTTAAAAAATTGTAATTTTTATATGAAAAACTTCTTTTGCCCATATCTCCTAAACTAAGCGTCCTAGAGCGAAAAGGACGATAATTCGTGACCACCCCCAAAAAGTTGAAAAATCCACCCAAAACCTAAAAAAATTTAAATTTTTATATGAAAAACTTCTTTTGTCCATATCTCCTAAACTAAGCGCCCTAGAGCGAGAAGGACGATAATTCGTGACCACCCCCAAAAAGTTGAAAAATCCACCCAAAACCTTAAAAAATTGAAATTTTTATATGAAAAACTTCTTTTGCCCATATCTCCTAAACTAAGTGTCCTAGAGCGAAAAGGACTTCAATTCATGACCACCCCCAAAAAGTTGAAAAATCCACCCAAAACCTAAAAAAATTTAAATTTTTATATGAAAAACTTCTTTTGCCCATATCTCCTAAACTAAGCGTCCTAGAGCGAAAAGGACGATAATTCGTGACCACCCCCAAAAAGTTGAAAAATCCACCCAAAACCTTAAAAAATTGAAATTTTTATATGAAAAACTTCTTTTGCCCATATCTCCTAAACTAAGCGTCCTAGAGCGAAAAGGACTTAAATTCGTGACCACCCCCAAAAAGTTGAAAAATCCACCCAAAACCTAAAAAAATTGAAATTTTTATATGAAAAACTTATTTTGCCCATATCTCCTAAACTAAGCATCCTAGAGCGAAAAGGACTTAAATTCGTGACCACCTCCAAAAAGTTGAAAAATCCACCCAAAACCTAAAAAATTTGAAATTTTTATATGAAAAACTTCTTTTGCCCATATCTCCTAAACTAAGCGTCCTAGAGCGAAAAGGACGATAATTTGTGACCACCCCCAAAAAGTTGAAAAATCCACCCAAAACCTTAAAAAATTGAAATTTTTATATGAAAAACTTCTTTTACTATATCTCCTAAACTAAGCGTCCTAGAGCGAAAAGGACGATAATTCGTGACCACCCCCAAAAAGTTGAAAAATCCAACCAAAACCTTAAAAAATTGAAATTTTTATATGAAAAACTTCTTTTGCCCATATCTCCTACACTAAGCGTCCTAAAGCGAAAAGGACTTCAATTCGTGACCACCCCCAAAAAGTTGAAAAATCCACCCAAAACCTAAAAAAATTTAAATTTTTATATGAAAAACTTCTTTTGCCCATATCTCCTAAACTAAGCATCCTAGAGCGAAAAGGACTTTAATTCGTGACCACCCCCAAAAAGTTGAAAAATCCACCCAAAACCTTAAAAAATTGTAATTTTTATATGAAAAACTTCTTTTGCCCATATCTCCTAAACTAAGCGTCCTAGAGCGAAAAGGACGATAATTCGTGACCACCTCCAAAAAGTTGAAAAATCCACCCAAAACCTAAAAAAATTGAAATTTTTATATGAAAAACTTCTTTTGCCCATATCTCCTAAACTAAGCGTCCTAGAGCGAAAAGGACTTCAATTCGTGACCACCCCCAAAAAGTTGAAAAATCCACCCAAAACCTAAAAAAATTGAAATTTTTATATGAAAAACTTCTTTTGTCCATATCTCCTAAACTAAGCGTCCTAGAGCGAAAAGGACGATAATTCGTGACCACCCCCAAAAAGTTGAAAAATCCACCCAAAACCTTAAAAAATTGTAATTTTTATATGAAAAACTTCTTTTGCCCATATCTCCTAAACTAAGCGTCCTAGAGCGAAAAGGACTTTAATTCGTGACCACCCCCAAAAAGTTTAAAAATCCACCCAAAACTTTAAAAAATTGAAATTTTTATATGAAAAACTTCTTTTGCCCATATCTCCTAAACTAAGCGTCCTAGAGCGAAAAGGACGATAATTCGTGACCACCCTCAAAAAGTTGAAAAATCCACCCAAAACCTTAAAAAATTGAAATTTTTATATGAAAAACTTCTTTTGCCCATATCTCCTAAACTAAGCGTCCTAGAGCGAAAAGGACGATAATTCGTGACCACCCCCAAAAAGTTGAAAAATCCACCCAAAACCTAAAAAAAATTTAAATTTTTATATGAAAAACTTCTTTTGCCCATATCTCCTAAACTAAGCGTCCTAGAGCGAAAAGGACTTCAATTCGTGACCACCCCCAAAAAGTTGAAAAATCCACCCAAAACCTAAAAAAATTGAAATTTTTATATGAAAAACTTCTTTTGCCCATATCTCCTAAACTAAGCGTCCTAGAGCGAAAAGGACGATAATTCGTGACCACCCCCAAAAAGTTGAAAAATCCACCCAAAACCTAAAAAAATTTAAATTTTTATATGAAAAACTTCTTTTGCCCATATCTCCTAAACTAAGCGTCCTAGAGCGAAAAGGACTTCAATTCGTGACCACCCCCAAAAAGTTGAAAAATCCACCCAAAACCTAAAAAAATTGAAATTTTTATATGAAAAACTTCTTTTGCCCATATCTCCTAAACTAAGCGTCCTAGAGTGAAAAGGACTTCAATTCGTGACCACCCCCAAAAAGTTGAAAAATCCACCCAAAACCTAAAAAAATTGAAATTTTTATATGAAAAACTTCTTTTGTCCATATCTCCTAAACTAAGCGTCCTAGAGCGAAAAGGACGATAATTCGTGACCACCCCCAAAAAGTTTAAAAATCCACCCAAAACCTTAAAAAATTGTAATTTTTATATGAAAAACTTCTTTTGCCCATATCTCCTAAACTAAGCGTCCTAGAGCGAAAAGGACGATAATTCGTGACCACCCCCAAAAAGTTGAAAAATCCACCCAAAACCTAAAAAAATTTAAATTTTTATATGAAAAACTTCTTTTGTCCATATCTCCTAAACTAAGCGCCCTAGAGCGAGAAGGACGATAATTCGTGACCACCCCCAAAAAGTTGAAAAATCCACCCAAAACCTTAAAAAATTGAAATTTTTATATGAAAAACTTCTTTTGCCCATATCTCCTAAACTAAGTGTCCTAGAGCGAAAAGGACTTCAATTCATGACCACCCCCAAAAAGTTGAAAAATCCACCCAAAACCTAAAAAAATTTAAATTTTTATATGAAAAACTTCTTTTGCCCATATCTCCTAAACTAAGCGTCCTAGAGCGAAAAGGACGATAATTCGTGACCACCCCCAAAAAGTTGAAAAATCCACCCAAAACCTTAAAAAATTGAAATTTTTATATGAAAAACTTCTTTTGCCCATATCTCCTAAACTAAGCGTCCTAGAGCGAAAAGGACTTAAATTCGTGACCACCCCCAAAAAGTTGAAAAATCCACCCAAAACCTAAAAAAATTTAAATTTTTATATGAAAAACTTCTTTTGCCCATATCTCCTAAACTAAGCATCCTAGAGCGAAAAGGACGATAATTCGTGACCACCCCCAAAAAGTTGAAAAATCCACCCAAAACCTAAAAAAATTGAAATTTTTATATGAAAAACTTCTTTTGCCCATATCTCCTAAACTAAGCGTCCTAGAGCGAAAAGGACTTCAATTCGTGACCACCCCCAAAAAGTTGAAAAATCCACCCAAAACCTAAAAAAATTGAAATTTTTATATGAAAAACTTCTTTTGTTCATATCTCCTAAAATAAGCGTCCCGGAGCGAAAAGGACGATAATTCGTGACCACCCCCAAAAAGTTGAAAAATCCACCCAAAACCTAAAAAAATTGAAATTTTTATATGAAAAACTTATTTTGCCCATATCTCCTAAACTAAGCGTCCTAGAGCGAAAAGGACTTAAATTCGTGACCACCTCCAAAAAGTTGAAAAATCCACCCAAAACCTAAAAAATTTGAAATTTTTATATGAAAAACTTCTTTTGCCCATATCTCCTAAACTAAGCGTCCTAGAGCGAAAAGGACGATAATTTGTGACCACCCCCAAAAAGTTGAAAAATCCACCCAAAACCTTAAAAAATTGAAATTTTTATATGAAAAACTTCTTTTACTATATCTCCTAAACTAAGCGTCCTAGAGCGAAAAGGACGATAATTCGTGACCACCCCCAAAAAGTTGAAAAATCCAACCAAAACCTTAAAAAATTGAAATTTTTATATGAAAAACTTCTTTTGCCCATATCTCCTACACTAAGCGTCCTAAAGCGAAAAGGACTTCAATTCGTGACCACCCCCAAAAAGTTGAAAAATCCACCCAAAACCTAAAAAAATTTAAATTTTTATATGAAAAACTTCTTTTGCCCATATCTCCTAAACTAAGCATCCTAGAGCGAAAAGGACTTTAATTCGTGACCACCCCCAAAAAGTTGAAAAATCCACCCAAAACCTTAAAAAATTGTAATTTTTATATGAAAAACTTCTTTTGCCCATATCTCCTAAACTAAGCGTCCTAGAGCGAAAAGGACGATAATTCGTGACCACCTCCAAAAAGTTGAAAAATCCACCCAAAACCTAAAAAAATTGAAATTTTTATATGAAAAACTTCTTTTGCCCATATCTCCTAAACTAAGCGTCCTAGAGCGAAAAGGACTTCAATTCGTGACCACCCCCAAAAAGTTGAAAAATCCACCCAAAACCTAAAAAAATTGAAATTTTTATATGAAAAACTTCTTTTGTCCATATCTCCTAAACTAAGCGTCCTAGAGCGAAAAGGACGATAATTCGTGACCACCCCCAAAAAGTTTAAAAATCCACCCAAAACCTTAAAAAATTGAAATTTATATATGAAAAACTTCTTTTGCCCATATCTCCTAAACTAAGCGTCCTAGAGCGAAAAGGACTTCAATTCGTGACCACCCCCAAAAAGTTGAAAAATCCACCCAAAACCTAAAAAAATTGAAATTTTTATATGAAAAACTTCTTTTGCCCATATCTCCTAAACTAAGCGTCCTAGAGCGAAAAGGACGATAATTCGTGACCACCCCCAAAAAGTTGAAAAATCCACCCAAAACCTAAAAAAATTGAAATTTTTATATGAAAAACTTCTTTTGTCCATATCTCCTAAACTAAGCGTCCTAGAGCGAAAAGGACGATAATTCGTGACCACCCCCAAAAAGTTAAAAAATCCACCCAAAACCTTAAAAAATTGAAATTTTTATATGAAAAACTTCTTTTGCCCATATCTCCCAAACTAAGCATCCTAGAGCGAAAAGGACGATAATTCGTGACCACCCCCAAAAAGTTAAAAAATCCACCCAAAACCTTAAAAAATTGAAATTTTTATATGAAAAACTTCTTTTGTCCATATCTCCTAAACTAAGCGTCCTAGAGCGAAAAGGACGATAATTCGTGACCACCCTCAAAAAGTTAAAAAATCCACCCAAAACCTTAAAAAATTGAAATTTTTATATGAAAAACTTCTTTTGCCCATATCTCCCAAACTAAGCATCCTAGAGCGAAAAGGACGATAATTCGTGACCACCCCCAAAAAGTTAAAAAATCCACCCAAAACCTTAAAAAATTGAAATTTTTATATGAAAAACTTCTTTTGCCCATATCTCCTAAACTAAGCGTCCTAGAGCGAAAAGGACTTCAATTCGTGACCACCCCCAAAAAGTTGAAAAATCCACCCAAAACCTAAAAAAATTGAAATTTTTATATGAAAAACTTCTTTTGCCCATATCTCCTAAACTAAGCGTCCTAGAGTGAAAAGGACTTCAATTCGTGACCACCCCCAAAAAGTTGAAAAATCCACCCAAAACCTAAAAAAATTGATATTTTTATATGAAAAACTTCTTTTGTCCATATCTCCTAAACTAAGCGTCCTAGAGCGAAAAGGACGATAATTCGTGACCACCCCCAAAAAGTTTAAAAATCCACCCAAAACCTTAAAAAATTGTAATTTTTATATGAAAAACTTATTTTGCCCATATCTCCTAAACTAAGCGTCCTAGAGCGAAAAGGACGATAATTCGTGACCACCCCCAAAAAGTTGAAAAATCCACCCAAAACCTAAAAAAATTGAAATTTTTATATGAAAAACTTCTTTTGTCCATATCTCCTAAACTAAGCGCCCTAGAGCGAGAAGGACGATAATTCGTGACCACCCCCAAAAAGTTGAAAAATCCACCCAAAACCTTAAAAAATTGAAATTTTTATATGAAAAACTTCTTTTGCACATATCTCCTAAACTAAGCGTCCTAGAGCGAAAAGGACTTCAATTCGTGACCACCCCCAAAAAGTTGAAAAATCCACACAAAACCTAAAAAAATTGAAATTTTTATATGAAAAACTTCTTTTGTTCATATCTCCTAAACTAAGCGTCCCGGAGCGAAAAGGACGATAATTCGTGACCACCCCCAAAAAGTTGAAAAATCCACCCAAAACCTAAAAAAATTGAAATTTTTATATGAAAAACTTATTTTGCCCATATCTCCTAAACTAAGCGTCCTAGAGCGAAAAGGACTTAAATTCGTGACCACCTCCAAAAAGTTGAAAAATCCACCCAAAACCTAAAAAATTTGAAATTTTTATATGAAAAACTTCTTTTGCCCATATCTCGTAAACTAAGCGTCCTAGAGCGAAAAGGACGATAATTCGTGACCACCCCCAAAAAGTTGAAAAATCCACCCAAAACCTTAAAAAATTGAAATTTTTATATGAAAAACTTCTTTTGCTATATCTCCTAAACTAAGCGTCCTAGAGCGAAAAGGACGATAATTCGTGACCACCCCCAAAAAGTTGAAAAATCCAACCAAAACCTTAAAAAATTGAAATTTTTATATGAAAAACTTCTTTTGCCCATATCTCCTAAACTAAGCGTCCTAGAGCGAAAAGGACTTCAATTCGTGACCACCCCCAAAAAGTTGAAAAATCCACCCAAAACCTAAAAAAATTGAAATTTTTATATGAAAAACTTCTTTTGTCCATATCTCCTAAACTAAGCGTCCTAGAGCGAAAAGGACGATAATTCGTGACCACCCCCAAAAAGTTTAAAAATCCACCCAAAACCTTAAAAAATTGAAATTTTTATATGAAAAACTTCTTTTGCCCATATCTCCTAAACTAAGCGTCCTAGAGCGAAAAGGACTTCAATTCGTGACCACCCCCAAAAAGTTGAAAAATCCACCCAAAACCTAAAAAAATTGAAATTTTTATATGAAAAAACTTCTTTTGCCCATATCTCCTAAACTAAGCGTCCTAGAGCGAAAAGGACGATAATTCGTGACCACCCCCAAAAAGTTGAAAAATCCACCCAAAACCTAAAAAAATTGAAATTTTTATATGAAAAACTTCTTTTGTCCATATCTCCTAAACTAAGCGTCCTAGAGCGAAAAGGACGATAATTCGTGACCACCCCCAAAAAGTTAAAAAATCCACCCAAAACCTTAAAAAATTGAAATTTTTATATGAAAAACTTCTTTTGCCCATATCTCCCAAACTAAGCATCCTAGAGCGAAAAGGACGATAATTCGTGACCACCCCCAAAAAGTTGAAAAATCCACCCAAAACCTTAAAAAATTGAAATTTTTGTATGAAAAACTTCTTTTGTTCATATCTCCTAAACTAAGCGTCCTAGAGCGAAAAGGACGATAATTTGTGACCACCCCCAAAAAGTTGAAAAATCCACCCAAAACCTAAAAAAAATGAAATTTTTATATGAAAAACTTCTTTTGCCCATATCTCCTAAACTAAGCGTCCTAGATCGAAGAGGACTTCAATTCGTGACCACCCCCAAAAAGTTGAAAAATCCACCCAAAACCTAAAAAAATTTAAATTTTTATATGAAAAACTTCTTTTGCCCATATCTCCAAAACTAAGCATCCTAGAGCGAAAAGGACGATAATTCGTGACCACCCCCATGCAAAATCCACCCAAAAAATAAAAAAATCGAAATTTTTATATGAAAAACTTCTTTTGCCCATATCTCCTAAACTAAGCGTCCTAGAGCGAAAAAGACTTCAATTCGTGACCACCCCCAAAAAGTTGAAAAATCCACCCAAAACCTAAAAAAATTGAAATTTTTATATGAAAAACTTCTTTTGTCCATATCTCCTAAACTAAGCGTCCTAGAGCGAAAAGGACGTTAATTCGTGACCACCCCCAAAAAGTTTAAAAATCCACCCAAAACCTTAAAAAATTGAAATTTTTATATGGAAAACTTCTTTTGCCCATATCTCCTAAACTAGGCGTCCTAGAGCGAAAAGGACTTCAATTCGTGACCACCCCCAAAAAGTTGAAAAATCCACCCAAAACCTAAAAAAATTGAAATTTTTATATGAAAAACTTCTTTTGCCCATATCTCCTAAACTAAGCGTCCTAGAGCGAAAAGGACGATAATTCGTGACCACCCCCAAAAAGTTGAAACATCCACACAAAACCTAAAAAAAAATTGAAATTTTTATATGAAAAACTTCTTTTGCCCATATCTCCTAAACTAAGCGTCCTAGAGCGAAAAGGACGATAATTCGTGACCACCCCCAAAAAGTTGAAAAATCCACCCAAAACCTAAAAAAAATAGAAATTTTTATATGAAAAACTTCTTTTGCCCATATCTCCTAAACTAAGCGTCCTAGAGCGAAAAGGACAATAATTCGTGACCACCCCCAAAAAGTTGAAAAATCCACCCAAAACCTAAAAAAATTGAAATTTTTATACGAAAAACTTCTTTTGCCTAAACTAGGCGTCCTAGAGCGAAAAGGACGATAATTCGTGACCACCCCCAAAAAGTTGAAAAATCCACCCAAAACCTAAAAAAAATGAAATTTTTATATGAAAAACTCTTTTGCCCATATCTCCTAAACTAAGCGTCCTAGAGCGAAAAGGACTTCAATTCGTGACCACCCCCAAAAAGTTGAAAAATCCACCCAAAACTTTAAAAAATTGAAATTTTTATATGAAAAACTTCTTTTGCCCATATCTCCTAGACTAAGCGTCCTAGAGCGAAAAGGACTTCAATTCGTGACCACCCCCAAAAAGTTGAAAAATCCACCCAAAACCTAAAAAAATTTAAATTTTTATATGAAAAACTTCTTTTGCCCATATCTCCTAAACTAAGCGTCCTAGAGCGAAAAGGACGATAATTCGTGACCACCCCCAAAAAGTTGAAAAATCCACCCAAAACCTTAAAAAATTGAAATTTTTATATGAAAAACTTCTTTTGCCCATATCTCCTAAACTAAGCGTCCTAGAGCGAAAAGGACTTCAATTCGTGACCACCCCCAAAAAGTTGAAAAATCCACCCAAAACCTAAAAAAATTTAAATTTTTATATGAAAAACTTCTTTTGCCCATATCTCCTAAACTAAGCATCCTAGAGCGAAAAGGACGATAATTCGTGACCACCCCCAAAAAGTTGAAAAATCCAACCAAAACCTTAAAAAATTGAAATTTTTATATGAAAAACTTCTTTTGCCCATATCTCCTACACTAAGCGTCCTAGAGCGAAAAGGACTTCAATTCGTGACCACCCCCAAAAAGTTGAAAAATCCACCCAAAACCTAAAAAAATTTAAATTTTTATATGAAAAACTTCTTTTGCCCATATCTCCTAAACTAAGCATCCTAGAGCGAAAAGGACGATAATTCGTGACCACCCCCAAAAAGTTGAAAAATCCACCCAAAACCTTAAAAAATTGTAATTTTTATATGAAAAACTTCTTTTGCCCATATCTCCTAAACTAAGCGTCCTAGAGCGAAAAGGACGATAATTCGTGACCACCCCCAAAAAGTTGAAAAATCCACCCAAAACCTAAAAAAATTGAAATTTTTATATGAAAAACTTCTTTTGCCCATATCTCCTAAACTAAGCGTCCTAGAGCGAAAAGGACTTCAATTCGTGACCACCCCCAAAAAGTTGAAAAATCCACCCAAAACATAAAAAAATTGAAATTTTTATATGAAAAACTTCTTTTGTCCATATCTCCTAAACTAAGCGTCCTAGAGCGAAAAGGACGATAATTCGTGATCACCCCCAAAAAGTTTAAAAATCCACCCAAAACCTTAAAAAATTGAAATTTTTATATGAAAAACTTCTTTTGCCCATATCTCCTAAACTAAGCGTCCTAGAGCGAAAAGGACTTCAATTCGTGACCACCCCCAAAAAGTTGAAAAATCCACCCAAAACCTAAAAAAATTGAAATTTTTATATGAAAAACTTCTTTTGCCCATATCTCCTAAACTAAGCGTCCTAGAGCGAAAAGGACGATAATTCGTGACCACCCCCAAAAAGTTGAAAAATCCACCCAAAACCTAAAAAAATTTAAATTTTTATATGAAAAACTTCTTTTGCCCATATCTCCTAAACTAAGCGTCCTAGAGCGAAAAGGACGATAATTCGTGACCACCCCCAAAAAATTGAAATTTTTATATGAAAAACTTCTTTTGCCCATATCTCCTAAACTAAGCGTCCTAGAGCGAAAAGGACTTAAATTCGTGACCACCCCCAAAAAGTTGAAAAATCCACCCAAAACCTAAAAAAATTGAAATTTTTATATGAAAAACTTCTTTTGCCCATATCTCCTAAACTAAGCATACTAGAGCGAAAAGGACGATAATTCGTGACCACCCCCAAAAAGTTGAAAAATCCATCCAAAACCTTAAAAAATTGAAATTTTTGTATGAAAAACTTCTTTTGTTCATATCTCCTAAACTAAGCGTCCCGGAGCGAAAAGGACGATAATTCGTGACCACCCCCAAAATGTTTAAAAATCCACCCAAAACCTAAAAAAAAATGAAATTTTTATATGAAAAACTTCTATTGCCCATATCTCCTAAACTAAGCGTCCTAGAGCGAAAAGGACTTTAATTCGTGACCACCCCCAAAAAGTTGAAAAATCCACCCAAAACCTAAAAAAAATTGAAATTTTTATATGAAAAACTTCTTTTGCCCATATCTCCTAAACTAAGCGTCCTAGAGCGAAAAAGACTTCAATTCGTGACCACCCCCAAAAAGTTGAAAAATCCACCCAAAACCTAAAAAAATTGAAATTTTTATATGAAAAACTTCTTTTGTCCATATCTCCTAAACTAAGCGTCCTAGAGCGAAAAGGACTTCAATTCGTGACCACCCCCAAAAAGTTGAAAAATCCACCCAAAACCTAAAAAAATTGAAATTTTTATATGAAAAACTTCTTTTGTCCATATCTCCTAAACTAAGCGTCCTAGAGCGAAAAGGACGATAATTCGTGACCACCCCCAAAAAGTTTAAAAATCCACCCAAAACCTTAAAAAATTGAAATTTTTATATGAAAAACTTCTTTTGCCCATATCTCCTAAACTAAGCGTCCTAGAGCGAAAAGGACTTCAATTCGTGACCACCCCCAAAAAGTTGAAAAATCCACCCAAAACCTAAAAAAATTGAAATTTTTATATGAAAAAACTTCTTTTGCCCATATCTCCTAAACTAAGCGTCCTAGAGCGAAAAGGACGATAATTCGTGACCACCCCCAAAAAGTTGAAAAATCCACCCAAAACCTAAAAAAATTGAAATTTTTATATGAAAAACTTCTTTTGTCCATATCTCCTAAACTAAGCGTCCTAGAGCGAAAAGGACGATAATTCGTGACCACCCCCAAAAAGTTAAAAAATCCACCCAAAACCTTAAAAAATTGAAATTTTTATATGAAAAACTTCTTTTGCCCATATCTCCCAAACTAAGCATCCTAGAGCGAAAAGGACGATAATTCGTGACCACCCCCAAAAAGTTGAAAAATCCACCCAAAACCTTAAAAAATTGAAATTTTTGTATGAAAAACTTCTTTTTTTCATATCTCCTAAACTAAGCGTCCTAGAGCGAAAAGGACGATAATTTGTGACCACCCCCAAAAAGTTGAAAAATCCACCCAAAACCTAAAAAAAATGAAATTTTTATATGAAAAACTTCTTTTGCCCATATCTCCTAAACTAAGCGTCCTAGATCGAAGAGGACTTCAATTCGTGACCACCCCCAAAAAGTTGAAAAATCCACCCAAAACCTAAAAAAATTTAAATTTTTATATGAAAAACTTCTTTTGCCCATATCTCCAAAACTAAGCATCCTAGAGCGAAAAGGACGATAATTCGTGACCACCCCCATGCAAAATCCACCCAAAAAATAAAAAAATCGAAATTTTTATATGAAAAACTTCTTTTGCCCATATCTCCTAAACTAAGCGTCCTAGAGCGAAAAAGACTTCAATTCGTGACCACCCCCAAAAAGTTGAAAAATCCACCCAAAACCTAAAAAAATTGAAATTTTTATATGAAAAACTTCTTTTGTCCATATCTCCTAAACTAAGCGTCCTAGAGCGAAAAGGACGTTAATTCGTGACCACCCCCAAAAAGTTTAAAAATCCACCCAAAACCTTAAAAAATTGAAATTTTTATATGGAAAACTTCTTTTGCCCATATCTCCTAAACTAGGCGTCCTAGAGCGAAAAGGACTTCAATTCGTGACCACCCCCAAAAAGTTGAAAAATCCACCCAAAACCTAAAAAAATTGAAATTTTTATATGAAAAACTTCTTTTGCCCATATCTCCTAAACTAAGCGTCCTAGAGCGAAAAGGACGATAATTCGTGACCACCCCCAAAAAGTTGAAACATCCACACAAAACCTAAAAAAAAATTGAAATTTTTATATGAAAAACTTCTTTTGCCCATATCTCCTAAACTAAGCGTCCTAGAGCGAAAAGGACGATAATTCGTGACCACCCCCAAAAAGTTGAAAAATCCACCCAAAACCTAAAAAAAATAGAAATTTTTATATGAAAAACTTCTTTTGCCCATATCTCCTAAACTAAGCGTCCTAGAGCGAAAAGGACAATAATTCGTGACCACCCCCAAAAAGTTGAAAAATCCACCCAAAACCTAAAAAAATTGAAATTTTTATACGAAAAACTTCTTTTGCCTAAACTAGGCGTCCTAGAGCGAAAAGGACGATAATTCGTGACCACCCCCAAAAAGTTGAAAAATCCACCCAAAACCTAAAAAAAATGAAATTTTTATATGAAAAACTCTTTTGCCCATATCTCCTAAACTAAGCGTCCTAGAGCGAAAAGGACTTCAATTCGTGACCACCCCCAAAAAGTTGAAAAATCCACCCAAAACTTTAAAAAATTGAAATTTTTATATGAAAAACTTCTTTTGCCCATATCTCCTAGACTAAGCGTCCTAGAGCGAAAAGGACTTCAATTCGTGACCACCCCCAAAAAGTTGAAAAATCCACCCAAAACCTAAAAAAATTTAAATTTTTATATGAAAAACTTCTTTTGCCCATATCTCCTAAACTAAGCGTCCTAGAGCGAAAAGGACGATAATTCGTGACCACCCCCAAAAAGTTGAAAAATCCACCCAAAACCTTAAAAAATTGAAATTTTTATATGAAAAACTTCTTTTGCCCATATCTCCTAAACTAAGCGTCCTAGAGCGAAAAGGACTTCAATTCGTGACCACCCCCAAAAAGTTGAAAAATCCACCCAAAACCTAAAAAAATTTAAATTTTTATATGAAAAACTTCTTTTGCCCATATCTCCTAAACTAAGCATCCTAGAGCGAAAAGGACGATAATTCGTGACCACCCCCAAAAAGTTGAAAAATCCAACCAAAACCTTAAAAAATTGAAATTTTTATATGAAAAACTTCTTTTGCCCATATCTCCTACACTAAGCGTCCTAGAGCGAAAAGGACTTCAATTCGTGACCACCCCCAAAAAGTTGAAAAATCCACCCAAAACCTAAAAAAATTTAAATTTTTATATGAAAAACTTCTTTTGCCCATATCTCCTAAACTAAGCATCCTAGAGCGAAAAGGACGATAATTCGTGACCACCCCCAAAAAGTTGAAAAATCCACCCAAAACCTTAAAAAATTGTAATTTTTATATGAAAAACTTCTTTTGCCCATATCTCCTAAACTAAGCGTCCTAGAGCGAAAAGGACGATAATTCGTGACCACCCCCAAAAAGTTGAAAAATCCACCCAAAACCTAAAAAAATTGAAATTTTTATATGAAAAACTTCTTTTGCCCATATCTCCTAAACTAAGCGTCCTAGAGCGAAAAGGACTTCAATTCGTGACCACCCCCAAAAAGTTGAAAAATCCACCCAAAACATAAAAAAATTGAAATTTTTATATGAAAAACTTCTTTTGTCCATATCTCCTAAACTAAGCGTCCTAGAGCGAAAAGGACGATAATTCGTGATCACCCCCAAAAAGTTTAAAAATCCACCCAAAACCTTAAAAAATTGAAATTTTTATATGAAAAACTTCTTTTGCCCATATCTCCTAAACTAAGCGTCCTAGAGCGAAAAGGACTTCAATTCGTGACCACCCCCAAAAAGTTGAAAAATCCACCCAAAACCTAAAAAAATTGAAATTTTTATATGAAAAACTTCTTTTGCCCATATCTCCTAAACTAAGCGTCCTAGAGCGAAAAGGACGATAATTCGTGACCACCCCCAAAAAGTTGAAAAATCCACCCAAAACCTAAAAAAATTTAAATTTTTATATGAAAAACTTCTTTTGCCCATATCTCCTAAACTAAGCGTCCTAGAGCGAAAAGGACGATAATTCGTGACCACCCCCAAAAAATTGAAATTTTTATATGAAAAACTTCTTTTGCCCATATCTCCTAAACTAAGCGTCCTAGAGCGAAAAGGACTTAAATTCGTGACCACCCCCAAAAAGTTGAAAAATCCACCCAAAACCTAAAAAAATTGAAATTTTTATATGAAAAACTTCTTTTGCCCATATCTCCTAAACTAAGCATACTAGAGCGAAAAGGACGATAATTCGTGACCACCCCCAAAAAGTTGAAAAATCCATCCAAAACCTTAAAAAATTGAAATTTTTGTATGAAAAACTTCTTTTGTTCATATCTCCTAAACTAAGCGTCCCGGAGCGAAAAGGACGATAATTCGTGACCACCCCCAAAATGTTTAAAAATCCACCCAAAACCTAAAAAAAAATGAAATTTTTATATGAAAAACTTCTATTGCCCATATCTCCTAAACTAAGCGTCCTAGAGCGAAAAGGACTTTAATTCGTGACCACCCCCAAAAAGTTGAAAAATCCACCCAAAACCTAAAAAAAATTGAAATTTTTATATGAAAAACTTCTTTTGCCCATATCTCCTAAACTAAGCGTCCTAGAGCGAAAAGGACTTCAATTCGTGACCACCCCCAAAAAGTTGAAAAATCCACCCAAAACCTAAAAAAATTGAAATTTTTATATGAAAAACTTCTTTTCCCATATCTCCTAAACTAAGCGTCCTAGAGCGAAAAGGACGATAATTCGTGACCACCCCCAAAAAGTTGAAAAATCCACCCAAAACCTAAAAAAATTGAAATTTTTATATGAAAAACTTCTTTTGCCCATATCTCCTAAACTAAGCGTCCTAGAGCGAAAAGGACTTCAATTCGTGACCACCCCCAAAAAGTTGAAAAATCCACCCAAAACATAAAAAAATTGAAATTTTTATATGAAAAACTTCTTTTGCCCATATCTCCTACACTAAGCGCCCTAGAGCGAAAAGGACTTCAATTCGTGACCACCCCCAAAAAGTTGAAAAATCCACCCAAAACCTAAAAAAATTTAAATTTTTATATGAAAAACTTCTTTTGCCCATATCTCCTAAACTAAGCATCCTAGAGCGAAAAGGACGATAATTCGTGACCACCCCCAAAAAGTTGAAAAATCCACCCAAAACCTTAAAAAATTGAAATTTTTGTATGAAAAACTTCTTTTGTTCATATCTCCTAAACTAAGCGTCCTAGAGCGAAAATGACGATAATTCGTGACCACCCCCAAAAAGTTGAAAAATCCACCCAAAACCTAAAAAAAATTAAATTTTTATAAGAAAAACTTCTTTTGCCCATATCTCCTAAACTAAGCGTCCTAGAGCGAAAAGGACTTCAATTCGTGACCACCCCCAAAAAGTTGAAAAATCCACCCAAAACCTAAAAAAATTTAAATTTTTATATGAAAAACTTCTTTTGCCCATATCTCCTAAACTAAGCATCCTAGAGCGAAAAGGACGATAATTCGTGACCACCCCCAAAAAGTTGAAAAATCCACCCAAAACATAAAAAAAATTTAAATTTTTATATGAAAAACTTCTTTCGCCCATATCTCCTAAACTAAGCGTCCTAGAGCGAAAAGGACGATAATTCGTGACCACCCCCAAAAAGTTGAAAAATCCACCCAAAACCTTAAAAATTAAAATTTTTATATGAAAAACTTCTTTTGTTCATATCTCCTAAACTAAGCGTCCCGGAGCGAAAAGGACGATAATTCGTGACCACCCCCAAAACGTTTAAAAATCCACCCAAAACCTAAAAAAAATGAAATTTTTATATGAAAAACTTCTTTTGCCCATATCTCCTAAACTAAGCGTCCTAGAGCGAAAAGGACTTTAATTCGTGACCACCCCCAAAAAGTTGAAAAATCCACCCAAAACCTAAAAAAAATTGAAATTTTTATATGAAAAACTTCTTTTGCCCATATCTCCTAAACTAAGCGTCCTAGAGCGAAAAGGACTTCAATTCGTGACCACCCCCAAAAAGTTGAAAAATCCACCCAAAACCTAAAAAAATTTAAATTTTTATATGAAAAACTTCTTTCGCCCATATCTCCTAAACTAAGCGTCCTAGAGCGAAAAGGACGATAATTCGTGACCACCCCCAAAAAGTTGAAAAATCCACCCAAAACCTAAAAAAATTGAAATTTTTATATGAAAAACTTCTTTTGCCCATATCTCCTACACTAAGCGTCCTAGAGCGAAAAGGACTTCAATTCGTGACCACCCCCAAAAAGTTGAAAAATCCACCCAAAACATAAAAAAATTGAAATTTTTATATGAAAAACTTCTTTTGCCCATATCTCCTACACTAAGCGTCCTAGAGCGAAAAGGACTTCAATTCGTGACCACCCCCAAAAAGTTGAAAAATCCACCCAAAACCTAAAAAAATTTAAATTTTTATATGAAAAACTTCTTTTGCCCATATCTCCTAAACTAAGCATCCTAGAGCGAAAAGGACGATAATTCGTGACCACCCCCAAAAAGTTGAAAAATCCACCCAAAACCTAAAAAAATTTAAATTTTTATATGAAAAACTTCTTTTGCCCATATCTCCTAAATTAAGCATCCTAGAGCGAAAAGGACGATAATTCGTGACCACCCCCAAAAAGTTTAAAAATCCACCCAAAACCTAAAAAAAATTAAATTTTTATATGAAAAACTTCTTTTGCCCATATCTCCTAAACTAAGCGTCCTAGAGCGAAAAGGACTTCAATTCGTGACCACCCCCAAAAAGTTGAAAAATCCACCCAAAACCTAAAAAAATTTAAATTTTTATATGAAAAACTTCTTTTGCCCATATCTCCAAAACTAAGCATCCTAGAGCGAAAAGGACGATAATTCGTGAGCACCCCCATGCAAAATCCACCCAAAAAATAAAAAAATCGAAATTTTTATATGAAAAACTTCTTTTGCCCATATCTCCTAAACTAAGCGTCCTAGAGCGAAAAGGACAATAATTCGTGACCACCCCCAAAAAGTTGAAAAATCCACCCAAAACCTAAAAAAATTGAAATTTTTGTATGAAAAACTTCTTTTGCCCATATCTCCTAAACTAGGCGTCCTAGAGCGAAAAGGACGATAATTCGTGACCACCCCCAAAAAGTTGAAAAATCCACCCAAAACCTTAAAAAATTGAAATTTTTATATGAAAAACTTCTTTTGCCCATATCTCCTAAACTAAGCGTCCTAGAGCGAAAA
This sequence comes from Haematobia irritans, assembly GCF_050003625.1. Classification (NCBI taxonomy): domain Eukaryota; kingdom Metazoa; phylum Arthropoda; class Insecta; order Diptera; family Muscidae; genus Haematobia; species Haematobia irritans. The sequence continues at coordinate 184,631,979 of NC_134397.1, read as the reverse complement.
GGACTTCAATTCGTGACCACCCCCAAAAAGTTGAAAAATCCACCCAAAACCTAAAAAAATTGAAATTTTTATATGAAAAACTTCTTTTGTCCATATCTCCTAAACTAAGCGTCCTAGAGCGAAAAGGACGATAATTCGTGACCACCCCCAAAAAGTTTAAAAATCCACCCAAAACCTTAAAAAATTGAAATTTTTGTATGAAAAACTTCTTTTGCCCATATCTCCTAAACTAGGCGTCCTAGAGCGAAAAGGACTTCAATTCGTGACCACCCCCAAAAAGTTGAAAAATCCACCCAAAACCTAAAAAAATTTAAATTTTTATATGAAAAACTTCTTTTGCCCATATTTCCTAAACTAAGCGTCCTAGAGCGAAAAGGACGATAATTCGTGACCACCCCCAAAAAGTTGAAAAATCCACCCAAAACTTAAAAAAAAAAATTGAAATTTTTATATGAAAAACTTCTTTTGCCCATATCTCCTAAACTAAGCGTCCTAGAGCGAAAAGGACGATAATTCGTGACCACCCCCAAAAAGTTGAAAAATCCACCCAAAACCTAAAAAAAATAGAAATTTTTATATGAAAAACTTCTTTTACCCATATCTCCTAAACTAAGCGTCCTAGAGCGAAAAGGACGATAATTCGTGACCACCCCCAAAAAGTTGAAAAATCCACCCAAAAGCTAAAAAAATTGAAATTTTTATACGAAAAACTTCTTTTGCCCATATCTCCTAAACTAGGCGTCCTAGAGCGAAAAGGACGATAATTCGTGACCACCCCCAAAAAGTTGAAAAATCCACCCAAAACCTAAAAAAAAATGAAATTTTTATATGAAAAACTTCTTTTGCCCATATCTCCTAAACTAAGCGTCCTAGAGCGAAAAGGATTTCAATTCGTGACCACCCCCAAAAAGTTGAAAAATCCACCCAAAACTTTAAAAAATTGAAATTTTTATATGAAAAACTTCTTTTGCCCATATCTCCTAGACTAAGCGTCCTAGAGCGAAAAGGACTTCAATTCGTGACCACCCCCAAAAAGTTGAAAAATCCACCCAAAACCTAAAAAAATTTAAATTTTTATATGAAAAACTTCTTTTGCCCATATCTCCTAAACTAAGCGTCCTAGAGCGAAAAGGACGATAATTCGTGACCACCCCCAAAAAGTTGAAAAATCCACCCAAAACCTTAAAAAATTGAAATTTTTATATGAAAAACTTCTTTTGCCCATATCTCCTAAACTAAGCGTCCTAGAGCGAAAAGGACTTCAATTCGCGACCACCCCCAAAAAAGTTGAAAAATCCACCCAAAACCTAAAAAAATTTAAATTTTTATATGAAAAACTTCTTTTGCCCATATCTCCTAAACTAAGCATCCTAGAGCGAAAAGGACGATAATTCGTGACCACCCCCAAAAAGTTGAAAAATCCAACCAAAACCTTAAAAAATTGAAATTTTTATATGAAAAACTTCTTTTGCCCATATCTCCTACACTAAGCGTCCTAGAGCGAAAAGGACTTCAATTCGTGACCACCCCCAAAAAGTTGAAAAATCCACCCAAAACCTAAAAAAATTTAAATTTTTATATGAAAAACTTCTTTTGCCCATATCTCCTAAACTGAGCATCCTAGAGCGAAAAGGACGATAATTCGTGACCACCCCCAAAAAGTTGAAAAATCCAACCAAAACCTTAAAAAATTGAAATTTTTATAGGAAAAACTTCTTTTGCCCATATCTCCTACACTAAGCGTCCTAGAGCGAAAAGGACTTCAATTCGTGACCACCCCCAAAAAGTTGAAAAATCCACCCAAAACCTAAAAAAATTTAAATTTTTATATGAAAAACTTCTTTGCCCATATCTCCTAAACTAAGCATCCTAGAGCGAAAAGGACGATAATTCGTGACCACCCCCAAAAAGTTTAAAAATCCACCCAAAACCTTAAAAAATTGAAATTTTTATATGAAAAACTTCTTTTGCCCATATCTCCTAAACTAAGCGTCCTAGAGCGAAAAGGACTTCAATTCGTGACCACCCCCAAAAAGTTGAAAAATCCACCCAAAACCTAAAAAAATTGAAATTTTTATATGAAAAACTTCTTTTGCCCATATCTCCTAAACTAAGCGTCCTAGAGCGAAAAGGACGATAATTCGTGACCACCCCCAAAAAGTTGAAAAATCCACCCAAAACCTAAAAAAATTTAAATTTTTATATGAAAAACTTCTTTTGCCCATATCTCCTAAACTAAGCGTCCTAGAGCGAAAAGGACGATAATTCGTGACCACCCCCAAAAAGTTGAAAAATCCACCCAAAACCTTAAAAAATTGAAATTTTTATATGAAAAACTTCTTTTGCCCATATCTCCTAAACTAAGCGTCCTATAGCGAAAAGGACTTAAATTCGTGACCACCCCCAAAAAGTTGAAAAATCCACCCAAAACCTAAAAAAATTGAAATTTTTATATGAAAAACTTCTTTTGCCCATATCTCCTAAACTAAGCATCCTAGAGCGAAAAGGACGATAATTCGTGACCACCCCCAAAAAGTTGAAAAATCCACCCAAAACCTTAAAAAATTGAAATTTTTGTATGAAAAACTTCTTTTGTTCATATCTTCTTTTGTTCTAAGCGTCCCGGAGCGAAAAGGACGATAATTCGTGACCACCCCCAAAAAGTTTAAAAATCCACCCAAAACCTAAAAAAAATGAAATTTTTATATGAAAAACTTCTTTTGCCCATATCTCCTAAACTAAGCGTCCTAGAGCGAAAAGGACTTTAATTCGTGACCACCCCCAAAAAGTTGAAAAATCCACCCAAAACCTAAAAAAAATTGAAATTTTTATATGAAAAACTTCTTTTGCCCATATCTCCTAAACTAAGCGTCCTAGAGCGAAAAGGACTTCAATTCGTGCCCACCCCCAAAAAGTTGAAAAATCCACCCAAAACATAAAAAAATTGAAATTTTTATATGAAAAACTTCTTTTGCCCATATCTCCTTCACTAAGCGTCCTAGAGCGAAAAGGACTTCAATTCGTGACCACCCCCAAAAAGTTGAAAAATCCACCCAAAACCTAAAAAAATTTAAATTTTTATATGAAAAACTTCTTTTGCCCATATCTCCTAAACTAAGCATCCTAGAGCGAAAAGGACGATAATTCGTGACCACCCCCAAAAAGTTGAAAAATCCACCCAAAACCTAAAAAAAATGAAATTTTTATATGAAAAACTTCTTTTGCCCATATCTCCTAAACTAAGCGTCCTAGAGCGAAAAGGACGATAATTCGTGACCACCCCCAAAAAGTTGAAAAATCCACCCAAAACCTTAAAAAATTGAAATTTTTGTGTGAAAAACTTCTTTTGTTCATATCTCCTAAACTAAGCGTCCTAGAGCGAAAAGGACGATAATTCGTGACCACCCCCAAAAAGTTGAAAAATCCACCCAAAACCTAAAAAAAATGAAATTTTTATATGAAAAACTTCTTTTGCCCATATCTCCTAAACTAAGCATCCTAGAGCGAAAAGGACGATAATTCGTGACCACCCCCAAAAAGTTGAAAAATCCACCCAAAACTTTAAAAAATTGAAATTTTTATATGAAAAACTTCTTTTGCCCATATCTCCTAGACTAAGCGTCCTAGAGCGAAAAGGACTTCAATTCGTGACCACCCCCAAAAAGTTGAAAAATCCACCCAAAACCTAAAAAAATTGAAATTTTTATATGAAAAACTTCTTTTGCCCATATCTCCTAAACTAAGCGTCCTAGAGCGAAAAGGACGATAATTCGTGACCACCCCCAAAAAGTTGAAAAATCCACCCAAAACCTAAAAAAATTTAAATTTTTATATGAAAAACTTCTTTTGCCCATATCTCCTAAACTAAGCGTCCTAGAGCGAAAAGGACGATAATTCGTGACCACCCCCAAAAAGTTGAAAAATCCACCCAAAACCTTAAAAAATTGAAATTTTTATATGAAAAACTTCTTTTGCCCATATCTCCTAAACTAAGCGTCCTAGAGCGAAAAGGACTTCAATTCGTGACCACCCCCAAAAAGTTTAAAAATCCACCCAAAACCTAAAAAAATTGAAATTTTTATATGAAAAACTTCTTTAGCCCATATCTCCTAAACTAAGCATCCTAGAGCGAAAAGGACGATAATTCGTGACCACCCCCAAAAAGTTGAAAAATCCACCCAAAACCTTAAAAAATTGAAATTTTTGTATGAAAAACTTCTTTTGTTCATATCTCCTAAACTAAGCATCCTAGAGCGAAAAGGACGATAATTCGTGACCACCCCCAAAAAGTTGAAAAATCCACCCAAAACCTTAAAAAATTGAAATTTTTGTATGAAAAACTTCTTTTGTTCATATCTCCTAAACTAAGCGTCCTAGAGCGAAAAGGACGATAATTTGTGACCACCCCCAAAAAGTTGAAAAATCCACCCAAAACATAAAAAAATGAAATTTTTATATGAAAAACTTCTTTTGCCCATATCTCCTAAACTAAGCGTCCTAGAGCGAAAAGGACTTCAATTCGTGACCACCCCCAAAAAGTTGAAGAATCCACACAAAACCTAAAAAAATTTAAATTTTTATATGAAAAACTTCTTTTGCCCATATCTCCAAAACTAAGCATCCTAGAGCGAAAAGGACTTCAATTCGTGACCACCCCCAAAAAGTTGCAAAATCCACCCAAAAAATAAAAAATCTAAATTTTTATATGAAAAACTTCTTTTGCCCATATCTCCTAAACTAAGCGTCCTAGAGCGAAAAGGACGATAATTCGTGACCACCCCCAAAAAGATGAAAAATCCACCCAAAACCTTAAAAAATTGAAATTTTTATATGAAAAACTTTTTTGCTCATATCTCCTTAAATATGCGTCCTAGAGCGAAAAGGATTTCAATTCGTGACCACCCCCAAAAAGTTGAAAAATCCACCCAAAACCTAAAAAAATTTAAATTTTTATATGAAAAACTTCTTTTGCCCATATCTCCTAAAATAAGCGTCCTAGAGCGAAAAGGACGATAATTCGTGACCACCCCCAAAAAGTTTAAAAATCCACCCAAAACCTAAAAAAAATGAAATTTTTATATGAAAAACTTATTTTGCACATATCTCCTAAACTAAGCGTCCTAGAGCGAAAAGGACGATAATTCGTGACCACCCCCAAAAAGTTGAAAAATCCACCCAAAACCTAAAAAAATTGAAATTTTTATATGAAAAACTTCTTTTGCCCATATCTCCTAAACTAAGCGTCCTAGAGCGAAAAGGACTTCAATTCGTGACCACCCCCAAAAAGTTGAAAAATCCACCCAAAACCTAAAAAAATTGAAATTTTTATATGAAAAACTTCTTTGCCCATATCTCCTAAACTAAGCATCCTAGAGCGAAAAGGACGATAATTCGTGACCACCCCCAAAAAGTTTAAAAATCCACCCAAAACCTTAAAAAATTGAAATTTTTATATGAAAAACTTCTTTTGCCCATATCTCCTAAACTAAGCGTCCTAGAGCGAAAAGGACTTCAATTCGTGACCACCCCCAAAAAGTTGAAAAATCCACCCAAAACCTAAAAAAATTGAAATTTTTATATGAAAAACTTCTTTTGCCCATATCTCCTAAACTAAGCGTCCTAGAGCGAAAAGGACGATAATTCGTGACCACCCCCAAAAAGTTGAAAAATCCACCCAAAACCTAAAAAAATTTAAATTTTTATATGAAAAACTTCTTTTGCCCATATCTCCTAAACTAAGCGTCCTAGAGCGAAAAGGACGATAATTCGTGACCACCCCCAAAAAGTTGAAAAATCCACCCAAATCCTTAAAAAATTGAAATTTTTATATGAAAAACTTCTTTTGCCCATATCTCCTAAACTAAGCGTCCTAGAGCGAAAAGGACTTAAATTCGTGACCACCCCCAAAAAGTTGAAAAATCCACCCAAAACCTAAAAAAATTGAAATTTTTATATGAAAATCTTCTTTTGCCCATATCTCCTAAACTAAGCATCCTAGAGCGAAAAGGACGATAATTCGTGACCACCCCCAAAAAGTTGAAAAATCCACCCAAAACCTTAAAAAATTGAAATTTTTGTATGAAAAACTTCTTTTGTTCATATCTTCTTTTGTTCTAAGCGTCCCGGAGCGAAAAGGACGATAATTCGTGACCACCCCCAAAAAGTTTAAAAATCCACCCAAAACCTTAAAAAAATGAAATTTTTATATGAAAAACTTCTTTTGCCCATATCTCCTAAACTAAGCGTCCTAGAGCGAAAAGGACTTCAATTCGTGCCCACCCCCAAAAAGTTGAAAAATCCACCCAAAACATAAAAAAATTGAAATTTTTATATGAAAAACTTCTTTTGCCCATATCTCCTACACTAAGCGTCCTAAAGCGAAAAGGACTTCAATTCGTGACCACCCCCAAAAAGTTGAAAAATCCACCCAAAACCTAAAAAAATTTAAATTTTTATATGAAAAACTTCTTTTGCCCATATCTCCTAAACTAAGCATCCTAGAGCGAAAAGGACGATAATTCGTGACCACCCCCAAAAAGTTGAAAAATCCACCCAAAACCTAAAAAAAATGAAATTTTTATATGAAAAACTTCTTTTGCCCATATCTCCTAAACTAAGCGTCCTAGAGCGAAAAGGACGATAATTCGTGACCACCCCCAAAAAGTTGAAAAATCCACCCAAAACCTTAAAAAATTGAAATTTTTGTGTGAAAAACTTCTTTTGTTCATATCTCCTAAACTAAGCGTCCTAGAGCGAAAAGGACGATAATTCGTGACCACCCCCAAAAAGTTGAAAAATCCACCCAAAACCTAAAAAAATGAAATTTTTATATGAAAAACTTCTTTTGCCCATATCTCCTAAACTAAGCGTCCTAGAGCGAAAAGGACTTCAATTCGTGACCACCCCCAAAAAGTTGAAAAATCCACCCAAAACTTTAAAAAATTGAAATTTTTATATGAAAAACTTCTTTTGCCCATATCTCCTAGACTAAGCGTCCTAGAGCGAAAAGGACTTCAATTCGTGACCACCCCCAAAAAATTGAAAAATCCACCCAAAACCTAAAAAAATTGAAATTTTTATATGAAAAACTTCTTTTGCCCATATCTCCTAAACTAAGCGTCCTAGAGCGAAAAGGACGATAATTCGTGACCACCCCCAAAAAGTTGAAAAATCCACCCAAAACCTAAAAAAAATGGAATTTTTATATGAAAAACTTCTTTTGTCTATATCTCCTAAACTAAGCGTCCTAGAGCGAAAAGGATTTCAATTCGTGACCACCCCCAAAAAGTTGAAAAATCCACCCAAAACCTTAAAAAATTGAAATTTTTATATGAAAAACTTCTTTTGCCCATATCTCCTAAACTAAGCGTCCTAGAGCGAAAAGGACTTCAATTCGTGACCACCCCCAAAAAGTTGAAAAATCCACCCAAAACCTAAAAAAATTGAAATTTTTATATGAAAAACTTCTTTAGCCCATATCTCCTAAACTAAGCATCCTAGAGCGAAAAGGACGATAATTCGTGACCACCCCCAAAAAGTTGAAAAATCCACCCAAAACCTTAAAAAATTGAAATTTTTGTATGAAAAACTTCTTTTGTTCATATCTCCTAAACTAAGCATCCTAGAGCGAAAAGGACGATAATTCGTGACCACCCCCAAAAAGTTGAAAAATCCACCCAAAACCTTAAAAAATTGAAATTTTTGTATGAAAAACTTCTTTTGTTCATATCTCCTAAGCTAAGCGTCCTAGAGCGAAAAGGACGATAATTTGTGACCACCCCCAAAAAGTTGAAAAATCCACCCAAAACCTAAAAAAATGAAATTTTTATATGAAAAACTTCTTTTGCCCATATCTTCTAAACTAAGCGTCCTAGAGCGAAAAGGACGATAATTCGTGACCACCCCCAAAAAGATGAAAAATCCACCCAAAACCTTAAAAAATTGAAATTTTTATATGAAAAACTTTTTTGCTCATATCTCCTTAAATATGCGTCCTAGAGCGAAAAGGATTTCAATTCGTGACCACCCCCAAAAAGTTTAAAAATCCACCCAAAACCTAAAAAAATTGAAATTTTTATATGAAAAACTTCTTTTGCCCATATCTCCTAAAATAAGCGTCCTAGAGCGAAAAGGACGATAATTCGTGACCACCCCCAAAAAGTTTAAAAATCCACCCAAAACCTTAAAAAAATGAAATTTTTATATGAAAAACTTATTTTGCACATATCTCCTAAACTAAGCGTCCTAGAGCGAAAAGGACGATAATTCGTGACCACCCCCAAAAAGTTGAAAAATCCACCCAAAACCTAAAAAAATTGAAATTTTTATATGAAAAACTTCTTTTGCCCATATCTCCTAAACTAAGCGTCCTAGAGCGAAAAGGACTTCAATTCGTGACCACCCCCAAAAAGTTGAAAAATCCACCCAAAACCTAAAAAAATTGAAATTTTTATATGAAAAACTTCTTTAGCCCATATCTCCTAAACTAAGCATCCTAGAGCGAAAAGGACGATAATTCGTGACCACCCCCAAAAAGTTGAAAAATCCACCCAAAACCTTAAAAAATTGAAATTTTTGTATGAAAAACTTCTTTTGTTCATATCTCCTAAACTAAGCATCCTAGAGCGAAAAGGACGATAATTCGTGACCACCCCCAAAAAGTTGAAAAATCCACCCAAAACCTTAAAAAAATTGAAATTTTTGTATGAAAAACTTCTTTTGTTCATATCTCCTAAACTAAGCGTCCTAGAGCGAAAAGGACGATAATTTGTGACCACCCCCAAAAAGTTGAAAAATCCACCCAAAACCTAAAAAAATGAAATTTTTATATGAAAAACTTCTTTTGCCCATATCTCCTAAACTAAGCGTCCTAGAGCGAAAAGGACTTCAATTCGTGACCACCCCCAAAAAGTTGAAAAATCCACGCAAAACCTAAAAAAATTTAAATTTTTATATGAAAAACTTCTTTTGCCCATATCTCCAAAACTAAGCATCCTAGAGCGAAAAGGACTTCAATTCGTGACCACCCCCAAAAAGTTGCAAAATCCACCCAAAAAATAAAAAATCTAAATTTTTATATGAAAAACTTCTTTTGCCCATATCTCCTAAACTAAGCGTCCTAGAGCGAAAAGGACGATAATTCGTGACCACCCCCAAAAAGATGAAAAATCCACCCAAAACCTTAAAAAATTGAAATTTTTATATGAAAAACTTTTTTGCTCATATCTCCTTAAATATGCGTCCTAGAGCGAAAAGGATTTCAATTCGTGACCACCCCCAAAAAGTTTAAAAATCCACCCAAAACCTAAAAAAATTGAAATTTTTATATGAAAAACTTCTTTTGCCCATATCTCCTAAAATAAGCGTCCTAGAGCGAAAAGGACGATAATTCGTGACCACCCCCAAAAAGTTTAAAAATCCACCCAAAACCTTAAAAAAATGAAATTTTTATATGAAAAACTTATTTTGCACATATCTCCTAAACTAAGCGTCCTTCTTTTGTTCATATCTCCTAAACTAAGCGTCCTAGAGCGAAAAGGACGATAATTTGTGACCACCCCCAAAAAGTTGAAAAATCCACCCAAAACCTAAAAAAATGAAATTTTTATATGAAAAACTTCTTTTGCCCATATCTCCTAAACTAAGCGTCCTAGAGCGAAAAGGACTTCAATTCGTGACCACCCCCAAAAAGTTGAAAAATCCACGCAAAACCTAAAAAAATTTAAATTTTTATATGAAAAACTTCTTTTGCCCATATCTCCAAAACTAAGCATCCTAGAGCGAAAAGGACTTCAATTCGTGACCACCCCCAAAAAGTTGCAAAATCCACCCAAAAAATAAAAAATCTAAATTTTTATATGAAAAACTTCTTTTGCCCATATCTCCTAAACTAAGCGTCCTAGAGCGAAAAGGACTTCAATTCGTGACCACCCCCAAAAAGTTGAAAACTCCACCCAAACCCTTAAAAAATTGAAATTTTTGTATGAAAAACTTCTTTTGTTCATATCTCCTAAACTAAGCGTCCTAGAGCGAAAATGTCAAAATGTTATTTGAAAAATCCACCCAAAACCTAAAAAAATTTAAATTTTTATATGAAAAACTTCTTTTGCCCATATCTCCTAAACTAAGCGTCCTAGAGCGAAAAGGACGATAATTCGTGACCACCCCCAAAAAGTTGAAAAATCCACCCAAAACCTTAAAAAATTGAAATTTTTTTATGAAAAACTTCTTTTGCCCATATCTCCTAAACTAAGCGTCCTAGAGCGAGAAGGACTTCAATTCGTGACCACCCCCAAAAAGTTGAAAAATCCACCCAAAACCTAAAAAAATTGAATTTTTATATGAAAAACTTCTTTTGCCCATATCTCCTAAACTAAGCATCCTAGAGCGAAAAGGACGATAATTCGTGACCACCCCCAAAAAGTTGAAAAATCCACCCAAAACCTTAAAAAATTTAAATTTTTATATGAAAAACTTCTTTTGCCCATATCTCCTAAACTAAGCGTCCTAGAGCGAAAAGGACGATAATTTGTGACCAACCCCAAAAAGTTGAAAAATCCACCCAAAACCTAAAAAAATGAAATTTTTATATGAAAAACTTCTTTTGCCCATATCTCCTAAACTAAGCGTCCTAGAGCGAAAAGGACTTCAATTCGTGACCACCCCCAAAAAGTTGAAAAATCCACCCAAAACCTAAAAAATTAAAATTTTTATATGAAAAACTTATTTTGCCCATATCTCCAAAACTAAGCATCCTACAGCGAAAAGGACGATAATTCGTGACCACCCCCAAAAAGTTGCAAAATCCACCCAAAACCTTAAAAAATTTAAATTTTTATATGAAAAACTTCTTTTGCCCATATCTCCTAAACTAAGCGTCCTAGAGCGAAAAGGACGATAATTTGTGACCAACCCCAAAAAGTTGAAAAATCCACCCAAAACCTAAAAAAATGAAATTTTTATATGAAAAACTTCTTTTGCCCATATCTCCTAAACTAAGCGTCCTAGAGCGAAAAGGACTTCAATTCGTGACCACCCCCAAAAAGTTGAAAAATCCACCCAAAACCTAAAAAATTAAAATTTTTATATGAAAATTGAAATTTTTATATGAAAAACTTCTTTTGCCCATATCTCCTAAACTAAGCGTCCTAGAGCGAAAAGGACTTCAATTCGTGACCACCCCCAAAAAGTTGAAAAATCCACCCTAAACCTAAAAAAATTGAAATTTTTATATGAAAAACTTCTTTTGCCCATATCTCCTAAACTAAGCGTCCTAGAGCGAAAAGGACGATAATTCGTGACCACCCTCAAAAAGTTGAAAAATCCACCCAAAACCTTAAAAAATTGAAATTTTTATATGAAAAACTTCTTTTGCCCATATCTCCTAAACTAAGCGTCCTAGAGCGAAAAGGACGATAATTCGTGACCACCCCCAAAAAGTTGAAAAATCCACCCAAAACCTAAAAAAAATTTAAATTTTTATATGAAAAACTTCTTTTGCCCATATCTCCTAAACTAAGCGTCCTAGAGCGAAAAGGACTTCAATTCGTGACCACCCCCAAAAAGATGAAAAATCCACCCAAAACCTTAAAAAATTGAAATTTGTATATGAAAAACTTTTTTGCTCATATCTCCTTAAATATGCGTCCTAGAGCGAAAAGGATTTCAATTCGTGACCACCCCCAAAAAGTTTAAAAATCCACCCAAAACCTAAAAAAATTTGAAATTTTTATATGAAAAACTTCTTTTGCCCATATCTCCTAAACTAAGCGTCCTAGAGCGAAAAGGACGATAATTCGTGACCACCCCCAAAAAGTTGAAAAATCCACCCAAAACCTAAAAAAATGAAATTTTTATATGAGAAACTTCTTTTGCCCATATCTCCTAAACTAAGCGTCCAAGAGCGAAAAGGACGATAATTCGTGACCACCCCCAAAAAGATGAAAAATCCACCCAAAACCTAAAAAAATTGAAATTTTTATATGAAAAACTTCTTTTGCCCATATCTCCTAAACTAAGCGTCCTAGAGCGAAAAGGACGATAATTCGTGACCACCCCCAAAAAGTTGAAAAATCCACCCAAAACCTAAAAAAATTGAAATTTTTATACGAGAAACTTCTTTTGCCCATATCTCCTAAACTAAGCATCCTAGAGCGAAAAGGACGATAATTCGTGACCACCCCCAAAAAGTTGAAAAATCCACCCAAAACATAAAAAAATTTAAATTTTTATATGAAAAACTTCTTTTGCCCATATCTCCTAAACTAAGCGTCCTAGAGCGAAAAGGACGATAATTCGTGACCACCCCCAAAAAGTTGAAAAATCCACCCAAAACCCAAAAAAAATTGAAATTTTTATATGAAAAACTTCTTTTGCCCATATCTCCTAAACTAAGCGTCCTAGAGCGAAAAGGACTTCAATTCGTGACCACCCCCAAAAAGTTGAAAAATCCACCCTAAACCTAAAAAAATTGAAATTTTTATATGAGAAACTTCTTTTGCCCATATCTCCTAAACTAAGCATCCTAGAGCGAAAAGGACGATAATTCGTGACCACCCCCAAAAAGTTTAAAAATCCACCCAAAACCTTAAAAAAATGAAATTTTTATATGAAAAACTTATTTTGCACATATCTCCTAAACTAAGCGTCCTAGAGCGAAAAGGACGATAATTCGTGACCACCCCCAAAAAGTTGAAAAATCCACCCAAAACCTAAAAAAATTGAAATTTTTATATGAAAAACTTCTTTTGCCCATATCTCCTAAACTAAGCGTCCTAGAGCGAAAAGGACTTCAATTCGTGACCACCCCCAAAAAGTTGAAAACTCCACCCAAACCCTTAAAAAATTGAAATTTTTGTATGAAAAACTTCTTTTGTTCATATCTCCTAAACTAAGCGTCCTAGAGCGAAAAGGACGATAATTCGTGACCACCCCCAAAAAGTTGAAAAATCCACCCAAAACCTAAAAAAAAAATGAAATTTTTATATGAAAAACTTCTTTTGCCCATATCTCCTAAACTAAGCGTCCTAGAGCGAAAAGGACTTCAATTCGTGACCACCCCCAAAAAGTTGAAAAATCCACCCAAAACCTAAAAAAAATAGAAATTTTTATATGAAAAACTTCTTTTGCCCATATCTCCAAAACTAAGCATCCTAGAGCGAAAAGGACGATAATTCGTGACCACCCCAAAAAGTTGAAAAATCCACCCAAAACCTAAAAAAATTTAAATTTTTATATGAAAAACTTCTTTTGCCCATATCTCCTAAACTAAGCGTCCTAGAGCGAAAAGGACGATAATTCGTGACCACCCCCAAAAAGTTGAAAAATCCACCCAAAACCTTAAAAAATTGAAATTTTTTTATGAAAAACTTCTTTTGCCCATATCTCCTAAACTAAGCGTCCTAGAGCGAGAAGGACTTCAATTCGTGACCACCCCCAAAAAGTTGAAAAATCCACCCAAAACCTAAAAAAATTGAATTTTTATATGAAAAACTTCTTTTGCCCATATCTCCTAAACTAAGCATCCTAGAGCGAAAAGGACGATAATTCGTGACCACCCCCAAAAAGTTGAAAAATCCACCCAAAACCTTAAAAAATTGAAATTTTAGTATGAAAAACTTCTTTTGTTCATATCTCCTAAACTAAGCGTCCTAGAGCGAAAAGGACGATAATTTGTGACCACCCCCAAAAAGTTGAAAAATCCACCCAAAACCTAAAAAAAATGAAATTTTTATATGAAAAACTTCTTTTGCCCATATCTCCTAAACTAAGCGTCCTAGAGCGAAAAGGACTTCAATTCGTGACCACCCCCAAAAAGTTGAAAAATCCACCAAAAACCTAAAAAATTAAAATTTTTATATGAAAAACTTATTTTGCCCATATCTCCTAAACTAAGCATCCTAGAGCGAAAAGGACGATAATTCGTGACCACCCCCAAAAAGTTGCAAAATCCACCCAAAAAATAAAAAATCGAAATTTTTATATGAAAAACTTCTTTTGCCCATATCTCCTAAACTAAGCGTCCTAGAGCGAAAAGGACGATAATTCGTGACCACCCCCAAAAAGATGAAAAATCCACCCAAAACCTTAAAAAATTGAAATTTGTATATGAAAAACTTTTTTGCCCATATCTCCTAAACTAAGCGTCCTAGAGCGAAAAGGACGATAATTCGTGACCACCCCCAAAAAGTTGAAAAATCCACCCAAAACCCAAAAAAAATTGAAATTTTTATATGAAAAACTTCTTTTGCCCATATCTCCTAAACTAAGCGTCCTAGAGCGAAAAGGACTTCAATTCGTGACCACCCCCAAAAAGTTGAAAAATCCACCCTAAACCTAAAAAAATTGAAATTTTTATATGAGAAACTTCTTTTGCCCATATCTCCTAAACTAAGCATCCTAGAGCGAAAAGGACGATAATTCGTGACCACCCCCAAAAAGTTGAAAAATCCACCCAAAACATAAAAAAAATTAAATTTTTATATGAAAAACTTCTTTTGCCCATATCTCCTAAACTAAGCGTCCTAGAGCGAAAAGGACGATAATTCGTGACCACCCCCAAAAAGTTGAAAAACCCACCCAAAACCTTAAAAAATTGAAATTTTTATATGAAAAACTTCTTTTGCCCATATCTCCTAAACTAAGCGTCCTAGAGCGAAAAGGACGATAATTCGTGACCACCCCCAAAAAGTTGAAAAATCCACCAAAAACCTAAAAAAATTTAAATTTTTGTATGAAAAACTTCTTTTGCCCATATCTCCTAAACTAAGCATCCTAGAGCGAAAAGGACGATAATTCGTGACCACCCCCAAAAAGTTGCAAAATCCACCCAAAAAATAAAAAAATCGAAATTTTTATATGAAAAACTTCTTTTGCCCATATCTCCTAAACTAAGCGTCCTAGAGCGAAAAGGACTTCAATTCGTGAACACCCCCAACAAGTTGAAAAATCCACCCAAAACTTTAAAAAATTGAAATTTTTATATGAAAAACTTCTTTTGCCCATATCACCTAAACTAAGCGTCCTAGAGCGAAAAGGACGATAATTCGTGACCACCCCCAAAAAGTTGAAAAATCCACCCAAAACCTAAAAAAATTTAAATTTTTGTATGAAAAACTTATTTTGCCCATATCTCCAAAACTAAGCATCCTAGAGCGAAAAGGACGATAATTCGTGACCACCCCCAAAAAGTTGAAAAATCCACCCAAAACCTAAAAAAAATTAAATTTTTGTA
Organism: Haematobia irritans; assembly: GCF_050003625.1. Lineage (NCBI taxonomy): Eukaryota > Metazoa > Arthropoda > Insecta > Diptera > Muscidae > Haematobia > Haematobia irritans. The sequence goes on along the minus strand of NC_134397.1, from coordinate 184,616,747 downwards.
TGAAAAACTTCTTTTGCCCATATCTCCTAAACTAAGCATCCTAGAGCGAAAAGGACGATAATTCGTGACCACCCCCAAAAAGTTGCAAAATCCACCCAAAAAATAAAAAATCGAAATTTTTATATGAAAAACTTCTTTTGCCCATATCTCCTAAACTAAGCGTCCTAGAGCGAAAAGGACGATAATTCGTGACCACCCCCAAAAAGATGAAAAATCCACCCAAAACCTTAAAAAATTGAAATTTTTATATGAAAAACTTTTTTGCTCAAATCTCCTTAAATATGCGTCCTAGAGCGAAAAGGATTTCAATTCGTGACCACCCCCAAAAAGTTTAAAAATCCACCCAAAACCTAAAAAAATTGAAATTTTTATATGAAAAACTTCTTTTGCCCATATCTCCTAAACTAAGGGTCCTAGAGCGAAAAGGACGATAATTCGTGACCACCCCCAAAAGGTTTAAAAATCCACCCAAAACCTTAAAAACATGAAATTTTTATATGAAAAACTTATTTTGCCCATATCTCCTAAACTAAGCGTCCTAGAGCGAAAAGGACGATAATTCGTGACCACCCCCAAAAAGTTGAAAAATCCACCCAAAACCTAAAAAAATTGAAATTTTTATATGAAAAACTTCTTTTGCCCATATCTCCTAAACTAAGCATCCTAGAGCGAAAAGGACGATAATTCGTGACCACCCCCAAAAACTTGAAAAATCCAACCAAACCCTTAAAAAATTGAAATTTTTGTATGAAAAACTTCTTTTGTTCCTATCTCCTAAACTAAGCGTCCTAGAGCGAAAAGGACGATAATTCGTGACCACCCCCAAAAAGTTGAAAAATCCACCCAAAACCTAAAAAAAAATGAAATTTTTATATGAAAAACTTCTTTTGCCCATATCTCCTAAACTAAGCGTCCTAGAGCGAAAAGGACTTCAATTCGTGACCACCCCAAAAAGTTGAAAAATCCACCCAAAACCTAAAAAAATTTAAATTTTTATATGAAAAACTTCTTTTGCCCATATCTCCAAAACTAAGCATCCTAGAGCGAAAAGGACTTCAATTCGTGACCACCCCCAAAAAGTTGAAAAATCCACCCAAAACCTTAACAAATTTAAATTTTTATATGAAAAACTTCTTTTGCCCATATCTCCTAAACTAAGCGTCCTAGAGCGAAAAGGACGATAATTCGTGACCACCCCCAAAAAGTTGAAAAATCCACCCAAAACCTAAAAAAATTTAAATTTTTATATGAAAAACTTCTTTTGCCCATATCTCCAAAACTAAGCATCCTAGAGCGAAAAGGACGATAATTCGTGACCACCCCCAAAAAGATGAAAAAGCCACCCAAACCCTTAAAAAATTGAAATTTTTGTATGAAAAACTTCTTTTGTTCATATCTCCTAAACTAAGCGTCCTAGAGCGAAAAGGACTTCAATTCGTGACCACCCCCAAAAAGTTGAAAAATCCACCCAACACCTAAAAAAATTTAAATTTTTATATGAAAAACTTCTTTTGCCCATATCTCCAAAACTAAGCATCCTAGAGCGAAAAGGACGATAATTCGTGACCACCCCCAAAAAGTTGCAAAATCCACCCAAAAAATAAAAAAAATCGAAATTTTTATATGAAAAACTTCTTTTGCCCATATCTCCTAAACTAAGCATCCTAGAGCGAAAAGGACGATAATTCGTGACCACCCCCAAAAAGTTGAAAAAGCCACCCAAACCCTTAAAAAATTGAAATTTTTGTATGAAAAACTTCTTTTGTTCATATCTCCTAAACTAAGCGTCCTAGAGCGAAAAGGACTTCAATTCGTGACCACCCCCAAAAAGTTGAAAAATCCACCCAACACCTAAAAAAATTTAAATTTTTATATGAAAAACTTCTTTTGCCCATATCTCCAAAACTAAGCATCCTAGAGCGAAAAGGACGATAATTCGTGACCACCCCCAAAAAGTTGCAAAATCCACCCAAAAAATAAAAAAATCAAAATTTTTATATGAAAAACTTCTTTTGCCCATATCTCCTAAACTAAGCGTCCTAGAGCGAAAAGGACGATAATTCGTAACCACCCCCAAAAAGATGAAAAATCCATCCATATCTCCTTAAATATGCGTCCTAGAGCGAAAAGGATTTCAATTCGTGACCACCCCCAAAAAGATGAAAAATCCACCCAAAACCTAAAAAAAATTGAATTTTATATATGAAAAACTTCTTTTGCCCATATCTCCTAAACTAAGCGTCCTAGAGCGAAAAGGACGATAATTCGTGACCACCCCCAAAAAGTTGAAAAATCCACCCAAAACCTAAAAAAATTGAAATTTTTATATGAGAAACTTCTTTTGCCCATATCTCCTAAACTAAGCATCCTAGAGCGAAAAGGACGATAATTCGTGACCACCCCCAAAAAGTTGAAAAATCCACCCAAAACATAAAAAAATTTAAATTTTTATATGAAAAACTTCTTTTGCACATATCTCTTAAACTAAGCGTCCTAGAGCGAAAAGGACGATAATTCGTGACCACCCCCAAAAAGTTGAAAAATCCACCCAAAACCTTAAAAAATTGAAATTTTTATATGAAAAACTTCTTTTGCCCATATCTCCTAAACTAAGCGTCCTAGAGCGAAAAGGACTTCAATTCGTGACCACCCCCAAAAAGTTGAAAAATCCACCCTAAACCTAAAAGAATTGAAATTTTTATATGAGAAACTTCTTTTGCCCATATCTCCTAAACTAAGCATCCTAGAGCGAAAAGGACGATAATTCGTGACCACCCCCAAAAAGTTGAAAAATCCACCCAAAACATAAAAAAATTTAAATTTTTATATGAAAAACTTCTTTTGCACATATCTCTTAAACTAAGCGTCCTAGAGCGAAAAGGACGATAATTCGTGACCACCCCCAAAAAGTTGAAAAATCCACCCAAAACCTTAAAAAATTGAAATTTTTATATGAAAAACTTCTTTTGCCCATATCTCTTAAACTAAGCGTCCTAGAGCGAAAAGGACGATAATTCGTGACCACCCCCAAAAAGTTGAAAAATCCACCAAAAACCTAAAAAAATTTAAATTTTTGTATGAAAAACTTCTTTTGCCCATATCTCCTAAACTAAGCATCCTAGAGCGAAAAGGACGATAATTCGTGACCACCCCCAAAAAGTTGCAAAATCCACCCAAAAAATAAAAAAAAAATCGAAATTTTTATATGAAAAACTTCTTTTGCCCATATCTCTTAAACTAAGCGTCCTAGAGCGAAAAGGACTTCAATTCGTGAACACCCCCAAAAAGTTGAAAAATCCACCCAAAACTTTAAAAATTTGAAATTTTTATATGAAAAACTTCTTTTGCCCATATCACCTAAACTAAGCGTCCTAGAGCGAAAAGGACGATAATTCGTGACCACCCCCAAAAAGTTGAAAAATCCACCCAAAACCTAAAAAAAATTAAATTTTTGTATGAAAAACTTCTTTTGCCCATATCTCCAAAACTAAGCATCCTAGAGCGAAAAGGACGATAATTCGTGACCACCCCCAAAAAGTTTAAAAATCCACCCAAAACCTAAAAAAATTTAAATTTTTGTATGAAAAACTTCTTTTGCCCATATCTCCAAAACTAAGCATCCTAGAGCGAAAAGGACGATAATTCGTGACCACCCCCAAAAAGTTGAAAAATCCACCCAACACCTAAAAAAATTTTAATTTTTATATGAAAAACTTCTTTTGCCCATATCTCCAAAACTAAGCATCCTAGAGCGAAAAGGACGATAATTCGTGACCACCCCCAAAAAGTTGCAAAATCCACCCAAAAAATAAAAAATCGAAATTTTTATATGAAAAACTTCTTTTGCCCATATCTCCTAAACTAAGCGTCCTAGAGCGAAAAGGACGATAATTCGTGACCACCCCCAAAAAGATGAAAAATCCACCCAAAACCTTAAAAAATTGAAATTTTTATATGAACAACTTTTTTGCTCTTTTGCCCATATCTCCTAAACTAAGCATCCTAGAGCGAAAAGGACGATAATTCGTGACCACCCCCAAAAAGTTGCAAAATCCACCCAAAAAATAAAAAAAATCGAAATTTTTATATGAAAAACTTCTTTTGCCCATATCTCCTAAACTAAGCGTCCTAGAGCGAAAAGGACTTCAATTCGTGACCACCCCCAAAAAGTTGAAAAATCCACCCAAAACCTAAAAAAATTGAAATTTTTATATGAAAAACTTCTTTTGCCCATATCTCCTAAAGTAAGCGTCCTAGAGCGAAAAGGACTTCAATTCGTGACCACCCCCAAAAAATTGAAAAATCCACCCAAAACCTAAAAAAATTGAAATTTTTATATGAAAAACTTCTTTTGCCCATATCTCCTAAACTAAGCGTCCTAGAGCGAAAAGGACTTCAATTCGTGACCATCCCCAAAAAGTTGAAAAATCCACCCAAAACCTTAAAAAATTGAAATTTTTATATGAAAAACTTCTTTTGCCCATATCTCCTAAACTAAGCATCCTAGAGCGAAAAGGACGATAATTCGTGACCACCCCCAAAAAGTTGAAAAATCCACCCAAAACCTTAAAAAATTGAAATTTTTGTATGAAAAACTTCTTTTGTTCATATCTCCTAAACTAAGCGTCCTAGAGCGAAAAGGACGATAATTCGTGACCACCCCCAAAAAGTTGAAAAATCCACCCAAAATCTAAAAAAAAAATAAATTTTTATATGAAAAACTTCTTTTGCCCATATCTCCTAAACTAAGCGTCCTAGAGCGAAAAGGACTTCAATTCGTGACCACCCCCAAAAAGTTGAAAAATCCACCCAAAACTTTAAAAAATTGAAATTTTTATATGAAAAACTTCTTTTGCCCATATCACCTAAACTAAGCGTCCTAGAGCGAAAAGGACTATAATTCGTGACCACCCCCAAAAAGTTGAAAAATCCACCCAAAACCTAAAAAAATTTAAATTTTTGTATGAAAAACTTCTTTTGCCCATATCTCCAAAACTAAGCATCCTAGAGCGAAAAGGACGATAATTCGTGACCACCCCCAAAAAGATGCAAAATCCACCCAAAAAATAAAAAATCGAAATTTTTATATGAAAAACTTCTTTTGCCCATATCTCCTAAACTAAGCGTCCTAGAGCGAAAAGGACGATAATTCGTGACCACCCCCAAAAAGATGAAAAATCCACCCAAAACCTTAAAAAATTGAAATTTTTATATGAAAAACTTTTTTGCTCATATCTCCTTAAATATGCGTCCTAGAGCGAAAAGGATTTCAATTCGTGACCACCCCCAAAAAGTTTAAAAATCCACCCAAAACCTAAAAAAATTGAAATTTTTATATGAAAAACTTCTTTTGCCCATATCTCCTAAACTAAGCGTCCTAGAGCGAAAAGGACGATAATTCGTGACCACCCCCAAAAAGTTTAAAAATCCACCCAAAACCTTAAAAAAATGAAATTTTTATATGAAAAACTTATTTTGCCCATATCTCCTAAACTAAGCGTCCTATAGCGAAAAGGACGATAATTCGTGACCACCCCCAAAAAGTTGAAAAATCCACCCAAAACCTAAAAAATTGAAATTTTTATATGAAAAACTTCTTTTGCCCATATCTCCTAAACTAAGCGTCCTAGAGCGAAAAGGACTTCAATTCGTGACCACCCCCAAAAAGTTGAAAAATCCACCCAAAACCTAAAAAATTGAAATTTTTATATGAAAAACTTCTTTTGCCCATATGTCCTAAACTAAGCATCCTAGAGCGAAAAGGACGATAATTCGTGACCACCCCCAAAAAGTTGAAAAATCCACCCAAACCCTTAAAAAATTGAAATTTTTGTATGAAAAACTTCTTTTGTTCCTATCTCCTAAACTAAGCGTCCTAGAGCGAAAAGGACGATAATTCGTGACCACCACCAAAAAGTTGAAAAATCCACCCAAAACCTAAAAAAAATGAAATTTTTATATGAAAAACTTCTTTTGCCCATATCTCCTAAACTAAGCGTCCTAGAGCGAAAAGGACTTCAATTCGTGACCACCCCCAAAAAGTTGAAAAATCCACCCAAAACCTAAAAAAATTGAAATTTTTATATGAAAAACTTCTTTTGCCCATATCTCCTAAACTAAGCGTCCTAGAGCGAAAAGGACTTCAATTCGTGACCACCCCCAAAAAGTTGAAAAATCCACCCAAAACCTAAAAAAATTGAAATTTTTATATGAAAAACTTCTTTTGGCCATATCTCCTAAACTAAGCGTCCTAGAGCGAAAAGGACTTCAATTCGTGACCACCCCCAAAAAGTTGAAAAATCCACCCAAAACCTAAAAAAATTGAAATTTTTATATGAAAAACTTCTTTTGCCCATATCTCCTCAACTAAGCGTCCTAGAGCGAAAAGGACGATAATTCGTGACCACCCCCAAAAAGTTGAAAAATCCACCCAAAACCTTAAAAAATTTAAATTTTTATATGAAAAACTTCTTTTGCCCATATCTCCTAAACTAAGCGTCCTAGAGCGAAAAGGACGATAATTCGTGACCACCCCCAAAAAGTTGAAAAATCCACCCAAAACCTAAAAAAATTGAAATTTTTATATGAGAAACTTCTTTTGCCCATATCTCCTAAACTAAGCATCCTAGAGCGAAAAGGACGATAATTCGTGACCACCCCCAAAAAGTTTAAAAATCCACCCAAAACATAAAAAAAATTAAATTTTTATATGAAAAACTTCTTTTGCCCATATCTCCTAAACTAAGCGTCCTAGAGCGAAAAGGACGATAATTCGTGACCACCCCCAAAAAGTTGAAAAATCCACCCAAAACCTAAAAAAATTTAAATTTTTATATGAGAAACATCTTTTACCCATATCTCCTAAAGTAAGCGTCCTAGAGCGAAAAGGACTTCAATTCGTGACCATCCCCAAAAAGTTGAAAAATCCACCCAAAACCTTAAAAAATTGAAATTTTTATATGAAAAACTTCTTTTGCCCATATCTCCTAAACTAAGCATCCTAGAGCGAAAAGGACGATAATTCGTGACCACCCCCAAAAAGTTGAAAAATCCACCCAAAACCTTAAAAAATTGAAATTTTTGTATGAAAAACTTCTTTTGTTCATATCTCCTAAACTAAGCGTCCTAGAGCGAAAAGGACGATAATTCGTGACCACCCCCAAAAAGTTGAAAAATCCACCCAAAACCTAAAAAAAAAATTAAATTTTTATATGAAAAACTTCTTTTGCCCATATCTCCTAAACTAAGCGTCCTAGAGCGAAAAGGACGATAATTCGTGACCACCCCCAAAAAGTTGCAAAATCCACCCAAAAAATAAAAAAAATCGAAATTTTTATATGAAAAACTTCTTTTGCCCATATCTCCTAAACTAAGCGTCCTAGAGCGAAAAGGACTTCAATTCGTGACCACCCCCAAAAAGTTGAAAAATCCACCCAAAACTTTAAAAAATTGAAATTTTTATATGAAAAACTTCTTTTGCCCATATCACCTAAACTAAGCGTCCTAGAGCGAAAAGGACGATAATTCGTGACCACCCCCAAAAGTTGAAAAATCCACCCAAAACCTAAAAAAATTTAAATTTTTGTATGAAAAACTTCTTTTGCCCATATCTCCAAAACTAAGCATCCTAGAGCGAAAAGGACGATAATTCGTGACCACCCCCAAAAAGTTGCAAAATCCACCCAAAAAATAAAAAATCGAAATTTTTATATGAAAAACTTCTTTTGCCCATATCTCCTAAACTAAGCGTCCTAGAGCGAAAAGGACGATAATTCGTGACCACCCCCAAAAAGTTTAAAAATCCACCCAAAACCTAAAAAATTGAAATTTTTATATGAAAAACTTCTTTTGCCCATATCTCCTAAACTAAGCGTCCTAGAGCGAAAAGGACTTCAATTCGTGACCACCCCCAAAAAGTTGAAAAATCCACCCAAAACCTAAAAAATTGAAATTTTTATATGAAAAACTTCTTTTGCCCATATCTCCTAAACTAAGCGTCCTAGAGCGAAAAGGACTTCAATTCGTGACCACCCCCAAAAAGTTGAAAAATCCACCCAAAACCTAAAAAAATTTAAATTTTTATATGAAAAACTTCTTTTGCCCATATCTCCAAAACTAAGCATCCTAGAGCGAAAAGGACGATAATTCGTGACCACCCCCAAAAAGTTGAAAAATCCACCCAAAACCTAAAAAAAATAGAAATTTTTATATGAAAAACTTCTTTTGCCCATATCTCCTAAACTAAGCATCCTAGAGCGAAAAGGATTTCAATTCGTGACCACCCCCAAACAGTTTAAAAATCCACCCAAAACCTAAAAAAATTGAAATTTTTATATGAAACACTTCTTTTGCCCATATCTCCTAAACTAAGCGTCCTAGAGCGAAAAGGACGATAATTCGTGACCACCCCCAAAAAGTTTAAAAATCCACCCAAAACCTAAAAGATTGAAATTTTTATATGAAAAACTTCTTTTGCCCATATCTCCTAAACTAAGCGTCCTAGAGCGAAAAGGACTTCAATTCGTGACCACCCCCAAAAAGTTGAAAAATCCACCCAAAACCTAAAAAAATTTAAATTTTTATATGAAAAACTTCTTTTGCCCATATCTCCAAAACTAAGCATCCTAGAGCGAAAAGGACGATAATTCGTGACCACCCCCAAAAAGTTGAAAAATCCACCCAAAACCTTAAAAAATTGAAATTTTTATATGAGAAACTTCTTTTGCCCATATCTCCTAAACTAAGCATCCTAGAGCGAAAAGGACGATAATTCGTGACCACCCCCAAAAAGTTTAAAAATCCACCCAAAACATAAAAAAAATTAAATTTTTATATGAAAAACTTCTTTTGCCCATATCTCCCAAACTAAGCGTCCTAGAGCGAAAAGGACGATAATTCGTGACCACCCCCAAAAAGTTGAAAAATCCACCCAAAACCTAAAAAAATTTAAATTTTTATATGAGAAACTTCTTTTGCCCATATCTCCTAAACTAAGCATCCTAGAGCGAAAAGGACGATAATTCGTGACCACCCCCAAAAAGTTGAAAAATCCACCCAAAACATAAAAAAATTTAAATTTTTATATGAAAAACTTCTTTTGCCCATATCTCCTAAACTAAGCGTCCTAGAGCAAAAAGGACGATAATTCGTGACCACCCCCAAAAAGTTGAAAAATCCACCCAAAACTTAAAAAAATTTAAATTTTTGTATGAAAAACTTCTTTTGCCCATATCTCCTAAACTAAGCATCCTAGAGCGAAAAGGACGATAATTCGTGACCACCCCCAAAAAGTTGCAAAATCCACCCAAAAAATAAAGAAATTGAAATTTTTATATGAAAAACTTCTTTTGCCCATATCTCCTAAACTAAGCGTCCTAAAGCGAAAAGGACTTCAATTCGTGACCACCCCCAAAAAGTTGAAAAATCCACCCAAAACTTTAAAAAATTGAAATTTTTATATGAAAAACTTCTTTTGCCCATATCACCTAAACTAAGCGTCCTAGAGCGAAAAGGACGATAATTCGTGACACCCCCAAAAAGTTGAAAAATCCACCCAAAAAATAAAAAAATCTAAATTTTTATATGAAAAACTTCTTTTGCCCATATCTCCTAAACTAAGCGTCCTAGAGCGAAAAGGACTTCAATTCGTGACCACCCCCAAAAAGTTGAAAAATCCACCCAAAACCTAAAAAAATTGAAATTTTTATATGAAAAACTTCTTTTGCCCATATCTCCTAAACTAAGCGTCCTAGAGCGGAAAGGACTTCAATACGTGACCACCCCCAAAAAGTTGAAAAATCCACCCAAAACCTACAAAAATTTAAGTTTTTATATGAAAAGCTTCTTTTGCCCATATCTCCTAAACTAAGCGTCCTAGAGCGAAAAGGACGATAATTCGTGACCACGTCCAAAAAGATAAAAAATTCACCCAAAACCTTAAAAAATTGAAATTTTTATATGAAAAACTTCTTTTGCTCATATCTCCTTAAATATGCGTCCTAGAGCGAAAAGGATTTCAATTCGTGACCACCCCCAAAAAGATGAAAAATCCACCCAAAACCTAAAAAAAAATTAAATTTTTATATGAAAAACTTCTTTTGCCCATATCTCCTAAACTAAGCGTCCTAGAGCGAAAAGGACTTCAATTCGTGACCATCCCCAAAAAGTTGAAAAATCCACCCAAAAACTTAAAAAATTGAAATTTTTATATGAAAAACTTCTTTTGCCCATATCTCCTAAACTAAGCGTCCTAGAGCGAAAAGGACGATAATTCGTGACCACCCCCAAAAAGTTGAAAAATCCACCCAAAACCTAAAAAAAATGAAATTTTTATATGAAAAACTTCTTTTGTCCATATCTCCTAAACTAAGCGTCCTAGAGCGAAAAGGACGATAATTCGTGACCACCCCCAAAAAGTTTAAAAATCCACCCAAAACCTTAAAAAATTGAAATTTTTATATGAAAAACTTCTTTTGTTCATATCTCCTAAACTAAGCGTCCTAGAGCGAAAAGGACGATAATTCGTGACCACCCCCAAAAAGTTGAAAAATCCACCCAAAACCTTAAAAATTGAAATTTTTATATGAAAAACTTCTTTTGTCCATATCTCCTAAACTAAGCGTCCTAGAGCGAAAAGGACGATAATTCGTGACCACCCCCAAAAAGTTTAAAAATCCACCCAAATCCTTAAAAAATTTAAATTTTTATATGGAAAACTTCTTTTGCCCATATCTCCTAAACTAAGCGTCCTAGAGCGAAAAGGACTATAATTCGTGACCACCCCCAAAAAGTTTAAAAATCCACCCAAAACCTAAAAAAAAATTAAAATTTTTATATGAAAAACTTCTTTTGCCCATATCTCCTAAACTAAGCGTCCTAGAGCGAAAAGGACTTCAATTTGTGACCACCCCCAAAAAGTTGAAAAATCCACCCAAAACCTAAAAAAATTTAAATTTTTATATGAAAACCTTCTTTTGCCCATATCTCCTAAACTAAGCATCCTAGAGCGAAAAGGACGGTAATTCGTGACCACCCCCCAAAAAGTTGAAAAATCCACCCAAAACCTTAAAAAATTGAAATTTTGTATGAAAAACTTCTTTTGTTCATATCTCCTAAACTAAGCGTCCTAGAGCGAAAAGGACGATAATTCGTGACCACCCCCAAAAAGTTGAAAAATCAACCCAAAACCTAAAAAAATGAAATTTTTATATGAAAAACTTCTTTTGCCCATATCTCCTAAACTAAGCGTCCTAGAGCGAAAAGGACTTCAATTCGTGACCACCCCCAAAAAGTTGAAAAATCCACCTAAAACTTTAAAAAATTGAAATTTTTATATGAAAAACTTCTTTTGCCCATATCTCCTAAACTAAGCGTCCTAGAGCGAAAAGGACGATAATTCGTGACCACCCCCAAAAAGCTGAAAAATCCACCCAAAACCTTAAAAAATTGAAATTTTTATACGAAAAACTTCTTTTGCCCATATCTCCTAAACTAAGCGTCCTAGAGCGAAAAGGACGATAATTCGTGACCACCCCCAAAAAGTTGAAAAATCCACCCAAAACATAAAAAAATTTAAATTTTTGTATGAAAAACTTCTTTTGCCCATATCTCCTAAACTAAGCATCCTAGAGCGAAAAGGACGATAATTCGTGACCACCCCCAAAAAGTTGAAAAATCCACCCAAAACTTTAAAAAATTGAAATTTTTATATGAAAAACTTCTTTTGCCCATATCACCTAAACTAAGCGTCCTAGAGCGAAAAGGACGATAATTCGTGACCACCCCAAAAAGTTGAAAAATCCACCCAAAACCTTAAAAATTGAAATTTTGATATGAAAAACTTCTTTTGCCCATATCTCCTAAACTAAGCGTCCTAGAACGAAAAGGACTTCAATTCGTGACCACCCCCAAAAAGTTGAAAAATCCACCCAAAACCTAAAAAAAATGAAATTTTTATATGAAAAACTTCTTTTGCCCATATCTCCTAAACTAAGCGTCCTAGAGCGAAAAGGACTTCAATACGTGACCACCCCCAAAAAGTTGAAAAATCCACCCAAAACCTACAAAAATTGAAGTTTTTATATAAAAAACTTCTTTTGCCCATATCTCCTAAACTAAGCGTCCTAGAGCGAAAAGGACGATAATTCGTGACCACGCCCAAAAAGATGAAAAATTCACCCAAAACCTTAAAAAATTGAAATTTTTATATGAAAAACTTCTTTTGCCCATATCTCCTAAACTAAGCGTCCTAGAGCGAAAAGGACTTCAATTCGTGACCACCCCCAAAAAGTTGAAAAATCCACCCAAAACCTAAAAAAATGAAATTTTTATATGAAAAACTTCTTTTGCCCATATCTCCTAAACTAAGCGTCCTAGAGCGAAAAGGACTTCAATACGTGACCACCCCCAAAAAGTTGAAAAATCCACCCAAAACCTACAAAAATTGAAGTTTTTATATAAAAAACTTCTTTTGCCCATATCTCCTAAACTAAGCGTCCTAGAGCGAAAAGGACGATAATTCGTGACCACCCCCAAAAAGATGAAAAATCCACCCAAAACCTAAAAAAAATTTAAATTTTTACATGAAAAACTTCTTTTGCCCATATCTCCTAAACTAAGCGTCCTAGAGCGAAAAGGACTTCAATTCGTGACCATCCCCAAAAAGTTGAAAAATCCACCCAAAACCTTAAAAAATTGAAATTTTTATATGAAAAACTTCTTTTGCCCATATCTCCTAAACTAAGCGTCCTAGAGCGAAAAGGACGATAATTCGTGACCACCCCCAAAAAGTTGAAAAATCCACCCAAAACCTTAAAAATTGAAATTTTTATATGAAAAACTTCTTTTGTCCATATCTCCTAAACTAAGCGTCCTAGAGCGAAAAGGACTTCAATTCGTGACCACTCCCAAAAAGTTGAAAAATCCACCCAAAACCTTAAAAAATTTAAATTTTTACACGAAAAACTTCTTTTGCCCATATCTCCTAAACTAAGCGTCCTAGAGCGAAAAGGACGATAATTCGTGACCACCCCCAAAAAGTTGAAAAATCCACCCAAAACCTTAAAAAATTGAAATTTTTATATGAAAAACTTCTTTTGCCCATATCTCCTAAACTAAGCGTCCTAGAGCGAAAAGGACGATAATTCGTGACCACCCCCAAAAAGTTGAAAAATCCACCCAAAACCTAAAAAAATTGAAATTTTTATATGAAAAACATCTTTTGCCCATATCTCCTAAACTAAGCGACCTAGAGCGAAAAGGACGATAATTCGTGACCACCCCCAAAAAGTTTAAAAATCCACCCAAAACCTTAAAAAATTGAAATTTTTATATGAAAAACTTCTTTTGCCCATATCTCCTAAACTAAGCGTCCTATAGCGAAAAGGACGATAATTCGTGACCACCCCCAAAAAGTTGAAAAATCCACCCAAAAACCTTAAAAATTGAAATTTTTATATGAAAAACTTCTTTTGTCCATATCTCCTAAACTAAGCGTCCTAGAGCGAAAAGGACGATAATTCGTGACCACCCCCAAAAAGTTTAAAAATCCACCCAAATCCTTACAAAATTTAAATTTTTATATGGAAAACTTCTTTTGCCCATATCTCCTAAACTAAGCGTCCTAGAGCGAAAAGGACGATAATTCGTGACCACCCCCAAAAAGTTTAAAAATCCACCCAAAACCTAAAAAAAAATTAAAATTTTTATATGAAAAACTTCTTTTGCCCATATCTACTAAACTAAGCGTCCTAGAGCGAAAAGGACTTCAATTCGTGACCACCCCCAAAAAGTTGAAAAATCCACCCAAAACCTAAAAAAATTTAAATTTTTATATGAAAACCTTCTTTTGCCCATATCTCCTAAACTAAGCATCCTAGAGCGAAAAGGACGATAATTCGTGACCACCCCCCAAAAAGTTGAAAAATCCACCCAAAACCTTAAAAAATTGAAATTTTGTATGAAAAACTTCTTTTGTTCATATCTCCTAAACTAAGCGTCCTAGAGCGAAAAGGACGATAATTCGTGACCACCCCCAAAAAGTAGAAAAATCAACCCAAAACCTAAAAAAAATGAAATTTTTATATGAAAAACTTCTTTTGCCCATATCTCCTAAACTAAGCGTCCTAGAGCGAAAAGGACTTCAATTCGTGACCACCCCCAAAAAGTTGAAAAATCCACCTAAAACTTTAAAAAATTGAAATTTTTATATGAAAAACTTCTTTTGCCCATATCTCCTAAACTAAGCGTCCTAGAGCGAAAAGGACGATAATTCGTGACCACCCCCAAAAAGTTGAAAAATCCACCCAAAACCTTAAAAAATTGAAATTTTTATACGAAAAACTTCTTTTGCCCATATCTCCTAAACTAAGCGTCCTAGAGCGAAAAGGACGATAATTCGTGACCACCCCCAAAAAGTTGAAAAATCCACCCAAAACCTTAAAAAATTGAAATTTTTATACGAAAAACTTCTTTTGCCCATATCTCCTAAACTAAGCGTCCTAGAGCGAAAAGGACGATAATTCGTGACCACCCCCAAAAAGTTGAAAAATCCACCCAAAACATAAAAAAATTTAAATTTTTGTATGAAAAACTTCTTTTGCCCATATCTCCTAAACTAAGCGTCCTAGAGCGAAAAGGACTTCAATTCGTGACCACCCCCAAAAAGTTGAAAAATCCATCCAAAACTTTAAAAAATTGAAATTTTTATATGAAAAACTTCTTTTGCCCATATCACCTAAACTAAGCGTCCTAGAGCGAAAAGGACGATAATTCGTGACCACCCCAAAAAGTTGAAAAATCCACCCAAAACCTTAAAAATTGAAATTTTGATATGAAAAACTTCTTTTGCCCATATCTCCTAAACTAAGCGTCCTAGAGCGAAAAGGACTTCAATACGTGACCACCCCCAAAAAGTTGAAAAATCCACCCAAAACCTACAAAAATTGAAGTTTTTATATGAAAAACTTCTTTTGCCCATATCTCCTAAACTAAGCGTCCTAGAGCGAAAAGGACGATAATTCGTGACCACGCCCAAAAAGATGAAAAATTCACCCAAAACCTTAAAAAATTGAAATTTTTATATGAAAAACTTCTTTTGCTCATATCTCCTTAAATATGCGTCCTAGAGCGAAAAGGATTTCAATTCGTGACCACCCCCAAAAAGATGAAAAATCCACCCAAAACCTAAAAAAAATTTAAATTTTTACATGAAAAACTTCTTTTGCCCATATCTCCTAAACTAAGCGTCCTAGAGCGAAAAGGACTTCAATTCGTGACCATCCCCAAAAAGTTGAAAAATCCACCCAAAACCTTAAAAAATTTAAATTTTTATATGAAAAACTTCTTTTGCCCATATCTCCTAAACTAAGCGTCCTAGAGCGAAAAGGACTTCAATTCGTGACCATCCCCAAAAAGTTGAAAAATCCACCCAAAACCTTAAAAAATTGAAATTTTTATATGAAAAACTTCTTTTGCCCATATCTCCTAAACTAAGCGTCCTAGAGCGAAAAGGACGATAATTCGTGACCACCCCCAAAAAGTTGAAAAATCCACCCAAAACCTTAAAAATTGAAATTTTTATATGAAAAACTTCTTTTGTCCATATCTCCTAAACTAAGCGTCCTAGAGCGAAAAGGACTTCAATTCGTGACCACTCCCAAAAAGTTGAAAAATCCACCCAAAACCTAAAAAAATTGAAATTTTTATATGAAAAACTTCTTTTGCCCATATCTCCTAAACTAAGCGTCCTAGAGCGAAAAGGACTTCAATTCGTGACCACCCCCAAAAAGTTGAAAAATCCACCCAAAACCTAAAAAAATTTAAATTTTTATATGAAAAACTTCTTTTGCCCATATCTCCTAAACTAAACCAAAACCTTAAAAAATGAAATTTTTATATGAAAAACTTCTTTTGTCCATATCTCCTAAACTAAGCGTCCTTGAGCGAAAAGGACTTCAATTCGTGACTACTCCCAAAAAGTTGAAAAATCCACCCAAAACCTTAAAAAATTTTTAATTTTTACACGAAAAACTTCATTTGCCCATATCTCCTAAACTAAGCGTCCTAGAGCAAAAAGGACGATAATTCGTGACCACCCCCAAATAGTTAAAAAATCCACCCAAAACTTAAAAAAAATTGAAATTTTTATATGAAAAACTTCTTTTGCCCATATCTCCTAAACTAAGCGCCCTAGAGCGAAAAGGACGATAATTCGTGACCACCCCCAAAAAGTTGAAAAATCCACCCAA
The DNA here is from genome assembly GCF_050003625.1 of Haematobia irritans. Taxonomy (NCBI): domain Eukaryota; kingdom Metazoa; phylum Arthropoda; class Insecta; order Diptera; family Muscidae; genus Haematobia; species Haematobia irritans. The sequence continues at coordinate 184,600,500 of NC_134397.1, read as the reverse complement.
AAACTTAAAAAATTTAAATTTTTATATGGAAAACTTCTTTTGCCCATATCTCCTAAACTAAGCGTCCTAGAGCGAAAAGGACGATAATTCGTGACCACCCCCAAAAAGTTTAAAAATCCATCCAAAACCTAAAAAAAAATTAAAATTTTTATATGAAAAAATTCTTTTGCCCATATCTCCTAAACTAAGCGTCCTAGAGCGAAAAGGACTTCAATTTGTGACCACCCCCAAAAAGTTGAAAAATCCACCCAAAACCTGAAAAAATTTAAATTTTTATATGAAAAACTTCTTTTGCCCATATCTCCTAAACTAAGCATCCTAGAGCGAAAAGGACGATAATTCGTGACCACCCCCCAAAAAGTTGAAAAATCCACCCAAAACCTTAAAAAATTGAAATTTTGTATGAAAAACTTCTTTTGCCCATATCTCCTAAACTAAGCGTCCTAGAGCGAAAAGGACGATAATTCGTGACCACCCCCAAAAAGTTTAAAAATCCACCCAAAACCTAAAAAAAATTAAAATTTTTATATGAAAAACTTCTTTTGCCCATATCTCCTAAACTAAGCGTCCTAGAGCGAAAGGGACTTCAATTCGTGACCACCCCCAAAAAGTTGAAAAATTCACCCAAAACCTAAAAAAATTTAAATTTTTATATGAAAACCTTCTTTTGCCCATATCTCCTAAACTAAGCATCCTAGAGCGAAAAGGACGATAATTCGTGACCACCCCCCAAAAAGTTGAAAAATCCACCCAAAACCTTAAAAAATTGAAATTTTGTATGAAAAACTTCTTTTGTTCATATCTCCTAAACTAAGCGTCCTAGAGCGAAAAGGACGATAATTCGTGACCACCCCCAAAAAGTTGAAAAATCAACCCAAAACCTAAAAAAAATGAAATTTTCATATGAAAAACTTCTTTTGCCCATATCTCCTAAACTAAGCGTCCTAGAGCGAAAAGGACTTCAATTCGTGACCACCCCCAAAAAGTTGAAAAATCCACCCAAAACATTCAAAAATTTAAATTTTTATATGAAAAACTTCTTTTGTCCATATCTCCTAAACTAAGCGTCCTAGAGCGAAAAGGTTGATAATTCGTGACCACCCCCAAAAAGTTGAAAAATCCACCCAAAACCTTAAAAAATTTAAATTTTTATATGAAGAACTTCTTTTGCCCATATCTCCTAAACTAAGCGTCCTAGAGCGAAAAGGACTTCATTTCGTGACCACCCCAAAAAAGTTGAAAAATCTACCCAAAACCTAAAAAAATTTAAATTTTTATATGAAAAACTTATTTTGTCCATATCTCCTAAACTAAGCGTCCTAGAGCAAAAAGGACTTCAATTCGTGACCACCCCCAAAAAGTTGAAAAATCCATCCAAAACCTAAAAAAATTGAAATTTTTATATGAAAAACTTCTTTTGCCCATATCTCCTAAACTAAGCGTCCTAGAGCGAAAAGGACGATAATTCGTGACCACCCCCAAAAAGTTGAAAAATCCACCCAAAACCTAAAAAAATTTAAATTTTTATATGAAAAACTTCTTTTGCACATATCTCCTAAACTAAAGGAGATATGTGCAAAAGGACTTCAATTCGTGACCATCCCAAAAAAGTTGAAAAATCCACCCAAAACCTTAAAAAATTGAAATTTTTATATGAAAAACTTCTTTTGCCCATATCTCCTAAACTAAGCGTCCTAGAGCGAAAAGGACGATAATTCGTGACCACCCCCAAAAAGTTGAAAAATCCACCCAAAACCTTAAAAATTGAAATTTTTATATGAAAAACTTCTTTTGTCCATATCTCCTAAACTAAGCGTCCTAGAGCGAAAAGGACTTCAATTCGTGACCGCTCCCAAAAAGTTGAAAAATCCACCCAAAACCTTAAAAAATTTAAATTTTTACACGAAAAACTTCTTTTGCCCATATCTCCTAAACTAAGCGTCCTAGAGCGAAAAGGACTTCAATTCGTGACCACCCCCAAAAAGTTGAAAAATCCATCCAAAACCTAAAAAAATTGAAATTTTTATATGAAAAACTTCTTTTGTCCATATCTCCTAAACTAAGCGTCCTAGAGCGAAAAGGACGATAATTCGTGACCACCCCCAAAAAGTTTAAAAATCCACCCAAAACCTTAAAAAATTTAAATTTTTATATGAAAAACTTCTTTTGCCCATATCTCCTAAACTAAGCGTCCTAGAGCGAAAGGGGCTTCAATTCGTGACCACCCCCAAAAAGTTGAAAAATTCACCCAAAACCTAAAAAAATTTAAATTTTTATATGAAAACCTTCTTTTGCCCATATCTCCTAAACTAAGCATCCTAGAGCGAAAAGGACGATAATTCGTGACCACCCCCCAAAAAGTTGAAAAATCCACCCAAAACCTTAAAAAATTGAAATTTTGTATGAAAAACTTCTTTTGTTCATATCTCCTAAACTAAGCGTCCTAGAGCGAAAAGGACGATAATTCGTGACCACCCCCAAAAAGTTGAAAAATCAACCCAAAACCTAAAAAAAATGAAATTTTTATATGAAAAACTTCTTTTGCCCATATCTCCTAAACTAAGCGTCCTAGAGCGAAAAGGACTTCAATTCGTGACCACCCCCAAAAAGTTGAAAAATCCACCCAAAACTTTAAAAAATTGAAATTTTTATATGAAAAACTTCTTTTGCCCATATCTCCTAAACTAAGCGTCCTAGAGCGAAAAGGACTTCAATTCGTGACCACCCCCAAAAAGTTGAAAAATCCACCCAAAACATTCAAAAATTTAAATTTTTATATGAAAAACTTATTTTGTCCATATCTCCTAAACTAAGCGTCCTAGAGCGAAAAGGTCGATAATTCGTGACCACCCCCAAAAAGTTGAAAAATCCACCCAAAACCTAAAAAAATTTAAATTTTTATATGAAAAACTTCTTTTGCCCATATCTCCTAAACTAAGCGTCCTAGAGCGAAAAGGACTTCATTTCGTGACCACCCCCAAAAAGTTGAAAAATCTACCCAAAACCTAAAAAAATTTAAATTTTTATATGAAAAACTTCTTTTGCCCATATCTCCTAAACTAAGCGTCCTAGAGCGAAAAGGTCGATAATTCGTGACCACCCCCAAAAAGTTGAAAAATCCACCCAAAACCTTAAAAAATTTAAATTTTTATATGAAGAACTTCTTTTGCCCATATCTCCTAAACTAAGCGTCCTAGAGCGAAAAGGACTTCATTTCGTGACCACCCCCAAAAAGTTGAAAAATCTACCCAAAACCTAAAAAAATTTAAATTTTTATATGAAAAACTTATTTTGTCCATATCTCCTAAACTAAGCGTCCTAGAGCAAAAAGGACTTCAATTCGTGACCACCCCCAAAAAGTTGAAAAATCCACCCAAAACCTAAAAAAATTGAAATTTTTATATGAAAAACTTCTTTTGCCCATATCTCCTAAACTAAGCGTCCTAGAGCGAAAAGGACGATAATTCATGACCACCCCCAAAAAGTTGAAAAATCCACCCAAAACCTAAAAAAATTTAAATTTTTATATGAAAAACTTCTTTTGCACATATCTCCTAAACTAAGCGTCCTAGAGCGAAAAGGACGATAATTCGTGACCACCCCCAAAAAGTTGAAAAATCCACCCAAAACCTTAAAAAATTGAAATTTTTATATGAAAAACTTCTTTTGCCCATATCTCCTAAACTAAGCGTCCTAGAGCGAAAAGGACTTCAATTCGTGACCACCCCCAAAAAGTTGAAAAATCCACCCAAAACCTAAAAAAAATGGAATTTTTATATTAAAAGCTTCTTTTGCCCATATCTCCTAAACTAAGCATCCTAGAGCGAAAAGGACGATAATTCGTGACCACCCCCAAAAAGTTTAAAAATCCACCCAAAACCTTAAAAAATTTAAATTTTTGTATGAAAAACTTCTTTTGTTCATATCTCCTAAACTAAGCGTCCTAGAGCGAAAAGGACGATAATTCGTGACCACCCCCAAAAAGTTGAAAAATCCACCCAAACCAAAAAAAAATGAAATTTTTATATGAAAAACTTCTTTTGCCCATATCTCCTAAACTAAGCGTCCTAGAGCGAAAAGGACTTCAATTCGTGACCACCCCCAAAAAGTTGAAAAATCCACCCAAAACTTTAAAAAATTGAAATTTTTATATGAAAAACTTCTTTTGCCCATATCTCCTAAACTAAGCGCCCTAGAGCGAAAAGGACGATAATTCGTGACCACCCCCAAAAAGTTGAAAAATCCACCCAAAACCTAAAAAAATTTAAATTTTTATATGAAAAACTTCTTTTGCCCATATCTCCTAAACTAAGCATCCTAGAGCGAAAAGGACGATAATTCGTGACCACCCCCAAAAAGTTGAAAAATCCAACCAAAACCTTAAAAAATTGAAATTTTTATAGGAAAAACTTCTTTTGCCCATATCTCCTACACTAAGCGTCCTAGAGCGAAAGGACTTCAATTCGTGACCACCCCCAAAAAGTTGAAAAATCCACCCAAAACCTAAAAAAATTTAAATTTTTATATGAAAAACTTCTTTGCCCATATCTCCTAAACTAAGCATCCTAGAGCGAAAAGGACGATAATTCGTGACCACCCCCAAAAAGTTTAAAAATCCACCCAAAACCTTAAAAAATTGAAATTTTTATATGAAAAACTTCTTTTGCCCATATCTCCTAAACTAAGCGTCCTAGAGCGAAAAGGACTTCAATTCGTGACCACCCCCAAAAAGTTGAAAAATCCACCCAAAACCTAAAAAAATTGAAATTTTTATATGAAAAACTTCTTTTGCCCATATCTCCTAAACTAAGCGTCCTAGAGCGAAAAGGACGATAATTCGTGACCACCCCCAAAAAGTTGAAAAATCCACCCAAAACCTTAAAAAATTTAAATTTTTATATGAAAAACTTCTTTTGCCCATATCTCCTAAACTAAGCGTCCTAGAGCGAAAAGGACGATAATTCGTGACCACCCCCAAAAAGTTGAAAAATCCACCCAAAACCTTAAAAAATTGAAATTTTTATATGAAAAACTTCTTTTGCCCATATCTCCTAAACTAAGCGTCCTAGAGCGAAAAGGACTTAAATTCGTGACCACCCCCAAAAAGTTGAAAAATCCACCCAAAACCTAAAAAAATTGAAATTTTTATATGAAAAACTTCTTTTGCCCATATCTCCTAAACTAAGCATCCTAGAGCGAAAAGGACGATAATTCGTGACCACCCCCAAAAAGTTGAAAAATCCACCCAAAACCTTAAAAAATTGAAATTTTTGTATGAAAAACTTCTTTTGTTCATATCTTCTTTTGTTCTAAGCGTCCCGGAGCGAAAAGGGCGATAATTCGTGACCACCCCCAAAAAGTTTAAAAATCCACCCAAAACCTAAAAAAAATGAAATTTTTATATGAAAAACTCTTTTGCCCATATCTCCTAAACTAAGCGTCCTAGAGCGAAAAGGACTTTAATTCGTGACCACCCCCAAAAAGTTGAAAAATCCACCCAAAACCTAAAAAAAATTGAAATTTTTATATGAAAAACTTCTTTTGCCCATATCTCCTAAACTAAGCGTCCTAGAGCGAAAAGGACTTCAATTCGTGCCCACCCCCAAAAAGTTGAAAAATCCACCCAAAACATAAAAAAATTGAAATTTTTATATGAAAAACTTCTTTTGCCCATATCTCCTACACTAAGCGTCCTAGAGCGAAAAGGACTTCAATTCGTGACCACCCCCAAAAAGTTGAAAAATCCACCCAAAACCTAAAAAAATTTAAATTTTTATATGAAAAACTTCTTTTGCCCATATCTCCTAAACTAAGCATCCTAGAGCGAAAAGGACGATAATTCGTGACCACCCCCAAAAAGTTGAAAAATCCACCCAAAACCTAAAAAAAATGAAATTTTTATATGAAAAACTTCTTTTGCCCATATCTCCTAAACTAAGCGTCCTAGAGCGAAAAGGACGATAATTCGTGACCACCCCCAAAAAGTTGAAAAATCCACCCAAAACCTTAAAAAATTGAAATTTTTGTGTGAAAAACTTCTTTTGTTCATATCTCCTAAACTAAGCGTCCTAGAGCGAAAAGGACGATAATTCGTGACCACCCCCAAAAAGTTGAAAAATCCACCCAAAACCTAAAAAAAATGAAATTTTTATATGAAAAACTTCTTTTGCCCATATCTCCTAAACTAAGCATCCTAGAGCGAAAAGGACGATAATTCGTGACCACCCCCAAAAAGTTGAAAAATCCACCCAAAACTTTAAAAAATTGAAATTTTTATATGAAAAACTTCTTTTGCCCATATCTCCTAGACTAAGCGTCCTAGAGCGAAAAGGACTTCAATTCGTGACCACCCCCAAAAAGTTGAAAAATCCACCCAAAACCTAAAAAAATTGAAATTTTTATATGAAAAACTTCTTTTGCCCATATCTCCTAAACTAAGCGTCCTAGAGCGAAAAGGACGATAATTCGTGACCACCCCCAAAAAGTTGAAAAATCCACCCAAAACCTAAAAAAATTTAAATTTTTATATGAAAAACTTCTTTTGCCCATATCTCCTAAACTAAGCGTCCTAGAGCGAAAAGGACGATAATTCGTGACCACCCCCAAAAAGATGAAAAATCCACCCAAAACCTTAAAAAATTGAAATTTTTATATGAAAAACTTCTTTTGCCCATATCTCCTAAACTAAGCGTCCTAGAGCGAAAAGGACTTCAATTCGTGACCACCCCCAAAAAGTTTAAAAATCCACCCAAAACCTAAAAAAATTGAAATTTTTATATGAAAAACTTCTTTAGCCCATATCTCCTAAACTAAGCATCCTAGAGCGAAAAGGACGATAATTCGTGACCACCCCCAAAAAGTTTAAAAATCCACCCAAAACCTAAAAAAAATTTAAATTTTTATATGAAAAACTTCTTTTGCCCATATCTCCTAAACTAAGCGTCCTAGAGCGAAAAGGACTTCAATTCGTGACCACCCCCAAAAAGTTGAAAAATCCACCCAAAACTTTAAAAAATTGAAATTTTTATATGAAAAACTTCTTTTGCCCATATCTCCTAAACTAAGCGTCCTAGAGCGAAAAGGACGATAATTCGTGACCACCCCCAAAAAGTTGAAAAATCCACCCAAAACCTTAAAAAATTGAAATTTTTATATGAAAAACTTCTTTTGCCCATATCTCCTAAACTAAGCGTCCTAGAGCGAAAAGGACTCAATTCGTGACCACCCCCAAAAAGTTGAAAAATCCACCCAAAACCTTAAAAAATATAAATTTTTATATAAAAAACTTCTTTTGTCCATATCTCCTAAACTAAGCGTCCTAGAGCGAAAAGGACGATAATTCATGACCACCCCCAAAAAGTTGACAAATCCACCCAAAACCTTAAAAAATTGAAATTTTTATATGAAAAACTTCTTTTGCCCATATCTCCTAAACTAAGCGTCCTAGAGCGAAAAGGACTTCAATTCGTGACAACCCCCAAAAAGTTTAAAAATCCACCCAAAACCTAAAAAAATTGAAATTTTTATATGAAAAACTTCTTTTGCCCATATCTCCTAAACTATGAATCCTAGAGCGAAAAGGACGATAATTCGTGACCACCCCCAAAAAGTTGAAAAATCCGCCCAAAACCTTAAAAAATTGAAATTTTTATATGAAAAACTTCTTTTGCCCATATCTCCTAAACTAAGCGTCCTAGAGCGAAAAGGACGATAATTCGTGACCACCCCCAAAAAGTTGAAAAATCCACCCAAAACCTAAAAAAATTGAAATTTTTATATGAAAAACTTCTTTTGCCCATATCTCCTAAACTAAGCGTCCTAGAGCGAAAAGGACTTCAATTCGTGACCACCCCCAAAAAGTTGAAAAATCCACCCAAAACTTTAAAAAATTGAAATTTTTATATGAAAAACTTCTTTTGCCCATATCTCCTAAACTAAGCATCCTAGAGCGAAAAGGACGATAATTCGTGACCACCCCCAAAAAGTTGAAAAATCCACCCAAAACCTTAAAAAATTGAAATTTTTATATGAAAAACTTCTTTTGCCCATATCTCCTAAACTAAGCGTCCTAGAGCGAAAAGGACTTCAATTCGTGACCACCCCCAAAAAGTTTAAAAATCCACCCAAAGCCTTAAAAAATTGAAATTTTTATATGAAAAACTTCTTTTGCCCATATCTCCTAAACTAAGCGTCCTAGAGCGAAAAGGACTTTAATTCGTGACCACCCCCAAAAAGTTGAAAAATCCACCCAAAACTTTAAAAAATTGAAATTTTTATATGAAAAACTTCTTTTGCCCATATCTCCTAAACTAAGCGTCCTAGAGCGAAAAGGACTTCAATTCGTGACCACCCCCAAAAAGTTGAAAAATCCACCCAAAACCTTAAAAAATTGAAATTTTTATATGAAAAACTTCTTTTGCCCATATCTCCTAAACTAAGCGTCCTAGAGCGTAAAGGACGATAATTCGTGACCACCCCCAAAAAGTTGAAAAATCCACCCAAAACCTTAATAAATTGAAATTTTTATATGAAAAACTTCTTTTGCCCATATCTCCTAAACTAAGCGTCCTAGAGCGAAAAGGACTTCAATTCGTGACCACCCCCAAAAAGTTGAAAAATCCACCCAAAACCTAAAAAAATTGAAATTTTTATATGAAAAACTTCTTTTGCCCATATCTCCTAAATTAAGAATCCTAGAGCGAAAAGGACGATAATTCGTGACCACCCCCAAAAAGTTGAAAAATCCACCCAAAACCTTAAAAAATTGAAATTTTTATATGAAAAACTTCTTTTGCCCATATCTCCTAAACTAAGCGTCCTAGAGCGAAAAGGACTTCAATTCGTGACCACCCCCAAAAAGTTGAAAAATCCACCCAAAACCTAAAAAAATTGAAATTTTTATATGAAAAACTTCTTTTGCCCATATCTCCTAAACTAAGCGTCCTAGAGCGAAAAGGACTTCAATACGTGACCACCCCCAAAAAGTTGAAAAATCCACCCAAAACCTAAAAAAATTGAAGTTTTTATATGAAAAACTTCTTTTGCCCATATCTCCTAAACTAAGCGTCCTAGAGCGAAAAGGACTTCAATTCGTGACCACCCCCAAAAAGTTGAAAAATCCACCCAAAACCTAAAAAAATTGAAATTTTTATATGAAAAACTTCTTTTGCCCATATCTCCTAAACTAAGAATCCTAGAGCGAAAAGGACGATAATTCGTGACCACCCCCAAAAAGTTGAAAAATCCACCCAAAACCTTAAAAAATTGAAATTTTTATATGAAAAACTTCTTTTGCCCATATCTCCTAAACTAAGCATCCTAGAGCGAAAAGGACGATAATTCGTGACCACCCCCAAAAAGTTGAAAAATCCACCCAAAACCTTAAAAAATTGAAATTTTTGTATGAAAAAGGACGATAATTCGTGACCACCCCCAAAAAGTTTAGAAATCCACCCAAAACCTAAAAAAATTGAAATTTTTATATGAAAAACTTCTTTTGCCCATATCTCCTAAACTAAGCGTCCTAGAGCGAAAAGGACTTCAATTCGTGACCACCCCCTAAAAGTTGAAAAATCCACCCAAAACTTTAAAAAATTGAAATTTTTATACGAAAAACTTCTTTTGCCCATATCTCCTAAACTAAGCGTCCTAGAGCGAAAAGGACGATAATTCGTGACCACCCCCAAAAAGTTGACAAATCCACCCAAAACCTTAAAAAATTGAAATTTTTATATGAAAAACTTCTTTTGCCCATATCTCCTAAACTAAGCGTCCTAGAGCGAAAAGGACTTCAATTCGTGACAACCCCCAAAAAGTTTAAAAATCCACCAAAAACCTAAAAAAATTGAAATTTTTATATGAAAAACTTCTTTTGCCCATATCTCCTAAACTATGAATCCTAGAGCGAAAAGGACGATAATTCGTGACAACCCCCAAAAAGTTGAAAAATCCACCCAAACCTTAAAAAATTGAAATTTTTATATGAAAAACTTCTTTTGCCCATATCTCCTAAACTAAGCGTCCTAGAGCGAAAAGGACTTCAATTCGTGACCACCCCCAAAAAGTTGAAAAATCCACCCAAAACCTAAAAAAATTGAAATTTTTATATGAAAAATTTCTTTTGCCCATATCTCCTAAACTAAGCGTCCTAGAGCGAAAAGGACTTCAATTCGTGACCACCCCCAAAAAGTTGAAAAATCCACCCAAAACCTAAAAAAATTGAAATTTTTATATGAAAAACTTCTTTTGTCCATATCTCCTAAACTAAGCGTCCTAGAGCGAAAAGGACGATAATTCGTGACCACCCCCAAAAAGTTGAAAAATCCACCCAAAACCTTAAAAATTGAAATTTTTATATGAAAAACTTCTTTTGCCCATATCTCCTAAACTAAGCGTCCTAGAGCGAAAAGGACTTCAATTCGTGACCACCCCCAAAAAGTTGAAAAATCAACCCAAAACCTAAAAAAATTGAAATTTTTATATGAAAAACTTCTTTTGCCCATATCTCCTAAACTAAGCGTCCTAGAGCGAAAAGGACTTCAATTCGTGACCACCCCCAAAAAGTTGAAAAATCCACCCAAAACCTAAAAAAATTTAAATTTTTATATGAAAAACTTCTTTTGCCCATATCTCCTAAACTAAGAATCCTAGAGCGAAAAGGACGATAATTCGTGACCACCCCCAAAAAGTTGAAAAATCCACCCAAAACCTTAAAAAATTGAAATTTTTATATGAAAAACTTCTTTTGCCCATATCTCCTAAACTAAGCGTCCTATAGCGAAAAGGACTTCAATTCGTGACCACCCCCAAAAAGTTTAAAAATCCACCCAAAACCTAAAAAAATTGAAATTTTTATATGAAAAACTTCTTTTGCCCATATCTCCTAACCTAAGCGTCCTAGAGCGAAAAGGACTTCAATTCGTGACCACCCCCAAAAAATCTAAAAATCCACCCAAAACCTTAAAAAAATGAAATTTTTATATGAAAAACTTCTTTTGCCCATATCTCCTAAACTAAGCGTCCTAGAGCGAAAAGGACGATAATTCGTGACCACCCCCAAAAAGTTGAAAAATCCACCCAAAACCTAAAAAATTTGAAATTTTTATATGAAAAACTTCTTTTGCCCATATCTCCTAAACTAAGCGTCCTAGAGCGAAAAGGACTTCAATTCGTGACCACACCCAAAAAGTTGAAAAATCCACCCAAAACCTAAAAAAATTGAAATTTTTATATGAAAAACTTCTTTTGCCCATATCTCCTAAACTAAGAATCCTAGAGCGAAAAGGACGATAATTCGTGACCACCCCCAAAAAGTTGAAAAATCCACCCAAAACCTTAAAAAATTGAAATTTTTATATGAAAAACTTCTTTTGCCCATATCTCCTAAACTAAGCGTCCTATAGCGAAAAGGACTTCAATTCGTGACCACCCCCAAAAAGTTTAAAAATCCACCCAAAACCTAAAAAAATTGAAATTTTTATATGAAAAACTTCTTTTGCCCATATCTCCTAACCTAAGCGTCCTAGAGCGAAAAGGACTTCAATTCGTGACCACCCCCAAAAAATCTAAAAATCCACCCAAAACCTTAAAAAAATGAAATTTTTATATGAAAAACTTCTTTTGCCCATATCTCCTAAACTAAGCGTCCTAGAGCGAAAAGGACGATAATTCGTGACCACCCCCAAAAAGTTGAAAAATCCACCCAAAACCTAAAAAATTTGAAATTTTTATATGAAAAACTTCTTTTGCCCATATCTCCTAAACTAAGCGTCCTAGAGCGAAAAGGACTTCAATTCGTGACCACACCCAAAAAGTTGAAAAATCCACCCAAAACCTAAAAAAATTGAAATTTTTATATGAAAAACTTCTTTTGCCCATATCTCCTAAACTAAGCGTCCTAGAGCGAAAAGGACTTCAATTCGTGACCACCCCCAAAAAGTTGAAAAATCCACCCAAAACCTAAAAAAATTGAAATTTTTATATGAAAAACTTCTTTTGTCCATATCTCCTAAACTAAGAATCCTAGAGCGAAAAGGACGATAATTCGTGACCACCCCCAAAAAGTTGAAAAATCCACCCAAAACCTTAAAAAATTGAAATTTTTATATGAAAAACTTCTTTTGCCCATATCTCCTAAACTAAGCGTCCTAGAGCGAAAAGGACTTCAATTCGTGACCACCCCCAAAAAGTTTAAAAATCCACCCAAAACCTAAAAAAATTGAAATTTTTATATGAAAAACTTCTTTTGTCCATATCTCCTAAACTAAGCGTCCTAGAGCGAAAAGGACGATAATTCGTGACCACCCCCAAAAAGTCTAAAAATCCACCCAAAACCTTAAAAAAATGAAATTTTTATATGAAAAACTTCTTTTGCCCATATCTCCTAAACTAAGCGTCCTAGAGCGAAAAGGACTTCAATTCGTGACCACCCCCAAAAAGTTGAAAAATCCACCCAAAACCTAAAAAAATTGAAATTTTTATATGAAAAACTTCTTTTGCCCATATCTCCTAAACTAAGAATCCTAGAGCGAAAAGGACGATAATTCGTGACCACCCCCAAAAAGTTGAAAAATTCACCCAAAACCTTAAAAAATTGAAATTTTTATATGAAAAACTTCTTTTGCCCATATCTCCTAAACTAAGCATCCTAGAGCGAAAAGGACGATAATTCGTGACCACCCCCAAAAAGTTGAAAAATCCACCCAAAACCTTAAAAAATTGAAATTTTTGTATGAAAAAGGACGATAATTCGTGACCACCCCCAAAAATTTGAAAAATCCACCCAAAACCTAAAAAAATGAAATTTTTATATGAAAAACTTATTTTGCCCATATCTCCTAAACTAAGCGTCCTAGAGCGAAAAGGACTTCAATTCGTGACCACCCCCAAAAAGTTGAAAAATCCACCCAAAACTTTAAAAAATTGAAATTTTTATACGAAAAACTTCTTTTGCCCATATCTCCTCAACTAAGCGTCCTAGAGCGAAAAGGACGATAATTCGTGACCACCCCCAAAAAGTTGACAAATCCACCCAAAACCTTAAAAAATTGAAATTTTTATATGAAAAACTTCTTTTGCCCATATCTCCTAAACTAAGCGTCCTAGAGCGAAAAGGACTTCAATTCGTGACAACCCCCATAAAGTTTAAAAATCCACCAAAAACCTAAAAAAATTGAAATTTTTATATGAAAAACTTCTTTTGCCCATATCTCCTAAACTATGAATCCTAGAGCGAAAAGGACGATAATTCGTGACAACGCCCAAAAAGTTGAAAAATCCACCCAAACCTTAAAAAATTGAAATTTTTATATGAAAAACTTCTTTTGCCCATATCTCCTAAACTAAGCGTCCTAGAGCGAAAAGGACTTCAATTCGTGACCACCCCCAAAAAGTTGAAAAATCCATCCAAAACCTAAAAAAATTGAAATTTTTATATGAAAAACTTCTTTTGCCCATATCTCCTAAACTAAGCGTCCTAGAGCGAAAAGGACTTCAATTCGTGACCACCCCCAAAAAGTTGAAAAATCCACCCAAAACCTAAAAAAATTTAAATTTTTATATGGAAAACTTCTTTTGTCCATATCTCCTAAACTAAGCGTCCTAGAGCGAAAAGGACGATAATTCGTGACCACCCCCAAAAAGTTGAAAAATCCACCCAAAACCTTAAAAATTGAAATTTTTATATGAAAAACTTCTTTTGCCCATATCTCCTAAACTAAGCGTCCTAGAGCGAAAAGGACTTCAATTCGTGACCACCCCCAAAAAGTTGAAAAATCCACCCAAAACCTAAAAAAATTGAAATTTTTATATGAAAAACTTCTTTTGCCCATATCTCCTAAACTAAGCGTCCTAGAGCGAAAAGGACTTCAATTCGTGACCACCCCCAAAAAGTTGAAAAATCCACCTAAAACCTAAAAAAATTGAAATTTTTATATGAAAAACTTCTTTTGCCCATATCTCCTAAACTAAGAATCCTAGAGCGAAAAGGACGATAATTCGTGACCACCCCCAAAAAGTTGAAAAATCCACCCAAAACCTTAAAAAATTGAAATTTTTATATGAAAAACTTCTTTTGCCCATATGTCCTAAACTAAGCGTCCTAGAGCGAAAAGGACTTCAATTCGTGACCACCCCCAAAAAGTTTAAAAATCCACCCAAAACCTAAAAAAATTGAAATTTTTATATGAAAAACTTCTTTTGCCCATATCTCCTAAACTAAGCGTCCTAGAGCGAAAAGGACGATAATTCGTGACCACCCCCAAAAAGTCTAAAAATCCACCCAAAACCTTAAAAAAATGAAATTTTTATATGAAAAACTTCTTTTGCCCATATCTCCTAAACTAAGCGTCCTAGAGCGAAAAGGACTTCAATTCGTGACCACCCCCAAAAAATTGAAAAATCCACCCAAAACCTAAAAAAATTGAAATTTTTATATGAAAAACTTCTTTTGCCCATATCTCCTAAACTAAGAATCCTAGAGCGAAAAGGACGATAATTCGTGACCACCCCCAAAAAGTTGAAAAATCCACCCAAAACCTTAAAAAATTGAAATTTTTATATGAAAAACTTCTTTTGCCCATATCTCCCAAACTAAGCATCCTAGAGCGAAAAGGACGATAATTCGTGACCACCCCCAAAAAGTTGAAAAATCCACCCAAAACCTTAAAAAATTGAAATTTTTGTATGAAAAAGGACGATAATTCGTGACCACCCCCAAAAAGTTGAAAAATCCACCCAAAACCTAAAAAAAATGAAATTTTTAAACTAAGCGTCCTAGAGCGAAAAGGGTCCTAGAGCGAAGCGTCCTAGAGCGAAAAGGACTTCAATTCGTGACCACCCCCAAAAAGTTGACAAATCCACCCAAAACCTTAAAAAATTGAAATTTTTATATGAAAAACTTCTTTTGCCCATATCTCCTAAACTAAGCGTCCTAGAGCGAAAAGGACTTCAATTCGTGACAACCCCCAAAAAGTTTAAAAATCCACCAAAAACCTAAAAAAATTGAAATTTTTATATGAAAAACTTCTTTTGCCCATATCTCCTAAACTATGAATCCTAGAGCGAAAAGGACGATAATTCGTGACCACCCCCAAAAAGTTGAAAAATCCACCCAAACCTTAAAAAATTGAAATTTTTATATGAAAAACTTCTTTTGCCCATATCTCCTAAACTAAGCGTCCTAGAGCGAAAAGGACTTCAATTCGTGACCACCCCCAAAAAGTTGAAAAATCCACCCAAAACCTAAAAAAATTGAAATTTTTATATGAAAAACTTCTTTTGCCCATATCTCCTAAACTAAGCGTCCTAGAGCGAAAAGGACTTCAATTCGTGACCACCCCCAAAAAGTTGAAAAATCCACCCAAAACCTAAAAAAATTTAAATTTTTATATGAAAAACTTCTTTTGCCCATATCTCCTAAACTAAGCGTCCTAGAGCGAAAAGGACTTCAATTCGTGACCACCCCCAAAAAGTTGAAAAATCCACCCAAAACCTAAAAAATTTAAATTTTTATATGAAAAACTTCTTTTGCCCATATCTCCTAAACTAAGAATCCTAGAGCGAAAAGGACGATAATTCGTGACCACCCCCAAAAAGTTGAAAAATCCACCCAAAACCTTAAAAAATTGAAATTTTTATATGAAAAACTTCTTTTGCCCATATCTCCTAAACTAAGCGTCCTAGAGCGAAAAGGACTTCAATTCGTGACCACCCCCAAAAAGTTTAAAAATCCACCCAAAACCTAAAAAAATTGAAATTTTTATATGAAAAACTTCTTTTGCCCATATCTCCTAAACTAAGCGTCCTAGAGCGAAAAGGACTTCAATTCATGACCACCCCCAAAAAGTCTAAAAATCCACCCAAAACCTTAAAAAAATGAAATTTTTATATGAAAAACTTCTTTTGCCCATATCTCCTAAACTAAGCGTCCTAGAGCGAAAAGGACGATAATTTGTGACCACCCCCAATAAGTTGAAAAATCGACCCAAAACCTAAAAAATTTGAAATTTTTATATGAAAAACTTCTTTCGCCCATATCTCCTAAACTAAGCGTCCTAGAGCGAAAAGGACGATAATTCGTGACCACCCCCAAAAAGTTGAAAAATCCACCCAAAACCTTAAAAAATTGAAATTTTTATATGAAAAACTTCTTTTGCCCATATCTCCTAAACTAAGCGTCCTAGAGCGAAAAGGACTTCAATTCGTGACCACCCCCAAAAAGTTTAAAAATCCACCCAAAACCTAAAAAAATTGAAATTTTTATATGAAAAACTTCTTTTGTCCATATCTCCTAAACTAAGCGTCCTAGAGCGAAAAGGACGATAATTCGTGACCACCCCCAAAAAGTCTAAAAATCCACCCAAAACCTTAAAAAAATGAAATTTTTATATGAAAAACTTCTTTTGCCCATATCTCCTAAACTAAGAATCCTAGAGCGAAAAGGACGATAATTCGTGACCACCCCCAAAAAGTTGAAAAATCCACCCAAAACCTTAAAAAATTGAAATTTTTATATGAAAAACTTCTTTTGCCCATATCTCCCAAACTAAGCATCCTAGAGCGAAAAGGACGATAATTCGTGACCACCCCCAAAAAGTTGAAAAATCCACCCAAAACCTTAAAAAATTGAAATTTTTGTATGAAAAAGGACGATAATTCGTGACCACCCCCAAAAAGTTGAAAAATCCACCCAAAACCTAAAAAAAATGAAATTTTTAAACTAAGCGTCCTAGAGCGAAAAGGGTCCTAGAGCGAAGCGTCCTAGAGCGAAAAGGACTTCAATTCGTGACCACCCCCAAAAAGTTGACAAATCCACCCAAAACCTTAAAAAATTTAAATTTTTATATGAAAAACTTCTTTTGCCCATATCTCCTAAACTAAGAATCCTAGAGCGAAAAGGACGATAATTCGTGACCACCCCCAAAAAGTTGAAAAATTCACCCAAAACCTTAAAAAATTGAAATTTTTATATGAAAAACTTCTTTTGCCCATATCTCCTAAACTAAGCATCCTAGAGCGAAAAGGACGATAATTCGTGACCACCCCCAAAAAGTTGAAAAATCCACCCAAAACCTTAAAAAATTGAAATTTTTGTATGAAAAAGGACGATAATTCGTGACCACCCCCAAAAATTTGAAAAATCCACCCAAAACCTAAAAAAATGAAATTTTTATATGAAAAACTTATTTTGCCCATATCTCCTAAACTAAGCGTCCTAGAGCGAAAAGGACTTCAATTCGTGACCACCCCCAAAAAGTTGAAAAATCCACCCAAAACTTTAAAAAATTGAAATTTTTATACGAAAAACTTCTTTTGCCCATATCTCCTCAACTAAGCGTCCTAGAGCGAAAAGGACGATAATTCGTGACCACCCCCAAAAAGTTGACAAATCCACCCAAAACCTTAAAAAATTGAAATTTTTATATGAAAAACTTCTTTTGCCCATATCTCCTAAACTAAGCGTCCTAGAGCGAAAAGGACTTCAATTCGTGACAACCCCCATAAAGTTTAAAAATCCACCAAAAACCTAAAAAAATTGAAATTTTTATATGAAAAACTTCTTTTGCCCATATCTCCTAAACTATGAATCCTAGAGCGAAAAGGACGATAATTCGTGACAACGCCCAAAAAGTTGAAAAATCCACCCAAACCTTAAAAAATTGAAATTTTTATATGAAAAACTTCTTTTGCCCATATCTCCTAAACTAAGCGTCCTAGAGCGAAAAGGACTTCAATTCGTGACCACCCCCAAAAAGTTGAAAAATCCATCCAAAACCTAAAAAAATTGAAATTTTTATATGAAAAACTTCTTTTGCCCATATCTCCTAAACTAAGCGTCCTAGAGCGAAAAGGACTTCAATTCGTGACCACCCCCAAAAAGTTGAAAAATCCACCCAAAACCTAAAAAAATTTAAATTTTTATATGGAAAACTTCTTTTGTCCATATCTCCTAAACTAAGCGTCCTAGAGCGAAAAGGACGATAATTCGTGACCACCCCCAAAAAGTTGAAAAATCCACCCAAAACCTTAAAAATTGAAATTTTTATATGAAAAACTTCTTTTGCCCATATCTCCTAAACTAAGCGTCCTAGAGCGAAAAGGACTTCAATTCGTGACCACCCCCAAAAAGTTGAAAAATCCACCCAAAACCTAAAAAAATTGAAATTTTTATATGAAAAACTTCTTTTGCCCATATCTCCTAAACTAAGCGTCCTAGAGCGAAAAGGACTTCAATTCGTGACCACCCCCAAAAAGTTGAAAAATCCACCTAAAACCTAAAAAAATTGAAATTTTTATATGAAAAACTTCTTTTGCCCATATCTCCTAAACTAAGAATCCTAGAGCGAAAAGGACGATAATTCGTGACCACCCCCAAAAAGTTGAAAAATCCACCCAAAACCTTAAAAAATTGAAATTTTTATATGAAAAACTTCTTTTGCCCATATGTCCTAAACTAAGCGTCCTAGAGCGAAAAGGACTTCAATTCGTGACCACCCCCAAAAAGTTTAAAAATCCACCCAAAACCTAAAAAAATTGAAATTTTTATATGAAAAACTTCTTTTGCCCATATCTCCTAAACTAAGCGTCCTAGAGCGAAAAGGACGATAATTCGTGACCACCCCCAAAAAGTCTAAAAATCCACCCAAAACCTTAAAAAAATGAAATTTTTATATGAAAAACTTCTTTTGCCCATATCTCCTAAACTAAGCGTCCTAGAGCGAAAAGGACTTCAATTCGTGACCACCCCCAAAAAATTGAAAAATCCACCCAAAACCTAAAAAAATTGAAATTTTTATATGAAAAACTTCTTTTGCCCATATCTCCTAAACTAAGAATCCTAGAGCGAAAAGGACGATAATTCGTGACCACCCCCAAAAAGTTGAAAAATCCACCCAAAACCTTAAAAAATTGAAATTTTTATATGAAAAACTTCTTTTGCCCATATCTCCCAAACTAAGCATCCTAGAGCGAAAAGGACGATAATTCGTGACCACCCCCAAAAAGTTGAAAAATCCACCCAAAACCTTAAAAAATTGAAATTTTTGTATGAAAAAGGACGATAATTCGTGACCACCCCCAAAAAGTTGAAAAATCCACCCAAAACCTAAAAAAAATGAAATTTTTAAACTAAGCGTCCTAGAGCGAAAAGGGTCCTAGAGCGAAGCGTCCTAGAGCGAAAAGGACTTCAATTCGTGACCACCCCCAAAAAGTTGACAAATCCACCCAAAACCTTAAAAAATTGAAATTTTTATATGAAAAACTTCTTTTGCCCATATCTCCTAAACTAAGCGTCCTAGAGCGAAAAGGACTTCAATTCGTGACAACCCCCAAAAAGTTTAAAAATCCACCAAAAACCTAAAAAAATTGAAATTTTTATATGAAAAACTTCTTTTGCCCATATCTCCTAAACTATGAATCCTAGAGCGAAAAGGACGATAATTCGTGACCACCCCCAAAAAGTTGAAAAATCCACCCAAACCTTAAAAAATTGAAATTTTTATATGAAAAACTTCTTTTGCCCATATCTCCTAAACTAAGCGTCCTAGAGCGAAAAGGACTTCAATTCGTGACCACCCCCAAAAAGTTGAAAAATCCACCCAAAACCTAAAAAAATTGAAATTTTTATATGAAAAACTTCTTTTGCCCATATCTCCTAAACTAAGCGTCCTAGAGCGAAAAGGACTTCAATTCGTGACCACCCCCAAAAAGTTGAAAAATCCACCCAAAACCTAAAAAAATTTAAATTTTTATATGAAAAACTTCTTTTGCCCATATCTCCTAAACTAAGCGTCCTAGAGCGAAAAGGACTTCAATTCGTGACCACCCCCAAAAAGTTGAAAAATCCACCCAAAACCTAAAAAATTTAAATTTTTATATGAAAAACTTCTTTTGCCCATATCTCCTAAACTAAGAATCCTAGAGCGAAAAGGACGATAATTCGTGACCACCCCCAAAAAGTTGAAAAATCCACCCAAAACCTTAAAAAATTGAAATTTTTATATGAAAAACTTCTTTTGCCCATATCTCCTAAACTAAGCGTCCTAGAGCGAAAAGGACTTCAATTCGTGACCACCCCCAAAAAGTTTAAAAATCCACCCAAAACCTAAAAAAATTGAAATTTTTATATGAAAAACTTCTTTTGCCCATATCTCCTAAACTAAGCGTCCTAGAGCGAAAAGGACTTCAATTCATGACCACCCCCAAAAAGTCTAAAAATCCACCCAAAACCTAAAAAAATTGAAATTTTTATATGAAAAACTTCTTTTGCCCATATCTCCTAAACTAAGCGTCCTAGAGCGAAAAGGACTTCAATTCGTGACCACCCCCAAAAAGTTGAAAAATCCACCCAAAACCTAAAAAAATTTAAATTTTTATATGAAAAACTTCTTTTGCCCATATCTCCTAAACTAAGCGTCCTAGAGCGAAAAGGACTTCAATTCGTGACCACCCCCAAAAAGTTGAAAAATCCACCCAAAACCTAAAAAATTTAAATTTTTATATGAAAAACTTCTTTTGCCCATATCTCCTAAACTAAGAATCCTAGAGCGAAAAGGACGATAATTCGTGACCACCCCCAAAAAGTTGAAAAATTCACCCAAAACCTTAAAAAATTGAAATTTTTATATGAAAAACTTCTTTTGCCCATATCTCCTAAACTAAGCATCCTAGAGCGAAAAGGACGATAATTCGTGACCACCCCCAAAAAGTTGAAAAATCCACCCAAAACCTTAAAAAATTGAAATTTTTGTATGAAAAAGGACGATAATTCGTGACCACCCCCAAAAATTTGAAAAATCCACCCAAAACCTAAAAAAATGAAATTTTTATATGAAAAACTTATTTTGCCCATATCTCCTAAACTAAGCGTCCTAGAGCGAAAAGGACTTCAATTCGTGACCACCCCCAAAAAGTTGAAAAATCCACCCAAAACTTTAAAAAATTGAAATTTTTATACGAAAAACTTCTTTTGCCCATATCTCCTCAACTAAGCGTCCTAGAGCGAAAAGGACGATAATTCGTGACCACCCCCAAAAAGTTGACAAATCCACCCAAAACCTTAAAAAATTGAAATTTTTATATGAAAAACTTCTTTTGCCCATATCTCCTAAACTAAGCGTCCTAGAGCGAAAAGGACTTCAATTCGTGACAACCCCCATAAAGTTTAAAAATCCACCAAAAACCTAAAAAAATTGAAATTTTTATATGAAAAACTTCTTTTGCCCATATCTCCTAAACTATGAATCCTAGAGCGAAAAGGACGATAATTCGTGACAACGCCCAAAAAGTTGAAAAATCCACCCAAACCTTAAAAAATTGAAATTTTTATATGAAAAACTTCTTTTGCCCATATCTCCTAAACTAAGCGTCCTAGAGCGAAAAGGACTTCAATTCGTGACCACCCCCAAAAAGTTGAAAAATCCATCCAAAACCTAAAAAAATTGAAATTTTTATATGAAAAACTTCTTTTGCCCATATCTCCTAAACTAAGCGTCCTAGAGCGAAAAGGACTTCAATTCGTGACCACCCCCAAAAAGTTGAAAAATCCACCCAAAACCTAAAAAAATTTAAATTTTTATATGGAAAACTTCTTTTGTCCATATCTCCTAAACTAAGCGTCCTAGAGCGAAAAGGACGATAATTCGTGACCACCCCCAAAAAGTTGAAAAATCCACCCAAAACCTTAAAAATTGAAATTTTTATATGAAAAACTTCTTTTGCCCATATCTCCTAAACTAAGCGTCCTAGAGCGAAAAGGACTTCAATTCGTGACCACCCCCAAAAAGTTGAAAAATCCACCCAAAACCTAAAAAAATTGAAATTTTTATATGAAAAACTTCTTTTGCCCATATCTCCTAAACTAAGCGTCCTAGAGCGAAAAGGACTTCAATTCGTGACCACCCCCAAAAAGTTGAAAAATCCACCTAAAACCTAAAAAAATTGAAATTTTTATATGAAAAACTTCTTTTGCCCATATCTCCTAAACTAAGAATCCTAGAGCGAAAAGGACGATAATTCGTGACCACCCCCAAAAAGTTGAAAAATCCACCCAAAACCTTAAAAAATTGAAATTTTTATATGAAAAACTTCTTTTGCCCATATGTCCTAAACTAAGCGTCCTAGAGCGAAAAGGACTTCAATTCGTGACCACCCCCAAAAAGTTTAAAAATCCACCCAAAACCTAAAAAAATTGAAATTTTTATATGAAAAACTTCTTTTGCCCATATCTCCTAAACTAAGCGTCCTAGAGCGAAAAGGACGATAATTCGTGACCACCCCCAAAAAGTCTAAAAATCCACCCAAAACCTTAAAAAAATGAAATTTTTATATGAAAAACTTCTTTTGCCCATATCTCCTAAACTAAGCGTCCTAGAGCGAAAAGGACTTCAATTCGTGACCACCCCCAAAAAATTGAAAAATCCACCCAAAACCTAAAAAAATTGAAATTTTTATATGAAAAACTTCTTTTGCCCATATCTCCTAAACTAAGAATCCTAGAGCGAAAAGGACGATAATTCGTGACCACCCCCAAAAAGTTGAAAAATCCACCCAAAACCTTAAAAAATTGAAATTTTTATATGAAAAACTTCTTTTGCCCATATCTCCCAAACTAAGCATCCTAGAGCGAAAAGGACGATAATTCGTGACCACCCCCAAAAAGTTGAAAAATCCACCCAAAACCTTAAAAAATTGAAATTTTTGTATGAAAAAGGACGATAATTCGTGACCACCCCCAAAAAGTTGAAAAATCCACCCAAAACCTAAAAAAAATGAAATTTTTAAACTAAGCGTCCTAGAGCGAAAAGGGTCCTAGAGCGAAGCGTCCTAGAGCGAAAAGGACTTCAATTCGTGACCACCCCCAAAAAGTTGACAAATCCACCCAAAACCTTAAAAAATTGAAATTTTTATATGAAAAACTTCTTTTGCCCATATCTCCTAAACTAAGCGTCCTAGAGCGAAAAGGACTTCAATTCGTGACAACCCCCAAAAAGTTTAAAAATCCACCAAAAACCTAAAAAAATTGAAATTTTTATATGAAAAACTTCTTTTGCCCATATCTCCTAAACTATGAATCCTAGAGCGAAAAGGACGATAATTCGTGACCACCCCCAAAAAGTTGAAAAATCCACCCAAACCTTAAAAAATTGAAATTTTTATATGAAAAACTTCTTTTGCCCATATCTCCTAAACTAAGCGTCCTAGAGCGAAAAGGACTTCAATTCGTGACCACCCCCAAAAAGTTGAAAAATCCACCCAAAACCTAAAAAAATTGAAATTTTTATATGAAAAACTTCTTTTGCCCATATCTCCTAAACTAAGCGTCCTAGAGCGAAAAGGACTTCAATTCGTGACCACCCCCAAAAAGTTGAAAAATCCACCCAAAACCTAAAAAAATTTAAATTTTTATATGAAAAACTTCTTTTGCCCATATCTCCTAAACTAAGCGTCCTAGAGCGAAAAGGACTTCAATTCGTGACCACCCCCAAAAAGTTGAAAAATCCACCCAAAACCTAAAAAATTTAAATTTTTATATGAAAAACTTCTTTTGCCCATATCTCCTAAACTAAGAATCCTAGAGCGAAAAGGACGATAATTCGTGACCACCCCCAAAAAGTTGAAAAATCCACCCAAAACCTTAAAAAATTGAAATTTTTATATGAAAAACTTCTTTTGCCCATATCTCCTAAACTAAGCGTCCTAGAGCGAAAAGGACTTCAATTCGTGACCACCCCCAAAAAGTTTAAAAATCCACCCAAAACCTAAAAAAATTGAAATTTTTATATGAAAAACTTCTTTTGCCCATATCTCCTAAACTAAGCGTCCTAGAGCGAAAAGGACTTCAATTCATGACCACCCCCAAAAAGTCTAAAAATCCACCCAAAACCTTAAAAAAATGAAATTTTTATATGAAAAACTTCTTTTGCCCATATCTCCTAAACTAAGCGTCCTAGAGCGAAAAGGACGATAATTTGTGACCACCCCCAATAAGTTGAAAAATCGACCCAAAACCTAAAAAATTTGAAATTTTTATATGAAAAACTTCTTTCGCCCATATCTCCTAAACTAAGCGTCCTAGAGCGAAAAGGACGATAATTCGTGACCACCCCCAAAAAGTTGAAAAATCCACCCAAAACCTTAAAAAATTGAAATTTTTATATGAAAAACTTCTTTTGCCCATATCTCCTAAACTAAGCGTCCTAGAGCGAAAAGGACTTCAATTCGTGACCACCCCCAAAAAGTTTAAAAATCCACCCAAAACCTAAAAAAATTGAAATTTTTATATGAAAAACTTCTTTTGTCCATATCTCCTAAACTAAGCGTCCTAGAGCGAAAAGGACGATAATTCGTGACCACCCCCAAAAAGTCTAAAAATCCACCCAAAACCTTAAAAAAATGAAATTTTTATATGAAAAACTTCTTTTGCCCATATATCCTAAACTAAGCGTCCTAGAGCGAAAAGGACGATAATTCGTGACCACCCCCAAAAAGTTGAAAAATCCACCCAAAACCTAAAAAAAATGAAATTTTTATATGAAAAACTTTTTTGCCCATATCTCCTAAACTAAGAATCCTAGAGCGAAAAGGACGATAATTCGTGACCACCCCCAAAAAGTTGAAAAATCCACCCAAAACCTTAAAAAATTGAAATTTTTATATGAAAAACTTCTTTTGCCCATATCTCCTAAACTAAGCATCCTAGAGCGAAAAGGACGATAATTCGTGACCACCCCCAAAAAGTTGAAAAATCCACCCAAAACCTTAAAAAATTGAAATTTTTGCATGAAAAAGGACGATAATTCGTGACCACCCCCAAAAAGTTGAAAAATCCACCCAAAACCTAAAAAAAATGAAATTTTTATATGAAAAACTTCTTTTGCCCATATCTCCTAAACTAAGCGTCCTAGAGCGAAAAGGACTTCAATTCGTGACCACCCCCAAAAAGTTGACAAATCCACCCAAAACCTTAAAAAATTGAAATTTTTATATGAAAAACTTCTTTTGCCCATATCTCCTAAACTAAGCGTCCTAGAGCGTAAAGGACGATAATTCGTGACCACCCCCAAAAAGTTGAAAAATCCACCCAAAACCTTAATAAATTGAAATTTTTATATGAAAAACTTCTTTTGCCCATATCTCCTAAACTAAGCGTCCTAGAGCGAAAAGGACTTCAATTCGTGACCACCCCAAAAAGTTGAAAAATCCTCCCAAAACCTAAAAAAATTGAAATTTTTATATGAAAAACTTCTTTTGCCCATATCTCCTAAATTAAGAATCCTAGAGCGAAAAGGACGATAATTCGTGACCACCCCCAAAAAGTTGAAAAATCCACCCAAAACCTTAAAAAATTGAAATTTTTATATGAAAAACTTCTTTTGCCCATATCTCCTAAACTAAGCGTCCTAGAGCGAAAAGGACTTCAATTCGTGACCACCCCCAAAAAGTTGAAAAATCCACCCAAAACCTAAAAAAATTGAAATTTTTATATGAAAAACTTCTTTTGCCCATATCTCCTAAACTAAGCGTCCTAGAGCGAAAAGGACTTCAATACGTGACCACCCCCAAAAAGTTGAAAAATCCACCCAAAACCTTAAAAAATTGAAATTTTTGTATGAAAAAGGACGATAATTCGTGACCACCCCCAAAAAGTTGAAAAATCCACCCAAAACCTAAAAAAAATAAAATTTTTATATGGAAAACTTCTTTTGCCCATATCCCCTAAACTAAGAATCCTAGAGCGAAAAGGACGATAATTCGTGACCACCCCCAAAAAGTTGAAAAATCCACCCAAAACCTAAAAAAATTGAAATTTTTATATGAAAAACTTCTTTTGCCCATATCTCCTAAATTAAGAATCCTAGAGCGAAAAGGACGATAATTCGTGACCACCCCCAAAAAGTTGAAAAATCCACCCAAAACCTAAAAAAATTGAAATTTTTATATGAAAAACTTATTTTGCCCATATCTCCTAAACTAAGAATCCTAGAGCGAAAAGGACGATAATTCGTGACCACCCCCAAAAAGTTGAAAAATCCACCCAAAACCTTAAAAAATTGAAATTTTTATATGAAAAACTTCTTTTGCCCATATCTCCTAAACTAAGCGTCCTATAGCGAAAAGGACTTCAATTCGTGACCACCCCCAAAAAGTTTAAAAATCCACCCAAAACCTAAAAAAAATTGAAATTTTTATATGAAAAACTTCTTTTGCCCATATCTCCTAAACTAAGCGTCCTAGAGCGAAAAGGACTTCAATTCGTGACCACCCCCAAAAAATCTAAAAATCCACCCAAAACCTTAAAAAAAATGAAATTTTTATATGAAAAACTTCTTTTGCCCATATCTCCTAAACTAAGCGTCCTAGAGCGAAAAGGACGATAATTCGTGACCACCCCCAAAAAGTTGAAAAATCCACCAAAAACCTAAAAAATTTGAAATTTTTATATGAAAAACTTCTTTTGCCCATATCTCCTAAACTAAGCGTCCTAGAGCGAAAAGGACGATAATTCGTGACCACACCCAAAAAGTTGAAAAATCCACCCAAAACCTAAAAAAATTGAAATTTTTATATGAAAAACTTCTTTTGCCCATATCTCCTAAACTAAGCGTCCTAGAGCGAAAAGGACTTCAATTCGTGACCACCCCCAAAAAGTTGAAAAATCCACCCAAAACCTAAAAAAATTGAAATTTTTATATGAAAAACTTCTTTTGCCCATATCTCCTAAACTAAGAATCCTAGAGCGAAAAGGACGATAATTCGTGACCACCCCCAAAAAGTTGAAAAATCCACCCAAAACCTTAAAAAATTGAAATTTTTATATGAAAAACTTCTTTTGCCCATATCTCCTAAACTAAGCGTCCTAGAGCGAAAAGGACTTCAATTCGTGACCACCCCCAAAAAGTTTAAAAATCCACCCAAAACCTAAAAAAATTGAAATTTTTATATGAAAAACTTCTTTTGTCCATATCTCCTAAACTAAGCGTCCTAGAGCGAAAAGGACGATAATTCGTGACCACCCCCAAAAAGTCTAAAAATCCACCCAAAACCTTAAAAAAATGAAATTTTTATATGAAAAACTTCTTTTGCCCATATCTCCTAAACTATGAATCCTAGAGCGAAAAGGACTTCAATTCGTGACCACCCCCAAAAAGTTGAAAAATCCACCCAAAACCTAAAAAAATTGAAATTTTTATATGAAAAACTTCTTTTGCCCATATCTCCTAAACTAAGCGTCGTAGAGCGAAAAGGACTTCAATTCGTGACCACCCCCAAAAAGTTGAAAAATCCACCCAAAACCTTAAAAAATTGAAATTTTTATATGAAAAACTTCTTTTGCCCATATCTCCTAAACTAAGCATCCTAGAGCGAAAAGGACGATAATTCGTGACCACCCCCAAAAAGTTGAAAAATCCACCCAAAACCTTAAAAAATTGAAATTTTTGTATGAAAAAGGACTTCAATTCGTGACCACCCCCAAAAAGTTGAAAAATCCACCCAAAACCTAAAAAAAATGAAATTTTTATATGAAAAACTTCTTTTGCCCATATCTCCTAAACTAAGCGTCCTAGAGCGAAAAGGACTTCAATTCGTGACCACCCCCAAAAAGTTGAAAAATCCACCCAAAACTTTAAAAAATTGAAATTTTTATACGAAAAACTTCTTTTGCCCATATCTCCTCAACTAAGCGTCCTAGAGCGAAAAGGACTTCAATTCGTGACCACCCCCAAAAAGTTTAAAAATCCACCCAAAACCTAAAAAAATTGAAATTTTTGTATGAAAAACTTCTTTTGTCCATATCTCCTAAACTAAGCGTCCTAGAGCGAAAAGGACGATAATTCGTGACCACCCCCAAAAAGTCTAAAAATCCACCCAAAACCTTAAAAAAATGAAATTTTTATATGAAAAACTTCTTTTGCCCATATCTCCTAAACTATGAATCCTAGAGCGAAAAGGACTTCAATTCGTGACCACCCCCAAAAAGTTGAAAAATCCACCCAAAACCTAAAAAAATTGAAATTTTTATATGAAAAACTTCTTTTGCCCATATCTCCTAAACTAAGCGTCGTAGAGCGAAAAGGACTTCAATTCGTGACCACCCCCAAAAAGTTGAAAAATCCACCCAAAACCTTAAAAAATTGAAATTTTTATATGAAAAACTTCTTTTGCCCATATCTCCTAAACTAAGCATCCTAGAGCGAAAAGGACGATAATTCGTGACCACCCCCAAAAAGTTGAAAAATCCACCCAAAACCTTAAAAAATTGAAATTTTTGTATGAAAAAGGACGATAATTCGTGACCACCCCCAAAAATTTGAAAAATCCACCCAAAACCTAAAAAAAATGAAATTTTTATATGAAAAACTTCTTTTGCCCATATCTCCTAAACTAAGCGTCCTAGAGCGAAAAGGACTTCAATTCGTGACCACCCCCAAAAAGTTGAAAAATCCACCCAAAACTTTAAAAAATTGAAATTTTTATACGAAAAACTTCTTTTGCCCATATCTCCTCAACTAAGCATCCTAGAGCGAAAAGGACGATAATTCGTGACCACCCCCAAAAAGTTGAAAAATCCACCCAAAACCTTAAAAAATTGAAATTTTTGTATGAAAAAGGACGATAATTCGTGACCACCCCCAAAAAGTTGAAAAATCCACCCAAAACCTTAAAAAATTGAAATTTTTGTATGAAAAAGGACGATAATTCGTGACCACCCCCAAAAAGTTGACAAATCCACCCAAAACCTTAAAAAATTGAAATTTTTATATGAAAAACTTCTTTTGCCCATATCTCCTAAACTAAGCGTCCTAGAGCGAAAAGGACTTCAATTCGTGACAACCCCCAAAAAGTTTAAAAATCCACCAAAAACCTAAAAAAATTGAAATTTTTATATGAAAAACTTCTTTTGCCCATATCTCCCAAACTATGAATCCTAGAGCGAAAAGGACGATAATTCGTGACAACGCCCAAAAAGTTGAAAAATCCACCCAAACCTTAAAAAATTGAAATTTTTATATGAAAAACTTCTTTTGCCCATATCTCCTAAACTAAGCGTCCTAGAGCGAAAAGGACTTCAATTCGTGACCACCCCCAAAAAGTTGAAAAATCCACCCAAAACCTAAAAAAATTGAAATTTTTATATGAAAAACTTC
This sequence comes from Haematobia irritans, assembly GCF_050003625.1. Taxonomy (NCBI): domain Eukaryota; kingdom Metazoa; phylum Arthropoda; class Insecta; order Diptera; family Muscidae; genus Haematobia; species Haematobia irritans. The sequence continues at coordinate 184,571,356 of NC_134397.1, read as the reverse complement.
TTTTGTCCATATCTCCTAAACTAAGCGTCCTAGAGCGAAAAGGACGATAATTCGTGACCACCCCCAAAAAGTTGAAAAATCCACCCAAAACCTTAAAAATTGAAATTTTTATATGAAAAACTTCTTTTGCCCATATCTCCTAAACTAAGCGTCCTAGAGCGAAAAGGACTTCAATTCGTGACCACCCCCAAAAAGTTGAAAAATCCACCCAAAACCTAAAAAAATTGAAATTTTTATATGAAAAACTTCTTTTGCCCATATCTCCTAAACTAAGCGTCCTAGAGCGAAAAGGACTTCAATTCGTGACCACCCCCAAAAAGTTGAAAAATCCACCCAAAACCTAAAAAAATTGAAATTTTTATATGAAAAACTTCTTTTGCCCATATCTCCTAAACTAAGCGTCCTAGAGCGAAAAGGACTTCAATTCGTGACCACCCCCAAAAAGTTGAAAAATCCACCCAAAACCTAAAAAAAATGAAATTTTTATATGAAAAACTTCTTTTGCCCATATCTCCTTAAATATGCGTCCTAGAGCGAAAAGGACTTTAATTCGTGACCACCACCAAAAAGTAGAAAAATCCATCAAAAACCTAAAAAAATTGAAATTTTTATATGAAACACTTCTTTTGCCCATATCTCCTAAACTAAGCGTCCTAGAGCGAAAAGGACTTCAATTCGTGACCACCCCCAAAAAGTTGAAAAATCCACCCAAAACCTAAAAAAATTGAAATTTTTATATGAAAAACTTCTTTTGCCCATATCTCCTAAACTAAGCGTCCTAGAGCGAAAAGGACGATAATTCGTGACCACCCCCAAAAAGTTGAAAAATCCACCAAAAACCTAAAAAAATTGAAATTTTTATATGAGAAACTTCTTTTGCCCATATCTCCTAAACTAAGCGTCCTAGAGCGAAAAGGACTTCAATTCGTGACCACCCCCAAAAAAATCTAAAAATCCACCCAAAACCTTAAAAAAATGAAATTTTTATATGAAAAACTTCTTTTGCCCATATCTCCTAAACTAAGCGTCCTAGAGCGAAAAGGACGATAATTCGTGACCACCCCCAAAAAGTTGAAAAATCCACCCAAAACCTAAAAAATTTGAAATTTTTATATGAAAAACTTCTTTTGCCCATATCTCCTAAACTAAGCGTCCTAGAGCGAAAAGGACTTCAATTCGTGACCACCCCCAAAAAGTTGAAAAATCCACCCAAAACCTAAAAAAATTGAAATTTTTATATGAAAAACTTCTTTTGCCCATATCTCCTAAACTAAGCGTCCTAGAGCGAAAAGGACTTCAATTCGTGACCACCCCCAAAAAGTTGAAAAATCCACCCAAAACCTAAAAAAATTGAAATTTTTATATGAAAAACTTCTTTTGTCCATATCTCCTAAACTAAGCGTCCTAGAGCGAAAAGGACGATAATTCGTGACCACCCCCAAAAAGTTGAAAAATCCACCCAAAACCTTAAAAATTGAAATTTTTATATGAAAAACTTCTTTTGCCCATATCTCCTAAACTAAGCGTCCTAGAGCGAAAGGACTTCAATTCGTGACCACCCCCAAAAAGTTGAAAAATCCACCCAAAACCTAAAAAAATTGAAATTTTTATATGAAAAACTTCTTTTGCCCATATCTCCTAAACTAAGCGTCCTAGAGCGAAAAGGACTTCAATTCGTGACCACCCCCAAAAAGTTGAAAAATCCACCCAAAACCTAAAAAAATTGAAATTTTTATATGAAAAACTTCTTTTGCCCATATCTCCTAAACTAAGAATCCTAGAGCGAAAAGGACGATAATTCGTGACCACCCCGAAAAAGTTGAAAAATCCACCCAAAACCTTAAAAAATTGAAATTTTTATATGAAAAACTTCTTTTGCCCATATCTCCTAAACTAAGCGTCCTAGAGCGAAAAGGACTTCAATTCGTGACCACCCCCAAAAAGTTTAAAAATCCACCCAAAACCTAAAAAAATTGAAATTTTTATATGAAAAACTTCTTTTGCCCATATCTCCTAAACTAAGCGTCCTAGAGCGAAAAGGACTTCAATTCGTGACCACCCCCAAAAAGTCTAAAAATCCACCCAAAACCTTAAAAAAATGAAATTTTTATATGAAAAACTTCTTTTGCCCATATCTCCTAAACTAAGCGTCCTAGAGCGAAAAGGACGATAATTCGTGACCACCCCCAAAAAGTTGAAAAATCGACCCAAAACCTAAAAAATTTGAAATTTTTATATGAAAAACTTCTTTTGCCCATATCTCCTAAACTAAGCGTCCTAGAGCGAAAAGGACTTCAATTCGTGGCCACCCCCAAATAGTTTAAAAATCCACCCAAAACCTAAAAAAATTGAAATTTTTATATGAAAAACTTCTTTTGCCCATATCTCCTAAACTAAGCGTCCTAGAGCGAAAAGGACTTCAATTCGTGACCACCCCCAAAAAGTTGAAAAATCCACCCAAAACCTTAAAAAATTGAAATTTTTATATGAAAAACTTCTTTTGCCCATATCTCCTAAACTAAGCGTCCTAGAGCGTAAAGGACGATAATTCGTGACCACCCCCAAAAAGTTGAAAAATCCACCCAAAACCTTAATAAATTGAAATTTTTATATGAAAAACTTCTTTTGCCCATATCTCCTAAACTAAGCGTCCTAGAGCGAAAAGGACTTCAATTCGTGACCACCCCCAAAAAGTTGAAAAATCCACCAAAAACCTAAAAAAATTGAAATTTTTATATGAAAAACTTCTTTTGCCCATATCTCCTAAACTAAGCGTCCTAGAGCGTAAAGGACGATAATTCGTGACCACCCCCAAAAAGTTGAAAAATCCACCCAAAACCTTAATAAATTGAAATTTTTATATGAAAAACTTCTTTTGCCCATATCTCCTAAACTAAGCGTCCTAGAGCGAAAAGGACTTCAATTCGTGACCACCCCCAAAAAGTTGAAAAATCCACCCAAAACCTAAAAAAATTGAAATTTTTATATGAAAAACTTCTTTTGCCCATATCTCCTAAATTAAGAATCCTAGAGCGAAAAGGACGATAATTCGTGACCACCCCCAAAAAGTTGAAAAATCCACCCAAAACCTAAAAAAATTGAAATTTTTATATGAAAAACTTCTTTTGCCCATATCTCCTAAACTAAGAATCCTAGAGCGAAAAGGACGATAATTCGTGACCACCCCCAAAAAGTTGAAAAATCCACCCAAAACCTTAAAAAATTGAAATTTTTATATGAAAAACTTCTTTTGCCCATATCTCCTAAACTAAGCGTCCTATAGCGAAAAGGACTTCAATTCGTGACCACCCCCAAAAAGTTTAAAAATCCACCCAAAACCTAAAAAAATTGAAATTTTTATATGAAAAACTTCTTTTGCCCATATCTCCTAAACTAAGCGTCCTAGAGCGAAAAGGACTTCAATTCGTGACCACCCCCAAAAAATCTAAAAATCCACCCAAAACCTTAAAAAAAATGAAATTTTTATATGAAAAACTTCTTTTGCCCATATCTCCTAAACTAAGCGTCCTAGAGCGAAAAGGACGATAATTCGTGACCACCCCCAAAAAGTTGAAAAATCCACCAAAAACCTAAAAAATTTGAAATTTTTATATGAAAAACTTCTTTTGCCCATATCTCCTAAACTAAGCGTCCTAGAGCGAAAAGGACGATAATTCGTGACCACACCCAAAAAGTTGAAAAATCCACCCAAAACCTAAAAAAATTGAAATTTTTATATGAAAAACTTCTTTTGCCCATATCTCCTAAACTAAGCGTCCTAGAGCGAAAAGGACTTCAATTCGTGACCACCCCCAAAAAGTTGAAAAATCCACCCAAAACCTAAAAAAATTGAAATTTTTATATGAAAAACTTCTTTTGCCCATATCTCCTAAACTAAGAATCCTAGAGCGAAAAGGACGATAATTCGTGACCACCCCCAAAAAGTTGAAAAATCCACCCAAAACCTTAAAAAATTGAAATTTTTATATGAAAAACTTCTTTTGCCCATATCTCCTAAACTAAGCGTCCTAGAGCGAAAAGGACTTCAATTCGTGACCACCCCCAAAAAGTTGAAAAATCCACCCAAAACCTAAAAAAATTTAAATTTTTATATGAAAAACTTCTTTTGCCCATATCTCCTAAACTAAGCATCCTAGAGCGAAAAGGACTTCAATTCGTGACCACCCCCAAAAAGTTGAAAAATCCACCCAAAACCTAAAAAAATTTAAATTTTTATATGAAAAACTTCTTTTGCCCATATCTCCTAAACTAAGCATCCTAGAGCGAAAAGGACGATAATTCGTGACCACCCCCAAAAAGTTGAAAAATCCACCCAAAACCTAAAAAAATCAAAATTTTTATATGAAAAACTTCTTTTACCCATATCTCCTAAACTAAGCGTCCTAGAGCGAAAAGGACGATAATTCGTGACCACCCCCAAAAAGTTGAAAAATCCACCCAAAACCTAAAAAAATTGAAATTTTTATATGAAAAACTTCTTTTGCCCATATCTCCTAAACTAAGCGTCCTAGAGCGAAAAGGACGATAATTCGTGACCACCCCCAAAAAGTTGAAAAATCCACCCAAAACCTTAAAAAATTGAAATTTTTGTATGAAAAACTTCTTTTGTTCATATCTCCTAAACTAAGCATCCTAGAGCGAAAAGGACTTCAATTCGTGACCACCCCCAAAAAGTTTAAAAATCCACCCAAAACCTAAAAAAATTGAAATTTTTATATGAAAAACTTCTTTTGTCCATATCTCCTAAACTAAGCGTCCTAGAGCGAAAAGGACGATAATTCGTGACCACCCCCAAAAAGTCTAAAAATCCACCCAAAACCTTAAAAAAATGAAATTTTTATATGAAAAACTTCTTTTGCCCATATCTCCTAAACTAAGAATCCTAGAGCGAAAAGGACGATAATTCGTGACCACCCCCAAAAAGTTGAAAAATCCACCCAAAACCTTAAAAAATTGAAATTTTTATATGAAAAACTTCTTTTGCCCATATCTCCTAAACTAAGCGTCCTAGAGCGAAAAGGACTTCAATTCGTGACCACCCCCAAAAAGTTGAAAAATCCACCCAAAACCTAAAAAAATTTAAATTTTTATATGAAAAACTTCTTTTGCCCATATCTCCTAAACTAAGCATCCTAGAGCGAAAAGGACTTCAATTCGTGACCACCCCCAAAAAGTTGAAAAATCCACCCAAAACCTAAAAAAATTTAAATTTTTATATGAAAAACTTCTTTTGCCCATATCTCCTAAACTAAGCATCCTAGAGCGAAAAGGACGATAATTCGTGACCACCCCCAAAAAGTTGAAAAATCCACCCAAAACCTAAAAAAATCAAAATTTTTATATGAAAAACTTCTTTTACCCATATCTCCTAAACTAAGAATCCTAGAGCGAAAAGGACGATAATTCGTGACCACCCCCAAAAAGTTGAAAAATCCACCCAAAACCTTAAAAAATTGAAATTTTTATATGAAAAACTTCTTTTGCCCATATCTCCTAAACTAAGCGTCCTAGAGCGAAAAGGACTTCAATTCGTGACCACCCCCAAAAAGTTGAAAAATCCACCCAAAACCTAAAAAAATTTAAATTTTTATATGAAAAACTTCTTTTGCCCATATCTCCTAAACTAAGCATCCTAGAGCGAAAAGGACTTCAATTCGTGACCACCCCCAAAAAGTTTAAAAATCCACCCAAAACCTAAAAAAATTGAAATTTTTATATGAAAAACTTCTTTTGTCCATATCTCCTAAACTAAGCGTCCTAGAGCGAAAAGGACGATAATTCGTGACCACCCCCAAAAAGTCTAAAAATCCACCCAAAACCTTAAAAAAATGAAATTTTTATATGAAAAACTTCTTTTGCCCATATCTCCTAAACTATGAATCCTAGAGCGAAAAGGACTTCAATTCGTGACCACCCCCAAAAAGTTGAAAAATCCACCCAAAACCTAAAAAAATTGAAATTTTTATATGAAAAACTTCTTTTGCCCATATCTCCTAAACTAAGCGTCGTAGAGCGAAAAGGACTTCAATTCGTGACCACCCCCAAAAAGTTGAAAAATCCACCCAAAACCTTAAAAAATTGAAATTTTTATATGAAAAACTTCTTTTGCCCATATCTCCTAAACTAAGCATCCTAGAGCGAAAAGGACGATAATTCGTGACCACCCCCAAAAAGTTGAAAAATCCACCCAAAACCTTAAAAAATTGAAATTTTTGTATGAAAAAGGACGATAATTCGTGACCACCCCCAAAAATTTGAAAAATCCACCCAAAACCTAAAAAAAATGAAATTTTTATATGAAAAACTTCTTTTGCCCATATCTCCTAAACTAAGCGTCCTAGAGCGAAAAGGACTTCAATTCGTGACCACCCCCAAAAAGTTGAAAAATCCACCCAAAACTTTAAAAAATTGAAATTTTTATACGAAAAACTTCTTTTGCCCATATCTCCTCAACTAAGCGTCCTAGAGCGAAAAGGACGATAATTCGTGACCACCCCCAAAAAGTTGACAAATCCACCCAAAACCTTAAAAAATTGAAATTTTTATATGAAAAACTTCTTTTGCCCATATCTCCTAAACTAAGCGTCCTAGAGCGAAAAGGACTTCAATTCGTGACAACCCCCAAAAAGTTTAAAAATCCACCAAAAACCTAAAAAAATTTAAATTTTTATATGAAAAACTTCTTTTGCCCATATCTCCCAAACTATGAATCCTAGAGCGAAAAGGACGATAATTCGTGACAACGCCCAAAAAGTTGAAAAATCCACCCAAACCTTAAAAAATTGAAATTTTTATATGAAAAACTTCTTTTGCCCATATCTCCTAAACTAAGCGTCCTAGAGCGAAAAGGACTTCAATTTGTGACCACCCCCAAAAAGTTGAAAAATCCACCCAAAACCTAAAAAAATTGAAATTTTTATATGAAAAACTTCTTTTGTCCATATCTCCTAAACTAAGCGTCCTAGAGCGAAAAGGACGATAATTCGTGACCACCCCCAAAAAGTTGAAAAATCCACCCAAAACCTTAAAAATTGAAATTTTTATATGAAAAACTTCTTTTGCCCATATCTCCTAAACTAAGCGTCCTAGAGCGAAAAGGACTTCAATTCGTGACCACCCCCAAAAAGTTGAAAAATCCACCCAAAACCTAAAAAAATTGAAATTTTTATATGAAAAACTTCTTTTGCCCATATCTCCTAAACTAAGCGTCCTAGAGCGAAAAGGACTTCAATTCGTGACCACCCCCAAAAAGTTGAAAAATCCACCCAAAACCTAAAAAAATTGAAATTTTTATATGAAAAACTTCTTTTGCCCATATCTCCTAAACTAAGAATCCTAGAGCGAAAAGGACGATAATTCGTGACCACCCCCAAAAAGTTGAAAAATCCACCCAAAACCTTAAAGAATTGAAATTTTTATATGAGAAACTTCTTTTGCCCATATCTCCTAAACTAAGCGTCCTAGAGCGAAAAGGACTTCAATTCGTGACCACCCCCAAAAAATCTAAAAATCCACCCAAAACCTTAAAAAAATGAAATTTTTATATGAAAAACTTCTTTTGCCCATATCTCCTAAACTAAGCATCCTAGAGCGAAAAGGACGATAATTCGTGACCACCCCCAAAAAGTTGAAAAATCCACCCAAAACCTAAAAAATTTGAAATTTTTATATGAAAAACTTCTTTTGCCCATATCTCCTAAACTAAGCGTCCTAGAGCGAAAAGGACTTCAATTCGTGACCACCCCCAAAAAGTTGAAAAATCCACCCAAAACCTAAAAAAATTGAAATTTTTATATGAAAAACTTCTTTTGCCCATATCTCCTAAACTAAGCGTCCTAGAGCGGAAAGGACTTCAATTCGTGACCACCCCCAAAAAGTTGAAAAATCCACCCAAAACCTAAAAAAATTGAAATTTTGATATGAAAAACTTCTTTTGTCCATATCTCCTAAACTAAGCGTCCTAGAGCGAAAAGGACGATAATTCGTGACCACCCCCAAAAAGTTGAAAAATCCACCCAAAACCTTAAAAATTGAAATTTTTATATGAAAAACTTCTTTTGCCCATATCTCCTAAACTAAGCGTCCTAGAGCGAAAGGACTTCAATTCGTGACCACCCCCAAAAAGTTGAAAAATCCACCCAAAACCTAAAAAAATTGAAATTTTTATATGAAAAACTTCTTTTGCCCATATCTCCTAAACTAAGCGTCCTAGAGCGAAAAGGACTTCAATTCGTGACCACCCCCAAAAAGTTGAAAAATCCACCCAAAACCTAAAAAAATTGAAATTTTTATATGAAAAACTTCTTTTGCCCATATCTCCTAAACTAAGAATCCTAGAGCGAAAAGGACGATAATTCGTGACCACCCCCAAAAAGTTGAAAAATCCACCCAAAACCTTAAAAAATTGAAATTTTTATATGAAAAACTTCTTTTGCCCATATCTCCTAAACTAAGCGTCCTAGAGCGAAAAGGACTTCAATTCGTGACCACCCCCAAAAAGTTTAAAAATCCACCCAAAACCTAAAAAAATTGAAATTTTTATATGAAAAACTTCTTTTGCCCATATCTCCTAAACTAAGCGTCCTAGAGCGAAAAGGACTTCAATTCGTGACCACCCCCAAAAAGTCTAAAAATCCACCCAAAACCTTAAAAAAATGAAATTTTTATATGAAAAACTTCTTTTGCCCATATCTCCTAAACTAAGCGACCTAGAGCGAAAAGGACTTCAATTCGTGACCACCCCCAAAAAGTTGACAAATCCACCCAAAACCTTAAAAAATTGAAATTTTTATATGAAAAACTTCTTTTGCCCATATCTCCTAAACTAAGCGTCCTAGAGCGAAAAGGACTTCAATTCGTGACAACCCCCAAAAAGTTTAAAAATCCACCAAAAACCTAAAAAAATTGAAATTTTTATATGAAAAACTTCTTTTGCCCATATCTCCTAAACTATGAATCCTAGAGCGAAAAGGACGATAATTCGTGACCACCCCCAAAAAGTCTAAAAATCCACCCAAAACCTTAAAAAAATGAAATTTTTATATGAAAAACTTCTTTTGCCCATATCTCCTAAACTAAGCGTCCTAGAGCGAAAAGGACGATAATTCGTGACCACCCCCAAAAAGTTGAAAAATCCACCCAAAACCTAAAAAAATTGAAATTTTTATATGAAAAACTTCTTATGCCCATATCTCCTAAACTAAGAATCCTAGAGCGAAAAGGACGATAATTCGTGACCACCCCCAAAAAGTTGAAAAATCCACCCAAAACCTTAAAAAATTGAAATTTTTATATGAAAAACTTCTTTTGCCCATATCTCCTAAACTAAGCATCCTAGAGCGAAAAATCCACCCAAACCTTAAAAAATTGAAATTTTTATATGAAAAACTTCTTTTGCCCATATCTCCTAAACTAAGCGTCCTAGAGCGAAAGGACTTCAATTCGTGACCACCCCCAAAAAGTTTAAAAATCCACCCAAAACCTAAAAAAATTTAAATTTTTATATGAAAAACTTCTTTTGCCCATATCTCCTAAACTAAGCGTCCTAGAGCGAAAAGGACTTCAATTCGTGACCACCCCCAAAAAGTTGAAAAATCCACCCAAAACCTAAAAAAATTGAAATTTTTATATGAAAAACTTCTTTTGCCCATATCTCCTAAACTAAGAATCCTAGAGCGAAAAGGACGATAATTCGTGACCACCCCCAAAAAGTTGAAAAATCCACCCAAAACCTTAAAAAAACTGAAATTTTTATATGAAAAACTTCTTTTGCCCATATCTCCTAAACTAAGCGTCCTAGAGCGAAAAGGACTTCAATTCGTGACCACCCCCAAAAAGTTTAAAAATCCACCCAAAACCTAAAAAATTGAAATTTTTATATGAAAAACTTCTTTTGCCCATATCTCCTAAACAAAGCGTCCTAGAGCGAAAAGGACTTCAATTCGTGACCACCCCCAAAAAGTCTAAAAATCCACCCAAAACCTTAAAAAAATGAAATTTTTATATGAAAAACTTCTTTTGCCCATATCTCCTAAACTAAGCGTCCTAGAGCGAAAAGGACGATAATTCGTGACCACCCCCAAAAAGTTGAATAATCGACCCAAAACCTAAAAAATTTGAAATTTTTTTATGAAAAACTTCTTTTGCCCATATCTCCTAAACTAAGCGTCCTAAAGCGAAAAGGACGATAATTCGTGACCACCCCCAAAAAGTTGAAAAATCCACCCAAAACCTTAAAAAATTGAAATTTTTATATGAAAAACTTCTTTTGCCCATATCTCCTAAACTAAGCGTCCTAGAGCGAAAAGGACTTCAATTCGTGACCACCCCCAAAAAGTTGAAAAATCCACCCAAAACCTAAAAAAATTGAAATTTTTATATGAAAAACTTCTTTTGTCCATATCTCCTAAACTAAGCGTCCTAGAGCGAAAAGGACGATAATTCGTGACCACCCCCAAAAAGTCTAAAAATCCACCCAAAACCTTAAAAAAATGAAATTTTTATATGAAAAACTTCTTTTGCCCATATCTCCTAAACTAAGCGTCCTAGAGCGAAAAGGACGATAATTCGTGACCACCCCCAAAAAGTTGAAAAATCCACCCAAAACCCAAAAAAAAATGAATTTTTTATATGAAAAACTTCTTTTGCCCATATCTCCTAAACTAAGAATCATAGAGCGAAAAGGACGATAATTCGTGACCACCCCCAAAAAGTTGACAAATCCACCCAAAACCTTAAAAAAATTAAATTTTTATATGAAAAACTTCTTTTGCCCATATCTCCTAAACTAAGCGTCCTAGAGCGAAAAGGACTTCAATTCGTGACAACCCCCAAAAAGTTGAAAAATCCACCAAAAACCTAAAAAAATTGAAATTTTTATATGAAAAACTTCTTTTGCCCATATCTCCTAAACTATGAATCCTAGAGCGAAAAGGACGATAATTCGTGACCACCCCCAAAAAGTTGAAAAATCCACCCAAACCTTAAAAAATTGGAATTTTTATATGAAAAACTTCTTTTGCCCATATCTCCTAAACTAAGCGTCCTAGAGCGAAAAGGACTTCAATTCGTGACCACCCCCAAAAAGTTTAAAAATCCACCCAAAACCTAAAAAAATTGAAATTTTTATATGAAAAACTTCTTTTGCCCATATCTCCTAAACTAAGCGTCCTAGAGCGAAAAGGACGATAATTCGTGACCACCCCCAAAAAGTTGAAAAATCCACCCAAAACCTAAAAAATTTGAAATTTTTATATGAAAAACTTCTTTTGCCCATATCTCCTAAACTAAGCGTCCTAGAGCGAAAAGGACTTCAATTCGTGACCACCCCCAAAAAGTTGAAAAATCCACCCAAAACCTAAAAAAATTGAAATTTTTATATGAAAAACTTCTTTTGCCCATATCTCCTAAACTAAGCGTCCTAGAGCGAAAAGGACTTCAATTCGTGACAACCCCCAAAAAGTTTAAAAATCCACCAAAAACCTAAAAAAATTGAAATTTTTATATGAAAAACTTCTTTTGCCCATATCTCCTAAACTATGAATCCTAGAGCGAAAAGGACGATAATTCGTGACCACCCCCAAAACCTTAAAAATGGAAATTTTTATATGAAAAACTTCTTTTGCCCATATCTCCTAAACTAAGCGTCCTAGAGCGAAAAGGACTTCAATTCGTGACCACCCCCAAAAAGTTGAAAAATCCACCCAAAACCTAAAAAAAATTTAAATTTTTATATGAAAAACTTCTTTTGCCCATATCTCCTATGAAAAACTTCTTTTGCCCATATCTCCTAAACTAAGCGTCCTAGAGCGAAAAGGACTTCAATTCGTGACCACCCCCAAAAAATCTAAAAATCCACCCAAAACCTTAAAAAAATGAAATTTTTATATGAAAAACTTCTTTTGCCCATATCTCCTAAACTAAGCGTCCTAGAGCGAAAAGGACGATAATTCGTGACCACCCCCAAAAAGTTGAAAAATCCACCCAAAACCTAAAAAATTTGAAATTTTTATATGAAAAACTTCTTTTGCCCATATCTCCTAAACTAAGCGTCCTAGAGCGAAAAGGACTTCAATTCGTGACCACCCCCAAAAAGTTTAAAAATCCACCCAAAACCTAAAAAAATTGAAATTTTTATATGAAAAACTTCTTTTGCCCATATCTCCTAAACTAAGCGTCCTAGAGCGAAAAGGACTTCAATTCGTGACAACCCCCAAAAAGTTGAAAAATCCACCAAAAACCTAAAAAAATTGAAATTTTTATATGAAAAACTTCTTTTGCCCATATCTCCTAAACTATGAATCCTAGAGCGAAAAGGACGATAATTCGTGACCACCCCCAAAAAGTTGAAAAATCCACCCAAAACCTTAAAAAATTGAAATTTTTATATGAAAAACTTCTTTTGCCCATATCTCCTAAACTAAGCGTCCTAGAGCGAAAAGGACTTCAATTCGTGACCACCCCCAAAAAGTTTAAAAATCCACCCAAAACCTAAAAAAATTGAAATTTTTATATGAAAAACTTCTTTTGCCCATATCTCCTAAACTAAGCGTCCTAGAGCGAAAAGGACTTCAATTCGTGACCACCCCCAAAAACTTTAAAAATCCACCCAAAACCTAAAAAAAATTGAAATTTTTATATGAAAAACTTCTTTTGTCCATATCTCCTAAACTAAGCGTCCTAGAGCGAAAAGGACGCTAATTCGTGACCACCCCCAAAAAGTTTAAAAATCCACCCAAAACCTAAAAAAATTGAAATTTTTATATGAAAAACTTCTTTTGCCCATATCTCCTAAACTAAGCGTCCTAGAGCGAAAAGGATTTCAATTCGTGACAACCCCCAAAAAGTTTAAAAATCCACCAAAAACCTAAAAAAATTGAAATTTTTATATGAAAAACTTCTTTTGCCCATATCTCCTAAACTATGAATCCTAGAGCGAAAAGGACGATAATTCGTGACCACCCCCAAAAAGTTGAAAAATCCACCCAAAACCTTAAAAAATTTAAATTTTTATATGAAAAACTTCTTTTGCCCATATCTCCTAAACTAAGCGTCCTAGAGCGAAAAGGACTTCAATTCGTGACCACCCCCAAAAAGTTTAAAAATCCACCCAAAACCTAAAAAAAATTGAAATTTTTATATGAAAAACTTCTTTTGTCCATATCTCCTAAACTAAGCGTCCTAGAGCGAAAAGGACGATAATTCGTGACCACCCCCAAAAAGTTGAAAAATCCACCCAAAACCTAAAAAAATTGAAATTTTTATATGAAAAACTTCTTTTGCCCATATCTCCTAAACTAAGCATCCTAGAGCGAAAAGGACGATAATTCGTGACCACCCCCAAAAAGTTGAAAAATCCACCCAAAACCTTAAAAAATTGAAATTTTTATATAAAAAATTTCTTTTGCCCATATCTCCTAAACTAAGCGTCCTAGAGCGAAAAGGACTTCAATTCGTGGCCACCCATATCTCCTAAACTAAGCATCCTAGAGCGAAAAGGACGATAATTCGTGACCACCCCCAAAAAGTTGAAAAATCCACCCAAAACCTTAAAAAATTGAAATTTTTATATGAAAAACTTCTTTTGCCCATATCTCCTAAACTAAGCGTCCTAGAGCGAAAAGGACTTCAATTCGTGACCACCCCCAAAAAGTTTAAAAATCCACCCAAAACCTAAAAAAAATTGAAATTTTTATATGAAAAACTTCTTTTGTCCATATCTCCTAAACTAAGCGTCCTAGAGCGAAAAGGACGATAATTCGTGACCACCCCCAAAAAGTTGAAAAATCCACCCAAAACCTAAAAAAAAAATGAAATTTTTATATGAAAAACTTCTTTTGCCCATATCTCCTAAACTAAGCGTCCTAGAGCGAAAAGGACTTCAATTCGTGACCACCCCCAAAAAGTTGAAAAATCCACCCAAAACCTTAAAAGATTGAAATTTTTATATGAAAAACTTCTTTTGCCCATATCTCCTAAACTAAGCATCCTAGAGTGAAAAGGACGATAATTCGTGACCACCCCCAAAAAGTTGAAAAATACACCCAAAACCTTAAAAAATTTAAATTTTTATATTAAAAACTTCTTTTGTTCATATCTCCTAAACTAAGCGTCCTAGAGCGAAAAGGACTTCAATTCGTGACCACCCCCAAAAATTTAAAAATCCACCCAAAACCTTAAAAAATTGAAATTTTTATATGAAAAACTTCTTCTGCCCATATCTCCTAAACTAAGCGTCCTAGAGCGAAAAGGACTTCAATTCGTGACCACCCCCAAAAAGTTGAAAAATCCACCCAAAACCTAAAAAAATTGAAATTTTTATATGAAAAACTTCTTTTGCCCATATCTCCTAAACTAAGCGTCCTAGAGCGAAAAGGACTTCAATTCGTGACCACCCCCAAAAAGTTGAAAAATCCACCCAAAACTTTAAAAAATTGAAATTTTTATATGAAAAACTTCTTTTGCCCATATCTCCTAAACTAAGCGTCCTAGAGCGAAAAGGACTTCAATTCGTGACCACCCCCAAAAAGTTGAAAAATCCACCCAAAACCTAAAAAAATTGAAATTTTTATATGAAAAACTTCTTTTGCCCATATCTCCTAAACTAAGCGTCCTAGAGCGAAAAGGACTTCAATTCGTGACCACCCCCAAAAAGTTGAAAAATCCACCCAAAACCTAAAAAAATTGAAATTTTTATATGAAAAACTTCTTTTGCCCATATCTCCTAAAGTAAGCGTCCTAGAGCGAAAAGGACTTCAATTCTTTTTAAAAAAATTGAAATTTTTATATGAAAAACTTCTTTTGTCCATATCTCCTAAACTAAGCGTCCTAGAGCGAAAAGGACGATAATTCGTGACCACCCCCAAAAAGTTGAAAAATCCACCCAAAACCTTAAAAATTGAAATTTTTATATGAAAAACTTCTTTTGCCCATATCTCCTAAACTAAGCGTCCTAGAACGAAAAGGACTTCAATTCGTGACCACCCCCAAAAAGTTGAAAAATCCACCAAAAACCTAAAAAAATTGAAATTTTTATATGAAAAACTTCTTTTGCCCATATCTCCTAAACTAAGCGTCCTAGAGCGAAAAGGACTTCAATTCGTGACCACCCCAAAAAGTTGAAAAATCCACCCAAAACCTAAAAAAATTGAAATTTTTATATGAAAAACTTCTTTTGCCCATATCTCCTAAACTAAGCATCCTAGAGCGAAAAGGACGATAATTCGTGACCACCCCCCAAAAAGTTGAAAAATCCACCCAAAACCTTAAAAAATTGAAATTTTTATATGAAAAACTTCTTTTGCCCATATCTCCTAAACTAAGCGTCCTAGAGCGAAAAGGACTTCAATTCGTGACCATCCCCAAAAAGTTGGAAAATCCACCCAAAACCTTAAAAAATTTCAATTTTTATATGAAAAACTTCTTTTGCCCATATCTCCTAAACTAAGCGCCCTAGAGCGAAAAGGACGATAATTCGTGACCACCCCAAAAAGTTGAAAAATCCACCCAAAACCTAAAAAAATTTAAATTTTTGTATGAAAAACTTCTTTTGTTCATATCTCCTAAACTAAGCATCCTAGAGCGAAAAGGACGATAATTCGTGACCACCCCCAAAAAGTTGAAAAATCCACCCAAAACCTAAAAAAAAATTAAATTTTTATATGAAAAACTTCTTTTGCCCATATCTCCTAAACTAAGCGTCCTAGAGCGAAAAGGACTTCAATTCGTGACCACCCCCAAAAAGTTGAAAAATCCACCCAAAACCTTAAAAAATTTAAATTTTTATATGAAAAACTTCTTTTGCCCATATCTCCTAAACTAAGCGTCCTAGAGCGAAAAGGACTTCAATTCGTGACCACCCCCAAAACGTTGACAAATCCACCCAAAACCTAAAAAAATTGAAATTTTTATATGAAAAACTTCTTTTGCCCATATCTCCTAAACTAAGAATTCTAGAGCGAAAAGGACGATAATTCGTGACCACCCTCAAAAAGTTGAAAAATCCACCCAAAACCTTAAAAAATTGAAATTTTTATATGAACAACTTCTTTTGCCCATATCTCCTAAACTAAGCGCCCTAGAGCGAAAAGGACTTCAATTCGTGACCACACCCACAAAGTTGAAAAATCCACCCAAAACCTAAAAAAATTGAAATTTTTATATGAAAAACTTCTTTTGCCCATATCTCCTAAACTAAGCGTCCTAGAGCGAAAAGGACTTCAATTCGTGATCACCCCCAAAAAGTTAAAAATCCACCCAAAACCTAAAAAAATTGAAATTTTTATATGAAAAACTTCTTATGCCCATATCTCCTAAACTAAGCGTCCTAGAGCGAAAAGGACGATAATTCGTGACCACCCCCAAAAAGTTTAAAAATCCACCCAAAACCTTAATAAATTGAAAAATGTATATGAAAAACTTCTTTTGCCCATATCTCCTAAAATAAGCGTCCTAGAGCGAAAGGGACGATAATTCGTGACCACCCCCAAAAAGTTGAAAAATCCACCCAAAACCTAAAAAAATTGAAATTTTTATATGAAAAACTTCTTTTGCCCATATCTCCTAAACTAAGCGTCCTAGAGCGAAAAGGACTTCAATTCGTGACCATCCCCAAAAAGTTGAAAAATCCACCCAAAACCTTAAAAAATTGAAATTTTTATATGAAAAACTTCTTTTGCCCATATCTCCTAAACTAAGCATCCTAGAGCGAAAAGGACGATAATTCGTGACCACCCCCAAAAAGTTGAAAAATCCACCCAAAACCTTAAAAAATTGAAATTTTTGTATGAAAAACTTCTTTTGTTCATATCTCCTAAACTAAGCGTCCTAGAGCGAAAAGGACGATAATTCGTGACCACCCCCAAAAAGTTGAAAAATCCACCCAAAACCTAAAAAAAAATTAAATTTTTATATGAAAAACTTCTTTTGCCCATATCTCCTAAACTAAGCGTCCTAGAGCGAAAAGGACTTCAATTCGTGACCACCCCCAAAAAGTTGAAAAATCCACCCAAAACCTTAAAAAATTTAAATTTTTATATGAAAAACTTCTTTTGCCCATATCTCCTAAACTAAGCGTCCTAGAGCGAAAAGGACTTCAATTCGTGACCACCCCCAAAACGTTGACAAATCCACCCAAAACCTAAAAAAATTGAAATTTTTATATGAAAAACTTCTTTTGCCCATATCTCCTAAACTAAGAATTCTAGAGCGAAAAGGACGATAATTCGTGACCACCCTCAAAAAGTTGAAAAATCCACCCAAAACCTTAAAAAATTGAAATTTTTATATGAACAACTTCTTTTGCCCATATCTCCTAAACTAAGCGCCCTAGAGCGAAAAGGACTTCAATTCGTGACCACACCCACAAAGTTGAAAAATCCACCCAAAACCTAAAAAAATTGAAATTTTTATATGAAAAACTTCTTTTGCCCATATCTCCTAAACTAAGCGTCCTAGAGCGAAAAGGACTTCAATTCGTGATCACCCCCAAAAAGTTAAAAATCCACCCAAAACCTAAAAAAATTGAAATTTTTATATGAAAAACTTCTTATGCCCATATCTCCTAAACTAAGCGTCCTAGAGCGAAAAGGACGATAATTCGTGACCACCCCCAAAAAGTTTAAAAATCCACCCAAAACCTTAATAAATTGAAAAATGTATATGAAAAACTTCTTTTGCCCATATCTCCTAAAATAAGCGTCCTAGAGCGAAAGGGACGATAATTCGTGACCACCCCCAAAAAGTTTAAAAATCCACCCAAAACCTTAAAAAATTGAAATTTTTATATGAAAAACTTCTTTTGCCCATATCTCCTAAACTAAGCGTCCTAGAGCGAAAAGGACTTCAATTCGTGACCACCCCCAAAAAGTTGAAAAATCCACCCAAAACCTAAAAAAATTGAAATTTTTATATGAAAAACTTTTTTTGCCCATATCTCCTAAACTAAGCGTCCTAGAGCGAAAAGGACTTCAAAGGACTTCAATTCGTGACCACCCCCAAAAAGTTGAAGAATCCACCCAAAACCTAAAAAAATTTAAATTTTTATATGAAAAACTTCTTTTGCCCATATCTCCTAAACTAAGCGTCCTAGAGCGAAAAGGACTTCAATTCGTGACCACCCCCAAAAAGTTGAAAAATCCACCCAAAACATAAAAAAATTGAAATTTTTATATGAAAAACTTCTTTTGCCCATATCTCCTAAACTAAGCGTCCTAGAGCGAAAAGGACGATAATTCGTGACCACCCCCAAAAAGTTTAAAAATCCACCCAAAACCTTAAAAATTGAAATTTTTATATGAAAAACTTCTTTTGCCCATATCTCCTAAACTAAGCGTCCTAGAGCGAAAAGGACGATAATTCGTGACCACCCCCAAAAAGTTGAAAAATCCACCCAAAACCTAAAAAAATTGAAATTTTTATATGAAAAACTTCTTTTGTCCATATCTCCTAAACTAAGCGTCCTAGAGCGAAAATGACGATAATTCGTGACCACCCCCAAAAAGTTTAAAAATCCACCAAAACCTTAAAAAAATGAAATTTTTATATGAAAAACTTCTTTTGCCCATATCTCCTAAACTAAGCGTCCTAGAGCGAAAAGGACGATAATTCGTGACCACCCCCAAAAAGTTGAAAAATCCACCCAAAACCTAAAAAAATTGAAATTTTTATATGAAAAACTTCTTTTGTCCATATCTCCTAAACTAAGCGTCCTAGAGCGAAAAGGACGATAATTCGTGACCACCCCCAAAAAGTTTAAAAATCCACCCAAAACCTTAAAAATTGAAATTTTTATATGAAAAACTTCTTTTGCCCATATCTCCTAAACTAAGCGTCCTAGAACGAAAAGGACTTCAATTCGTGACCACCCCCAAAAAGTTGAAAAATCCACCAAAAACCTAAAAAAATTGAAATTTTTATATGAAAAACTTCTTTTGCCCATATCTCCTAAACTAAGCGTCCTAGAGCGAAAAGGACTTCAATTCGTGACCACCCCAAAAAGTTGAAAAATCCACCCAAAACCTAAAAAAATTGAAATTTTTATATGAAAAACTTCTTTTGCCCATATCTCCTAAACTAAGCATCCTAGAGCGAAAAGGACGATAATTCGTGACCACCCCCCAAAAAGTTGAAAAATCCACCCAAAACCTTAAAAAATTGAAATTTTTATATGAAAAACTTCTTTTGCCCATATCTCCTAAACTAAGCGTCCTAGAGCGAAAAGGACTTCAATTCGTGACCATCCCCAAAAAGTTGGAAAATCCACCCAAAACCTTAAAAAATTTCAATTTTTATATGAAAAACTTCTTTTGCCCATATCTCCTAAACTAAGCGCCCTAGAGCGAAAAGGACGATAATTCGTGACCACCCCAAAAAGTTGAAAAATCCACCCAAAACCTAAAAAAATTTAAATTTTTATATGAAAAACTTCTTTTGCCCATATCTCCTAAACTAAGCATCCTAGAGCGAAAAGGACGATAATTCGTGACACCCCCAAAAAGTTGAAAAATCCACCCAAAAAATAAAAAATCTAAATTTTTATATGAAGAACTTCTTTTGCCCATATCTTCTAAACTAAGCGTCCTAGAGCGAAAAGGACTTCAATTCATGACCATCCCCAAAAAGTTGAAAAATCCACCCAAAACCTTAAAAAATTGAAATTTTTATATGAAAAACTTCTTTTGCCCATATCTTCTAAACTAAGCGTCCTAGAGCGAAAAGGACGATAATTCGTGACCACCCCCAAAAAGTTGAAAAATCCACCCAAAACCTTAAAAATTTAAATTTTTATATGAAAAACTTCTTTTGCCCATATCTCCTAAACTAAGCGTCCTAGAGCGAAAAGGACGATAATTCGTGACCACCCCCAAAAGTTGAAAAATCCACCCAAAACCTAAAAAAATTGAAATTTTTATATGAAAAACTTCTTTTGTCCATATCTCCTAAACTAAGCGTCCTAGAGCGAAAAGGATGATAATTCGTGACCACCCCCAAAAAGTTGAAAAATCCACCCAAAACCTAAAAAAATTGAAATTTTTATATGAAAAACTTCTTTTGCCCATATCTCCTAAACTAAGCGTCCTAGAGCGAAAAGGACGATAATTCGTGACCACCCCCAAAAAGTTGAAAAATCCACCCAAAACCTAAAAAAATTTAAATTTTTGTATGAAAAACTTCTTTTGCCCATATCTCCTAAACTAAGCATCCTAGAGCGAAAGGGACGATAATTCGTGACCACCCCCAAAAAGTTGCAAAATCCACCCAAAAATAAAAAAATCGAAATTTTTATATGAAAAACTTCTTTTGCCCATATCTCCTAAACTAAGCGTCCTAGAGCGAAAAGGACGATAATTCGTGACCACCCCCAAAAAGTTGAAAAATCCACCCAAAACCTAAAAAAATTTAAATATCTATATGAAAAACTTCTTTTGCCCATATCTCCTAAACTAAGAATCCTAGAGCGAAAAGGACGATAATTCGTGACCACCCCAAAAAGTTGAAAAATCCACCCAAAACCTTAAAAAATTGAAATTTTTGTATGAAAAACTTCTTTAGTTCATATCTCCTAAACTAAGCGTCCTAGAGCGAAAAGGACGATAATTCGTGACCACCCCCAAAAAGTTGAAAAATCCACCCAAAACCTAAAAAAAATGAAATTTTTATATGAAAAACTTCTTTTGCCCATATCTCCTAAACTAAGCGTCCTAGAGCGAAAAGGACTTCAATTCGTGACCACCCCCAAAAAGTTGAAAAATCCACCCAAAACCTAAAAAAATTGAAATTTTTATATGAAAAACTTCTTTTGTCCATATCTCCTAAACTAAGCGTCCTATAGCGAAAAGGACGATAATTCGTGACCACCCCCAAAAAGTTTAAAAATCCACCCAAAACCTAAAAAAATTGAAATTTTTAAATGAAAAACTTATTTTGCCCATATCTCCTAAACTAAGCGTCCTAGAGCGAAAAGGACTTCAATTCGTGACCACCCCCAAAAAGTTGAAAAATCCACCCAAAACCTTAAAAAATTGAAATTTTTGTATGAAAAACTTCTTTAGTTCATATCTCCTAAACTAAGCGTCCTAGAACGAAAAGGACGATAATTCGTGACCACCCCCAAAAAGTTGAAAAATCCACCCAAAACCTAAAAAAAATGAAATTTTTATATGAAAAACTTCTTTTGCCCATATCTCCTAAACTAAGCGTCCTAGAGCGAAAAGGACTTCAATTCGTGACCACCCCCAAAAAGTTGAAAAATCCACCCAAAACCTTAAAAATTTGAAATTTTTATATGAAAAACTTCTTTGGCCCATATCTCCTAAACTAAGCGTCCTAGAGCGAAAAGGACGATAATTCGTGACCACCCCCAAAAAGTTTAAAAATCCACCCAAAACCTTAAAAAATTGAAATTTTTATATGAAAAACTTCTTTTGCCCATATCTCCTAAACTAAGCGTCCTAGAGCGAAAAGGACGATAATTCGTGACCACCCCCAAAAAGTTTAAAAATCCACCCAAAACCTAAAAAAATTTAAATTTTTATATGAAAAACTTCTTTTGCCCATATCTCCTAAACTAAGCGTCCTAGAGCGAAAAGGACGATAATTCGTGACCACCCCCAAAAAGTTGAAAAATCCACCCAAAACCTTAAAAAATTGAAATTTTTATATGAAAAACTTCTTTTGCCCATATCTCCTAAACTAAGCGTCCTAGAGCGAAAAGGACTTCAATTCGTGACCACCCCCAAAAAGTTGAAAAATCCACCCAAAACCTTAAAAAATTTAAATTTTTATATGAAAAACTTCTTTTGCCCATATCTCCTAAACTAAGCGTCCTAGAGCGAAAAGGACTTCAATTCGTGACCACCTCCAAAAAGTTGAAAAATCCACCCAAAACTTTAAAAAATTGAAATTTTTATATGAAAAACTTCTTTTGCCCATATCTCCTAAACTAAGCGTCCTAGAGCGAAAAGGATGATAATTCGTGACCACGCCCAAAAAGTTGAATAATCCAACCAAAACCTTAAAAAAATGAAATTTTTATATGAAAAACTTCTTTTGCCCATATCTCCTACCTTAAGCGTCCTAGAGCGAAAAGGACGATAATTCGTGACCACCCCCAAAAAGTTGAAAAATCCACCCAAAACCTTAAAAAATTGAAATTTTTATATGAAAAACTTCTTTTGCCCATATCTCCTAAACTAAGCATCCTAGAGCGAAAAGGACGATAATTCGTGACCACCCCCAAAAAGTTGCAAAATCCACCCAAAACTTTAAAAAATTGAAATTTTTATATGAAAAACTTCTTTTGCCCATATCTCCTAGAGCGAAAAGGACTTCAA
This sequence comes from Haematobia irritans, assembly GCF_050003625.1. Lineage (NCBI taxonomy): Eukaryota > Metazoa > Arthropoda > Insecta > Diptera > Muscidae > Haematobia > Haematobia irritans. Next base: position 184,549,004 of record NC_134397.1, on the reverse strand, counting down.
TTCGTGACCACCCCCAAAAAGTTGAAAAATCCACCCAAAACCTAAAAAAATTGAAATTTTTATATGAAAAACTTCTTATGTCCATATCTCCTAAACTAAGCGTCCTAGAGCGAAAAGGACGATAATTCGTGACCACCCCCAAAAAGTTTAAAAATCCACCCAAAACCTTAAAAAATTTAAATTTTTATATGAAAAACTTCTTTTGCCCATATCTCCTAAACTAAGCGTCCTAGAGCGAAAAGGACTTCAATTCGTGACCACCCCAAAAAGTTGAAAAATCCACCCAAAACCTAAAAAAATTGAAGTTTTTATATGAAAAACTTCTTTTGCCCATATCTCCTAAACTAAGCATCCTAGAGCGAAAAGGACGATAATTCGTGACCACCCCCAAAAAGTTGAAAAATCCACCCAAAACCTAAAAAAATTGAAATTTTTATATGAAAAACTTCTTTTGCCCATATCTCCTAAACTAAGCGTCCTAGAGCGAAAAGGACTTCAATTCGTGACCACCCCCAAAAAGTTGAAAAATCCACCCAAAACCTAAAAAAATTTAAATTTTTATATGAAAAACTTCTTTTGCCCATATCTCCTAAACTAAGCATCCTAGAGCGAAAAGGACTTCAATTCGTGATCACCCCCAAAAAGTTGAAAAATCCACCCAAAACCTAAAAAAATTGAAATTTTTATATGAAAAACTTCTTTTGTCCATATCTCCTAAACTAGGCGTCCTAGAGCGAAAAGGACTTCAATTCGTGACCACCCCCAAAAAGTTGAAAAATCCACCCAAAACCTTAAAAAATTTAAATTTTTATATGAAAAACTTCTTTTGCCCATATCTCCTAAACTAAGCGCCCTAGAGCGAAAAGGACGATAATTCGTGACCACCCCCAAAAAGTTGAAAAATCCACCCAAAACCTTAAAAATTGAAATTTTTATATGAAAAACTTCTTTTGCCCATATCTTCTAAACTAAGCGTCCTACAGCGAAAAGGACTTCAATTCGTGACCACCCCCAAAAAGTTGAAAAATCCACCCAAAACCTAAAAAAATTGAAATTTTTATATGAAAAACTTCTTTTGCCCATATCTCCTAAACTAAGCGTCCTAGAGCGAAAAGGACTTCAATTCGTGACCACCCCCAAAAGGTTGAAAAATCCACCCAAAACCTAAAAAAATTGAAATTTTTATATGAAAAACTTCTTTTGTCCATATCTCCTAAACTAAGCGTCCTATAGCGAAAAGGACGATAATTCGTGACCACCCCCAAAATGTTTAAAAATCCACCCAAAACCTAAAAAAATTGAAATTTTTATATGAAAAACTTCTTTTGCCCATATCTCCTAAACTAAGCGTCCTAGAGCGAAAAGGACTTCAATTCGTGACCACCCCCAAAAGGTTGAAAAATCCACCCAAAACCTAAAAAAATTGAAATTTTTATATGAAAAACTTCTTTTGTCCATATCTCCTAAACTAAGCGTCCTATAGCGAAAAGGACGATAATTCGTGACCACCCCCAAAAAGTTTAAAAATCCACCCAAAACCTAAAAAATTGAAATTTTTATATGAAAAACTTCTTTTGCCCATATCTCCTAAACTAAGCGTCCTAGAGCGAAAAGGACGATAATTCGTGACCACCCCCAAAAAAGTTGAAAAATCCACCAAAAACCTAAAAAAATTGAAATTTTTATATGAAAAACTTCTTTTGCCCATATCTCCTAAACTAAGCGTCCTAGAGCGAAAAGGACGATAATTCGTGACCAAAGTTGAAAAATCCACCCAAAACCTTAAAAAATTGAAATTTTTATATGAAAAACTTCTTTTGCCCATATCTCCTAAACTAAGCGTCCTAGAGCGAAAAGGACTTCAATTCGTGACCACCCCCAAAAAGTTGAAAAATCCACCCAAAACCTTAAAAAATTTAAATTTTTATATGAAAAACATCTTTTGCCCATATCTCCTAAACTAAGCGTCCTAGAGCGAAAAGGACTTCAATTCGTGACCACCCCCAAAAAGTTGAAAAATCCACCCAAAACTTTAAAAAATTGAAATTTTTATATGAAAAACTTCTTTTGCCCATATCTCCTAAACTAAGCGTCCTAGAGCGAAAAGGACGATAATTCGTGACCACGCCCAAAAAGTTGAATAATCCAACCAAAACCTTAAAAAAATGAAATTTTATATGAAAAACTTCTTTTTATATGAAAAACTTCTTTTGCCCATATCTCCTAAACTAAGCGTCCTAGAGCGAAAAGGACTTCAATTCGTGATCACCCCCAAAAAGTTGAAAAATCCACCCAAAACCTAAAAAAATTGAAATTTTTATATGAAAAACTTCTTTTGTCCATATCTCCTAAACTAGGCGTCCTAGAGCGAAAAGGACTTCAATTCGTGACCACCCCCAAAAAGTTGAAAAATCCACCCAAAACCTTAAAAAATTTAAATTTTTATATGAAAAACTTCTTTTGCCCATATCTCCTAAACTAAGCGCCCTAGAGCGAAAAGGACGATAATTCGTGACCACCCCCAAAAAGTTGAAAAATCCACCCAAAACCTTAAAAATTGAAATTTTTATATGAAAAACTTCTTTTGCCCATATCTTCTAAACTGAGCGTCCTAGAGCGAAAAGGACTTCAATTCGTGACCACCCCAAAAAGTTGAAAAATCCACCCAAAACCTAAAAAAATTGAAATTTTTATATGAAAAACTTCTTTTGCCCATATCTCCTAAACTAAGCGTCCTAGAGCGAAAAGGACTTCAATTCGTGACCACCCCCAAAAGGTTGAAAAATCCACCCAAAACCTAAAAAAATTGAAATTTTTATATGAAAAACTTCTTTTGTCCATATCTCCTAAACTAAGCGTCCTATAGCGAAAAGGACGATAATTCGTGACCACCCCCAAAAAGTTTAAAAATCCAAACTTATTTTGCCCATATCTCCTAAACTAAGCGTCCTAGAGCGAAAAGGACTTCAATTCGTGACCACCCCCAAAAAGTTGAAAAATCCACCCAAAACCTAAAAAAATTGAAATTTTTATATGAAAAACTTCTTTTGTCCATATCTCCTAAACTAAGCGTCCTATAGCGAAAAGGACGATAATTCGTGACCACCCCCAAAAAGTTTAAAAATCCACCCAAAACCTAAAAAAATTGAAATTTTTATATGAAAAACTTATTTTGCCCATATCTCCTAAACTAAGCGTCCTAGAGCGAAAAGGACGATAATTCGTGACCACCCCCAAAAAAGTTGAAAAATCCACCCAAAACCTAAAAAAATTGAAATTTTTATATGAAAAACTTCTTTTGCCCATATCTCCTAAACTAAGCGTCCTAGAGCGAAAAGGACGATAATTCGTGACCACCCCCAAAAAGTTGAAAAATCCACCCAAAACCTTAAAAAATTGAAATTTTTATATGAAAAACTTCTTTTGCCCATATCTCCTAAACTAAGCGTCCTAGAGCGAAAAGGACTTCAATTCGTGACCACCCCCAAAAAGTAGAAAAATCCACCCAAAACCTTAAAAAATTTAAATTTTTATATGAAAAACATCTTTTGCCCATATCTCCTAAACTAAGCGTCCTAGAGCGAAAAGGACTTCAATTCGTGACCACCCCCAAAAAGTTGAAAAATCCACCCAAAACTTTAAAAAATTGAAATTTTTATATGAAAAACTTCTTTTGCCCATATCTCCTAAACTAAGCGTCCTAGAGCGAAAAGGACGATAATTCGTGACCACGCCCAAAAAGTTGAATAATCCAACCAAAACCTTAAAAAAATGAAATTTTATATGAAAAACTTCTTTTTATATGAAAAACTTCTTTTGCCCATATCTCCTAAACTAAGCGTCCTAGAGCGAAAAGGACTTCAATTCGTGATCACCCCCAAAAAGTTGAAAAATCCACCCAAAACCTAAAAAAATTGAAATTTTTATATGAAAAACTTCTTTTGTCCATATCTCCTAAACTAGGCGTCCTAGAGCGAAAAGGACTTCAATTCGTGACCACCCCCAAAAAGTTGAAAAATCCACCCAAAACCTTAAAAAATTTAAATTTTTATATGAAAAACTTCTTTTGCCCATATCTCCTAAACTAAGCGCCCTAGAGCGAAAAGGACGATAATTCGTGACCACCCCCAAAAAGTTGAAAAATCCACCCAAAACCTTAAAAATTGAAATTTTTATATGAAAAACTTCTTTTGCCCATATCTTCTAAACTAAGCGTCCTAGAGCGAAAAGGACTTCAATTCGTGACCACCCCCAAAAAGTTGAAAAATCCACCCAAAACCTAAAAAAATTGAAATTTTTATATGAAAAACTTCTCTTGCCCATATCTCCTAAACTAAGCGTCCTAGAGCGAAAAGGACGATAATTCGTGACCACCCCCAAAAAGTTGAAAAATCCACCCAAAACCTTAAAAAATTGAAATTTTTATATGAAAAACTTCTTTTGCCCATATCTCCTAAACTAAGCATCCTAGAGCGAAAAGGACGATAATTCGTGACCACCCCCAAAAAGATGCAAAATCCACCCAAAACCTTAAAAAATTGAAATTTTTATATGAAAAACTTCTTTTGCCCATATCTCCTAGAGCGAAAAGGACTTCAATTCGTGACCACCCCCAAAAAGTTGAAAAATCCACCCAAAACCTAAAAAAATTGAAATTTTTATATGAAAAACTTCTTATGTCCATATCTCCTAAACTAAGCGTCCTAGAGCGAAAAGGACGATAATTCGTGACCACCCCCAAAAATTTGAAAAATCCACCCAAAACTTTAAAAAATTTAAATTTTTATATGAAAAACTTCTTTTGCCCATATCTCCTAAACTAAGAATTCTAGAGCGAAAAGGACGATAATTCGTGACCACCCCAAAAAGTTGAAAAATCCACCCAAAACCTAAAAAAATTGAAGTTTTTATATGAAAAACTTCTTTTGCCCATATCTCCTAAACTAAGCGTCCTAGAGCGAAAAGGACGATAATTCGTGACCACCCCCAAAAAGTTGAAAAATCCACCCAAAACCTAAAAGAATTGAAATTTTTATATGAAAAACTTCTTTTGCCCATATCTCCTAAACTAAGCGTCCTAGAGCGAAAAGGACTTCAATTCGTGACCACCCCCAAAAAGTTGAAAAATCCACCCAAAACCTAAAAAAATTTAAATTTTTATATGAAAAACTTCTTTTGCCCATATCTCCTAAACTAAGCATCCTAGAGCGAAAAGGACGATAATTCGTGACCACCCCCAAAAAGTTGAAAAATCCACACATAAAATAAAATAAATCTAAATTTTTATATGAAAAACTTCTTTTGCCCATATCTCCTAAACTAAGCGTCCTAGAGCGAAAAGGACTTCAATTCGTGACCATCCCCAAAAAGTTGGAAAATCCACCCAAAACCTTAAAAAATTTAAATTTTTATATGAAAAACTTCTTTTGCCCATATCTCCTAAACTAAGCGCCCTAGAGCGAAAAGGACGATAATTCGTGACCACCCCCAAAAAGTTGAAAAATCCACCCAAAACCTAAAAAATTGAAATTTTTATATGAAAAACTTCTTTTGCCCATATCTTCTAAACTAAGCGTCCTAGAGCGAAAAGGACTTCAATTCGTGACCACCCCCAAAAAGTTGAAAAATCCACCCAAAACCTAAAAAAATTGAAATTTTTATATGAAAAACTTCTTTTGCCCATATCTCCTAAACTAAGCGTCCTAGAGCGAAAAGGACGATAATTCGTGACCACCCCCAAAAAGTTGAAAAATCCACCCAAAACCTAAAAAATTTTAAATTTTTATATGAAAAACTTCTTTTGCCCATATCTCCTAAACTAAGCGTCCTAGAGCGAAAAGGACTTCAATTCGTGACCACCCCCAAAAGGTTGAAAAATCCACCCAAAACCTAAAAAAATTGAAATTTTTATATGAAAAACTTCTTTTGTCCATATCTCCTAAACTAAGCGTCATATAGCGAAAAGGACGATAATTCGTGACCACCCCCAAAAAGTTTAAAAATCCACCCAAAACCTAAAAAAATTGAAATTTTTATATGAAAAACTTCTTTTGCCCATATCTCCTAAACTAAGCGTCCTAGAGCGAAAAGGACGATAATTCGTGACCACCCCCAAAAAAGTTGAAAAATCCACCCAAAACCTAAAAAAATTGAAATTTTTATATGAAAAACTTCTTTTGCCCATATCTCCTAAACTAAGCGTCCTAGAGCGAAAAGGACGATAATTCGTGACCACCCCCAAAAAGTTGAAAAATCCACCCAAAACCTTAAAAAATTGAAATTTTTATATGAAAAACTTCTTTTGCCCATATCTCCTAAACTAAGCGTCCTAGAGCGAAAAGGACTTCAATTCGTGACCACCCCCAAAAAGTTGAAAAATCCACCCAAAACCTTAAAAAATTTAAATTTTTATATGAAAAACATCTTTTGCCCATATCTCCTAAACTAAGCGTCCTAGAGCGAAAAGGACTTCAATTCGTGACCACCCCCAAAAAGTTGAAAAATCCACCCAAAACTTTAAAAAATTGAAATTTTTATATGAAAAACTTCTTTTGCCCATATCTACTAAACTAAGCGTCCTAGAGCGAAAAGGACGATAATTCGTGACCACGCCCAAAAAGTTGAATAATCCAACCAAAACCTTAAAAAAATGAAATTTTATATGAAAAACTTCTTTTTATATGAAAAACTTCTTTTGCCCATATCTCCTAAACTAAGCGTCCTAGAGCGAAAAGGACTTCAATTCGTGACCACCCCCAAAAAGTTGAAAAATCCACCCAAAACCTTAAAAAATTTAAATTTTTATATGAAAAACTTCTTTTGCCCATATCTCCTAAACTAAGCGTCCTAGAGCGAAAAGGACTTCAATTCGTGACCACCCCCAAAAAGGTGAAAAATCCACCCAAAACTTTAAAAAATTGAAATTTTTATATGAAAAACTTCTTTTGCCCATATCTCCTAAACTAAGCGTCCTAGAGCGAAAAGGACGATAATTCGTGACCACCCCCAAAAAGTTGAAAAATCCACCCAAAACCTTAAAAAATTGAAATTTTTATATGAAAACTTCTTTTGCCCATATCTCCTAAACTAAGCGTCCTAGAGCGAAAAGGACTTCAATTCGTGACCACCCCCAAAAAGTTGACAAATCCACCCAAAACCTAAAAAAATTGAAATTTTTATATGAAAAACTTCTTTTGCCCATATCTCCTAAACTAAGCGTCCTAGAGCGAAAAGGACTTCAATTCGTGACCACCCCCAAAATGTTGAAAAATCCACCCAAAACCTAAAAAAATTGAAATTTTTATATGAAAAACTTCTTTTGTCCATATCTCCTAAACTAAGCGTCCTAGAGCGAAAAGGACGATAATTCGTGACCACCCCCAAAAAGTTTAAAAATCCACCCAAAACCTTAAAAAATTGTAATTTTTATATGAAAAACTTCTTTTGCCCATATCTCCTAAACTAAGCGTCCTAGAGCGAAAAGGACGATAATTCGTGACCACCCCCAAAAAGTTGAAAAATCCACCCAAAACCTAAAAAAATTGAAATTTTTATATGAAAAACTTCTTTTACCCATATCTCCTAAACTAAGCGTCCTAGAGCGAAAAGGACTTCAATTCGTGACCACCCCCAAAAAGTTGAAAAATCCACCCAAAACCTAAAAAAAATTAAATTTTTATATGAAAAACTTCTTTTGCTCCTAAACTAAGCGTCCTAGAGCGAAAAGGACGATAATTCGTGACCACCGACAAAATGTTGAAAAATCCATCCAAAACCTTAAAAAATTGAAATTTTTATATGAAAAACCTCTTTTGCCCATATCTCCTAAACTAAGCGTCCTAGAGCGAAAAGGACTTCAATTCGTGACCACCCCCAAAAAGTTGAAAAATCCACCCAAAACCTAAAAAAATTGAAATTTTTATATGAAAAACTTCTTTTGCCCATATCTCCTAAACTAAGCATCCTAGAGCGAAAAGGACGATAATTCGTGACCACCCCCAAAAAGTTGAAAAATCCACCCAAAACCTTAAAAAATTGAAATTTTTATATGAAAAACTTCTTTTGCCCATATCTCCTAAACTAAGCGTCCTAGAGCGAAAAGGACTTCAATTCGTGACCACCCCCAAAAAGTTGAAAAATCCACCCAAAACCTTAAAAAATTGAAATTTTTATATGAAAAACTTCTTTTGTCCATATCTCCTAAACTAAGCGTCCTAGAGCGAAAAGGACGATAATTCGTGACCACCCCCAAAAAGTTTAAAAATCCACCCAAAACCTTAAAAAATTGTAATTTTTATATGAAAAACTTCTTTTGCCCATATCTCCTAAACTAAGCGTCCTAGAGCGAAAAGGACGATAATTCGTGACCACCCCCAAAAAGTTGAAAAATCCACCCAAAACCTAAAAAAATTGAAATTTTTATATGAAAAACTTCTTTTGCCCATATCTCCTAAACTAAGCGTCCTAGAGCGAAAAGGACTTCAATTCGTGACCACCCCCAAAAAGTTGAAAAATCCACCCAAAACCTTAAAAAATTGAAATTTTTATATGAAAAACTTCTTTTGTCCATATCTCCTAAACTAAGCGTCCTAGAGCGAAAAGGACGATAATTCGTGACCACCCCCAAAAAGTTTAAAAATCCACCCAAAACCTTAAAAAATTGTAATTTTTATATGAAAAACTTCTTTTGCCCATATCTCCTAAACTAAGCGTCCTAGAGCGAAAAGGACTTCAATTCGTGACCACCCCCAAAAAGTTGAAAAATCCACCCAAAACCTTAAAAAATTTAAATTTTTATATGAAAAACTTCTTTTGCCCATATCTCCTAAACTAAGCGTCCTAGAGCGAAAAGGACTTCAATTCGTGACCACCCCCAAAAAGTTGAAAAATCCACCCAAAACTTTAAAAAATTGAAATTTTTATATGAAAAACTTCTTTTGCCCATATCTCCTAAACTAAGCGTCCTAGAGCGAAAAGGACGATAATTCGTGACCACGCCCAAAAAGTTGAATAATCCAACCAAAAGCTTAAAAAAATGAAATTTTTATATGAAAAACTTCTTTTGCCAATATCTCCTAAACTAAGCGTCCTAGAGCGAAAAGGACTTCAATTCGTGACCACCCCCAAAAAGTTGAAAAATCCACCCAAAACCAAAAAAAAATTGAAATTTTTATATGAAAAACTTCTTTTGCCCATATCTCCTAAACTAAGCGTCCTAGAGCGAAAAGGACTTCAATTCGTGACCACCCCCAAAAAGTTGAAAAATCCACCCAAAACCTAAAAAAATTGAAATTTTTATATGAAAAACTTCTTTTGCCTATATCTCCTAAACTAAGCGTCATAGAGCGAAAAGGACTTCAATTCGTGACCACCCCCAAAAAGTTGAAAAATCCACCCAAAACCTAAAAAAATGAAATTTTTATATGAAAAACTTCTTTTGCCCATATCTCCTAAACTAACCGTCCTAGAGCGAAAAGGACTTCAATTCGTGACCACCCCCAAAAAGGTGAAAAATCCACCCAAAACTTTAAAAAATTGAAATTTTTATATGAAAAACTTCTTTTGCCCATATCTCCTAAACTAAGCGTCCTAGAGCGAAAAGAACGATAATTCGTGACCACCCCCAAAAAGTTGAAAAATCCACCCAAAACCTTAAAAAATTGAAATTTTTATATGAAAAACTTCTTTTGCCCATATCTCCTATACTAAGCGTCCTAGAGCGAAAAGGACGATAATTCGTGACCACGCCCAAAAAGTTGAATAATCCAACCAAAAGCTTAAAAAAATGAAATTTTTATATGAAAAACTTCTTTTGCCAATATCTCCTAAACTAAGCGTCCTAGAGCGAAAAGGACTTCAATTCGTGACCACCCCCAAAAAGTTGAAAAATCCACCCAAAACCTAAAAAAATTGAAATTTTTATATGAAAAACTTCTTTTGCCCATATCTCCTAAACTAAGCGTCCTAGAGCGAAAAGGACTTCAATTCGTGACCACCCCCAAAAAGTTGAAAAATCCACCCAAAACCTAAAAAAATTGAAATTTTTATATGAAAAACTTCTTTTGCCCATATCTCCTAAACTAAGCGTCCTAGAGCGAAAAGGACTTCAATTCGTGACCACCCCCAAAAAGTTGAAAAATCCACCCAAAACCTAAAAAAATGAAATTTTTATATGAAAAACTTCTTTTGCCCATATCTCCTAAACTAACCGTCCTAGAGCGAAAAGGACTTCAATTCGTGACCACCCCCAAAAAGGTGAAAAATCCACCCAAAACTTTAAAAAATTGAAATTTTTATATGAAAAACTTCTTTTGCCCATATCTCCTAAACTAAGCGTCCTAGAGCGAAAAGAACGATAATTCGTGACCACCCCCAAAAAGTTGAAAAATCCACCCAAAACCTTAAAAAATTGAAATTTTTATATGAAAAACTTCTTTTGCCCATATCTCCTAAACTAAGCGTCCTAGAGCGAAAAGGACTTCAATTCGTGACCACCCCCAAAAAGTTGAAAAATCCACCCAAAACCTAAAAAAATTGAAATTTTTATATGAAAAACTTCTTTTGCCCATATCTCCTAAACTAAGCGTCCTAGAGCGAAAAGGACGATAATTCGTGACCACCCCCAAAAAGTTGAAAAATCCACCCAAAACCTTAAAAAATTGAAATTTTTATATGAAAAACTTCTTTTGCCCATATCTCCTAAACTAAGCGTCCTAGAGCGAAAAGGACTTCCATTCGTGACCACCCCCAAAAAGTTGAAAAATCCACCCAAAACCTAAAAAAATTGAAATATTTATATGAAAAACTTCTTTTGCCCATATCTCCTAAACTAAGCGTCCTAGAGCGAAAAGACTTCAATTCGTGACCACCCCCAAAAAGTTGAAAAATCCACCCAAAACCTAAAAAAATTTAAATTTTTATATGAAAAACTTCTTTTGCCCATATCTCCTAAACTAAGCGTCCTAGAGCGAAAGGACTTCAATTCGTGACCACCCCCAAAAAGTTGAAAAATCCACCCAAAACCTAAAAAAATTGAAATTTTTATATGAAAAACTTCTTTTGCCCATATCTCCTAAACTAAGCGTCCTAGAGCGAAAAGGACTTCAATTCGTGACCACCCCCAAAAAGTTGAAAAATCCACCCAAAACCTAAAAAAATTGAAATTTTTATATGAAAAACTTCTTTTGCCCATATCTCCTAAACTAAGCGTCCTAGAGCGAAAAGGACTTCAATTCGTGACCACCCCCAAAAAGTTGAAAAATCCACCCAAAACCTAAAAAAATTTAAATTTTTATATGAAAAACTTCTTTTGCCCATATCTCCTAAACTAAGCGTCCTAGAGCGAAAAGGACATCAATTCGTGACCACCCCCAAAAAGTTGAAAAATCCACCCAAAACCTTAAAAAATTGAAATTTTTATATGAAAAACTTCTTTTGCCCATATCTCCTAAACTAAGCGTCCTAGAGCGAAAAGGACTTCAATTCGTGACCACCCCCAAAAAGTTGAAAAATCCACCCAAAACCTAAAAAAATTGAAATTTTTATATGAAAAACTTCTTTTGCTCATATCTCCTAAACTAAGAATCCTAGAGCGAAAAGGACGATAATTCGTGACCACCCCCAAAAAGTTGAAAAATCCACCCAAAACCTAAAAAAAATGAAATTTTTATATGACAAACTTCTTTTGCCCATATCTCCTAAACTAAGCGTCCTAGAGCGAAAAGGACTTCAATTCGTGACCACCCCCAAAAAGTTGAAAAATCCACCCAAAACCTAAAAAAAATGAAATTTTTATATGAAAAACTTCTTTTGCCCATATCTCCTTAAATATGCGTCCTAGAGCGAAAAGGACTTTAATTCGTGACCACCACCAAAAAGTAGAAAAATCCATCAAAAACCTAAAAAAATTGAAATTTTTATATGAAACACTTCTTTTGCCCATATCTCCTAAACTAAGCGTCCTAGAGCGAAAAGGACTTCAATTCGTGACCACCCCCAAAAAGTTGAAAAATCCACCCAAAACCTAAAAAAATTGAAATTTTTATATGAAAAACTTCTTTTGCCCATATCTCCTAAACTAAGCGTCCTAGAGCGAAAAGGACGATAATTCGTGACCACCCCCAAAAAGTTGAAAAATCCACCCAAAACCTAAAAAAATTGAAATTTTTATATGAAAAACTTCTTTTGCCCATATCTCCTAAACTAAGCATCCTAGAGCGAAAAGGACGATAATTCGTGACCACCCCCAAAAAGTTGAAAAATCCACCCAAAACCTTAAAAAATTGAAATTTTTATATGAAAAACTTCTTTTGCCCATATCTCCTAAACTAAGCGTCCTAGAGCGAAAAGGACTTCAATTCGTGACCACCCCCAAAAAGTTGAAAAATCCACCCAAAACCTAAAAAAATTGAAATTTTTATATGAAAAGCTTCTTTTGCCCATATCTCCTAAACTAAGCGTCCTAGAGCGAAAAGGACTTCAATTCGTGACCACCCCCAAAAAGTTGAAAAATCCACCCAAAACCTAAAAAAATTTTAATTTTTATATGAAAAACTTCTTTTGCCCATATCTCCTAAACTAAGCGTCCTAGAGCGAAAAGGACGATAATTCGTGACCACCCCCAAAAAGTTGAAAAATCCACCCAAAACCTAAAAAAATTTAAATTTTTATATGAAAAACTTCTTTTGCCCATATCTCCTAAACTAAGCATCCTAGAGCGAAAAGGACGATAATTCGTGACCACCCCCAAAAAGTTGAAAAATCCACCCAAAACCTAAAAAAATTTTAATTTTTATATGAAAAACTTCTTTTGCCCATATCTCCTAAACTAAGCGTCCTAGAGCGAAAAGGACGATAATTCGTGACCACCCCCAAAAAGTTGAAAAATCCACCCAAAACCTTAAAAAATTTAAATTTTTATATGAAAAACTTCTTTTGCCCATATCTCCTAAACTAAGCTTCCTAGAGCGAAAAGGACGATAATTCGTGACCACCCCCAAAAAGTTGAAAAATCCACCCAAAACCTAAAAAAATTGAAATTTTTATATGAAAAACTTCTTTTGCCCATATCTCCTAAACTAAGCGCCCTAGAGCGAAAAGGACGATAATTCGTGACCACCCCCAAAAAGTTGAAAAATCCACCCAAAAAATAAAAAAAATCTAAATTTTTAATGAAAAACTTCTTTTGCCCATATCTCCTAAACTAAGCATCCTAGAGCGAAAAGGACGATAATTCGTGACCACCCCCAAAAAGTTGAAAAATCCACCCAAAACCTTAAAAAATTGAAATTTTTATATGAAAAACTTCTTTTGCCCATATCTCCTAAACTAAGCGTCCTAGAGCGAAAAGGACTTCAATTCGTGACCACCCCCAAAAAGTTGAAAAATCCACCCAAAACCTAAAAAAATTGAAATTTTTATATGAAAAACTTCTTTTGCCCATATCTCCTAAACTAAGCATCCTAGAGCGAAAAGGACGATAATTCGTGACCACCCCCAAAAAGTTGAAAAATCCACCCAAAACCTAAAAAAAATTAAATTTTTATATGAAAAACTTCTTTTGCCCATATCTCCTAAACTAAGCGTCCTAGAGCGAAAAGGACGATAATTCGTGACCACCCCCAAAAAGTTGAAAAATCCATCCAAAACCTTAAAAAATTTAAATTTTTATATGAAAAATTTCTTTTGCCCATATCTCCTAAACTAAGCGTCCTAAAGCGCAAAGGACGATAATTCGTGACCACCCAAAACCTAAAAAAAATTGAAATTTTTATATGAAAAACTTCTTTTGCCCATATCTCCTAAACTAAGCGTCCTAGAGCGAAAAGGACTTCAATTCGTGAAAAATCCACCCAAAACCTAAAAAAAATTTAATTTTTATATGAAAAACTTCTTTTGCCCATATCTCCTAAACTAAGCGTCCTAGAGCGAAAAGGACGATAATTCGTGACCACCCCCAAAAAGTTGAAAAATCCACCCAAAACCTAAAAAAATTGAAATTTTTATATGAAAAACTTCTTTTGCCCATATCTCCTAAACTAAGCGCCCTAGAGCGAAAAGGACGATAATTCGTGACCACCCCCAAAAAGTTGAAAAATCCACCCAAAACCTTAAAAAATTGAAATTTTTATATGAAAAACTTCTTTTGCCCATATCTCCTAAACTAAGCGTCCTAGAGCGAAAAGGACTTCAATTCGTGACCACCCCCAAAAAGTTGAAAAATCCACCCAAAACCTAAAAAAATTAAAATTTTTATATGAAAAACTTCTTTTGCCCATATCTCCTAAACTAAGCGTCCTAGAGCGAAAAGGACTTCAATTCGTGACCACCCCCAAAAAGTTGAAAAATCCACCCAAAACCTAAAAAAATTGAAATTTTTATATGAAAAACTTCTTTTGCCCATATCTCCTAAACTAAGCGTCCTAGAGCGAAAAGGACTTCAATTCGTGACCACCCCCAAAAAGTTGAAAAATCCACCCAAAACCTAAAAAAATTGAAATTTTTATATGAAAAACTTCTTTTGCCCATATCTCCTAAACTAAGCGTCCTAGAGCGAAAAGGACTTCAATTCGTGACCACCCCCAAAAAGTTGAAAAATCCACCCAAAACCTAAAAAAATGAAATTTTTATATGAAAAACTTCTTTTGCCCATATCTCCTAAACTAACCGTCCTAGAGCGAAAAGGACTTCAATTCGTGACCACCCCCAAAAAGTTGAAAAATCCGCCCAAAACCTAAAAAAATTGAAATTTTTATATGAAAAACTTCTTTTGCCCATATCTCCTAAACTAAGCGTCCTAGAGCGAAAAGGACTTCAATTCGTGACCACCCCCAAAAAGTTGAAAAATCCACCCAAAACCTAAAAAAATTTAAATTTTTATATGAAAAACTTCTTTTGCCCATATCTCCTAAACTAAGCGTCCTAGAGCGAAAAGGACATCAATTCGTGACCACCCCCAAAAAGTTGAAAAATCCACCCAAAACCTAAAAAAATTGAAATATTTATATGAAAAACTTCTTTTGCCCATATCTCCTAAACTAAGCGTCCTAGAGCGAAAAGGACTTCAATTCCTTTTCGTGACCACCCCCAAAAAGTTGAAAAATCCACCCAAAACCTAAAAAAATTGAAATTTTTATATGAAAAACTTCTTTTGCCCATATCTCCTAAACTAAGCGTCCTAGAGCGAAAAGGACGATAATTCGTGACCACCCCCAAAAAGTTGAAAAATCCACCCAAAACCTTAAAAAATTGAAATTTTTATATGAAAAACTTCTTTTGCCCATATCTCCTAAACTAAGCGTCCTAGAGCGAAAAGGACTTCAATTCCTTTTCGTGACCACCCCCAAAAAGTTGAAAAATCCACCCAAAACCTAAAAAAATTGAAATTTTTATATGAAAAACTTCTTTTGCCCATATCTCCTAAACTAAGCGTCCTAGAGCGAAAAGGACGATAATTCGTGACCACCCCCAAAAAGTTGAAAAATCCACCCAAAACCTAAAAAAATTGAAATATTTATATGAAAAACTTCTTTTGCCCATATCTCCTAAACTAAGCGTCCTAGAGCGAAAAGACTTCAATTCGTGACCACCCCCAAAAAGTTGAAAAATCCACCCAAAACCTAAAAAAATTTAAATTTTTATATGAAAAACTTCTTTTGCCCATATCTCCTAAACTAAGCGTCCTAGAGCGAAAGGACTTCAATTCGTGACCACCCCCAAAAAGTTGAAAAATCCACCCAAAACCTAAAAAAATTGAAATTTTTATATGAAAAACTTCTTTTGCCCATATCTCCTAAACTAAGCGTCCTAGAGCGAAAAGGACTTCAATTCGTGACCACCCCCAAAAAGTTGAAAAATCCACCCAAAACCTAAAAAAATTGAAATTTTTATATGAAAAACTTCTTTTGCCCATATCTCCTAAACTAAGCGTCCTAGAGCGAAAAGGACTTCAATTCGTGACCACCCCCAAAAAGTTGAAAAATCCACCCAAAACCTAAAAAAATTTAAATTTTTATATGAAAAACTTCTTTTGCCCATATCTCCTAAACTAAGCGTCCTAGAGCGAAAAGGACATCAATTCGTGACCACCCCCAAAAAGTTGAAAAATCCACCCAAAACCTTAAAAAATTGAAATTTTTATATGAAAAACTTCTTTTGCCCATATCTCCTAAACTAAGCGTCCTAGAGCGAAAAGGACTTCAATTCGTGACCACCCCCAAAAAGTTGAAAAATCCACCCAAAACCTAAAAAAATTGAAATTTTTATATGAAAAACTTCTTTTGCTCATATCTCCTAAACTAAGAATCCTAGAGCGAAAAGGACGATAATTCGTGACCACCCCCAAAAAGTTGAAAAATCCACCCAAAACCTAAAAAAAATGAAATTTTTATATGAAAAACTTCTTTTGCCCATATCTCCTAAACTAAGCGTCCTAGAGCGAAAAGGACTTCAATTCGTGACCACCCCCAAAAAGTTGAAAAATCCACCCAAAACCTAAAAAAAATGAAATTTTTATATGAAAAACTTCTTTTGCCCATATCTCCTTAAATATGCGTCCTAGAGCGAAAAGGACTTTAATTCGTGACCACCACCAAAAAGTAGAAAAATCCATCAAAAACCTAAAAAAATTGAAATTTTTATATGAAACACTTCTTTTGCCCATATCTCCTAAACTAAGCGTCCTAGAGCGAAAAGGACTTCAATTCGTGACCACCCCCAAAAAGTTGAAAAATCCACCCAAAACCTAAAAAAATTGAAATTTTTATATGAAAAACTTCTTTTGCCCATATCTCCTAAACTAAGCGTCCTAGAGCGAAAAGGACGATAATTCGTGACCACCCCCAAAAAGTTGAAAAATCCACCCAAAACCTAAAAAAATTGAAATTTTTATATGAAAAACTTCTTTTGCCCATATCTCCTAAACTAAGCATCCTAGAGCGAAAAGGACGATAATTCGTGACCACCCCCAAAAAGTTGAAAAATCCACCCAAAACCTTAAAAAATTGAAATTTTTATATGAAAAACTTCTTTTGCCCATATCTCCTAAACTAAGCGTCCTAGAGCGAAAAGGACTTCAATTCGTGACCACCCCCAAAAAGTTGAAAAATCCACCCAAAACCTAAAAAAATTGAAATTTTTATATGAAAAGCTTCTTTTGCCCATATCTCCTAAACTAAGCGTCCTAGAGCGAAAAGGACTTCAATTCGTGACCACCCCCAAAAAGTTGAAAAATCCACCCAAAACCTAAAAAAATTTTAATTTTTATATGAAAAACTTCTTTTGCCCATATCTCCTAAACTAAGCGTCCTAGAGCGAAAAGGACGATAATTCGTGACCACCCCCAAAAAGTTGAAAAATCCACCCAAAACCTAAAAAAATTTAAATTTTTATATGAAAAACTTCTTTTGCCCATATCTCCTAAACTAAGCATCCTAGAGCGAAAAGGACGATAATTCGTGACCACCCCCAAAAAGTTGAAAAATCCACCCAAAACCTAAAAAAATTTTAATTTTTATATGAAAAACTTCTTTTGCCCATATCTCCTAAACTAAGCGTCCTAGAGCGAAAAGGACGATAATTCGTGACCACCCCCAAAAAGTTGAAAAATCCACCCAAAACCTTAAAAAATTTAAATTTTTATATGAAAAACTTCTTTTGCCCATATCTCCTAAACTAAGCTTCCTAGAGCGAAAAGGACGATAATTCGTGACCACCCCCAAAAAGTTGAAAAATCCACCCAAAACCTAAAAAAATTTAAATTTTTATATGAAAAACTTCTTTTGCCCATATCTCCTAAACTAAGCGCCCTAGAGCGAAAAGGACGATAATTCGTGACCACCCCCAAAAAGTTGAAAAATCCACCCAAAAAATAAAAAAAATCTAAATTTTTAATGAAAAACTTCTTTTGCCCATATCTCCTAAACTAAGCATCCTAGAGCGAAAAGGACGATAATTCGTGACCACCCCCAAAAAGTTGAAAAATCCACCCAAAACCTTAAAAAATTGAAATTTTTATATGAAAAACTTCTTTTGCCCATATCTCCTAAACTAAGCGTCCTAGAGCGAAAAGGACTTCAATTCGTGACCACCCCCAAAAAGTTGAAAAATCCACCCAAAACCTAAAAAAATTGAAATTTTTATATGAAAAACTTCTTTTGCCCATATCTCCTAAACTAAGCATCCTAGAGCGAAAAGGACGATAATTCGTGACCACCCCCAAAAAGTTGAAAAATCCACCCAAAACCTAAAAAAAATTAAATTTTTATATGAAAAACTTCTTTTGCCCATATCTCCTAAACTAAGCGTCCTAGAGCGAAAAGGACGATAATTCGTGACCACCCCCAAAAAGTTGAAAAATCCATCCAAAACCTTAAAAAATTTAAATTTTTATATGAAAAATTTCTTTTGCCCATATCTCCTAAACTAAGCGTCCTAAAGCGCAAAGGACGATAATTCGTGACCACCCAAAACCTAAAAAAAATTGAAATTTTTATATGAAAAACTTCTTTTGCCCATATCTCCTAAACTAAGCGTCCTAGAGCGAAAAGGACTTCAATTCGTGAAAAATCCACCCAAAACCTAAAAAAATTTTAATTTTTATATGAAAAACTTCTTTTGCCCATATCTCCTAAACTAAGCGTCCTAGAGCGAAAAGGACGATAATTCGTGACCACCCCCAAAAAGTTGAAAAATCCACCCAAAACCTAAAAAAATTGAAATTTTTATATGAAAAACTTCTTTTGCCCATATCTCCTAAACTAAGCGCCCTAGAGCGAAAAGGACGATAATTCGTGACCACCCCCAAAAAGTTGAAAAATCCACCCAAAACCTTAAAAAATTGAAATTTTTATATGAAAAACTTCTTTTGCCCATATCTCCTAAACTAAGCGTCCTAGAGCGAAAAGGACTTCAATTCGTGACCACCCCCAAAAAGTTGAAAAATCCACCCAAAACCTAAAAAAATTAAAATTTTTATATGAAAAACTTCTTTTGTCCATATCTCCTAAACTAAGCGTCCTAGAGCGAAAAGGACTTCAATTCGTGACCACCCCCAAAAAGTTGAAAAATCCACCCAAAACCTAAAAAAATTGAAATTTTTATATGAAAAACTTCTTTTGCCCATATCTCCTAAACTAAGCGTCCTAGAGCGAAAAGGACTTCAATTCGTGACCACCCCCAAAAAGTTGAAAAATCCACCCAAAACCTAAAAAAATTGAAATTTTTATATGAAAAACTTCTTTTGCCCATATCTCCTAAACTAAGCGTCCTAGAGCGAAAAGGACTTCAATTCGTGACCACCCCCAAAAAGTTGAAAAATCCACCCAAAACCTAAAAAAATTTAAATTTTTATATGAAAAACTTCTTTTGCCCATATCTCCTAAACTAAGCGTCCTAGAGCGAAAAGGCGATAATTCGTGACCACCCCCAAAAAGTTGAAAAATCCACCCAAAACCTTAACAAATTTAAATTTTTATATGAAAAACTTCTTTTGCCCATATCTCCTAAACTAAGCGTCCTAGAGCGAAAAGGACTTCAATTCGTGACCACCCCCAAAAAGTTGAAAAATCCACCCAAAACCTAAAAAAATTGAAATTTTTATATGAAAAACTTCTTTTGCTCATATCTCCTAAACTAAGAATCCTAGAGCGAAAAGGACGATAATTCGTGACCACCCCCAAAAAGTTGAAAAATCCACCCAAAACCTAAAAAAAATTAAATTTTTATATGAAAAACTTCTTTTGCCCATATCTCCTAAACTAAGCGTCCTAGAGCGAAAAGGACTTCAATTCGTGACCACCCCCAAAAAGTTGAAAAATCCACCCAAAACCTAAAAAAATTGAAATTTTTATATGAAAAACTTCTTTTGCCCATATCTCCTAAACTAAGCGTCCTAGAGCGAAAAGGACTTCAATTCGTGACCACCCCCAAAAAGTCGAAAAATCCACCCAAAACCTAAAAAAATTGAAATTTTTATATGAAAAACTTCTTTTGCCCATATCTCCTAAACTAAGCGTCCTAGAGCGAAAAGGACTTCAATTCGTGACCACCCCCAAAAAGTTGAAAAATCCACCCAAAACCTAAAAAAATTGAAATTTTTATATGAAAAACTTCTTTTGCCCATATCTCCTAAACTAAGCGTCCTAGAGCGAAAAGGACTTCAATTCGTGACCACCCCCAAAAAGTTGAAAAATCCACCCAAAACCTAAAAAAATTTAAATTTTTATATGAAAAACTTCCTTTGCCCATATCTCCTAAACTAAGCATCCTAGAGCGAAAAGGACGATAATTCGTGACACCCCCAAAAAGTTGAAAAATCCACCCAAAAAATAAAAAAATCTAAATTTTTATATGAAAAACTTCTTTTGCCCATATCTCCTAAACTAAGCATACTAGAGCGAAAAGGACTATAATTCGTGACCACCCCCAAAAAGTTGAAAAATCCACCCAAAACCTTAAAAAAATGAAATTTTTATATGAAAAACTTCTTTTGCCCATATCTCCTAAACTAAGCGTCCTAGAGCGAAAAGGACTTCAATTCGTGACCACCCCCAAAAAGTTGAAAAATCCACCCAAAACCTAAAAAAATTGAAATTTTTATATGAAAAACTTCTTTTGCCCATATCTCCTAAACTAAGCGTCCTAGAGCGAAAAGGACTTCAATTCGTGACCACCCCCAAAAAGTTGAAAAATCCACCCAAAACCTAAAAAAAATGAAATTTTTATATGAAAAACTTCTTTTGCCCATATCTCCTAAACTAAGCGTCCTAGAGCGAAAAGGACTTCAATTCGTGACCACCCCCAAAAAGTTGAAAAATCCACTCAAAACCTAAAAAAATTTAAATTTTTATATGAAAAACTTCTTTTGCCCATATCTCCTAAACTAAGCGTCCTAGAGCGAAAAGGACGATAATTCGTGACCACCCCCAAAAAGTTGAAAAATCCACCCAAAACCTTAAAAAATTGAAATTTTTATATGAAAAACTTCTTTTGCCCATATCTCCTAAACTAAGCGTCCTAGAGCGAAAAGGACTTCAATTCGTGACCACCCCCAAAAAGTTGAAAAATCCACCCAAAACATAAAAAAATTGAAATTTTTATATGAAAAACTTCTTTTGCTCATATCTCCTAAACTAAGAATCCTAGAGCGAAAAGGACGATAATTCGTGACCACCCCCAAAAAGTTGAAAAATCCACCCAAAACCTAAAAAAAAATGAAATTTTTATATGAAAAACTTCTTTTGCCCATATCTCCTAAACTAAGCGTCCTAGAGCGAAAAGGACTTCAATTCGTGACCACCCCCAAAAAGTTGAAAAATCCACCCAAAACCTAAAAAAAATGAAATTTTTATATGAAAAACTTCTTTTGCCCATATCTCCTTAAATATGCGTCCTAGAGCGAAAAGGACTTCAATTCGTGACCACCCCCAAAAAGTTGAAAAATCCACCCAAAACCTTAAAAAATTGAAATTTTTATATGAAAAACTTCTTTTGCCCATATCTCCTAAACTAAGCGTCCTAGAGCGAAAAGGACTTCAATTCGTGACCACCCCCAAAAAGTTGAAAAATCCACCCAAAACCTAAAAAAATTGAAATTTTTATATGAAAAACTTCTTTTGCCCATATCTCCTAAACTAAGCGTCCTAGAGCGAAAAGGACTTCAATTCGTGACCACCCCCAAAAAGTTGAAAAATCCACCCAAAACCTAAAAAAATTGAAATTTTTATATGAAAAACTTCTTTTGCCCATATCTCCTAAACTAAGCGTCCTAGAGCGAAAAGGAC
Organism: Haematobia irritans; assembly: GCF_050003625.1. Taxonomy (NCBI): domain Eukaryota; kingdom Metazoa; phylum Arthropoda; class Insecta; order Diptera; family Muscidae; genus Haematobia; species Haematobia irritans. The sequence continues at coordinate 184,527,225 of NC_134397.1, read as the reverse complement.
GATAATTCGTGACCACCCCCAAAAAGTTGAAAAATCCACCCAAAACCTAAAAAAAATGAAATTTTTATATGAAAAACTTGTTTTGCCCATATCTCCTAAACTAAGCGTCCTAGAGCGAAAAGGACGATAATTCGTGACCACCCCCAAAAAGTTGAAAAATCCACCCAAAACCTTAAAAAATTGAAATTTTTATATGAAAAACTTCTTTTGCCCATATCTCCTAAACTAAGCGTCCTAGAGCGAAAAGGACTTCAATTCGTGACCACCCCCAAAAAGTTGAAAAATCCACCCAAAACCTAAAAAAATTGAAATTTTTATATGAAAAACTTCTTTTGCCCATATCTCCTAAACTAAGCATCCTAGAGCGAAAAGGACGATAATTCGTGACCACCCCCAAAAAGTTGAAAAATCCACCCAAAACCTAAAAAAATTGAAATTTTTATATGAAAAACTTCTTTTGCCCATATCTCCTAAACTAAGCGCCCTAGAGCGAAAAGGACGATAATTCGTGACCACCCCCAAAAAGTTGAAAAATCCACCCAAAACCTTAAAAAATTGAAATTTTTATATGAAAAACTTCTTTTGCCCATATCTCCTAAACTAAGCGTCCTAGAGCGAAAAGGACTTCAATTCGTGACCACCCCCAAAAAGTTGAAAAATCCACCCAAAACCTAAAAAAATTAAAATTTTTATATGAAAAACTTCTTTTGTCCATATCTCCTAAACTAAGCGTCCTAGAGCGAAAAGGACTTCAATTCGTGACCACCCCCAAAAAGTTGAAAAATCCACCCAAAACCTAAAAAAATTGAAATTTTTATATGAAAAACTTCTTTTGCCCATATCTCCTAAACTAAGCGTCCTAGAGCGAAAAGGACTTCAATTCGTGACCACCCCCAAAAAGTTGAAAAATCCACCCAAAACCTAAAAAAATTGAAATTTTTATATGAAAAACTTCTTTTGCCCATATCTCCTAAACTAAGCGTCCTAGAGCGAAAAGGACTTCAATTCGTGACCACCCCCAAAAAGTTGAAAAATCCACCCAAAACCTAAAAAAATTTAAATTTTTATATGAAAAACTTCTTTTGCCCATATCTCCTAAACTAAGCGTCCTAGAGCGAAAAGGCGATAATTCGTGACCACCCCCAAAAAGTTGAAAAATCCACCCAAAACCTTAACAAATTTAAATTTTTATATGAAAAACTTCTTTTGCCCATATCTCCTAAACTAAGCGTCCTAGAGCGAAAAGGACTTCAATTCGTGACCACCCCCAAAAAGTTGAAAAATCCACCCAAAACCTAAAAAAATTGAAATTTTTATATGAAAAACTTCTTTTGCTCATATCTCCTAAACTAAGAATCCTAGAGCGAAAAGGACGATAATTCGTGACCACCCCCAAAAAGTTGAAAAATCCACCCAAAACCTAAAAAAAATTAAATTTTTATATGAAAAACTTCTTTTGCCCATATCTCCTAAACTAAGCGTCCTAGAGCGAAAAGGACTTCAATTCGTGACCACCCCCAAAAAGTTGAAAAATCCACCCAAAACCTAAAAAAATTGAAATTTTTATATGAAAAACTTCTTTTGCCCATATCTCCTAAACTAAGCGTCCTAGAGCGAAAAGGACTTCAATTCGTGACCACCCCCAAAAAGTCGAAAAATCCACCCAAAACCTAAAAAAATTGAAATTTTTATATGAAAAACTTCTTTTGCCCATATCTCCTAAACTAAGCGTCCTAGAGCGAAAAGGACTTCAATTCGTGACCACCCCCAAAAAGTTGAAAAATCCACCCAAAACCTAAAAAAATTGAAATTTTTATATGAAAAACTTCTTTTGCCCATATCTCCTAAACTAAGCGTCCTAGAGCGAAAAGGACTTCAATTCGTGACCACCCCCAAAAAGTTGAAAAATCCACCCAAAACCTAAAAAAATTTAAATTTTTATATGAAAAACTTCCTTTGCCCATATCTCCTAAACTAAGCATCCTAGAGCGAAAAGGACGATAATTCGTGACACCCCCAAAAAGTTGAAAAATCCACCCAAAAAATAAAAAAATCTAAATTTTTATATGAAAAACTTCTTTTGCCCATATCTCCTAAACTAAGCATACTAGAGCGAAAAGGACTATAATTCGTGACCACCCCCAAAAAGTTGAAAAATCCACCCAAAACCTTAAAAAAATGAAATTTTTATATGAAAAACTTCTTTTGCCCATATCTCCTAAACTAAGCGTCCTAGAGCGAAAAGGACTTCAATTCGTGACCACCCCCAAAAAGTTGAAAAATCCACCCAAAACCTAAAAAAATTGAAATTTTTATATGAAAAACTTCTTTTGCCCATATCTCCTAAACTAAGCGTCCTAGAGCGAAAAGGACTTCAATTCGTGACCACCCCCAAAAAGTTGAAAAATCCACCCAAAACCTAAAAAAAATGAAATTTTTATATGAAAAACTTCTTTTGCCCATATCTCCTAAACTAAGCGTCCTAGAGCGAAAAGGACTTCAATTCGTGACCACCCCCAAAAAGTTGAAAAATCCACTCAAAACCTAAAAAAATTTAAATTTTTATATGAAAAACTTCTTTTGCCCATATCTCCTAAACTAAGCGTCCTAGAGCGAAAAGGACGATAATTCGTGACCACCCCCAAAAAGTTGAAAAATCCACCCAAAACCTTAAAAAATTGAAATTTTTATATGAAAAACTTCTTTTGCCCATATCTCCTAAACTAAGCGTCCTAGAGCGAAAAGGACTTCAATTCGTGACCACCCCCAAAAAGTTGAAAAATCCACCCAAAACATAAAAAAATTGAAATTTTTATATGAAAAACTTCTTTTGCTCATATCTCCTAAACTAAGAATCCTAGAGCGAAAAGGACGATAATTCGTGACCACCCCCAAAAAGTTGAAAAATCCACCCAAAACCTAAAAAAAAATGAAATTTTTATATGAAAAACTTCTTTTGCCCATATCTCCTAAACTAAGCGTCCTAGAGCGAAAAGGACTTCAATTCGTGACCACCCCCAAAAAGTTGAAAAATCCACCCAAAACCTAAAAAAAATGAAATTTTTATATGAAAAACTTCTTTTGCCCATATCTCCTTAAATATGCGTCCTAGAGCGAAAAGGACTTCAATTCGTGACCACCCCCAAAAAGTTGAAAAATCCACCCAAAACCTTAAAAAATTGAAATTTTTATATGAAAAACTTCTTTTGCCCATATCTCCTAAACTAAGCGTCCTAGAGCGAAAAGGACTTCAATTCGTGACCACCCCCAAAAAGTTGAAAAATCCACCCAAAACCTAAAAAAATTGAAATTTTTATATGAAAAACTTCTTTTGCCCATATCTCCTAAACTAAGCGTCCTAGAGCGAAAAGGACTTCAATTCGTGACCACCCCCAAAAAGTTGAAAAATCCACCCAAAACCTAAAAAAATTGAAATTTTTATATGAAAAACTTCTTTTGCCCATATCTCCTAAACTAAGCGTCCTAGAGCGAAAAGGACGATAATTCGTGACCACCCCCAAAAAGTTGAAAAATCCACCCAAAACCTAAAAAAAATGAAATTTTTATATGAAAAACTTGTTTTGCCCATATCTCCTAAACTAAGCGTCCTAGAGCGAAAAGGACGATAATTCGTGACCACCCCCAAAAAGTTGAAAAATCCACCCAAAACCTTAAAAAATTGAAATTTTTATATGAAAAACTTCTTTTGCCCATATCTCCTAAACTAAGCGTCCTAGAGCGAAAAGGACTTCAATTCGTGACCACCCCCAAAAAGTTGAAAAATCCACCCAAAACCTAAAAAAATTGAAATTTTTATATGAAAAACTTCTTTTGCCCATATCTCCTAAACTAAGCATCCTAGAGCGAAAAGGACGATAATTCGTGACCACCCCCAAAAAGTTGAAAAATCCACCCAAAACCTAAAAAAATTGAAATTTTTATATGAAAAACTTCTTTTGCCCATATCTCCTAAACTAAGCGCCCTAGAGCGAAAAGGACGATAATTCGTGACCACCCCCAAAAAGTTGAAAAATCCACCCAAAAAATAAAAAAAATCTAAATTTTTAATGAAAAACTTCTTTTGCCCATATCTCCTAAACTAAGCATCCTAGAGCGAAAAGGACGATAATTCGTGACCAGCCCCAAAAAGTTGAAAAATCCACCCAAAACCTTAAAAAATTGAAATTTTTATATGAAAAACTTCTTTTGCCCATATCTCCTAAACTAAGCGTCCTAGAGCGAAAAGGACTTCAATTCGTGACCACCCCCAAAAAGTTGAAAAATCCACCCAAAACCTAAAAAAATTGAAATTTTTATATGAAAAACTTCTTTTGCCCATATCTCCTAAACTAAGCATCCTAGAGCGAAAAGGACGATGATTCGTGACCACCCCCAAAAAGTTTAAAAATCCACCCAAAACCTAAAAAAAATTAAATTTTTATATGAAAAACTTCTTTTGCCCATATCTCCTAAACTAAGCGTCCTAGAGCGAAAAGGACGATAATTCGTGACCACCCCCAAAAAGTTGAAAAATCCACCCAAAACCTTAAAAAATTTAAATTTTTATATGAAAAATTTCTTTTGCCCATATCTCCTAAACTAAGCGTCCTAAAGCGCAAAGGACGATAATTCGTGACCACCCAAAACCTAAAAAAAATTGAAATTTTTATATGAAAAACTTCTTTTGCCCATATCTCCTAAACTAAGCGTCCTAGAGCGAAAAGGACTTCAATTCGTGAAAAATCCACCCAAAACCTAAAAAAATTTTAATTTTTATATGAAAAACTTCTTTTGCCCATATCTCCTAAACTAAGCGTCCTAGAGCGAAAAGGACGATAATTCGTGACCACCCCCAAAAAGTTGAAAAATCCACCCAAAACCTAAAAAAATTGAAATTTTTATATGAAAAACTTCTTTTGCCCATATCTCCTAAACTAAGCGCCCTAGAGCGAAAAGGACGATAATTCGTGACCACCCCCAAAAAGTTGAAAAATCCACCCAAAACCTTAAAAAATTGAAATTTTATATGAAAAACTTCTTTTGCCCATATCTCCTAAACTAAGCGTCCTAGAGCGAAAAGGACTTCAATTCGTGACCACCCCCAAAAAGTTGAAAAATCCACCCAAAACCTAAAAAAATTGAAATTTTTATATGAAAAACTTCTTTTGCCCATATCTCCTAAACTAAGCGTCCTAGAGCGAAAGGACTTCAATTCGTGACCACCCCCAAAAAGTTGAAAAATCCACCCAAAACCTAAAAAAATTGAAATTTTTATATGAAAAACTTCTTTTGCCCATATCTCCTAAACTAAGCGTCCTAGAGCGAAAAGGACTTCAATTCGTGACCACCCCCAAAAAGTTGAAAAATCCACCCAAAACCTAAAAAAATTGAAATTTTTATATGAAAAACTTCTTTTGCCCATATCTCCTAAACTAAGCGTCCTAGAGCGAAAAGGACTTCAATTCGTGACCACCCCCAAAAAGTTGAAAAATCCACCCAAAACCTAAAAAAATTTAAATTTTTATATGAAAAACTTCTTTTGCCCATATCTCCTAAACTAAGCGTCCTAGAGCGAAAAGGCGATAATTCGTGACCACCCCCAAAAAGTTGAAAAATCCACCCAAAACCTTAAAAAATTGAAATTTTTATATGAAAAACTTCTTTTGCCCATATCTCCTAAACTAAGCGTCCTAGAGCGAAAAGGACTTCAATTCGTGACCACCCCCAAAAAGTTGAAAAATCCACCCAAAACCTAAAAAAATTGAAATTTTTATATGAAAAACTTCTTTTGCTCATATCTCCTAAACTAAGAATCCTAGAGCGAAAAGGACGATAATTCGTGACCACCCCCAAAAAGTTGAAAAATCCACCCAAAACCTAAAAAAAATTAAATTTTTATATGAAAAACTTCTTTTGCCCATATCTCCTAAACTAAGCGTCCTAGAGCGAAAAGGACTTCAATTCGTGACCACCCCCAAAAAGTTGAAAAATCCACCCAAAACCTAAAAAAATTGAAATTTTTATATGAAAAACTTCTTTTGCCCATATCTCCTAAACTAAGCGTCCTAGAGCGAAAAGGACTTCAATTCGTGACCACCCCCAAAAAGTTGAAAAATCCACCCAAAACCTAAAAAAATTGAAATTTTTATATGAAAAACTTCTTTTGCCCATATCTCCTAAACTAAGCGTCCTAGAGCGAAAAGGACTTCAATTCGTGACCACCCCCAAAAAGTTGAAAAATCCACCCAAAACCTAAAAAAAATTAAATTTTTATATGAAAAACTTCTTTTGCCCATATCTCCTAAACTAAGCATCCTAGAGCGAAAAGGACGATAATTCGTGACACCCCCAAAAAGTTGAAAAATCCACCCAAAAAATAAAAAAATCTAAATTTTTATATGAAAAACTTCTTTTGCCCATATCTCCTAAACTAAGCATACTAGAGCGAAAAGGACTATAATTCGTGACCACCCCCAAAAAGTTGAAAAATCCACCCAAAACCTTAAAAAAATTTAATTTTTATATGAAAAACTTCTTTTGCCCATATCTCCTAAACTAAGCGTCCTAGAGCGAAAAGGACTTCAATTCGTGACCACCCCCAAAAAGTTTAAAAATCCACCCAAAACCTAAAAAAATTGAAATTTTTATATGAAAAACTTCTTTTGCCCATATCTCCTAAACTAAGCGTCCTAGAGCGAAAAGGACTTCAATTCGTGACCACCCCCAAAAAGTTGAAAAATCCACCCAAAACCTAAAAAAATTGAAATTTTTATATGAAAAACTTCTTTTGCCCATATCTCCTAAACTAAGCGTCCTAGAGCGAAAAGGACTTCAATTCGTGACCACCCCCAAAAAGTTGAAAAATCCACTCAAAACCTAAAAAAATTTAAATTTTTATATGAAAAACTTCTTTTGCCCATATCTCCTAAACTAAGCGTCCTAGAGCGAAAAGGACGATAATTCGTGACCACCCCCAAAAAGTTGAAAAATCCACCCAAAACCTTAAAAAATTTTTATATGAAAAACTTCTTTTGCCCATATCTCCTAAACTAAGCGTCCTAGAGCGAAAAGGACTTCAATTCGTGACCACCCCCAAAAAATTGAAAAATCCACCCAAAACCTAAAAAAATCTAAATTTTTATATGAAAAACTTCTTTTGCTCATATCTCCTAAACTAAGAATCCTAGAGCGAAAAGGACGATAATTCGTGACCACCCCCAAAAAGTTGAAAAATCCACCCAAAACCTAAAAAAATTTAAATTTTTATATGAAAAACTCCTTTTGCCCATATCTCCTAAACTAAGCGTCCTAGAGCGAAAAGGACTTCAATTCGTGACCACCCCCAAAAAGTTGAAAAATCCACCCAAAACCTAAAAAAATTGAAATTTTTATATGAAAAACTTCTTTTGCCCATATCTCCTAAACTAAGCATCCTAGAGCGAAAAGGACGATAATTCGTGACCACCCCCAAAAAGTTGAAAAATCCACCCAAAACCTTAAAAAATTGAAATTTTTATATGAAGAACTTCTTTTGCCCATATCTCCTAAACTAAGCATCCTAGAGCGAAAAGGACGATAATTCGTGACACCCCCAAAAAGTTGAAAAATCCACCCAAAAAATAAAAAAATCTAAATTTTTATATGAAAAACTTCTTTTGCCCATATCTCCTAAACTAAGCATACTAGAGCGAAAAGGACTATAATTCGTGACCACCCCCAAAAAGTTGAAAAATCCACCCAAAACCTTAAAAAATTGAAATTTTTATATGAAAAACTTCTTTTGCCCATATCTCCTAAACTAAGCGTCCTAGAGCGAAAAGGACTTCAATTCGTGACCACCCCCAAAAAGTTGAAAAATCCACCCAAAACCTAAAAAAATTGAAAATTTTATATGAAAAACTTCTTTTGCCCATATCTCCTAAACTAAGCGTTCTAGAGCGAAAAGGACTTCAATTCGTGACCACCCCCAAAAAGTTGAAAAATCCACCCAAAACCTAAAAAAATTGAAATTTTTATATGAAAAACTTCTTTTGCCCATATCTCCTAAACTAAGCGTCCTAGAGCAAAAAGGACTTCAATTCGTGACCACCCCCAAAAAGTTGAAAAATCCACCAAAAACTTTAAAAAATTGAAATTTTTATATGAAAAACTTGTTTTGCCCATATCTCCTAAACTAAGCGTCCTAGAGCGAAAAGGACGATAATTCGTGACCACCCCCAAAAAGTTGAAAAATCCACCCAAAACCTTAAAAAATTGAAATTTTTATATGAAAAACTTCTTTTGCCCATATCTCCTAAACTAAGCGTCCTAGAGCGAAAAGGACTTCAATTCGTGACCACCCCCAAAAAGTTGAAAAATCCACCCAAAACCTAAAAAAATTGAAATTTTTATATGAAAAACTTCTTTTGCCCATATCTCCTAAACTAAGCGTCCTAGAGCGAAAAGGACTTCAATTCGTGACCACCCCCAAAAAGTTGAAAAATCCACCCAAAACCTAAAAAAATTGAAATTTTTATATGAAAAACTTCTTTTGGCCATATCTCCTAAACTAAGCGTCCTAGAGCGAAAAGGACTTCAATTCGTGACCACCCCCAAAAAGTTGAAAAATCCACCCAAAACCTAAAAAAATTGAAATTTTATATGAAAACCTTCTTTTGCCCATATCTCCTAAACTAAGCGTCCTAGAGCGAAAAGGACTTCAATTCGTGACCACCCCCAAAAAGTTGAAAAATCCACCCAAAACCTAGAAAAATTGAAATTTTTATATGAACAACTTCTTTTGCCCATATCTCCTAAACTAAGCGTCCTAGAGCGAAAAGGACTTCAATACGTGACCACCCCCAAAAAGGTGAAAAATCCACCCAAAACCTAAAAAAATTGAAATTTTTATATGAAAAACTTCTTTTGCCCATATCTCCTAAACTAAGCGTCCTAGAGCGAAAAGGACTTCAATTCGTGACCACCCCCAAAAAGTTGAAAAATCCACCCAAAACCTAAAAAAATTGAAATTTTTATATGAAAAACTTCTTTTGCCCATATCTCCTAAACTAAGCGTCCTAGAGCGAAAAGGACTTCAATTCGTGACCACCCCCAAAAAGTTGAAAAATCCACCAAAAACTTTAAAAAATTGAAATTTTTATATGAAAAACTTGTTTTGCCCATATCTCCTAAACTAAGCGTCCTAGAGCGAAAAGGACGATAATTCGTGACCACCCCCAAAAAGTTGAAAAATCCACCCAAAACCTTAAAAAATTGAAATTTTTATATGAAAAACTTCTTTTGCCCATATCTCCTAAACTAAGCGTCCTAGAGCGAAAAGGACTTCAATTCGTGACCACCCCCAAAAAGTTGAAAAATCCACCCAAAACCTAAAAAAATTGAAATTTTTATATGAAAAACTTCTTTTGCCCATATCTCCTAAACTAAGCGTCCTAGAGCGAAAAGGACTTCAATTCGTGACCACCCCCAAAAAGTTGAAGAATCCACCCAAAACCTAAAAAAATTGAAATTTTTATATGAAAAACTTCTTTTGGCCATATCTCCTAAACTAAGCGTCCTAGAGCGAAAAGGACTTCAATTCGTGACCACCCCCAAAAAGTTGAAAAATCCACCCAAAACCTAAAAAAATTGAAATTTTATATGAAAACCTTCTTTTGCCCATATCTCCTAAACTAAGCGTCCTAGAGCGAAAAGGACTTCAATTCGTGACCACCCCCAAAAAGTTGAAAAATCCACCCAAAACCTAGAAAAATTGAAATTTTTATATGAACAACTTCTTTTGCCCATATCTCCTAAACTAAGCGTCCTAGAGCGAAAAGGACTTCAATACGTGACCACCCCCAAAAAGGTGAAAAATCCACGCAAAACCTAAAAAAATTGAAATTTTTATATGAAAAACTTCTTTTGCCCATATCTCCTAAACTAAGCGTCCTAGAGCGAAAAGGACGATAATTCGTGACCACCCCCAAAAAGTTGAAAAATCCACCCAAAACCTAAAAAAATTGAAATTTTTATATGAAAAACTTCTTTTGCCCATATCTCCTAAACTAAGCGTCCTAGAGCGAAAAGGACTTCAATTCGTGACCACCCCCAAAAAGATGAAAAATCCATCCAAAACTTTAAAAAATTGAAATGTTTATATGAAAAACTTCTTTTGCCCATATCTCCTAAACTAAGCGTCCTAGAGCGAAAAGGACTTCAATTCGTGACCACCCCCAAAAAGTTGAAAAATCCACCCAAAACCTAAAAAAATTTAAATTTTTATATGAAAAACTTCTTTTGCCCATATCTCCTAAACTAAGCGTCCTAGAGCGAAAAGGCGATAATTCGTGACCACCCCCAAAAAGTTGAAAAATCCACCCAAAACCTTAAAAAATTGAAATTTTTATATGAAAAACTTCTTTTGCCCATATCTCCTAAACTAAGCATACTAGAGCGAAAAGGACTTCAATTCGTGACCACCCCCAAAAAGTTGAAAAATCCACCCAAAACCTTAAAAAAATGAAATTTTTATATGAAAAACTTCTTTTGCCCATATCTCCTAAACTAAGCGTCCTAGAGCGAAAAGGACTTCAATTGGTGACCACCCCCAAAAAGTTGAAAAATCCACCCAAAACCTAAAAAAATTTAAATTTTTATATGAAAAACTTCTTTTGCCCATATCTCCTAAACTAAGAATCCTAGAGCGAAAAGGACGATAATTCGTGACCACCCCCAAAAAGTTGAAAAATCCACCCAAAACCTAAAAAAATTTAAATTTTTATATGAAAAACTTCTTTTGCCCATATCTCCTAAACTAAGCGTCCTAGAGCGAAAAGGACTTCAATTCGTGACCACCCCCCAAAAAGTTGAAAAATCCACCCAAAACCTAAAAAAATTAAAATTTTTATATGAAAAACTTCTTTTGCCCATATCTCCTAAACTAAGCGTCCTAGAGCGAAAAGGACTTCAATACGTGACCACCCCCAAAAAGGTGAAAAATCCACCCAAAACCTAAAAAAATTGAAATTTTTATATGAAAAACTTCTTTTGCCCATATCTCCTAAACTAAGCGTCCTAGAGCGAAAAGGACGATAATTCGTGACCACCCCCAAAAAGTTGAAAAATCCACCCAAAACCTAAAAAAATTGAAATTTTTATATGAAAAACTTCTTTTGCCCATATCTCCTAAACTAAGCGTCCTAGAGCGAAAAGGACTTCAATTCGTGACCACCCCCAAAAAGATGAAAAATCCATCCAAAACTTTAAAAAATTGAAATTTTTATATGAAAAACTTCTTTTGCCCATATCTCCTAAACTAAGCGTCCTAGAGCGAAAAGGACGATAATTCGTGACCACCCCCAAAAAGTTGAAAAATCCACCCAAAACCTTAAAAAATTGAAATTTTTATATGAAAAACTTCTTTTGCCCATATCTCCTAAACTAAGCGCCCTAGAGCGAAAAGGACTTCAATTCGTGACCACCCCCAAAAAGTTGAAAAATCCACCCAAAACCTAAAAAAATTGAAATTTTTATATGAAAAACTTCTTTTGCCCATATCTCCTAAACTAAGCGTCCTAGAGCGAAAAGGACTTCAATTCGTGACCACCCCCAAAAATTTAAAAAATCCACCCAAAACCTAAAAAAATTGAAATTTTTATATGAAAAACTTCTTTTGCCCATATCTCCTAAACTAAGCGTCCTAGAGCGAAAAGGACTTCTATTCGCGACCACCCCCAAAAAGTTGAAAAATCCACCCAAAACCTAAAAAAATTGAAATTTTTATATGAAAAACTTCTTTTGCCCATATCTCCTAAACTAAGCATCCTAGAGCGAAAAGGACGATAATTCGTGACCACCCCCAAAAAGTTGAAAAATCCACCCAAAACCTTAAAAAATTGAAATTTTTATATGAAAAATTTCTTTTGCCCATATCTCCTAAACTAAGCGTCCTAGAGCGAAAAGGACTTCAATTCGTGACCACCCCCAAAAAGTTGAAAAATCCACCCAAAACCTAAAAAAATTTAAATTTTTATATGAAAAACTTCTTTTGCCCATATCTCCTAAACTAAGCATCCTAGAGCGAAAAGGACGATAATTCGTGACCACCCCCAAAAAGTTGAAAAATCCACCCAAAACCTAAAAAAATTTAAATTTTTATATGAAAAACTTCTTTTGCCCATATCTCCTAAACTAAGCGTCCTAGAGCGAAAAGGACGATAATTCGTGACCACCCCCAAAAAGTTGAAAAATCCACCCAAAACCTTAAAAAATTGAAATTTTTATATGAAAAACTTCTTTTGCCCATATCTCCTAAACTAAGCGTCCTAGAGCGCAAAGGACGATAATTCGTGACCACCCAAAACCTAAAAAAAATTGAAATTTTTATATGAAACACTTCTTTTGCCCATATCTCCTAAACTAAGCGTCCTAGAGCGAAAAGGACTTCAATTCGTGACCACCCCCAAAAAGTTGAAAAATCCACCCAAAACCTAAAAAAATTTAAATTTTTATATGAAAAACTTCTTTTGCCCATATCTCCTAAACTAAGCATCCTAGAGCGAAAAGGACGATAATTCGTGACCACCCCCAAAAAGTTGAAAAATCCACCCAAAACCTAAAAAAATCAAAATTTTTATATGAAAAACTTCTTTTACCCATATCTCCTAAACTAAGCGTCCTAGAGCGAAAAGGACGATAATTCGTGACCACCCCCAAAAAGTTGAAAAATCCACCCAAAACCTTAAAAAAGTGAAATTTTTATATGAAAAATTTCTTTTGCCCATATCTCCTAAACTAAGCGTCCTAGAGCGAAAAGGACGATAATTCGTGACCACCCCCAAAAAGTTGAAAAATCCACCCAAAACCTAAAAAAATTGAAATTTTTATATGAAAAACTTCTTTTGCCCATATCTCCTAAACTAAGAATCCTAGAGCGAAAAGGACGATAATTCGTGACCACCCCCAAAAAGTTGAAAAATCCACCCAAAACCTTAAAAAATTGAAATTTTTATATGAAAAACTTCTTTTGCCCATATCTCCTAAACTAAGCGTCCTAGAGCGAAAAGGACTTCAATTCGTGACCACCCCCAAAAAGTTGAAAAATCCACCCAAAACCTAAAAAAATTGAAATTTTTATATGAAAAACTTCTTTTGCCCATATCTCCTAAACTAAGCGTCCTAGAGCGAAAAGGACGATAATTCGTGACCACCCCCAAAAAGTTGAAAAATCCACCCAAAACCTAAAAAAATTGAAATTTTTATATGAAAAACTTCTTTTGCCCATATCTCCTAAACTAAGCGTCCTAGAGCGAAAAGGACTTCAATTCGTGACCACCCCCAAAAAGATGAAAAATCCACCCAAAACTTTAAAAAATTGAAATTTTTATATGAAAAACTTCTTTTGCCCATATCTCCTAAACTAAGCGTCCTAGAGCGAAAAGGACGATAATTCGTGACCACCCCCAAAAAGTTGAAAAATCCACCCAAAACCTTAAAAAATTGAAATTTTTATATGAAAAACTTCTTTTGCCCATATCTCCTAAACTAAGCCCCCTAGAGCGAAAAGGACTTCAATTCGTGACCACCCCCAAAAAGTTGAAAAATCCACCCAAAACCTAAAAAAATTGAAATTTTTATATGAAAAACTTCTTTTGCCCATATCTCCTAAACTAAGCGTCCTAGAGCGAAAAGGACTTCAATTCGTGACCACCCCCAAAAAGTTGAAAAATCCACCCAAAACCTAAAAAAATTTAAATTTTTATATGAAAAACTTCTTTTGCCCATATCTCCTAAACTAAACCAAAACCTTAAAAAATGAAATTTTTATATGAAAAACTTCTTTTGTCCATATCTCCTAAACTAAGCGTCCTTGAGCGAAAAGGACTTCAATTCGTGACTACTCCCAAAAAGTTGAAAAATCCACCCAAAACCTTAAAAAATTTTTAATTTTTACACGTAAAACTTCTTTTGCCCATATCTCCTAAACTAAGCGTCCTAGAGCAAAAAGGACGATAATTCGTGACCACCCCCAAATAGTTAAAAAATCCACCCAAAACTTAAAAAAAATTGAAATTTTTATATGAAAAACTTCTTTTGCCCATATCTCCTAAACTAAGCGCCCTAGAGCGAAAAGGACGATAATTCGTGACCACCCCCAAAAAGTTGAAAAATCCACCCAAAACCTAAAAAAATTGAAATTTTTATATGAAAAACTTCTTTTGCCCATATCTCCTAAACTAAGAATCCTAGAGCGAAAAGGACGATAATTCGTGACCACCCCCAAAAAGTTTAAAAATCCACCCAAAACCTAAAAAAATTGAAATTTTTATATGAAAAACTTCTTTTGCCCATATCTCCTAAACTAAGCATCCTAGAGCGAAAAGGACGATAATTCGTGACCACCCCCAAAAAGTTGAAAAATCCACCCAAAACCCTAAAAAATTGAAATTTTTATATGAAAAATTTCTTTTGCCCATATCTCCTAAACTAAGCGTCCTAGAGCGAAAAGGACTTCAATTCGTGACCACCCCCAAAAAGTTGAAAAATCCACCCAAAACCTTAAAAAATTGAAATTTTTATATGAAAAATTTCTTTTGCCCATATCTCCTAAACTAAGCGTCCTAGAGCGAAAAGGACGATAATTCGTGACCACCCCCAAAACGTTGAGAAATCCACCTAAAACCTAAAAAAATTGAAATTTTTATATGAAAAACTTCTTTTGCCCATATCTCCTAAACTAAGCGTCCTAGAGCGCAAAGGACTTCAATTCGTGACCACCCCCAAAAAGTTGAAAAATCCACCCAAAACCTAAAAAATTTAAATTTTTATATGAAAAACTTCTTTTGCCCATATCTCCTAAACTAAGCATCCTAGAGCGAAAAGGACTTCAATTCGTGACCACCCCCAAAAAGTTGAAAAATCCACCCAAAACCTAAAAAAATTTAAATTTTTATATGAAAAACTTCTTTTGCCCATATCTCCTAAACTAAGCATCCTAGAGCGAAAAGGACGATAATTCGTGACCACCCCCAAAAAGTTGAAAAATCCACCCAAAACCTAAAAAAATCAAAATTTTTATATGAAAAACTTCTTTTACCCATATCTCCTAAACTAAGCGTCCTAGAGCGAAAAGGACGATAATTCGTGACCACCCCCAAAAAGTTGAAAAATCCACCCAAAACCTTAAAAAATTTAAATTTTTATATGAAAAATTTCTTTTGCCCATATCTCCTAAACTAAGCGTCCTAGAGCGAAAAGGACGATAATTCGTGACCACCCCCAAAAAGTTGAAAAATCCACCCAAAACCTAAAAAAATTGAAATTTTTATATGAAAAACTTCTTTTGCCCATATCTCCTAAACTAAGAATCCTAGAGCGAAAAGGACGATAATTCGTGACCACCCCCAAAAAGTTGAAAAACCCACCCAAAACCTTAAAAAATTGAAATTTTTATATGAAAAACTTCTTTTGCCCATATCTCCTAAACTAAGCGTCCTAGAGCGAAAAGGACTTCAATTCGTGACCACCCCCAAAAAGTTGAAAAATCCACCCAAAACCTAAAAAAATTGAAATTTTTATATGAAAAACTTCTTTTGCCCATATCTCCTAAACTAAGCGTCCTAGAGCGAAAAGGACGATAATTCGTGACCACCCCCAAAAAGTTGAAAAATCCACCCAAAACCTAAAAAAATTGAAATTTTTATATGAAAAACTTCTTTTGCCCATATCTCCTAAACTAAGCGTCCTAGAGCGAAAAGGACTTCAATTCGTGACCACCCCCAAAAAGATGAAAAATCCACCCAAAACTTTTAAAAATTGAAATTTTTATATGAAAAACTTCTTTTGCCCATATCTCCTAAACTAAGCGTCCTAGAGCGAAAAGGACGATAATTCGTGACCACCCCCAAAAAGTTGAAAAATCCACCCAAAACCTTAAAAAATTGAAATTTTTATATGAAAAACTTCTTTTGCCCATATCTCCTAAACTAAGCCCCCTAGAGCGAAAAGGACTTCAATTCGTGACCACCCCCAAAAAGTTGAAAAATCCACCCAAAACCTAAAAAAATTGAAATTTTTATATGAAAAACTTCTTTTGCCCATATCTCCTAAACTAAGCGTCCTAGAGCGAAAAGGACTTCAATTCGTGACCACCCCCAAAAAGTTGAAAAATCCACCCAAAACCTAAAAAAATTTAAATTTTTATATGAAAAACTTCTTTTGCCCATATCTCCTAAACTAAACCAAAACCTTAAAAAATGAAATTTTTATATGAAAAACTTCTTTTGTCCATATCTCCTAAACTAAGCGTCCTTGAGCGAAAAGGACTTCAATTCGTGACTACTCCCAAAAAGTTGAAAAATCCACCCAAAACCTTAAAAAATTTTTAATTTTTACACGAAAAACATCTTTTGCCCATATCTCCTAAACTAAGCGTCCTAGAGCAAAAAGGACGATAATTCGTGACCACCCCCAAATAGTTAAAAAATCCACCCAAAACTTAAAAAAAATTGAAATTTTTATATGAAAAACTTCTTTTGCCCATATCTCCTAAACTAAGCGTCCTAGAGCGAAAAGGACGATAATTCGTGACCACCCCCAAAAAGTTGAAAAATCCACCCAAAACCTAAAAAAATTGAAATTTTTATATGAAACACTTCTTTTGCCCATATCTCCTAAACTAAGCGTCCTAGAGCGAAAAGGACGATAATTCGTGACCACCCCCAAAAAGTTGAAAAATCCACCCAAAACCTTAAAAAATTTAAATTTTTATATGAAAAACTTCTTTTGCCCATATCTCCTAAACTAAGCGCCCTAGAGCGAAAAGGACGATAATTCGTGACCACCCCCAAAAAGTTGAAAAATCCACCCAAAACCTAAAAAAATTGAAATTTTTATATGAAAAACTTCTTTTGCCCATATCTCCTAAACTAAGAATCCTAGAGCGAAAAGGTCGATAATTCGTGACCACCCCCAAAAAGTTTAAAAATCCACCCAAAACCTAAAAAAATTGAAATTTTTATATGAAAAACTTCTTTTGCCCATATCTCCTAAACTAAGCATCCTAGAGCGAAAAGGACGATAATTCGTGACCACCCCCAAAAAGTTGAAAAATCCACCCAAAACCCTAAAAAATTGAAATTTTTATATGAAAAATTTCTTTTGCCCATATCTCCTAAACTAAGCGTCCTAGAGCGAAAAGGACTTCAATTCGTGACCACCCCCAAAAAGTTGAAAAATCCACCCAAAACCTTAAAAAATTGAAATTTTTATATGAAAAATTTCTTTTGCCCATATCTCCTAAACTAAGCGTCCTAGAGCGAAAAGGACGATAATTCGTGACCACCCCCAAAACGTTGAGAAATCCACCTAAAACCTAAAAAAATTGAAATTTTTATATGAAAAACTTCTTTTGCCCATATCTCCTAAACTAAGCGTCCTAGAGCGCAAAGGACTTCAATTCGTGACCACCCCCAAAAAGTTGCAAAGTCCACGCAAAACCTAAAAAATTGAAATTTTTATATGAAAAACTTCTTTTCCCCATATCTCCTAAACTAAGCGTCCTAGAGCGAAAAGGACGATAATTCGTGACCACCCCCAAAAAGTTGAAAAATCCACCCAAAACCTTAAAAAATGAAATTTTTATATGAAAAACTTCTTTTGTCCATATCTCCTAAACTAAGCGTCCTAGAGCGAAAAGGATTTCAATTCGTGACTACTCCCAAAAAGTTGAAAAATCCACCCAAAACCTTAAAAAATTTAAATTTTTACACGAAAAACTTCTTTTGCCCATATCTCCTAAACTAAGCGTCCTAGAGCAAAAAGGACGATAATTCGTGACCACCCCCAAATAGTTAAAAAATCCACCCAAAACCTAAAAAAATTGAAATTTTTATATGAAAAACTTCTTTTGCCCATATCTCCTAAACTAAGCGTCCTAGAGCGAAAAGGACTTCAATTCGTGACCCCCCCCAAAAAGTTGAAAAGTCCACCCAAAACCTAAAAAAATTGAAATTTTTATATGAAAAACTTCTTTTCCCCATATCTCCTAAACTAAGCGTCCTAGAGCGAAAAGGACGATAATTCGTGACCACCCCCAAAAAGTTGAAAAATCCACCCAAAACCTTAAAAATTGAAATTTTTATATGAAAAACTTCTTTTGTCCATATCTCCTAAACTAAGCGTCCTAGAGCGAAAAGGACTTCAATTCGTGACCACTCCCAAAAAGTTGAAAAATCCACCCAAAACCTTAAAAAATTTAAATTTTTACACGAAAAACTTCTTATGCCCATATCTCATAATCTAAGCATCCTAGAGCGAAAAGGACTTCAATTCGTGACCACCCCCAAAAAGTTGAAAAATCCACCCAAAACCTAAAAAAATTGAAATTTTTATATGAAAAACTTCTTTTGCCCATATCTCCTAAACTAAGCGTCCTAGAGCGCAAAGGACTTCAATTCGTGACCACCCCCAAAAAGTTGCAAAGTCCACGCAAAACCTAAAAAATTGAAATTTTTATATGAAAAACTTCTTTTCCCCATATCTCCTAAACTAAGCGTCCTAGAGCGAAAAGGACGATAATTCGTGACCACCCCCAAAAAGTTGAAAAATCCACCCAAAACCTTAAAAAATGAAATTTTTATATGAAAAACTTCTTTTGTCCATATCTCCTAAACTAAGCGTCCTAGAGCGAAAAGGATTTCAATTCGTGACTACTCCCAAAAAGTTGAAAAATCCACCCAAAACCTTAAAAAATTTAAATTTTTACACGAAAAACTTCTTTTGCCCATATCTCCTAAACTAAGCGTCCTAGAGCAAAAAGGACGATAATTCGTGACCACCCCCAAATAGTTAAAAAATCCACCCAAAACCTAAAAAAATTGAAATTTTTATATGAAAAACTTCTTTTGCCCATATCTCCTAAACTAAGCGTCCTAGAGCGAAAAGGACTTCAATTCGTGACCCCCCCCAAAAAGTTGAAAAGTCCACCCAAAACCTAAAAAAATTGAAATTTTTATATGAAAAACTTCTTTTCCCCATATCTCCTAAACTAAGCGTCCTAGAGCGAAAAGGACGATAATTCGTGACCACCCCCAAAAAGTTGAAAAATCCACCCAAAACCTTAAAAATTGAAATTTTTATATGAAAAACTTCTTTTGTCCATATCTCCTAAACTAAGCGTCCTAGAGCGAAAAGGACTTCAATTCGTGACCACTCCCAAAAAGTTGAAAAATCCACCCAAAACCTTAAAAAATTTAAATTTTTACACGAAAAACTTCTTTTGCCCATATCTCATAATCTAAGCATCCTAGAGCGAAAAGGACTTCAATTCGTGACCACCCCCAAAAAGTTGAAAAATCCACCCAAAACCTAAAAAAATTGAAATTTTTATATGAAAAACTTCTTTTGCCCATATCTCCTAAACTAAGCGTCCTAGAGCGAAAAGGACTTCAATTCGTGACCACCCCCAAAAAGTTGAAAAATCCACCCAAAACCTTAAAAAATTGAAATTTTTATATGAAAAACTTCTTTTGCCCATATCTCCTAAACTAAGCGTCCTAGAGCGAAAAGGACTTCAATTCGTGACCACCCCCAAAAAGTTGAAAAATCCACCCAAAACCTAAAAAAATTGAAATTTTTATATGAAAAACTTTTTTGCCCATATCTCCTAAACTAAGCGTCCTAGAGCGAAAAGGACTTCAATTCGTGACCACCCCCAAAAAGTTGAAAAATCCACCCAAAACCTAAAAAAATTGAAATTTTTATATGAAAAACTTCTTTTGCCCATATCTCCTAAACTAAGCGTCCTAGAGCGAAAAGGACGATAATTCGTGACCACCCCCAAAAAGTTGAAAAATCCACCCAAAACCTAAAAAAATTGAAATTTTTATATGAAAAACTTCTTTTGCCCATATCTCCTAAACTAAGCGTCCTAGAGCGAAAAGGACTTCAATTCGTGACCACCCCCAAAAAGATGAAAAATCCATCCAAAACTTTAAAATATTGAAATTTTTATATGAAAAACTTCTTTTGCCCATATCTCCTAAACTAAGCGTCCTAGAGCGAAAAGGACGATAATTCGTGACCACCCCCAAAAAGTTGAAAAATCCACCCAAAACTTTAAAAAATTGAAATTTTTATATGAAAAATGTCTTTTGCCCATATCTCCTAAACTAAGCGCCCTAGAGCGAAAAGGACTTCAATTCGTGACCACCCCCAAAAAGTTGAAAAATCCACCCAAAACCTAAAAAAATTGAAATTTTTATATGAAAAACTTCTTTTGCCCATATCTCCTAAACTAAGCGTCCTAGAGCGAAAAGGACTTCAATTCGTGACCACCCCCAAAAATTTAACAAATCCACCCAAAACCTAAAAAAATTGAAATTTTTATATGAAAAACTTCTTTTGCCCATATCTCCTAAACTAAGCGTCCTAGAGCGAAAAGGACTTCTATTCGCGACCACCCCCAAAAAGTTGAAAAATCCACCCAAAACCTAAAAAAATTGAAATTTTTATATGAAAAACTTCTTTTGCCCATATCTCCTAAACTAAGCATCCTAGAGCGAAAAGGACGATAATTCGTGACCACCCCAAAAAAGTTGAAAAATCCACCCAAAACCTTAAAAAATTGAAATTTTTATATGAAAAATTTCTTTTGCCCATATCTCCTAAACTAAGCGTCCTAGAGCGAAAAGGACGATAATTCGTAACCACCCCCAAAAAGTTGAAAAATCCACCCAAAACCTAAAAAAATTTAAATTTTTATATGAAAAACTTCTTTTGCCCATATCTCCTAAACTAAGCATCCTAGAGCGAAAAGGACGATAATTCGTGACCACCCCCAAAAAGTTGAAAAATCCACCCAAAACCTAAAAAAAATTTGAATTTTTATATGAAAAACTTCTTTTGCCCATATCTCCTAAACTAAGCGTCCTAGAGCGAAAAGGACGATAATTCGTGACCACCCCCAAAAAGTTGAAAAATCCACCCAAAACTTAAAAAAATTTAAATTTTTATATGAAAAACTTCTTTTGCCCATATCTCCTAAACTAAGCGTCCTAGAGCGCAAAGGACGATAATTCGTGACCACCCAAAACCTAAAAAAAATTGAAATTTTTATATGAAACACTTCTTTTGCCCATATCTCCTAAACTAAGCGTCCTAGAGCGAAAAGGACTTCAATTCGTGACCACCCCCAAAAAGTTGAAAAATCCACCCAAAACCTAAAAAAATTTAAATTTTTATATGAAAAACTTCTTTTGCCCATATCTCCTAAACTAAGCATCCTAGAGCGAAAAGGACGATAATTCGTGACCACCCCCAAAAAGTTGAAAAATCCACCCAAAACCTAAAAAAATTGAAATTTTTATATGAAAAACTTCTTTTGCCCATATCTCCTAAACTAAGCGTCCTAGAGCGAAAAGGACGATAATTCGTGACCATCCCCAAAAAGTTTAAAAATCCACCCAAAACCTTAAAAAATTTAAATTTTTATATGAAAAACTTCTTTTGCCCATATCTCCTAAACTAAGCGTCCTAGAGCGAAAAGGACGATAATTCGTGACCACCCCCAAAAAGTTGAAAAATCCACCCAAAACCTAAAAAAATTGAAATTTTTATATGAAAAACTTCTTTTGCCCATATCTCCTAAACTAAGCGTCCTAGAGCGAAATGGACGATAATTCGTGACCACCCCCAAAAAGTTGAAAAATCCACCCAAAACCTTAAAAAATTGAAATTTTTATATGAAAAACTTCTTTTGCCCATATCTCCTAAACTAAGCGTCCTAGAGCGAAAAGGACTTCAATTCGTGACCACCCCCAAAAAGTTGAAAAATCCACCCAAAACCTAAAAAAATTGAAATTTTTATATTAAAAACTTCTTTTGCCCATATCTCCTAAACTAAGCGTCCTAGAGCGAAAAGGACGATAATTCGTGACCACCCCCAAAAAGTTGAAAAATCCACCCAAAACCTAAAAAAATTGAAATTTTTATATGAAAAACTTCTTTTGCCCATATCTCCTAAACTAAGCGTCCTAGAGCGAAAAGGACTTCAATTCGTGACCACCCCCAAAAAGATGAAAAATCCACCCAAAACTTTAAAAAATTGAAATTTTTATATGAAAAACTTCTTTTGCCCATATCTCCTAAACTAAGCGTCCTAGAGCGAAAAGGACGATAATTCGTGACCACCCCCAAAAAGTTGAAAAATCCACCCAAAACCTTAAAAAATTGAAATTTTTATATGAAAAACTTCTTTTGCCCATATCTCCTAAACTAAGCCCCCTAGAGCGAAAAGGACTTCAATTCGTGACCACCCCCAAAAAGTTGAAAAATCCACCCAAAACCTAAAAAAATTGAAATTTTTATATGAAAAACTTCTTTTGCCCATATCTCCTAAACTAAGCGTCCTAGAGCGAAAAGGACTTCAATTCGTGACCACCCCCAAAAATTTAAAAAATCCACCCAAAACCTAACAAAATTGAAATTTTTATATGAAAAACTTCTTTTGCCCATATCTCCTAAACTAAGCGTCCTAGAGCGAAAAGGACTTCTATTCGCGACCACCCCCAAAAAGTTGAAAAATCCACCCAAAACCTAAAAAAATTTAAATTTTTATATGAAAAACTTCTTTTGCCCATATCTCCTAAACTAAGCATCCTAGAGCGAAAAGGACGATAATTCGTGACCACCCCCAAAAAGTTGAAAAATCCACCCAAAACCTTAAAAAATTGAAATTTTTATATGAAAAATTTCTTTTGCCCATATCTCCTAAACTAAGCGTCCTAGAGCGAAAAGGACTTCAATTCGTGACCACCCCCAAAAAGTTGAAAAATCCACCCAAAACCTAAAAAAAATTAAATTTTTATATGAAAAACTTCTTTTGCCCATATCTCCTAAATTAAGCATCCTAGAGCGAAAAGGACGATAATTCGTGACACCCCCAAAAAGTTGAAAAATTCACCCAAAAATAAAAAAAATCAAAATTTTTATATGAAAAACTTCTTTTGCCCATATCTCCTAAACTAAGCGTCCTAGAGCGAAAAGGACGATAATTCGTGACCACCCACAAAACGTTGAGGAATCCACCCAAAACCTAAAAAAATTGAAATTTTTATATGAAAAACTTCTTTTGCCCATATCTCCTAAACTAAGCGTCCTAGAGCGCAAAGGACTTCAATTCGTGACCACCCCCAAAAAGTTGAAAAGTCCACCCAAAACCTAAAAAATTGAAATTTTTATATGAAAAACTTCTTTTCCCCATATCTCCTAAACTAAGCGTCCTAGAGCGAAAAGGACGATAATTCGTGACCACCCCCAAAAAGTTGAAAAATCCGCCCAAAACCTTAAAAAATGAAATTTTTATATGAAAAACTTCTTTTGTCCATATCTCCTAAACTAAGCGTCCTTGAGCGAAAAGGACTTCAATTCGTGACTACTCCCAAAAAGTTGAAAAATCCACCCAAAACCTTAAAAAATTTTTAATTTTTACACGAAAAACTTCTTTTGCCCATATCTCCTAAACTAAGCGTCCTAGAGCAAAAAGGACGATAATTCGTGACCACCCCCAAATAGTTAAAAAATCCACCCAAAACCTAAAAAAAATTGAAATTTTTATATGAAAAACTTCTTTTGCCCATATCTCCTAAACTAAGCGTCCTAGAGCGAAAAGGACGATAATTCGTGACCACCCCCAAAAAGTTGAAAAATCCACCCAAAACCTAAAAAAATTGAAATTTTTATATGAAACACTTCTTTTGCCCATATCTCCTAAACTAAGCGTCCTAGAGCGAAAAGGACGATAATTCGTGACCACCCCCAAAAAGTTGAAAAATCCACCCAAAACCTTAAAAAATTTAAATTTTTATATGAAAAACTTCTTTTGTCCATATCTCCTAAACTAAGCGTCCTAGAGCGAAAAGGACGATAATTCGTGACCACCCCCAAAAAGTTGAAAAATCCACCCAAAACCTAAAAAAATTGAAATTTTTATATGAAAAACTTCTTTTGCCCATATCTCCTAAACTAAGAATCCTAGAGCGAAAAGGACGATAATTCGTGACCACCCCCAAAAAGTTGAAAAATCCACCCAAAACCTAAAAAAATTGAAATTTTTATATGAAAAACTTCTTTTGCCCATATCTCCTAAACTAAGCATCCTAGAGCGAAAAGGACGATAATTCGTGACCACCCCCAAAAAGTTGAAAAATCCACCCAAAACCCTAAAAAATTGAAATTTTTATATGAAAAATTTCTTTTGCCCATATCTCCTAAACTAAGCATCCTAGAGCGAAAAGGACGATAATTCGTGACCACCCCCAAAAAGTTGAAAAATCCACCCAAAACCTTAAAAAATTGAAATTTTTATATGAAAAATTTCTTTTGCCCATATCTCCTAAACTAAGCGTCCTAGAGCGAAAAGGACTTCAATTCGTGACCACCCCCAAAAAGTTGAAAAATCCACCCAAAACCTAAAAAAAAATTAAATTTTTATATGAAAAACTTCTTTTGCCCATATCTCCTAAATTAAGCATCCTAGAGCGAAAAGGACGATAATTCGTGACACCCCCAAAAAGTTGAAAAATCCACCCAAAAATAAAAAAAATCAAAATTTTTATATGAAAAACTTCTTTTGCCCATATCTCCTAAACTAAGCGTCCTAGAGCGAAAAGGACGATAATTCGTGACCACCCCCAAAACGTTGAGAAATCCACCCAAAACCTAAAAAAATTGAAATTTTTATATGAAAAACTTCTTTTGCCCATATCTCCTAAACTAAGCGTCCTAGAGCGCAAAGGACTTCAATTCGTGACCACCCCCAAAAAGTTGAAAAGTCCACCCAAAACCTAAAAAATTGAAATTTTTATATGAAAAACTTCTTTTCCCCATATCTCCTAAACTAAGCGTCCTAGAGCGAAAAGGACGATAATTCGTGACCACCCCCAAAAAGTTGAAAAATCCGCCCAAAACCTTAAAAAATGAAATTTTTATATGAAAAACTTCTTTTGTCCATATCTCCTAAACTAAGCGTCCTTGAGCGAAAAGGACTTCAATTCGTGACTACTCCCAAAAAGTTGAAAAATCCACCCAAAACCTTAAAAAATTTTTAATTTTTACACGAAAAACTTCTTTTGCCCATATCTCCTAAACTAAGCGTCCTAGAGCAAAAAGGACGATAATTCGTGACCACCCCCAAATAGTTAAAAAATCCACCCAAAACCTAAAAAAAATTGAAATTTTTATATGAAAAACTTCTTTTGCCCATATCTCCTAAACTAAGCGTCCTAGAGCGAAAAGGACGATAATTCGTGACTACTCCCAAAAAGTTGAAAAATCCACCCAAAACCTTAAAAAATTTTTAATTTTTACACGAAAAACTTCTTTTGCCCATATCTCCTAAACTAAGCGTCCTAGAGCAAAAAGGACGATAATTCGTGACCACCCCCAAATAGTTAAAAAATCCACCCAAAACCTAAAAAAAATTGAAATTTTTATATGAAAAACTTCTTTTGCCCATATCTCCTAAACTAAGCGTCCTAGAGCGAAAAGGACGATAATTCGTGACCACCCCCAAAAAGTTGAAAAATCCACCCAAAACCTAAAAAAATTGAAATTTTTATATGAAACACTTCTTTTGCCCATATCTCCTAAACTAAGCGTCCTAGAGCGAAAAGGACGATAATTCGTGACCACCCCCAAAAAGTTGAAAAATCCACCCAAAACCTTAAAAAAATTAAATTTTTATATGAAAAACGATAATTCGTGACCACCCCCAAAAAGTTGAAAAATCCGCCCAAAACCTTAAAAAATGAAATTTTTATATGAAAAACTTCTTTTGTCCATATCTCCTAAACTAAGCGTCCTTGAGCGAAAAGGACTTCAATTCGTGACTACTCCCAAAAAGTTGAAAAATCCACCCAAAACCTTAAAAAATTTTTAATTTTTACACGAAAAACTTCTTTTGCCCATATCTCCTAAACTAAGCGTCCTAGAGCAAAAAGGACGATAATTCGTGACCACCCCCAAATAGTTAAAAAATCCACCCAAAACCTAAAAAAAATTGAAATTTTTATATGAAAAACTTCTTTTGCCCATATCTCCTAAACTAAGCGTCCTAGAGCGAAAAGGACGATAATTCGTGACCACCCCCAAAAAGTTGAAAAATCCACCCAAAACCTAAAAAAATTGAAATTTTTATATGAAACACTTCTTTTGCCCATATCTCCTAAACTAAGCGTCCTAGAGCGAAAAGGACGATAATTCGTGACCACCCCCAAAAAGTTGAAAAATCCACCCAAAACCTTAAAAAATTTAAATTTTTATATGAAAAACTTCTTTTGCCCATATCTCCTAAACTAAGAATCCTAGAGCGAAAAGGACGATAATTCGTGACCACCCCCAAAAAGTTGAAAAATCCACCCAAAACCTAAAAAAATTGAAATTTTTATATGAAAAACTTCTTTTGCCCATATCTCCTAAACTAAGCATCCTAGAGCGAAAAGGACGACAATTCGTGACCACCCCCAAAAAGTTGAAAAATCCACCCAAAACCCTAAAAAATTGAAATTTTTATATGAAAAATTTCTTTTGCCCATATCTCCTAAACTAAGCATCCTAGAGCGAAAAGGACGATAATTCGTGACCACCCCCAAAAAGTTGAAAAATCCACCCAAAACCTTAAAAAATTGAAATTTTTATATGAAAAATTTCTTTTGCCCATATCTCCTAAACTAAGCGTCCTAGAGCGAAAAGGACTTCAATTCGTGACCACCCCCAAAAAGTTGAAAAATCCACCCAAAAATAAAAAAAATCAAAATTTTTATATGAAAAACTTCTTTTGCCCATATCTCCTAAACTAAGCGTCCTAGAGCGAAAAGGACGATAATTCGTGACCACCCCCAAAACGTTGAGAAATCCACCCAAAACCTAAAAAAATTGAAATTTTTATATGAAAAACTTCTTTTGCCCATATCTCCTAAACTAAGCGTCCTAGAGCGCAAAGGACTTCAATTCGTGACCACCCCCAAAAAGTTGAAAAGTCCACCCAAAACCTAAAAAATTGAAATTTTTATATGAAAAACTTCTTTTCCCCATATCTCCTAAACTAAGCGTCCTAGAGCGAAAAGGACGATAATTCGTGACCACCCCCAAAAAGTTGAAAAATCCGCCCAAAACCTTAAAAAATGAAATTTTTATATGAAAAACTTCTTTTGTCCATATCTCCTAAACTAAGCGTCCTTGAGCGAAAAGGACTTCAATTCGTGACTACTCCCAAAAAGTTGAAAAATCCACCCAAAACCTTAAAAAATTTTTAATTTTTACACGAAAAACTTCTTTTGCCCATATCTCCTAAACTAAGCGTCCTAGAGCAAAAAGGACGATAATTCGTGACCACCCCCAAATAGTTAAAAAATCCACCCAAAACCTAAAAAAAATTGAAATTTTTATATGAAAAACTTCTTTTGCCCATATCTCCTAAACTAAGCGTCCTAGAGCGAAAAGGACGATAATTCGTGACCACCCCCAAAAAGTTGAAAAATCCACCCAAAACCTAAAAAAATTGAAATTTTTATATGAAACACTTCTTTTGCCCATATCTCCTAAACTAAGCGTCCTAGAGCGAAAAGGACGATAATTCGTGACCACCCCCAAATAGTTAAAAAATCCACCCAAAACCTAAAAAAATTGAAATTTTTATATGAAAAACTTCTTTTGCCCATATCTCCTAAACTAAGCGTCCTAGAGCGAAAAGGACTTCAATTCGTGACCACCCCCAAAAAGTTGAAAAGTCCACCCAAAACCTAAAAAAATTGAAATTTTTATATGAAAAATTTCTTTTCCCCATATCTCCTAAACTAAGCGTCCTAGAGCGAAAAGGACTTCAATTCGTGACCACCCCCAAAAAGTTGAAAAATCCACCCAAAACCTTAAAAAATTGAAATTTTTATATGAAAAACTTCTTTTGCCCATATCTCCTAAACTAAGCGTCCTAGAGCGAAAAGGACTTCAATTCGTGACCACCCCCAAAAAGTTGAAAAATCCACCCAAAACCTAAAAAATTTAAATTTTTATATGAAAAACTTTTTTGCCCATATCTCCTAAACTAAGCGTCCTAGAGCGAAAAGGACTTCAATTCGTGACCACCCCCAAAAAGTTGAAAAATCCACCCAAAACCTAAAAAAATTTAAATTTTTATATGAAAAACTTCTTTTGCCCATATCTCCTAAACTAAGCGTCCTAGAGCGAAAAGGACTTCAGTTCGTGACCACCCCCAAAAAGTTGAAAAATCCACCCAAAACCTAAAAAAATTGAAATTTTTATATGAAAAACCTCTTTTGCCCATATCTCCTAAACTAAGCGTCCTAGAGCGAAAAGGACTTCAATTCGTGACCACCCCCAAAAAGTTTAAAAATCCACCCAAAACCTAAAAAAATTGAAATTTTTATATGAAAAACTTCTTTTGCCCATATCTCCTAAACTAAGCGTCCTAGAGCGAAAAGGACTTCAATTCGTGACCACCCCCAAAAAGTTGAAAAATCCACCCAAAACCTAAAAAAATTGAAATTTTTATATGAAAAACTTCTTTTGCCCATATCTCCTAAACTAAGCATCCTAGAGCGAAAAGGACGATAATTCGTGACCACCCCCAAAAAGTTGAAAAATCCACCCAAAACCTAAAAAAATTTAAATTTTTATATGAAAAACTTCTTTTGCCCATATCTCCTAAACTAAGCGTCCTAGAGCGAAAAGGACGATAATTCGTGACCACCCCAAAAAGTTGAAAAATCCACCCAAAACCTTAAAAAATTTAAATTTTTATATGAAAAACTTCTTTTGCCCATATCTCCTAAACTAAGCGTCCTAGAGCGCAAAGGACGATAATTCGTGACCACCCAAAACCTAAAAAAAATTGAAATTTTTATATGAAAAACTTCTTTTGCCCATATCTCCTAAACTAAGCGTCCTAGAGCGAAAAGGACTTCAATTCGTGACCACCCCCAAAAAGTTGAAAAATCCACCCAAAACCTAAAAAAATTTAAATTTTTATATGAAAAACTTCTTTTGCCCATATCTCCTAAACTAAGCATCCTAGAGCGAAAAGGACGATAATTCGTGACCACCCCCAAAAAGATGAAAAATCCACCCAAAACCTAAAAAAATTGAAATTTTTATATGAAAAACTTCTTTTGCCCATATCTCCTAAACTAAGCGTCCTAGAGCGAAAAGGACGATAATTCGTGACCACCCCCAAAAAGTTGAAAAATCCATCCAAAACCTTAAAAAATTTAAATTTTTTTATATGAAAAACTTCTTTTGCCCATATCTCCTAAACTAAGCGTCCTAGAGCGAAAAGGACGATAATTCGTGACCACCCCCAAAAAGTTGAAAAATCCACCCAAAACCTAAAAAAATTGAAATTTGTATATGAAAAACTTCTTTTGCCCATATCTCCTAAACTAAGAATCCTAGAGCGAAAAGGACGATAATTCGTGACCACCCCCAAAAAGTTGAAAAATCCACCCAAAACCTAAAAAAATTTAAATTTTTATATGAAAAACTTCTTTTGCCCATATCTCCTAAACTAAGCGTCCTAGAGCGAAAAGAACTTCAATTCGTGACCACCCCCCAAAAAGTTGAAAAATCCACCCAAAACCTAAAAAAATTAAAATTTTTATATGAAAAACTTCTTTTGCCCATATCTCCTAAACTAAGCGTCCTAGAGCGAAAAGGACTTCAATACGTGACCACCCCCAAAAAGTTGAAAAATCCACCCAAAACCTAAAAAAATTGAAATTTTTATATGAAAAACTTCTTTTGCCCATATCTCCTAAACTAAGCGTCCTAGAGCGAAAAGGACGATAATTCGTGACCACCCCCAAAAAGTTGAAAAATCCACCCAAAACCTAAAAAAATTGAAATTTTTATATGAAAAACTTCTTTTGCCCATATCTCCTAAACTAAGCGTCCTAGAGCGAAAAGGACTTCAATTCGTGACCACCCCCAAAAAGATGAAAAATCCATCCAAAACTTTAAAAAATTGAAATTTTTATATGAAAAACTTCTTTTGCCCATATCTCCTAAACTAAGCGTCCTAGAGCGAAAAGGACGATAATTCGTGACCACCCCCAAAAAGTTGAAAAATCCTCCCAAAACCTTAAAAAATTGAAATTTTTATATGAAAAACTTCTTTTGCCCATATCTCCTAAACTAAGCGCCCTAGAGCGAAAAGGACTTCAATTCGTGACCACCCCCAAAAAGTTGAAAAATCCACCCAAAACCTAAAAAAATTGAAATTTTTATATGAAAAACTTCTTTTGCCCATATCTCCTAAACTAAGCGTCCTAGAGCGAAAAGGACTTCAATTCGTGACCACCCCCAAAAATTTAAAAAATCCACCCAAAACCTAAAAAAATTGAAATTTTTATATGAAAAACTTCTTTTGCCCATATCTCCTAAACTAAGCGTCCTAGAGCGAAAAGGACTTCTATTCGCGACCACCCCCAAAAAGTTGAAAAATCCACCCAAAACCTAAAAAAATTGAAATTTTTATATGAAAAACTTCTTTTGCCCATATCTCTTAAACTAAGCATCCTAGAGCGAAAAGGACGATAATTCGTGACCACCCCCAAAAAGTTGAAAAATCCACCCAAAACCTTAAAAAATTGAAATTTTTATATGAAAAATTTCTTTTGCCCATATCTCCTAAACTAAGCGTCCTAGAGCGAAAAGGACTTCAATTCGTGACCACCCCCAAAAAGTTGAAAAATCCACCCAAAACCTAAAAAAATTTAAATTTTTATATGAAAAACTTCTTTTGCCCATATCTCCTAAATTAAGCATCCTAGAGCGAAAAGGACGATAATTCGTGACCACCCCCAAAAAGTTTAAAAATCCACCCAAAACCTTAAAAAATTGAAATTTTTATATGAAAAACTTCTTTTGCCCATATCTCCTAAACTAAGCATCCTAGAGCGAAAAGGACGATAATTCGTGACCACCCCCAAAAAGTTGAAAAATCCACCCAAAACCTTAAAAAATTGAAATTTTTATATGAAAAACTTCTTTTGCCCATATCTCCTAAACTAAGCGTCCTAGAGCGAAAAGGACGATAATTCGTGACCACCCCCAAAACGTTGAGAAATCCACCCAAAACCTAAAAAAATTGAAATTTTTATATGAAAAATTTCTTTTGCCCATATCTCCTAAACTAAGCGTCCTAGAGCGAAAAGGACTTCAATTCGTGACTACTCCCAAAAAGTTGAAAAGTCCACCCAAAACCTAAAAAAATTGAAATTTTTATATGAAAAACTTCTTTTCCCCATATCTCCTAAACTAAGTGTCCTAGAGCGAAAAGGACAATAATTCGTGACCACCCCCAAAAAGTTGAAAAATCCACCCAAAACCTTAAAAAATTAAATTTTTATATGAAAAACTTCTTTTGCCCATATCTCCTAAACTAAGCGTCCTAGAGCGAGAAGGACTTCAATTCGTGACCACTCCCAAAAAGTTGAAAAATCCACCCAAAACCTTAAAAAATTTAAATTTTTACACGAAAAACTTCTTTTGCCCATATCTCATAAACTAAGCATCCTAGAGCGAAAAGGACTTCAATTCGTGACCACCCCCAAAAAGTTGAAAAATCCACCCAAAACCTAAAAAAATTGAAATTTTTATATGAAAAACTTCTTTTGCTCATATCTCCTAAACTAAGCGTCCTAGAGCGAAAAGGACTTCAATTCGTGACCACCCCCAAAAAGTTGAAAAATCCACCCAAAACCTAAAAAAATTGAAATTTTTATATGAAAAACTTCTTTTGCCCATATCTCCTAAACTAAGCGTCCTAGAGCGAAAAGGACTTCAATTCGTGACCACCCCCAAAAAGTTGAAAAATCCACCCAAAACCTAAAAAAATTGAAATTTTTATATGAAAAACTTCTTTTGGCCATATCTCCTAAACTAAGCGTCCTAGAGCGAAAAGGACTTCAACTCATGACCACCCCCAAAAAGTTGAAAAATCCACCCAAAACCTAAAAAAATTGAAATTTTTATATGAAAAACTTATTTTGCCCATATCTCCTAAACTAAGCGTCCTAGAGCGAAAAGGACTTCAATTCGTGACCACCCCCAAAAAGTTGAAAAATCCACCCAAAACCTAAAAAAATTGAAATTTTTATATGAAAAACTTCTTTTGCCCATATCTCCTAAACTAAGCGTCCTAGAGCGAAAAGGACTTCAATTCGTGACCACCCCCAAAAATTTAAAAAATCCACCCAAAACCTAAAAAAATTGAAATTTTTATATGAAAAACTTCTTTTGCCATATCTCCTAAACTAAGCGTCCTAGAGCGAAAAGGACTTCTATTCGCGACCACCCCCAAAAAGTTGAAAAATCCACCCAAAACCTAAAAAAATTGAAATTTTTATATGAAAAACTTCTTTTGCCCATATCTCCTAAACTAAGCGTCCTAGAGCGAAAAGGACTTCAATTCGTGACCACCCCCAAAAATTTAAAAAATCCACCCAAAACCTAAAAAAATTGAAATTTTTATATGAAAAACTTCTTTTGCCCATATCTCCTAAACTAAGCATCCTAGAGCGAAAAGGACGATAATTCGTGACCACCCCCAAAAAGTTGAAAAATCCACCCAAAACCTAAAAAAATTTAAATTTTTATATGAAAAACTTCTTTTGCCCATATCTCCTAAATTAAGCATCCTAGAGCGAAAAGGACGATAATTCGTGACCACCCCCAAAAAGTTTAAAAATCCACCCAAAACCTTAAAAAATTGAAATTTTTATATGAAAAACTTCTTTTGCCCATATCTCCTAAACTAAGCGTCCTAGAGCGAAAAGGACTTCAATTCGTGACCACCCCCAAAAATTTAAAAAATCCACCCAAAACCTAAAAAAATTGAAATTTTTATATGAAAAACTTCTTTTGCCCATATCTCCTAAACTAAGCGTCCTAGAGCGAAAAGGACTTCTATTCGCGACCACCCCCAAAAAGTTGAAAAATCCACCCAAAACCTAAAAAAATTGAAATTTTTATATGAAAAACTTCTTTTGCCCATATCTCTTAAACTAAGCATCCTAGAGCGAAAAGGACGATAATTCGTGACCACCCCCAAAAAGTTGAAAAATCCACCCAAAACCTTAAAAAATTGAAATTTTTATATGAAAAATTTCTTTTGCCCATATCTCCTAAACTAAGCGTCCTAGAGCGAAAAGGACTTCAATTCGTGACCACCCCCAAAAAGTTGAAAAATCCACCCAAAACCTAAAAAAATTTAAATTTTTATATGAAAAACTTCTTTTGCCCATATCTCATAAATTAAGCATCCTAGAGCGAAAAGGACGATAATTCGTGACCACCCCCAAAAAGTTTAAAAATCCACCCAAAACCTTAAAAAATTGAAATTTTTATATGAAAAACTTCTTTTGCCCATATCTCCTAAACTAAGCATCCTAGAGCGAAAAGGACGATAATTCGTGACCACCCCCAAAAAGTTGAAAAATCCACCCAAAACCTTAAAAAATTAAATTTTTATATGAAAAACTTCTTTTGCCCATATCTCCTAAACTAAGCGTCCTAGAGCGAGAAGGACTTCAATTCGTGACCACTCCCAAAAAGTTGAAAAATCCACCCAAAACCTAAAAAAATTGAAATTTTTATATGAAAAACTTCTTTTGCTCATATCTCCTAAACTAAGCGTCCTAGAGCGAAAAGGACTTCAATTCGTGACCACCCCCAAAAAGTTGAAAAATCCACCCAAAACCTAAAAAAATTGAAATTTTTATATGAAAAACTTCTTTTGCCCATATCTCCTAAACTAAGCGTCCTAGAGCGAAAAGGACTTCAATTCGTGACCACCCCCAAAAAGTTGAAAAATCCACCCAAAACCTAAAAAAATTGAAATTTTTATATGAAAAACTTCTTTTGGCCATATCTCCTAAACTAAGCGTCCTAGAGCGAAAAGGACTTCAACTCATGACCACCCCCAAAAAGTTGAAAAATCCACCCAAAACCTAAAAAAATTGAAATTTTTATATGAAAAACTTATTTTGCCCATATCTCCTAAA
Source organism: Haematobia irritans (assembly GCF_050003625.1). Lineage (NCBI taxonomy): Eukaryota > Metazoa > Arthropoda > Insecta > Diptera > Muscidae > Haematobia > Haematobia irritans. Next base: position 184,493,167 of record NC_134397.1, on the reverse strand, counting down.
CTAAGCGTCCTAGAGCGAAAAGGACTTCAATTCGTGACCACCCCCAAAAAGTTGAAAAATCCACCCAAAACCTAAAAAAATTGAAATTTTTATATGAAAAACTTCTTTTGCCCATATCTCCTAAACTAAGCGTCCTAGAGCGAAAAGGACTTCAATTCGTGACCACCCCCAAAAATTTAAAAAATCCACCCAAAACCTAAAAAAATTGAAATTTTTATATGAAAAACTTCTTTTGCCCATATCTCCTAAACTAAGCGTCCTAGAGCGAAAAGGACTTCTATTCGCGACCACCCCCAAAAAGTTGAAAAATCCACCCAAAACCTAAAAAAATTGAAATTTTTATATGAAAAACTTCTTTTGCCCATATCTCCTAAACTAAGCATCCTAGAGCGAAAAGGACGATAATTCGTGACCACCCCCAAAAAGTTGAAAAATCCACCCAAAACCTAAAAAAATTTAAATTTTTATATGAAAAACTTCTTTTGCCCATATCTCCTAAATTAAGCATCCTAAAGCGAAAAGGACGATAATTCGTGACCACCCCCAAAAAGTTTAAAAATCCACCCAAAACCTTAAAAAATTGAAATTTTTATATGAAAAACTTCTTTTGCCCATATCTCCTAAACTAAGCATCCTAGAGCGAAAAGGACGATAATTCGTGACCACCCCCAAAAAGTTGAAAAATCCACCCAAAACCTTAAAAAATTGAAATTTTTATATGAAAAACTTCTTTTGCCCATATCTCCTAAACTAAGCGTCCTATAGCGAAAAGGACGATAATTCGTGACCACCCCCAAAACGTTGAGAAATCCACCCAAAACCTAAAAAAAATGAAATTTTTATATGAAAAACTTCTTATGCCCATATCTCCTAAACTAAGCGTCCTAGAGCGAAAAGGACTTCAATTCGTGACCACCCCCAAAAAGTTGAAAAGTCCACCCAAAACCTAAAAAAATTGAAATTTTTATATGAAAAACTTCTTTTGCCCATATCTCCTAAACTAAGCGTCCTAGAGCGAAAAGGACTTCAATTCGTGACCACCCCCAAAAAGTTGAAAAATCCACCCAAAACCTAAAAAAATTGAAATTTTTATATGAAAAACTTCTTTTGCCCATATCTCCTAAACTAAGCGTCCTAGAACGAACAGGACTTCAATTCGTGACCACCCCCAAAAAGTTGAAAAATCCACCCAAAACCTAAAAAAATTGAAATTTTTATATGAAAAACTTCTTTTGTTCATATCTCCTAAACTAAGCGTCCTAGAGCGAAAAGGACTTCAATTCGTGATCACCCCCAAAAAGTTGAAAAATCCACCCAAAATCTAAAAAAATTGAAATTTTTATATGAAAAACTTCTTTTGTCCATATCTCCTAAACTAAGCGTCCTAGAGCGAAAAGGACTTCAATTCGTGACCACCCCCAAAAAGTTGAAAAATCCACCCAAAACCTAAAAAAATTGAAATTTTTATATGAAAAACTTCTTTTGCCCATATCTCCTAAACTAAGCGTCCTAGAGCGAAAAGGACTTCTATTCGCGACCACCCCCAAAAAGTTGAAAAATCCACCCAAAACCTAAAAAAATTGAAATTTTTATATGAAAAACTTCTTTTGCCCATATCTCCTAAACTAAGCGTCCTAGAGCGAAAAGGACTTCAATTCGTGACCACCCCCAAAAAGTTGAAAAATCCACCCAAAACCTAAAAAAATTGAAATTTTTATATGAAAAACTTCTTTTGCCCATATCTCCTAAACTAAGCGTCCTAGAGCGAAAAGGACTTCAATTCGTGACCACCCCCAAAAAGTTGAAAAATCCACCCAAAACCTAAAAAAATTGAAATTTTTATATGAAAAACTTCTTTTGGCCATATCTCCTAAACTAAGCGTCCTAGAGCGAAAAGGACTTCAATTCGTGACCACCCCCAAAAAGTTGAAAAATCCACCCAAAACCTAAAAAAATTGAAATTTTTATATGAAAAACTTCTTTTGCCCATATCTCCTCAACTAAGCGTCCTAGAGCGAAAAGGACTTCAATTCGTGACCACCCCCAAAAAGTTGAAAAATCCACCCAAAACCTAAAAAAATTGAAATTTTTATATGAAAAACTTCTTTTGCCCATATCTCCTAAACTAAGCGTCCTAGAGCGAAAAGGACGATAATTCGTGACCACCCCCAAAAAGTTGAAAAATCCACCCAAAACCTTAAAAACTTGAAATTTTTATATGAAAAACTTCTTTTGCCCATATCTCCTAAACTAAGCGTCCTAGAGCGAAAAGGACTTCAATTCGTGACCACCCCCAAAAAGTTGAAAAATCCACCCAAAACCTAAAAAAATTGAAATTTTTATATGAAAAACTTCTTTTGCCCATATCTCCTAAACTAAGCATCCTAGAGCGAAAAGGACGATAATTCGTGACCACCCCCAAAAAGTTGAAAAATCCACCCAAAACCTAAAAAAATGAAATTTTTATATGAAAAACTTCTTTTGCCCATATCTCCTAAACTAAGCGTCCTAGAGCGAAAAGGACTTCAATTCGTGACCACCCCCAAAAAGTTGAAAAATCCACCCAAAACTTTAAAAAATTGAAATTGTTATATGAAAAACTTCTTTTGCCCATATCTCCTAAACTAAGCGTCCTAGAGCGAAAAGGACGATAATTCGTGACCACCCCCAAAAAGTTGAAAAATCCACCCAAAACCTAAAAAAATTGAAATTTTTATATGAAAAACTTCTTTTGGCCATATCTCCTAAACTAAGCGTCCTAGAGCGAAAAGGACTTCAACTCATGACCACCCCCAAAAAGTTGAAAAATCCACCCAAAACCTAAAAAAATTGAAATTTTTATATGAAAAACTTCTTTTGCCCATATCTCCTAAACTAAGCGTCCTAGAGCGAAAAGGACTTCAATTCGTGACCACCCCCAAAAATTTTAAAAATCCACCCAAAACCTAAAAAAATTGAAATTTTTATATGAAAAACTTCTTTTGCCCATATCTCCTAAACTAAGCGTCCTAGAGCGAAAAGGACTTCTATTCGCGACCACCCCCAAAAAGTTGAAAAATCCACCCAAAACCTAAAAAAATTGAAATTTTTATATGAAAAACTTCTTTTGCCCATATCTCCTAAACTAAGCATCCTAGAGCGAAAAGGACGATAATTCGTGACCACCCCCAAAAAGTTGAAAAATCCACCCAAAACCTAAAAAACTTTAAATTTTTATATGAAAAACTTCTTTTGCCCATATCTCCTAAATTAAGCATCCTAGAGCGAAAAGGACGATAATTCGTGACCACCCCCAAAAAGTTTAAAAATCCACCCAAAACCTTAAAAAATTTAAATTTTTATATGAAAAACTTCTTTTGCCCATATCTCCTAAACTAAGCATCCTAGAGCGAAAAGGACGATAATTCGTGACCACCCCCAAAAAGTTTAAAAATCCACCCAAAACCTTAAAAAATTGAAATTTTTATATGAAAAACTTCTTTTGCCCATATCTCCTAAACTAAGCGTCCTATAGCGAAAAGGACGATAATTCGTGACCACCCCAAAAACGTTGAGAAATCCACCCAAAACCTAAAAAAATTGAAATTTTTATATGAAAAACTTCTTTTGCCCATATCTCCTAAACTAAGCGTCCTAGAGCGCAAAGGACTTCAATTCGTGACCACCCCCAAAAAGTTGAAAAGTCCACCCAAAACCTAAAAAATTGAAATTTTTATATGAAAAACTTCTTTTGCCCATATCTCCTAAACTAAGCGTCCTAGAGCGAAAAGGACTTCAATTCGTGACCACCCCCAAAAAGTTGAAAAATCCACCCAAAACCTTAAAAAATGAAATTTTTATATGAAAAACTTCTTTTGCCCATATCTCCTAAACTAAGCGTCCTAGAGCGAAAAGGACTTCAATTCGTGACTACTCCCAAAAAGTTGAAAAATCCACCCAAAACCTTAAAAAATCTAAATTTTTATATGAAAAACTTCTTTTGCCCATATCTCCTAAACTAAGCATCCTAGAGCGAAAAGGACGATAATTCGTGACCACCCCCAAATAGTTAAAAAAGCCACCCAAAACCTAAAAAAAATTGAAATTTTTATATGAAAAACTTCTTTTGCCCATATCTCCTAAACTAAGCGTCCTAGAGCGAAAAGGACTTCAATTCGTGACCACCCCCAAAAAGTTGAAAAGTCCACCCAAAACCTAAAAAAATTGAAATTTTTATATGAAAAACTTCTTTTGCCCATATCTCCTAAACTAAGCGTCCTAGAGCGAAAAGGACTTCAATTCGTGACCACCCCCAAAAAGTTGAAAAATCCACCCAAAACCTAAAAAAATTGAAATTTTTATATGAAAAACTTCTTTTGCCCATATCTCCTAAACTAAGCGTCCTAGAACGAACAGGACTTCAATTCGTGACCACCCCCAAAAAGTTGAAAAATCCACCCAAAACCTAAAAAAATTGAAATTTTTATATGAAAAACTTCTTTTGTTCATATCTCCTAAACTAAGCGTCCTAGAGCGAAAAGGACTTCAATTCGTGATCACCCCCAAAAAGTTGAAAAATCCACCCAAAATCTAAAAAAATTTAAATTTTTATATGAAAAACTTCTTTTGTCCATATCTCCTAAACTAAGCGTCCTAGAGCGAAAAGGACTTCAATTCGTGACCACCCCCAAAAAGTTGAAAAATCCACCCAAAACCTAAAAAAATTGAAATTTTTATATGAAAAACTTCTTTTGCCCATATCTCCTAAACTAAGCGTCCTAGAGCGAAAAGGACTTCTATTCGCGACCACCCCCAAAAAGTTGAAAAATCCACCCAAAACCTAAAAAAATTGAAATTTTTATATGAAAAACTTCTTTTGGCCATATCTCCTAAACTAAGCGTCCTAGAGCGAAAAGGACTTCAATTCGTGACCACCCCCAAAAAGTTGAAAAATCCACCCAAAACCTAAAAAAATTGAAATTTTTATATGAAAAACTTCTTTTGCCCATATCTCCTCAACTAAGCGTCCTAGAGCGAAAAGGACTTCAATTCGTGACCACCCCCAAAAAGTTGAAAAATCCACCCAAAACCTAAAAAAATTGAAATTTTTATATGAAAAACTTCTTTTGCCCATATCTCCTAAACTAAGCGTCCTAGAGCGAAAATGACTTCAATTCGTGACCACCCCCAAAAAGTTGAAAAATCCACCCAAAACCTAAAAAAATTGAAATTTTTATATGAAAAACTTCTTTTGCCCATATCTCCTAAACTAAGCATCCTAGAGCGAAAAGGACGATAATTCGTGACCACCCCCAAAAAGTTGAAAAATCCACCCAAAACCTTAAAAAATTGAAATTTTTATATGAAAAACTTCTTTTGCCCATATCTCCTAAACTAAGCGTCCTAGAGCGAAAAGGACTTCCATTCGTGACCACCCCCAAAAAGTTGAAAAATCCACCCAAAACCTAAAAAAATTGAAATTTTTATATGAAAAACTTCTTTTGCCCATATCTCCTAAACTAAGCATCCTAGAGCGAAAAGGACGATAATTCGTGACACCCCCAAAAAGTTGAAAAATCCACCCAAAAAATAAAAAAATCTAAATTTTTAATGAAAAACTTCTTTTGCCCATATCTCCTAAACTAAGCGTCCTAGAGCGAAAAGGACTTCAATTCGTGACCACCCCCAAAAAGTTGAAAAGTCCACCCAAATCCTAAAAAAATTGAAATTTTTATATGAAAAACTTCTTTTGCCCATATCTCCTAAACTAAGCGTCCTAGAGCGAAAAGGACGATAATTCGTGACCACCCCCAAAAAGTTGAAAAATCCACCCAAAACCTTAAAAATTGAAATTTTTATATGAAAAACTTCTTTTGTCCATATCTCCTAAACTAAGCGTCCTAGAGCGAAAAGGACTTCAATTCGTGACCACTCCCAAAAAGTTGAAAAATCCACCCAAAACCTTAAAAAATTTAAATTTTTACACGAAAAACTTCTTTTGCCCATATCTCATAAACTAAGCATCCTAGAGCGAAAAGGACTTCAATTCGTGACCACCCCCAAAAAGTTGAAAAATCCACCCAAAACCTAAAAAAATTGAAATTTTTATATGAAAAACTTCTTTTGCCCATATCTCCTAAACTAAGCGTCCTAGAGCGAAAAGGACTTCAATTCGTGACCACCCCCAAAACGTTGAAAAATCCACCCAAAACCTAAAAAAATTGAAATTTTTATATGAAAAACTTCTTTTGCCCATATCTCCTAAACTAAGCATCCTAGAGCGAAAAGGACGATAATTCGTGACCACCCCCAAAAAGTTGAAAAATCCACCCAAAACCTTAAAAAATTGAAATTTTTGTATGAAAAACTTCTTTTGTTCATATCTCCTAAACTAAGCGTCCTAGAGCGAAAAGGACGATAATTCGTGACCACCCCCAAAAAGTTGAAAAATCCACCCAAAACCTAAAAAAATTTAAATTTTTATATGAAAAACTTCTTTTGCCCATATCTCCTAAACTAAGCGTCCTAGAGCGAAAAGGACGATAATTCGTGACCACCCCCAAAAAGTTGAAAAATCCACCCAAAACCTAAAAAAATTGAAATTTTTATAAAAAAACTTCTTTTGCCCATATCTCCTAAACTAAGAATCCTAGAGCGAAAAGGACGATAATTCGTGACCACCCCCAAAAAGTTGAAAAATCCACCCAAAACCTTAAAAAATTGAAACTTTTATATGAAAAACTTCTTTTGGCCATATCTCCTAAACTAAGCGTCCTAGAGCGAAAAGGACTTCAATTCGTGACCACCCCCAAAAAGTTGAAAAATCCACCCAAAACTTTAAAAAATTGAAATTTTTATATGAAAAACTTCTTTTGACCATATCTCCTAAACTAAGCGTCCTAGAGCGAAAAGGACGATAATTCGTGACCACCCCCAAAAAGTTGAAAAATCCACCCAAAACCTTAAAAAATTGAAATTTTTATATGAAAAACTTCTTTTGCCCATATCTCCTAAACTAAGCGTCCTAGAGCGAAAAGGACTTCAATTCGTGACCACCCCCAAAAAGTTGAAAAATCCACCCAAAACCTAAAAAAATTGAAATTTTTATATGAAAAACTTCTTTTGCCCATATCTCCTAAACTAAGCGTCCTAGAGCGAAAAGGACTTCAATTCGTGACCACCCCCAAAAAGTTGAAAAATCCACCCAAAACCTAAAAAAATTGAAATTTTTATATGAAAAACTTCTTTTGCCCATATCTCCTAAACTAAGCATCCTAGAGCGAAAAGGACGATAATTCGTGACCACCCCCAAAAAGTTGAAAAATCCACCCAAAACCTTAAAAATTTGAAATTTTTATATGAAAAATTTCTTTTGCCCATATCTCCTAAACTAAGCGTCCTAGAGCGAAAAGGACTTCAATTCGTGACCACCCCCAAAAAGTTGAAAAATCCACCCAAAACCTAAAAAAAATTAAATTTTTATATGAAAAACTTCTTTTGCCCATATCTCCTAAACTAAGCATCCTAGAGCGAAAAGGACGATAATTCGTGACCACCCCCAAATAGTTGAAAAATCCACCCAAAACCTTAAAAAATTGAAATTTTTATATGAAAAACTTCTTTTGCCCATATCTCCTAAACTAAGCGTCCTAGAGCGAAAAGGACGATAATTCGTGACCACCCCCAAAACGTTGAAAAATCCACCCAAAACCTAAAAAAATTGAAATTTTTATATGAAAAACTTCTTTTGCCCATATCTCCTAAACTAAGCGTCCTAGAGCGCAAAGGACTTCAATTCGTGACCACCCCCAAAAAGTTGAAAAGTCCACCCAAAACCTAAAAAATTGAAATTTTTATATGAAAAACTTCTTTTGCCCATATCTCCTAAACTAAGCGTCCTAGAGCGAAAAGGACTTCAGTTCGTGACCACCCCCAAAAAGTTGAAAAATCCACCCAAAACCTAAAAAAATTGAAATTTTTATATGAAAAACTTCTTTTGCCCATATCTCCTAAACTAAGCGTCCTAGAGCGAAAAGGACTTCAATTCGTGACCACCCCCAAAAAGTTTAAAAATCCACCCAAAACCTAAAAAAATTGAAATTTTTATATGAAAAACTTCTTTTGCCCATATCTCCTAAACTAAGCGTCCTAGAGCGAAAAGGACTTCAATTCGTGACCACCCCCAAAAAGTCTAAAAATCCACCCAAAACCTTAAAAAAATGAAATTTTTATATGAAAAACTTCTTTTGCCCATATCTCCTAAACTAAGCGTCCTAGAGCGAAAAGGACGATAATTCGTGACCACCCCAAAAAAGTTGAAAAATCCACCCAAAACCTTAAAAAATTGAAATTTTTATATGAAAAATTTCTTTTGCCCATATCTCCTAAACTAAGCGTCCTAGAGCGAAAAGGACTTCAATTCGTGACCACCCCCAAAAAGTTGAAAAATCCACCCAAAACCTAAAAAAATTTAAATTTTTATATGAAAAACTTCTTTTGCCCATATCTCCTAAATTAAGCATCCTAGAGCGAAAAGGACGATAATTCGTGACCACCCCCAAAAAGTTTAAAAATCCACCCAAAACCTTAAAAAATTGAAATTTTTATATGAAAAACTTCTTTTGCCCATATCTCCTAAACTAAGCATCCTAGAGCGAAAAGGACGATAATTCGTGACCACCCCCAAAAAGTTGAAAAATCCACCCAAAACCTAAAAAAATTGAAATTTTTATAAAAAAACTTCTTTTGCCCATATCTCCTGAACTAAGAATCCTAGAGCGAAAAGGACGATAATTCGTGACCACCCCCAAAAAGTTGAAAAATCCACCCAAAACCTTAAAAAATTGAAACTTTTATATGAAAAACTTCTTTTGCCCATATCTCCTAAACTAAGCGTCCTAGAGCGAAAAGGACTTCAATACGTGACCACCCCCAAAAAGTTGAAAAATCCACCCAAAACCTAAAAAAATTGAAATTTTTATATGAAAAACTTCTTTTGCCCATATCTCCTAAACTAAGCGTCCTAGAGCGAAAAGGACGATAATTCGTGACCACCCCCAAAAAGTTGAAAAATCCACCCAAAACCTTAAAAAATTGAAATTTTTATATGAAAAACTTCTTTTGCCCATATCTCCTAAACTAAGCATCCTAGAGCGAAAAGGACGATAATTCGTGACCACCCCCAAAAAGTTGAAAAAATCCACCCAAAACCTAAAAAAATTGAAATTTTTATATGAAAAACTTCTTTTGCCCATATCTCCTAAACTAAGCGTCCTAGAGCGAAAAGGACTTCAATTCGTGACCACCCCCAAAAAGTTGAAAAATCCACCCAAAACCTAAAAAAATTGAAATTTTTATATGAAAAACTTCTTTTGCCCATATCTCCTAAACTAAGCATCCTAGAGCGAAAAGGACGATAATTCGTGACCACCCCCAAAAAGTTGAAAAATCCACCCAAAACCTTAAAAAATTGAAATTTTTATATGAAAAATTTCTTTTGCCCATATCTCCTAAACTAAGCGTCCTAGAGCGAAAAGGACTTCAATTCGTGACCACCCCCAAAAAGTTGAAAAATCCACCCAAAACCTAAAAAAATTTAAATTTTTATATGAAAAACTTCTTTTGCCCATATCTCCTAAACTAAGCATCCTAGAGCGAAAAGGACGATAATTCGTGACCACCCCCAAAAAGTTGAAAAATCCACCCAAAACCTTAAAAAATTGAAATTTTTATATGAAAAACTTCTTTTGCCCATATCTCCTAAACTAAGCGTCCTAGAGCGAAAAGGACGATAATTCGTGACCACCCCCAAAACGTTGAAAAATCCACCCAAAACCTAAAAAAATTGAAATTTTTATATGAAAAACTTCTTTTGCACATATCTCCTAAACTAAGCGTCCTAGAGCGCAAAGGACTTCAATTCGTGACCACCCCCAAAAAGTTGAAAGGTCCACCCAAAACCTAAAAAATTGAAATTTTTATATGAAAAACTTCTTTTGCCCATATCTCCTAAACTAAGCGTCCTAGAGCGAAAAGGACTTCAGTTCGTGACCACCCCCAAAAAGTTGAAAAATCCACCCAAAACCTAAAAAAATTGAAATTTTTATATGAAAAACTTCTTTTGCCCATATCTCCTAAACTAAGCGTCCTAGAGCGAAAAGGACTTCAATTCGTGACCACCCCCAAAAAGTTTAAAAATCCACCCAAAACCTAAAAAAATTGAAATTTTTATATGAAAAACTTCTTTTGCCCATATCTCCTAAACTAAGCGTCCTAGAGCGAAAAGGACTTCAATTCGTGACCACCCCCAAAAAGTCTAAAAATCCACCCAAAACCTTAAAAAAATGAAATTTTTATATGAAAAACTTCTTTTGCCCATATCTCCTAAACTAAGCGTCCTAGAGCGAAAAGGACGATAATTCGTGACCACCCCCAAAAAGTTGAAAAATCCACCCAAAACCTTAAAAAATTGAAATTTTTATATGAAAAATTTCTTTTGCCCATATCTCCTAAACTAAGCGTCCTAGAGCGAAAAGGACTTCAATTCGTGACCACCCCCAAAAAGTTGAAAAATCCACCCAAAACCTAAAAAAATTTAAATTTTTATATGAAAAACTTCTTTTGCCCATATCTCCTAAATTAAGCATCCTAGAGCGAAAAGGACGATAATTCGTGACCACCCCCAAAAAGTTGAAAAATCCACCAAAACCTTAAAAAATTGAAATTTTTATATGAAAAACTTCTTTTGCCCATATCTCCTAAACTAAGCATCCTAGAGCGAAAAGGACGATAATTCGTGACCACCCCCAAAAAGTTGAAAAATCCACTCAAAACCTTAAAAAATTGAAATTTTTATATGAAAAACTTCTTTTGCCCATATCTCCTAAACTAAGCGTCCTATAGCGAAAAGGACGATAATTCGTGACCACCCCCAAAACGTTGAGAAATCCACCCAAAACCTAAAAAAATTGAAATTGTTATAAAAAAACTTCTTTTGCCCATATCTCCTAAACTAAGCGTCCTAGAGCGCAAAGGACTTCAATTCGTGACCACCCCCAAAAAATTGAAAAGTCCACCCAAAACCTAAAAAATTGAAATTTTTATATGAAAAACTTCTTTTCCCCATATCTCCTAAACTAAGCGTCCTAGAGCGAAAAGGACGATAATTCGTGACCACCCCCAAAAAGTTGAAAAATCCACCCAAAACCTTAAAAAATGAAATTTTTATATGAAAAACTTCTTTTGCCCATATCTCCTAAACTAAGCGTCCTAGAGCGAAAAGGACTTCAATTCGTGACTACTCCCAAAAATTTGAAAAATCCACCCAAAACCTTAAAAAATTTAAATTTTTACACGAAAAACTTCTTTTGCCCATATCTCATAAACTAAGCATCCTAGAGCGAAAAGGACTTCAATTCGTGACCACCCCCAAAAAGTTGAAAAATCCACCCAAAACCTAAAAAAATTTAAATTTTTATATGAAAAACTTCTTTTGCCCATATCTCCTAAACTAAGCGTCCTAGAGCGAAAAGGACTTCAATTCGTGACCACCCCCAAAAAGTCTAAAAATCCACCCAAAACTTTAAAAAATTGAAATTTTTATATGAAAAACTTCTTCTGCCCATATCTCCTAAACTAAGCGTCCTAGAGCGAAAAGGACGATAATTCGTGACCACCCCCAAAAAGTTGAAAAATCCACCCAAAACCTTAAAAAATTGAAATTTTTATAAAAAAACTTCTTTTGCCCATATCTCCTAAACTAAGCGTCCTAGAGCGAAAAGGACTTCAGTTCGTGACCACCCCCAAAAAGTTGAAAAATCCACCCAAAACCTAAAAAAATTGAAATTTTTATATGAAAAACTTCTTTTGCCCATATCTCCTAAACTAAGCGTCCTAGAGCGAAAAGGACTTCAATTCGTGACCACCCCCAAAAAGTTTAAAAATCCACCCAAAACCTAAAAAAATTGAAATTTTTATATGAAAAACTTCTTTTGCCCATATCTCCTAAACTAAGCGTCCTAGAGCGAAAAGGACTTCAATTCGTGACCACCCCCAAAAAGTCTAAAAATCCACCCAAAACTTTAAAAAATTGAAATTTTTATATGAAAAACTTCTTCTGCCCATATCTCCTAAACTAAGCGTCCTAGAGCGAAAAGGACGATAATTCGTGACCACCCCCAAAAAGTTGAAAAATCCACCCAAAACCTAAAAAATTGAAATTTTTATATGAAAAATTTCTTTTGCCCATATCTCCTAAACTAAGCGTCCTAGAGCGAAAAGGACTTCAATTCGTGACCACCCCCAAAAAGTTTAAAAATCCACCCAAAACCTAAAAAAATTTAAATTTTTATATGAAAAACTTCTTTTGCCCATATCTCCTAAATTAAGCATCCTAGAGCGAAAAGGACGATAATTCGTGACCACCCCCAAAAAGTTTAAAAATCCACCCAAAACCTTAAAAAATTGAAATTTTTATATGAAAAACTTCTTTTGCCCATATCTCCTAAACTAAGCATCCTAGAGCGAAAAGGACGATAATTCGTGACCACCCCCAAAAAGTTGAAAAATCCACTCAAAACCTTAAAAAATTGAAATTTTTATATGAAAAACTTCTTTTGCCCATATCTCCTAAACTAAGCGTCCTATAGCGAAAAGGACGATAATTCGTGACCACCCCCAAAACGTTGAGAAATCCACCCAAAACCTAAAAAAATTGAAATTTTTATATGAAAAACTTCTTTTGCCCATATCTCCTAAACTAAGCGTCCTAGAGCGCAAAGGACTTCAATTCGTGACCACCCCCAAAAAGTTGAAAAGTCCACCCAAAACCTAAAAAATTGAAATTTTTATATGAAAAACTTCTTTTCCCCATATCTCCTAAACTAAGCGTCCTAGAGCGAAAAGGACGATAATTCGTGACCACCCCCAAAAAGTTGAAAAATCCACCCAAAACCTTAAAAAATGAAATTTTTATATGAAAAACTTCTTTTGCCCATATCTCCTAAACTAAGCGTCCTAGAGCGAAAAGGACTTCAATTCGTGACTACTCCCAAAAATTTGAAAAATCCACCCAAAACCTTAAAAAATTTAAATTTTTACACGAAAAACTTCTTTTGCCCATATCTCCTAAACTAAGCGTCCTAGAGCGAAAAGGACGATAATTCGTGACCACCCCCAAATAGTTAAAAAAGCCACCCAAAACCTAAAAAAAATTGAAATTTTTATATGAAAAACTTCTTTTGCCCATATCTCCTAAACTAAGCGTCCTAGAGCGAAAAGGACTTCAATTCGTGACCACCCCCAAAAAGTTGAAAAGTCCACCCAAAACCTAAAAAAATTGAAATTTTTATATGAAAAACTTCTTTTCCCCATATCTCCTAAACTAAGTGTCCTAGAGCGAAAAGGACAATAATTCGTGACCACCCCCAAAAAGTTGAAAAATCCACCCAAAACCTTAAAAATTGAAATTTTTATATGAAAAACTTCTTTTGTCTCCTAAACTAAGCGTCCTAGAGCGAAAAGGACTTCCATTCGTGACCACTCCCAAAAAGTTGAAAAATCCACCCAAAACCTTAAAAAATTTAAATTTTTACACGAAAAACTTCTTTTGCCCATATCTCATAAACTAAGCATCCTAGAGCGAAAAGGACTTCAATTCGTGACCACCCCCAAAAAGTTGAAAAATCCACCCAAAACCTAAAAAAATTGAAATTTTTATATGAAAAACTTCTTTTGCCCATATCTCCTAAACTAAGCGTCCTAGAGCGAAAAGGACTTCAATTCGTGACCACCCCCAAAAAGTTGAAAAATCCACCCAAAACCTAAAAAAATTGAAATTTTTATATGAAAAACTTCTTTTGCCCATATCTCCTAAACTAAGCATGCTAGAGCGAAAAGGACGATAATTCGTGACCACCCATAAAAAGTTGAAAAATCCACCCAAAACCTTAAAAAATTGAAATTTTTGTATCTTTTGTTCATATCTCCTAAACTAAGCGTCCTAGAGCGAAAAGGACTTCAATTCGTGATCACCCCCAAAAAGTTGAAAAATCCACCCAAAATCTAAAAAAATTGAAATTTTTATATGAAAAACTTCTTTTGTCCATATCTCCTAAACTAAGCGTCCTAGAGCGAAAAGGACTTCAATTCGTGACCTCCCCCAAAAAGTTGAAAAATCCACCCAAAACCTAAAAAAATTGAAATTTTTATATGAAAAACTTATTTTGCCCATATCTCCTAAACTAAGCGTCCTAGAGCGAAAAGGACTTCTATTCGCGACCACCCCCAAAAAGTTGAAAAATCCACCCAAAACCTAAAAAAATTGAAATTTTTATATGAAAAACTTCTTTTGCCCATATCTCCTAAACTAAGCGTCCTAGAGCGAAAAGGACTTCAATTCGTGACCACCCCCAAAAAGTTGAAAAATCCACCCAAAACCTAAAAAAATTGAAATTTTTATATGAAAAACTTCTTTTGCCCATATCTCCTAAACTAAGCGTCCTAGAGCGAAAAGGACTTCAATTCGTGACCACCCCCAAAAAGTTTAAAAATCCACCCAAAACCTAAAAAAATTGAAATTTTTATATGAAAAACTTCTTTTGGCCATATCTCCTAAACTAAGCGTCCTAGAGCGAAAAGGACTTCAATTCGTAACCACCCCCAAAAAGTTGAAAAATCCACCCAAAACCTAAAAAAATTGAAATTTTTATATGAAAAACTTCTTTTGCCCATATCTCCTAAACTAAGCGTCCTAGAGCGAAAAGGACTTCAATTCGTGACCACCCCCAAAAAGTTGAAAAATCCACCAAAAACCTAAAAAAATTGAAATTTTTATATGAAAAACTTATTTTGCCCATATCTCCTAAACTAAGCGTCCTAGAGCGAAAATGACTTCAATTCGTGACCACCCCCAAAAAGTTGAAAAATCCACCCAAAACCTAAAAAAATTGAAATTTTTATATGAAAAACTTCTTTTGCCCATATCTCCTAAACTAAGCATCCTAGAGCGAAAAGGACGATAATTCGTGACCACCCCCAAAAAGTTGAAAAATCCACCCAAAACCTTAAAAAATTGAAATTTTTATATGAAAAACTTCTTTTGCCCATATCTCCTAAACTAAGCGTCCTAGAGCGAAAAGGACTTCAATTCGTGACCACCCCCAAAAAGTTGAAAAATCCACCCAAAACCTAAAAAAATTGAAATTTTTATATGAAAAACTTCTTTTGCCCATATCTCCTAAACTAAGCATCCTAGAGCGAAAAGGACGATAATTCGTGACACCCCCAAAAAGTTGAAAAATCCACCCAAAAAATAAAAAAATCTAAATTTTTAATGAAAAACTTCTTTTGCCCATATCTCCTAAACTAAGCGTCCTAGAGCGAAAAGGACTTCAATTCGTGACCACCCCCAAAAAGTTGAAAAGTCCACCCAAAACCTAAAAAAATTGAAATTTTTATATGAAAAACTTCTTTTCCCCATATCTCCTAAACTAAGCGTCCTAGAGCGAAAAGGACGATAATTCGTAACCACTCCCAAAAAGTTGAAAAATCCACCCAAAACCTTAAAAATTGAAATTTTTATATGAAAAACTTCTTTTGTCCATATCTCCTAAACTAAGCGTCCTAGAGCGAACAGGACTTCAATTCGTGACCACTCCGAAAAAGTTGAAAAATCCACCCAAAACCTTAAAAAATTTAAATTTTTACACGAAAAACTTCTTTTGCCCATATCTCATAAACTAAGCATCCTAGAGCGAAAAGGACTTCAATTCGTGACCACCCCCAAAAAGTTGAAAAATCCACCCAAAACCTAAAAAAATTGAAATTTTTATATGAAAAACTTCTTTTGCCCATATCTCCTAAACTAAGCGTCCTAGAGCGAAAAGGACTTCAATTCGTGACCACCCCCAAAAAGTTGAAAAATCCACCCAAAACCTAAAAAAATTGAAATTTTTATATGAAAAACTTCTTTTGCCCATATCTCCTAAACTAAGCATCCTAGAGCGAAAAGGACGATAATTCGTGACCACCCCCAAAAAGTTGAAAAATCCACCCAAAACCTTAAAAAATTGAAATTTTTGTATGAAAAACTTCTTTTGTTCATATCTCCTAAACTAAGCGTCCTAGAGCGAAAAGGACGATAATTCGTGACCACCCCCACAAAGTTGAAAAATCCACCCAAAACCTAAAAAAATTGAAATTTTTATAAAAAAACTTCTTTTGCCCTTATCTCCTAAACTAAGAATCCTAGAGCGAAAAGGACGATAATTCGTGACCACCCCCAAAAAGTTGAAAAATCCACCCAAAACTTTAAAAAATTGAAATTTTTATATGAAAAACTTCTTTTGACCATATCTCCTAAACTAAGCATCCTAGAGCGAAAAGGACGATAATTCGTGACCACCCCCAAAAAGTTGAAAAATCCACCCAAAACCTTAAAAAATTGAAATTTTTATATGAAAAACTTCTTTTGCCCATATCTCCTAAACTAAGCGTCCTAGAGCGAAAAGGACGATAATTCGTGACCACCCCCAAAACGTTGAAAAATCCACCCAAAACCTAAAAAAATTGAAATTTTTATATGAAAAACTTCTTTTGCCCATATCTCCTAAACTAAGCGTCCTAGAGCGCAAAGGACTTCAATTCGTGACCACCCCCAAAAAGTTGAAAAGTCCACCCAAAACCTAAAAAATTGAAATTTTTATATGAAAAACTTCTTTTGCCCATATCTCCTAAACTAAGCGTCCTAGAGCGAAAAGGACTTCAGTTCGTGACCACCCCCAAAAAGTTGAAAAATCCACCCAAAACCTAAAAAAATTGAAATTTTTATATGAAAAACTTCTTTTGCCCATATCTCCTAAACTAAGCGTCCTAGAGCGAAAAGGACTTCAATTCGTGACCACCCCCAAAAAGTTGAAAAATCCACCCAAAACCTAAAAAAATTGAAATTTTTATATGAAAAACTTCTTTTGCCCATATCTCCTAAACTAAGCATGCTAGAGCGAAAAGGACGATAATTCGTGACCACCCATAAAAAGTTGAAAAATCCACCCAAAACCTTAAAAAATTGAAATTTTTGTATGAAAAACTTCTTTTGTTCATATCTCCTAAACTAAGCGTCCTAGAGCGAAAAGGACTTCAATTCGTGATCACCCCCAAAAAGTTGAAAAATCCACCCAAAATCTAAAAAAATTGAAATTTTTATATGAAAAACTTCTTTTGTCCATATCTCCTAAACTAAGCGTCCTAGAGCGAAAAGGACTTCAATTCGTGACCACCCCCAAAAAGTTGAAAAATCCACCCAAAACCTAAAAAAATTGAAATTTTTATATGAAAAACTTCTTTTGCCCATATCTCCTAAACTAAGCGTCCTAGAGCGAAAAGGACTTCTATTCGCGACCACCCCCAAAAAGTTGAAAAATCCACCCAAAACCTAAAAAAATTGAAATTTTTATATGAAAAACTTCTTTTGCCCATATCTCCTAAACTAAGCGTCCTAGAGCGAAAAGGACTTCAATTCGTGACCACCCCCAAAAAGTTGAAAAATCCACCCAAAACCTAAAAAAATTGAAATTTTTATATGAAAAACTTCTTTTGCCCATATCTCCTAAACTAAGCGTCCTAGAGCGAAAAGGACTTCAATTCGTGACCACCCCCAAAAAGTTGAAAAATCCACCCAAAACCTAAAAAAATTGAAATTTTTATATGAAAAACTTCTTTTGGCCATATCTCCTAAACTAAGCGTCCTAGAGCGAAAAGGACTTCAATTCGTAACCACCCCCAAAAAGTTGAAAAATCCACCCAAAACCTAAAAAAATTGAAATTTTTATATGAAAAACTTCTTTTGCCCATATCTCCTAAACTAAGCGTCCTAGAGCGAAAAGGACTTCAATTCGTGACCACCCCCAAAAAGTTGAAAAATCCACCAAAAACCTAAAAAAATTGAAATTTTTATATGAAAAACTTCTTTTGCCCATATCTCCTAAACTAAGCGTCCTAGAGCGAAAATGACTTCAATTCGTGACCACCCCCAAAAAGTTGAAAAATCCACCCAAAACCTAAAAAAATTGAAATTTTTATATGAAAAACTTCTTTTGCCCATATCTCCTAAACTAAGCATCCTAGAGCGAAAAGGACGATAATTCGTGACCACCCCCAAAAAGTTGAAAAATCCACCCAAAACCTTAAAAAATTGAAATTTTTATATGAAAAACTTCTTTTGCCCATATCTCCTAAACTAAGCGTCCTAGAGCGAAAAGGACTTCAATTCGTGACCACCCCCAAAAAGTTGAAAAATCCACCCAAAACCTAAAAAAATTGAAATTTTTATATGAAAAACTTCTTTTGCCCATATCTCCTAAACTAAGCATCCTAGAGCGAAAAGGACGATAATTCGTGACACCCCCAAAAAGTTGAAAAATCCACCCAAAAAATAAAAAAATCTAAATTTTTAATGAAAAACTTCTTTTGCCCATATCTCCTAAACTAAGCGTCCTAGAGCGAAAAGGACTTCAATTCGTGACCACCCCCAAAAAGTTGAAAAGTCCACCCAAAACCTAAAAAAATTGAAATTTTTATATGAAAAACTTCTTTTCCCCATATCTCCTAAACTAAGCGTCCTAGAGCGAAAAGGACGATAATTCGTAACCACTCCCAAAAAGTTGAAAAATCCACCCAAAACCTTAAAAATTGAAATTTTTATATGAAAAACTTCTTTTGTCCATATCTCCTAAACTAAGCGTCCTAGAGCGAACAGGACTTCAATTCGTGACCACTCCCAAAAAGTTGAAAAATCCACCCAAAACCTTAAAAAATTTAAATTTTTACACGAAAAACTTCTTTTGCCCATATCTCATAAACTAAGCATCCTAGAGCGAAAAGGACTTCAATTCGTGACCACCCCCAAAAAGTTGAAAAATCCACCCAAAACCTAAAAAAATTGAAATTTTTATATGAAAAACTTCTTTTGCCCATATCTCCTAAACTAAGCGTCCTAGAGCGAAAAGGACTTCAATTCGTGACCACCCCCAAAAAGTTGAAAAATCCACCCAAAACCTAAAAAAATTGAAATTTTTATATGAAAAACTTCTTTTGCCCATATCTCCTAAACTAAGCATCCTAGAGCGAAAAGGACGATAATTCGTGACCACCCCCAAAAAGTTGAAAAATCCACCCAAAACCTTAAAAAATTGAAATTTTTGTATGAAAAACTTCTTTTGTTCATATCTCCTAAACTAAGCGTCCTAGAGCGAAAAGGACGATAATTCGTGACCACCCCCACAAAGTTGAAAAATCCACCCAAAACCTAAAAAAATTTAAATTTTTATATGAAAAACTTCTTTTGCCCATATCTCCTAAACTAAGCGTCCTAGAGCGAAAAGGACGATAATTAGTGACCACCCCCAAAAAGTTGAAAAATCCACCCAAAACCTAAAAAAATTGAAATTTTTATAAAAAAACTTCTTTTGCCCATATCTCCTAAACTAAGAATCCTAGAGCGAAAAGGACGATAATTCGTGACCACCCCCAAAAAGTTGAAAAATCCACCCAAAACCTTAAAAAATTGAAACTTTTATATGAAAAACTTCTTTTGCCCATATCTCCTAAACTAAGCGTCCTAGAGCGAAAAGGACTTCAGTTCGTGACCACCCCCAAAAAGTTGAAAAATCCACCCAAAACCTAAAAAAATTGAAATTTTTATATGAAAAACTTCTTTTGCCCATATCTCCTAAACTAAGCGTCCTAGAGCGAAAAGGACTTCAATACGTGACCACCCCCAAAAAGTTGAAAAATCCACCCAAAACCTAAAAAAATTGAAATTTTTATATGAAAAACTTCTTTTGACCATATCTCCTAAACTAAGCATCCTAGAGCGAAAAGGACGATAATTCGTGACCACCCCCAAAAAGTTGAAAAATCCACCCAAAACCTTAAAAAATTGAAATTTTTATATGAAAAACTTCTTTTGCCCATATCTCCTAAACTAAGCGTCCTAGAGCGAAAAGGACGATAATTCGTGACCACCCCCAAAACGTTGAAAAATCCACCCAAAACCTAAAAAAATTGAAATTTTTATATGAAAAACTTCTTTTGCCCATATCTCCTAAACTAAGCGTCCTAGAGCGCAAAGGACTTCAATTCGTGACCACCCCCAAAAAGTTGAAAAGTCCACCCAAAACCTAAAAAATTGAAATTTTTATATGAAAAACTTCTTTTGCCCATATCTCCTAAACTAAGCGTCCTAGAGCGAAAAGGACTTCAGTTCGTGACCACCCCCAAAAAGTTGAAAAATCCACCCAAAACCTAAAAAAATTGAAATTTTTATATGAAAAACTTCTTTTGCCCATATCTCCTAAACTAAGCGTCCTAGAGCGAAAAGGACTTCAATACGTGACCACCCCCAAAAAGTTGAAAAATCCACCCAAAACCTAAAAAAATTGAAATTTTTATATGAAACACTTCTTTTGCCCATATCTCCTAAACTAAGCGTCCTAGAGCGAAAAGGACGATAATTCGTGACCACCCCCAAAAAGTTGAAAAATCCACCCAAAACCTAAAAAAATTGAAATTTTTATATGAAAAACTTCTTTTGCCCATATCTCCTAAACTAAGCGTCCTAGAGCGAAAAGGACTTCAATTCGTGACCACCCCCAAAAAGTTGAAAAATCCACCCAAAACTTAAAAAAATTGAAATTTTTATATGAAAAACTTCTTTTGCCCATATCTCCTAAACTAAGCGTCCTAGAGCGAAAAGGACGATAATTCGTGACCACCCCCAAAAAGTTGAAAAATCCACCCAAAACCTTAAAAAATTGAAATTTTTATATGAAAAACTTCTTTTGCCCATATCTCCTAAACTAAGCGTCCTAGAGCGAAAAGGACTTCAATTCGTGACCACCCCCAAAAAGTTGAAAAATCCACCCAAAACCTAAAAAAATTTAAATTTTTATATGAAAAACTTCTTTTGCCCATATCTCCTAAACTAAGCGTCCTAGAGCGAAAAGGACTTCAATTCGTGACCACCCCCAAAAAGTTGAAAAATCCACCCAAAACCTAAAAAAATTGAAATTTTTATATGAAAAACTTCTTTTGCCCATATCTCCTAAACTAAGCGTCCTAGAGCGAAAAGGACTTCAATTCGTGACCACCCCCAAAAAGTTGAAAAATCCACCCAAAACCTAAAAAAATTAAAATTTTTATATGAAAAACTTCTTTTGCCCATATCTCCTAAACTAAGCGTCCTAGAGCGAAAAGGAGATAATTCGTGACCACCCCCAAAAAGTTGAAAAATCCACCCAAAACTTTAAAAAATTGAAATTTTTATATGAAAAACTTCTTTTGACCATATCTCCTAAACTAAGCGTCCTAGAGCGAAAAGGACGATAATTCGTGACCACCCCCAAAAAGTTGAAAAATCCACCCAAAACCTTAAAAAATGAAATTTTTATATGAAAAACTTCTTTTGTCCATATCTCCTAAACTAAGCGTCCTAGAACGAAAAGGCCTTCAATTCGTGACTACTCCCAAAAAGTTGAAAAATCCACCCAAAACCTTAAAAAATTTAAATTTTACACGAAAAACTTCTTTTGCCCATATCTCCTAAACTAAGCGTCCTAGAGCGAAAAGGACGATAATTCGTGACCACCCCCAAATAGTTAAAAAATCCACCCAAAACCTAAAAAAAATTGAAATTTTTATATGAAAAACTTCTTTTGCCCATATCTCCTAAACTAAGCGTCCTAGAGCGAAAAGGACTTCAATTCGTGACCACCCCCAAAAAGTTGAAAAATCCACCCAAAACCTAAAAAAATTGAAATTTTTTATGAAAAACTTCTTTTCCCCATATCTCCTAAACTAAGCGTCCTAGAGCGAAAAGGACGATAATTCGTAACCACCCCCAAAAAGTTGAAAAATCCACCCAAAACCTTAAAAATTGAAATTTTTATATGAAAAACTTCTTTTGTCCATATCTCCTAAACTAAGCGTCCTAGAGCGAAAAGGACTTCAATTCGTGACCACCCCCAAAAAGTTGAAAAATCCACCCAAAACTTTAAAAAATTGAAATTTTTATATGAAAAACTTCTTTTGACCATATCTCCTAAACTAAGCGTCCTAGAGCGAAAAGGACTTCAATTCGTGACCACCCCCAAAAAGTTGAAAAGTCCACCCAAAACCTAAAAAAATTGAAATTTTTATATGAAAAACTTCTTTTCCCCATATCTCCTAAACTAAGCGTCCTAGAGCGAAAAGGACGAAAATTCGTAACCACCCCCAAAAAGTTGAAAAATCCACCCAAAACCTTAAAAATTGAAATTTTTATATGAAAAACTTCTTTTGTCCATATCTCCTAAACTAAGCGTCCTAGAGCGAAAAGGACTTCAATTCGTGACCACCCCCAAAAAGTTGAAAAATCCACCCAAAACCTTAAAAAATTTAAATTTTTACACGAAAAACTTCTTTTGCCCATATCTCATAAACTAAGCATCCTAGAGCGAAAAGGACTTCAATTCGTGACCACCCCCAAAAAGTTGAAAAATCCACCCAAAACCTAAAAAAATTGAAATTTTTATATGAAAAACTTCTTTTGCCCATATCTCCTAAACTAAGCGTCCTAGAGCGAAAAGGACTTCAATTCGTGACCACCCCCAAAAAGTTGAAAAATCCACCCAAAACCTAAAAAAATTGAAATTTTTATATGAAAAACTTCTTTTGCCCATATCTCCTAAACTAAGCATCCTAGAGCGAAAAGGACGATAATTCGTGACCACCCCCAAAAAGTTGAAAAATCCACCCAAAACCTTAAAAAATTGAAATTTTTGTATGAAAAACTTCTTTTGTTCATATCTCCTAAACTAAGCGTCCTAGAGCGAAAAGGACGATAATTCGTGACCACCCCCACAAAGTTGAAAAATCCACCCAAAACCTAAAAAAATTTAAATTTTTATATGAAAAACTTCTTTTGCCCATATCTCCTAAACTAAGCGTCCTAGAGCGAAAAGGACGATAATTCGTGACCACCCCCAAAAAGTTGAAAAATCCACCCAAAACCTAAAAAAATTGAAATTTTTATAAAAAAACTTCTTTTGCCCATATCTCCTAAACTAAGAATCCTAGAGCGAAAAGGACGATAATTCGTGACCACCCCCAAAAAGTTGAAAAATCCACCCAAAACCTTAAAAAATTGAAACTTTTATATGAAAAACTTCTTTTGCCCATATCTCCTAAACTAAGCGTCCTAGAGCGAAAAGGACTTCAGTTCGTGACCACCCCCAAAAAGTTGAAAAATCCACCCAAAACCTAAAAAAATTGAAATTTTTATATGAAAAACTTCTTTTGCCCATATCTCCTAAACTAAGCGTCCTAGAGCGAAAAGGACTTCAATACGTGACCACCCCCAAAAAGTTGAAAAATCCACCCAAAACCTAAAAAAATTGAAATTTTTATATGAAAAACTTCTTTTGCCCATATCTCCTAAACTAAGCGTCCTAGAGCGAAAAGGACGATAATTCGTGACCACCCCCAAAAAGTTGAAAAATCCACCCAAAACTTTAAAAAATTTAAATTTTTATATGAAAAACTTCTTTTGCCCATATCTCCTAAACTAAGCGTCCTAGAGCGAAAAGGACTTCAATTCGTGACCACCCCCAAAAAGTTGAAAAATCCACCCAAAACTTTAAAAAATTGAAATTTTTATATGAAAAACTTCTTTTGCCCATATCTCCTAAACTAAGCATCCTAGAGCGAAAAGGACGATAATTCGTGACCACCCCCAAAAAGTTGAAAAATCCACCCAAAACCTTAAAAAATTGAAATTTTTATATGAAAAACTTCTTTTGCCCATATCTCCTAAACTAAGCGTCCTAGAGCGAAAAGGACGATAATTCGTGACCACCCCCAAAACGTTGAAAAATCCACCCAAAACCTAAAAAAATTGAAATTTTTATATGAAAAACTTCTTTTGCCCATATCTCCTAAACTAAGCGTCCTAGAGCGCAAAGGACTTCAATTCGTGACCACCCCCAAAAAGTTGAAAAGTCCACCCAAAACCTAAAAAATTGAAATTTTTATATGAAAAACGTCTTTTGCCCATATCTCCTAAACTAAGCGTCCTAGAGCGAAAAGGACTTCAGTTCGTGACCACCCCCAAAAAGTTGAAAAATCCACCCAAAACCTAAAAAAATTGAAATTTTTATATGAAAAACTTCTTTTGCCCATATCTCCTAAACTAAGCGTCCTAGAGCGAAAAGGACTTCAATACGTGACCACCCCCAAAAAGTTGAAAAATCCACCCAAAACCTAAAAAAATTGAAATTTTTATATGAAACACTTCTTTTGCCCATATCTCCTAAACTAAGCGTCCTAGAGCGAAAAGGACGATAATTCGTGACCACCCCCAAAAAGTTGAAAAATCCACCCAAAACCTAAAAAAATTGAAATTTTTATATGAAAAACTTCTTTTGCCCATATCTCCTAAACTAAGCGTCCTAGAGCGAAAAGGACTTCAATTCGTGACCACCCCAAAAAGTTGAAAAATCCACCCAAAACTTAAAAAAATTGAAATTTTTATATGAAAAACTTCTTTTGCCCATATCTCCTAAACTAAGCGTCCTAGAGCGAAAAGGACGATAATTCGTGACCACCCCCAAAAAGTTGAAAAATCCACCCAAAACCTTAAAAAATTGAAATTTTTATATGAAAAACTTCTTTTGCCCATATCTCCTAAACTAAGCGTCCTAGAGCGAAAAGGACTTCAATTCGTGACCACCCCCAAAAAGTTGAAAAATCCACCCAAAACCTAAAAAAATTGAAATTTTTATATGAAAAACTTCTTTTGCCCATATCTCCTAAACTAAGCGTCCTAGAGCGAAAAGGACTTCAATTCGTGACCACCCCCAAAAAGTTGAAAAATCCACCCAAAACCTTAAAAAATTGAAATTTTTGTATGAAAAACTTCTTTTGTTCATATCTCCTAAACTAAGCGTCCTAGAGCGAAAAGGACGATAATTCGTGACCACCCCCACAAAGTTGAAAAATCCGCCCAAAACCTAAAAAAATTTAAATTTTTATATGAAAAACTTATTTTGCCCATATCTCCTAAACTAAGCGTCCTAGAGCGAAAAGGACGATAATTCGTGACCACCCCCAAAAAGTTGAAAAATCCACCCAAAACCTTAAAAAATTGAAATTTTTATATGAAAAACTTCTTTTGCCCATATCTCCTAAACTAAGCGTCCTAGAGCGAAAAGGACTTCAATTCGTGACCACCCCCAAAAAGTTGAAAAATCCACCCAAAACCTAAAAAAATTGAAATTTTTATATGAAAAACTTCTTTTGCCCATATCTCCTAAACTAAGCATCCTAGAGCGAAAAGGACGATAATTCGTGACCACCCCCAAAAAGTTGAAAAATCCACCCAAAACCTTAAAAAATTGAAATTTTTGTATGAAAAACTTCTTTTGTTCATATCTCCTAAACTAAGCGTCCTAGAGCGAAAAGGACGATAATTCGTGACCACCCCCACAAAGTTGAAAAATCCACCCAAAACCTAAAAAAATTTAAATTTTTATATGAAAAACTTCTTTTGCCCATATCTCCTAAACTAAGCGTCCTAGAGCGAAAAGGACGATAATTCGTGACCACCCCCAAAAAGTTGAAAAATCCACCCAAAACCTAAAAAAATTGAAATTTTTATAAAAAAACTTCTTTTGCCCATATCTCCTAAACTAAGAATCCTAGAGCGAAAAGGACGATAATTCGTGACCACCCCCAAAAAGTTGAAAAATCCACCCAAAACCTTAAAAAATTGAAACTTTTATATGAAAAACTTCTTTTGCCCATATCTCCTAAACTAAGCGTCCTAGAGCGAAAAGGACTTCAGTTCGTGACCACCCCCAAAAAGTTGAAAAATCCACCCAAAACCTAAAAAAATTGAAATTTTTATATGAAAAACTTCTTTTGCCCATATCTCCTAAACTAAGCGTCCTAGAGCGAAAAGGACTTCAATACGTGACCACCCCCAAAAAGTTGAAAAATCCACCCAAAACCTAAAAAAATTGAAATTTTTATATGAAAAACTTCTTTTGCCCATATCTCCTAAACTAAGCGTCCTAGAGCGAAAAGGACGATAATTCGTGACCACCCCCAAAAAGTTGAAAAATCCACCCAAAACCTAAAAAAATTTAAATTTTTATATGAAAAACTTCTTTTGCCCATATCTCCTAAACTAAGCGTCCTAGAGCGAAAAGGACTTCAATTCGTGACCACCCCCAAAAAGTTGAAAAATCCACCCAAAACTTTAAAAAATTGAAATTTTTATATGAAAAACTTCTTTTGCCCATATCTCCTAAACTAAGCATCCTAGAGCGAAAAGGACGATAATTCGTGACCACCCCCAAAAAGTTGAAAAATCCACCCAAAACCTTAAAAAATTGAAATTTTTATATGAAAAACTTCTTTTGCCCATATCTCCTAAACTAAGCGTCCTAGAGCGAAAAGGACGATAATTCGTGACCACCACCAAAACGTTGAAAAATCCACCCAAAACCTAAAAAAATTGAAATTTTTATATGAAAAACTTCTTTTGCCCATATCTCCTAAACTAAGCGTCCTAGAGCGCAAAGGACTTCAATTCGTGACCACCCCCAAAAAGTTGAAAAGTCCACCCAAAACCTAAAAAATTGAAATTTTTATATGAAAAACTTCTTTTGCCCATATCTCCTAAACTAAGCGTCCTAGAGCGAAAAGGACTTCAGTTCGTGACCACCCCCAAAAAGTTGAAAAATCCACCCAAAACCTAAAAAAATTGAAATTTTTATATGAAAAACTTCTTTTGCCCATATCTCCTAAACTAAGCGTCCTAGAGCGAAAAGGACTTCAATACGTGACCACCCCCAAAAAGTTGAAAAATCCACCCAAAACCTAAAAAAATTGAAATTTTTATATGAAACACTTCTTTTGCCCATATCTCCTAAACTAAGCGTCCTAGAGCGAAAAGGACGATAATTCGTGACCACCCCCAAAAAGTTGAAAAATCCACCCAAAACCTAAAAAAATTGAAATTTTTATATGAAAAACTTCTTTTGCCCATATCTCCTAAACTAAGCGTCCTAGAGCGAAAAGGACTTCAATTCGTGACCACCCCCAAAAAGTTGAAAAATCCACCCAAAACTTAAAAAAATTGAAATTTTTATATGAAAAACTTCTTTTGCCCATATCTCCTAAACTAAGCGTCCTAGAGCGAAAAGGACGATAATTCGTGACCACCCCCAAAAAGTTGAAAAATCCACCCAAAACCTTAAAAAATTGAAATTTTTATATGAAAAACTTCTTTTGCCCATATCTCCTAAACTAAGCGTCCTAGAGCGAAAAGGACTTCAATTCGTGACCACCCCCAAAAAGTTGAAAAATCCACCCAAAACCTAAAAAAATTGAAATTTTTATATGAAAAACTTCTTTTGCCCATATCTCCTAAACTAAGCGTCCTAGAGCGAAAAGGACTTCAATTCGTGACCACCCCCAAAAAGTTGAAAAATCCACCCAAAACCTAAAAAAATTGAAATTTTGATATGAAAAACTTCTTTTGCCCATATCTCCTAAACTAAGCATCCTAGAGCGAAAAGGACGATAATTCGTGACCACCCCCAAAAAGTTGAAAAATCCACCCAAAACCTAAAAAAATTGAAATTTTTATATGAAAAACTTCTTTTGCCCATATCTCCTAAACTAAGCGTCCTAGAGCGAAAAGGACTTCAATTCGTGACCACCCCCAAAAAGTTCAAAAATCCACCCAAAACCTAAAAAAATTAAAATTTTTATATGAAAAACTTCTTTTGCCCATATCTCCTAAACTAAGCGTCCTAGAGCGAAAAGGACTTCAATTCGTGACCACCCCCAAAAAGTTGAAAAATCCACCCAAAACTTTAAAAAATTGAAATTTTTATATGAAAAACTTCTTTTGACCATATCTCCTAAACTAAGCGTCCTAGAGCGAAAAGGACTTCAATTCGTGACCACCCCCAAAAAGTTGAAAAATCCACCCAAAACCTAAAAAATTGAAATTTTTATATGAAAAACTTCTTTTCCCCATATCTCCTAAACTAAGCGTCCTAGAGCGAAAAGGACGATAATTCGTGACCACCCCCAAACAGTTGACAAATCCACCCAAAACCTTAAAAAATGAAATTTTTATATGAAAAACTTCTTTTGTCCATATCTCCTAAACTAAGCGTCCTAGAGCGAAAAGGCCTTCAATTCGTGACTACTCCCAAAAAGTTGAAAAATCCACCCAAAACCTTAAAAAATTTAAATTTTACACGAAAAACTTCTTTTGCCCATATCTCCTAAACTAAGCGTCCTAGAGCGAAAAGGACGATAATTCGTGACCACCCCCAAATAGTTAAAAAATCCACCCAAAACCTAAAAAAAATTGAAATTTTTATATGAAAAACTTCTTTTGCCCATATCTCCTAAACTAAGCGTCCTAGAGCGAAAAGGACTTCAATTCGTGACCACCCCCAAAAAGTTGAAAAATCCACCCAAAACCTAAAAAAATTGAAATTTTTTATGAAAAACTTCTTTTCCCCATATCTCCTAAACTAAGCGTCCTAGAGCGAAAAGGACGATAATTCGTGACCACCCCCAAAAAGTTGAAAAATCCACCCAAAACCTTAAAAAATTGAAATTTTTATATGAAAAATTTCTTTTGCCCATATCTCCTAAACTAAGCGTCCTAGAGCGAAAAAGACTTCAATTCGTGACCACTCCCAAAAAGTTGAAAAATCCACCCAAAACCTTAAAAAATTGAAATTTTTATATGAAAAACTTCTTTTGCCCATATCTCATAAACTAAGCGTCCTAGAGCGAAAAGGACTTCAATTCGTGACCACCCCCAAAAAGTTGAAAAATCCACCCAAAACCTTAAAAAATTGAAATTTTTATATGAAAAACTTCTTTTGCCCATATCTCCTAAACTAAGCGTCCTAGAGCGAAAAGGACTTCAATTCGTGACCACCCCCAAAAAGTTGAAAAATCCACCCAAAACCTTAAAAAATTGAAATTTTTATATGAAAAACTTCTTTTGCCCATATCTCCTAAACTAAGCGTCCTAGAGCGAAAAGGACTTCAATTCGTGACCACCCCCAAAAAGTTGAAAAATCCACCCAAAACCTAAAAAAATTTAAATTTTTATATGAAAAACTTCTTTTGCCCATATCTCCTAAACTAAGCGTCCTAGAGCGAAAAGGACTTCAATTCGTGACCACCCCCAAAAAGTTGAAAAATCCACCCAAAACCTAAAAAAATTGAAATTTTTATATGAAAAACTTCTTTTGCCCATATCTCCTAAACTAAGCGTCCTAGAGCGAAAAGGACTTCTATTCGCGACCACCCCCAAAAAGTTGAAATATCCACCCAAAACCTAACAAAATTGAAATTTTTATATGAAAAACTTCTTTTGCCCATATCTCCTAAACTAAGCATCCTAGAGCGAAAAGGATGATAATTCGTGACCACCCCCAAAAAGTTGAAAAATCCACCCAAAACCTTAAAAAAATTGAAATTTTTATATGAAAAATTTCTTTTGCCCATATCTCCTAAACTAAGCGTCCTAGAGCGAAAAAGACTTCAATTCGTGACCACCCCCAAAAAGTTGAAAAATCCACCCAAAACCTAAAAAAATTGAAATTTTTATATGAAAAACTTCTTTTGCCCATATCTCCTAAACTAAGCATCCTAGAGCGAAAAGGACGATAATTCGTGACACCCCCAAAAAGTTGAAAAATCCACCCAAAAAATAAAAAAAATCTAAATTTTTATATGAAAAACTTCTTTTGCCCATATCTCCTAAACTAAGCGTCCTAGAGCGAAAAGGACGATAATTCGTGACCACCCCCAAAACGTTGAAAAATCCACCCAAAACCTAAAAAAATTGAAATTTTTATATGAAAAACTTCTTTTGCCCATATCTCCTAAACTAAGCGTCCTAGAGCGCAAAGGACTTCAATTCGTGACCACCCCCAAAAAGTTGAAAAATCCACCCAAAACCTAAAAAATTGAAATTTTTATATGAAAAACTTCTTTTCCCCATATCTCCTAAACTAAGCGTCCTAGAGCGAAAAGGACGATAATTCGTGACCACCCCCAAAAAGTTGACAAATCCACCCAAAACCTTAAAAAATGAAATTTTTATATGAAAAACTTCTTTTGTCCATATCTCCTAAACTAAGCGTCCTAGAGCGAAAAGGCCTTCAATTCGTGACTACTCCCAAAAAGTTGAAAAATCCACCCAAAACCTTAAAAAATTTAAATTTTACACGAAAAACTTCTTTTGCCCATATCTCCTAAACTAAGCGTCCTAGAGCGAAAAGGACGATAATTCGTGACCACCCACAAATAGTTAAAAAATCCACCCAAAACCTAACAAAAATTAAAATTTTTATATGAAAAACTTCTTTTGCCCATATCTCCTAAACTAAGCGTCCTAGAGCGAAAAGGACTTCAATTCGTGACCACCCCCAAAAAGTTGAAAAGTCCACCCAAAACCTAAAAAAATTGAATTTTTTTATGAAAAACTTCTTTTCCCCATATCTCCTAAACTAAGCGTCCTAGAGCGAAAAGGACGATAATTCGTGACCACCCCCAAAAAGTTGAAAAATCCACCCAAAACCTAAAAAAATTTAAATTTTTATATGAAAAACTTCTTGTGTCCATATCTCCTAAACTAAGCGTCCTAGAGCGAAAAGGACTTCAATTCGTGACCACTCCCAAAAAGTTGAAAAATCCACCCAAAACCTTAAAAAATTTAAATTTTTACACGAAAAACTTCTTTTGCCCATATCTCATAAACTAAGCATCCTAGAGCGAAAAGGACTTCAATTCGTGACCACCCCCAAAAAGTTGAAAAATCCACCCAAAACCTAAAAAAATTGAAATTTTTATATGAAAAACTTCTTTTGCCCATATCTCCTAAACTAAGCATCCTAGAGCGAAAAGGACGATAATTCGTGACCACCCCCAAAAAGTTGAAAAATCCACCCAAAACCTTAAAAAATTGAAATTTTTGTATGAAAAACTTCTTTTGTTCATATCTCCTAAACTAAGCGTCCTAGAGCGAAAAGGACGATAATTCGTGACCACCCCCAAAAAGTTGAAAAATCCACCCAAAACCTAAAAAAATTGAAATTTTTATATGAAAGACTTCTTTTGCCCATATCTCCTAAACTAAGCATCCTAGAGCGAAAAGGACGATAATTCGTGACCACCCCCAAAAAGTTGAAAAATCCACCCAAAACCTTAAAAAATTGAAATTTTTATATGAAAAACTTCTTTTGCCCATATCTCCTAAACTAAGCATCCTAGAGCGAAAAGGACGATAATTCGTGACCACCCCCAAAAAGTTGAAAAATCCACCCAAAACCTTAAAAAATTTAAATTTTTATATGAAAAATTTCTTTTGCCCATATCTCCTAAACTAAGCGTCCTAGAGCGAAAAAGACTTCAATTCGTGACCACCCCCAAAAAGTTGAAAAATCCACCCAAAACCTAAAAAAATTGAAATTTTTATATGAAAAACTTCTTTTGCCCATATCTCCTAAACTAAGCATCCTAGAGCGAAAAGGACGATAATTCGTGACACCCCCAAAAAGTTGAAAAATCCACCCAAAAAATAAAAAAAATCTAAATTTTTATATAAAAAACTTCTTTTGCCCATATCTCCTAAACTAAGCATCCTAGAGCGAAAAGGACGATAATTCGTGACCACCCCCAAAAAGTTGAAAAATCCACCCAAAACCTTAAAAAATTGAAATTTTTATATGAAAAACTTCTTTTGCCCATATCTCCTAAACTAAGCGTCCTAGAGCGAAAAGGACGATAATTCGTGACCACCCCCAAAAAGTTGAAAAATCCACCCAAAACCTAAAAAAATTGAAATTTTTATATGAAAAACTTCTTTTGCCCATATCTCCTAAACAAGCATCCTAGAGCGAAAAGGACGATAATTCGTGACCACCCCCAAAAAGTTGAAAAATCCACCCAAAACCTTAAAAAATTGAAATTTTTGTATGAAAAACTTCTTTTGTTCATATCTCCTATACTAAGCGCCCTAGAGCGAAAAGGACGATAATTCGTGACCACCCCCAAAAAGTTGAAAAATCCACCCAAAACCTAAAAAAAATGAAATTTTTATATGAAAAACTTCTTTAGCCCATATCTCCTAAACTAAGCGTCCTAGAGCGAAAAGGACTTCAATTCGTGACCACCCCCAAAAAGTTGAAAAATCCACCCAAAACCTTAAAAAATTGCAATTTTTATATGAAAAACTTCTTTTGCCCATATCTCCTAAACTAAGAATCCTAGAGCGAAAAGGACGATAATTCGTGACCACCCCCAAAAAGTTGAAAAATCCACCCAAAACCTTAAAAAATTGAAATTTTTATATGAAAAACTTATTTTGCCCATATCTCCTAAACTAAGCGTCCTAGAGCGAAAAGGACTTCAATTCGTGACCACCCCCAAAAAGTTGAAAAATCCGCCCAAAACCTAAAAAAATTGAAATTTTTATATGAAAAACTTCTTTTGCCCATATCTCCTAAACTAAGCGTCCTAGAGCGAAAAGGACTTCAATACGTGACCACCCCCAAAAAGTTGAAAAATCCACCCAAAACCTAAAAAAATGGAAGTTTTTATATGAAAAACTTCTTTTGCCCATATCTCCTAAACTAAGCGTCCTAGAGAGGACGATAATTCGTGACCACCCCCAAAAAGATGAAAAATCCACACAAAACCTTAAAAAATTGAAATTTTTATATGAAAAACTTCGTTTGCTCATATCTCCTTAAATATGCGTCCTAGAGCGAAAAGGATTTCAATTCGTGACCACCCCCAAAAAGATGAAAAATCCACCCAAAACCTAAAAAAAAATGAAATTTTTATATGAAAAACTTCTTTTGCCCATATCTCCTAAACTAAGCGTCCTAGAGCGAAAAGGACGATAATTCGTGACCACCCCCAAAAAGTTAAGAAATCCACCCAAAACCTTAAAAATTGAAATTTTTATATGAAAAACTTCTTTTGTCCATATCTCCTAAACTAAGCGTCCTAGAGCGAAAAGGACTTCAATTCGTGACCACCCCCAAAAAGTTGAAAAATCCACCCAAAACCTAAAAAAATTGCAATTTTTATATGAAAAACTTCTTTTGCCCATATCTCCTAAACTAAGCGTCCTAGAGCGAAAAGGACTTCAATTCGTGACCACCCCCAAAAAGTTGAAAAATCCACCCAAAACCTAAAAAAATTGAAATTTTTATATGAAAAACTTCTTTTGCCCATATCTCCTAAACTAAGCGTCCTAGAGCGAAAAGGACTTCAATTCGTGACCACCCCCAAAAAGTTGAAAAATCCACCCAAAACCTTAAAAAATTGAAATTTTTATATGAAAAACTTCTTTTGCCCCTATCTCCTAAACTAAGCATCCTAGAGCGAAAAGGACGATAATTCGTGACACCCCCAAAAAGTTGAAAAATCCACCCATAAAATAAAAAAATCTAAATTTTTATATGAAAAACTTCTTTTGCCCATATCTCCTAAACTAAGCATCCTAGAGCGAAAAGGACGATAATTCGTGACCACCCCCAAAAAGTTGAAAAATCCACCCAAAACCTAAAAAAAAATTAAATTTTTATATGAAAAACTTCTTTTGCCCATATCTCCTAAACTAAGCGTCCTAGAGCGCAAAGGACGATAATTCGTGACCACCCCCAAATAGTTGAAAAATCCACCCCAAACCTAAAAAAAAATCAAATTTTTATATGAAAAACTTCTTTTGCCCATATCTCCTAAACTAAGCATCCTAGAGCGAAAAGGACGATAATTCGTGACCACCCCCAAAAAGTTGAAAAATCCACCCAAAACCTAAAAAAATTTAAATTTTTATATGAAAAACTTCTTTTGCCCATATCTCCTAAACTAAGCATCCTAGAGCGAAAAGGACGATAATTCGTGACCACCCCCAAAAAGTTGAAAAATCCACCCAAAACCTAAAAAAATTGAAATTTTTATATGAAAAACTTCTTTTGCCCATATCTCCTAAACTAAGCGTCCTAGAGCGAAAAGGACGATAATTCGTGACCACCCCCAAAAAGATGAAAAATCCACCCAAAACCTTAAAAAATTGAAATTTTTATATGAAAAACTTCTTTTGCTCATATCTCCTTAAATATGCGTCCTAGAGCGAAAAGGATTTCAATTCGTGACAACCCCCAAAAAGTTGAAAAATCCACCCAAAACCTAAAAAAATTTAAATTTTTATATGAAAAACTTCTTTTGCCCATATCTCCTAAACTAAGCATCCTAGAGCGAAAAGGACGATAATTCGTGACCACCCCCAAAAAGTTGAAAAATCCACCCAAAACCTAAAAAAAATTGAAATTTTTATATGAAAAACTTCTTTTGCCCATATCTCCTAAACTAAGCGTCCAAAAAGTTGAAAAATCCACCCAAAACCTTAAAAAATTGAAATTTTTATATGAAAAAATCCTTTTGCCCATATCTCCTTAACTAAGCGTCCTAGAGCGAAAAGGACGATAATTCGTGACCACCCCCAAAAAGTTGAAAAATCCACCCAAAACCTTAAAAATTGAAATTTTTATATGAAAAACTTCTTTTGTCCATATCTCCTAAA
Organism: Haematobia irritans; assembly: GCF_050003625.1. Classification (NCBI taxonomy): domain Eukaryota; kingdom Metazoa; phylum Arthropoda; class Insecta; order Diptera; family Muscidae; genus Haematobia; species Haematobia irritans. The sequence continues at coordinate 184,458,513 of NC_134397.1, read as the reverse complement.
CTAAGCGTCCTAGAGCGAAAAGGACTTCAATTCGTGACCACCCCCAAAAAGTTGAAAAATCCACCCAAAAAAAAATTGAAATTTTTATATGAAAAACTTCTCCTAAACTAAGCGTCCTAGAGCGAAAAGGACTTCAATTCGTGACCACCCCCAAAAAGTTGAAAAATTCACCCAAAACTTTAAAAAATTGAAATTTTTATATGAAAAACTTCTTTTGCCCATATCTCCTAAACTAAGCGTCCTAGAGCGAAAAGGACTTCAATTCGTGACCACCCCCAAAAAGTTGAAAAATCCACCCAACACCTTAAAAAATTTAAATTTTTATATGAAAAACTTCTTTTGCCCATATCTCCTAAACTAAGCGTCCTAGAGCGAAAAGGACTTCAATTCGTGACCACCCCCAAAAAGTTGAAAAATCCACCCAAAACCTAAAAAAATTGAAATTTTTATATGAAAAACTTCTTTTGCCCATATCTCCTAAACTAAGCGTCCTAGAGCGAAAAGGACTTCAATTCGTGACCACCCCCAAAAAGTTGAAAAATCCACCCAAAACCTAAAAAAATTTAAATTTTTATATGAAAAACTTCTTTTGCCCATATCTCCTAAACTAAGCATCCTAGAGCGAAAAGGACGATAATTCGTGACCACCCCCAAAAAGTTGAAAAATCCACCCAAAACCTTAAAAAATTGAAATTTTTATATGAAAAACTTCTTTTGCCCATATCTCCTAAACTAAGCGTCCTAGAGCGAAAAGGACTTCAATTCGTGACCACCCCCAAAAAGTTGAAAAATCCACCCAAAAACTAAAAAAATTTAAATTTTTATATGAAAAACTTCTTTTGCCCATATCTCCTAAACTAAGCGTCCTAGAGCGAAAAGGACGATAATTCGTGACCACCCCCAAAAAGTTGAAAAATCCACCCAAAACCTTAAAAAATTGAAATTTTTATATGAAAAACTTCTTTTGCCCATATCTCCTAAACTAAGCGTCCTAGAGCGAAAAGGACAATAATTCGTGACCACCCCCAAAACGTTGAAAAATCCACCCAAAACCTAAAAAAATTGAAATTTTTATATGAAAAACTTCTTTTGCCCATATCTCCTAAACTAAGCGTCCTAGAGCGCAAAGAACGATAATTCGTCACCACCCCCAAATAGTTAAAGATCCACCCAAAACCTAAAAAAAATTGAAATTTTTATATGAAAAACTTCTTTTGCCCATATCTCCTAAACTAAGCGTCCTAGAGCGAAAAGGACTTCAATTCGTGACCACCCCCAAAAAGTTGAAAAGTCCACCCAAAACCTTAAAAATTGAAATTTTTATATGAAAAACTTCTTTTGTCCATATCTCCTAAACTAAGCGTCCTAAAGCGAAAAGGACGATAATTTGTGACCACCCCCAAAAAGATGAAAAATCCACCCAAAACCTTAAAAAATTGAAATTTTTATATGAAAAACTTCGTTTGCTCATATCTCCTTAAAAATGCGTCCCAGCGCGAAAAGGATTTCAATTCGTGACCACCCCCAAAAAGATGAAAAATCCACCCAAAACCTAAAAAAAAATTGAAAGTTTTATATGAAAAACTTCTTTTGCCCATATCTCCTAAACTAAGCGTCCTAGAGCGAAAAGGACGATAATTCGTGACCACCCCCAAAAAGTTGAAAAATCCACCCAAAACCTAAAAAAAATTGAAATTTTTATATGAAAAACTTCTTTTGCCCATATCTCCTAAACTAAGCGTCCTAGAGCGAAAAGGACTTCAATTCGTGACCACCCCCAAAAAGTTGAAAAATCCACCCAAAACCTAAAAAAATTGAAATTTTTATATGAAAAAATTCTTTTGCCCATATCTCCTAAACTAAGCGTCCTAGAGCGAAAAGGACTTCAATTCGTGACCACCCCCAAAAAGTTGAAAAATCCACCCAAAACCTAAAAAAATTGAAATTTTTATATGAAAAACTTCTTTTGCCCATATCTCCTAAACTAAGCGTCCTAGAGCGAAAAGGACGATAATTCGTGACCACCCCCAAAAAGTTTAAAAATCCACCCAAAACCTTAAAAAATTGAAATTTTTATATGAAAAACTTCGTTTGCTCATATCTCCTTAAATATGCGTCCTAGAGCGAAAAGGATTTCAATTCGTGACCACCCCCAAAAAGATGAAAAATCCACCCAAAACCTAAAAAAATTTAAATTTTTATATGAAAAACTTCTTTTGTCCATATCTCCTAAACTAAGCGTCCTAGAGCGAAAAGGACTTCAATTCGTGACCACCCCCAAAAAGTTGAAAAATCCACCCAAAACCTAAAAAAATTGAAATTTTTATATGAAAAACTTCTTTTGCCCATATCTCCTAAACAAAGCGTCCTAGAGCGAAAAGGACTTCAATTCGTGACCACCCCCAAAAAGTTGAAAAATCCACCCAAAACCTTAAAAAATTTTAAATTTTATATGAAAAACTTCTTTTGCCCATATCTCCTAAACTAAGCGTCCTAGAGCGAAAAGGACTTCAATTCGTGACCACCCCCAAAAAGTTGAAAAATCCACCCAAAACCTAAAAAAATTTAAATTTTTATATGAAAAACTTCTTTTGCCCATATCTCCTAAACTAAGCGTCCTAGAGCGAAAAGGACTTCAATTCGTGACCTCCCCCAAAAAGTTGAAAAATCCACCCAAAACCTAAAAAAATTGAAATTTTTATATGAAAAACTTCTTTTGCCCATATCTCCTAAACTAAGCATCCTAGAGCGAAAAGGACGATAATTCGTGACCACCCCCAAAAAGTTGAAAAATCCACCCAAAACCTTAAAAAATTGAAATTTTTATATGAAAAACTTCTTTTGCCCATATCTCCAAAACTAAGCGTCCTAGAGCGAAAAGGACTTCAATTCGTGACCACCCCCAAAAAGTTGAAAAATCCACCCAAAACCTAAAAAAATTTAAATTTTTATATGAAAAACTTCTTTTGCACATATCTCCTAAACTAAGCATCCTAGAGCGAAAAGGACGATAATTCGTGACTCCCCCAAAAAGTTGAAAAATCCACCAAAAAAATAAAAAAATCTAAATTTTTATATGAAACACTTCTTTTGCCCATATCTCCTAAACTAAGCATCCTAGAGCGAAAAGGACGATAATTCGTGACCACCCCCAAAAAGTTGAAAAATCCACCCAAAACCTTAAAAAATTGAAATTTTTATATGAAAAACTTCTTTTGCCCATATCTCCTAAACTAAGAATCCTAGAGCGAAAAGGACTTCAATACGTGACCACCCCCAAAAAGTTGAAAAATCCACCCAAAACCTAAAAAAATTGAAATTTTTATATGAAAAACTTCTTTTGCCCATATCTCCTAAACTAAGCGTCCTAGAGCGAAAAGGACGATAATTCGTGACCACCCCCAAAAAGTTTAAAAATCCACCCAAAACCTAAAAAAATTTAAATTTTTATATGAAAAACTTCTTTTGCCCATATCTCCTAAACTAAGCATCCTAGAGCGAAAAGGACGATAATTCGTGACCACCCCCAAAAAGTTGAAAAATCCACCCAAAACCTTAAAAAATTGAAATTTTTATATGAAAAACTTCTTTTGCCCATATCTCCAAAACTAAGCGTCCTAGAGCGAAAAGGACTTCAATTCGTGACCACCCCCAAAAAGTTGAAAAATCCACCCAAAACCTAAAAAAATTTAAATTTTTATATGAAAAACTTCTTTTGCACATATCTCCTAAACTAAGCATCCTAGAGCGAAAAGGACGATAATTCGTGACTCCCCCAAAAAGTTGAAAAATCCACCAAAAAAATAAAAAAATCTAAATTTTTATATGAAACACTTCTTTTGCCCATATCTCCTAAACTAAGCATCCTAGAGCGAAAAGGACGATAATTCGTGACCACCCCCAAAAAGTTGAAAAATCCACCCAAAACCTTAAAAAATTGAAATTTTTATATGAAAAACTTCTTTTGCCCATATCTCCTAAACTAAGAATCCTAGAGCGAAAAGGACTTCAATACGTGACCACCCCCAAAAAGTTGAAAAATCCACCCAAAACCTAAAAAAATTGAAATTTTTATATGAAAAACTTCTTTTGCCCATATCTCCTAAACTAAGCGTCCTAGAGCGAAAAGGACTTCAATTCGTGACCACCCCCAAAAAGTTGAAAAATCCACCCAAAACTTTAAAAAATTTTTATATGAAAAACTTCTTTTGCCCATATCTCCTAAACTAAGCGTCCTAGAGCGAAAAGGACGATAATTCGTGACCACCCCCAAAAAGTTGAAAAATCCACCCAAAACCTTAAAAAATTTAAATTTTTATATGAAAAACTTCTTTTGCCCATATCTCCTAAACTAAGCATCCTAGAGGGAAAAGGATGATAATTCGTGACCACCCCCAAAAAGTTGAAAAATCCACCCAAAACTTTAAAAAATTTAAATTTTTATATGAAAAACTTCTTTTGCCCATATCTCCTAAACTAAGCGTCCTAGAGCGAAAAGGACGATAATTCGTGACCACCCCCAAAAAGTTGAAAAATCCACCCAAAACCTTAAAAAATTGAAATTTGTATATGAAAAACTTCTTTTGCCCATATCTCCTAAACTAAGCGCCCTAGAGCGAAAAGGACTTCAATTCGTGACCACCCCCAAAAAGTTGAAAAATCCACCCAAAACCTTAAAAAATTTAAATTTTTATATGAAAAACTTCTTTTGCCCATATCTCCTAAACTAAGCGTCCTAGAGCGAAAAGGACGATAATTCGTGACCACCCCCAAAAAGTTGAAAAATCCACCCAAAACCTTAAAAAATTGAAATTTTTATATGAAAAACTTCTTTTGCCCATATCTCCTAAACTAAGCGTCCTAGAGCGAAAAGGACGATAATTCGTGACCACCCCCAAAAAGTTTAAAAATCCACCCAAAACCTAAAAAAAATTGAAATTTTTATATGAAAAACTTCTTTTGCCCATATCTCCTAAACTAAGCGTCCTAGAGCGAAAAGGACGATAATTCGTGACCACCCCCAAAAAGTTTAAAAATCCACCCAAAACCTTAAAAAAATGAAATTTTTATTTGAAAAACTTCTTTTGCCCATATCTCCTAAACTAAGCGTCCTAGAGCGAAAAGGACGATAATTCGTGACCACCCCCAAAAAGTTGAAAAATCCACCCAAAACCTAAAAAATTGAAATTTTTATATGAAAAACTTCTTTTGCCCATATCTCCTAAACTAAGCGTCCTAGAGCGAAAAGGACTTCAATTCGTGACCACCCCCAAAAAGTTGAAAAATCCACCCAAAACCTTAAAAAATTGACATTTTTATATGAAAAACTTCTTTTGCCCATATCTCCTAAACTAAGCGTCCTAGAGCGAAAAGGACGATAATTCGTGACCACCCCCAAAAAGTTTAAAAATCCACCCAAAACCTAAAAAAAAATTCAAATTTTTATATGAAAAACTTCGTTTGCCCATATCTCCTAAACTAAGCGTCCTAGAGCGAAAAGCACGATAATTCGTGACCACCCCCAAAAAGTTGAAAAATCCACCCAAAACCTAAAAAATTGAAATTTTTATATGAAAAACTTCTTTTGCCCATATCTCCTAAACTAAGCGTCCTAGAGCGAAAAGGACTTCAATTCGTGACCACCCCCAAAAAGTTGAAAAATCCACCCAAAACCTAAAAAATTGAAATTTTTATATGAAAAACTTCTTTTGCCCATATCTAAACTAAGCGTCCTAGAGCGAAAAGGACGCTAATTCGTGACCACCCCCAAAAAGTTGAAAAATCCACCCAAAACCTTAAAAAATTGAAATTTTTATATGAAAAACTTCTTTTGCCCATATCTCCTAAACTAAGCGTCCTAGAGCGAAAAGGACAATAATTCGTGACCACCCCCAAAAAGTTGAAAAATCCACCCAAAACCTAAAAAAATTGAAATTTTTATATGAAAAACTTCTTTTGCCCATATCTCCTAAACTAAGCATCCTAGAGCGAAAAGGACGATAATTCGTGACCACCCCCAAAAAGTTGAAAAATCCACCCAAAACCTTAAAAAATTGAAATTTTTATATGAAAAACTTCTTTTGCCCATATCTCCTAAACTAAGCGTCCTAGAGCGAAAAGAACTTCAATTCGTGACCACCCCCAAAAAGTTGAAAAATCCACCCAAAAACTAAAAAAATTTAAATTTTTATATGAAAAACTTCTTTTGCCCATATCTCCTAAACTAAGCGTCCTAGAGCGAAAAGGACGATAATTCGTGACCACCCCCAAAAAGTTGAAAAATCCACCCAAAACCTTAAAAAATTGAAATTTTTATATGAAAAACTTCTTTTGCCCATATCTCCTAAACTAAGCGTCCTAGAGCGAAAAGGACAATAATTCGTGACCACCCCCAAAACGTTGAAAAATCCACCCAAAACCTAAAAAAATTGAAATTTTTATATGGAAAACTTCTTTTGCCCATATCTCCTAAACTAAGCGTCCTAGAGCGCAAAGAACGATAATTCGTCACCACCCCCAAAAAGTTGAAAAGTCCACCCAAAACCTTAAAAATTGAAATTTTTATATGAAAAACTTCTTTTGTCCATATCTCCTAAACTAAGCGTCCTAAAGCGAAAAGGACGATAATTTGTGACCACCCCCAAAAAGATGAAAAATCCACCCAAAACCTTAAAAAATTGAAATTTTTATATGAAAAACTTCGTTTGCTCATATCTCCTTAAAAATGCGTCCCAGCGCGAAAAGGATTTCAATTCGTGACCACCCCCAAAAAGATGAAAAATCCACCCAAAACCTAAAAAAAAATTGAAAGTTTTATATGAAAAACTTCTTTTGCCCATATCTCCTAAACTAAGCGTCCTAGAGCGAAAAGGACGATAATTCGTGACCACCCCCAAAAAGTTGAAAAATCCACCCAAAACCTAAAAAAAATTGAAATTTTTATATGAAAAACTTCTTTTGCCCATATCTCCTAAACTAAGCGTCCTAGAGCGAAAAGGACTTCAATTCGTGACCATCCCCAAAAAGTTGAAATATCCACCCAAAACCTTAAAAAATTGAAATTTTTATATGAAAAAATTCTTTTTCCCATATCTCCTAAACTAAGCGTCCTAGAGCGAAAAGGACGATAATTCGTGACCACCCCCAAAAAGTTGAAAAATCCACCCAAAACCTTAAAAATTGAAATTTTTATATGAAAAACTTCTTTTGTCCATATCTCCTAAACTAAGCGTCCTAGAGCGAAAAGGACTTCAATTCGTGACCACCCCCAAAAAGTTTAAAAATCCACCCAAAACCTAAAAAAATTGAAATTTTTATATGAAAAACTTCTTTTGCCCATATCTCCTAAACTAAGCGTCCTAGAGCGAAAAGGACTTCAATTCGTGACCACCCCCAAAAAGTTGAAAAATCCACCCAAAACCTAAAAAAATTGAAATTTTTATATGAAAAAATTCTTTTGCCCATATCTCCTAAACTAAGCGTCCTAGAGCGAAAAGGACTTCAATTCGTGACCACCCCCAAAAAGTTGAAAAATCCACCCAAAACCTAAAAAAATTGAAATTTTTATATGAAAAACTTCTTTTGCCCATATCTCCTAAACTAAGCGTCCTAGAGCGAAAAGGACGATAATTCGTGACCACCCCCAAAAAGTTTAAAAATCCACCCAAAACCTTAAAAAATTGAAATTTTTATATGAAAAACTTCGTTTGCTCATATCTCCTTAAATATGCGTCCTAGAGCGAAAGGATTTCAATTCGTGACCACCCCCAAAAAGATGAAAAATCCACCCAAAACCTAAAAAAATTGAAATTTTTATATGAAAAACTTCTTTTGTCCATATCTCCTAAACTAAGCGTCCTAGAGCGAAAAGGACTTCAATTCGTGACCACCCCCAAAAAGTTGAAAAATCCACCCAAAACCTAAAAAAATTGAAATTTTTATATGAAAAACTTCTTTTGCCCATATCTCCTAAACAAAGCGTCCTAGAGCGAAAAGGACTTCAATTCGTGACCACCCCCAAAAAGTTGAAAAATCCACCCAAAACCTTAAAAAATTTTAAATTTTATATGAAAAACTTCTTTTGCCCATATCTCCTAAACTAAGCGTCCTAGAGCGAAAAGGACTTCAATTCGTGACCACCCCCAAAAAGTTGAAAAATCCACCCAAAACCTAAAAAAATTTAAATTTTTATATGAAAAACTTCTTTTGCCCATATCTCCTAAACTAAGCGTCCTAGAGCGAAAAGGACTTCAATTCGTGACCTCCCCCAAAAAGTTGAAAAATCCACCCAAAACCTAAAAAAATTGAAATTTTTATATGAAAAACTTCTTTTGCCCATATCTCCTAAACTAAGCATCCTAGAGCGAAAAGGACGATAATTCGTGACCACCCCCAAAAAGTTGAAAAATCCACCCAAAACCTTAAAAAATTGAAATTTTTATATGAAAAACTTCTTTTGCCCATATCTCCAAAACTAAGCGTCCTAGAGCGAAAAGGACTTCAATTCGTGACCACCCCCAAAAAGTTGAAAAATCCACCCAAAACCTAAAAAAATTTAAATTTTTATATGAAAAACTTCTTTTGCACATATCTCCTAAACTAAGCATCCTAGAGCGAAAAGGACGATAATTCGTGACTCCCCCAAAGAGTTGAAAAATCCACCAAAAAAATAAAAAAATCTAAATTTTTATATGAAACACTTCTTTTGCCCATATCTCCTAAACTAAGCATCCTAGAGCGAAAAGGACGATAATTCGTGACCACCCCCAAAAAGTTGAAAAATCCACCCAAAACCTTAAAAAATTGAAATTTTTATATGAAAAACTTCTTTTGCCCATATCTCCTAAACTAAGAATCCTAGAGCGAAAAGGACGATAATTCGTGACCACCCCCAAAAAGTTGAAAAATCCACCCAAACCCTAAAAAAATTGAAATTTTTATATGAAAAACTTCTTTTGCTCATATTTCCTAAACTAAGCGTCCTAGAGCGAAAAGGACTTCAATACGTGACCACCCCCAAAAAGTTGAAAAATCCACCCAAAACCTAAAAAAATTGAAATTTTTATATGAAAAACTTCTTTTGCCCATATCTCCTAAACTAAGCGTCCTAGAGCGAAAAGGACGATAATTCGTGACCACCCCCAAAAAGTTTAAAAATCCACCCAAAACCTAAAAAAATTTAAATTTTTATATGAAAAACTTCTTTTGCCCATATCTCCTAAACTAAGCGTCCTAGAGCGAAAAGGACTTCAATTCGTGACCACCCCCAAAAAGTTGAAAAATCCACCCAAAACTTTAAAAAATTTTTATATGAAAAACTTCTTTTGCCCATATCTCCTAAACTAAGCGTCCTAGAGCGAAAAGGACGATAATTCGTGACCACCCCCAAAAAGTTGAAAAATCCACCCAAAACCTTAAAAAATTTAAATTTTTATATGAAAAACTTCTTTTGCCCATATCTCCTAAACTAAGCATCCTAGAGGGAAAAGGATGATAATTCGTGACCACCCCCAAAAAGTTGAAAAATCCACCCAAAACTTTAAAAAATTGAAATTTTTATATGAAAAACTTCTTTTGCCCATATCTCCTAAACTAAGCGTCCTAGAGCGAAAAGGACGATAATTCGTGACCACCCCCAAAAAGTTGAAAAATCCACCCAAAACCTTAAAAAATTGAAATTTGTATATGAAAAACTTCTTTTGCCCATATCTCCTAAACTAAGCGCCCTAGAGCGAAAAGGACTTCAATTCGTGACCACCCCCAAAAAGTTGAAAAATCCACCCAAAACCTTAAAAAATTTAAATTTTTATATGAAAAACTTCTTTTGCCCATATCTCCTAAACTAAGCGTCCTAGAGCGAAAAGGACGATAATTCGTGACCACCCCCAAAAAGTTGAAAAATCCACCCAAAACCTTAAAAAATTGAAATTTTTATATGAAAAACTTCTTTTGCCCATATCTCCTAAACTAAGCGTCCTAGAGCGAAAAGGACGATAATTCGTGACCACCCCCAAAAAGTTTAAAAATCCACCCAAAACCTAAAAAAAATTGAAATTTTTATATGAAAAACTTCTTTTGCCCATATCTCCTAAACTAAGCGTCCTAGAGCGAAAAGGACGATAATTCGTGACCACCCCCAAAAAGTTTAAAAATCCACCCAAAACCTTAAAAAAATGAAATTTTTATTTGAAAAACTTCTTTTGCCCATATCTCCTAAACTAAGCGTCCTAGAGCGAAAAGGACGATAATTCGTGACCACCCCCAAAAAGTTGAAAAATCCACCCAAAACCTAAAAAATTGAAATTTTTATATGAAAAACTTCTTTTGCCCATATCTCCTAAACTAAGCGTCCTAGAGCGAAAAGGATTTCAATTCGTGACCACCCCCAAAAAGTTGCAAAATCCACCCAAAACCTTAAAAAATTGACATTTTTATATGAAAAACTTCTTTTGCCCATATCTCCTAAACTAAGCGTCCTAGAGCGAAAAGGACGATAATTCGTGACCACCCCCAAAAAGTTTAAAAATCCACCCAAAACCTAAAAAAAAATTCAAATTTTTATATGAAAAACTTCGTTTGCCCATATCTCCTAAACTAAGCGTCCTAGAGCGAAAAGGACGATAATTCGTGACCACCCCCAAAAAGTTGAAAAATCCACCCAAAACCTAAAGAATTGAAATTTTTATATGAAAAACTTCTTTTGCCCATATCTCCTAAACTAAGCGTCCTAGAGCGAAAAGGACTTCAATTCGTGACCACCCCCAAAAAGTTGAAAAATCCACCCAAAACCTAAAAAAATTGAAATTTTTATATGAAAAACTTCTTTTGCCCATATCTAAACTAAGCGTCCTAGAGCGAAAAGGACGCTAATTCGTGACCACCCCCAAAAAGTTTAAAAATCCACCCAAAACCTTAAAAAATTGTAATTTTTATATGAAAAACTTCTTTTGCCCATATCTCCTAAACTAAGCGTCCTCGAGCGAAAAGGACGATAATTCGTGACCACCCCCAAAAAGTTGAAAAATCCACCCAAAACCTAAAAAAATTGAAATTTTTATATGATAAACTTCTTTTGCCCATATCTCCTAAACTAAGCGTCCTAGAGCGAAAAGGACGATAATTCGTGACCACCCCCAAAAAGTTGAAAAATCCACCTAAAACCTTAAAAAAATGAAATTTTTATATGAAAAACTTCTTTTGTCCATATCCCCTAAACTAAGCGTCCTAGAGCGAAAAGGACTTCAATTCGTGACCACCCCCAAAAAGTTGAAAAATCCACCCAAAACCTTAAAAAATTGAAATTTTTGTATGAAAAACTTTTTTTGTTCATATCTCCTAAACTAAGCGTCCTAGAGCGAAAAGGACGATAATTCGTGACCACCCCCAAAAAGTTGAAAAATCCACCCAAAACCTTAAAAAATTGAAATTTTTATATGAAAAACTTCTTTTGCCCATATCTCCTAAACTAAGCGTCCTAGAGCGAAAAGGACTTCAATTCGTGACCACCCCCAAAAAGTTGAAAAATCCACCCAAAACCTAAAAAAAATAGAAATTTTTATATGAAAAACTTCATTTGCCCATATCTCCTAAATTAAGCGTCCTATAGCGAAAAGGACTTCAATTCGTGACCACCCCCAAAAAGTTGAAAAATCCACCCAAAACCTTAAAAAATTGAAATTTTTGTATGAAAAACTTCTTTTGTTCAAATCTCCTAAAATAAGCGTCTTAGAGCGAAAAGGACGATTATTCGTGACCACCCCCAAAAAGTTGAAAAATCCACCCAAAACCTAAAAAAATTTAAATTTTTATATGAAAAACTTCTTTTGCCCATATCTCCTAAACTAAGCGTCCTAGAGCGAAAAGGACGATAATTCGTGACCACCCCCACAAAGTTGAAAAATCCACCCAAAACCTAAAAAAAATTAAATTTTTATATAAAAAACTTCTTTTGCCCATATCTCCTAAACTAAGCGTCCTAGAGCGAAAAGGACGATAATTCGTGACCACCCCCAAAAAGTTGAAAAATCCACCCAAAACCTAAAAAAAATTGAAATTTTTATATGAAAAACTTCTTTTGCCCATATCTCCTAAACTAAGCGTCCTAGAGCGAAAAGGATGATAATTCGTGACCACCCCCAAAAACTTGAAAAATCCACCCAAAACCTAAAAAAAATTAAATTTTTATATAAAAAACTTCTTTTGCCCATATCTCCTAAACTAAGCGTCCTAGAGCGAAAAGGACGATAATTCGTGACCACCTCCAAAAAGTTGAAAAATCCACCCAAAACCTAAAAAAAATTGAAATTTTAATATGAAAAACGTCTTTTGCCCATATCTCCTAAACTAAGCGTCATAGAGCGAAAAGAACTTCAATTCGTGACCACCCCCAAAAAGTTGAAAAATCCACCCAAAACCTAAAAAAATTGAAATTTTTATATGAAAAGCTTCTTTTGCCCACGTCTCCTAAACTAAGCGTCCTAGAGCGAAAAGGACGATAATTCGTGACCACCCCCAAAAAGTTGAAAAATCCACCCAAAACCTTAAAAAATAAAAATTTTTATATGAAAAACTTCTTTTGCCCATATCTCCTAAACTAAGCGTCCTAGAGCGAAAAGGACGTCAATTCGTGACCACCCCCAAAAAGTTGAAAAATCCACCCAAAACCTAAAAAAATTGAAATTTTTATATGAAAAACTTCTTTTGCCCATATCTCCTAAACTAAGCGTCCTAGAGCGAAAAGGACTTCAATTCGTGACCACCCCCAAAGAGTTGAAAAATCCACCCAAAACCTAAAAAAATTGAAATTTTTATATGAAAAACTTCTTTTGCCCATATCTCCTAAACTAAGAATCCTAGAGCGAAAAGGACGATAATTCGTGACCACCCCCAAAAAGTTGAAAAATCCACCCAAACCCTAAAAAAATTGAAATTTTTATATGAAAAACTTCTTTTGCTCATATTTCCTAAACTAAGCGTCCTAGAGCGAAAAGGACTTCAATACGTGACCACCCCCAAAAAGTTGAAAAATCCACCCAAAACCTAAAAAAATTGAAATTTTTATATGAAAAACTTTTTTTGCCCATATCTCCTAAACTAAGCGTCCTAGAGCGAAAAGGACGATAATTCGTGACCACCCCCAAAAAGTTTAAAAATCCACCCAAAACCTAAAAAAATTTAAATTTTTATATGAAAAACTTCTTTTGCCCATATCTCCTAAACTAAGCGTCCTAGAGCGAAAAGGACTTCAATTCGTGACCACCCCCAAAAAGTTGAAAAATCCACCCAAAACTTTAAAAAATTTTTATATGAAAAACTTCTTTTGCCCATATCTCCTAAACTAAGCGTCCTAGAGCGAAAAGGACGATAATTCGTGACCACCCCCAAAAAGTTGAAAAATCCACCCAAAACCTTAAAAAATTTAAATTTTTATATGAAAAACTTCTTTTGCCCATATCTCCTAAACTAAGCATCCTAGAGGGAAAAGGATGATAATTCGTGACCACCCCCAAAAAGTTGAAAAATCCACCCAAAACTTTAAAAAATTGAAATTTTTATATGAAAAACTTCTTTTGCCCATATCTCCTAAACTAAGCGTCCTAGAGCGAAAAGGACGATAATTCGTGACCACCCCCAAAAAGTTGAAAAATCCACCCAAAACCTTAAAAAATTGAAATTTGTATATGAAAAACTTCTTTTGCCCATATCTCCTAAACTAAGCGCCCTAGAGCGAAAAGGACTTCAATTCGTGACCACCCCCAAAAAGTTGAAAAATCCACCCAAAACCTTAAAAAATTTAAATTTTTATATGAAAAACTTCTTTTGCCCATATCTCCTAAACTAAGCGTCCTAGAGCGAAAAGGACGATAATTCGTGACCACCCCCAAAAAGTTGAAAAATCCACCCAAAACCTTAAAAAATTGAAATTTTTATATGAAAAACTTCTTTTGCCCATATCTCCTAAACTAAGCGTCCTAGAGCGAAAAGGACGATAATTCGTGACCACCCCCAAAAAGTTTAAAAATCCACCCAAAACCTAAAAAAAATTGAAATTTTTATATGAAAAACTTCTTTTGCCCATATCTCCTAAACTAAGCGTCCTAGAGCGAAAAGGACGATAATTCGTGACCACCCCCAAAAAGTTTAAAAATCCACCCAAAACCTTAAAAAATGAAATTTTTATTTGAAAAACTTCTTTTGCCCATATCTCCTAAACTAAGCGTCCTAGAGCGAAAAGGACGATAATTCGTGACCACCCCCAAAAAGTTGAAAAATCCACCCAAAACCTAAAAAATTGAAATTTTTATATGAAAAACTTCTTTTGCCCATATCTCCTAAACTAAGCGTCCTAGAGCGAAAAGGACTTCAATTCGTGACCACCCCCAAAAAGTTGCAAAATCCACCCAAAACCTTAAAAAATTGACATTTTTATATGAAAAACTTCTTTTGCCCATATCTCCTAAACTAAGCGTCCTAGAGCGAAAAGGACGATAATTCGTGACCACCCCCAAAAAGTTTAAAAATCCACCCAAAACCTAAAAAAAAATTCAAATTTTTATATGAAAAACTTCGTTTGCCCATATCTCCTAAACTAAGCGTCCTAGAGCGAAAAGGACGATAATTCGTGACCACCCCCAAAAAGTTGAAAAATCCACCCAAAACCTAAAAAATTGAAATTTTTATATGAAAAACTTCTTTTGCCCATATCTCCTAAACTAAGCGTCCTAGAGCGAAAAGGACTTCAATTCGTGACCACCCCCAAAAAGTTGAAAAATCCACCCAAAACCTAAAAAAATTGAAATTTTTATATGAAAAACTTCTTTTGCCCATATCTAAACTAAGCGTCCTAGAGCGAAAAGGACGCTAATTCGTGACCACCCCCAAAAAGTTTAAAAATCCACCCAAAACCTTAAAAAATTGTAATTTTTATATGAAAAACTTCTTTTGCCCATATCTCCTAAACTAAGCGTCCTCGAGCGAAAAGGACGATAATTCGTGACCACCCCCAAAAAGTTGAAAAATCCACCCAAAACCTAAAAAAATTGAAATTTTTATATGATAAACTTCTTTTGCCCATATCTCCTAAACTAAGCGTCCTAGAGCGAAAAGGACGATAATTCGTGACCACCCCCAAAAAGTTGAAAAATCCACCTAAAACCTTAAAAAAATGAAATTTTTATATGAAAAACTTCTTTTGTCCATATCCCCTAAACTAAGCGTCCTAGAGCGAAAAGGACTTCAATTCGTGACCACCCCCAAAAAGTTGAAAAATCCACCCAAAACCTTAAAAAATTGAAATTTTTGTATGAAAAACTTTTTTTGTTCATATCTCCTAAACTAAGCGTCCTAGAGCGAAAAGGACGATAATTCGTGACCACCCCCAAAAAGTTGAAAAATCCACCCAAAACCTTAAAAAATTGAAATTTTTATATGAAAAACTTCTTTTGCCCATATCTCCTAAACTAAGCGTCCTAGAGCGAAAAGGACTTCAATTCGTGACCACCCCCAAAAAGTTGAAAAATCCACCCAAAACCTAAAAAAAATAGAAATTTTTATATGAAAAACTTCATTTGCCCATATCTCCTAAATTAAGCGTCCTATAGCGAAAAGGACTTCAATTCGTGACCACCCCCAAAAAGTTGAAAAATCCACCCAAAACCTTAAAAAATTGAAATTTTTGTATGAAAAACTTCTTTTGTTCAAATCTCCTAAAATAAGCGTCTTAGAGCGAAAAGGACGATTATTCGTGACCACCCCCAAAAAGTTGAAAAATCCACCCAAAACCTAAAAAAATTTAAATTTTTATATGAAAAACTTCTTTTGCCCATATCTCCTAAACTAAGCGTCCTAGAGCGAAAAGGACGATAATTCGTGACCACCCCCACAAAGTTGAAAAATCCACCCAAAACCTAAAAAAAATTAAATTTTTATATAAAAAACTTCTTTTGCCCATATCTCCTAAACTAAGCGTCCTAGAGCGAAAAGGACGATAATTCGTGACCACCCCCAAAAAGTTGAAAAATCCACCCAAAACCTAAAAAAAATTGAAATTTTTATATGAAAAACTTCTTTTGCCCATATCTCCTAAACTAAGCGTCCTAGAGCGAAAAGGATGATAATTCGTGACCACCCCCAAAAACTTGAAAAATCCACCCAAAACCTAAAAAAAATTAAATTTTTATATAAAAAACTTCTTTTGCCCATATCTCCTAAACTAAGCGTCCTAGAGCGAAAAGGACGATAATTCGTGACCACCCCCAAAAAGTTGAAAAATCCACCCAAAACCTAAAAAAAATTGAAATTTTAATATGAAAAACGTCTTTTGCCCATATCTCCTAAACTAAGCGTCATAGAGCGAAAAGAACTTCAATTCGTGACCACCCCCAAAAAGTTGAAAAATCCACCCAAAACCTAAAAAAATTGAAATTTTTATATGAAAAGCTTCTTTTGCCCACGTCTCCTAAACTAAGCGTCCTAGAGCGAAAAGGACGATAATTCGTGACCACCCCCAAAAAGTTGAAAAATCCACCCAAAACCTTAAAAAATAAAAATTTTTATATGAAAAACTTCTTTTGCCCATATCTCCTAAACTAAGCGTCCTAGAGCGAAAAGGACGTCAATTCGTGACCACCCCCAAAAAGTTGAAAAATCCACCCAAAACCTAAAAAAATTGAAATTTTTATATGAAAAACTTCTTTTGCCCATATCTCCTAAACTAAGCGTCCTAGAGCGAAAAGGACTTCAATTCGTGACCACCCCCAAAGAGTTGAAAAATCCACCCAAAACCTAAAAAAATTGAAATTTTTATATGAAAAACTTCTTTTGCCCATATCTCCTAAACTAAGCATCCTAGAGCGAAAAGGACGATAATTCGTGACCACCCCCAAAAAGTTGAAAAATCCACCCAAAACTTTAAAAAATTGAAATTTTTATATGAAAAACTTCTTTTGCCCACATCTCCTAAACTAAGCGTCCTAGAGCGAAAAGGACGATAATTCGTGACCACCCCCAAAAAGTTGAAAAATCCACCCAAAACCTTAAAGAATTGAAATTTGTATATGAAAAACTTATTTTGCCCATATCTCCTAAACTAAGCGCCCTAGAGCGAAAAGGACTTCAATTCGTGACCACCCCCAAAAAGTTGAAAAATCCACCCAAAACCTTAAAAAATTGAAATTTTTATATGAAAAACTTCTTTTGCCCATATCTCCTAAACTAAGCGTCCTAGAGCGAAAAGGACGATAATTCGTGACCACCCCCAAAAAGTTTAAAAATCCACCCAAAACCTTAAAAAATTGAAATTTTTATATGAAAAACTTCTTTTGCCCATATCTCCTAAACTAAGCGTCCTAGAGCGAAAAGGACGATAATTCGTGACCACCCCCATAAAGTTTAAAAATCCACCCAAAACCTAAAAAAAAATTGAAATTTTTATATGAAAAACTTCTTTTGCCCATATCTCCTAAACTAAGCGTCCTAGAGCGAAAAGGACGATAATTCGTGACCACCCCCAAAAAGTTTAAAAATCCACCCAAAACCTTAAAAAAATGAAATTTTTATTTGAAAAACTTCTTTTGCCCATATCTCCTAAACTAAGCGTCCTAGAGCGAAAAGGACGATAATTCGTGACCACCCCCCAAAAGTTGAAAAATCCACCCAAAACCTAAAAAATTGAAATTTTTATATGAAAAACTTCTTTTGCCCATATCTCCTAAACTAAGCGTCCTAGAGCGAAAAGGACGATAATTCGTGACCACCCCCAAAAAGTTGAAAAATCCACCCAAAACCTAAAAAATTGAAATTTTTATATGAAAAACTTCTTTTGCCCATATCTCCTAAACTAAGCGTCCTAGAGCGAAAAGGACTTCAATTCGTGACCACCCCCAAAAAGTTGAAAAATCCACCCAAAACCTTAAAAAATTGAAATTTTTATATGAAAAACTTCTTTTGCCCATATCTCCTAAACTAAGGGTCCTAGAGCGAAAAGGACGATAATTCGTGACCACCCCCAAAAAGTTTAAAAATCCACCCAAAACCTTAAAAAATTGAAATTTTTATATGAAAAACTTCTTTTGCCCATATCTCCTAAACTAAGCGTCCTAGAGCGAAAAGGACGATAATTCGTGACCACCCCCAAAAAGTTTAAAAATCCACCCAAAACCTAAAAAAAAAAATTGAAATTTTTATATGAAAAACTTCTTTTGCCCATATCTCCTAAACTAAGCGTCCTAGAGCGAAAAGGATGATAATTCGTGACCACCCCCAAAAACTTGAAAAATCCACCCAAAACCTAAAAAAAATTAAATTTTTATATAAAAAACTTCTCTTGCCCATATCTCCTAAACTAAGCGTCCTAGAGCGAAAAGGACGATAATTCGTGACCACCCCCAAAAAGTTGAAAAATCCACCCAAAACCTAAAAAAAATTGAAATTTTAATATGAAAAACGTCTTTTGCCCATATCTCCTAAACTAAGCGTCATAGAGCGAAAAGAACTTCAATTCGTGACCACCCCCAAAAAGTTGAAAAATCCACCCAAAACCTAAAAAAATTGAAATTTTTATATGAAAAGCTTCTTTTGCCCACGTCTCCTAAACTAAGCGTCCTAGAGCGAAAAGGACGATAATTCGTGACCACCCCCAAAAAGTTGAAAAATCCACCCAAAACCTTAAAAAATTGAAATTTTTGTATGAAAAACTTTTTTTGTTCATATCTCCTAAACTAAGCGTCCTAGAGCGAAAAGGACTATAATTCGTGACCACCCCCAAAAAGTTGAAAAATCCACCCAAAACCTTAAAAAATTGAAATTTTTATATGAAAAACTTCTTTTGCCCATATCTCCTAAACTAAGCGTCCTAGAGCGAAAAGGACTTCAATTCGTGACCACCCCCAAAAAATTGAAAAATCCACCCAAAACCTAAAAAAATTGAAATTTTTATATGAAAAACTTCTTTTGCCCATATCTCCTAAATTAAGCGTCCTATAGCGAAAAGGACTTCAATTCGTGACCACCCCCAAAAAGTTGAAAAATCCACCCAAAACCTTAAAAAATTGAAATTTTTGTATGAAAAACTTCTTTTGTTCAAATCTCCTAAAATAAGCGTCTTAGAGCGAAAAGGACGATTATTCGTGACCACCCCCAAAAAGTTGAAAAATCCACCCAAAACCTAAAAAAATTTAAATTTTTATATG
This sequence comes from Haematobia irritans, assembly GCF_050003625.1. Taxonomy (NCBI): domain Eukaryota; kingdom Metazoa; phylum Arthropoda; class Insecta; order Diptera; family Muscidae; genus Haematobia; species Haematobia irritans. The sequence continues at coordinate 184,439,326 of NC_134397.1, read as the reverse complement.
AAAAACTTCTTTTGCCCATATCTCCTAAACTAAGCGTCCTAGAGCGAAAAGGACGATAATTCGTGACCACCCCCACAAAGTTGAAAAATCCACCCAAAACCTAAAAAAAAATTGAAATTTTAATATGAAAAACGTCTTTTGCCCATATCTCCTAAACTAAGCGTCCTAGAGCAAAAAGGACTTCAATTCGTGACCACCCCCAAAGAGTTGAAAAATCCACCCAAAACCTAAAAAAATTGAAATTTTTATATGAAAAACTTCTTTTGCCCATATCTCCTAAACTAAGCATCCTAGAGCGAAAAGGACGATAATTCGTGACCACCCCCAAAAAGTTGAAAAATCCACCCAAAACTTTAAAAAATTGAAATTTTTATATGAAAAACTTCTTTTGCCCACATCTCCTAAACTAAGCGTCCTAGAGCGAAAAGGACGATAATTCGTCCACCCCCAAAAAGTTGAAAAATCCACCCAAAACCTTAAAGAATTGAAATTTGTATATGAAAAACTTATTTTGCCCATATCTCCTAAACTAAGCGCCCTAGAGCGAAAAGGACTTCAATTCGTGACCACCCCCAAAAAGTTGAAAAATCCACCCAAAACCTTAAAAAATTGAAATTTTTATATGAAAAACTTCTTTTGCCCATATCTCCTAAACTAAGCGTCCTAGAGCGAAAAGGACGATAATTCGTGACCACCCCCAAAAAGTTTAAAAATCCACCCAAAACCTTAAAAAATTGAAATTTTTATATGAAAAACTTCTTTTGCCCATATCTCCTAAACTAAGCGTCCTAGAGCGAAAAGGACGATAATTCGTGACCACCCCCAAAAAGTTTAAAAATCCACCCAAAACCTAAAAAAAAATTGAAATTTTTATATGAAAAACTTCTTTTGCCCATATCTCCTAAACTAAGCGTCCTAGAGCGAAAAGGACGATAATTCGTGACCACCCCCAAAAAGTTTAAAAATCCACCCAAAACCTTAAAAAAATGAAATTTTTATTTGAAAAACTTCTTTTGCCCATATCTCCTAAACTAAGCGTCCTAGAGCGAAAAGGACGATAATTCGTGACCACCCCCCAAAAGTTGAAAAATCCACCCAAAACCTAAAAAATTGAAATTTTTATATGAAAAACTTCTTTTGCCCATATCTCCTAAACTAAGCGTCCTCGAGCGAAAAGGACGATAATTCGTGACCACCCCCAAAAAGTTTAAAAATCCACCCAAAACCTAAAAAATTGAAATTTTTATATGAAAAACTTCTTTTGCCCATATCTCCTAAACTAAGCGTCCTAGAGCGAAAAGGACTTCAATTCGTGACCACCCCCAAAAAGTTGAAAAATCCACCCAAAACCTTAAAAAATTGAAATTTTTATATGAAAAACTTCTTTTGCCCATATCTCCTAAACTAAGCGTCCTAGAGCGAAAAGGACGATAATTCGTGACCACCCCCAAAAAGTTTAAAAATCCACCCAAAACCTTAAAAAATTGAAATTTTTATATGAAAAACTTCTTTTGCCCATATCTCCTAAACTAAGCGTCCTAGAGCGAAAAGGACGATAATTCGTGACCACCCCCAAAAAGTTTAAAAATCCACCCAAAACCTAAAAAAAAAATTGAAATTTTTATATGAAAAACTTCTTTTGCCCATATCTCCTAAACTAAGCGTCCTAGAGCGAAAAGGACGATAATTCGTGACCACCCCCAAAAAGTTTAAAAATCCACCCAAAACCTTAAAAAAATGAAATTTTTATTTGAAAAACTTCTTTTGCCCATAACTCCTAAACTAAGCGTCCTAGAGCGAAAAGGACGATAATTCGTGACCACCCCCAAAAAGTTGAAAAATCCACCCAAAACCTAAAAAAGTGAAATTTTTATATGAAAAACTTCTTTTGCCCATATCTCCTAAACTAAGCGTCCTAGAGCGAAAAGGACTTCAATTCGTGACCACCCCCAAAAAGTTGAAAAATCCACCCAAAACCTAAAAAAATTGAAATTTTTATATGAAAAACTTCTTTTGTCCATATCTCCTAAACTAAGCGTCCTAGAGCGAAAAGGACGATAATTCGTGACCACCCCCAAAAAGTTTAAAAATCCACCCAAAACCTTAAAAAATTGTAATTTTTATATGAAAAACTTCTTTTGCCCATATCTCCTAAACTAAGCGTCCTCGAGCGAAAAGGACGATAATTCGTGACCACCCCCAAAAAGTTGAAAAATCCACCCAAAACCTAAAAAAATTGAAATTTTTATATGATAAACTTCTTTTGCCCATATCTCCTAAACTAAGCGTCCTAGAGCGAAAAGGACGATAATTCGTGACCACCCCCAAAAAGTTGAAAAATCCACCCAAAACCTTAAAAAAATGAAATTTTTATATGAAAAACTTATTTTGTCCATATCCCCTAAACTAAGCGTCCTAGAGCGAAAAGGACTTCAATTCGTGACCACCCCCAAAAAGTTGAAAAATCCACCCAAAACCTTAAAAAATTGAAATTTTTGTATGAAAAACTTTTTTTGTTCATATCTCCTAAACTAAGCGTCCTAGAGCGAAAAGGACGATAATTCGTGACCACCCCCAAAAAGTTGAAAAATCCACCCAAAACCTTAAAAAATTGAAATTTTTATATGAAAAACTTCTTTTGCCCATATCTCCTAAACTAAGCGTCCTAGAGCGAAAAGGACTTCAATTCGTGACCACCCCCAAAAAATTGAAAAATCCACCCAAAACCTAAAAAAATTGAAATTTTTATATGAAAAACTTCTTTTGCCCATATCTCCTAAATTAAGCGTCCTATAGCGAAAAGGACTTCAATTCGTGACCACCCCCAAAAAGTTGAAAAATCCACCCAAAACCTTAAAAAATTGAAATTTTTGTATGAAAAACTTCTTTTGTTCAAATCTCCTAAAATAAGCGTCTTAGAGCGAAAAGGACGATTATTCGTGACCACCCCCAAAAAGTTGAAAAATCCACCCAAAACCTAAAAAAATTTAAATTTTTATATGAAAAACTTCTTTTGCCCATATCTCCTAAACTAAGCGTCCTAGAGCGAAAAGGACGATAATTCGTGACCACCCCCACAAAGTTGAAAAATCCACCCAAAACCTAAAAAAAAATTGAAATTTTAATATGAAAAACGTCTTTTGCCCATATCTCCTAAACTAAGCGTCCTAGAGCAAAAAGGACTTCAATTCGTGACCACCCCCAAAAAGTTGAAAAATCCACCCAAAACCTAAAAAAATTGAAATTTTTATATGAAAAACTTCTTTTGCCCATATCTCCTAAACTAAGCATCCTAGAGCGAAAAGGACTTCAATTCGTGACCACCCCCAAAAAGTTGAAAAATCCACCCAAAACCTTAAAAAATTGAAATTTTTATATGAAAAACTTCTTTTGCCCATATCTCCTAAACTAAGCGTCCTAGAGCGAAAAGGATGATAATTCGTGACCACCCCCAAAAACTTGAAAAATCCACCCAAAACCTAAAAAAAATTAAATTTTTATATAAAAAACTTCTTTTGCCCATATTTCCTAAACTAAGCGTCCTAGAGCGAAAAGGACGATAATTCGTGACCACCCCCAAAAAGTTGAAAAATCCACCCAAAACCTAAAAAAAAATTGAAATTTTAATATGAAAAACGTCTTTTGCCCATATCTCCTAAACTAAGCGTCATAGAGCGAAAAGAACTTCAATTCGTGACCACCCCCAAAAAGTTTAAAAATCCACCCAAAACCTAAAAAAATTGAAATTTTTATATGAAAAACTTCTTTTGCCCATATCTCCTAAACTAAGCGTCCTAGAGCGAAAAGGACTTCAATTCGTGACCACCCCCAAAAAGTTGAAAAATCCACCCAAAACCTAAAAAATTGAAATTTTTATATGAAAAACTTCTTTTGCCCATATCTCCTAAACTAAGCATCCTAGAGCGAAAAGGACGATAATTCGTGACCACCCCCAAAGAGTTGAAAAATCCACCCAAAACCTAAAAAAATTGAAATTTTTATATGAAAAACTTCTTTTGCCCATATCTCCTAAACTAAGCGTCCTAGAGCGAAAAGGACGATAATTCGTGACCACCCCCAAAAAGTTGAAAAATCCACCCAAAACCTTAAAAAATTTAAATTTTTATATGAAAGACTTCTTTTGCCCATATCTCCTAAACTAAGCGTCCTAGAGCGAAAAGGACGTCAATTCGTGACCACCCCCAAAAAGTTGAAAAATCCACCCAAAACCTAAAAAATTGAAATTTTTATATGAAAAACTTCTTTTGCCCATATCTCCTAAACTAAGCGTCCTAGAGCGAAAAGGACTTCAATTCGTGACCACCCCCAAAGAGTTGAAAAATCCACCCAAAACCTAAAAAAATTGAAATTTTTATATGAAAAACTTCTTTTGCCCATATCTCCTAAACTAAGCATCCTAGAGCGAAAAGGACGATAATTCGTGACCACCCCCAAAAAGTTGAAAAATCCACCCAAAACTTTAAAAAATTGAAATTTTTATATGAAAAACTTCTTTTGCCCATATCTCCTAAACTAAGCGTCCTAGAGCGAAAAGGACGATAATTCGTGACCACTCCAAAAAGTTGAAAAATCCACCCAAAACCTTAAAAAATTGAAATTTGTATATGAAAAACTTCTTTTGCCCATATCTCCTAAACTAAGCGCCCTAGAGCGAAAAGGACTTCAATTCGTGACCACCCCCAAAAAGTTGAAAAATCCACCCAAAACCTTAAAAAATTGAAATTTTTATATGAAAAACTTCTTTTGCCCATATCTCCTAAACTAAGCGTCCTAGAGCGAAAAGGACGATAATTCGTGACCACCCCCAAAAAGTTGAAAAATCCACCCAAAACCTTAAAAAATTTAAATTTTTATATGAAAAACTTCTTTTGCCCATATCTCCTAAACTAAGCGTCCTAGAGCGAAAAGGACGTCAATTCGTGACCACCCCCAAAAAGTTGAAAAATCCACCCAAAACCTAAAAAATTGAAATTTTTATATGAAAAACTTCTTTTGCCCATATCTCCTAAACTAAGCGTCCTAGAGCGAAAAGGACTTCAATTCGTGACCACCCCCAAAGAGTTGAAAAATCCACCCAAAACCTAAAAAAATTGAAATTTTTATATGAAAAACTTCTTTTGCCCATATCTCCTAAACTAAGCATCCTAGAGCGAAAAGGACGATAATTCGTGACCACCCCCAAAAAGTTGAAAAATCCACCCAAAACTTTAAAAAATTGAAATTTTTATATGAAAAACTTCTTTTGCCCATATCTCCTAAACTAAGCGTCCTAGAGCGAAAAGGACGATAATTCGTGACCACCCCCAAAAAGTTGAAAAATCCACCCAAAACTTAAAAAATTGAAATTTGTATATGAAAAACTTCTTTTGCCCATATCTCCTAAACTAAGCGCCCTAGAGCGAAAAGGACTTCAATTCGTGACCACCCCCAAAAAGTTGAAAAATCCACCCAAAACCTTAAAAAATTGAAATTTTTATATGAAAAACTTCTTTTGCCCATATCTCCTAAACTAAGCGTCCTAGAGCGAAAAGGACGATAATTCGTGACCACCCCCAAAAAGTTTAAAAATCCACCCAAAACCTTAAAAAATTGAAATTTTTATATGAAAAACTTCTTTTGCCCATATCTCCTAAACTAAGCGTCCTAGAGCGAAAAGGACGATAATTCGTGACCACCCCCAAAAAGTTTAAAAATCCACCCAAAACCTTAAAAAAATGAAATTTTTATTTGAAAAACTTCTTTTGCCCATATCTCCTAAACTAAGCGTCCTAGAGCGAAAAGGACGATAATTCGTGACCACCCCCAAAAAGTTGAAAAATCCACCCAAAACCTAAAAAATTGAAATTTTTATATGAAAAACTTCTTTTGCCCATATCTCCTAAACTAAGCGTCCTAGAGCGAAAAGGACTTCAATTCGTGACCACCCCCAAAAAGTTGAAAAATCCACCCAAAACCTTAAAAAATTGAAATTTTTATATGAAAAACTTCTTTTGCCCATATCTCCTAAACTAAGCCTCCTAGAGCGAAAAGGACGATAATTCGTGACCACCCCCAAAAAGTTTAAAAATCCACCCAAAACCTTAAAAAATTTAAATTTTTATATGAAAAACTTCTTTTGCCCATATCTCCTAAACTAAGCGTCCTAGAGCGAAAAGGACGATAAGTCGTGACCACCCCCAAAAAGTTTAAAAATCCACCCAAAACCTAAAAAAAAATTGAAATTTTTATATGAAAAACTTCTTTTGCCCATATCTCCTAAACTAAGCGTCCTAGAGCGAAAAGGACGATAATTCGTGACCACCCCCAAAAAGTTTAAAAATCCACCCAAAACCTTAAAAAAATGAAATTTTTATTTGAAAAACTTCTTTTGCCCATATCTCCTAAACTAAGCGTCCTAGAGCGAAAAGGACGATAATTCGTGACCACCTCCAAAAAGTTGAAAAATCCACCCAAAACCTAAAAAATTGAAATTTTTATATGAAAAACTTCTTTTGCCCATATCTCCTAAACTAAGCGTCCTAGAGCGAAAAGGACTTCAATTCGTGACCACCCCCAAAAAGTTGAAAAATCCACCCAAAACCTAAAAAAATTGAAATTTTTATATGAAAAACTTCTTTTGTCCATATCTCCTAAACTAAGCGTCCTAGAGCGAAAAGGACGATAATTCGTGACCACCCCCAAAAAGTTGAAAAATCCACCCAAAACCTTAAAAAATTGAAATTTTTATATGAAAAACTTCTTTTGCCCATATCTCCTAAACTAAGCGTCCTAGAGCGAAAAGGATGATAATTCGTGACCACCCCCAAAAACTTGAAAAATCCACCCAAAACCTAAAAAAAATTAAATTTTTATATAAAAAACTTCTTTTGTCCATATCTCCTAAACTAAGCGTCCTAGAGCGAAAAGGACGATAATTCGTGACCACCCCCAAAAAGTTTAAAAATCCACCCAAAACCTAAAAAAAAATTGAAATTTTAATATGAAAAACGTCTTTTGCCCATATCTCCTAAACTAAGCGTCATAGAGCGAAAAGAACTTCAATTCGTGACCACCCCCAAAAAGTTTAAAAATCCACCCAAAACCTAAAAAAATTTAAATTTTTATATGAAAAACTTCTTTTGCCCATATCTCCTAAACTAAGCGTCCTAGAGCGAAAAGGACTTCAATTCGTGACCACCCCCAAAAAGTTGAAAAATCCACCCAAAACTTTAAAAAATTTTTATATGAAAAACTTCTATTGCCCATATCTCCTAAACTAAGCGTCCTAGAGCGAAAAGGACGATAATTCGTGACCACCCCCAAAAAGTTGAAAAATCCACCCAAAACCTTAAAAAATTTAAATTTTTATATGAAAAACTTCTTTTGCCCATATCTCCTAAACTAAGCGTCCTAGAGCGAAAAGGACGTCAATTCGTGACCACCCCCAAAAAGTTGAAAAATCCACCCAAAACCTAAAAAAATTGAAATTTTTATATGAAAAAATTCTTTTGCCCATATCTCCTAAACTAAGCGTCCTAGAGCGAAAAGGACTTCAATTCGTGACCACCCCCAAAGAGTTGAAAAATCCACCCAAAACCTAAAAAAATTGAAATTTTTATATGAAAAACTTCTTTTGCCCATATCTCCTAAACTAAGCATCCTAGAGCGAAAAGGACGATAATTCGTGACCACCCCCAAAAAGTTGACAAATCCACCCAAAACTTTAAAAAATTGAAATTTTTATATGAAAAACTTCTTTTGCCCATATCTCCTAAACTAAGCGTCCTAGAGCGAAAAGGACGATAATTCGTGACCACCCCCAAAAAGTTGAAAAATCCACACAAAACCTTAAAAAATTGAAATTTGTATATGAAAAACTTCTTTTGCCCATATCTCCTAAACTAAGCGCCCTAGAGCGAAAAGGACTTCAATTCGTGACCACCCCCAAAAAGTTGAAAAATCCACCCAAAACCTTAAAAAATTGAAATTTTTATATGAAAAACTTCTTTTGCCCATATCTCCTAAACTAAGCGTCCTAGAGCGAAAAGGACGATAATTCGTGACCACCCCCAAAAACTTTAAAAATCCACCCAAAACCTTAAAAAATTGAAATTTTTATATGAAAAACTTCTTTTGCCCATATCTCCTAAACTAAGCGTCCTAGAGCGAAAAGGACGATAATTCGTGACCACCCCCAAAAAGTTTAAAAATCCACCCAAAACCTAAAAAAAAATTGAAATTTTTATATGAAAAACTTCTTTTGCCCATATCTCCTAAACTAAGCGTCCTAGAGCGAAAAGGACGATAATTCGTGACCACCCCCAAAAAGTTTGAAAATCCACCCAAAACCTTAAAAAAATGAAATTTTTATTTGAAAAACTTCTTTTGCCCATATCTCCTAAACTAAGCGTCCTAGAGCGAAAAGGACGATAATTCGTGACCACCCCCAAAAAGTTGAAAAATCCACCCAAAACCTAAAAAATTGAAATTTTTATATGAAAAACTTCTTTTGCCCATATCTCCTAAACTAAGCGTCCTAGAGCGAAAAGGACTTCAATTCGTGACCACCCCCAAAAAGTTGAAAAATCCACCCAAAACCTTAAAAAATTGAAATTTTTATATGAAAAACTTCTTTTGCCCATATCTCCTAAACTAAGCGTCCTAGAGCGAAAAGGACGATAATTCGTGACCACCCCCAAAAAGTTTAAAAATCCACCCAAAACCTTAAAAAATTGAAATTTTTATATGAAAAACTTCTTTTGCCCATATGTCCTAAACTAAGCGTCCTAGAGCGAAAAGGACGATAATTCGTGACCACCCCCAAAAAGTTTAAAAATCCACCCAAAACCTTAAATAAAATTGAAATTTTTATATGAAAAACTTCTTTTGCCCATATCTCCTAAACTAAGCGTCCTAGAGCGAAAAGGACGATAATTCGTGACCACCCCCAAAAAGTTTAAAAATCCACCCAAAACCTTAAAAAAATGAAATTTTTATTTGAAAAACTTCTTTTGCCCATATCTCCTAAACTAAGCGTCCTAGAGCGAAAAGGACGATAATTCGTGACCACCCCCAAAAAGTTGAAAAATCCACCCAAAACCTAAAAAATTGAAATTTTTATATGAAAAACTTCTTTTGCCCATATCTCCTAAACTAAGCGTCCTAGAGCGAAAAGGACTTCAATTCGTGACCACCCCCAAAAAGTTGAAAAATCCACCCAAAACCTAAAAAAATTGAAATTTTTATATGAAAAACTTCTTTTGTCCATATCTCCTAAACTAAGCGTCCTAGAGCGAAAAGGACGATAATTCGTGACCACCCCCAAAAAGTTTAAAAATCCACCCAAAACCTTAAAAAATTGAAATTTTTATATGAAAAACTTCTTTTGCCCATATCTCCTAAACTAAGCGTCCTAGAGCGAAAAGGACGATAATTCGTGACCACCCCCAAAAAGTTTAAAAATCCACCCAAAACCTAAAAAAAATTAAATTTTTATATGAAAAACTTCTTTTGCCCATATCTCCTAAACTAAGCGTCCTAGAGCGAAAAGGACTTCAATTCGTGACCACCCCCAAAAAGTTGAAAAATCCACCCAAAACTTTAAAAAATTTTTATATGAAAAACTTCTTTTGCCCATATCTCCTAAACTAAGCGTCCTAGAGCGAAAAGGACGATAATTCGTGACCACCCCCAAAAAGTTGAAAAATCCACCCAAAACCTTAAAAAATTTAAATTTTTATATGAAAAACTTCTTTTGCCCATATCTCCTAAACTAAGCGTCCTAGAGCGAAAAGGACGTCAATTCGTGACCACCCCCAAAAAGTTGAAAAATCCACCCAAAACCTAAAAAAATTGAAATTTTTATATGAAAAACTTCTTTTGCCCATATCTCCTAAACTAAGCGTCCTAGAGCGAAAAGGACTTCAATTCGTGACCACCCCCAAAAAGTTGAAAAATCCACCCAAAACCTTAAAAAATTGAAATTTTTATATGAAAAACTTCTTTTGCCCATATCTCCTAAACTAAGCGTCCCAGAGCGAAAAGGACGATAATTCGTGACCACCCCCAAAAAGTTGAAAAATCCACCCAAAACCTTAAAAAATTTAAATTTTTATATGAAAAACTTCTTTTGCCCATATCTCCTAAACTAAGCGTCCTAGAGCGAAAAGGACGATAATTCGTGACCACCCCCAAAAAGTTTAAAAATCCACCCAAAACCTAAAAAATTGAAATTTTTATATGAAAAACTTCTTTTGCCCATATCTCCTAAACTAAGCGTCCTAGAGCGAAAAGGACTTCAATTCGTGACCACCCCCAAAAAGTTGAAAAATCCACCCAAAACCTAAAAAAATTGAAATTTTTATATGAAAAACTTCTTTTGTCCATATCTCCTAAACTAAGCGTCCTAGAGCGAAAAGGACGATAATTCGTGACCACCCCCAAAAAGTTTAAAAATCCACCCAAAACCTTAAAAAATTGAAATTTTTATATGAAAAACTTCTTTTGCCCATATCTCCTAAACTAAGCGTCCTAGAGCGAAAAGGATGATAATTCGTGACCACCCCCAAAAACTTGAAAAATCCACCCAAAACCTAAAAAAAATTAAATTTTTATATAAAAAACTTCTTTTGCCCATATCTCCTAAACTAAGCGTCCTAGAGCGAAAAGGACGATAATTCGTGACCACCCCCAAAAAGTTGAAAAATCCACCCAAAACCTAAAAAAAAATTGAAATTTTAATATGAAAAACGTCTTTTGCCCATATCTCCTAAACTAAGCGTCATAGAGCGAAAAGAACTTCAATTCGTGACCACCCCCAAAAAGTTTAAAAATCCACCCAAAACCTAAAAAAATTTAAATTTTTATATGAAAAACTTCTTTTGCCCATATCTCCTAAACTAAGCGTCCTAGAGCGAAAAGGACTTCAATTCGTGACCACCCCCAAAAAGTTGAAAAATCCACCCAAAACTTTAAAAAATTGAAATTTTTATATGAAAAACTTCTTTTGCCCATATCTCCTAAACTAAGCGTCCTAGAGCGAAAAGGACGATAATTCGTGACCACCCCCAAAAAGTTGAAAAATCCACCCAAAACCTTAAAAAATTTAAATTTTTATATGAAAAACTTCTTTTGCCCATATCTCCTAAACTAAGCGTCCTAGAGCGAAAAGGACTTCAATTCGTGACCACCCCCAAAAAGTTGAAAAATCCACCCAAAACCTAAAATAATTGAAATTTTTATATGAAAAACTTCTTTTGCCCATATCTCCTAAACTAAGCGTCCTAGAGCGAAAAGGACGATAATTCGTGACCACCCCCAAAAAGATGAAAAATCCACCCAAAACCTTAAAAAATTGAAATTTGTATATGAAAAACTTCTTTTGCCCATATCTCCTAAACTAAGCGCCCTAGAGCGAAAAGGACGATAATTCGTGACCACCCCCAAAAAGTTTAAAAATCCACCCAAAACCTAAAAAAAAATTGAAATTTGTATATGAAAAACTTCTTTTGCCCATATCTCCTAAACTAAGCGTCCTAGAGCGAAAAGGACGATAATTCGTGACCACCCCCAAAAAGTTTAAAAATCCACCCAAAACCTTAAAAAAATGAAATTTTTATTTGAAAAACTTCTTTTGCCCATATCTCCTAAACTAAGCGTCCTAGAGCGAAAAGGACGTCAATTCGTGACCACCCCCAAAAAGTTGAAAAATCCACCCAAAACCTAAAAAAAATTGAAATTTTTATATGAAAAACTTCTTTTGCCCATATCTCCTAAACTAAGCGTCCTAGAGCGAAAAGGACTTCAATTCGTGACCACCCCCAAAGAGTTGAAAAATCCACCCAAAACCTAAAAAAATTTAAATTTTTATATGAAAAACTTCTTTTTCCCATATCTCCTAAACTAAGCGTCCTAGAGCGAAAAGGACGATAATTCGTGACCACCCCCAAAAAGTTGAAAAATCCACCCAAAACCTAAAAAAAAATTGAAATTTTTATATGAAAAACTTCTTTTGCCCATATCTCCTAAACTAAGCGTCCTAGAGCGAAAAGGACGATAATTCGTGACCACCCCCAAAAAGTTTAAAAATCCACCCAAAACCTTAAAAAAATGAAATTTTTATTTGAAAAACTTCTTTTGCCCATATCTCCTAAACTAAGCGTCCTAGAGCGAAAAGGACGATAATTCGTGACCACCCCCAAAAAGTTGAAAATCCACCCAAAACCAAAAAAATTGAAATTTTTATATGAATAACTTCTTTTGCCCATATCTCCTAAACTAAGCGTCCTAGAGCGAAAAGGACTTCAATTCGTGACCACCCCCAAAAAGTTGAAAAATCCACCCAAAACCTTAAAAAATTGAAATTTTTATATGAAAAACTTCTTTTGCCCATATCTCCTAAACTAAGCGTCCTAGAGCGAAAAGGACGATAATTCGTGACCACCCCCAAAAAGTTTAAAAATCCACCCAAAACCTTAAAAAATGAAATTTTTATTTGAAAAACTTCTTTTGCCCATATCTCCTAAACTAAGCGTCCTAGAGCGAAAAGGACGATAATTCGTGACCACCCCCAAAAAGTTGAAAAATCCACCCAAAACCTAAAAAATTGAAATTTTTATATGAAAAACTTCTTTTGCCCATATCTCCTAAACTATGCGTCCTAGAGCGAAAAGGACTTCAATTCGTGACCACCCCCAAAAAGTTTAAAAATCCACCCAAAACCTAAAAAAAATTCAAATTTTTATATGAAAAACTTCTTTTGCCCATATCTCCTAAACTAAGCGTCCTAGAGCGAAAAGGACGATAATTCGTGACCACCCCCAAAAAGTTGAAAAATCCACCCAAAACCTAAAAAAAATTGAAATTTTAATATGAAAAACGTCTTTTGCCCATATCTCCTAAACTAAGCGTCTCCTAAACTAGAGCGAAAAGAACTTCAATTCGTGACCACCCCCAAAGAGTTTAAAAATCCACACAAAACCTAAAAAAATTTAAATTTTTATATGAAAAACTTCTTTTGCCCATATCTCCTAAACTAAGCGTCCTAGAGCGAAAAGGACTTCAATTCGTGACCACCCCCAAAAAGTTGAAAAATCCACCCAAAACTTTAAAAAATTTTTATATGAAAAACTTCTTTTGCCCATATCTCCTAAACTAAGCGTCCTAGAGCGAAAAGGACGATAATTCGTGACCACCCCCAAAAAGTTGAAAAATCCACCCAAAACCTTAAAAAATTTAAATTTTTATATGAAAAACTTCTTTTGCCCATATCTCCTAAACTAAGCGTCCTAGAGCGAAAAGGACGTCAATTCGTGACCACCCCCAAAAAGTTGAAAAATCCACCCAAAACCTAAAAAAATTGAAATTTTTATATGAAAAACTTCTTTTGCCCATATCTCCTAAACTAAGCGTCCTAGAGCGAAAAGGACTTCAATTCGTGACCACCCCCAAAAAGTTGAAAAATCCACCCGAAACCTAAAAAAATTGAAATTTTTGTATGAAAAACTTCTTTTGCTCATATCTCCTAAGCTAAGCGTCCTAGAGCGAAAAGGACTTCAATTCGTGACCACCCCCAAAAAGTTGAAAAATCCACCCAAAACCTAAAAAAAAACTTCTTTTGCCCATATCTCCTAAACTAAGCGTCCTAGAGCGAAAAGGACTTCAATTCGTGACCACCCCCAAAAAGTGGAAAAATCCACCCAAAACTTTAAAAAATTGAAATTTTTATATGAAAAACTTCTTTTGCCCATATCTCCTAAACTAAGCGTCCTAGAGCGAAAAGGACGATAATTCGTGACCACCCCCAAAAAGTTGAAAAATCCACCCAAAACCTTAAAAAATGAAATTTTTATTTGAAAAACTTCTTTTGCCCATATCTCCTAAACTAAGCGTCCTAGAGCGAAAAGGACGATAATTCGTGACCACCCCCAAAAAGTTGAAAAATCCACCCAAAACCTAAAAAATTGAAATTTTTATATGAAAAACTTCTTTTGCCCATATCTCCTAAACTATGCGTCCTAGAGCGAAAAGGACTTCAATTCGTGACCACCCCCAAAAAGTTTAAAAATCCACCCAAAACCTAAAAAAAATTCAAATTTTTATATGAAAAACTTCTTTTGCCCATATCTCCTAAACTAAGCGTCCTAGAGCGAAAAGGACGATAATTCGTGACCACCCCCAAAAAGTTGAAAAATCCACCCAAAACCTAAAAAAAATTGAAATTTTAATATGAAAAACGTCTTTTGCCCATATCTCCTAAACTAAGCGTCTCCTAAACTAGAGCGAAAAGAACTTCAATTCGTGACCACCCCCAAAGAGTTTAAAAATCCACACAAAACCTAAAAAAATTTAAATTTTTATATGAAAAACTTCTTTTGCCCATATCTCCTAAACTAAGCGTCCTAGAGCGAAAAGGACTTCAATTCGTGACCACCCCCAAAAAGTTGAAAAATCCACCCAAAACTTTAAAAAATTTTTATATGAAAAACTTCTTTTGCCCATATCTCCTAAACTAAGCGTCCTAGAGCGAAAAGGACGATAATTCGTGACCACCCCCAAAAAGTTGAAAAATCCACCCAAAACCTTAAAAAATTTAAATTTTTATATGAAAAACTTCTTTTGCCCATATCTCCTAAACTAAGCGTCCTAGAGCGAAAAGGACGTCAATTCGTGACCACCCCCAAAAAGTTGAAAAATCCACCCAAAACCTAAAAAAATTGAAATTTTTATATGAAAAACTTCTTTTGCCCATATCTCCTAAACTAAGCGTCCTAGAGCGAAAAGGACTTCAATTCGTGACCACCCCCAAAAAGTTGAAAAATCCACCCAAAACCTAAAAAAAAATTGAAATTTTAATATGAAAAACGTCTTTTGCCCATATCTCCTAAACTAAGCGTCATAGAGCGAAAAGAACTTCAATTCGTGACCACCCCCAAAAAGTTGAAAAATCCACCCAAAACCTTAAAAAATTGAAATTTTTGTATGAAAAACTTCTTTTGCCCATATCTCCTAAACTAAGCGTCCTAGAGCGAAAAGGACTTCAATTCGTGACCATACCCAAAGAGTTGAAAAATCCACCCAAAACCTTAAAAAATTGAAATTTTTATATGAAAAACTTCTTTTGCCCATATCTCCTAAACTAAGCGTCCTAGAGCGAAAAGGACGATAATTCGTGACCACCCCCAAAAAGTTGAAAAATCCACCCAAAACCTTAAAAATTGAAATTTTTATATGAAAAACTTCTTTTGTCCATATCTCCTAAACTAAGCGTCCTAGAGCGAAAAGGACTTCAATTCGTGACCACTCCCAAAAAGTTGAAAAATCCACCCAAAACGTTAAAAAATTTAAATTTTTACACGAAAAACTTATTTTGCCCATATCTCCTAAACTAAGCGTCCTAGAGCGAAAAGGACGATAATTCGTGACCACCCCCAAAAAGTTGAAAAATCCACCCAAAACCTTAAAAAATTGAAATTTTTATATGAAAAGCTTCTTTTGCCCATATCTCCTAAACTAAGCGTCCTAGAGCGAAAAGGACTTCAATTCGTGACCACCCCCAAAAAGTTGAAAAATCCACCCAAAACCTAAAAAAAATGAAATTTTTATATGAAAAACTTCTTTTGCCCTTATCTCCTAAACTAAGCGTCCTAGAGCGAAAAGGACGATAATTCGTGACCACCCCCAAAAAGTTGAAAAATCCACCCAAAACCTACAAAAATTGAAATTTTTTATGAAAAACTTCTTTTGCCCATATCTCCTAAACTAAGCGTCCTAGAGCGAAAAGGACTTCAATTCGTGACCACCCCCAAAAAGTTGAAAAATCCACCCAAAACCTAAAAAAATTGAAATTTTTATATGAAAAACTTCTTTTGTTCATATCTCCTAAACTAAGCGTCCTAGAGCGAAAAGGACGATAATTCGTGACCACCCCCAAAAAGTTGAAAAATCCACCCAAAACCTTAAAAATTGAAATTTTTACACGAAAAACTTCTTTTGCCCATATCTCCTAAACTAAGCGTCCTAGAGCGAAGAGGACGATAATTCGTGACCACCCCCAAAAAGTTGAAAAATCCACCCAAAACCTTAAAAAATTGAAATTTTTATATGAAAAACTTCTTTTGCCCATATCTCCTAAACTAAGCGTCCTAGAGCGAAAAGGACTTCAATTCGTGACCACCCCCAAAAAGTTGAAAAATCCACCCAAAACCTAAAAAAATTGAAATTTTTATATGAAAAACTTCTTTTGCCCATATCTGCTAAACTAAGCGTCCTAGAGCGAAAAGGACTTCAATTCGTGACCACCCCCAAAAAGTTGAAAAATCCACCCGAAACCTAAAAAAATTGAAATTTTTGTATGAAAAACTTCTTTTGCTCATATCTCCTAAGCTAAGCGTCCTAGAGCGAAAAGGACTTCAATTCGTGACCACCCCCAAAAAGTTGAAAAATCCACCCAAAACCTAAAAAAAAACTTCTTTTGCCCATATCTCCTAAACTAAGCGTCCTAGAGCGAAAAGGACTTCAATTCGTGACCACCCCCAAAAAGTGGAAAAATCCACCCAAAACTTTAAAAAATTGAAATTTTTATATGAAAAACTTCTTTTGCCCATATCTCCTAAACTAAGCGTCCTAGAGCGAAAAGGACGATAATTCGTGACCACCCCCAAAAAGTTGAAAAATCCACCCAAAACCTTAAAAAATTGAAATTTTTATATGAAAAACTTCTTTTGCCCATATCTCCTAAACTAAGCGTCCTAGAGCGAAAAGGACGATAATTCGTGACCACCCCCAAAAAGTTGAAAAATCCACCCAAAACCTAAACAAATTGAAATTTTTATATGAAAAACTTCTTTTGCCCATATCTCCTAAACTAAGCGTCCTAGAGCGAAAAGGACTTCAATTCGTGACCACCCCCAAAAAGTTGAAAAATCCACCCAAAACCTAAAAAAATTTAAATTTTTATATGAAAAACTTCTTTTGCCCATATCTCCTAAACTAAGCATCCTAGAGCGAAAAGGACGATAATTCGTGACCACCCCCAAAAAGTTGAAAAATGCACCCAAAACCTTAAAAAATTTAAATTTTTGTATGAAAAACTTCTTTTACCCATATCTCCTAAACTAAGCGTCCTAGAGCGAAAAGGACTTCAATTCGTGACCACCCCCAAAAAGTTGAAAAATCCACCCAAAACCTAAAAAAATTGAAATTTTTATATGAAAAACTTCTTTTGCCCATATCTCCTAAACTAAACATCCTAGAGCGAAAAGGACGATAATTCGTGACCACCCCCAAAAAGTTGAAAAATCCACCCAAAACCTTAAAAAATTGAAATTTTTGTATGAAAAACTTCTTTTGTTCATATCTCCTAAACTAAGCGTCCTAGAGCGAAAAGGACGATAATTCGTGACCACCCCCAAAAAGTTGAAAAATCCACCCAAAACCTAAAACAAATGAAATTTTTATATGAAAAACTTCTTTTGCCCATATCTCCTAAACTAAGCGTCCTAGAGCGAAAAGGACTTCAATTCGTGACCACCCCCAAAAAGTTGAAAAATCCACCCAAAACTTTAAAAAATTGAAATTTTTATATGAAAAACTTCTTTTGCCCATATATCCTAAACTAAGCGTCCTAGAGCGAAAAAGACTTCAATTCGTGACCACCCCCAAAAAGTTGAAAAATCCACCCAAAACCTAAAAAAATGAAATTTTTATATGAAAAACTTCTTTTGCCCATATCTCCTAAACTAAGCGTCCTATAGCGAAAAGGACGATAATTCGTGACCACCCCCAAAAAGTTGAAAAATCCACCCAAAACCTTAAAAAATTGAAATTTTTGTATGAAAAACTTCTTTTGTTCATATCTCCTAAACTAAGCGTCCTAGAGCGAAAAGGACGATAATTCGTGACCACCCCCAAAAAGTTGAAAAATCCACCCAAAACCTAAAAAAAAAAATTAAATTTTTATATGAAAAACTTCTTTTGCCCATATCTCCTAAACTAAGCGTCCTAGAGCGAAAAGGACTTCAATTCGTGACCATCCCCAAAAAGTTGAAAAATCCACCAAAAACCTAAAAAATTGAAATTTTTATATGAAAAACTTCTTTTGCCCATATCTCCTAAACTAAGCGTCCTAGAGCGAAAAGGACGATAATTCGTGACCACCCCTAAAAAGTTGAAAAATCCACCCAAAACTTTAAAAATTGAAATTTTTATATGAAAAACTTCTTTTGCCCATATCTCCTAAACTAAGCGTCCTAGAGCGAAAAGGACTTCAATTCGTGACCACCCCCAAAAAGTTGAAAAATCCACCCAAAACCTAAAAAAATTTAAATTTTTATATGAAAAACTTCTTTTGCCCATATCTCCTAAACTAAGAATCCTAGAGCGAAAAGGACGATAATTCGTGACCACCCCCAAAAAGTTGAAAAATCCACCCAAAACCTTAAAAAATTGAAATTTTTATATGAAAAACTTCTTTTGCCCATATCTCCTAAACTAAGCGTCCTAGAGCGAAAAGGACTTCAATTCGTGACCATCCCCAAAAAGTTGAAAAATCCACCAAAAACCTAAAAAATTGAAATTTTTATATGAAAAACTTCTTTTGCGAAAAGGACTTCAATTCGTGACCACTCCCAAAAAGTTGAAAAATCCACCCAAAACCTTAAAAAATTGAAATTTTTATATGAAAAACTTCTTTTGCGAAAAGGACTTCAATTCGTGACCACTCCCAAAAAGTTGAAAAATCCACCAAAAACCTAAAAAATTGAAATTTTTATATGAAAAACTTCTTTTGCCCGTATCTCCTAAACTAAGCGTCCTAGAGCGAAAAGGACGATAATTCGTGACCACCCCCAAAAAGTTGAAAAATCCACCCAAAACCTCCTAAACTAAGCGTCCTAGAGCGAAAAGGACTTCAATTCGTGACCACCCACAAAAAGTTTAAAAATCCACCCAAAACCTAAAAAAATTGAAAGTTTTATATGAAAAACTTCTTTTGTCCATATCTCCTAAACTAAGCGTCCTAGAGCGAAAAGGACGATAATTCGTGACCACCCCCAAAAAGTTTAAAAATCCACCCAAAACCTTAAAAAAATGAAATTTTTATATGAAAAACTTCTTTTGCCCATATCTCCTAAACTAAGCGTCCTAGAGCGAAAAGGACGATAATTCGTGACCACCCCCAAAAAGTTTAAAAATCCACCCAAAACCTAAAAAAATTGAAATTTTTATATGAAAAACTTCTTTTGCCCATATCTCCTAAACTAAGCGTCCTAGAGCGAAAAGGACTTCAATTCGTGACCACCCCCAAAAAGTTGAAAAATCCACCCAAAACCTAAAAAAATTGAAATTTTTATATGAAAAACTTCTTTTGCCCATATCTCCTAAACTAAGCGTCCTAGAGCGAAAAGGACAATAATTCGTGACCACCCCCAAAAAGTTGAAAAATCCACCCAAAACCTAAAAAAATTGAAATTTTTATATGAAAAACTTCTTTTGCCCATATCTCCTAAACTAAGCGTCCTAGAGCGAAAAGGACTTCAATTCGTGACCACCCCCAAAAAGTTAAAAAATCCATCCAAAACCTAAAAAAATTGAAATTTTTATATGAAAAACTTCTTTTGCCCATATCTCCTAAACTAAGAATCCTAGAGCGAAAAGGACGATAATTCGTGACCACCCCCAAAAAGTTGAAAAATCCACCCAAAACCTTAAAAAATTGAAATTTTTATATGAAAAACTTCTTTTGCCCATATCTCCTAAACTAAGCGTCCTAGAGCGAAAAGGACTTCAATTCGTGACCATCCCCAAAAAGTTGAAAAATCCACCAAAAACCTAAAAAATTGAAATTTTTATATGAAAAACTTCTTTTGCCCATATCTCCTAAACTAAGCGTCCTAGAGCGAAAAGGACTTCAATTCGTGACCATCCCCAAAAAGTTGAAAAATCCACCCAAAACTTTAAAAAATTGAAATTTTTATATGAAAAACTTCTTTTGCCCATATCTCCTAAACTAAGCGTCCTAGAGCGAAAAGGACTTCAATTCGTGACCACCCCCAAAAAGTTTAAAAATCCACCCAAAACCTAAAAAAATTGAAAGTTTTATATGAAAAACTTCTTTTGTCCATATCTCCTAAACTAAGCGTCCTAGAGCGAAAAGGACGATAATTCGTGACCACCCCCAAAAAGTTTAAAAATCCACCCAAAACCTTAAAAAAATGAAATTTTTATATGAAAAACTTCTTTTGCCCATATCTCCTAAACTAAGCGTCCTAGAGCGGAAAGGACGATAATTCGTAACCACCCCCAAAAAGGTGAAAAATCCACCCAAAACCTTAAAAAATTGAAATTTTTATATGAAAAACTTCTTTTGCCCATATCTCCTAAACTAAGCGTCCTAGAGCGAAAAGGACTTCAATTCGTGACCACCCCCAAAAAGTTGAAAAATCCACCCAAAACCTAAAAAATTGAAATTTTTATATGAAAGACTTCTTTTGCCCATATCTCCTAAACTAAGCGTCCTAGAGCGAAAAGGACTTCAATTCGTGACCACCCCCAAAAAGTTGAAAAATCCACCCAAAACCTAAACAAATTGAAATTTTTATATGAAAAACTTCTTTTGCCCATATCTCCTAAACTAAGCGTCCTAGAGCGAAAAGGACTTCAATTCGTGACCACCCCCAAAAAGTTGAAAAATCCACCCAAAACCTAAAAAAATTTAAATTTTTATATGAAAAACTTCTTTTGCCCATATCTCCTAAACTAAGCATCCTAGAGCGAAAAGGACGATAATTCGTGACCACCCCCAAAAAGTTGAAAAATGCACCCAAAACCTTAAAAAATTTAAATTTTTGTATGAAAAACTTCTTTTACCCATATCTCCTAAACTAAGCGTCCTAGAGCGAAAAGGACTTCAATTCGTGACCACCCCCAAAAAGTTGAAAAATCCACCCAAAACCTAAAAAATTGAAATTTTTATATGAAAAACTTCTTTTGCCCATATCTCCTAAACTAAGCGTCCTAGAGCGAAAAGGACTTCAATTCGTGACCACCCCCAAAAAGTTGCAAAATCCACCCAAAACCTAAAAAAATTTAAATTTTTATATGAAAAACTTCTTTTGCCCATATCTCCTAAACTAAGAATCCTAGAGCGAAAAGGACGATAATTCGTGACCACCCCCAAAAAGTCGAAAAATCCACCCAAAACCTTAAAAAATTGAAATTTTTATATGAAAAACTTCTTTTGCGAAAAGGACTTCAATTCGTGACCACTCCCAAAAAGTTGAAAAATCCACCAAAAACCTAAAAAATTGAAATTTTTATATGAAAAACTTCTTTTGCCCATATCTCCTAAACTAAGCGTCCTAGAGCGAAAAGGACTTCAATTCGTGACCATCCCCAAAAAGTTGAAAAATCCACCAAAAACCTAAAAAATTGAAATTTTTATATGAAAAACTTCTTTTGCCCATATCTCCTAAACTAAGCGTCCTAGAGCGAAAAGGACTTCAATTCGTGACCACCCCCAAAAAGTTGCAAAATCCACCCAAAACCTAAAAAAATTTAAATTTTTATATGAAAAACTTCTTTTGCCCGTATCTCCTAAACTAAGCGTCCTAGAGCGAAAAGGACGATAATTCGTGACCACCCCCAAAAAGTTGAAAAATCCACCCAAAACCTCCTAAACTAAGCGTCCTAGAGCGAAAAGGACTTCAATTCGTGACCACCCCCAAAAAGTTTAAAAATCCACCCAAAACCTAAAAAAATTGAAATTTTTATATGAAAAACTTCTTTTGCCCATATCTCCTAAACTAAGCGTCCTAGAGCGAAAAGGACTTCAATTCGTGACCATCCCCAAAAAGTTGAAAAATCCACCAAAAACCTAAAAAATTGAAATTTTTATATGAAAAACTTCTTTTGCCCATATCTCCTAAACTAAGCGTCCTAGAGCGGAAAGGACGATAATTCGTAACCAACCCCAAAAAGGTGAAAAATCCACCCAAAACCTTAAAAAATTGAAATTTTTATATGAAAAACTTCTTTTGTCCATATCTCCTAAACTAAGCGTCCTAGAGCGAAAAGGACGATAATTCGTGACCACCTCCAAAAAGTTTAAAAATCCACCCAAAACCTTAAAAAAATGAAATTTTTATATGAAAAACTTCTTTTGCCCATATCTCCTAAACTAAGCGTCCTAGAGCGAAAAGGACGATAATTCGTGACCACCCCCAAAAAGTTTAAAAATCCACCCAAAACTTAAAAAAATTGAAATTTTTATATGAAAAACTTCTTTTGCCCATATCTCCTAAACTAAGCGTCCTAGAGCGAAAAGGACTTCAATTCGTGACCACCCCCAAAAAGTTGAAAAATCCACCCAAAACCTAAAAAAATTGAAATTTTTATATGAAAAACTTCTTTTGCCCATATCTCCTAAACTAAGCGTCCTAGAGCGAAAAGGACAATAATTCGTGACCACCCCCAAAAAGTTGAAAAATCCACCCAAAACCTAAAAAAATTGAAATTTTTATATGAAAAACTTCTTTTGCCCATATCTCCTAAACTAAGCGTCCTAGAGCGAAAAGGACTTCAATTCGTGACCACCCCCAAAAAGTTGAAAAATCCACCCAAAACCTAAAAAAATTGAAATTTTTATATGAAAAACTTCTTTTGCCCATATCTCCTAAACTAAGAATCCTAGAGCGAAAAGGACGATAATTCGTGACCACCCCCAAAAAGTTGAAAAATCCACCCAAAACCTTAAAAAATTGAAATTTTTATATGAAAAACTTCTTTTGCCCATATCTCCTAAACTAAGCGTCCTAGAGCGAAAAGGACTTCAATTCGTGACCATCCCCAAAAAGTTGAAAAATCCACCAAAAACCTAAAAAATTGAAATTTTTATATGAAAAACTTCTTTTGCCCATATCTCCTAAACTAAGCGTCCTAGAGCGAAAAGGACGACAATTCGTGACCACCCCCAAAAAGTTGAAAAATCCACCCAAAACCTTAAAAATTGAAATTTTTATATGAAAAACTTCTTTTGCCCATATCTCCTAAACTAAGCGTCCTAGAGCGAAAAGGACTTCAATTCGTGACCACCCCCAAAAAGTTTAAAAATCCACCCAAAACCTAAAAAAATTGAAATTTTTATATGAAAAACTTCTTTTCTCCATATCTCCTAAACTAAGCGTCCTAGAGCGAAAAGGACGATAATTCGTGACCACCCCCAAAAAGTTTAAAAATCCACCCAAAACCTTAAAAAAATGAAATTTTTATATGAAAAACTTCTTTTGCCCATATCTCCTAAACTAAGCGTCCTAGAGCGAAAAGGACGATAATTCGTAACCACCCCCAAAAAGGTGAAAAATCCACCCAAAACCTTAAAAAATTGAAATTTTTATATGAAAAACTTCTTTTGCCCATATCTCCTAAACTAAGCGTCCTAGAGCGAAAAGGACTTCAATTCGTGACCACCCCCAAAAAGTTGAAAAATCCACCCAAAACCTAAAAAATTGAAATTTTTATATGAAAAACTTCTTTTGCCCATATCTCCTAAACTAAGCGTCCTAGAGCGAAAAGGACAATAATTCGTGACCACCCCCAAAAAGTTGAAAAATCCACCCAAAACCTAAAAAAATTGAAATTTTTATATGAAAAACTTCTTTTGCCCATATCTCCTAAACTAAGCGTCCTAGAGCGAAAAGGACTTCAATTCGTGACCACCCCCAAAAAGTTGAAAAATCCACCCAAAACCTAAAAAAATTGAAATTTTTATATGAAAAACTTCTTTTGTCCATATCTCCTAAACTAAGCGTTCTAGAGCGAAAAGGACGATAATTCGTGACCACCCCCAAAAAGTTTAAAAATCCACCCAAAACCTTACAAAATTGAAATTTTTATATGAAAAACTTCTTTTGCCCATATCTCCTAAACTAAGCGCCCTAGAGCTAAAAGGACTTCAATTCGTGACCACCCCCAAAAAGTTGAAAAATCCACCCAAAACCTAAAAAAATTGAAATTTTTATATGAAAAACTTCTTTTGCCCATATCTCCTAAACTAAGCGTCCTAGAGCGAAAAGGACGATAATTCGTGACCACCCCCAAAAAGTTGAAAAATCCACCCAAAACCTAAAAAAATTTAAATTTTTATATGAAAAACTTCTTTTGCCCATATCTCCTAAACTAAGCGTCCTAGAGCGAAAAGGACGATAATTCGTGACCACCCCCAAAAAGTTGAAAAATCCACCCAAAACCTTAAAAATTTAAATTTTTATATGAAAAACTTCTTTTGCCCATATCTCCTAAACTAAGCGTCCTAGAGCGAAAAGGACTTCAATTCGTGACCACCCCCAAAAAGTTGAAAAATCCACCCAAAACCTAAAAAATTTAAATTTTTATATGAAAAACTTCTTTTGCCTATATCTCCTAAACTAAGCATCCTAGAGCGAAAAGGACGATAATTCGTGACCACCTCCAAAAAGTTGAAAAATCCACCCAAAACCTAAAAAAATTGAAATTTTTATATGAAAAACTTCTTTTGCCCATATCTCCTAAACTAAGCGTCCTAGAGCGAAAAGGACTTCAATTCGTGACCACCCCCAAAAAGTTGAAAAATCCACCCAAAACCTAAAAAAATTGAAATTTTTATATGAAAAACTTCTTTTGTTCATATCTCCTAAACTAAGCGTCCTAGAGCGAAAAAGACGATAATTCGTGACCACCCCCAAAAAGTTGAAAAATCCACCCAAAACCTAAAAAAATTGAAATTTTTATATGAAAAACTTCTTTTGCCCATATCTCCTAAACTAAGCGTCCTAGAGCGAAAAGGACTTCAATTCGTGACCACCCCCAAAAAGTGGAAAAATCCACCCAAAACTTTAAAAAATTGAAATTTTTATATGAAAAACTTCTTTTGCCCATATCTCCTAAACTAAGCGTCCTAGAGCGAAAAGGACTTCAATTCGTGACCACCCCCAAAAAGTTGAAAAATCCACCCAAAACCTAAAAAAATTGAAATTTTTATATGAAAAACTTCTTTTGCCCATATCTCCTAAACTAAGCGTCCTAGAGCGAAAAGGACTTCAATTCGTGACCACCCCCAAAAAGTTTAAAAATCCACCCAAAACCAAAAAAATTGAAATTTTTATATGAAAAACTTCTTTTGCCCATATCTCCTAAACTAAGCATCCTAGAGCGAAAAGGACGATAATTCGTGACCACCCCCAAAAAGTTGAAAAATCCACCCAAAACCTTAAAAAATTGAAATTTTTGTATGAAAAACTTCTTTTGTTCATATTTCCTAAACTAAGCGTCCTAGAGCGAAAAGGACGATAATTCGTGACCACCCCCAAAAAGTTTAAAAATCCACCCAAAACCTAAAAAAAAATTGAAATTTTTATATGAAAAACTTCTTTTGCCCATATCTCCTAAACTAAGCGTCCTAGAGCGAAAAGGACTTCAATTCGTGACCACCCCCAAAAAGTTTAAAAATCCACCCAAAACCTAAAAAAATTGAAATTTTTATATGAAAAACTTCTTTTGTCCATATCTTCTAAACTAAGCATCCTAGAGCGAAAAGGACTTCAATTCGTGACCATCCCCAAAAAGTTGAAAAATCCACCCAAAACCTCAAAAAAAATGAAATTTTTATATGAAAAACTTCTTTTGCCCATATCTCCTAAACTAAGCGTCCTAGAGCGAAAAGGACCCCCAAAAAGTTGAAAAATCCACCCAAAACCTAAAAAAATTGAAATTTTTATATGAAAAACTTCTTTTGCCCATATCTCCTAAACTAAGCGTCCTAGAGCGAAAAGGACTTCAATTCGTGACCATCCCCAAAAAGTTGAAAAATCCACCAAAAACCTAAAAAATTTAAATTTTTATATGAAAAACTTCTTTTGCCCATATCTCCTAAACTAAAAGTTGAAAAATCCACCCAAAACCTTAAAAATTGAAATTTTTATATGAAAAACTTCTTTTGCCCATATCTCCTAAACTAAGCGTCCTAGAGCGAAAAGGACTTCAATTCGTGACCACCCCCAAAAAGTTTAAAAATCCACCCAAAACCTAAATAAATTGAAATTTTTATATGAAAAACTTCTTTTGTCCATATCTCCTAAACTAAGCGTCCTAGAGCGAAAAGGACGATAATTCGTGACCACCCCCAAAAAGTTTAAAAATCCACCCAAAACCTTAAAAAAATGAAATTTTTATATGAAAAACTTCTTTTGCCCATATCTCCTAAACTAAGCGTCCTAGAGCGAAAAGGACGATAATTCGTAACCACCCCCAAAAAGTTGAAAAATCCACCCAAAACCTTAAAAAATTGAAATTTTTATATGAAAAACTTCTTTTGCCATATCTCCTAAACTAAGCGTCCTAGAGCGAAAAGGACTTCAATTCGTGACCACCCCCAAAAAGTTGAAAAATCCACCCAAAACCTAAAAAAATTGAAATTTTTATATGAAAAACTTCTTTTGTCCATATCTCCTAAACGCTTAGTTTAGGAGCGAAAAGGACGATAATTCGTTACCACCCCCAAAAAGTTGAAAAATCCACCCAAAACCTTAAAAACTTGAAATTTTTATATGAAAAACTTCTTTTGCCCATATCTCCTAAAAGGACGATAATTCGTGACCACCCCCAAAAAGTTTAAAAATCCACCCAAAACCTTAAAAAAATGAAATTTTTATATGAAAAACTTCTTTTGCCCATATCTCCTAAACTAAGCGTCCTAGAGCGAAAAGGACTTCAATTCGTGACCACCCCAAAAAGTTGAAAAATCCACCCAAAACCTAAAAAAATTGAAATTTTTATATGAAAAACTTCTTTTGCCCATATCTCCTAAACTAAGCGTCCTAGAGCGAAAAGGACTTCAATTCGTGACCATCCCCAAAAAGTTGAAAAATCCACCAAAAACCTAAAAAATTTAAATTTTTATATGAAAAACTTCTTTTGCCCATATCTCCTAAACTAAGCGTCCTAGAGCGAAAAGGACGATAATTCGTGACCACCCCCAAAAAGTTGAAAAATCCACCCAAAACCTTAAAAATTGAAGTTTTTATATGAAAAACTTCTTTTGCCCATATCTCCTAAACTAAGCGTCCTACAGCGAAAAGGACTTCAATTCGTGACCACCCCCAAAAAGTTTAAAAATCCACCCAAAACCTAAAAAAATTGAAATTTTTATATGAAAAACTTCTTTTGTCCATATCTCCTAAACTAAGCGTCCTAGAGCGAAAAGGACGATAATTCGTGACCACCCCCAAAAAGTTGAAAAATCCACCCAAAACCTTAAAAAAATGAAATTTTTATATGAAAAACTTCTTTTGCCCATATCTCCTAAACTAAGCGTCCTAGAGCGAAAAGGACGATAATTCGTAACCACCCCCAAAAAGTTGAAAAATCCACCCAAAACCTTAAAAAATTGAAATTTTTATATGAAAAACTTCTTTTGCCCATATCTCCTAAACTAAGCGTCCTAGAGCGAAAAGGACTTCAATTCGTGACCACCCCCAAAAAGTTGAAAAATCCACCCAAAACCTAAAAAAATTGAAATTTTTATATGAAAAACTTCTTTTGTCCATATCTCCTAAACTAAGCGTCCTAGAGCGAAAAGGACGATAATTCGTGACCACCCCCAAAAAGTTGAAAAATCCACCCAAAACCTTAAAAAATTGAAATTTTTATATGAAAAACTTCTTTTGCCCATATCTCCTAAACTAAGCATCCTAGAGCGAAAAGGACTTCAATTCGTGACCACCCCCAAAAAGTTGAAAAATCCACCCAAAACCTAAAAAAATTGAAATTTTTATATGAAAAACTTCTTTTGTCCATATCTCCTAAACTAAGCGTCCTAGAGCGAAAAGGACGATAATTCGTGACCACACCCAAAAAGTTGAAAAATCCACCCAAAACCTTAAAAAATTGAAATTTTTATATGAAAAACTTCTTTTGCCCATATCTCCTAAACTAAGCGTTCTAGAGCGAAAAGGACTTCAATTCGTGACCACCCCCAAAATGTTGAAAAATCCACCCAAAACCTAA
This sequence comes from Haematobia irritans, assembly GCF_050003625.1. Classification (NCBI taxonomy): domain Eukaryota; kingdom Metazoa; phylum Arthropoda; class Insecta; order Diptera; family Muscidae; genus Haematobia; species Haematobia irritans. The sequence continues at coordinate 184,411,291 of NC_134397.1, read as the reverse complement.
AAAAATTGAAATTTTTATATGAAAAACTTCTTTTGCCCATATCTCCTAAACTAAGCGTCCTAGAGCGAAAAGGACTTCAATTCGTGACCACCCCCAAAAAGTTGAAAAATCCACCCAAAACCTAAAAAAATTGAAATTTTTGTATGAAAAACTTCTTTTGTTCATATCTCCTAAACTAAGCGTCCTAGAGCGAAAAGGACGATAATTCGTGACCACCCCCAAAAAGTTGAAAAATCCACCCAAAACTTAAAAAAAATTGAAATTTTTATATGAAAAACTTCTTTTGCCCATATCTCCTAAACTAAGCGACCTAGAGCGAAAAGGACTTCAATTCGTGACCACCCCCAAAAAGTGGAAAAATCCACCCAAAACTTTAAAAAATTGAAATTTTTATATGAAAAACTTCTTTTGCCCATATCTCCTAAACTAAGCGTCCTAGAGCGAAAAGGACTTCAATTCGTGACCACCCCCAAAAAGTTGAAAATCCACCCAAAACCTAAAAAAATTTAAATTTTTATATGAAAAACTTCTTTTGCCCATATCTCCTAAACTAAGCGTCCTAGAGCGAAAAGGACTTCAATTCGTGACCACCCCCAAAAAGTTGAAAAATCCACCCAAAACCTAAAAAAATTGAAATTTTTATATGAAAAACTTCTTTTGCCCATATCTCCTAAACTAAGCGTCCTAGAGCGAAAAGGACTTCAATTCGTGACCACCCCCAAAAAGTTGAAAAATCCAGCCAAAACCTTAAAAAATTGAAATTTTTATATGAAAAACTTCTTTTGCCCATGTCTCCTAAACTAAGCGTCCTAGAGCGAAAAGGACAATAATTCGTGACCACCCCCAAAAAGTTTAAAAATCCACCCAAAACCTTAAAAATTGAAATTTTTATATGAAAAACTTCTTTTGCCCATATCTCCTAAACTAAGCGTCCTAGAGCGAAAAGGACTTCGTGACCACCCCCAAAAAGTTTAAAAATCCACCCAAAACCTAAAAAAATTGAAATTTTTATATGAAAAACTTCTTTTGTCCATATCTCCTAAACTAAGCGTCCTCGAGCGAAAAGGACGATAATTCGTGACCACCCCCAAAAAGTTTAAAAATCCACCCAAAACCTTAAAAAAATGAAATTTTTATATGAAAAACTTCTTTTGCCCATACCTCCTAAACTAAGCGTCCTAGAGCGAAAAGGACTTCAATTCGTGACCACCCCCAAAAAGTTGAAAAATCCACCCAAAACCTAAAAAAATTGAAATTTTTATATGAAAAACTTCTTTTGCCCATATCTCCTAAACTAAGCGTCCTAGAGCGAAAAGGACTTCAATTCGTGACCATCCCCAAAAAGTTGAAAAATCCACCAAAAACCTAAAAAATTTAAATTTTTATATGAAAAACTTCTTTTGCCCATATCTCCTAAACTAAGCGACCTAGAGCGAAAAGGACGATAATTCGTGACCACCCCCAAAAAGTTGAAAAATCCACCCAAAACCTTAAAAATTGAAATTTTTATATGAAAAACTTCTTTTGCCCATATCTCCTAAACTAAGCGTCCTAGAGCGAAAAGGACTTCAATTCGTGACCACCCCCAAAAAGTTTAAAAATCCACCCAAAACCTAAAAAAATTGAAATTTTTATATGAAAAACTTCTTTTGTCCATATCTCCTAAACTAAGCGTCCTAGAGCGAAAAGGACGATAATTCGTGACCACCCCCAAAAAGTTTAAAAATCCACCCAAAACCTTAAAAAAATGAAATTTTTATATGAAAAACTTCTTTTGCCCATATCTCCTAAACTAAGCGTCCTAGAGCGAAAAGGACGATAATTCGTAACCACCCCCAAAAAGTTGAAAAATCCACCCAAAACCTTAAAAAATTGAAATTTTTATATGAAAAACTTCTTTTGCCCATATCTCCTAAACTAAGCGTCCTAGAGCGAAAAGGACTTCAATTCGTGACCACCCCCAAAAAGTTGAAAAATCCACCCAAAACCTTAAAAAATTGAAATTTTTATATGAAAAACTTCTTTTGCCCATATCTCCTAAACTAAGCATCCTAGAGCGAAAAGGACTTCAATTCGTGACCACCCCCAAAAAGTTGAAAAATCCACCCAAAACCTAAAAAAATTGAAATTTTTATATGAAAAACTTCTTTTGTCCATATCTCCTAAACTAAGCGTCCTAGAGCGAAAAGGACGATAATTCGTGACCACCCCCAAAAAGTTGAAAAATCCACCCAAAACCTTAAAAAATTGATATTTTTATATGAAAAACTTCTTTTGCCCATATCTCCTAAACTAAGCGTTCTAGAGCGAAAAGGACTTCAATTCGTGACCACCCCCAAAATGTTGAAAAATCCACCCAAAACCTAAAAAAATTGAAATTTTTATATGAAAAACTTCTTTTGCCCATATCTCCTAAACTAAGCGTCCTAGAGCGAAAAGGACTTCAATTCGTGACCACCCCCAAAAAGTTGAAAAATCCACCCAAAACCTAAAAAAATTGAAATTTTTGTATGAAAAACTTCTTTTGTTCATATCTCCTAAACTAAGCGTCCTAGAGCGAAAAGGACGATAATTCGTGACCATCCCCAAAAAGTTGAAAAATCCACCCAAAACCTAAAAAAATTGAAATTTTTATATGAAAAACTTCTTTTGCCCATATCTCCTAAACTAAGCGTCCTAGAGCGAAAAGGACTTCAATTCGTGACCACCCCCAAAAAGTGGAAAAATCCACCCAAAACTTTAAAAAATTGAAATTTTTATATGAAAAACTTCTTTTGCCCATATCTCCTAAACTAAGCGTCCTAGAGCGAAAAGGACTTCAATTCGTGACCACCCCCAAAAAGTTGAAAATCCACCCAAAACCTAAAAAAATTGAAATTTTTATATGAAAAACTTCTTTTGCCCATATCTCATAAACTAAGCGTCCTAGAGCGAAAAGGACTTCAATTCGTGACCACCCCCAAAAAGTTGAAAAATCCACCCAAAACCTAAAAAAATTTAAATTTTTATATGAAAAACTTCTTTTGCCCATATCTCCTAAACTAAGCATCCTAGAGCGAAAAGGACGATAATTCGTGACCACCCCCAAAAAGTTGAAAAATCCACCCAAAACCTAAAAAAATTGAAATTTTTGTATGAAAAACTTCTTTTGTTCATATCTCCTAAACTAAGCGTCCTAGAGCGAAAAGGACGATAATTCGTGACCACCCCCAAAAAGTTGAAAAATCCACCCAAAACCTTAAAAATTGAAATTTTTATATGAAAAACTTCTTTTGCCCATATCTCCTAAACTAAGCGTCCTAGAGCGAAAAGGACGATAATTCGTAACCACCCCCAAAAAGTTGAAAAATCCACCCAAAACCTTAAAAAATTGAAATTTTTATATGAAAAACTTCTTTTGCCCATATCTCCTAAACTAAGCGTCCTAGAGCGAAAAGGACTTCAATTCGTGACCACCCCCAAAAAGTTGAAAAATCCACCCAAAACCTTAAAAAATTGAAATTTTTATATGAAAAACTTCTTTTGCCCATATCTCCTAAACTAAGCGTCCTAGAGCGAAAAGGACTTCAATTCGTTACCACCCCCAAAAAGTTGAAAAATCCACCCAAAACCTTAAAAAATTGAAATTTTTATATGAAAAACTTCTTTTGCCCATATCTCCTAAACTAAGCGTCCTAGAGCGAAAAGGACTTCAATTCGTGACCACCCCCAAAAAGTTGAAAAATCCACCCAAAACCTAAAAAAAATTTAAATTTTTATATGAAAAACTTCTTTTGCCCATATCTCCTAAACTAAGCGTCCTAGAGCGAAAAGGACGATAATTCGTGACCACCCCCAAAAAGTTGAAAAATCCACCCAAAACCTAAAAAAATTGAAATTTTTATATGAAAAACTTCTTTTGCCCATATCTCCTAAACTAAGCGTCCTAGAGCGAAAAGGACTTCAATTCGTGACCACCCCCAAAAAGTGGAAAAATCCACCCAAAACTTTAAAAAATTGAAATTTTTATATGAAAAACTTCTTTTGCCCATATCTCCTAAACTAAGCGTCCTAGAGCGAAAAGGACTTCAATTCGTGACCACCCCCAAAAAGTTGAAAATCCACCCAAAACCTAAAAAAATTGAAATTTTTATATGAAAAACTTCTTTTGCCCATATCTCCTAAACTAAGCGTCCTAGAGCGAAAAGGACTTCAATTCGTGACCACCCCCAAAAAGTTGAAAAATCCACCCAAAACCTAAAAAAATTGAAATTTTTATATGAAAAACTTCTTTTGCCCATATCTCCTAAACTAAGCATCCTAGAGCGAAAAGGACGATAATTCGTGACCACCCCCAAAAAGTTGAAAAATCCACCCAAAACCTTAAAAAATTGAAATTTTTGTATGAAAAACTTCTTTTGTTCATATCTCCTAAACTAAGCGTCCTAGAGCGAAAAGGACGATAATTCGTGACCACCCCCAAAAAGTTGAAAAATCCACCCAAAACCTTAAAAATTGAAATTTTTATATGAAAAACTTCTTTTGCCCATATCTCCTAAACTAAGCGTCCTAGAGCGAAAAGGACTTCAATTCGTGACCACCCGCAAAAAGTTTAAAAATCCACCCAAAACCTAAAAAAATTGAAATTTTTATATGAAAAACTTCTTTTGTCCATATCTCCTAAACTAAGCGTCCTAGAGCGAAAAGGACGATAATTCGTGACCACCCCCAAAAAGTTGAAAAATCCACCCAAAACCTTAAAAATTGAAATTTTTATATGAAAAACTTCTTTTGCCCATATCTCCTAAACTAAGCGTCCTAGAGCGAAAAGGACTTCAATTCGTGACCACCCGCAAAAAGTTTAAAAATCCACCCAAAACCTAAAAAAATTGAAATTTTTATATGAAAAACTTCTTTTGCCCATATCTCCTAAACTAAGCGTCCTAGAGCGAAAAGGACTTCAATTCGTGACCACCCCCAAAAAGTTGAAAAATCCGCCCAAAACCTAAAAAAATTGAAATTTTTATATGAAAAACTTCTTTTGCCCATATCTCCTAAACTAAGCGTCCTAGAGCGAAAAGGACTTCATTTCGTGACCACCCCCAAAAAGTTGAAAAATCCACCCAAAACCTAAAAAAATTGAAATTTTTATATGAAAAACTTCTTTTGTCCATATCTCCTAAACTAAGCGTCCTAGAGCGAAAAGGACGATAATTCGTGACCACCCCCAAAAAGTTTAAAAATCCACCCAAAACCTTAAAAAAATGAAATTTTTATATGAAAAACTTCTTTTGCCCATATCTCCTAAACTAAGCGTCCTAGAGCGAAAAGGACTTCAATTCGTGACCACCCCCAAAAAGTTGAAAAATCCACCCAAAACCTAAAAAAATTGAAATTTTTATATGAAAAACTTCTTTTGCCCATATCTCCTAAACTAAGGGTCCTAGAGCGAAAAGGACTTCAATTCGTGACCATCCCCAAAAAGTTGAAAAATCCACCAAAAACCTAAAAAATTTAAATTTTTATATGAAAAACTTCTTTTGCCCATATCTCCTAAACTAAGCGTCCTAGAGCGAAAAGGACTTCAATTCGTGACCACCCCCAAAAAGTTGAAAAATCCACCCAAAACCTAAAAAAATTGAAATTTTTATATGAAAAACTTCTTTTGCCCTTATCTCCTAAACTAAGCGTCCTAGAGCGAAAAGGACGATAATTCGTGACCACCCCCAAAAAGTTGAAAAATCCACCCAAAACCTAAAAAAATTGAAATTTTTATATGAAAAACTTCTTTTGTCCATATCTCCTAAACTAAGCGTCCTAGAGCGAAAAGGACGATAATTCGTGACCACCCCCAAAAAGTTTAAAAATCCACCCAAAACCTTAAAAAAATGAAATTTTTATATGAAAAACTTCTTTTGCCCATATCTCCTAAACTAAGCGTCCTAGAGCGAAAAGGACGATAATTCGTAACCACCCCCAAAAAGTTGAAAAATCCACCCAAAACCTTAAAAAATTGAAATTTTTATATGAAAAACTTCTTTTGCCCATATCTCCTAAACTAAGCGTCCTAGAGCGAAAAGGACTTCAATTCGTGACCACCCCCAAAAAGTTGAAAAATCCACCCAAAACCTAAAAAAATTGAAATTTTTATATGAAAAACTTCTTTTGTCAATATCTCCTAAACTAAGCGTCCTAGAGCGAAAAGGACGATAATTCGTGACCACCCCCAAAAAGTTGAAAAATCCAAAACCTTAAAAAATTGAAATTTTTATATGAAAAACTTCTTTTGCCCATATCTCCTAAACTAAGCGTCCTAGAGCGAAAAGGACTTCAATTCGTGACCACCCCCAAAAAGTTGAAAAATCCACCCAAAACCTAAAAAAATTGAAATTTTTATATGAAAAACTTCTTTTGTCCATATCTCCTAAACTAAGCGTCCTAGAGCGAAAAGGACGATAATTCGTGACCACCCCCAAAAAGTTGAAAAATCCACCCAAAACCTTAAAAAATTGAAATTTTTATATGAAAAACTTCTTTTGCCCATATCTCCTAAACTAAGCGTTCTAGAGCGAAAAGGACTTCAATTCGTGACCACCCCCAAAATGTTGAAAAATCCACCCAAAACCTAAAAAAATTGAAATTTTTATATGAAAAACTTCTTTTGCCCATATCTCCTAAACTAAGCGTCCTAGAGCGAAAAGGACTTCAATTCGTGACCACCCCCAAAAAGTTGAAAAATCCACCCAAAACCTAAAAAAATTCAAATTTTTGTATGAAAAACTTCTTTTGTTCATATCTCCTAAACTAAGCGTCCTAGAGCGAAAAGGACGATAATTCGTGACCACCCCCAAAAAGTTGAAAAATCCACCCAAAACCTAAAAAAATTGAAATTTTTATATGAAAAACTTCTTTTGCCCATATCTCCTAAACTAAGCGTCCTAGAGCGAAAAGGACTTCAATTCGTGACCACCCCCAAAAAGTGGAAAAATCCACCCAAAACTTTAAAAAATTGAAATTTTTATATGAAAAACTTCTTTTGCCCATATCTCCTAAACTAAGCGTCCTAGAGCGAAAAGGACTTCAATTCGTGACCACCCCCAAAAAGTTGAAAAATCCACCCAAAACCTAAAAAAATTGAAATTTTTATATGAAAAACTTCTTTTGCCCATATCTCCTAAACTAAGCGTCCTAGAGCGAAAAGGACGATAATTCGTGACCACCCCCAAAAAGTTGAAAAATCCACCCAAAACCTAAAAAAATTGAAATTTTTATATGAAAAACTTCTTTTGCCCATATCTCCTAAACTAAGCGTCCTAGAGCGAAAAGGACTTCAATTCGTTACCACCCCCAAAAAGTTGAAAAATCCACCCAAAACCTTAAAAAATTGAAATTTTTATATGAAAAACTTCTTTTGCCCATATCTCCTAAACTAAGCGTCCTAGAGCGAAAAGGACTTCAATTCGTGACCACCCCCAAAAAGTTGAAAAATCCACCCAAAACCTAAAAAAAATTTAAATTTTTATATGAAAAACTTCTTTTGCCCATATCTCCTAAACTAAGCGTCCTAGAGCGAAAAGGACGATAATTCGTGACCACCCCCAAAAAGTTGAAAAATCCACCCAAAACCTAAAAAAATTGAAATTTTTATATGAAAAACTTCTTTTGCCCATATCTCCTAAACTAAGCGTCCTAGAGCGAAAAGGACTTCAATTCGTGACCACCCCCAAAAAGTTTAAAAATCCACCCAAAACCTAAAAAAAATTTAAATTTTTATATGAAAAACTTCTTTTGCCCATATCTCCTAAACTAAGCGTCCTAGAGCGAAAAGGACGATAATTCGTGACCACCCCCAAACAGTTGAAAAATCCACCCAAAACCTAAAAAAATTGAAATTTTTATATGAAAAACTTCTTTTGGCCATATCTCCTAAACTAAGCGTCCTAGAGCGAAAAGGACTTCAATTCGTGACCACCCCCAAAAAGTTTAAAAATCCACCCAAAACCTAAATAAATTGAAATTTTTATATGAAAAACTTCTTTTGTCCATATCTCCTAAACTAAGCGTCCTAGAGCGAAAAGGACGATAATTCGTGACCACCCCCAAAAAGTTTAAAAATCCACCCAAAACCTTAAAAAAATGAAATTTTTATATGAAAAACTTCTTTTGCCCATATCTCCTAAACTAAGCGTCCTAGAGCGAAAAGGACGATAATTCGTAACCACCCCCAAAAAGTTGAAAAATCCACCCAAAACCTTAAAAAATTGAAATTTTTATATGAAAAACTTCTTTTGCCCATATCTCCTAAACTAAGCGTCCTAGAGCGAAAAGGACTTCAATTCGTGACCACCCCCAAAAAGTTGAAAAATCCACCCAAAACCTAAAAAATTGAAATTTTTATATGAAAAACTTCTTTTGTCCATATCTCCTAAACGCTTAGTTTAGGAGCGAAAAGGACGATAATTCGTTACCACCCCCAAAAAAGTTGAAAAATCCACCCAAAACCTTAAAAACTTGAAATTTTTATATGAAAAACTTCTTTTGCCCATATCTCCTAAACTAAGCGTCCTAGAGCGAAAAGGACTTCAATTCGTGACCACCCCCAAAAAGTTGAAAAATCCACCCAAAACCTAAAAAAATTGAAATTTTTATATGAAAAACTTCTTTTGTCCATATCTCCTAAACTAAGCGTCCTAGAGCGAAAAGGACGATAATTCGTGACCACCCCCAAAAAGTTTAAAAATCCACCCAAAACCTTAAAAAATTGAAATTTTTATATGAAAAACTTCTTTTGCCCATATCTCCTAAACTAAGCGTCCTAGAGCGAAAAGGACTTCAATTCGTGACCACCCCCAAAAAGTTGAAAAATCCACCCAAAACCTAAAAAAATTTAAATTTTTATATGAAAAACTTCTTTTGCCCATATCTCCTAAACTAAGCGTCCTAGAGCGAAAAGGACGATAATTCGTGACCACCCCCAAAAAGTTGAAAAATCCACCCAAAACCTAAAAAAATTGAAATTTTTATATGAAAAACTTCTTTTGCCCATATCTCCTAAACTAAGCGTCCTAGAGCGAAAAGGACTTCAATTCGTGACCACCCCCAAAAAGTTGAAAAATCCACCCAAAACCTAAAAAAATTGAAATTTTTGTATGAAAAACTTCTTTTGTTCATATCTCCTAAACTAAGCGTCCTAGAGCGAAAAGGACGATAATTCGTGACCACCCCCAAAAAGTTGAAAAATCCACCCAAAACCTAAAAAAATTGAAATTTTTATATGAAAAACTTCTTTTGCCCATATCTCCTAAACTAAGCGTCCTAGAGCGAAAAGGACTTCAATTCGTGACCACCCCCAAAAAGTGGAAAAATCCACCCAAAACTTTAAAAAATTGAAATTTTTATATGAAAAACTTCTTTTGCCCATATCTCCTAAACTAAGCGTCCTAGAGCGAAAAGGACTTCAATTCGTGACCACCCCCAAAAAGTTGAAAATCCACCCAAAACCTAAAAAAATTCAAATTTTTATATGAAAAACTTCTTTTGCCCATATCTCCTAAACTAAGCGTCCTAGAGCGAAAAGGACTTCAATTCGTGACCACCCCCAAGAAGTTGAAAAATCCACCCAAAACCTAAAAAAATTGAAATTTTTATATGAAAAACTTCTTTTGCCCATATCTCCTAAACTAAGCATCCTAGAGCGAAAAGGACGATAATTCGTGACCACCCCCAAAAAGTTGAAAAATCCACCCAAAACCTTAAAAAATTGAAATTTTTGTATGAAAAACTTCTTTTGCCCATATCTCCTAAACTAAGCGTCCTAGAGCGAAAAGGACGATAATTCGTGACCACCCCCAAAAAGTTGAAAAATCCACCCAAAACCTTAAAAATTGAAATTTTTATATGAAAAACTTCTTTTGCCCATATCTCCTGAACTAAGCGTCCTAGAGCGAAAAGGACTTCAATTCGTGACCACCCCCAAAAAGTTTAAAAATCCACCCAAAACCTAAAAAAATTGAAATTTTTATATGAAAAACTTCTTTTGTCCATATCTCCTAAACTAAGCGTCCTAGAGCGAAAAGGACGATAATTCGTGACCACCCCCAAAAAGTTTAAAAATCCACCCAAAACCTTAAAAAAATGAAATTTTTATATGAAAAACTTCTTTTGCCCATATCTCCTAAACTAAGCGTCCTAGAGCGAAAAGGACCCCCAAAAAGTTGAAAAATCCACCCAAAACCTAAAAAATTGAAATTTTTATATGAAAAACTTCTTTTGCCCATATCTCCTAAACTAAGCGTCCTAGAGCGAAAAGGACTTCAATTCGTGACCACCCCCAAAAAGTTGAAAAATCCAGCCAAAACCTTAAAAAATTGAAATTTTTATATGAAAAACTTCTTTTGCCCATGTCTCCTAAACTAAGCGTCCTAGAGCGAAAAGGACAATAATTCGTGACCACCCCCAAAAAGTTTAAAAATCCACCCAAAACCTTAAAAAAATGAAATTTTTATATGAAAAACTTCTTTTGCCCATATCTCCTAAACTAAGCGTCCTAGAGCGAAAAGGACTTCAATTCGTGACCACCCCCAAAAAGTTGAAAAATCCACCCAAAAACTAAAAAAATTGAAATTTTTATATGAAAATCTTCTTTTGCCCATATCTCCTAAACTAAGGGTCCTAGAGCGAAAAGGACGATAATTCGTGACCACCCCCAAAAAGTTGAAAAATCCACCCAAAACCTTAAAAATTGAAATTTTTATATGAAAAACTTCTTTTGCCCATATCTCCTAAACTAAGCGTCCTAGAGCGAAAAGGACTTCAATTCGTGACCACCCCCAAAAAGTTGAAAAATCCACCCAAAACCTTAAAAATTGAAATTTTTATATGAAAAACTTCTTTTGCCCATATCTCCTAAACTAAGCGTCCTAGAGCGAAAAGGACCCCCAAAAAGTTGAAAAATCCACCCAAAACCTAAAAAAATTGAAATTTTTATATGAAAAACTTCTTTTGCCCATATCTCCTAAACTAAGCGTCCTAGAGCGAAAAGGACTTCAATTCGTGACCACCCCCAAAAAGTTGAAAAATCCAGCCAAAACCTTAAAAAATTGAAATTTTTATATGAAAAACTTCTTTTGCCCATGTCTCCTAAACTAAGCGTCCTAGAGCGAAAAGGACAATAATTCGTGACCACCCCCAAAAAGTTTAAAAATCCACCCAAAACCTTAAAAAAATGAAATTTTTATATGAAAAACTTCTTTTGCCCATATCTCCTAAACTAAGCGTCCTAGAGCGAAAAGGACCCCCAAAAAGTTGAAAAATCCACCCAAAACCTAAAAAAATTGAAATTTTTATATGAAAAACTTCTTTTGCCCATATCTCCTAAACTAAGCGTCCTAGTGCGAAAAGGACTTCAATTCGTGACCACCCCCAAAAAGTTGAAAAATCCAGCCAAAACCTTAAAAAATTGAAATTTTTATATGAAAAACTTCTTTTGCCCATGTCTCCTAAACTAAGCGTCCTAGAGCGAAAAGGACGATAATTCGTGACCACCCCCAAAAAGTTGAAAAATCCACCCAAAACCTTAAAAATTGAAATTTTTATATGAAAAACTTCTTTTGCCCATATCTCCTAAACTAAGCGTCCTAGAGCGAAAAGGACTTCAATTCGTGACCACCCCCAAAAAGTTTAAAAATCCACCCAAAACCTAAAAAAATTGAAATTTTTATATGAAAAACTTCTTTTGTCCATATCTCCTAAACTAAGCGTCCTAGAGCGAAAAGGACGATAATTCGTGACCACCCCCAAAAAGTTGAAAAATCCACCCAAAACCTTAAAAAAATGAAATTTTTATATGAAAAACTTCTTTTGCCCATATCTCCTAAACTAAGCGTCCTAGAGCGAAAAGGACTTCAATTCGTGACCACCCCCAAAAAGTTGAAAAATCCACCCAAAACCTAAAAAAATTGAAATTTTTATATGAAAAACTTCTTTTGCCCATATCTCCTAAACTAAGGGTCCTAGAGCGAAAAGGACTTCAATTCGTGACCATCCCCAAAAAGTTGAAAAATCCACCAAAAACCTAAAAAATTTAAATTTTTATATGAAAAACTTCTTTTGCCCATATCTCCTAAACTAAGCGTCCTAGAGCGAAAAGGACGATAATTCGTGACCACCCCCAAAAAGTTGAAAAATCCACCCAAAACCTTAAAAATTGAAATTTTTATATGAAAAACTTCTTTTGCCCATATCTCCTAAACTAAGCGTCCTAGAGCGAAAAGGACTTCAATTCGTGACCACCCCCAAAAAGTTTAAAAATCCACCCAAAACCTAAAAAAATTGAAATTTTTATATGAAAAACTTCTTTTGTCCATATCTCCTAAACTAAGCGTCCTAGAGCGAAAAGGACGATAATTCGTGACCACCCCCAAAAAGTTTAAAAATCCACCCAAAACCTTAAAAAAATGAAATTTTTATATGAAAAACTTCTTTTGCCCATATCTCCTAAACTAAGCGTCCTAGAGCGAAAAGGACGATAATTCGTAACCACCCCCAAAAAGTTGAAAAATCCACCCAAAACCTTAAAAAATTGAAATTTTTATATGAAAAACTTCTTTTGCCCATATCTCCTAAACTAAGCGTCCTAGAGCGAAAAGGACTTCAATTCGTGACCACCCCCAAAAAGTTGAAAAATCCACCCAAAACCTAAAAAAATTGAAATTTTTATATGAAAAACTTCTTTTGTCCATATCTCCTAAACTAAGCGTCCTAGAGCGAAAAGGACGATAATTCGTGACCACCCCCAAAAAGTTGAAAAATCCACCCAAAACCTTAAAAAATTGAAATTTTTATATGAAAAACTTCTTTTGCCCATATCTCCTAAACTAAGCATCCTAGAGCGAAAAGGACTTCAATTCGTGACCACCCCCAAAAAGTTGAAAAATCCACCCAAAACCTAAAAAAATTGAAATTTTTATATGAAAAACTTCTTTTGCCCATATCTCCTAAACTAAGCGTCCTAGAGCGAAAAGGACTTCAATTCGTGACCACCCCCAAAAAGTTGAAAAATCCACCCAAAACCTAAAAAAATTGAAATTTTTGTATGAAAAACTTCTTTTGTTCATATCTCCTAAACTAAGCGTCCTAGAGCGAAAAGGACGATAATTCGAGACCACCCCCAAAAAGTTGAAAAATCCACCCAAAACCTAAAAAAATTGAAATTTTTATATGAAAAACTTCTTTTGCCCATATCTCCTAAACTAAGCGTCCTAGAGCGAAAAGGACTTCAATTCGTGACCACCCCCAAAAAGTGGAAAAATCCACCCAAAACTTTAAAAAATTGAAATTTTTATATGAAAAACTTCTTTTGCCCATATCTCCTAAACTAAGCGTCCTAGAGCGAAAAGGACGATAATTCGTGACCACCCCCAAAAAAGTTGAAAAATCCACCCAAAACCTAAAAAAATTGAAATTTTTATATGAAAAACTTCTTTTGCCCATATCTCCTAAACTAAGCGTCCTAGAGCGAAAAGGACTTCAATTCGTGACCACCCCCAAAAAGTTGAAAAATCCACCCAAAACCTAAAAAAATTGAAATTTTTATATGAAAAACTTCTTTTGCCCATATCTCCTAAACTAAGCATCCTAGAGCGAAAAGGACGATAATTCGTGACCACCCCCAAAAAGTTGAAAAATCCACCCAAAACCTTAAAAAATTGAAATTTTTGTATGAAAAACTTCTTTTGTTCATATCTCCTAAACTAAGCGTCCTAGAGCGAAAAGGACGATAATTCGTGACCACCCCCAAAAAGTTGAAAAATCCACCCAAAACCTTAAAAATTGAAATTTTTATATGAAAAACTTCTTTTGCCCATATCTCCTAAACTAAGCGTCCTAGAGCGAAAAGGACTTCAATTCGTGACCACCCGCAAAAAGTTTAAAAATCCACCCAAAACCTAAAAAAATTGAAATTTTTATATGAAAAACTTCTTTTGTCCATATCTCCTAAACTAAGCGTCCTACAGCGAAAAGGACGATAATTCGTGACCACCCCCAAAAAGTTTAAAAATCCACCCAAAACCTTAAAAAAATGAAATTTTTATATGAAAAACTTCTTTTGCCCATATCTCCTAAACTAAGCGTCCTAGAGCGAAAAGGACCCCCAAAAAGTTGAAAAATCCACCCAAAACCTAAAAAAATTGAAATTTTTATATGAAAAACTTCTTTTGCCCATATCTCCTAAACTAAGCGTCCTAGAGCGAAAAGGACTTCAATTCGTGACCACCCACAAAAAGTTGAAAAATCCACCCAAAACCTAAAAAATTGAAATTTTTATATGAAAAACTTCTTTTGCCCATATCTCCTAAACTAAGCGTCCTAGAGCGAAAAGGACTTCAATTCGTGACCACCCCCAAAAAGTGGAAAAATCCACCCAAAACTTTAAAAAATTGAAATTTTTATATGAAAAACTTCTTTTGCCCATATCTCCTAAACTAAGCGTCCTAGAGCGAAAAGGACTTCAATTCGTGACCACCCCCAAAAAGTTGAAAAATCCACCCAAAACCTAAAAAAATTGAAATTTTTATATGAAAAACTTCTTTTGTCCATATCTCCTAAACTAAGCGTCCTACAGCGAAAAGGACGATAATTCGTGACCACCCCCAAAAAGTTTAAAAATCCACCCAAAACCTTAAAAAAATGAAATTTTTATATGAAAAACTTCTTTTGCCCATATCTCCTAAACTAAGCGTCCTAGAGCGAAAAGGACGATAATTCGTAACCACCCCCAAAAAGGTGAAAAATCCACCCAAAACCTAAAAAAATTTAAATTTTTATATGAAAAACTTCTTTTGCCCATATCTCCTAAACTAAGCGTCCTAGAGCGAAAAGGACTTCAATTCGTGACCACCCCCAAAAAGTTGAAAAATCCACCCAAAACCTAAAAAATTGAAATTTTTATATGAAAAACTTCTTTTGCCCATATCTCCTAAACTAAGCGTCCTAGAGCGAAAAGGACAATAATTCGTGACCACCCCCAAAAAGTTGAAAAATCCACCCAAAACCTAAAAAAATTGAAATTTTTATATGAAAAACTTCTTTTGCCCATATCTCCTAAACTAAGCGTCCTAGAGCGAAAAGGACTTCAATTCGTGACCACCCCCAAAAAGTTGAAAAATCCACCCAAAACCTAAAAAAATTGAAATTTTTGTATGAAAACTTCTTTTGTTCATATCTCCTAAACTAAGCGTCCTAGAGCGAAAAGGACGATAATTCGTGACCACCCCCAAAAAGTTGAAAAATCCACCCAAAACCTAAAAAAATTGAAATTTTTATATGAAAAACTTCTTTTGCCCATATCTCCTAAACTAAGCGTCCTAGAGCGAAAAGGACTTCAATTCGTGACCACCCCCAAAAAGTGGAAAAATCCACCCAAAACTTTAAAAAATTGAAATTTTTATATGAAAAACTTCTTTTGCCCATATCTCCTAAACTAAGCGTCCTAGAGCGAAAAGGACTTCAATTCGTGACCACCCCCAAAAAGTTGAAAATCCACCCAAAACCTAAAAAAATTGAAATTTTTATATGAAAAACTTCTTTTGCCCATATCTCCTAAACTAAGCGTCCTAGAGCGAAAAGGACTTCAATTCGTGACCACCCCCAAAAAGTTGAAAAATCCACCCAAAACCTAAAAAAATTGAAATTTTTATATGAATAACTTCTTTTGCCCATATCTCCTAAACTAAGCATCCTAGAGCGAAAAGGACGATAATTCGTGACCACCCCCAAAAAGTTGAAAAATCCACCCAAAACCTTAAAAAATTGAAATTTTTGTATGAAAAACTTCTTTTGTTCATATCTCCTAAACTAAGCGTCCTAGAGCGAAAAGGACGATAATTCGTGACCACCCCCAAAAAGTTGAAAAATCCACCCAAAACCTTAAAAATTGAAATTTTTATATGAAAAACTTCTTTTGCCCATATCTCCTAAACTAAGCGTCCTAGAGCGAAAAGGACTTCAATTCGTGACCACCCGCAAAAAGTTTAAAAATCCACCCAAAACCTAAAAAAATTGAAATTTTTATATGAAAAACTTCTTTTGTCCATATCTCCTAAACTAAGCGTCCTACAGCGAAAAGGACGATAATTCGTGACCACCCCCAAAAAGTTTAAAAATCCACCCAAAACCTTAAAAAAATGAAATTTTTATATGAAAAACTTCTTTTGCCCATATCTCCTAAACTAAGCGTCCTAGAGCGAAAAGGACCCCCAAAAAGTTGAAAAATCCACCCAAAACCTAAAAAAATTGAAATTTTTATATGAAAAACTTCTTTTGCCCATATCTCCTAAACTAAGCGTCCTAGAGCGAAAAGGACTTCAATTCGTGACCACCCACAAAAAGTTGAAAAATCCAGCCAAAACCTTAAAAAATTGAAATTTTTATATGAAAAACTTCTTTTGCCCATGTCTCCTAAACTAAGCGTCCTAGAGCGAAAAGGACAATAATTCGTGACCACCCCCAAAAAGTTTAAAAATCCACCCAAAACCTTAAAAATTGAAATTTTTATATGAAAAACTTCTTTTGCCCATATCTCCTAAACTAAGCGTCCTAGAGCGAAAAGGACTTCAATTCGTGACCACCCCCAAAAAGTTTAAAAATCCACCCAAAACCTAAAAAAATTGAAATTTTTATATGAAAAACTTCTTTTGTCCATATCTCCTAAACTAAGCGTCCTCGAGCGAAAAGGACGATAATTCGTGACCACCCCCAAAAAGTTTAAAAATCCACCCAAAACCTTAAAAAAATGAAATTTTTATATGAAAAACTTTTTTTGCCCATACCTCCTAAACTAAGCGTCCTAGAGCGAAAAGGACTTCAATTCGTGACCACCCCCAAAAAGTTGAAAAATCCACCCAAAACCTAAAAAAATTGAAATTTTTATATGAAAAACTTCTTTTGCCCATATCTCCTAAACTAAGCGTCCTAGAGCGAAAAGGACTTCAATTCGTGACCATCCCCAAAAAGTTGAAAAATCCACCAAAAACCTAAAAAAATTGAAATTTTTATATGAAAAACTTCTTTTGCCCATATCTCCTAAACTAAGCGTCCTAGAGCGAAAAGGACGATATTTCGTGACCACCCCCAAAAAGTTGAAAAATCCACCCAAAACCTTAAAAATTGAAATTTTTATATGAAAAACTTCTTTTGCCCATATCTCCTAAACTAAGCGTCCTAGAGCGAAAAGGACTTCAATTCGTGACCACCCCCAAAAAGTTTAAAAATCCACCCAAAACCTAAAAA
Source organism: Haematobia irritans (assembly GCF_050003625.1). Lineage (NCBI taxonomy): Eukaryota > Metazoa > Arthropoda > Insecta > Diptera > Muscidae > Haematobia > Haematobia irritans. The sequence goes on along the minus strand of NC_134397.1, from coordinate 184,394,023 downwards.
AATTGAAATTTTTATATGAAAAACTTCTTTTGTCCATATCTCCTAAACTAAGCGTCCTAGAGCGAAAAGGACGATAATTCGTGACCACCCCCAAAAAGTTTAAAAATCCACCCAAAACCTTAAAAAAATGAAATTTTTATATGAAAAACTTCTTTTGCCCATATCTCCTAAACTAAGCGTCCTAGAGCGAAAAGGACGATAATTCGTAACCACCCCCAAAAAGTTGAAAAATCCACCCAAAACCTTAAAAAATTGAAATTTTTATATGAAAAACTTCTTTTGCCCATATCTCCTAAACTAAGCGTCCTAGAGCGAAAAGGACTTCAATTCGTGACCACCCCCAAAAAGTTGAAAAATCCACCCAAAACCTAAAAAAATTGAAATTTTTATATGAAAAACTTCTTTTGTCCATATCTCCTAAACTAAGCGTCCTAGAGCGAAAAGGACGATAATTCGTGACCACCCCCAAAAAGTTGAAAAATCCACCCAAAACCTTAAAAAATTGAAATTTTTATATGAAAAACTTCTTTTGCCCATATCTCCTAAACTAAGCATCCTAGAGCGAAAAGGACTTCAATTCGTGACCACCCCCAAAAAGTTGAAAAATCCACCCAAAACCTAAAAAAATTGAAATTTTTATATGAAAAACTTCTTTTGTCCATATCTCCTAAACTAAGCGTCCTAGAGCGAAAAGGACGATAATTCGTGACCACCCCCAAAAAGTTGAAAAATCCACCCAAAACCTTAAAAAATTGAAATTTTTATATGAAAAACTTCTTTTGCCCATATCTCCTAAACTAAGCGTTCTAGAGCGAAAAGGACTTCAATTCGTGGCCACCCCCAAAATGTTGAAAAATCCACCCAAAACCTAAAAAAATTGAAATTTTTATATGAAAAACTTTTTTTGCCCATATCTCCTAAACTAAGCGTCCTAGAGCGAAAAGGACTTCAATTCGTGACCACCCCCAAAAAGTTGAAAAATCCACCCAAAACCTAAAAAAATTGAAATTTTTGTATGAAAAACTTCTTTTGTTCATATCTCCTAAACTAAGCGTCCTAGAGCGAAAAGGACTTCAATTCGTGACCACCCCCAAAAAGTTGAAAAATCCACCCAAAACCTAAAAAAATTGAAATTTTTATATGAAAAACTTCTTTTGCCCATATCTCCTAAACTAAGCGTCCTAGAGCGAAAAGGACTTCAATTCGTGACCACCCCCAAAAAGTGGAAAAATCCACCCAAAACTTTAAAAAATTGAAATTTTTATATGAAAAACTTCTTTTGCCCATATCTCCTAAACTAAGCGTCCTAGAGCGAAAAGGACTTCAATTCGTGACCACCCCCAAAAAGTTGAAAATCCACCCAAAACCTAAAAAAATTGAAATTTTTATATGAAAAACTTCTTTTGCCCATATCTCCTAAACTAAGCGTCCTAGAGCGAAAAGGACTTCAATTCGTGACCACCCCCATAAAGTTGAAAAATCCACCCAAAACCTAAAAAAATTGAAATTTTTATATGAAAAACTTCTTTTGCCCATATCTCCTAAACTAAGCATCCTAGAGCGAAAAGGACGATAATTCGTGACCACCCCCAAAAAGTTGAAAAATCCACCCAAAACCTTAAAAAATTGAAATTTTTGTATGAAAAACTTCTTTTGTTCATATCTCCTAAACTAAGCGTCCTAGAGCGAAAAGGACGATAATTCGTGACCACCCCCAAAAAGTTGAAAAATCCACCCAAAACCTTAAAAATTGAAATTTTTATATGAAAAACTTCTTTTGCCCATATCTCCTAAACTAAGCGTCCTAGAGCGAAAAGGACTTCAATTCGTGACCACCCGCAAAAAGTTTAAAAATCCACCCAAAACCTAAAAAAATTGCAATTTTTATATGAAAAACTTCTTTTGTCCATATCTCCTAAACTAAGCGTCCTAGAGCGAAAAGGACGATAATTCGTGACCACCCCCAAAAAGTTTAAAAATCCACCCAAAACCTTAAAAAAATGAAATTTTTATGTGAAAAACTTCTTTTGCCCATATCTCCTAAACTAAGCGTCCTAGAGCGAAAAGGACCCCCAAAAAGTTGAAAAATCCACCCAAAACCTAAAAAAATTGAAATTTTTATATGAAAAACTTCTTTTGCCCATATCTCCTAAACTAAGCGTCCTAGAGCGAAAAGGACTTCAATTCGTGACCACCCCCAAAAAGTTGAAAAATCCAGCCAAAACCTTAAAAAATTTAAATTTTTATATGAAAAACTTCTTTTGCCCATGTCTCCTAAACTAAGCGTCCTAGAGCGAAAAGGACAATAATTCGTGACCACCCCCAAAAAGTTTAAAAATCCACCCAAAACCTTAAAAATTGAAATTTTTATATGAAAAACTTCTTTTGCCCATATCTCCTAAACTAAGCGTCCTAGAGCGAAAAGGACTTCAATTCGTGACCACCCCCAAAAAGTTTAAAAATCCACCCAAAACCTAAAAAAATTGAAATTTTTATATGAAAAAATTCTTTTGTCCATATCTCCTAAACTAAGCGTCCTAGAGCGAAAAGGACGATAATTCGTGACCACCCCCAAAAAGTTTAAAAATCCACCCAAAACCTTAAAAAAATGAAATTTTTATATGAAAAACTTCTTTTGCCCATATCTCCTAAACTAAGCGTCCTAGAGCGAAAAGGGCTTCAATTCGTGACCACCCCCAAAAAGTTGAAAAATCCACCCAAAACCTAAAAAAATTGAAATTTTTATATGAAAAACTTCTTTTGCCCATATCTCCTAAACTAAGCGTCCTAGAGCGAAAAGGACTTCAATTCGTGACCATCCCCAAAAAGTTGAAAAATCCACCAAAAACCTAAAAAATTTAAATTTTTATATGAAAAACTTCTTTTGCCCATATCTCCTAAACTAAGCGTCCTAGAGCGAAAAGGACGATAATTCGTGACCACCCCCAAAAAGTTGAAAAATCCACCCAAAACCTTAAAAATTGAAATTTTTATATGAAAAACTTCTTTTGCCCATATCTCCTAAACTAAGCGTCCTAGAGCGAAAAGGACTTCAATTCGTGACCACCCCCAAAAAGTTTAAAAATCCACCCAAAACCTAAAAAAATTGAAATTTTTATATGAAAAACTTCTTTTGTCCATATCTCCTAAACTAAGCGTCCTAGAGCGAAAAGGACGATAATTCGTGACCACCCCCAAAAAGTTTAAAAATCCACCCAAAACCTTAAAAAAATGAAATTTTTATATGAAAAACTTCTTTTGCCCATATCTCCTAAACTAAGCGTCCTAGAGCGAAAAGGACGATAATTCGTAACCACCCCCAAAAAGTTGAAAAATCCACCCAAAACCTTAAAAAATTGAAATTTTTATATGAAAAACTTCTTTTGCCCATATCTCCTAAACTAAGCGTCCTAGAGCGAAAAGGACTTCAATTCGTGACCACCCCCAAAAAGTTGAAAAATCCACCCAAAACCTAAAAAAATTGAAATTTTTATATGAAAAACTTCTTTTGTCCATATCTCCTAAACTAAGCGTCCTAGAGCGAAAAGGACGATAATTCGTGACCACCCCCAAAAAGTTGAAAAATCCACCCAAAACCTTCAAAAATTGAAATTTTTATATGAAAAACTTCTTTTGCCCATATCTCCTAAACTAAGCATCCTAGAGCGAAAAGGACTTCAATTCGTGACCACCCCCAAAAAGTTGAAAAATCCACCCAAAACCTAAAAAAATTGAAATTTTTATATGAAAAACTTCTTTTGTTCATATCTCCTAAACTAAGCGTCCTAGAGCGAAAAGGACGATAATTCGTGACCACCCCCAAAAAGTTGAAAAATCCACCCAAAACCTTAAAAATTAAAATTTTTATATGAAAAACTTCTTTTGCCCATATCTCCTAAACTAAGCGTCCTAGAGCGAAAAGGACTTCAATTCGTGACCACCCCCAAAAAGTTTAAAAATCCACCCAAAACCTAAAAAAATTGAAATTTTTATATGAAAAACTTCTTTTGTCCATATCTCCTAAACTAAGCGTCCTAGAGCGAAAAGGACGATAATTCGTGACCACCCCCAAAAAGTTTAAAAATCCACCCAAAACCTTAAAAAATGAAATTTTTATATGAAAAACTTCTTTTGCCCATATCTCCTAAACTAAGCGTCCTAGAGCGAGAAGGACTTCAATTCGTGACCACCCCCAAAAAGTTGAAAAATCCGCCCAAAACCTAAAAAAATTGAAATTTTTATATGAAAAACTTCTTTTGCCCATATCTCCTAAACTAAGCGTCCTAGAGCGAAAAGGACTTCAATTCGTGACCACCCCCAAAAAGTTGAAAAATCCACCCAAAACCTAAAAAAATTGAAATTTTTATATGAAAAACTTCTTTTGTCCATATCTCCTAAACTAAGCGTCCTAGAGCGAAAAGGACGATAATTCGTGACCACCCCCAAAAAGTTGAAAAATCCACCCAAAACCTAAAAAAATTGAAATTTTTATATGAAAAACTTCTTTTGCCCATATCTCCTGAACTAAGCGTCCTAGAGCGAAAAGGACTTCAATTCGTGACCACCCCCAAAAAGTTGAAAAATCCACCCAAAACCTAAAAAAATTGAAATTTTTATATGAAAAACTTCTTTTGTCCATATCTCCTAAACTAAGCGTCCTAGAGCGAAAAGGACGATAATTCGTGACCACCCCCAAAAAGTTTAAAAATCCACCCAAAACCTTAAAAAATTGAAATTTTTATATGAAAAACTTCTTTTGCCCATATCTCCTAAACTAAGCGTCCTAGAGCGAAAAGGACTTCAATTCGTGACCACCCCCAAAAAGTTGAAAAATCCACCCAAAACCTAAAAAAATTGAAATTTTTATATGAAAAACTTCTTTTGCCCATATCTCCTAAACTAAGCGTCCTAGAGCGAAAAGGACGATAATTCGTGACCACCCCCAAAAAGTTGAAAAATCCACCCAAAACCTAAAAAAATTTAAATTTTTATATGAAAAACTTCTTTTGCCCATATCTCCTAAACTAAGCGTCCTAGAGCGAAAAGGACTTCAATTCGTTACCACCCCCAAAAAGTTGAAAAATCCACCCAAAACCTTAAAAAATTGAAATTTTTATATGAAAAACTTCTTTTGCCCATATCTCCTAAACTAAGCGTCCTAGAGCGAAAAGGACTTCAATTCGTGACCACCCCCAAAAAGTTGAAAAATCCACCCAAAACCTAAAAAAAATTTAAATTTTTATATGAAAAACTTCTTTTGCCCATATCTCCTAAACTAAGCGTCCTAGAGCGAAAAGGACGATAATTCGTGACCACCCCCAAAAAGTTGAAAAATCCACCCAAAACCTAAAAAAATTGAAATTTTTATATGAAAAACTTCTTTTGCCCATATCTCCTAAACTAAGCGTCCTAGAGCGAAAAGGACTTCAATTCGTAACCACCCCCAAAAAGTTGAAAAATCCACCCAAAACCTAAAAAAATTGAAATTTTTGTATGAAAAACTTCTTTTGTTCATATCTCCTAAACTAAGCGTCCTAGAGCGAAAAGGACGATAATTCGTGACCACCCCCAAAAAGTTGAAAAATCCACCCAAAACCTAAAAAAATGAAATTTTTATATGAAAAACTTCTTTTGCCCATATCTCCTAAACTAAGCGTCCTAGAGCGAAAAGGACTTCAGTTCGTGACCACCCCCAAAAAGTTGAAAAATCCACCCAAAACTTTAAAAAATTGAAATTTTTATATGAAAAACTTCTTTTGCCCATATCTCCTAAACTAAGCGTCCTAGAGCGAAAAGGAGGATAATTCGTGACCACCCCCAAAAAGTTGAAAAATCCACCCAAAACCTTAAAAAATTGAAATTTTTATATGAAAAACTTCTTTTGCCCATATCTCCTAAACTAAGCGTCCTAGAGCGAAAAGGACGATAATTCGTGACCACCCCCAAAAAGTTGAAAAATCCACCCAAAACCTAAAAAAATTGAAATTTTTATATGAAAAACTTCTTTTGCCCATATCTCCTAAACTAAGCGTCCTAGAGCGAAAAGGACTTCAATTCGTGACCACCCCCAAAAAGTTGAAAAATCCACCCAAAACCTAAAAAAATTGAAATTTTTATATGAAAAACTTCTTTTGCCCATATCTCCTAAACTAAGCGTCCTAGAGCGAAAAGGACGATTATTCGTGACCACCCCCAAAAAGTTGAAAAATCCACCCAAAACCTAAAAAAATTGAAATTTTTATATGAAAAACTTCTTTTGCCCATATCTCCTAAACTAAGCATCCTAGAGCGAAAAGGACGATAATTCGTGACCACCCCCAAAAAGTTGAAAAATCCACCCAAAACCTAAAAAAAATTAAATTCTTATATAAAAAACTTATTTTACCCATATCTCCTAAACTAAGCGTCCTAGAGCGAAAAGGACTTCAATTCGTGACCACCCCCAAAAAGTTGAAAAATCCACCCAAAACCTAAAAAAATTGAAATTTTTATATGAAAAACTTCTTTTGTCCATATCTCCTAAATTAAGCATCCTAGAGCGAAAAGGAGATAATTCGTGACCACCCCCAAAAAGTTGAAAAATCCACCCAAAACCTTAAAAAATTGAAATTTTTGTATGAAAAACTTCTTTTGTTCATATCTCCTAAACTAAGAATCCTAGAGCGAAAAGGACGATAATTCGTGACCACCCCCAAAAAGTTGAAAAATCCACCCAAAACCTACAAAAAATGAAATTTTTATATGAAAAACTTCTTTTGCCCATATCTCCTAAACTAAGCGTCCTAGAGCGAAAAGGACGATAATTCGTGACCACCCCCAAAAAGATGAAAAATCCACCCAAAACCTTAAAAAATTGAAATTTTTATATGAAAAACTTCTTTTGCTCATATCTCCTTAAATATGCGTCCTAGAGCTAAAAGGATTTCAATTCGTGACCACCCCCAAAAAGATGAAAAATCCACCCAAAACCTAAAAAAAATTGAAATTTTTATATGAAAAACTTCTTTTGCCCATATCTCCTAAACTAAGCGTCCTAGAGCGAAAAGGACGATAATTCGTGACCACCCCCAAAAAGTTGAAAAATCCACCCAAAACCTAAAAAAATTTAAATTTTTATATGAAAAACTTCTTTTGCCCATATCTCCTAAACTAAGCGTCCTAGAGCGAAAAGGACGATATTTCGTGACCACCCCCAAAAAGTTGAAAAATCCACCCAAAACCTTAAAAAATTGAAATTTTTATATGAAAAACTTCTTTTGCCCATATCTCCTAAACTAAGCGTTCTAGAGCGAGAAGGACTTCAATTCGTGACCACCCCCAAAATGTTGAAAAATCCACCCAAAACCTAAAAAAATTGAAATTTTTATATGAAAAACTTCTTTTGCCCATATCTCCTAAACTAAGCGTCCTAGAGCGAAAAGGACTTCAATTCGTGACCACCCCCAAAAAGTTGAAAAATCCACCCAAAACCTAAAAAAATTGAAATTTTTGTATGAAAAACTTCTTTTGTTCATATCTCCTAAACTAAGCGTCCTAGAGCGAAAAGGACGATAATTCGTGACCACCCCCAAAAAGTTGAAAAATCCACCCAAAACCTAAAAAAATTGAAATTTTTATATGAAAAACTTCTTTTGCCCATATCTCCTAAACTAAGCGTCCTAGAGCGAAAAGGACTTCAATTCGTGACCACCCCCAAAAAGTTTAAAAATCCACCCAAAACCTAAAAAATTGAAATTTTTATATGAAAAACTTCTTTTGTCCATATCTCCTAAACTAAGCGTCCTAGAGCGAAAAGGACGATAATTCGTGACCACCCCCAAAAAGTTTAAAAATCCACCCAAAACCTTAAAAAAATGAAATTTTTATATGAAAAACTTCTTTTGCCCATATCTCCTAAACTAAGCGTCCTAGAGCGAAAAGGACTTCAATTCGTGACCACCCCCAAAAAGTTGAAAAATCCGCCCAAAACCTAAAAAATTGAAATTTTTATATGAAAAACTTCTTTTGCCCATATCTCCTAAACTAAGCGTCCTAGAGCGAAAAGGACTTCAATTCGTGACCACCCCCAAAAAGTTGAAAAATCCACCCAAAACCTAAAAAAATTGAAATTTTTATATGAAAAACTTCTTTTGTCCATATCTCCTAAACTAAGCGTCCTAGAGCGAAAAGGACGATAATTCGTGACCACCCCCAAAAAGTTGAAAAATCCACCCAAAACCTAAAAAAATTGAAATTTTTATATGAAAAACTTCTTTTGCCCATATCTCCTGAACTAAGCGTCCTAGAGCGAAAAGGACTTCAATTCGTGACCACCCCCAAAAAGTTGAAAAATCCACCCAAAACCTAAAAAAATTGAAATTTTTATATGAAAAACTTCTTTTGTCCATATCTCCTAAACTAAGCGTCCTAGAGCGAAAAGGACGATAATTCGTGACCACCCCCAAAAAGTTTAAAAATCCACCCAAAACCTTAAAAAATTGAAATTTTTATATAAAAAACTTCTTTTGCCCATATCTCCTAAACTAAGCGTCCTAGAGCGAAAAGGACTTCAATTCGTGACCACCCCCAAAAAGTTGAAAATCCACCCAAAACCTAAAAAAATTGAAATTTTTATATGAAAAACTTCTTTTGCCCATATCTCCTAAACTAAGCGTCCTAGAGCGAAAAGGACGATAATTCGTGACCACCCCCAAAAAGTTGAAAAATCCACCCAAAACCTAAAAAAATTTTAATTTTTATATGAAAAACTTCTTTTGCCCATATCTCCTAAACTAAGCGTCCTAGAGCGAAAAGGACTTCAATTCGTTACCACCCCCAAAAAGTTGAAAAATCCACCCAAAACCTTAAAAAATTGAAATTTTTATATGAAAAACTTCTTTTGCCCATATCTCCTAAACTAAGCGTCCTAGAGCGAAAAGGACTTCAATTCGTGACCACCCCCAAAAAGTTGAAAAATCCACCCAAAACCTAAAAAAAAATTAAATTTTTATATGAAAAACTTCTTTTGCCCATATCTCCTAAACTAAGCGTCCTAGAGCGAAAAGGACGATAATTCGTGACCACCCCCAAAAAGTTGAAAAATCCACCCAAAACCTAAAAAAATTTAAATTTTTATATGAAAAACTTCTTTTGCCCATATCTCCTAAACTAAGCGTCCTAGAGCGAAAAGGACTTCAATTCGTAACCACCCCCAAAAAGTTGAAAAATCCACCCAAAACCTAAAAAAATTGAAATTTTTGTATGAAAAACTTCTTTTGTTCATATCTCCTAAACTAAGCGTCCTAGAGCGAAAAGGACGATAATTCGTGACCACCCCCAAAAAGTTGAAAAAGCCACCCAAAACCTAAAAAAATGAAATTTTTATATGAAAAACTTCTTTTGTCCATATCTCCTAAACTAAGCGTCCTAGAGCGAAAAGGACGATAATTCGTGACCACCCCCAAAAAGTTGAAAAATCCACCCAAAACTTTAAAAAATTGAAATTTTTATATGAAAAACTTCTTTTGCCCATATCTCCTAAACTAAGCGTCCTAGAGCGAAAAGGAGGATAATTCGTGACCACCCCCAAAAAGTTGAAAAATCCACCCAAAACCTTAAAAAATTGAAATTTTTATATGAAAAACTTCTTTTGCCCATATCTCCTAAACTAAGCGTCCTAGAGCGAAAAGGACGATAATTCGTGACCACCCCCAAAAAGTTGAAAAATCCACCCAAAACCTAAAAAAATTGAAATTTTTATATGAAAAACTTCTTTTGCCCATATCTCCTAAACTAAGCGTCCTAGAGCGAAAAGGACTTCAATTCGTGACCACCCCCAAAAAGTTGAAAAATCCACCCAAAACCTAAAAAAATTGAAATTTTTATATGAAAAACTTCTTTTGCCCATATCTCCTAAACTAAGCGTCCTAGAGCGAAAAGGACTTCAATACGTGACCACCCCCAAAAAGTTGAAAAATCCACCCAAAACCTAAAAAAATTGAAGTTTTTATACGAAAAACTTCTTTTGCCCATATCTCCTAAACTAAGCGTCCTAGAGCGAAAAGGAGGATAATTCGTGACCACCCCCAAAAAGTTGAAAAATCCACCCAAAACCTAAAAAAATTGAAATTTTTATATGAAAAACTTCTTTTGCCCATATCTCCTAAACTAAGCGTCCTAGAGCGAAAAGGACTTCAATTCGTGACCACCCCCAAAAAGTTGAAAAATCCACCCAAAACCTAAAAAAATTGAAATTTTTATATGAAAAACTTCTTTTGTCCATATCTCCTAAACTAAGCATCCTAGAGCGAAAAGGAGATAATTCGTGACCACCCCCAAAAAGTTGAAAAATCCACCCAAAACCTTAAAAAATTGAAATTTTTGTATGAAAAACTTCTTTTGTTCATATCTCCTAAACTAAGAATCCTAGAGCGAAAAGGACGATAATTCGTGACCACCCCCAAAAAGTTGAAAAATCCACCCAAAACCTAAAAAAAATGAAATTTTTATATGAAAAACTTCTTTTGTCCATATCTCCTAAACTAAGCGTCCTAGAGCGAAAAGGACGATAATTCGTGACCACCCCCAAAAAGTTGAAAAATCCACCCAAAACCTAAAAAAATTGAAATTTTTATATGAAAAACTTCTTTTGCCCATATCTCCTGAACTAAGCGTCCTAGAGCGAAAAGGACTTCAATTCGTGACCACCCCCAAAAAGTTGAAAAATCCACCCAAAACCTAAAAAAATTGAAATTTTTATATGAAAAACTTCTTTTGTCCATATCTCCTAAACTAAGCGTCCTAGAGCGAAAAGGACGATAATTCGTGACCACCCCCAAAAAGTTTAAAAATCCACCCAAAACCTTAAAAAATTGAAATTTTTATATAAAAAACTTCTTTTGCCCATATCTCCTAAACTAAGCGTCCTAGAGCGAAAAGGACTTCAATTCGTGACCACCCCCAAAAAGTTGAAAATCCACCCAAAACCTAAAAAAATTGAAATTTTTATATGAAAAACTTCTTTTGCCCATATCTCCTAAACTAAGCGTCCTAGAGCGAAAAGGACGATAATTCGTGACCACCCCCAAAAAGTTGAAAAATCCACCCAAAACCTAAAAAAATTTTAATTTTTATATGAAAAACTTCTTTTGCCCATATCTCCTAAACTAAGTGTCCTAGAGCGAAAAGGACTTCAATTCGTTACCACCCCCAAAAAGTTGAAAAATCCACCCAAAACCTTAAAAAATTGAAATTTTTATATGAAAAACTTCTTTTGCCCATATCTCCTAAACTAAGCGTCCTAGAGCGAAAAGGACTTCAATTCGTGACCACCCCCAAAAAGTTGAAAAATCCACCCAAAACCTAAAAAAAAATTAAATTTTTATATGAAAAACTTCTTTTGCCCATATCTCCTAAACTAAGCGTCCTAGAGCGAAAAGGACGATAATTCGTGACCACCCCCAAAAAGTTGAAAAATCCACCCAAAACCTAAAAAAATTTAAATTTTTATATGAAAAACTTCTTTTGCCCATATCTCCTAAACTAAGCGTCCTAGAGCGAAAAGGACTTCAATTCGTAACCACCCCCAAAAAGTTGAAAAATCCACCCAAAACCTAAAAAAATTGAAATTTTTGTATGAAAAACTTCTTTTGTTCATATCTCCTAAACTAAGCGTCCTAGAGCGAAAAGGACGATAATTCGTGACCACCCCCAAAAAGTTGAAAAAGCCACCCAAAACCTAAAAAAATGAAATTTTTATATGAAAAACTTCTTTTGTCCATATCTCCTAAACTAAGCGTCCTAGAGCGAAAAGGACGATAATTCGTGACCACCCCCAAAAAGTTGAAAAATCCACCCAAAACTTTAAAAAATTGAAATTTTTATATGAAAAACTTCTTTTGCCCATATCTCCTAAACTAAGCGTCCTAGAGCGAAAAGGAGGATAATTCGTGACCACCCCCAAAAAGTTGAAAAATCCACCCAAAACCTTAAAAAATTGAAATTTTTATATGAAAAACTTCTTTTGCCCATATCTCCTAAACTAAGCGTCCTAGAGCGAAAAGGACGATAATTCGTGACCACCCCCAAAAAGTTGAAAAATCCACCCAAAACCTAAAAAAATTGAAATTTTTATATGAAAAACTTCTTTTGCCCATATCTCCTAAACTAAGCGTCCTAGAGCGAAAAGGACTTCAATTCGTGACCACCCCCAAAAAGTTGAAAAATCCACCCAAAACCTAAAAAAATTGAAATTTTTATATGAAAAACTTCTTTTGCCCATATCTCCTAAACTAAGCGTCCTAGAGCGAAAAGGACTTCAATACGTGACCACCCCCAAAAAGATGAAAAATCCACCCAAAACCTTAAAAAATTGAAATTTTTATATGAAAAACTTCTTTTGCTCATATCTCCTTAAATATGCGTCCTAGAGCTAAAAGGATTTCAATTCGTGACCACCCCCAAAAAGATGAAAAATCCACCCAAAACCTAAAAAAAATTGAAATTTTTATATGAAAAACTTCTTTTGCCCATATCTCCTAAACTAAGCGTCCTAGAGCGAAAAGGACGATAATTCGTGACCACCCCCAAAAAGTTGAAAAATCCACCCAAAACCTAAAAAAAATTGAAATTTTTATATGAAAAACTTCTTTTGCCCATATCTCCTAAACTAAGCGTCCTAGAGCGAAAAGGACTTCAATGCGTGACCATCCCCAAAAAGTTGAAAAATCCACCCAAAACCTTAAAAAATTGAAATTTTTATATGAAAAACTTCTTTTGCCCATATCTCCTAAACTAAGCGTCCTAGAGCGAAAAGGACTTCAATTCGTGACCACCCCCAAAAAGTTGAAAAATCCACCCAAAACCTTAAAAATTGAAATTTTTATATGAAAAACTTCTTTTGTCCATATCTCCTAAACTAAGCGTCCTAGAGCGAAAAGGACTTCAATTCGTGACCACCCCCAAAAAGTTGAAAAATCCACCCAAAACTTTAAAAAATTGAAATTTTTATATAAAAAAATTTTATTTTACCCATATCTCCTAAACTAAGCGTCCTAGAGCGAAAAGGACTTCAATTCGTGACCACCCCCAAAAAGTTGAAAAATCCACCCAAAACCTAGGTTAGGTTAGGTTAGGTTATCTCCTAAACTAAGCGTCCTAGAGCGAAAAGGACGATAATTCGTGACCACCCCCAAAAAGATGAAAAATCCACCCAAAACCTTAAAAAATTGAAATTTTTATATGAAAAACTTCTTTTGCTCATATCTCCTTAAATATGCGTCCTAGAGCGAAAAGGATTTCAATTCGTGACCACCCTCAAAAAGATGAAAAATCCACCCAAAACCTAAAAAAAATTGAAATTTTTATATGAAAAACTTCTTTTGCCTATATCTCCTAAACTAAGCGTCCTAGAGCGAAAAGGACGATAATTCGTGACCACCCCCAAAAAGTTGAAAAATCCACCCAAAACCTAAAAAAAATTGAAATTTTTATATGAAAAACTTCTTTTGCCCATATCTCCTAAACTAAGCGCCCTAGAGCGAAAAGGACTTCAATTCGTGACCATCCCCAAAAAGTTGAAAAATCCACCCAAAACCTTAAAAAATTGAAATTTTTATATGAAAAACTTCTTTTGTCCATATCTCCTAAACTAAGCGTCCTAGAGCGAAAAGAACTTCAATTCGTGACCACCCCCAAAAAGTTGAAAAATCCACCCAAAACTTTAAAAAATTGAATTTTTATATGAAAAACTTCTTTTGCCCATATCTCCTAAACTAAGCGTTCTAGAGCGAAAAGGACGATAATTCGTGACCACCCCCAAAAAGTTGAAAAATCCACCCAAAACCTTAAAAATTGAAATTTTTATATGAAAAACTTCTTTTGCCCATATCTCCTAAACTAAGCGTCCTAGAGCGAAAAGGACTTCAATTCGTGACCACCCCCAAAAAGTTGAAAAATCCACCCAAAACCTAAAAAAATTGAAATTTTTATATGAAAAACTTCTTTTGCCCATATCTTCTCAACTAAGCGTCCTAGAGCGAAAAGGACGATAATTCGTGACCACCTCCAAAAAGTTGAAAAATCCACCCAAAACCTTAAAAAATTGAAATTTTTATATGAAAAACTTCTTTTGCCCATATCTCCTAAACTAAGCGTCCTAGAGCGAAGAGGACTTCAATTCGTGACCACCCCCAAAAAGTTGAAAAATCCACCCAAAACCTACAAAATTGAAATTTTTATATGAAAAACTTCTTTTGCCCATATCTCCTAAACTAAGTGTCCTAGAGCGAAAAGGACTTCAATTCGTGACCACCCCCAAAAAGTTGAAAAATCCACCCAAAACCTAAAAAAATTGAAATTTTTATATGAAAAACTTCTTTTGCCCATATCTTCTAAACTAAGCGTCCTAGAGCGAAAAGGACGATAATTCGTGACCACCTCCAAAAAGTTGAAAAATCCACCCAAAACCAAAAAAAATTGAAATTTTTATATGAAAAACTTCTTTTGCCCATATCTCCTAAACTAAGCGTCCTAGAGCGAAAAGGACTTCAATTCGTGACCACCCCCAAAAAGTTGAAAAATCCACCCAAAACCTAAAAAAATTGAAATTTTTATATGAAAAACTTCTTTTGCCCATATCTCCTAAACTAAGCGTCCTAGAGCGAAAAGGACGATAATTCGTGACCACCCCCAAAAAGTTGAAAAATCTACCCAAAACCTTAAAAAATTTAAATTTTTGTATGAAAAACTTCTTTTGTTCATATCTCCTAAACTAAGCGTCCTAGAGCGAAAAGGACGATAATTCGTGACCACCCCCAAAAAATTGAAAAATCCACCCAAAACCTAAAAAAAATGAAATTCTTATATAAAAAACTTATTTTACCCATATCTCCTAAACTAAGCGTCCTAGAGCGAAAAGGACTTCAATTCGTGACCACCCCCAAAAAGTTGAAAAATCCACCCAAAACCTAAAAAAATTGAAATTTTTATATGAAAAACTTCTTTTGCCCATATCTCCTAAACTAAGCGTCCTAGAGCGAAAAGGACGATAATTCGTGACCACCCCCAAAAAGTTGAAAAATCCACCCAAAACCTTAAAAAATTGAAATTTTTATATGAAAAACTTCTTTTGCCCATATCTCCTAAACTAAGCGTCCTAGAGCGAAAAGGACTTCAATTCGTGACCACCCCCAAAAAGTTGAAAAATCCACCCAAAACCTAAAAAAATTGAAATTTTTATATGAAAAACTTCTTTTGCCCATATCTCCTAAACTAAGCATCCTAGAGCGAAAAGGACGATAATTCGTGACCACCCCCAAAAAGTTGAAAAATCTACCCAAAACCTTAAAAAATTTAAATTTTTGTATGAAAAACTTCTTTTGTTCATATCTCCTAAACTAAGCGTCCTAGAGCGAAAAGGACGATAATTCGTGACCACCCCCAAAAAGTTGAAAAATCCACCCAAAACCTAAAAAAAATGAAATTCTTATATAAAAAACTTATTTTACCCATATCTCCTAAACTAAGCGTCCTAGAGCGAAAAGGACTTCAATTCGTGACCACCCCCAAAAAGTTGAAAAATCCACCCAAAACCTAAAAAAATTGAAATTTTTATATGAAAATCTTCTTTTGTCCATATGTCCTAAACTAAGCATCCTAGAGCGAAAAGGACGATAATTCGTGACCACCCCCAAAAAGTTGAAAAATCCACCCAAAACCTTAAAAAATTGAAATTTTTGTATGAAAAACTTCTTTTGTTCATATCTCCTAAACTAAGAATCCTAGAGCGAAAAGGACGATAATTCGTGACCACCCCCAAAAAGTTGAAAAATCCACCCAAAACCTAAAAAAAAATGAAATTTTTATATGAAAAACTTCTTTTGCCCATATCTCCTAAACTAAGCGTCCTAGAGCGAAAAGGACTTCAGTTCGTGACCACCCCCAAAAAGTTGAAAAATCCACCCAAAACCTACAAAAATTGAAATTTTTATATGAAAAACTTCTTTTGCCCATATCTCCTAAACTAAACGTCCTAGAGCGAAAAGGACTTCAATTCGTGACCACCCCCAAAAAGTTGAAAAATCCACCCAAAACCTACAAAAATTGAAATTTTTATATGAAAAACTTCTTTTGCCCATATCTTCTAAACTAAGCGTCCTAGAGCGAAAAGGACGATAATTCCACCCAAAACCTAAAAAAATTGAAATTTTTATATGAAAAACTTCTTTTGCCCATATCTCCTAAACTAAGCGTCCTAGAGCGAAAAGGACTTCAATTCGTGACCACCCCCAAAAAGTTGAAAAATCCACCCAAAACCTTAAAAAATTTAAATTTTTATATGAAAAACTTCTTTTGCCCATATCTCCTAAACTAAGCGTCCTAGAGCGAAAAGGACTTCAATTCGTGACCACCCCCAAAAAGTTGAAAAATCCACCCAAAACCTAAAAAAATTGAAATTTTTATATGAAAAACTTCTTTTGCCCATATCTCCTAAACTAAGCGTCCTAGAGCGAAAAGGACTTCAATTCGTGACCACCCCCAAAAAGTTGAAAAATCCACCCAAAACCTAAAAAAATTGAAATTTTTATATGAAAAACTTCTTTTGCCCATATCTTCTCAACTAAGCGTCCTAGAGCGAAAAGGACGATAATTCGTGACCACCTCCAAAAAGTTGAAAAATCCACCCAAAACCTTAAAAAATTGAAATTTTTATATGAAAAACTTCTTTTGCCCATATCTCCTAAACTAAGCGTCCTAGAGCGAAAAGGACTTCAATTCGTGACCACCCCCAAAAAGTTGAAAAATCCACCCAAAACCTACAAAAATTGAAATTTTTATATGAAAAACTTCTTTTGCCCATATCTCCTAAACTAAGCGTCCTAGAGCGAAAAGGACTTCAATTCGTGACCACCCCCAAAAAGTTGAAAAATCCACCCAAAACCTAAAAAAATTGAAATTTTTATATGAAAAACTTCTTTTGCCCATATCTTCTAAACTAAGCGTCCTAGAGCGAAAAGGACGATAATTCGTGACCACCTCCAAAAAGTTGAAAAATCCACCCAAAACCTAAAAAAATTGAAATTTTTATATGAAAAACTTCTTTTGCCCATATCTCCTAAACTAAGCGTCCTAGAGCGAAAAGGACTTCAATTCGTGACCACCCCCAAAAAGTTGAAAAATCCACCCAAAACCTAAAAAAATTGAACTTTTTATATGAAAAACTTCTTTTGCCCATATCTTCTAAACTAAGCGTCCTAGAACGAAAAGGACGATAATTCGTGACCACCTCCAAAAAGTTGAAAAATCCACCCAAAACCTAAAAAAATTGAAATTTTTATATGAAAAACTTCTTTTGCCCATATCTCCTAAACTAAGCATCCTAGAGCGAAAAGGACGATAATTCGTGACCACCCCCAAAAAGTTGAAAAATCCACCCAAAACCTTAAAAAATTGAAATTTTTGTATGAAAAACTTCTTTTGTTCATATCTCCTAAACTAAGCGTCCTAGAGCGAAAGGACGATAATTCGTGACCACCCCCAAAAAGTTGAAAAATCCACCCAAAACCTAAAAAAAATGAAATTTTTATATGAAAAACTTCTTTTGCCCATATCTCCTAAGCTAAGCGTCCTAGAGCGAAAAGGACTTCAATTCGTGACCACCCCCAAAAAGTTGACAAATCCACCCAAAACCCAAAAAAATTGAAATTTTTATATGAAAAACTTCTTTTGCCCATATCTCCTAAACTAAGCGTCCTAGAGCGAAAAGGACGATAATTCGTGACCACCCCCAAAAAGTTGAAAAATCCACCCAAAACCTTAAAAAATTGAAATTTTTATATGAAAAACTTCTTTTGCCCATATCTCCTAAACTAAGCGTCCTAGAGCGAAAAGGACTTCAATTCCTTCAATTCGCTTAGTTTAGGAGATATGGGCAAAAGAAGGTTTTCATATAAAATTTCTATTTTTTAAGGTTTTGGGTGGATTTTTCAACTTTTTGGGGGTGGTCACGAATTATCGTCCTTTTCGCTCTAGGATTCTTAGTTTAGGAGATATGGGCAAAATAAGTTTTTCGTATAAAAATTTCAATTTTTTTAGGTTTTGGGTGGATTGAATTGAAGTCCTTTTCGCTCTAGGACGCTTAGTTTAGGAGATATGGGCAAAAGAAGTTTTTCATATAAAAATTTCAATTTTTTAAGGTTTTGGGTGGATTTTTCAACTTTTTGGGGGTGGTCACGAATTATCGTCCTTTTCGCTCTAGGATGCTTAGTTTAGGAGATATGGGCAAAAGAAGTTTTTCATATAAAAATTTAAATTTTTTTAGGTTTTGGGTGGATTTTTCAACTTTTTGGGGGTGGTCACGAATTGAAGTCCTTTTCGCTCTAGGACGCTTAGTTTAGGAGATATGGGCAAAACCACCCAAAACCTTAAAAAATTGAAATTTTTATATGAAAAACTTCTTTTGCCTATATCTCCTAAACTAAGCGTCCTAGAGCGAAAAGGACGATAATTCGTGACCACCCCCAAAAAGTTGAAAAATCCACCCAAAACCTAAAAAAAATTGAAATTTTTATATGAAAAACTTCTTTTGCCCATATCTCCTAAACTAAGCGCCCTAGAGCGAAAAGGACTTCAATTCGTGACCATCCCCAAAAAGTTGAAAAATCCACCCAAAACCCTAAAAAATTGAAATTTTTATATGAAAAACTTCTTTTGTCCATATCTCCTAAACTAAGCGTCCTAGAGCGAAAAGAACTTCAATTCGTGACCACCCCCAAAAAGTTGAAAAATCCACCCAAAACTTTAAAAAATTGAAATTTTTATATGAAAAACTTCTTTTGCCCATATCTCCTAAACTAAGCGTCCTAGAGCGAAAAGGACGATAATTCGTGACCACCCCCAAAAAGTTGAAAAATCCACCCAAAACCTTAAAAATTGAAATTTTTATATGAAAAACTTCTTTTGCCCATATCTCCTAAACTAAGCGTCCTAGAGCGAAAAGGACTTCAATTCGTGACCACCCCCAAAAAGTTGAAAAATCCACCCAAAACCTAAAAAAATTGAAATTTTTATATGAAAAACTTCTTTTGCCCATATCTCCTAAACTAAGCGTCCTAGAGCGAAAAGGACTTCAATTCGTGACCACCCCCAAAAAGTTGAAAAATCCACCCAAAACCTAAAAAAATTGAAATTTTTATATGAAAAACTTCTTTTGCCCATATCTCCTGAACTAAGCGTCCTAGAGCGAAAAGGACTTCAATTCGTGACCACCCCCAAAAAGTTGAAAAATCCACCCAAAACCTAAAAAAATTTAAATTTTTATATGAAAAACTTCTTTTGTCCATATCTCCTAAACTAAGCGTCCTAGAGCGAAAAGGACGATAATTCGTGACCACCCCCAAAAAGTTTAAAAATCCACCCAAAACCTTAAAAAATTGAAATTTTTATATGAAAAACTTCTTTTGCCCATATCTCCTAAACTAAGCGTCCTAGAGCGAAAAGGACTTCAATTCGTGACCACCCCCAAAAAGTTGAAAAATCCACCCAAAACCTAAAAAAATTGAAATTTTTATATGAAAAACTTCTTTTGCCCATATCTCCTAAACTAAGCGTCCTAGAGCGAAAAGGACGATAATTCGTGACCACCCCCAAAAAGTTGAAAAATCCACCCAAAACCTAAAAAAATTTAAATTTTTATATGAAAAACTTCTTTTGCCCATATCTCCTAAACTAAGCGTCCTAGAGCGAAAAGGACTTCAATTCGTTACCACCCCCAAAAAGTTGAAAAATCCACCCAAAACCTTAAAAAATTGAAATTTTTATATGAAAAACTTCTTTTGCCCATATCTCCTAAACTAAGCGTCCTAGAGCGAAAAGGACTTCAATTCGTGACCACCCCCAAAAAGTTGAAAAATCCACCCAAAACCTAAAAAAAATTTAAATTTTTATATGAAAAACTTCTTTTGCCCATATCTCCTAAACTAAGCGTCCTAGAGCGAAAAGGACGATAATTCGTGACCACCCCCAAAAAGTTGAAAAATCCACCCAAAACCTAAAAAAATTGAAATTTTTATATGAAAAACTTCTTATGCCCATATCTCCTAAACTAAGCGTCCTAGAGCGAAAAGGACTTCAATTCGTAACCACCCCCAAAAAGTTGAAAAATCCACCCAAAACCTAAAAAAATTGAAATTTTTGTATGAAAAACTTCTTTTGTTCATATCTCCTAAACTAAGCGTCCTAGAGCGAAAAGGACGATAATTCGTGACCACCCCCAAAAAGTTGAAAAATCCACCCAAAACCTAAAAAAATGAAATTTTTATATGAAAAACTTCTTTTGCCCATATCTCCTAAACTAAGCGTCCTAGAGCGAAAAGGACTTCAGTTCGTGACCACCCCCAAAAAGTTGAAAAATCCACCCAAAACTTTAAAAAATTGAAATTTTTATATGAAAAACTTCTTTTGCCCATATCTCCTAAACTAAGCGTCCTAGAGCGAAAAGGAGGATAATTCGTGACCACCCCCAAAAAGTTGAAAAATCCACCCAAAACCTTAAAAAATTGAAATTTTTATATGAAAAACTTCTTTTGCCCATATCTCCTAAACTAAGCGTCCTAGAGCGAAAAGGACGATAATTCGTGACCACCCCCAAAAAGTTGAAAAATCCACCCAAAACCTAAAAAAATTGAAATTTTTATATGAAAAACTTCTTTTGCCCATATCTCCTAAACTAAGCGTCCTAGAGCGAAAAGGACTTCAATTCGTGACCACCCCCAAAAAGTTGAAAAATCCACCCAAAACCTAAAAAAATTGAAATTTTTATATGAAAAACTTCTTTTGCCCATATCTCCTAAACTAAGCGTCCTAGAGCGAAAAGGACGATAATTCGTGACCACCCCCAAAAAGTTGAAAAATCCACCCAAAACCTAAAAAAATTGAAATTTTTATATGAAAAACTTCTTTTGCCCATATCTCCTAAACTAAGCATCCTAGAGCGAAAAGGACGATAATTCGTGACCACCCACAAAAAGTTGAAAAATCCACCCAAAACCTAAAAAAAATTAAATTCTTATATAAAAAACTTATTTTACCCATATCTCCTAAACTAAGCGTCCTAGAGCGAAAAGGACTTCAATTCGTGACCACCCCCAAAAAGTTGAAAAATCCACCCAAAACCTAAAAAAATTGAAATTTTTATATGAAAAACTTCTTTTGTCCATATCTCCTAAACTAAGCATCCTAGAGCGAAAAGGAGATAATTCGTGACCACCCCCAAAAAGTTGAAAAATCCACCCAAAACCTTAAAAAATTGAAATTTTTGTATGAAAAACTTCTTTTGTTCATATCTCCTAAACTAAGAATCCTAGAGCGAAAAGGAGGATAATTCGTGACCACCCCCAAAAAGTTGAAAAATCCACCCAAAACCTAAAAAAAATGAAATTTTTATATGAAAAACTTCTTTTGCCCATATCTCCTAAACTAAGCGTCCTAGAGCGAAAAGGACGATAATTCGTGACCACCCCCAAAAAGATGAAAAATCCACCCAAAACCTTAAAAAATTGAAATTTTTATATGAAAAACTTCTTTTGCTCATATCTCCTTAAATATGCGTCCTAGAGCTAAAAGGATTTCAATTCGTGACCACCCCCAAAAAGATGAAAAATCCACCCAAAACCTAAAAAAAATTGAAATTTTTATATGAAAAACTTCTTTTGCCCATATCTCCTTAACTAAGCGTCCTAGAGCGAAAAGGACGATAATTCGTGACCACCCCCAAAAAGTTGAAAAATCCACCCAAAACCTAAAAAAATTGAAATTTTTATATGAAAAACTTCTTTTGCCCATATCTCCTAAACTAAGCGTCCTAGAGCGAAAAGGACGATAATTCGTGACCACCCCCAAAAAGTTGAAAAATCCACCCAAAACCTTAAAAAATTGAAATTTTTATATGAAAAACTTCTTTTGCCCATATCTCCTAAACTAAGCGTTCTAGAGCGAGAAGGACTTCAATTCGTGACCACCCCCAAAATGTTGAAAAATCCACCCAAAACCTAAAAAAATTGAAATTTTTATATGAAAAACTTCTTTTGCCCATATCTCCTAAACTAAGCGTCCTAGAGCGAAAAGGACTTCAATTCGTGACCACCCCCAAAAAGTTGAAAAATCCACCCAAAACCTAAAAAAATTGAAATTTTTGTATGAAAAACTTCTTTTGTTCATATCTCCTAAACTAAGCGTCCTAGAGCGAAAAGGACGATAATTCGTGACCACCCCCAAAAAGTTGAAAAATCCACCCAAAACCTAAAAAAATTGAAATTTTTATATGAAAAACTTCTTTTGCCCATATCTCCTAAACTAAGCGTCCTAGAGCGAAAAGGACTTCAATTCGTGACCACCCCCAAAAAGTGGAAAAATCCACCCAAAACTTTAAAAAATTGAAATTTTTATATGAAAAACTTCTTTTGCCCATATCTCCTAAACTAAGCGTCCTAGAGCGAAAAGGACTTCAATTCGTGACCACCCCCAAAAAGTTGAAAATCCACCCAAAACCTAAAAAAATTGAAATTTTTATATGAAAAACTTCTTTTGCCCATATCTCCTAAACTAAGCGTCCTAGAGCGAAAAGGACTTCAATTCGTGACCACCCCCAAAAAGTTGAAAAATCCACCCAAAACCTAAAAAAATTGACATTTTTATATGAAAAACTTATTTTGCCCATATCTCCTAACCTAAGCATCCTAGAGCGAAAAGGACGATAATTCGTGACCACCCCCAAAAAGTTGAAAAATCCACCCAAAACCTTAAAAAATTGAAATTTTTGTATGAAAAACTTCTTTTGTTCATATCTCCTAAACTAAGCGTCCTAGAGCGAAAAGGACGATAATTCGTGACCACCCCCAAAAAGTTGAAAAATCCACCCAAAACCTTAAAAATTAAAATTTTTATATGAAAAACTTCTTTTGCCCATATCTCCTAAACTAAGCGTCCTAGAGCGAAAAGGACTTCAATTCGTGACCACCCCCAAAAAGTTTAAAAATCCACCCAAAACCTAAAAAATTGAAATTTTTATATGAAAAACTTCTTTTGCCCATATCTCCTAAACTAAGCGTCCTAGAGCGAAAAGGACGATAATTCGTGACCACCCCCAAAAAGTTTAAAAATCCACCCAAAACCTTAAAAAAATGAAATTTTTATATGAAAAACTTCTTTTGCCCATATCTCCTAAACTAAGCGTCCTAGAGCGAAAGGGACTTCAATTCGTGACCACCCCCAAAAAGTTGAAAAATCCGCCCAAAACCTAAAAAATTGAAATTTTTATATGAAAAACTTCTTTTGCCCATATCTCCTAAACTAAGCGTCCTAGAGCGAAAAGGACTTCAATTCGTGACCACCCCCAAAAAGTTGAAAAATCCACCCAAAACCTAAAAAAATTGAAATTTTTATATGAAAAACTTCTTTTGTCCATATCTCCTAAACTAAGCGTCCTAGAGCGAAAAGGACGATAATTCGTGACCACCCCCAAAAAGTTGAAAAATCCACCCAAAACCTAAAAAAATTGAAATTTTTATATGAAAAACTTCTTTTGCCCATATCTCCTGAACTAAGCGTCCTAGAGCGAAAAGGACTTCAATTCGTGACCACCCCCAAAAAGTTGAAAAATCCACCCAAAACCTAAAAAAATTGAAATTTTTATATGAAAAACTTCTTTTGCCAATATCTCCTAAACTAAGCGTCCTAGAGCGAAAAGGACGATAATTCGTGACCACCCCCAAAAAGTTTAAAAATCCACCCAAAACCTTAAAAAATTGAAATTTTTATATGAAAAACTTCTTTTGCCCATATCTCCTAAACTAAGCGTCCTAGAGCGAAAAGGACTTCAATTCGTGACCACCCCCAAAAAGTTGAAAAATCCACCCAAAACCTAAAAAAATTGAAATTTTTATATGAAAAACTTCTTTTGCCCATATCTCCTAAACTAAGCGTCCTAGAGCGAAAAGGACGATAATTCGTGACCACCCCCAAAAAGTTGAAAAATCCACCCAAAACCTAAAAAAATTTTAATTTTTATATGAAAAACTTCTTTTGCCCATATCTCCTAAACTAAGCGTCCTAGAGCGAAAAGGACTTCAATTCGTTACCACCCCCAAAAAGTTGAAAAATCCACCCAAAACCTTAAAAAATTGAAATTTTTATATGAAAAACTTCTTTTGCCCATATCTCCTAAACTAAGCGTCCTAGAGCGAAAAGGACTTCAATTCGTGACCACCCCCAAAAAGTTGAAAAATCCACCCAAAACCTAAAAAAAATTTAAATTTTTATATGAAAAACTTCTTTTGCCCATATCTCCTAAACTAAGCGTCCTAGAGCGAAAAGGACGATAATTCGTGACCACCCCCAAAAAGTTGAAAAATCCACCCAAAACCTAAAAAAATTTAAATTTTTATATGAAAAACTTCTTTTGCCCATATCTCCTAAACTAAGCGTCCTAGAGCGAAAAGGACTTCAATTCGTAACCACCCCCAAAAAGTTGAAAAATCCACCCAAAACCTAAAAAAATTGAAATTTTTGTATGAAAAACTTCTTTTGTTCATATCTCCTAAACTAAGCGTCCTAGAGCGAAAAGGACGATAATTCGTGACCACCCCCAAAAAGTTGAAAAAGCCACCCAAAACCTAAAAAAATGAAATTTTTATATGAAAAACTTCTTTTGCCCATATCTCCTAAACTAAGCGTCCTAGAGCGAAAAGGACTTCAATTCGTGACCACCCCCAAAAAGTTGAAAAATCCACCCAAAACCTAAAAAAATTTTAATTTTTATATGAAAAACTTCTTTTGCCCATATCTCCTAAACTAAGCGTCCTAGAGCGAAAAGGACTTCAATTCGTTACCACCCCCAAAAAGTTGAAAAATCCACCCAAAACCTTAAAAAATTGAAATTTTTATATGAAAAACTTCTTTTGCCCATATCTCCTAAACTAAGCGTCCTAGAGCGAAAAGGAGGATAATTCGTGACCACCCCCAAAAAGTTGAAAAATCCACCCAAAACTTTAAAAAATTGAAATTTTTATATGAAAAACTTCTTTTGCCCATATCTCCTAAACTAAGCGTCCTAGAGCGAAAAGGACGATAATTCGTGACCACCCCCAAAAAGTTGAAAAATCCACCCAAAACCTAAAAAAATGGAAGTTTTTATACGAAAAACTTCTTTTGCCCATATCTCCTAAACTAAGCGTCCTAGAGCGAAAAGGAGGATAATTCGTGACCACCCCCAAAAAGTTGAAAAATCCACCCAAAACCTAAAAAAATTGAAATTTTTATATGAAAAACTTCTTTTGCCCATATCTCCTAAACTAAGCGTCCTAGAGCGAAAAGGACTTCAATTCGTGACCACCCCCAAAAAGTTGAAAAATCCACCCAAAACCTAAAAAAATTGAAATTTTTATATGAAAAACTTCTTTTGTCCATATCTCCTAAACTAAGCATCCTAGAGCGAAAAGGAGATAATTCGTGACCACCCCCAAAAAGTTGAAAAATCCACCCAAAACCTTAAAAAATTGAAATTTTTGTATGAAAAACTTCTTTTGTTCATATCTCCTAAACTAAGAATCCTAGAGCGAAAAGGACGATAATTCGTGACCACCCCCAAAAAGTTGAAAAATCCACCCAAAACCTAAAAAAAATTAAATTTTTATATGAAAAACTTCTTTTGCCCATATCTCCTAAACTAAGCGTCCTAGAGCGAAAAGGACGATAATTCGTGACCACCCCCAAAAAGATGAAAAATCCACCCAAAACCTTAAAAAATTGAAATTTTTATATGAAAAACTTCTTTTGCTCATATCTCCTTAAATATGCGTCCTAGAGCTAAAAGGATTTCAATTCGTGACCACCCCCAAAAAGATGAAAAATCCACCCAAAACCTAAAAAAATTGAAATTTTTATATGAAAAACTTCTTTTGCCCATATCTCCTAAACTAAGCGTCCTAGAGCGAAAAGGACGATAATTCGTGACCACCCCCAAAATGTTGAAAAATCCACCCAAAACCTAAAAAAAATTGAAATTTTTATATGAAAAACTTCTTTTGCCCATATCTCCTAAACTAAGCGTCCTAGAGCGAAAAGGACTTCAATGCGTGACCATCCCCAAAAAGTTGAAAAATCCACCCAAATCCTTAAAAAATTGAAATTTTTATATGAAAAACTTCTTTTGCCCATATCTCCTAAACTAAGCGTCCTAGAGCGAAAAGGACTTCAATTCGTGACCACCCCCAAAAAGTTGAAAAATCCACCCAAAACCTTAAAAATTGAAATTTTTATATGAAAAACTTCTTTTGTCCATATCTCCTAAACTAAGCGTCCTAGAGCGAAAAGGACTTCAATTCGTGACCACCCCCAAAAAGTTGAAAAATCCACCCAAAACTTTAAAAAATTGAAATTTTTATATAAAAAAATTTTATTTTACCCATATCTCCTAAACTAAGCGTCCTAGAGCGAAAAGGACTTCAATTCGTGACCACCCCCAAAAAGTTGAAAAATCCACCCAAAACCTAGGTTAGGTTAGGTTAGGTTATCTCCTAAACTAAGCGTCCTAGAGCGAAAAGGACGATAATTCGTGACCACCTCCAAAAAGATGAAAAATCCACCCAAAACCTTAAAAAATTGAAATTTTTATATGAAAAACTTCTTTTGCTCATATCTCCTTAAATATGCGTCCTAGAGCGAAAAGGATTTCAATTCGTGACCACCCTCAAAAAGATGAAAAATCCACCCAAAACCTAAAAAAAATTGAAATTTTTATATGAAAAACTTCTTTTGCCTATATCTCCTAAACTAAGCGTCCTAGAGCGAAAAGGACGATAATTCGTGACCACCCCCAAAAAGTTGAAAAATCCACCCAAAACCTAAAAAAAATTGAAATTTTTATATGAAAAACTTCTTTTGCCCATATCTCCTAAACTAAGCGCCCTAGAGCGAAAAGGACTTCAATTCGTGACCATCCCCAAAAAGTTGAAAAATCCACCCAAAACCTTAAAAAATTGAAATTTTTATATGAAAAACTTCTTTTGTCCATATCTCCTAAACTAAGCGTCCTAGAGCGAAAAGAACTTCAATTCGTGACCACCCCCAAAAAGTTGAAAAATCCACCCAAAACTTTAAAAAATTGAAATTTTTATATGAAAAACTTCTTTTGCCCATATCTCCTAAACTAAGCGTCCTAGAGCGAAAAGGACGATAATTCGTGACCACCCCCAAAAAGTTGAAAAATCCACCCAAAACCTTAAAAATTGAAATTTTTATATGAAAAACTTCTTTTGCCCATATCTCCTAAACTAAGCGTCCTAGAGCGAAAAGGACTTCAATTCGTGACCACCCCCAAAAAGTTGAAAAATCCACCCAAAACCTAAAAAAATTGAAATTTTTATATGAAAAACTTCTTTTGCCCATATCTCCTAAACTAAGCGTCCTAGAGCGAAAAGGACTTCAATTCGTGACCACCCCCAAAAAGTTGAAAAATCCACCCAAAACCTAAAAAAATTGAAATTTTTATATGAAAAACTTCTTTTGCCCATATCTTCTCAACTAAGCGTCCTAGAGCGAAAAGGACGATAATTCGTGACCACCTCCAAAAAGTTGAAAAATCCACCCAAAACCTTAAAAAATTGAAATTTTTATATGAAAAACTTCTTTTGCCCATATCTCCTAAACTAAGCGTCCTAGAGCGAAAAGGACTTCAATTCGTGACCACCCCCAAAAAGTTGAAAAATCCACCCAAAACCTACAAAATTGAAATTTTTATATGAAAAACTTCTTTTGCCCATATCTCCTAAACTAAGTGTCCTAGAGCGAAAAGGACTTCAATTCGTGACCACCCCCAAAAAGTTGAAAAATCCACCCAAAACCTAAAAAAATTGAAATTTTTATATGAAAAACTTCTTTTGCCCATATCTTCTAAACTAAGCGTCCTAGAGCGAAAAGGACGATAATTCGTGACCACCTCCAAAAAGTTGAAAAATCCACCCAAAACCAAAAAAAATTGAAATTTTTATATGAAAAACTTCTTTTGCCCATATCTCCTAAACTAAGCGTCCTAGAGCGAAAAGGACTTCAATTCGTGACCACCCCCAAAAAGTTGAAAAATCCACCCAAAACCTAAAAAAATTGAAATTTTTATATGAAAAACTTCTTTTGCCCATATCTCCTAAACTAAGCGTCCTAGAGCGAAAAGGACGATAATTCGTGACCACCCCCAAAAAGTTGAAAAATCTACCCAAAACCTTAAAAAATTTAAATTTTTGTATGAAAAACTTCTTTTGTTCATATCTCCTAAACTAAGCGTCCTAGAGCGAAAAGGACGATAATTCGTGACCACCCCCAAAAAGTTGAAAAATCCACCCAAAACCTAAAAAAAATGAAATTCTTATATAAAAAACTTATTTTACCCATATCTCCTAAACTAAGCGTCCTAGAGCGAAAAGGACTTCAATTCGTGACCACCCCCAAAAAGTTGAAAAATCCACCCAAAACCTAAAAAAATTGAAATTTTTATATGAAAAACTTCTTTTGCCCATATCTCCTAAACTAAGCGTCCTAGAGCGAAAAGGACGATAATTCGTGACCACCCCCAAAAAGTTGAAAAATCCACCCAAAACCTTAAAAAATTGAAATTTTTATATGAAAAACTTCTTTTGCCCATATCTCCTAAACTAAGCGTCCTAGAGCGAAAAGGACTTCAATTCGTGACCACCCCCAAAAAGTTGAAAAATCCACCCAAAACCTAAAAAAATTGAAATTTTTATATGAAAAACTTCTTTTGCCCATATCTCCTAAACTAAGCATCCTAGAGCGAAAAGGACGATAATTCGTGACCACCCCCAAAAAGTTGAAAAATCAACCCAAAACCTTAAAAAATTTAAATTTTTGTATGAAAAACTTCTTTTGTTCATATCTCCTAAACTAAGCGTCCTAGAGCGAAAAGGACGATAATTCGTGACCACCCCCAAAAAGTTGAAAAATCCACCCAAAACCTAAAAAAAATGAAATTCTTATATAAAAAACTTATTTTACCCATATCTCCTAAACTAAGCGTCCTAGAGCGAAAAGGACTTCAATTCGTGACCACCCCCAAAAAGTAGAAAAATCCACCCAAAACCTAAAAAAATTGAAATTTTTATATGAAAATCTTCTTTTGTCCATATGTCCTAAACTAAGCATCCTAGAGCGAAAAGGACGATAATTCGTGACCACCCCCAAAAAGTTGAAAAATCCACCCAAAACCTTAAAAAATTGAAATTTTTGTATGAAAAACTTCTTTTGTTCATATCTCCTAAACTAAGAATCCTAGAGCGAAAAGGACGATAATTCGTGACCACCCCCAAAAAGTTGAAAAATCCACCCAAACCTAAAAAAAATGAAATTTTTATATGAAAAACTTCTTTTGCCCATATCTCCTAAACTAAGCGTCCTAGAGCGAAAAGGACTTCAATTCGTGACCACCCCCAAAAAGTTGAAAAATCCACCCAAAACCTACAAAAATTGAAATTTTTATATGAAAAACTTCTTTTGCCCATATCTCCTAAACTAAGCGTCCTAGAGCGAAAAGGACTTCAATTCGTGACCACCCCCAAAAAGTTGAAAAATCCACCCAAAACCTACAAAAATTGAAATTTTTATATGAAAAACTTCTTTTGCCCATATCTTCTAAACTAAGCGTCCTAGAGCGAAAAGGACGATAATTCGTGACCACCTCCAAAAAGTTGAAAAATCCACCCAAAACCTAAAAAAATTGAAATTTTTATATGAAAAACTTCTTTTGCCCATATCTCCTAAACTAAGCGTCCTAGAGCGAAAAGGACTTCAATTCGTGACCACCCCCAAAAAGTTGAAAAATCCACCCAAAACCTAAAAAAATTGAAATTTTTATATGAAAAACTTCTTTTGCCCATATCTTCTAAACTAAGCGTCCTAGAACGAAAAGGACGATAATTCGTGACCACCTCCAAAAAGTTGAAAAATCCACCCAAAACCTAAAAAAATTGAAATTTTTATATGAAAAACTTCTTTTGCCCATATCTCCTAAACTAAGCATCCTAGAGCGAAAAGGACGATAATTCGTGACCACCCCCAAATAGTTGAAAAATCCACCCAAAACCTTAAAAAATTTAAATTTTTATATGAAAAACTTCTTTTGCCCATATCTCCTAAACTAAGCGTCCTAGAGCGAAAAGGACTTCAATTCGTGACCACCCCCAAAAAGTTGAAAAATCCACCCAAAACCTAAAAAAATTGAAATTTTTATATGAAAAGCTTCTTTTGCCCATATCTCCTAAACTAAGCGTCCTAGAGCGAAAAGGACTTCAATTCGTGACCACCCCCAAAAAGTTGAAAAATCCACCCAAAACCTAAAAAAATTGAAATTTTTATATGAAAAACTTCTTTTGCCCATATCTTCTCAACTAAGCGTCCTAGAGCGAAAAGGACGATAATTCGTGACCACCTCCAAAAAGTTGAAAAATCCACCCAAAACCTTAAAAAATTGAAATTTTTATATGAAAAACTTCTTTTGCCCATATCTCCTAAACTAAGCGTCCTAGAGCGAAAAGGACTTCAATTCGTGACCACCCCCAAAAAGTTGAAAAATCCACCCAAAACCTTAAAAATTGAAATTTTTATATGAAAAACTTCTTTTGTCCATATCTCCTAAACTAAGCGTCCTAGAGCGAAAAGGACTTCAATTCGTGACCACCCCCAAAAAGTTGAAAAATCCACCCAAAACTTTAAAAAATTGAAATTTTTATATAAAAAAATTTTATTTTACCCATATCTCCTAAACTAAGCGTCCTAGAGCGAAAAGGACTTCAATTCGTGACCACCCCCAAAAAGTTGAAAAATCCACCCAAAACCTAGGTTAGGTTAGGTTAGGTTATCTCCTAAACTAAGCGTCCTAGAGCGAAAAGGACGATAATTCGTGACCACCCCCAAAAAGATGAAAAATCCACCCAAAACCTTAAAAAATTGAAATTTTTATATGAAAAACTTCTTTTGCTCATATCTCCTTAAATATGCGTCCTAGAGCGAAAAGGATTTCAATTCGTGACCACCCTCAAAAAGATGAAAAATCCACCCAAAACCTAAAAAAAATTGAAATTTTTATATGAAAAACTTCTTTTGCCTATATCTCCTAAACTAAGCGCCCTAGAGCGAAAAGGACTTCAATTCGTGACCATCCCCAAAAAGTTGAAAAATCCACCCAAAACCTTAAAAAATTGAAATTTTTATATGAAAAACTTCTTTTGTCCATATCTCCTAAACTAAGCGTCCTAGAGCGAAAAGAATTTCAATTCGTGACCACCCCCAAAAAGTTGAAAAATCCACCCAAAACTTTAAAAAATTGAAATTTTTATATGAAAAACTTCTTTTGCCCATATCTCCTAAACTAAGCGTCCTAGAGCGAAAAGGACGATAATTCGTGACCACCCCCAAAAAGTTGAAAAATCCACCCAAAACCTTAAAAATTGAAATTTTTATATGAAAAACTTCTTTTGCCCATATCTCCTAAACTAAGCGTCCTAGAGCGAAAAGGACTTCAATTCGTGACCACCCCCAAAAAGTTGAAAAATCCACCCAAAACCTAAAAAAATTGAAATTTTTATATGAAAAACTTCTTTTGCCCATATCTTCTCAACTAAGCGTCCTAGAGCGAAAAGGACGATAATTCGTGACCACCTCCAAAAAGTTGAAAAATCCACCCAAAACCTTAAAAAATTGAAATTTTTATATGAAAAACTTCTTTTGCCCATATCTCCTAAACTAAGCGTCCTAGAGCGAAAAGGACTTCAATTCGTGACCACCCCCAAAAAGTTGAAAAATCCACCCAAAACCTACAAAATTGAAATTTTTATATGAAAAACTTCTTTTGCCCATATCTCCTAAACTAAGTGTCCTAGAGCGAAAAGGACTTCAATTCGTGACCACCCCCAAAAAGTTGAAAAATCCACCCAAAACCTAAAAAAATTGAAATTTTTATATGAAAAACTTCTTTTGCCCATATCTTCTAAACTAAGCGTCCTAGAGCGAAAAGGACGATAATTCGTGACCACCTCCAAAAAGTTGAAAAATCCACCCAAAACCAAAAAAAATTGAAATTTTTATATGAAAAACTTCCCAAAACCTTAAAAAATTTAAATTTTTGTATGAAAAACTTCTTTTGTTCATATCTCCTAAACTAAGCGTCCTAGAGCGAAAAGGACGATAATTCGTGACCACCCCCAAAAAGTTGAAAAATCCACCCAAAACCTAAAAAAAATGAAATTCTTATATAAAAAACTTATTTTACCCATATCTCCTAAACTAAGCGTCCTAGAGCGAAAAGGACTTCAATTCGTGACCACCCCCAAAAAGTTGAAAAATCCACCCAAAACCTAAAAAAATTGAAATTTTTATATGAAAAACTTCTTTTGCCCATATCTCCTAAACTAAGCGTCCTAGAGCGAAAAGGACGATAATTCGTGACCACCCCCAAAAAGGTGAAAAATCCACCCAAAACCTTAAAAAATTGAAATTTTTATATGAAAAACTTCTTTTGCCCATATCTCCTAAACTAAGCGTCCTAGAGCGAAAAGGACTTCAATTCGTGACCACCCTCAAAAAGTTTAAAATTCCACCCAAAACCTAAAAAAATTGAAATTTTTAAATGAAAAACTTCTTTTGCCCATATCTCCTAAACTAAGCATCCTAGAGCGAAAAGGACGATAATTCGTGACCACCCCCAAAAAGTTGAAAAATCTACCCAAAACCTTAAAAAATTGAAATTTTTGTATGAAAAACTTCTTTTGTTCATATCTCCTAAACTAAGCGTCCTAGAGCGAAAAGGACGATAATTCGTGACCACCCCCAAAAAGTTGAAAAATCCACCAAAAACCTAAAAAAATGAAATTCTTATATAAAAAACTTATTTTACCCATATCTCCTAAACTAAGCGTCCTAGAGCGAAAAGGACTTCAATTCGTGACCACCCCCAAAAAGTAGAAAAATCCACCCAAAACCTAAAAAAATTGAAATTTTTATATGAAAATCTTCTTTTGTCCATATGTCCTAAACTAAGCATCCTAGAGCGAAAAGGACGATAATTCGTGACCACCCCCAAAAAGTTGAAAAATCCACCCAAAACCTTAAAAAATTGAAATTTTTGTATGAAAAACTTCTTTTGTTCATATCTCCTAAACTAAGAATCCTAGAGCGAAAAGGACGATAATTCGTGACCACCCCCAAAAAGTTGAAAAATCCACCCAAAACCTAAAAAAAATGAAATTTTTATATGAAAAACTTCTTTTGCCCATATCTCCTAAACTAAGCGTCCTAGAGCGAAAAGGACTTCAATTCGTGACCACCCCCAAAAAGTTGAAAAATCCACCCAAAACCTACAAAAATTGAAATTTTTATATGAAAAACTTCTTTTGCCCATATCTCCTAAACTAAGCGTCCTAGAGCGAAAAGGACTTCAATTCGTGACCACCCCCAAAAAGTTGAAAAATCCACCCAAAACCTACAAAAATTGAAATTTTTATATGAAAAACTTCTTTTGCCCATATCTTCTAAACTAAGCGTCCTAGAGCGAAAAGGACGATAATTCGTGACCACCTCCAAAAAGTTGAAAAATCCACCCAAAACCTAAAAAAATTGAAATTTTTATATGAAAAACTTCTTTTGCCCATATCTCCTAAACTAAGCGTCCTAGAGCGAAAAGGACTTCAATTCGTGACCACCCCCAAAAAGTTGAAAAATCCACCCAAAACCTAAAAAAATTGAAATTTTTATATGAAAAACTTCTTTTGCCCATATCTTCTAAACTAAGCGTCCTAGAACGAAAAGGACGATAATTCGTGACCACCTCCAAAAAGTTGAAAAATCCACCCAAAACCTAAAAAAATTGAAATTTTTATATGAAAAACTTCTTTTGCCCATATCTCCTAAACTAAGCATCCTAGAGCGAAAAGGACGATAATTCGTGACCACCCCCAAATAGTTGAAAAATCCACCCAAAACCTTAAAAAATTTAAATTTTTATATGAAAAACTTCTTTTGCCCATATCTCCTAAACTAAGCGTCCTAGAGCGAAAAGGACTTCAATTCGTGACCACCCCCAAAAAGTTGAAAAATCCACCCAAAACCTAAAAAAATTGAAATTTTTATATGAAAAACTTCTTTTGCCCATATCTCCTAAACTAAGCGTCCTAGAGCGAAAAGGACTTCAATTCGTGACCACCCCCAAAAAGTTGAAAAATCCACCCAAAACCTAAAAAAATTGAAATTTTTATATGAAAAACTTCTTTTGCCCATATCTTCTCAACTAAGCGTCCTAGAGCGAAAAGGACGATAATTCGTGACCACCTCCAAAAAGTTGAAAAATCCACCCAAAACCTTAAAAAATTGAAATTTTTATATGAAAAACTTCTTTTGCCCATATCTCCTAAACTAAGCGTCCTAGAGCGAAAAGGACTTCAATTCGTGACCACCCCCAAAAAGTTGAAAAATCCACCCAAAACCTACAAAAATTGAAATTTTTATATGAAAAACTTCTTTTGCCCATATCTCCTAAACTAAGCGTCCTAGAGCGAAAAGGACTTCAATTCGTGACCACCCCCAAAAAGTTGAAAAATCCACCCAAAACCTAAAAAAATTGAAATTTTTATATGAAAAACTTCTTTTGCCCATATCTTCTAAACTAAGCGTCCTAGAGCGAAAAGGACGATAATTCGTGACCACCTCCAAAAAGTTGAAAAATCCACCCAAAACCTAAAAAAATTGAAATTTTTATATGAAAAACTTCTTTTGCCCATATCTCCTAAACTAAGCGTCCTAGAGCGAAAAGGACTTCAATTCGTGACCACCCCCAAAAAGTTGAAAAATCCACCCAAAACATAAAAAAATTGAACTTCTTATATGAAAAACTTCTTTTGCCCATATCTTCTAAACTAAGCGTCCTAGAACGAAAAGGACGATAATTCGTGACCACCTCCAAAAAGTTGAAAAATCCACCCAAAACCTAAAAAAATTGAAATTTTTATATGAAAAACTTCTTTTGCCCATATCTCCTAAACTAAGCATCCTAGAGCGAAAAGGACGATAATTCGTGACCACCCCCAAAAAGTTGAAAAATCCACCCAAAACCTTAAAAAATTTAAATTTTTGTATGAAAAACTTCTTTTGTTCATATCTCCTAAACTAAGCGTCCTAGAGCGAAAGGACGATAATTCGTGACCACCCCCAAAAAGTTGAAAAATCCACCCAAAACCTAAAAAAAATGAAATTTTTATATGAAAAACTTCTTTTGCCCATATCTCCTAAACTAAGCGTCCTAGAGCGAAAAGGACTTCAATTCGTGACCACCCCCAAAAAGTTGAAAAATCCACCCAAAACCCAAAAAAATTGAAATTTTTATATGAAAAACTTCTTTTGCCCATATCTCCTAAACTAAGCGTCCTAGAGCGAAAAGGACGATAATTCGTGACCACCCCCAAAAAGTTGAAAAATCCACCCAAAACCTTAAAAAATTGAAATTTTTATATGAAAAACTTCTTTTGCCCATATCTCCTAAACTAAGCGTCCTAGAGCGAAAAGGACTTCAATTCCTTCAATTCGCTTAGTTTAGGAGATATGGGCAAAAGAAGGTTTTCATATAAAATTTCTATTTTTTAAGGTTTTGGGTGGATTTTTCAACTTTTTGGGGGTGGTCACGAATTATCGTCCTTTTCGCTCTAGGACGCTTAGTTTAGGAGATATGGGCAAAAGAAGTTTTTCATATAAAAATTTAGATTTTTTTATTTTTTGGGTGGATTTTTCAACTTTTTGGGGGTGTCACGAATTATCGTCCTTTTCGCTCTAGGATGCTTAGTTTAGGAGATATGCCCATATCTCCTAAACTAAGCATCCTAGAGCGAAAAGGACGATAATTCGTGACACCCCCAAAAAGTTGAAAAATCCACCCAAAAAATAAAAAAATCTAAATTTTTATATGAAAAACTTCTTTTGCCCATATCTCCTAAACTAAGCGTCCTAGAGCGAAAAGGACGATAATTCGTGACCACCCCCAAAAAGATGAAAAATCCACCCAAAACCTTAAAAAAATGAAATTTTTATATGAAAAACTTCTTTTGCTCATATCTCCTTAAATATGCGTCCTAGAGCGAAAAGGATTTCAATTCGTGACCACCCCCAAAAAGTTGAAAAATCCACCCAAAACCTAAAAAAAATTGAAATTTTTATATGAAAAACTTCTTTTGCCCATATCTCCTAAAATAAGCGTCCTAGAGCGAAAAGGACGATAATTCGTGACCACCCCCAAAAAGTTGAAAAATCCACCCAAAACCTAAAAAAATTTAAATTTTTATATGAAAAACTTCTTTTGCCCATATCTCCTAAACTAAGCGTCCTAGAGCGAAAAGGACGATAATTCGTGACCACCCCCAAAAAGTTGAAAAATCCACCCAAAACCTTAAAAAATTTAAATTTTTATATGAAAAACTTCTTTTGCCCATATCTCCTAAACTAAGCGTCCTAGAGCGAAAAGGACTTCAATTCGTGACCACCCCCAAAAAGTTGAAAAATCCACCCAAAACTTAAAAAAATTGAAATTTTTATATGAAAAACTTCTTTTGTCCATATCTCCTAAACTAAGCATCCTAGAGCGAAAAGGACGATAATTCGTGACCACCCCCAAAAAGTTGAAAAATCCACCCAAAACTTTAAAAAATTGAAATTTTTATATGAAAAACTTCTTTTGCCCATATCTCCTAAACTAAGCGTCCTAGAGCGAAAAGGACGATAATTCGTGACCATGTGATCCAAAAAGTTGAAAAATCCATCCAAAACCCAAAAAAATTTGAAATTTTTATATGAAAAACTTCTTTTGCCCATATCTCCTAAACTAAGCGTCCTAGAGCGAAAAGGACGATAATTCGTGACCACGTGATCCAAAAAGTTGAAAAATCCAACCAAAACCCAAAAAAATTTGAAATTTTTATATGAAAAACTTCTTTTGCCAATATCTCCTAAACTAAGCGTCCTAGAGCGAAAAGGACGATAATTCGTGACCACCCCCAAAAAGTTGAAAAATCCACACAAAACCTAAAAAAATTGAAATTTTTATATGAAAAACTTCTTTTGCCCATATCTCCTAAACTAAGCGTCCTAGAGCGAAAAGGACGATAATTCGTGACCACCCCCAAAAAGTTGAAAAATCCACCCAAAACCTTAAAAAATTGAAATTTTTATATGAAAAACTTCTTTTGCCCATATCTCCTAAACTAAGCGTCCTAGAGCGAAAAGGACGATAATTCGTGACCACCCCCAAAAAGTTGAAAAATCCACCCAAAACCTAAAAAAAATGAAATTTTTATATGAAAAACTTCTTTTGCCCATATCTCCTAAACTAAGCGTCCTAGAGCGAAAAGGACTTTAATTCGTGACCACCCCCAAAAAGTTGAAAAATCCACCCAAAACTTTAAAAAATTGAAATTTTTATATGAAAAACTTCTTTTGCCCATATCTCCTAAACTAAGCGTCCTAGAGCGAAAAGGACGATAATTCGTGACCACCCCCAAAAAGTTGAAAAATCCACCCAAAACCTTAAAAAATTGAAATTTTTATATGAAAAACTTCTTTTGCCCATATCTCCTAAACTAAGCGTCCTAGAGCGAAAAGGACTTCAATTCGTGACCACCCCCAAAAAGTTGAAAAATCCACCCAAAACCTAAAAAATTGAAATTTTTATATGAAAAACTTCTTTTTCCCATATCTCCTAAACTAAGCATCCTAGAGCGAAAAGGACGATAATTCGTGACCACCCCCAAAAAGTTGAAAAATCCACCCAAAATCTTAAAAAATTGAAATTTTTGTATGAAAAACTTCTTTTGTTCATATCTCCTAAACTAAGAATCCTAGAGCGAAAAGGACGATAATTCGTGACCACCCCCAAAAAGTTGAAAAATCCACCAAAAACCTAAAAAAAATGAAATTTTTATATGAAAAACTTCTTTTGCCCATATCTCCTAAACTAAGCGTCCTAGAGCGAAAAGGACGATAATTCGTGACCACCCCCAAAAAGATGAAAAATCCACCCAAAACCTTAAAAAATTGAAATTTTTATATGAAAAACTTCTTTTGCTCATATCTCCTTAAATATGCGTCCTAGTGCGAAAAGGATTTCAATTCGTGACCACCCCCAAAAAGATGAAAAATCCACCCAAAACCTAAAAAAATTGAAATTTTTATATGAAAAACTTCTTTTGCCCATATCTCCTAAACTAAGAATCCTAGAGCGAAAAGGACGATAATTCGTGACCACCCCCAAAAAGTTGAAAAATCCACCCAAAACCTAAAAAAAATGAAATTTTTATATGAAAAACTTCTTTTGCCCATATCTCCTAAACTAAGCGTCCTAGAGCGAAAAGGACTTCAATTCGTGACCACCCCCAAAAAGTTGAAAAATCCACCCAAAACCTACAAAAATTGAAATTTTTATATGAAAAACTTCTTTTGCCCATATCTCCTAAACTAAGCGTCCTAGAGCGAAAAGGACATCAATTCGTGACCACCCCCAAAAAGTTGAAAAATCCACCCAAAACCTACAAAAATTGAAATTTTTATATGAAAAACTTCTTTTGCCCATATCTTCTAAACTAAGCGTCCTAGAGCGAAAAGGACGATAATTCGTGACCACCTCCAAAAAGTTGAAAAATCCACCCAAAACCTAAAAAAATTGAAATTTTTATATGAAAAACTTCTTTTGCCCATATCTCCTAAACTAAGCGTCCTAGAGCGAAAAGGACTTCAATTCGTGACCACCCCCAAAAAGTTGAAAAATCCACCCAAAACCTAAAAAAATTGAAATTTTTATATGAAAAACTTCTTTTGCCCATATCTTCTAAACTAAGCGTCCTAGAACGAAAAGGACGATAATTCGTGACCACCTCCAAAAAGTTGAAAAATCCACCCAAAACCTAAAAAAATTGAAATTTTTATATGAAAAACTTCTTTTGCCCATATCTCCTAAACTAAGCATCCTAGAGCGAAAAGGACGATAATTCGTGACCACCCCCAAATAGTTGAAAAATCCACCCAAAACCTTAAAAAATTTAAATTTTTATATGAAAAACTTCTTTTGCCCATATCTCCTAAACTAAGCGTCCTAGAGCGAAAAGGACTTCAATTCGTGACCACCCCCAAAAAGTTGAAAAATCCACCCAAAACCTAAAAAAATTGAAATTTTTATATGAAAAACTTCTTTTGCCCATATCTCCTAAACTAAGCGTCCTAGAGCGAAAAGGACTTCAATTCGTGACCACCCCCAAAAAGTTGAAAAATCCACCCAAAACCTAAAAAAATTGAAATTTTTATATGAAAAACTTCTTTTGCCCATATCTTCTCAACTAAGCGTCCTAGAGCGAAAAGGACGATAATTCGTGACCACCTCCAAAAAGTTGAAAAATCCACCCAAAACCTTAAAAAATTGAAATTTTTATATGAAAAACTTCTTTTGCCCATATCTCCTAAACTAAGCGTCCTAGAGCGAAAAGGACTTCAATTCGTGACCACCCCCAAAAAGTTGAAAAATCCACCCAAAACCTACAAAAATTGAAATTTTTATATGAAAAACTTCTTTTGCCCATATCTCCTAAACTAAGCGTCCTAGAGCGAAAAGGACTTCAATTCGTGACCACCCCCAAAAAGTTGAAAAATCCACCCAAAACCTAAAAAAATTGAAATTTTTATATGAAAAACTTCTTTTGCCCATATCTTCTAAACTAAGCGTCCTAGAGCGAAAAGGACGATAATTCGTGACCACCTCCAAAAAGTTGAAAAATCCACCCAAAACCTAAAAAAATTGAAATTTTTATATGAAAAACTTCTTTTGCCCATATCTCCTAAACTAAGCGTCCTAGAGCGAAAAGGACTTCAATTCGTGACCACCCCCAAAAAGTTGAAAAATCCACCCAAAACATAAAAAAATTGAACTTCTTATATGAAAAACTTCTTTTGCCCATATCTTCTAAACTAAGCGTCCTAGAACGAAAAGGACGATAATTCGTGACCACCTCCAAAAAGTTGAAAAATCCACCCAAAACCTAAAAAAATTGAAATTTTTATATGAAAAACTTCTTTTGCCCATATCTCCTAAACTAAGCATCCTAGAGCGAAAAGGACGATAATTCGTGACCACCCCCAAAAAGTTGAAAAATCCACCCAAAACCTTAAAAAATTTAAATTTTTGTATGAAAAACTTCTTTTGTTCATATCTCCTAAACTAAGCGTCCTAGAGCGAAAGGACGATAATTCGTGACCACCCCCAAAAAGTTGAAAAATCCACCCAAAACCTTAAAAAATTGAAATTTTTATATGAAAAACTTCTTTTGCCCATATCTCCTAAACTCAGCGTCCTAGAGCGAAAAGGACTTCAATTCCTTCAATTCGCTTAGTTTAGGAGATATGGGCAAAAGAAGGTTTTCATATAAAATTTCTATTTTTTAAGGTTTTGGGTGGATTTTTCAACTTTTTGGGGGTGGTCACGAATTATCGTCCTTTTCGCTCTAGGATTCTTAGTTTAGGAGATATGGGCAAAAGAAGTTTTTCGTATAAAAATTTCAATTTTTTTAGGTTTTGGGTGGATTGAATTGAAGTCCTTTTCGCTCTAGGACGCTTAGTTTAGGAGATATGGGCAAAAGAAGTTTTTCATATAAAAATTTCAATTTTTTAAGGTTTTGGGTGGATTTTTCAACCTTTTGGGGGTGGCCACAAATTATCGTCCTTTTCGCTCTAGGATGCTTAGTTTAGGAGATATGGGCAAAAGAAGTTTTTCATATAAAAATTTCAATTTTTTTAGGTTTTGGGTGGATTTTTCAACTTTTTGGGGGTGGTCACGAATTGAAGTCCTTTTCGCTCTAGGACGCTTAGTTTAGGAGATATGGGCAAAAGAAGTTTTTCATATAAAAATTTCAATTTTTTAAGGTTTTGGGTGGTTTTGCCCATATCTCCTAAACTAAGCGTCCTAGAGCGAAAAGGACTTCAATTCGTGACCACCCCCAAAAAGTTGAAAAATCCACCCAAAACCTAAAAAAATTTAAATTTTTATATGAAAAACTTCTTTTGCCCATATCTCCTAAACTAAGCATCCTAGAGCGAAAAGGACGATAATTCGTGACACCCCCAAAAAGTTGAAAAATCCACCCAAAAAATAAAAAAATCTAAATTTTTATATGAAAAACTTCTTTTGCCCATATCTCCTAAACTAAGCGTCCTAGAGCGAAAAGGACGATAATTCGTGACCACCCCCAAAAAGATGAAAAATCCACCCAAAACCTTAAAAAAATGAAATTTTTATATGAAAAACTTCTTTTGCTCATATCTCCTTAAATATGCGTCCTAGAGCGAAAAGGATTTCAATTCGTGACCACCCCCAAAAAGTTGAAAAATCCACCCAAAACCTAAAAAAAATTGAAATTTTTATATGAAAAACTTCTTTTGTCCATATCTCCTAAACTAAGCATCCTAGAGCGAAAAGGACGATAATTCGTGACCACCCCCAAAAAGTTGAAAAATCCACCCAAAACTTTAAAAAATTGAAATTTTTATATGAAAAACTTCTTTTGCCCATATCTCCTAAACTAAGCGTCCTAGAGCGAAAAGGACGATAATTCGTGACCATGTGATCCAAAAAGTTGAAAAATCCATCCAAAACCCAAAAAAATTTGAAATTTTTATATGAAAAACTTCTTTTGCCCATATCTCCTAAACTAAGCGTCCTAGAGCGAAAAGGACGATAATTCGTGACCACGTGATCCAAAAAGTTGAAAAATCCAACCAAAACCCAAAAAAATTTGAAATTTTTATATGAAAAACTTCTTTTGCCAATATCTCCTAAACTAAGCGTCCTAGAGCGAAAAGGACGATAATTCGTGACCACCCCCAAAAAGTTGAAAAATCCACACAAAACCTAAAAAAATTGAAATTTTTATATGAAAAACTTCTTTTGCCCATATCTCCTAAACTAAGCGTCCTAGAGCGAAAAGGACGATAATTCGTGACCACCCCCAAAAAGTTGAAAAATCCACCCAAAACCTTAAAAAATTGAAATTTTTATATGAAAAACTTCTTTTGCCCATATCTCCTAAACTAAGCGTCCTAGAGCGAAAAGGACGATAATTCGTGACCACCCCCAAAAAGTTGAAAAATCCACCCAAAACCTAAAAAAAATGAAATTTTTATATGAAAAACTTCTTTTGCCCATATCTCCTAAACTAAGCGTCCTAGAGCGAAAAGGACTTTAATTCGTGACCACCCCCAAAAAGTTGAAAAATCCACCCAAAACTTTAAAAAATTGAAATTTTTATATGAAAAACTTCTTTTGCCCATATCTCCTAAACTAAGCGTCCTAGAGCGAAAAGGACGATAATTCGTGACCACCCCCAAAAAGTTGAAAAATCCACCCAAAACCTTAAAAAATTGAAATTTTTATATGAAAAACTTCTTTTGCCCATATCTCCTAAACTAAGCGTCCTAGAGCGAAAAGGACTTCAATTCGTGACCACCCCCAAAAAGTTGAAAAATCCACCCAAAACCTAAAAAATTGAAATTTTTATATGAAAAACTTCTTTTTCCCATATCTCCTAAACTAAGCATCCTAGAGCGAAAAGGACGATAATTCGTGACCACCCCCAAAAAGTTGAAAAATCCACCCAAAACCTTAAAAAATTGAAATTTTTGTATGAAAAACTTCTTTTGTTCATATCTCCTAAACTAAGAATCCTAGAGCGAAAAGGACGATAATTCGTGACCACCCCCAAAAAGTTGAAAAATCCACCAAAAACCTAAAAAAAATGAAATTTTTATATGAAAAACTTCTTTTGCCCATATCTCCTAAACTAAGCGTCCTAGAGCGAAAAGGACGATAATTCGTGACCACCCCCAAAAAGATGAAAAATCCACCCAAAACCTTAAAAAATTGAAATTTTTATATGAAAAACTTCTTTTGCTCATATCTCCTTAAATATGCGTCCTAGAGCGAAAAGGATTTCAATTCGTGACCACCCCCAAAAAGATGAAAAATCCACCCAAAACCTAAAAAAATTGAAATTTTTATATGAAAAACTTCTTTTGCCCATATCTCCTAAACTAAGCGTCCTAGAGCGAAAAGGACGATAATTCGTGACCACCCCCAAAAAGTTGAAAAATCCACCCAAAACCTAAAAAAAAATTGAAATTTTTATATGAAAAACTTCTTTTGCCCATATCTCCTAAACTAAGCGTCCTAGAGCGAAAAGGACTTCAATTCGTGACCATCCCCAAAAAGTTGAAAAATCCACCCAAAACCTTAAAAAATTGAAATTTTTATATGAAAAACTTATTTTGCCCATATCTCCTAACCTAAGCATCCTAGAGCGAAAAGGACGATAATTCGTGACCACCCCCAAAAAGTTGAAAAATCCACCCAAAACCTTAAAAAATTGAAATTTTTGTATGAAAAACTTCTTTTGTTCATATCTCCTAAACTAAGCGTCCTAGAGCGAAAAGGACGATAATTCGTGACCACCCCCAAAAAGTTGAAAAATCCACCCAAAACCTTAAAAATTAAAATTTTTATATGAAAAACTTCTTTTGCCCATATCTCCTAAACTAAGCGTCCTAGAGCGAAAAGGACTTCAATTCGTGACCACCCCCAAAAAGTTGAAAAATCCACCCAAAAAATAAAAAAATCTAAATTTTTATATGAAAAACTTCTTTTGCCCATATCTCCTAAACTAAGCGTCCTAGAGCGAAAAGGACGATAATTCGTGACCACCCCCAAAAAGATGAAAAATCCACCCAAAACCTTAAAAAAATGAAATTTTTATATGAAAAACTTCTTTTGCTCATATCTCCTTAAATATGCGTCCTAGAGCGAAAAGGATTTCAATTCGTGACCACCCCCAAAAAGTTGAAAAATCCACCCAAAACTTTAAAAAATTGAAATTTTTATATGAAAAACTTCTTTTGCCCATATCTCCTAAACTAAGCGTCCTAGAGCGAAAAGGACTTCAATTCGTGACCACCCCCAAAAAGTTTAAAAATCCACCCAAAACCTTAAAAAATTGAAATTTTTATATGAAAAACTTCTTTTGCCCATATCTCCTAAACTAAGCGTCCTAGAGCGAAAAGGACGATAATTCGTGACCACCCCCAAAAAGTTGAAAAATCCACCCAAAACCTAAAAAAAATGAAATTTTTATATGAAAAACTTCTTTTGCCCATATCTCCTAAACTAAGCGTCCTAGAGCGAAAAGGACTTTAATTCGTGACCACCCCCAAAAAGTTGAAAAATCCACCCAAAACTTTAAAAAATTGAAATTTTTATATGAAAAACTTCTTTTGCCCATATCTCCTAAACTAAGCGTCCTAGAGCGAAAAGGACGATAATTCGTGACCACCCCCAAAAAGTTCAAAAATCCACCCAAAACCTTAAAAAATTGAAATTTTTATATGAAAAACTTCTTTTGCCCATATCTCCTAAACTAAGCGTC
This sequence comes from Haematobia irritans, assembly GCF_050003625.1. Lineage (NCBI taxonomy): Eukaryota > Metazoa > Arthropoda > Insecta > Diptera > Muscidae > Haematobia > Haematobia irritans. Next base: position 184,349,498 of record NC_134397.1, on the reverse strand, counting down.
CTAGAGCGAAAAGGACTTCAATTCGTGACCACCCCCAAAAAGTTGAAAAATCCACCCAAAACCTAAAAAAATTGAAATATTTATATGAAAAACTTCTTTTGCCCATATCTCCTAAACTAAGCGTCCTAGAGCGAAAAGGACGATAATTCGTGACCACCCCCAAAAAGTTGAAAAATCCACCCAAAACCTTAAAAATTTGAAATTTTTGTATGAAAAACTTCTTTTGTTCATATCTCCTAAACTAAGAATCCTAGAGCGAAAAGGACGATAATTCGTGACCACCCCCAAAAAGTTGAAAAATCCACCCAAAACCTAAAAAAAATGAAATTTTTATGTGAAAAACTTCTTTTGCCCATATCTCCTAAACTAAGCGTCCTAGAGCGAAAAGGACGATAATTCGTGACCACCCCCAAAAAGATGAAAAATCCACCCAAAACCTTAAAAAATTGAAATTTTTATATGAAAAACTTCTTTTGCTCATATCTCCTTAAATATGCGTCCTAGAGCGAAAAGGATTTCAATTCGTGACCACCCCCAAAAAGATGAAAAATCCACCCAAAACCTAAAAAAAATTGAAATTTTTATATGAAAAACTTCTTTTGCCCATATCTCCTAAACTAAGCGTCCTAGAGCGAAAAGGACGATAATTCGTGACCACCCCCAAAAAGTTTAAAAATCCACCCAAAACCTAAAAAAAATTGAAATTTTTATATGAAAAACTTCTTTTGCCCATATCTCCTAAACTAAGCGTCCTAGAGCGAAAAGGACTTCAATTCGTGACCATCCCCAAAAAGTTGACAAATCCACCCAAAACCTTAAAAAATTGAAATTTTTATATGAAAAACTTCTTTTGCCCATATCTCCTAAACTAAGCGTCCTAGAGCGAAAAGGACTTCAATTCGTGACCACCCCCAAAAAGTTGAAAAATCCACCCAAAACCTTAAAAATTGAAATTTTTATATGAAAAACTTCTTTTGTCCATATCTCCTAAACTAAGCGTCCTAGAGCGAAAAGGACTTCAATTCGTGACCACCCCCAAAAAGTTGAAAAATCCACCCAAAACCTAAAAAAATTTAAATTTTTATATGAAAAACTTCTTTTGCCCATATCTCCTAAACTAAGCATCCTAGAGCGAAAAGGACGATAATTCGTGACCACCCCCAAAAAGATGAAAAATCCACCCAAAACCTTAAAAAAATGAAATTTTTATATGAAAAACTTCTTTTGCTCATATCTCCTTAAATATGCGTCCTAGAGCGAAAAGGATTTCAATTCGTGACCACCCCCAAAAAGATGAAAAATCCACCCAAAACCTAAAAAAATTGAAATTTTTATATGAAAAACTTCTTTTGCCCATATCTCCTAAAATAAGCGTCCTAGAGCGAAAAGGACGATAATTCCTGACCACCCCCAAAAAGTTGAAAAATCCACCCAAAACCTTAAAAAATTGAAATTTTTATATGAAAAACTTCTTTTGCCCATATCTCCTAAAATAAGCGTCCTAGAGCGAAAAGGACGATAATTCGTGACCACCCCCAAAAAGTTGAAAAATCCACCCAAAACCTAAAAAAATTTAAATTTTTATATGAAAAACTTCTTTTGCCCATATCTCCTAAACTAAGCGTCCTAGAGCGAAAAGGACGATAATTCGTGACCACCCCCAAAAAGTTGAAAAATCCACCCAAAACCTTAAAAAATTTAAATTTTTATATGAAAAACTTCTTTTGCCCATATCTCCTAAACTAAGCGTCCTAGAGCGAAAAGGACTTCAATTCGTGACCACCCCCAAAAAGTTGAAAAATCCACCCAAAACTTTAAAAAATTGAAATTTTTATATGAAAAACTTCTTTTGCCCATATCTCCTAAACTAAGCATCCTAGAGCGAAAAGGACGATAATTCCTGACCACCCCCAAAAAGTTGAAAAATCCACCCAAAACTTTAAAAAATTGAAATTTTTATATGAAAAACTTCTTTTGCCCATATCTCCTAAACTAAGCGTCCTAGAGCGAAAAGGACTTCAATTCGTGACCACCCCCAAAAAGTTGAAAAATCCACCCAAAACCTTAAAAAATTGAAATTTTTATATGAAAAACTTCTTTTGCCCATATCTCCTAAACTAAGCGTCCTAGAGCGAAAAGGACGATAATTCGTGACCACCCCCAAAAAGTTGAAAAATCCACCCAAAACCTAAAAAAAATGAAATTTTTATATGAAAAACTTCTTTTGCCCATATCTCCTAAACTAAGCGTCCTAGAGCGAAAAGGACTTTAATTCGTGACCACCCCCAAAAAGTTGAAAAATCCACCCAAAACTTTAAAAAATTGAAATTTTTATATGAAAAACTTCTTTTGCCCATATCTCCTAAACTAAGCGTCCTAGAGCGAAAAGGACGATAATTCGTGACCACCCCCAAAAAGTTGAAAAATCCACCCAAAACCTTAAAAAATTGAAATTTTTATATGAAAAACTTCTTTTGCCCATATCTCCTAAACTAAGCGTCCTAGAGCGAAAAGGACGATAATTCGTGACCACCCCCAAAAAGTTGAAAAATCCACCCAAAACCTAAAAAAATTGAAATTTTTATATGAAAAACTTCTTTTGCCCATATCTCCTAAACTAAGCATCCTAGAGCGAAAAGGACGATAATTCGTGACCACCCCCAAAAAGTTGAAAAATCCACCCAAAACCTTAAAAAATTGAAATTTTTGTATGAAAAACTTCTTTTGTTCATATCTCCTAAACTAAGAATCCTAGAGCGAAAAGGACGATAATTCGTGACCACCCCCAAAAAGTTGAAAAATCCACCCAAAACCTAAAAAAAATGAAATTTTTATATGAAAAACTTCTTTTGCCCATATCTCCTAAACTAAGCGTCCTAGAGCGAAAAGGACGATAATTCGTGACCACCCCCAAAAAGATGAAAAATCCACCCAAAACCTTAAAAAATTGAAATTTTTATATGAAAAACTTCTTTTGCTCATATCTCCTTAAATATGCGTCCTAGAGCGAAAAGGATTTCAACTCGTGACCACCCCCAAAAAGTTGAAAAATCCACCCAAAACCTAAAAAAATTGAAATTTTTATACGAAAAACTTCTTTTGCCCATATCTCCTAAACTAAGAATCCTAGAGCGAAAAGGACGATAATTCGTGACCACCCCCAAAAAGTTGAAAAATCCACCCAAAACCTTAAAAAATAGAAATTTTATATGAAAACCTTCTTTTGCCCATATCTCCTAAACTAAGCGAATTGAAGGAATTGAAGTCCTTTTCGCTCTAGGACGCTTAGTTTAGGAGATATGGGCAAAAGAAGTTTTTCATATAAAAATTTCAATTTTTTAAGGTTTTGGGTGGATTTTTCAACTTTTTGGGGGTGGTCACGAATTATCGTCCTTTTCGCTCTAGGACGCTTAATTTAGGAGATTTGGGCAAAAGAAGTTTTTCATATAAAAATTTCAATTTTTTAAGGTTTTGGGTGGTTTTGCCCATATCTCCTAAACTAAGCGTCCTAGAGCGAAAAGGACTTCAATTCGTGACCACCCCCAAAAAGTTGAAAAATCCACCCAAAACCTAAAAAAATCTAAATTTTTATATGAAAAACTTCTTTTGCCCATATCTCCTAAACTAAGCGTCCTAGAGCGAAAAGGACGATAATTCGTGACCACCCCCAAAAAGATGAAAAATCCACCCAAAACCTTAAAAAAATGAAATTTTTATATGAAAAACTTCTTTTGCTCATATCTCCTTAAATATGCGTCCTAGAGCGAAAAGGATTTCAATTCGTGACCACCCCCAAAAAGTTGAAAAATCCACCCAAAACCTAAAAAAAATTGAAATTTTTATATGAAAAACTTCTTTTGGCCATATCTCCTAAAATAAGCGTCCTAGAGCGAAAAGGACGATAATTCGTGACCACCCCCAAAAAGTTGAAAAATCCACCCAAAACCTAAAAAAATTTAAATTTTTATATGAAAAACTTCTTTTGCCCATATCTCCTAAACTAAGCGTCCTAGAGCGAAAAGGACTTCAATTCGTGACCACCCCCAAAAAGTTGAAAAATCCACCCAAAACTTTAAAAAATTGAAATTTTTATATGAAAAACTTCTTTTGCCCATATCTCCTAAACTAAGCATCCTAGAGCGAAAAGGACGATAATTCGTGACCACCCCCAAAAAGTTGAAAAATCCACCCAAAACTTTAAAAAATTGAAATTTTTATATGAAAAACTTCTTTTGCCCATATCTCCTAAACTAAGCGTCCTAGAGCGAAAAGGACTTCAATTCGTGACCACCCCCAAAAAGTTTAAAAATCCACCCAAAACCTTAAAAAATTGAAATTTTTATATGAAAAACTTCTTTTGCCCATATCTCCTAAACTAAGCGTCCTAGAGCGAAAAGGACGATAATTCGTGACCACCCCCAAAAAGTTGAAAAATCCACCCAAAACCTAAAAAAAATGAAATTTTTATATGAAAAACTTCTTTTGCCCATATCTCCTAAACTAAGCGTCCTAGAGCGAAAAGGACTTTAATTCGTGACCACCCCCAAAAAGTTGAAAAATCCACCCAAAACTTTAAAAAATTGAAATTTTTATATGAAAAACTTCTTTTGCCCATATCTCCTAAACTAAGCGTCCTAGAGCGAAAAGGACGATAATTCGTGACCACCCCCAAAAAGTTGAAAAATCCACCCAAAACCTTAAAAAATTGAAATTTTTATATGAAAAACTTCTTTTGCCCATATCTCCTAAACTAAGCGTCCTAGAGCGAAAAGGACTTCAATTCGTGACCACCCCCAAAAAGTTGAAAAATCCACCCAAAACCTAAAAAAATTGAAATTTTTATATGAAAAACTTCTTTTGCCCATATCTCCTAAACTAAGCATCCTAGAGCGAAAAGGACGATAATTCGTGACCACCCCCAAAAAGTTGAAAAATCCACCCAAAACCTTAAAAAATTGAAATTTTTGTATGAAAAACTTCTTTTGTTCATATCTCCTAAACTAGGAATCCTAGAGCGAAAAGGACGATAATTCGTGACCACCCCCAAAAAGTTGAAAAATCCACCCAAAACCTAAAAAAAATGAAATTTTTATATGAAAAACTTCTTTTGCCCATATCTCCTAAACTAAGCGTCCTAGAGCGAAAAGGACGATAATTCGTGACCACCCCCAAAAAGATGAAAAATCCACCCAAAACCTTAAAAAATTGAAATTTTTATATGAAAAACTTCTTTTGCTCATATCTCCTTAAATATGCGTCCTAGATCGAAAAGGATTTCAATTCGTGACCACCCCCAAAAAGATGAAAAATCCACCCAAAACCTAAAAAAAATTGAAATTTTTATATGAAAAACTTCTTTTGCCCATATCTCCTAAACTTAGCGTCCTAGAGCGAAAAGGACGATAATTCGTGACCACCCCCAAAAAGTTGAAAAATCCACCCAAAACCTAAAAAAATTGAAATTTTTATATGAAAAACTTCTTTTGCCCATATCTCCTAAACTAAGCGTCCTAGAGCGAAAAGGACTTCAATTCGTGACCATCCCCAAAAAGTTGAAAAATCCACCCAAAACCTTAAAAAATTGAAATTTTTATATGAAAAACTTCTTTTGCCCATATCTCCTAAACTAAGCGTCCTAGAGCGAAAAGGACTTCAATTCGTGACCACCCCCAAAAAGTTGAAAAATCCACCCAAAACCTTAAAAATTGAAATTTTTATATGAAAAACTTCTTTTGTCCATATCTCCTAAACTAAGCGTCCTAGAGCGAAAAGGACTTCAATTCGTGACCACCCCCAAAAAGTTGAAAAATCCACCCAAAACCTTAAAAAATTGAAATTTTTATATGAAAAACTTCTTTTGCCCATATCTCCTAAACTAAGCATCCTAGAGCGAAAAGGACGATAATTCGTGACCACCCCCAAAAAGTTGAAAAATCCAACCAAAACCTTAAAAAATTGAAATTTTTATATGAAAAACTTCTTTTGCCCATATCTCCTAAACTAAGCGTCCTAGAGCGAAAATGACTTCAATTCGTGACCACCCCCAAAAAGTTGAAAAATCCACCCAAAACCTAAAAAAATTGAAATTTTTATATGAAAAACTTCTTTTGCCCATATCTCCTAAACTAAGCGTCCTAGAGCGAAAAGGACTTCAATTCGTGACCACCCCCAAAAAGTTGAAAAATCCACCCAAAACCTAAAAAAATTGAAATTTTTATATGAAAAACTTCTTTTGCCCATATCTTCTCAACTAAGCGTCCTAGAGCGAAAAGGACGATAATTCGTGACCACCTCCAAAAAGTTGAAAAATCCACCCAAAACCTTAAAAAATTGAAATTTTTATATGAAAAACTTCTTTTGCCCATATCTCCTAAACTAAGCGTCCTAGAGCGAAAAGGACGATAATTCGTGACCACCCCCAAAAAGTTGAAAAATCCACCCAAAACCTAAAAAAATGAAATATTTATATGAAAAACTTCTTTTGCCCATATCTCCTAAACTAAGCGTCCTAGAGCGAAAAGGACTTCAATTCGTGACCACCCCCAAAAAGATGAAAAATCCACCCAAAACCTTAAAAAATTGAAATTTTTATATGAAAAACTTCTTTTGCTCATATCTCCTTAAATATGCGTCCTAGAGCGAAAAGGATTTCAATTCGTGACCACCCCCAAAAAGATGAAAAATCCACCCAAAACCTAAAAAAAATTGAAATTTTTATATGAAAAACTTCTTTTGCCCATATCTCCTAAACTAAGCGTCCTAGAGCGAAAAGGACGATAATTCGTGACCACCCCCAAAAAGTTGAAAAATCCACCCAAAACCTAAAAAAAATTGAAATTTTTATATGAAAAACTTCTTTTGCCCATATCTCCTAAACTAAGCGTCCTAGAGCGAAAAGGACTTCAATTCGTGACCATCCCCAAAAAGTTGAAAAATCCACCCAAAACCTTAAAAAATTGAAATTTTTATATGAAAAACTTCTTTTGCCCATATCTCCTAAACTAAGCGTCCTAGAGCGAAAAGGACTTCAATTCGTGACCACCCCCAAAAAGTTGAAAAATCCACCCAAAACCTTAAAAATTGAAATTTTTATATGAAAAACTTCTTTTGTCCATATCTCCTAAACTAAGCGTCCTAGAGCGAAAAGGACTTCAATTCGTGACCACCCCCAAAAAGTTGAAAAATCCACCCAAAACCTTAAAAAAGTGAAATTTTTATATGAAAAACTTCTTTTGCCCATATCTCCTAAACTAAGCATCCTAGAGCGAAAAGGACGATAATTCGTGACCACCCCCAAAAAGTTGAAAAATCCACCCAAAACCTTAAAAAATTGAAATTTTTATATGAAAAACTTCTTTTGCCCATATCTCCTAAACTAAGCGTCCTAGAGCGAAAATGACTTCAATTCGTGACCACCCCCAAAAAGTTGAAAAATCCACCCAAAACCTAAAAAAATTGAAATTTTTATATGAAAAACTTCTTTTGCCCATATCTCCTAAACTAAGCGTCCTAGAGCGAAAAGGACTTCAATTCGTGACCACCCCCAAAAAGTTGAAAAATCCACCCAAAACCTAAAAAATTGAAATTTTTATATGAAAAACTTCTTTTGCCCATATCTTCTCAACTAAGCGTCCTAGAGCGAAAAGGACGATAATTCGTGACCACCCCCAAAAAGTTGAAAAATCCACCCAAAACCTTAAAAAATTGAAATTTTTATATGAAAAACTTCTTTTGCCCATATCTCCTAAACTAAGCATCCTAGAGCGAAAAGGACGATAATTCGTGACCACCCCCAAAAAGTTGAAAAATCCACCCAAAACCTTAAAAAATTGAAATTTTTGTATGAAAAACTTCTTTTGTTCATATCTCCTAAACTAAGAATCCTAGAGCGAAAAGGACGATAATTCGTGACCACCCCCAAAAAGTTGAAAAATCCACCCAAAACCTAAAAAAAATGAAATTTTTATATGAAAAACTTCTTTTGCCCATATCTCCTAAACTAAGCGTCCTAGAGCGAAAAGGACGATAATTCGTGACCACCCCCAAAAAGATGAAAAATCCACCCAAAACCTTAAAAAATTGAAATTTTTATATAAAAAACTTCTTTTGCTCATATCTCCTTAAATATGCGTCCTAGAGCGAAAAGGATTTCAATTCGTGACCACCCCCAAAAAGATGAAAAATCCACCCAAAACCTAAAAAAAATTGAAATTTTTATATGAAAAACTTCTTTTGCCCATATCTCCTAAACTAAGCGTCCTAGAGCGAAAAGGACGATAATTCGTGACCACCCCCAAAAAGTTGAAAAATCCACCCAAAACCTAAAAAAAATTGAAATTTTTATATGAAAAACTTCTTTTGCCCATATCTCCTAAACTAAGCGTCCTAGAGCGAAAAGGACTTCAATTCGTGACCATCCCCAAAAAGTTGAAAAATCCACCCAAAACCTTAAAAAATTGAAATTTTTATATGAAAAACTTCTTTTGCCCATATCTCCTAAACTAAGCGTCCTAGAGCGAAAAGGACTTCAATTCGTGACCACCCCCAAAAAGTTGAAAAATCCACCCAAAACCTTAAAAATTGAAATTTTTATATGAAAAACTTCTTTTGTCCATATCTCCTAAACTATGCGTCCTAGAGCGAAAAGGACTTCAATTCGTGACCACCCCCAAAAAGTTGAAAAATCCACCCAAAACCTTAAAAAATTGAAATTTTTATATGAAAAACTTCTGTTGCCCATATCTCCTAAACTAAGCATCCTAGAGCGAAAAGGACGATAATTCGTGACCACCCCCAAAAAGTTGAAAAATCCACCCAAAACCTTAAAAAATTGAAATTTTTATATGAAAAACTTCTTTTGCCCATATCTCCTAAACTAAGCGTCCTAGAGCGAAAATGACTTCAATTCGTGACCACCCCCAAAAAGTTGAAAAATCCACCCAAAACCTAAAAAAATTGAAATTTTTATATGAAAAACTTCTTTTGCTCATATCTCCTAAACTAAGCGTCCTAGAGCGAAAAGGACTTCAATTCGTGACCACCCCCAAAAAGTTGAAAAATCCACCCAAAACCTAAAAAAATTTAAATTTTTATATGAAAAACTTCTTTTGCCCATATCTTCTCAACTAAGCGTCCTAGAGCGAAAAGGACGATAATTCGTGACCACCTCCAAAAAGTTGAAAAATCCACCCAAAACCTTAAAAAATTGAATTTTTATATGAAAAACTTCTTTTGCCCATATCTCCTAAACTAAGCGTCCTAGAGCGAAAAGGACTTCAATTCGTGACCACACCCAAAAAGTTGAAAAATCCACCCAAAACCTAAAAAAATTTTAATTTTTATATGAAAAACTTCTTTTGCCCATATCTCCTAAACTAAGCGTCCTAGAGCGAAAAGGACTTCAATTCGTGACCACCCCCAAAAAGTTGAAAAATCCACCCAAAACCTAAAAAAATTGAAATTTTTATATGAAAAACTTCTTTTGCCCATATCTTCTAAACTAAGCGTCCTAGAGCGAAAAGGACGATAATTCGTGACCACCTCCAAAAAGTTGAAAAATCCACCCAAAACCTAAAAATATTGAAATTTTTATATGAAAAACTTCTTTTGCCCATATCTCCTAAACTAAGCGTCCTAGAGCGAAAAGGACTTCAATTCGTGACCACCCCCAAAAAGTTGAAAAATCCACCCAAAACCTAAAAAAATTGAAATTTTTATATGAAAAACTTCTTTTGCCCATATCTTCTAAACTAAGCGTCCTAGAACGAAAAGGACGATAATTCGTGACCACCTCCAAAAAGTTGAAAAATCCACCCAAAACCTAAAAAAATTGAAATTTTTATATGAAAAACTTCTTTTGCCCATATCTCCTAAACTAAGCATCCTAGAGCGAAAAGGACGATAATTCGTGACCACCCCCAAAAAGTTGAAAAATCCACCCAAAACCTTAAAAAATTGAAATTTTTGTATGAAAAACTTCTTTTGTTCATATCTCCTAAACTAAGCGTCCTAGAGCGAAAAGGACGATAATTCGTGACCACCCCCAAAAAGTTGAAAAATCCACCCAAAACCTTAAAAAATTGAAATTTTTATATGAAAAACTTCTTTTGTTCATATCTCCTAAACTAAGCGTCCTAGAGCGAAAAGGACTTCAATTCGTGACCACCCCCAAAAAGTTGAAAAATCCACCCAAAACCTAAAAAAAATGAAATTTTTATATGAAAAACTTCTTTTGCCCATATCTCCTAAACTAAGCGTCCTAGATCGAAAAGGACTTCAATTCGTGACCACCCCCAAAAAGTTGAAAAATCCACCCAAAACCTAAAAAAATTGAAATTTTTATATGAAAAACTTCTTTTGCCCATATCTCCTAAACTAAGCGTCCTAGAGCGAAAAGGACGATAATTCGTGACCACCCCCAAAAAGTTGAAAAATCCACCCAAAACCTTAAAAAATTGAAATTTTTATATGAAAAACTTCTTTTGCCCATATCTCCTAAACTAAGCGTCCTAGAGCGAAAAGGACTTCAATTCCTTCAATTCGCTTAGTTTAGGAGATATGGGCAAAAGAAGGTTTTCATATAAAATTTCTATTTTTTAAGGTTTTGGGTGGATTTTTCAACTTTTTGGGGGAGGTCACGAATTATCGTCCTTTTCGCTCTAGGATTCTTAGTTTAGGAGATATGGGCAAAAGAAGTTTTTCGTATAAAAATTTCAATTTGTTTAGGTTTTGGGTGGATTTTTCAACTTTTTGGGAGTGGTCACGAATTATCGTCCTTTTCGCTCTAGGACGCTTAGTTTAGGAGATATGGGCAAAAGAAGTTTTTCATATAAAAATTTAAATTTTTTAAGGTTTTGGGTGGATTTTTCAACTTTTTGGGGGTGGTCACGAATTGAAGTCCTTTTCGCTCTAGGACGCTTAGTTTAGGAGATATGGGTAAAAGAAGTTTTTCATATAAAAATATCAATTTTTTAAGGTTTTGGGTGGATTTTTCAACTTTTTGGGGGTGGTCACGAATTGAAGTCCTTTTCGCTCTAGGATGCTTAGTTTAGGAGATATGGGCAAAAGAAGTTTTTCATATAAAAATTTCAATTTTTTTAGGTTTTGGGTGGATTTTTAAACTTTTTGGGGGTGGTCACGAATTGAAGTCCTTTTCGCTCTAGGACGCTTAGTTTAGGAGATATGGGCAAAAGAAGTTTTTCATATAAAAATTTCAATTTTTGAAGGTTTTGGGTGGTTTTGCCCATATCTCCTAAACTAAGCGTCCTAGAGCGAAAAGGACTTCAATTCGTGACCACCCCCAAAAAGTTGAAAAATCCACCCAAAACCTAAAAAAATTTAAATTTTTATATGAAAAACTTCTTTTGCCCATATCTCCTAAACTAAGCATCCTAGAGCGAAAAGGACGATAATTCGTGACCACCCCCAAAAAGTTGAAAAATCCACCCAAAAAATAAAAAAATCTAAATTTTTATATGAAAAACTTCTTTTGCCCATATCTCCTAAACTAAGCGTCCTAGAGCGAAAAGGACGATAATTCGTGACCACCCCCAAAAAGATGAAAAATCCACCCAAAACCTTAAAAAAATGAAATTTTTATATGAAAAACTTCTTTGGCTCATATCTCCTTAAATATGCGTCCTAGAGCGAAAAGGATTTCAATTCGTTGCCCATATCTCCTAAACTAAGCGTCCTAGAGCGAAAAGGACTTCAATTCGTGACCACCCCCAAAAAGTTGAAAAATCCACCCAAAACCTAAAAAAATTGAAATTTTTATATGAAAAACTTCTTTTGCCCATATCTTCTAAACTAAGCGTCCTAGAGCGAAAAGGACGATAATTCGTGACCACCTCCAAAAAGTTGAAAAATCCACCCAAATCCTAAAAAAATTGAAATTTTTATATGAAAAACTTCTTTTGCCCATATCTCCTAAACTAAGCGTCCTAGAGCGAAAAGGACTTCAATTCGTGACCACCCCCAAAAAGTTAAAAAATCCACCCAAAACCTAAAAAAATTGAAATTTTTATATGAAAAACTTCTTTTGCCCATATCTCCTAAACTAAGCATCCTAGATCGAAAAGGACGATAATTCGTGACCACCCCCAAAAAGTTGAAAAATCCACCCAAAACCTTAAAAAATTGAAATTTTTGTATGAAAAACTTCTTTTGTTCATATCTCCTAAACTAAGCGTCCTAGAGCGAAAAGGACTTCAATTCGTGACCACCCCCAAAAAGTTGAAAAATCCACCCAAGACCTAAAAAAATTTAAATTTTTATATGAAAAACTTCTTTTGCCCATATCTCCTAAACTAAGCGTCCTAGAGCGAAAAGGACTTCAATTCGTGACCACCCCCAAAAAGTTGAAAAATCCACCCAAGACCTAAAAAAATTTAAATTTTTATATGAAAAACTTCTTTTGCCCATATCTCCTAAACTAAGCGTCCTAGAGCGAAAAGGACGATAATTCGTGACCACCCCCAAAAAGTTGAAAAATCCACCCAAAACCTTAAAAAATTGAAATTTTTATATGAAAAACTTCTTTTGCCCATATCTCCTAAACTAAGCGTCCTAGAGCGAAAAGGACTTCAATTCGTGACCACCCCCAAAAAGTTGAAAAATCCACCCAAAACCTAAAAAAATTGAAATTTTTATATGAAAAACTTCTTTTGCCCATATCTCCTAAACTAAGAATCCTAGAGCGAAAAGGACGATAATTCGTGACCACCCCCAAAAAGTTGAAAAATCCACCCAAAACCTAAAAAAAATGAAATTTTTATATGAAAAACTTCTTTTGCCCATATCTCCTAAACTAAGCGTCCTAGAGCGAAAAGGACAATAATTCGTGACCACCCCCAAAAAGTTGAAAAATCCACCCAAAACTTTAAAAAATTGAAATTTTTATATGAAAAACTTCTTTTGCCCATATCTCCTAAACTAAGCGTCCTAGAGCGAAAAGGACTTCAATTCGTGACCACCCCCAAAAAGTTGAAAAATCCACCCAAAACCTAAAAAAAATTGAAATTTTTATATGAAAAACTTCTTTTGCCCATATCTCCTAAACTAAGCGTCCTAGAGCGAAAAGGACGATAATTCGTGACCACCCCCAAAAAGATGAAAAATCCACCCAAAACCTTAAAAAATTGAAATTTTTATATAAAAAACTTCTTTTGCTCATATCTCCTTAAATATGCGTCCTAGAGCGAAAAGGATTTCAATTCGTGACCACCCCCAAAAAGATGAAAAATCCACCCAAAACCTAAAAAAAATTGAAATTTTTATATGAAAAACTTCTTTTGCCCATATCTCCTAAACTAAGCGTCCTAGAGCGAAAAGGACGATAATTCGTGACCACCCCCAAAAAGTTGAAAAATCCACCCAAAACCTAAAAAAAATTGAAATTTTTATATGAAAAACTTCTTTTGCCCATATCTCCTAAACTAAGCGTCCTAGAGCGAAAAGGACTTCAATTCGTGACCATCCCCAAAAAGTTGAAAAATCCACCCAAAACCTTAAAAAATTGAAATTTTTATATGAAAAACTTCTTTTGCCCATATCTCCTAAACTAAGCGTCCTAGAGCGAAAAGGACTTCAATTCGTGACCACCCCCAAAAAGTTGAAAAATCCACCCAAAACCTTAAAAATTGAAATTTTTATATGAAAAACTTCTTTTGTCCATATCTCCTAAACTAAGCGTCCTAGAGCGAAAAGGACTTCAATTCGTGACCACCCCCAAAAAGTTGAAAAATCCACCCAAAACCTTAAAAAATTGAAATTTTTATATGAAAAACTTCTGTTGCCCATATCTCCTAAACTAAGCATCCTAGAGCGAAAAGGACGATAATTCGTGACCACCCCCAAAAAGTTGAAAAATCCACCCAAAACCTTAAAAAATTGAAATTTTTATATGAAAAACTTCTTTTGCCCATATCTCCTAAACTAAGCGTCCTAGAGCGAAAATGACTTCAATTCGTGACCACCCCCAAAAAGTTGAAAAATCCACCCAAAACCTAAAAAAATTGAAATTTTTATATGAAAAACTTCTTTTGCTCATATCTCCTAAACTAAGCGTCCTAGAGCGAAAAGGACTTCAATTCGTGACCACCCCCAAAAAGTTGAAAAATCCACCCAAAACCTAAAAAAATTGAAATTTTTATATGAAAAACTTCTTTTGCCCATATCTTCTCAACTAAGCGTCCTAGAGCGAAAAGGACGATAATTCGTGACCACCTCCAAAAAGTTGAAAAATCCACCCAAAACCTTAAAAAATTGAAATTTTTATATGAAAAACTTCTTTTGCCCATATCTCCTAAACTAAGCGTCCTAGAGCGAAAAGGACTTCAATTCGTGACCACACCCAAAAAGTTGAAAAATCCACCCAAAACCTAAAAAAATTGAAATTTTTATATGAAAAACTTCTTTTGCCCATATCTCCTAAACTAAGCGTCCTAGAGCGAAAAGGACGATAATTCGTGACCACCCCCAAAAAGTTGAAAAATCCACCCAAAACCTTAAAAAATTGAAATTTTTATATGAAAAACTTCTTTTGCCCATATCTCCTAAACTAAGCGTCCTAGAGCGAAAAGGACTTCAATTCCTTCAATTCGCTTAGTTTAGGAGATATGGGCAAAAGAAGGTTTTCATATAAAATTTCTATTTTTTAAGGTTTTGGGTGGATTTTTCAACTTTTTGGGGGTGGTCACGAATTATCGTCCTTTTCGCTCTAGGATTCTTAGTTTAGGAGATATGGGCAAAAGAAGTTTTTCGTATAAAAATTTCAATTTTTTTAGGTTTTGGGTGGATTTTTCAACTTTTTGGGAGTGGTCACGAATTATCGTCCTTTTCGCTCTAGGACGCTTAGTTTAGGAGATATGGGCAAAAGAAGTTTTTCATATAAAAATTTAAATTTTTTAAGGTTTTGGGTGGATTTTTCAACTTTTTGGGGGTGGTCACGAATTGAAGTCCTTTTCGCTCTAGGACGCTTAGTTTAGGAGATATGGGTAAAAGAAGTTTTTCATATAAAAATATCAATTTTTTAAGGTTTTGGGTGGATTTTTCAACTTTTTGGGGGTGGTCACGAATTGAAGTCCTTTTCGCTCTAGGATGCTTAGTTTAGGAGATATGGGCAAAAGAAGTTTTTCATATAAAAATTTCAATTTTTTTAGGTTTTGGGTGGATTTTTCAACTTTTTGGGGGTGGTCACGAATTGAAGTCCTTTTCGCTCTAGGACGCTTAGTTTAGGAGATATGGGCAAAAGAAGTTTTTCATATAAAAATTTCAATTTTTGAAGGTTTTGGGTGGTTTTGCCCATATCTCCTAAACTAAGCGTCCTAGAGCGAAAAGGACTTCAATTCGTGACCACCCCCAAAAAGTTGAAAAATCCACCCAAAACCTAAAAAAATTTAAATTTTTATATGAAAAACTTCTTTTGCCCATATCTCCTAAACTAAGCATCCTAGAGCGAAAAGGACGATAATTCGTGACCACCCCCAAAAAGTTGAAAAATCCACCCAAAAAATAAAAAAATCTAAATTTTTATATGAAAAACTTCTTTTGCCCATATCTCCTAAACTAAGCGTCCTAGAGCGAAAAGGACGATAATTCGTGACCACCCCCAAAAAGATGAAAAATCCACCCAAAACCTTAAAAAAATGAAATTTTTATATGAAAAACTTCTTTGGCTCATATCTCCTTAAATATGCGTCCTAGAGCGAAAAGGATTTCAATTCGTTGCCCATATCTCCTAAACTAAGCGTCCTAGAGCGAAAAGGACTTCAATTCGTGACCACCCCCAAAAAGTTGAAAAATCCACCCAAAACCTAAAAAAATTGAAATTTTTATATGAAAAACTTCTTTTGCCCATATCTTCTAAACTAAGCGTCCTAGAGCGAAAAGGACGATAATTCGTGACCACCTCCAAAAAGTTGAAAAATCCACCCAAAACCTAAAAAAATTGAAATTTTTATATGAAAAACTTCTTTTGCCCATATCTCCTAAACTAAGCGTCCTAGAGCGAAAAGGACTTCAATTCGTGACCACCCCCAAAAAGTTAAAAAATCCACCCAAAACCTAAAAAAATTGAAATTTTTATATGAAAAACTTCTTTTGCCCATATCTCCTAAACTAAGCATCCTAGATCGAAAAGGACGATAATTCGTGACCACCCCCAAAAAGTTGAAAAATCCACCCAAAACCTTAAAAAATTGAAATTTTTGTATGAAAATCTTCTTTTGTTCATATCTCCTAAACTAAGCGTCCTAGAGCGAAAAGGACTTCAATTCGTGACCACCCCCAAAAAGTTGAAAAATCCACCCAAGACCTAAAAAAATTTAAATTTTTATATGAAAAACTTCTTTTGCCCATATCTCCTAAACTAAGCGTCCTAGAGCGAAAAGGACTTCAATTCGTGACCACCCCCAAAAAGTTGAAAAATCCACCCAAGACCTAAAAAAATTTAAATTTTTATATGAAAAACTTCTTTTGCCCATATCTCCTAAACTAAGCGTCCTAGAGCGAAAAGGACGATAATTCGTGACCACCCCCAAAAAGTTGAAAAATCCACCCAAAACCTTAAAAAATTGAAATTTTTATATGAAAAACTTCTTTTGCCCATATCTCCTAAACTAAGCGTCCTAGAGCGAAAAGGACTTCAATTCGTGACCACCCCCAAAAAGTTGAAAAATCCACCCAAAACCTAAAAAAATTGAAATTTTTATATGAAAAACTTCTTTTGCCCATATCTCCTAAACTAAGAATCCTAGAGCGAAAAGGACGATAATTCGTGACCACCCCCAAAAAGTTGAAAAATCCACCCAAAACCTAAAAAAAATGAAATTTTTATATGAAAAACTTCTTTTGCCCATATCTCCTAAACTAAGCGTCCTAGAGCGAAAAGGACAATAATTCGTGACCACCCCCAAAAAGTTGAAAAATCCACCCAAAACTTTAAAAAATTGAAATTTTTATATGAAAAACTTCTTTTGCCCATATCTCCTAAACTAAGCGTCCTAGAGCGAAAAGGACTTCAATTCGTGACCACCCCCAAAAAGTTGAAAAATCCACCCAAAACCTAAAAAAAATTGAAATTTTTATATGAAAAACTTCTTTTGCCCATATCTCCTAAACTAAGCGTCCTAGAGCGAAAAGGACGATAATTCGTGACCACCCCCAAAAAGTTGAAAAATCCACCCAAAACCTTAAAAAATTGAAATTTTTATATGAAAAACTTATTTTGCCCATATCTCCTAAACTAAGCGTCCTAGAGCGAAAAGGACTTCAATTCGTGACCACCCCCAAAAAGTTGAAAGATCCACCCAAAACCTAAAAAAATTGAAATTTTTATATGAAAAACTTCTTTTGCCCATATCTCCTAAACTAAGAATCCTAGAGCGAAAAGGACGATAATTCGTGACCACCCCCAAAAAGTTGAAAAATCCACCCAAAACCTTAAAAAATTGAAATTTTTATATGAAAAACTTCTTTTGCCCATATCTCCTAAACTAAGCGAATTGAAGGAGATATGGGCAAAAGAAGTTTTTCATATAAAAATTTCAATTTTTTAAGGTTTTGGGTGGATTTTTCAACTTTTTGGGGGTGGTCACGAATTATCGTCCTTTTCGCTCTAGGATTCTTAGTTTAGGAGATATGGGCAAAAGAAGTTTTTCATATAAAAATTTCAATTTTTTAAGGTTTTGGGTGGTTTTGCCCATATCTCCTAAACTAAGCGTCCTAGAGCGAAAAGGACTTCAATTCGTGACCACCCCCAAAAAGTTGAAAAAACCACCCAAAACCTAAAAAAATTTAAATTTTTATATGAAAAAATTCTTTTGTCCATATCTCCTAAACTAAGCGTCCTAGAGCGAAAGGACGATAATTCGTGACCACCCCCAAAAAGTTTAAAAATCCACCCAAAACCTTAAAAAAATTTAAATTTTTATATGAAAAACTTCTTTTGTTCATATCTCCTAAACTAAGCGTCCTAGAGCGAAATGGACGATAATTCGTGACACCCCCAAAAAGTTGAAAAATCCACCCAAAAAATAAAAAAATTGAAATTTTTATATGAAAAACTTCTTTTGCCCATATCTCCTAAACTAAGCGTCCTAGAGCGAAAAGGACTTCAATTCGTGACCACCCCCAAAAAGTTGAAAAATCCACCCAAAACCTAAAAAAATTGACATTTTTATATGAAAAACTTCTTTTGCCCATATCTCCTAAACTAAGCATCCTAGAGCGAAAAGGACGATAATTCGTGACCACCCCCAAAAAGTTGAAAAATCCACCCAAAACCTTAAAAAATTGAAATTTTTGTATGAAAAACTTCTTTTGTTCATATCTCCTAAACTAAGAATCCTAGAGCGAAAAGGACTTCAATTCGTGACCACCCCCAAAAAGTTGAAAAATCCACCCAAAACTTTAAAAAATTGAAATTTTTATATGAAAAACTTCTTTTGCCCATATCTCCTAAACTAAGCGTCCTAGAGCGAAAAGGACTTCAATTCGTGACCACCCCCAAAAAGTTGAAAAATCCACCCAAAACCTAAAAAAATTGAAATTTTTATATGAAAAACTTCTTTTGCCCATATCTCCTAAACTAAGCGTCCTAGAGCGAAAAGGACTTCAATTCGTGACCACCCCCAAAAAGTTGAAAAATCCACCCAAAACTTAAAAAAAATTGAAATTTTTATATGAAAAATTTATTTTGCCCATATCTCCTAATCTAAGCGTCCTAGAGCGAAAAGGACGATAATTCGTGACCACCCCCAAAAAATTGAAAAATCCACCCAAAACCTAAAAAAATTGAAATTTTTATATGAAAAACTTCTTTTGCCCATATCTTCTCAACTAAGCGTCCTAGAGCGAAAAGGACGATAATTCGTGACCACCTCCAAAAAGTTGAAAAATCCACCCAAAACCTTAAAAAATTGAAATTTTTATATGAAAAACTTCTTTTGCCCATATCTCCTAAACTAAGCGTCCTAGAGCGAAAAGGACTTCAATTCGTGACCACCCCCAAAAAGTTGAAAAATCCACCCAAAACCTACAAAAATTGAAATTTTTATATGAAAAACTTCTTTTGCCCATATCTCCTAAACTAAGCGTCCTAGAGCGAAAAGGACGATAATTCGTGAGCACCCCCAAAAAGTTGAAAAATCCACCCAAAACCTAAAAAAATTGAAATTTTTATATGAAAAACTTCTTTTGCCCATGTCTTCTAAACTAAGCGTCCTAGAGCGAAAAGGACGATAATTCGTGACCACCTCCAAAAAGTTGAAAAATCCACCCAAAACCTAAAAAAATTGAAATTTTTATATGAAAAACTTCTTTTGCCCATATCTCCTAAACTAAGCGTCCTAGAGCGAAAAGGACTTCAATTCGTGACCACCCCCAAAAAGTTGAAAAATCCACCCAAAACCTAAAAAAATTGAAATTTTTATATGAAAAACTTCTTTTGCCCATATCTTCTAAACTAAGCGTCCTAGAGCGAAAAGGACTTCAATTCGTGACCACCCCCAAAAAGTTGAAAATCCACCCAAAACCTAAAAAAATTTAAATTTTTATATGAAAAACTTCTTTTGCCCATATCTCCTAAACTAAGCGTCCTAGAGCGAAAAGGACGATAATTCGTGACCACCCCCAAAAAGTTGAAAAATCCACCCAAAACCTTAAAAAATTGAAATTTTTATATGAAAAACTTCTTTTGCCCATATCTCCTAAACTAAGAATCCTAGAGCGAAAAGGACGATAATTCGTGACCACCCCCAAAAAGTTGAAAAAATCCACCCAAAACCTAAAAAAATTGAAATTTTTATATGAAAAACTTCTTTTGCCCATATCTCCTAAACTAAGCGTCCTAGAGCGAAAAGGACAATAATTCGTGACCACCCCCAAAAAGTTGAAAAATCCACCCAAAACTTTAAAAAATTGAAATTTTTATATGAAAAACTTCTTTTGCCCATATCTCCTAAACTAAGCGTCCTAGAGCGAAAAGGACTTCAATTCGTGACCACCCCCAAAAAGTTGAAAAATCCACCCAAAACCTAAAAAAAATTGAAATTTTTATATGAAAAACTTCTTTTGCCCATATCTCCTAAACGAAGCGTCCTAGAGCGAAAAGGACGATAATTCGTGACCACCCCCAAAAAGTTGAAAAATCCACCCAAAACCTTAAAAAATTGAAATTTTTATATGAAAAACTTCTTTTGCCCATATCTCCTAAACTAAGCGTCCTAGAGCGAAAAGGACTTCAATTCGTGACCACCCCCAAAAAGTTGAAAGATCCACCCAAAACCTAAAAAAATTGAAATTTTTATATGAAAAACTTCTTTTGCCCATATCTCCTAAACTAAGAATCCTAGAGCGAAAAGGACGATAATTCGTGACCACCACCAAAAAGTTGAAAAATCCACCCAAAACCTTAAAAATTGAAATTTTTATATGAAAAACTTCTTTTGCCCATATCTCCTAAACTAAGCGTCCTAGAGCGAAAAGGACTTCAATTCGTGACCACCCCCAAAAAGTTGAAAAATCCACCTAAAACCTAAAAAAATTGAAATTTTTATATGAAAAACTTCTTTTGCCCATATCTCCTAAACTAAGCGTCCTAGAGCGAAAAGTTGAGAAATCCACCCAAAACCTTAAAAAATTGAAATTTTTATATGAAAAACTTCTTTTGCCCATATCTCCTAAACTAAGCGTCCTAGAGCGAAAAGGACGATAATTCGTGACCACCCCCAAAAAGTTGAAAAATCCACCCAAAACCTTAAAAAATTGAAATTTTTATATGAAAAACTTCTTTTGCCCATATCTCCTAAACTAAGCGTCCTAGAGCGAAAAGGACTTCAATTCGTGACCACCCCCAAAATGTTGAAAAAACCACCCAAAACCTAAAAAAATTGAAATTTTTATATGAAAAACTTCTTTTGTCCATATCTCCTAAACTAAGCGTCCTAGAGCGAAAGGACGATAATTCGTGACCACCCCCAAAAAGTTTAAAAATCCACCCAAAACCTTAAAAAAATGAAATTTTTATATGAAAAACGTTTTTTGCCTATATCTCCTAAACTAAGCGTCCTAGAGCGAAAAGGACGATAATTCGTGACCACCCCCAAAAAGTTGAAAAATCCACCCAAAACCTAAAAAAATTGAAATTTTTATATGAAAAACTTCTTTTGCCCATATCTCCTAAACTAAGCGTCCTAGAGCGAAAAGGACTTCAATTAGTGACAACCCCCAAAAAGTTGAAAAATCCACCCAAAACCTAAAAAAATTGAAATTTTTATATGAAAAACTTCTTTTGCCCATATCTCCTAAACTAAGCGTCCTAGAGCGAAAAGGACGATAATTCGTGACCACCCCCAAAAAGTTGAAAAATCCACCCAAAACCTAAAAAAATTTAAATTTTTATATGAAAAACTTCTTTTGCCCATATCTCCTAAACTAAGTGTCCTAGAGCGAAAAGGACGATAATTCGTGACCACCCCCAAAAAGTTGAAAAATCCACCCAAAACCTTAAAAAATTGAAATTTTTATATAAAAAACTTCTTTTGCCCATATCTCCTAAACTAAGCGTCCTAGAGCGAAAAGGACTTCAATTCGTGACCACCCCCAAAAAGTTGAAAAATCCACCCAAAACCTAAAAAAATTTAAATTTTTATATGAAAAACTTCTTTTGCCCATATCTCCTAAACTAAGCGTCCTAGAGCGAAAAGGACTTCAATGCGTGACCACCCCCAAAAAGTTGAAAAATCCACCCAAAACCTAAAAAATTGAAGTTTTTATATGAAAAACTTCTTTTGCCCATATCTCCTAAACTAAGCGTCCTAGAGCGAAAAGGACGATAATTCGTGACCACCCCCAAAAAGTTGAAAAATTCACCCAAAACCTTAAAAAATTGAAATTTTTATATGAAAAACTTCTTTTGCCCATATCTCCTAAACTAAGCGTCCTAGAGCGAAAAGGACTTCAATTCGTGACCACCCCCAAAAAGTTGAAAAATCCACCCAAAACCTAAAAAAATTGAAATTTTTATATGAAAAACTTCTTTTGCCCATATCTCCTAAACTAAGCGTCCTAGAGCGAAAAGGACGATAATTCGTGACCACCCCCAAAAAGTTGAAAAATCCACCCAAAACCTTAAAAAATTGACATTTTTATATGAAAAACCTCTTTTGCCCATATCTCCTAAACTAAGCGTCCTAGAGCGAAAAGGACTTCAATTGGTGACCACCCCCAAAAAGTTGAAAAATCCACCCAAAACCTAAAAAAATTGAAATTTTTATATGAAAAACTTCTTTTGCCCATATCTCCTAAACTAAGAATCCTAGAGCGAAAAGGACGATAATTCGTGACCACCCCCAAAAAGTTGAAAAATCCACCCAAAACCTAAAAAAAATGAAATTTTTATATGAAAAACTTCGTTTGCCCATATCTCCTAAACTAAGCGTCCTAGAGCGAAAAGGACTTCAATTCGTGACCACCCCCAAAAAGGTGAAAAATCCACCCAAAACTTTAAAAAATTGAAATTTTTATATGAAAAACTTCTTTTGCCCATATCTCCTAAACTAAGCGTCCTAGAGCGAAAAGAACGATAATTCGTGACACCCCCAAAAAGTTGAAAAATCCACCCAAAACCTAAAAAAATTGAAATTTTTATATGAAAAACTTCTTTTGCCCATATGTCCTAAACTAAGCGTCCTAGAGCGAAAAGGACTTCAATTCGTGACCACACCCAAAAAGTTGAAAAATCCACCCAAAACCTTAAAAAATTGAAATTTTTATATGAAAAACTTCTTTTGCCCATATCTCCTAAACTAAGCGTCCTAGAGCGAAAAGGACTTCAATTCGTGACCACCCCCAAAAAGTTGAAAAATCCACCCAAAACCTAAAAAATTGAAGTTTTTATATGAAAAACTTCTTTTGCCCATATCTCCTAAACTAAGCGTCCTAGAGCGAAAAGGACGATAATTCGTGACCACCCCCAAAAAGTTGAAAAATCCACCCAAAACCTTAAAAAATTGAAATTTTTATATGAAAAACTTCTTTTGCCCATATCTCCTAAACTAAGCGTCCTAGAGCGAAAAGGACTTCAATTCGTGACCACCCCCAAAAAGTTGAAAAATCCACCCAAAACCTAAAAAAATTGAAATTTTTATATGAAAAACTTCTTTTGCCCATATCTCCTAAACTAAGCGTCCTAGAGCGAAAAGGACGATAATTCGTGACCACCCCCAAAAAGTTGAAAAATCCACCCAAAACCTTAAAAAATTGAAATTTTTATATGAAAAACTTCTTTTGCCCATATCTCCTAAACTAAGCGTCCTAGAGCGAAAAGGACTTCAATTGGTGACCACCCCCAAAAAGTTGAAAAATCCACCCAAAACCTAAAAAAATTGAAATTTTTATATGAAAAACTTCTTTTGCCCATATCTCCTAAACTAAGAATCCTAGAGCG
This sequence comes from Haematobia irritans, assembly GCF_050003625.1. Taxonomy (NCBI): domain Eukaryota; kingdom Metazoa; phylum Arthropoda; class Insecta; order Diptera; family Muscidae; genus Haematobia; species Haematobia irritans. The sequence continues at coordinate 184,326,049 of NC_134397.1, read as the reverse complement.
AAAAGGACGATAATTCGTGACCACCCCCAAAAAGTTGAAAAATCCACCCAAAACCTAAAAAAAATGAAATTTTTATATGAAAAACTTCTTTTGCCCATATCTCCTAAACTAAGCGTCCTAGAGCGAAAAGGACTTCAATTCGTGACCACCCCCAAAAAGGTGAAAAATCCACCCAAAACTTTAAAAAATTGAAATTTTTATATGAAAAACTTCTTTTGCCCATATCTCCTAAACTAAGCGTCCTAGAGCGAAAAGAACGATAATTCGTGACCACCCCCAAAAAGTTGAAAAATCCACCCAAAACCTTAAAAAATTGAAATTTTTATATGAAAAACTTCTTTTGCCCATATCTCCTAAACTAAGCGTCCTAGAGCGAAAAGGACTTCAATTCCTTCAATTCGCTTAGTTTAGGAGATATGAGCAAAAGAAGGTTTTCATATAAAATTTCTATTTTTTAAGGTTTTGGGTGGATTTTTCAACTTTTTGGGGGTGGTCACGAATTATCGTCCTTTTCGCTCTAGGATTCTTAGTTTAGGAGATATGGGCAAAAGAAGTTTTTCGTATAAAAATTTCAATTTTTTTAGGTTTTGGGTGGATTTTTCAACTTTTTGGGGGTGGTCACGAATTATCGTCCTTTTCGCTCTAGGACGCTTAGTTTAGGAGATATGGGCAAAAGAAGTTTTTCATATAAAAATTTAAATTTTTTAAGGTTTTGGGTGGATTTTTCAACTTTTTGGGGGTGGTCACGAATTGAAGTCCTTTTCGCTCTAGGACGCTTAGTTTAGGAGATATGGGCAAAAGAAGTTTTTCATATAAAAATTTCAATTTTTTTAGGTTTTGGGTGGATTTTTCAACTTTTTGGGGGTGGTCACGAATTATCGTCCTTTTCGCTCTAGGATGCTTAGTTTAGGAGATATGGGCAAAAGAAGTTTTTCATATAAAAATTTCAATTTTTTTAGGTTTTGGGTGGATTTTTCAACTTTTTGGGGGTGGTCACGAATTGAAGTCCTTTTCGCTCTAGGACGCTTAGTTTAGCAGATATGGGCAAAAGAAGTTTTTCATATAAAAATTTCAATTTTTTAAGGTTTTGGGTGGTTTTGCCCATATCTCCTAAACTAAGCGTCCTAGAGCGAAAAGGACTTCAATTCGTGACCACCCCCAAAAAGTTGAAAAATCCACCCAAAACCTAAAAAAATTTAAATTTTTATATGAAAAACTTCTTTTGCCCATATCTCCTAAACTAAGCGTCCTAGAGCGAAAAGGACGATAATTCGTGACACCCCCAAAAAGTTGAAAAATCCACCCAAAAAATAAAAAAATCTAAATTTTTATATGAAAAACTTCTTTTGCCCATATCTCCTAAACTAAGCGTCCTAGAGCGAAAAGGACGATAATTCGTGACCACCCCCAAAAAGATGAAAAATCCACCCAAAACCTTAAAAAAATGAAATTTTTATATGAAAAACTTCTTTTGCTCATATCTCCTTAAATATGCGTCCTAGAGCGAAAAGGATTTCAATTCGTGACCACCCCCAAAAAGTTGAAAAATCCACCCAAAACCTAAAAAAAATTGAAATTTTTATATGAAAAACTTCTTTTGCCCATATCTCCTAAACTAAGCGTCCTAGAGCGAAAAGGACGATAATTCGTGACCACCCCCAAAAAGTTGAAAAATCCACCCAAAACCTAAAAAAATTTAAATTTTTATATGAAAAACTTCTTTTGCCCATATCTCCTAAACTAAGCGTCCTAGAGCGAAAAGGACGATAATTCGTGACCACCCCCAAAAAGTTGAAAAATCCACCCAAAACCTTAAAAAATTTAAATTTTTATATGAAAAACTTCTTTTGCCCATATCTCCTAAACTAAGCGTCCTAGAGCGAAAATGACTTCAATTCGTGACCACCCCCAAAAAGTTGAAAAATCCACCCAAAACCTAAAAAAATTGAAATTTTTATATGAAAAACTTCTTTTGCCCATATCTCCTAAACTAAGAATCCTAGAGCGAAAGGACGATAATTCGTGACCACCCCCAAAAAGTTGAAAAATCCACTCAAAACCTTAAAAAATTGAAATTTTTATATGAAAAACTTCTTTTGCCCATATCTCCTAAACTAAGCGTCCTAGAGCGAAAAGGACTTCAATTCGTGACCACCCCCAAAAAGTTGAAAAATCCACCCAAAACCTAAAAAAATTGAAATTCTTATATGAAAAACTTCTTTTGCCCATATCTCCTAAACTAAGCGTCCTAGAGCGAAAAGGACTTCAATACGTGACCACCCCCAAAAAGTTGAAAAATCCACCCAAAACCTAAAAAAATTTAAATTTTTATATGAAAAACTTCTTTTGCCCATATCTCCTAAACTAAGCGTCCTAGAGCGAAAAGGACGATAATTCGTGACCACCCCCAAAAAGTTGAAAAATCCACCCAAAACCTTAAAAAATTGAAATTTTTATATGAAAAACTTCTTTTGCCTATATCTCCTAAACTAAGCATCCTAGAGCGAAAAGGACGATAATTCGTGACACCCCCAAAAAGTTGAAAAATCCACCCAAAAAATAAAAAAATCTAAATTTTTATATGAAAAACTTCTTTTGCCTATATCTCCTAAACTAAGCATCCTAGAGCGAAAAGGACGATAATTCGTGACCACCCCCAAAAAGTTGAAAAATCCACCCAAAACCTTAAAAAATTGAAATTTTTATATGAAAAACTTCTTTTGCCCATATCTCCTAAACTAAGCGTCCTAGAGCGAAAAGGACTTCAACTCGTGACCACCCCCAAAAAGTTGAAAAATCCACCCAAAACCTAAAAAAATTGAAATTTTTATATGAAAAACTTCTTTTGCCCATATCTCCTAAACTAAGCGTCCTAGAGCGAAAAGGACTGCAATTCGTGACCACCCCCAAAAAGTTGAAAAATCCACCCAAAACCTAAAAAAATTTAAATTTTTATATGAAAAACTTCTTTTGCCCATATCTCCTAAACTAAGCATCCTAGAGCGAAAAGGACGATAATTCGTGACACCCCCAAAAATTAGAAAAATCCACCCAAAAAATAAAAAAATCTAAATTTTTATATGAAAAACTTCTTTTGCCCATATCTCCTAAACTAAGCGTCCTAGAGCGAAAAGGACGATGATTCGTGACCACCCCCAAAAAGTTGAAAAATCCACCCAAAACCTTAAAAAATTGAAATTTTTATATGAAAAACTTCTTTTGCCCATATCTCCTAAACAAAGCGTCCTAGAGCGAAAAGGACTTCAATTCGTGACCACCCCCAAAAAGTTGAAAAATCCACCCAAAACCTAAAAAAATTGAAATTTTTATATGAAAAACTTCTTTTGCCCATATCTCCTAAACTAAGCGTCCTAGAGCGAAAAGGACTTCAATTCGTGACCACCCCCAAAAAGTTGAAAAACCCACCCAAAACCTTAAAAAAATTTAAACTTTTATATGAAAAACTTCTTTTGCCCATATCTCCTAAACTAAGCGTCCTAGAGCGAAAAGGACTTCAATTCGTGACCACACCCAAAAAGTTGAAAAATCCACCCAAAACCTAAAAAAATTGAAATTTTTATATGAAAAACTTCTTTTGCCCATATCTCCTAAACTAAGCGTCCTAGAGCGAAAAGGACTTCAATTCGTGACCACCCCCAAAAAGTTGAAAAATCCACCCAAAACCTAAAAAATTGAAATTTTATATGAAAACCTTCTTTTGCCCATATCTCCTAAACTAAGCGTCCTAGAGCGAAAAGGACGATAATTCGTGACCACTCCCAAAAAGTTGACAAATCCACCCAAAACCTTAAAAAATTGAAATTTTTATATGAAAAACTTCTTTTGCCCATATCTCCAAAACCTAAAAAAATTGAAATTTTTATATGAAAAACTTCTTTTGCCCATATCTCCTAAACTAAGCGTCCTAGAGCGAAAAGGACTTCAATTTGTGACCACCCCCAAAAAGTTGAAAAATCCACCCAAAACCTAAAAAAATTGAAATTTTTATATGAAAAACTTCTTTTGCCCATATCTCCTAAACTAAGCGTCCTAGAGCGAAAAGGACTTCAATTCGTGACCGCCCCCAAAAAGTTGAAAAATCCACCCAAAACCGAAAAAAATTTAAATTTTTATATGAAAAACTTCTTTTGCCCATATCTCCTAAACTAAGAATCCTTGAGCGAAAAGGACTTCAATTCGTGACCACCCCCAAAAAGTTGAAAAATCCACCCAAAACCTACAAAAATTGAAATTTTATATGAAAACCTTCTTTTGCCCATATCTCCTAAACTAAGAATCCTAGAGCGAAAAGGACGATAATTCGTGACCACCCTCAAAAAGTTGAAAAATCCACCCAAAACCTTAAAAAATTGAAATTTTTGTATGAAAAACTTCTTTTGTTCATATCTCCTAAACTAAGCGTCCTAGAGCGAAAAGGACGATAATTCGTGACCACCCCCAAAAAGATGAGAAATCCACCCAAAACCTAAAAAAAATGAAATTTTTATATGAAAAACTTCTTTTGCCCATATCTCCTAAACTAAGCATCCTTAGCGAAAAGGACGATAATTCGTGACCACCCCCAAAAAGTTGAAAAATCCACCCAAAACCTTAAAAAATTTAAATTTTTATATGAAAAACTTCTTTTGCCCATATCTCCTAAACTAAGCGTCCTAGAGCGAAAATGACTTCAATTCGTGACCACCCCCAAAAAGTTGAAAAATCCACCCAAAACCAAAAAAAATTGAAATTTTTATATGAAAAACTTCTTTTGCCCATATCTCCTAAACTAAGAATCCTTGAGCGAAAGGACGATAATTCGTGACCACCCCCAAAAAGTTGAAAAATCCACCCAAAACCTTAAAAAATTTAAATTTTTATATGAAAAACTTCTTTTGCCCATATCTCCTAAACTAAGCGTCCTAGAGCGAAAAGGACGATAATTCGTGACCACCCCCAAAAAGTTGAAAAATCCACCCAAAACCTTAAAAAATTGAAATTTTTATATGAAAAACTTCTTTTGCCTATATCTCCTAAACTAAGCATCCTAGAGCGAAAAGGACGATAATTCGTGACACCCCCAAAAAGTTGAAAAATCCACCCAAAAAATAAAAAAATCTAAATTTTTATATGAAAAACTTCTTTTGCCCATATCTCCTAAACTAAGCATCCTAGAGCGAAAAGGACGATGATTCGTGACCACCCCCAAAAAGTTGAAAAATCCACCCAAAACCTTAAAAAATTGAAATTTTTATATGAAAAACTTCTTTTGCCCATATCTCCTAAACAAAGCGAAAAGGACTTCAATTCGTGACCACCCCCAAAAAGTTGAAAAATCCACCCAAAACCTAAAAAAATTGAAATTTTTATATGAAAAACTTCTTTTGCCCATATCTCCTAAACTAAGCGTCCTAGAGCGAAAAGGACTTCAATTCGTGACCACCCCCAAAAAGTTGAAAAATCCACCCAAAACCTTAAAAAAATTTAAATTTTTATATGAAAAACTTCTTTTGCCCATATCTCCTAAACTAAGCGTCCTAGAGCGAAAAGGACTTCAATTCGTGACCGCCCCCAAAAAGTTGAAAAATCCACCCAAAACCGAAAAAAATTGAAATTTTTATATGAAAAACTTCTTTTGCCCATATCTCCTAAACAAAGCGAAAAGGACTTCAATTCGTGACCACCCCCAAAAAGTTGAAAAATCCACCCAAAACCTAAAAAAATTGAAATTTTTATATGAAAAACTTCTTTTGCCCATATCTCCTAAACTAAGCGTCCTAGAGCGAAAAGGACTTCAATTCGTGACCACCCCCAAAAAGTTGAAAAATCCACCCAAAACCTAAAAAAATTGAAATTTTATATGAAAACCTTCTTTTGCCCATATCTCCTAAACTAAGAATCCTAGAGCGAAAAGGACGATAATTCGTGACCACCCTCAAAAAGTTGAAAAATCCACCCAAAACCTTAAAAAATTGAAATTTTTGTATGAAAAACTTCTTTTGTTCATATCTCCTAAACTAAGCGTCCTAGAGCGAAAAGGAAGATAATTCGTGACCACCCCCAAAAAGATGAAAAATCCACCCAAAACCTAAAAAAAATGAAATTTTTATATGAAAAACTTCTTTTGCCCATATCTCCTAAACTAAGCATCCTTAGCGAAAAGGACGATAATTCGTGACACCCCCAAAAAGTTGAAAAATCCACCCAAAAAATAAAAAAATCTAAATTTTTATATGAAAAACTTCTTTTGCCCATATCTCCTAAACTAAGCCTCCTAGAGCGAAAAGGACGATAATTCGTGACCACCCCCAAAAAGTTCAAAAATCCACCCAAAACCTTAAAAAATTGAAATTTTTATATGAAAAACTTCTTTTGCCCATATCTCCTAAACTAAGCGTCCTAGAGCGAAAAGGACGATAATTCGTGACCAACCCCAAAACGTTGAAAAATCCACCCAAAACCTAAAAAAATTTAAATTTTTATATGAAAAACTTCTTTTGCCCATATCTCCTAAACTAAGCGTCCTAGAGCGAAAAGGACTTCAATTCGAGACCACCCCCAAATAGTTGAAAAATCCACCCAAAACCTAAAAAAAATTGAAATTTTTATATGAAAAACTTCTTTTGCCCATATCTCCTAAACTAAGCGTCCTAGAGCGAAAAGGACGATAATTCGTGACCACCCCCAAAAAGTTGAAAAATCCACCCAAAACCTTAAAAAATTGAAATTTTTATATGGAAAACTTCTTTTGCCCATATCTCCTAAACTAAGCGTCCTAGAGCGAAAAGGACTTCAATTCGTGACCACCCCCAAAAAGTTGAAAAATCCACCCAAAACCTAAAAAAAATGAAATTTTTATATGAAAAACTTCTTTTGCCCATATCTCCAAAACTAAGCGTCCTAGAGCGAAAAGGACGATAATTCGTGACCACCCCCAAAAAGTTGAAAAATCCACCCAAAACCTTAAAAAATTGAAATTTTTATATGAAAAACTTCTTTTGCCCATATCTCCTAAACTAAGCGTCCTAGAGCGAAAAGGACTTCAATTCGTGACCATCCCCAAAAAGTTGAAAAATCCACCCAAAACCTTAAAAAATTGAAATTTTTATATGAAAAACTTCTTTTGCCCATATCTCCTAAACTAAGCGTCCTAGAGCGAAAAGGACGATAATTCGTGACCACCCCCAAAAAGTTGAAAAATCCACCCAAAACCTTAAAAATTGAAATTTTTATATGAAAAATTTCTATTGTCCATATCTCCTAAACTAAGCGTCCTAGAGCGAAAAGGACTTCAATTCATGACCACCCCCAAAAAGTTGAAAAATCCACCCAAAACCTAAAAAAATTGAAATTTTTATATGAAAAACTTCTTTTGCCCATATCTCCTAAACTAAGCGTCCTAGAGCGAAAAGGACTTCAATTCGTGACCACCCCCAAAAAGTTGAAAAATCCACCCAAAACCTAAAAAAATTGAAATTTTTATATGAAAAACTTCTTTTGCCCATATCTCCTAAACTAAGCGTCCTAGAGCGAAAAGGACGATAATTCGTGACCACCCTCAAAAAGTTGAAAAATCCACCCAAAACCTTAAAAAATTGAAATTTTTATATGAAAAACTTCTTTTGCCCATATCTCCTAAACTAAGCGTCCTAGAGCGAAAAGGACTTCAATTCGTGACCATCCCCAAAAAGTTGAAAAATCCACCCAAAACCTTAAAAAATTGAAATTTTTATATGAAAAACTTCTTTTGCCCATATCTCCTAAACTAAGCGTCCTAGAGCGAAAAGGACGATAATTCGTGACCACCCCCAAAAAGTTGAAAAATCCACCCAAAACCTTAAAATTTAAATTTTTATATATTTTTATAATTCGTGACCACCCTCAAAAACTTGAAAAATCCACCCAAAACCTTACAAAATTGAAATTTTTATATGAAAAACTTCTTTTGCCCATATCTCCTAAACTAAGCGTCCTAGAGCGAAAAGGACTTCAATTCGTGACCATCCCCAAAAAGTTGAAAAATCCACCCAAAACCTTAAAAAATTGAAATTTTTATATGAAAAACTTCTTTTGCCCATATCTCCTAAACTAAGCGTCCTAGAGCGAAAAGGACGATAATTCGTGACCACCCCCAAAAAGTTGAAAAATCCACCCAAAACCTTAAAAATTGAAATTTTTATATGAAAAATTTCTTTTGTCCATATCTCCTAAACTAAGCGTCCTAGAGCGAAAAGGACTTCAATTCATGACCACCCCCAAAAAGTTGAAAAATCCACCCAAAACCTAAAAAAATTGAAATTTTTATATGAAAAACTTCTTTTGCCCATATCTCCTAAACTAAGCGTCCTAGAGCGAAAAGGACTTCAATTCGTGACCACCCCCAAAAAGTTGAAAAATCCACCCAAAACCTAAAAAAATTGAAATTTTTATATGAAAAACTTCTTTTGCCCATATCTCCTAAACTAAGCGTCCTAGAGCGAAATGGACTTCAATTCGTGACCACCCCCAAAAAGTTGAAAAATCCACCAAAAACCTAAAAAAATTGAAATTTTTACATGAAAAACTTCTTTTGCCCATATCTCCTAAACTAAGCATCCTAGAGCGAAAAGGACGATAATTCGTGACCACCCCAAAAAGTTGAAAAATCCACCCAAAACCTAAAAAAATTGAAATTTTTATATGAAACACTTCTTTTGCCCATATCTCCTAAACTAAGCGTCCTAGAGCGAAAAGGACTTCAATTCGTGACCACCCCCAAAAAGTTGAAAAATCCACCCAAAACCTTAAAAAATTTAAATTTTTATATGAAAAACTTCTTTTGCCCATATCTCCTAAACTAAGCGTCCTAGAGCGAAAAGGACTTCAATTCGTGACCACCCCCAAAAAGTTGAAAAATCCACCCAAAACCTAAAAAAATTGAAATTTTTATATGAAAAACTTCTTTTGCCCATATCTCCTAAACTAAGAATCCTAGAGCGAAAAGGACGATAATTCGTGACCACCCCCAAAAAGTTGAAAAATCCACCCAAAACCTTAAAAAATTGAAATTTTTATATGAAAAACTTCTTTTGCCCATATCTCCTAAACTAAGCGTCCTAGAGCGAAAAGGACTGCAATTCGTGACCACCCCCAAAAAGTTGAAAAATCCACCCAAAACCTAAAAAAATTTAAATTTTTATATGAAAAACTTCTTTTGCCCATATCTCCTAAACTAAGCATCCTAGAGCGAAAAGGACGATAATTCGTGACACCCCCAAAAAGTTGAAAAATCCACCCAAAAAATAAAAAAATCTAAATTTTTATATGAAAAACTTCTTTTGCCCATATCTCCTAAACTAAGCGTCCTAGAGCGAAAAGGACGATAATTCGTGACCAACCCCAAAACGTTGAAAAATCCACCCAAAACCTAAAAAAATTTAAATTTTTATATGAAAAACTTCTTTTGCCCATATCTCCTAAACTAAGCGTCCTAGAGCGAAAAGGACTTCAATTCGTGACCACCCCCAAAAAGTTGAAAAATCCACCCAAAACCTAAAAAAATTGAAATTTTTATATGAAAAACTTCTTTTGCCCATATCTCCTAAACTAAGCGTCCTAGAGCGAAAAGGACTTCAATTCGTGACCACCCCCAAAAAGTTGAAAAATCCACCAAAAACCTAAAAAAATTGAAATTTTTACATGAAAAACTTCTTTTGCCCATATCTCCTAAACTAAGCATCCTAGAGCGAAAAGGACGATAATTCGTGACCACCCCCAAAAAGTTGAAAAATCCACCCAAAACCTAAAAAAATTGAAATTTTTATATGAAAAACTTCTTTTGCCCATATCTCCTAAACTAAGCGTCCTAGAGCGAAAAGGACTTCAATTCGTGACCACCCCCAAAAAGTTGAAAAATCCACCCAAAACCTTAAAAAATTTAAATTTTTATATGAAAAACTTCTTTTGCCCATATCTCCTAAACTAAGCGTCCTAGAGCGAAAAGGACTTCAATTCGTGAACACCCCCAAAAAGTTGAAAAATCCACCCAAAACCTAAAAAAATTGAAATTTTTATATGAAAAACTTCTTTTGCCCATATCTCCTAAACTAAGCGTCCTAGAGCGAAAAGGACGATAATTCGAGACCACCCCCAAAAAGTTGAAAAATCCACCCAAAACCTTACAAAATTGAAATTTTTATATGAAAAACTTCTTTTGCCCATATCTCCTAAACTAAGCGTCCTAGAGCGAAAAGGACTTCAATTCGTGACCACCCCCAAAAAGTTGAAAAATCCACCCAAAACCTAAAAAAATTGAAATTTTTATATGAAAAACTTCTTTTGCCCATATCTCCAAAACTAAGCGTCCTAGAGCGAAAAGGACTTCAATTCGTGACCACCCCCAAAAAGTTGAAAAATCCACCCAAAACCTTAAAAAATTGAAATTTTTATATGAAAAACTTCTTTTGCCCATATCTCCTAAACTAAGCGTCCTAGAGCGAAAAGGACTTCAATTCGTGACCATCCCCAAAAAGTTGAAAAATCCACCCAAAACCTTAAAAAATTGAAATTTTTATATGAAAAACTTCTTTTGCCCATATCTCCTAAACAAAGCGTCCTAGAGCGAAAAGGACGATAATTCGTGACCACCCCCAAAAAGTTGAAAAATCCACCCAAAACCTTAAAAATTGAAATTTTTATATGAAAAACTTCTTTTGTCCATATCTCCTAAACTAAGCGTCCTAGAGCGAAAAGGACTTCAATTCGTGACCACCCCCAAAAAGTTGAAAAATCCACCCAAAACCTAAAAAAATTGAAATTTTTATATGAAAAACTTCATTTGCCCATATCTCCTAAACTAAGCGTCCTAGAGCGAAAAGGACTTCAATTCGTGACCACCCCCAAAAAGTTGAAAAATCCACCCAAAACCTAAAAAAATTGAAATTTTTATATGAAAAACTTCTTTTGCCCATATCTCCTAAACTAAGCGTCCTAGAGCGAAAAGGACTTCAATTCGTGACCACCCCCAAAAAGTTGAAAAATCCACCCAAAACCTAAAAAAATTGAAATTTTTATATGAAAAACTTCTTTTGCCCATATCTCCTAAACTAAGCGTCCTAGAGCGAAAAGGACTTCAATTCGTGACCACCCCAAAAAAGTTGAAAAATCCACCCAAAACCTAAAAAAATTGAAATTTTTATATGAAAAACTTCTTTTGCCCATATCTCCTAAACTAAGCGTCCTAGAGCGAAAAGGACTTCAATTCGTGACCACCCCTAAAAAGTTGAAAAATCCACTCAAAACATAAAAAAATTTAAATTTTTATATGAAAAACTTCTTTTGCCCATATCTCCTAAACTAAGCATCCTAGAGCGAAAAGGACGATAATTCGTGACCACCCCCAAAAAGTTGAAAAATCCACCCAAAACCTTAAAAAATTGAAATTTTTATATGAAAAACTTCTTTTGCCCATATCTCCTAAACTAAGCGTCCTAGAGCGAAAAGGACTTCAATTCGTGACCACCCCCAAAAAGTTGAAAAATCCACCCAAAACCTAAAAAAATTGAAATTTTTATATGAAAAACTTCATTTGCCCATATCTCCTAAACTAAGCGTCCTAGAGCGAAAAAGTTGAAAAATCCACCCAAAACCTTAAAAAATTGAAATTTTTATATGAAAAACTTCTTTTGCCCATATCTCCTAAACTAAGCGTCCTAGAGCGAAAAGGACTTCAATTCGTGACCACCCCAAAAAAGTTGAAAAATCCACCCAAAACCTAAAAAAATTGAAATTTTTATATGAAAAACTTCTTTTGCCCATATCTCCTAAACTAAGCGTCCTAGAGCGAAAAGGACTTCAATTCGTGACCACCCCTAAAAAGTTGAAAAATCCACCCAAAACATAAAAAAATTTAAATTTTTATATGAAAAACTTCTTTTGCCCATATCTCCTAAACTAAGCATCCTAGAGCGAAAAGGACGATAATTCGTGACCACCCCCAAAAAGTTGAAAAATCCACCCAAAACCTTAAAAAATTGAAATTTTTATATGAAAAACTTCTTTTGCCCATATCTCCTAAACTAAGCGTCCTAGAGCGAAAAGGACTTCAATTCGTGACCACCCCCAAAAAGTTGAAAAATCCACCCAAAACCTAAAAAAATTTAAATTTTTATATGAAAAACTTCTTTTGCCCATATCTCCTAAACTAAGCATCCTAGATCGAAAAGAACGATAATTCGTGACACCCCCAAAAAGTTGAAAAATCCACCCAAAAAATAAAAAATCTAAATTTTTATATGAAAAACTTATTTTGCCCATATCTCCTAAACTAAGCGTCCTAGAGCGAAAAGGACTTCAATTCGAGACCACCCCCAAAAAGTTGAAAAATCCACCCAAAACCTTAAAAAATTGAAATTTTTATATGAAAAACTTCTTTTGCCCATATCTCCTAAACTAAGCGTCCTAGAGCGGAAAGGACTTCAATTCGTGACCACCCCCAAAAAGTTGAAAAATCCACCCAAAACCTAAAAAAATTGAAATTTTTATTTGAAAAACTTCTTTTGCCCATATCTCCTAAACTAAGCGTCCTAGAGCGAAAAGGACTTCAATTCGTGACCACCCCCAAAAAGTTGAAAAATCCACCCAAAACCTAAAAAAATTGAAATTTTTATATGAAAAACTTCTTTTGCCCATATCTCCTAAACTAAGCGTCCTAGAGCGAAAAGGACTTCAATTCGTGACCACCCCCAAAAAGTTGAAAAATCCACCCAAAACCTAAAAAATTGAAATTTTTATATGAAAAACTTCTTTTGCCCATATCTCCTAAACTAAGCATCCTAGAGCGAAAAGGACGATAATTCGTGACCACCCCCAAAAAGTTGAAAAATCCACCCAAAACCTAAAAAAATTGAAATTTTTATATGAAAAACTTCTTTTGCCCATATCTCCTAAACTAAGCGTCCTAGAGCGAAAAGGACGATAATTCGTGACCAACCCCAAAACGTTGAAAAATCCACCCAAAACCTAAAAAAATTTAAATTTTTATATGAAAAACTTCTTTTGCCCATATCTCCTAAACTAAGCGTCCTAGAGCGAAAAGGACTTCAATTCGTGACCACCCCCAAATAGTTGAAAAATCCACCCAAAACCTAAAAAAAATTGAAATTTTTATATGAAAAACTTCTTTTGCCCATATCTCCTAAACTAAGCGTCCTAGAGCGAAAAGGACTTCAATTCGTGACCACCCCCAAAAAGTTGAAAAATCCACCCAAAACCTTAAAAAATTGAAATTATTATTATTATTATTATTAGTTTATTTAAAATCATAATAAATTATGAAAATAAATACAAAAAAATGAAGGTACTAACAACTAAGGTTTTCGACCTAAGAAATTTTTATATGAAAAACTTCTTTTGCCCATATCTCCAAAACTAAGCGTCCTAGAGCGGTGGTCAATTCGTGACCACCCCCAAAAAGTTGAAAAATCCACCCAAAACCTTAAAAAATTGAAATTTTTATATGAAAAACTTCTTTTGCCCATATCTCCTAAACTAAGCGTCCTAGAGCGAAAAGGACTTCAATTCGTAACCATTCCCAAAAAGTTGAAAAATCCACCCAAAACCTTAAAAAATTGAAATTTTTATATGAAAAACTTCTTTTGCCCATAAACTAAGCGTCCTAGAACGAAAAGGACGATAATTCGTGACCACCTCCAAAAAGTTGAAAAATCCACCCAAAACCTTAAAAATTTAAATTTTTATATGAAAAACTTCTTTTGTCCATATCTCCTAAACTAAGCGTCCTAGAGCGAAAAGGACTTCAATTCGTGACCACCCCCAAAAAGTTGAAAAATCCACCCAAAACCTAAAAAAATTGAAATTTTTATATGAAAAACTTCATTTGCCCATATCTCCTAAACTAAGCGTCCTAGAGCGAAAAGGACTTCAATTCGTGACCACCCCCAAAAAGTTGAAAAATCCACCCAAATCCTAAAAAAATTGAAATTTTTATATGAAAAACTTCTTTTGCCCATATCTCCTACACTAAGCGTCCTAGAGCGAAAAGGACTTCAATTCGTGACCACCCCCAAAAAGTTGAAAAATCCACCCAAAACCTAAAAAAATTGAAATTTTTATATGAAAAACTTCTTTTGCCCATATCTCCTAAACTAAGCGTCCTAGAGCGAAAAGGACTTCAATTCGTGACCACCCATAAAAAGTTGAAAAATCCACCCAAAACCTAAAAAAATTTTAATTTTTATATGAAAAACTTCTTTTGCCCATATCTCCTAAACTAAGCATCCTAGAGCGAAAAGGACGATAATTCGTGACCACCCCCAAAAAGTTGAAAAATCCACCCAAAACCTTAAAAAATTGAAATTTTTATATGAAAAACTTCTTTTGCCCATATCTCCTAAACTAAGCGTCCTAGAGCGAAAAGGACTTCAATTCGTGACCACCCCCAAAAAGTTGAAAAATCCACCCAAAACCTAAAAAAAATTAAATTTTTATATGAAAAACTTCTTTTGCCCATATCTCCTAAACTAAGCATCCTAGAGCGAAAAGGACGATAATTCGTGACCACCCCCAAAAAGTTTAAAAATCCACCCAAAACCTTAAAAAATTGTAATTTTTATATGAAAAACTTCTTTTGCCCATATCTCCTAAACTAAGCGTCCTAGAGCGAAAAGGACGATAATTCGTGACCACCCCCAAAAAGTTGAAAAATCCACCCAAAACCTAAAAAAATTTAAATTTTTATATGAAAAACTTCTTTTGCCCATATCTCCTAAACTAAGCGTCCTAGAGCGAAAAGGACGATAATTCGTGACCACCCCCAAAAAGTTGAAAAATCCACCCAAAACCTTAAAAAATTTAAATTTTTATATGAAAAACTTCTTTTGCCCATATCTCCTAAACTAAGCGTCCTAGAGCGAAAAGGACGATAATTCGTGACCACTCCCAAAAAGTTGAAAAATCCACCCAAAACCTAAAAAAATTGAATTTTTTATATGAAAAACTTCTTTTGCCCATATCTCCTAAACTAAGAATCCTAGAGCGAAAAGGACGATAATTCGTTACCACCCCCAAAAAGTTGAAAAATCCACCCAAAACCTTAAAAAATTGAAATTTTTATATGAAAAACTTCTTTGGCCCATATCTCCTAAACTAAGCGTCCTAGAGCGAAAAGGACAATAATTCGTGACCACCCCCAAAAAGTTGAAAAATCCACCCAAAACCTTAAAAAATTGAAATTTTTATATGAAAAACTTCTTTTGCCCATATCTCCTAAACTAAGCGTCCTAGAGCGAAAAGGACGATAATTCGTGACCACCCCCAAAACGTTGAAAAATCCACCCTAAACCTAAAAAAATTGAAATTTTTATATGAAAAACTCCTTTTGCCCATATCTCCTAAACTAAGCGTCCTAGAGCGAAAAGGACTTCAATACGTGACCACCCCCAAAAAGTTGAAAAATCCACCCAAAACCTAAAAAAATTGAAATTTTTATATGAAAAACTTCTTTTGCCCATATCTCCTAAACTAAGCGTCCTAGAGCGAAAAGGACGATAATTCGTGACCACCCCCAAAAAGTTGAAAAATCCACCCAAAACCTAAAAAAATTGAAATTTTTATATGAAAAACTTCTTTTGCCCATATCTCCTAAACTAAGCGTCCTAGAGCGAAAAGGACGATAATTCGTGACACCCTCAAAAAGTTGAACAATCCACCCAAAAAATAAAAAAAATCTAAATTTTTATATGAAAAACTTCTTTTGCCCATATCTCCTAAACTAAGCGTCCTAGAGAATAGTTAAAAAATCCACCCAAAACCTAAAAAAAATTGAAATTTTTATATGAAAAACTTATTTTGCCCATATCTCCTAAACTAAGCGTCCTAGAGCGAAAAGGACTTCAATTCGTGACCACCCCCAAAAAGTTGAAAAGTCCACCCAAAACCTAAAAAAATTGAAATTTTTATATGAAAAACTTCTTTTCCCCATATCTCCTAAACTAAGCGTCCTAGAGCGAAAAGGACGATAATTCGTGACCACCCCCAAAAAGTTGCAAAATCCACCCAAAACCTTAAAAATTTAAATTTTTATATGAAAAACTTATTTTGTCCATATCTCCTAAACTAAGCGTCCTAGAGCGAAAAGGACTTCAATTCGTGACCACTCCCAAAAAGTTGAAAAATCCACCCAAAACCTAAAAAAATTTAAATTTTTACACGAAAAACTTCTTTTGCCCATATCTCATACACTAAGCATCCTAGAGCGAAAAGGACTTCAATTCGTGACCACCCCCAAAAAGTTGAAAAATCCACCCAAAACCTAAAAAAATTGAAATTTTTATATGAAAAACTTCTTTTGCCCATATCTCCTAAACTAAGCGTCCTAGAGCGAAAAGGACTTCAATTCGTGACCACCCCCAAAAAGTTGAAAAATCCACCCAAAACCTAAAAAAATTGAAATTTTTATATGAAAAACTTCTTTTGCCCATATCTCCTAAACTAAGCATCCTAGAGCGAAAAGGACGATAATTCGTGACCACCCCCAAAAAGTTGAAAAATCCACCCAAATCCTTAAAAAATTGAAATTTTTGTATGAAAAACTTCTGTTGTTCATATCTCCTAAACTAAGCGTCCTAGAGCGAAAAGGACGATAATTCGTGACCACCCCCAAAAAGTTGAAAAATCCACCCAAAACCTAAAAAAATTGAAATTTTTATATGAAAAACTTCTTTTGCCCATATCTCCTAAACTAAGCATCCTAGAGCGAAAAGGACGATAATTCGTGACCACCCCCAAAAAGTTGAAAAATCCACCCAAAACCTTAAAAATTGAAATTTTTATATGAAAAACTTCTTTTGCCCATATCTCCTAAACTAAGCGTCCTAGAGCGAAAAGGACTTCAATTCGTGACCACCCCCAAAAAGTTGAAAAATCCACCCAAAACCTAAAAAAATTGAAATTTTTATATGAAAAACTTCTTTTGCCCATATCTCCTAAACTAAGCGTCCTAGAGCGAAAAGGACTTCTATTCGCGACCACCCCCAAAAAGTTGAAAAATCCACCCAAAACCTAAAAAAATTGAAATTTTTATATGAAAAACTTCTTTTGCCCATATCTCCTAAACTAAGCATCCTAGAGCGAAAAGGACGATAATTCGTGACCACCCCCAAAAAGTTGAAAAATCCACCCAAAACCTTAAAAAATTGAAATTTTTATATAAAAAATTTCTTTTGCCCATATCTCCTAAACTAAGCGTCCTAGAGCGAAAAGGACTTCAATTCGTGACCACCCATATCTCCTAAACTAAGCATCCTAGAGCGAAAAGGACGATAATTCGTGACCACCCCCAAAAAGTTGAAAAATCCACCCAAAACCTTAAAAAATTGAAATTTTTATATGAAAAACTTCTTTTGCCCATATCTCCTAAACTAAGCGTCCTAGAGCGAAAAGGACGATAATTCGTGACCACCCCCAAAACGTTGAAAAATCCACCCAAAACCTAAAAAAATTGAAATTTTTATATGAAAAACTTTTTTTGCCCATATCTCCTAAACTAAGCGTCCTAGAGCGCAAAGGACTTCAATTCGTGACCACCCCCAAAAAGTTGAAAAATCCACCCAAAACCTAAAAAAATTGAAATTTTTATATGAAAAACTTCTTTTGCCCATATCTCCTAAACTAAGCGTCCTAGAGCGAAAAGGACTTCTATTCGCGACCACCCCCAAAAAGTTGAAAAATCCACCCAAAACCTAAAAAAATTGAAATTTTTATATGAAAAACTTCTTTTGCCCATATCTCCTAAACTAAGCATCCTAGAGCGAAAAGGACGATAATTCGTGACCACCCCCAAAAAGTTGAAAAATCCACCCAAAACCTTAAAAAATTGAAATTTTTATATGAAAAACTTCTTTTGCCCATATCTCCTAAACTAAGCGTCCTAGAGCGAAAAGGACGATAATTCGTGACCACCCCCAAAAAGTTGAAAAATCCACCCAAAACCTAAAAAAATTGAAATTTTTATATGAAAAACTTCTTTTGCCCATATCTCCTAAACTAAGCGTCCTAGAGCGAAAAGGACGATAATTCGTGACACCCTCAAAAAGTTGAACAATCCACCCAAAAAATAAAAAAAATCTAAATTTTTATATGAAAAACTTCTTTTGCCCATATCTCCTAAACTAAGCGTCCTAGAGAATAGTTAAAAAATCCACCCAAAACCTAAAAAAAATTGAAATTTTTATATGAAAAACTTATTTTGCCCATATCTCCTAAACTAAGCGTCCTAGAGCGAAAAGGACTTCAATTCGTGACCACCCCCAAAAAGTTGAAAAGTCCACCCAAAACCTAAAAAAATTGAAATTTTTATATGAAAAACTTCTTTTCCCCATATCTCCTAAACTAAGCGTCCTAGAGCGAAAAGGACGATAATTCGTGACCACCCCCAAAAAGTTGCAAAATCCACCCAAAACCTTAAAAATTTAAATTTTTATATGAAAAACTTATTTTGTCCATATCTCCTAAACTAAGCGTCCTAGAGCGAAAAGGACTTCAATTCGTGACCACTCCCAAAAAGTTGAAAAATCCACCCAAAACCTAAAAAAATTTAAATTTTTACACGAAAAACTTCTTTTGCCCATATCTCATACACTAAGCATCCTAGAGCGAAAAGGACTTCAATTCGTGACCACCCCCAAAAAGTTGAAAAATCCACCCAAAACCTAAAAAAATTGAAATTTTTATATGAAAAACTTCTTTTGCCCATATCTCCTAAACTAAGCGTCCTAGAGCGAAAAGGACTTCAATTCGTGACCACCCCCAAAAAGTTGAAAAATCCACCCAAAACCTAAAAAAATTGAAATTTTTATATGAAAAACTTCTTTTGCCCATATCTCCTAAACTAAGCATCCTAGAGCGAAAAGGACGATAATTCGTGACCACCCCCAAAAAGTTGAAAAATCCACCCAAATCCTTAAAAAATTGAAATTTTTGTATGAAAAACTTCTGTTGTTCATATCTCCTAAACTAAGCGTCCTAGAGCGAAAAGGACGATAATTCGTGACCACCCCCAAAAAGTTGAAAAATCCACCCAAAACCTAAAAAAATTGAAATTTTTATATGAAAAACTTCTTTTGCCCATATCTCCTAAACTAAGCATCCTAGAGCGAAAAGGACGATAATTCGTGACCACCCCCAAAAAGTTGAAAAATCCACCCAAAACCTTAAAAATTGAAATTTTTATATGAAAAACTTCTTTTGCCCATATCTCCTAAACTAAGCGTCCTAGAGCGAAAAGGACTTCAATTCGTGACCACCCCCAAAAAGTTGAAAAATCCACCCAAAACCTAAAAAAATTGAAATTTTTATATGAAAAACTTCTTTTGCCCATATCTCCTAAACTAAGCGTCCTAGAGCGAAAAGGACTTCTATTCGCGACCACCCCCAAAAAGTTGAAAAATCCACCCAAAACCTAAAAAAATTGAAATTTTTATATGAAAAACTTCTTTTGCCCATATCTCCTAAACTAAGCATCCTAGAGCGAAAAGGACGATAATTCGTGACCACCCCCAAAAAGTTGAAAAATCCACCCAAAACCTTAAAAAATTGAAATTTTTATATAAAAAATTTCTTTTGCCCATATCTCCTAAACTAAGCGTCCTAGAGCGAAAAGGACTTCAATTCGTGACCACCCATATCTCCTAAACTAAGCATCCTAGAGCGAAAAGGACGATAATTCGTGACCACCCCCAAAAAGTTGAAAAATCCACCCAAAACCTTAAAAAATTGAAATTTTTATATGAAAAACTTCTTTTGCCCATATCTCCTAAACTAAGCGTCCTAGAGCGAAAAGGACGATAATTCGTGACCACCCCCAAAACGTTGAAAAATCCACCCAAAACCTAAAAAAATTGAAATTTTTATATGAAAAACTTTTTTTGCCCATATCTCCTAAACTAAGCGTCCTAGAGCGCAAAGGACTTCAATTCGTGACCACCCCCAAAAAGTTGAAAAGTCCACCCAAAACCTAAAAAATTGAAATTTTTATATGAAAAACTTCTTTTCCCCATATCTCCTAAACTAAGCGTCCTAGAGCGAAAAGGACTTCAATTCGTGACCACCCCCAAAAAGTTGAAAAATCCACCCAAAACCTTAAAAAATGAAATTTTTATATGAAAAACTTCTTTTGTCCATATCTCCTAAACTAAGCGTCCTAGAGCGAGAAGGACTTCAATTCGTGACCACTCCCAAAAAGTTGAAAAATCCACCCAAAAACCTTAAAAAAATTTAAATTTTTACACGAAAAACTTCTTTTGTCCATATCTCCTAAACTAAGCGTCCTAGAGCGAAAAGGACGATAATTCGTGACCACCCCCAAATAGTTAAAAAATCCACCAAAAACCTAAAAAAAATTGAAATTTTTATATGAAAAACTTCTTTTGCCCATATCTCCTAAACTAAGCGTCCTAGAGCGAAAAGGACTTCAATTCGTGACCACCCCCAAAAAGTTGAAAAATCCACCCAAAACCTAAAAAATTGAAATTTTTATATGAAAAACTTCTTTTGCCCATATCTCCTAAACTAAGCATCCTAGAGCGAAAAGGACGATAATTCGTGACCACCCCCAAAAAGTTGAAAAATCCACCCAAAACCTAAAAAAATTGAAATTTTTATATGAAAAACTTCTTTTGCCCATATCTCCTAAACTAAGCGTCCTAGAGCGAAAAGGACTGCAATTCGTGACCACCCCCAAAAAGTTGAAAAATCCACCCAAAACCTAAAAAAATTTAAATTTTTATATGAAAAACTTCTTTTGCCCATATCTCCTAAACTAAGCGTCCTAGAGCGAAAAGGACTTCAATTCGTGACCACCCCCAAATAGTTGAAAAATCCACCCAAAACCTAAAAAAAATTGAAATTTTTATATGAAAAACTTCTTTTGCCCATATCTCCTAAACTAAGCGTCCTAGAGTGAAAAGGACTTCAATTCGTTACCACCCCCAAAAAGTTGAAAAATCCACCCAAAACCTTAAAAAATTGAAATTATTATTATTATTATTATTAGTTTATTTAAAATCATAATAAATTATGAAAATAAATACAAAAAAATGAAGGTACTAACAACTAAGGTTTTCGACCTAAGAAATTTTTATATGAAAAACTTCTTTTGCCCATATCTCCAAAACTAAGCGTCCTAGAGCGGTGGTCAATTCGTGACCACCCCCAAAAAGTTGAAAAATCCACCCAAAACCTTAAAAAATTGAAATTTTTATATGAAAAACTTCTTTTGCCCATATCTCCTAAACTAAGCGTCCTAGAGCGAAAAGGACTTCAATTCGTAACCATTCCCAAAAAGTTGAAAAATCCACCCAAAACCTTAAAAAATTGAAATTTTTATATGAAAAACTTCTTTTGCCCATATCTCCTAAACTAAGCGTCCTAGAGCGAAAAGGACGATAATTCGTGACCACCCCCAAAAAGTTGAAAAATCCACCCAAAACCTAAAAAAATTGAAATTTTTATATGAAAAACTTCTTTTGCCCATATCTCCTAAACTAAGCGTCCTAGAGCGAAAAGGACGATAATTCGTGACACCCTCAAAAAGTTGAACAATCCACCCAAAAAATAAAAAAAATCTAAATTTTTATATGAAAAACTTCTTTTGCCCATATCTCCTAAACTAAGCGTCCTAGAGAACAGTTAAAAAATCCACCCAAAACCTAAAAAAAATTGAAATTTTTATATGAAAAACTTATTTTGCCCATATCTCCTAAACTAAGCGTCCTAGAACGAAAAGGACTTCAATTCGTGACCACCCCCAAAAAGTTGAAAAGTCCACCCAAAACCTAAAAAAATTGAAATTTTTATATGAAAAACTTCTTTTCCCCATATCTCCTAAACTAAGCGTCCTAGAGCGAAAAGGACGATAATTCGTGACCACCCCCAAAAAGTTGCAAAATCCACCCAAAACCTTAAAAATTTAAATTTTTATATGAAAAACTTATTTTGTCCATATCTCCTAAACTAAGCGTCCTAGAGCGAAAAGGACTTCAATTCGTGACCACTCCCAAAAAGTTGAAAAATCCACCCAAAACCTAAAAAAATTTAAATTTTTACACGAAAAACTTCTTTTGCCCATATCTCATACACTAAGCATCCTAGAGCGAAAAGGACTTCAATTCGTGACCACCCCCAAAAAGTTGAAAAATCCACCCAAAACCTAAAAAAATTGAAATTTTTATATGAAAAACTTCTTTTGCCCATATCTCCTAAACTAAGCGTCCTAGAGCGAAAAGGACTTCAATTCGTGACCACCCCCAAAAAGTTGAAAAATCCACCCAAAACCTAAAAAAATTGAAATTTTTATATGAAAAACTTCTTTTGCCCATATCTCCTAAACTAAGCATCCTAGAGCGAAAAGGACGATAATTCGTGACCACCCCCAAAAAGTTGAAAAATCCACCCAAATCCTTAAAAAATTGAAATTTTTGTATGAAAAACTTCTGTTGTTCATATCTCCTAAACTAAGCGTCCTAGAGCGAAAAGGACGATAATTCGTGACCACCCCCAAAAAGTTGAAAAATCCACCCAAAACCTAAAAAAATTGAAATTTTTATATGAAAAACTTCTTTTGCCCATATCTCCTAAACTAAGCATCCTAGAGCGAAAAGGACGATAATTCGTGACCACCCCCAAAAAGTTGAAAAATCCACCCAAAACCTTAAAAATTGAAATTTTTATATGAAAAACTTCTTTTGCCCATATCTCCTAAACTAAGCGTCCTAGAGCGAAAAGGACTTCAATTCGTGACCACCCCCAAAAAGTTGAAAAATCCACCCAAAACCTAAAAAAATTGAAATTTTTATATGAAAAACTTCTTTTGCCCATATCTCCTAAACTAAGCGTCCTAGAGCGAAAAGGACTTCTATTCGCGACCACCCCCAAAAAGTTGAAAAATCCACCCAAAACCTAAAAAAATTGAAATTTTTATATGAAAAACTTCTTTTGCCCATATCTCCTAAACTAAGCATCCTAGAGCGAAAAGGACGATAATTCGTGACCACCCCCAAAAAGTTGAAAAATCCACCCAAAACCTTAAAAAATTGAAATTTTTATATAAAAAATTTCTTTTGCCCATATCTCCTAAACTAAGCGTCCTAGAGCGAAAAGGACTTCAATTCGTGACCACCCATATCTCCTAAACTAAGCATCCTAGAGCGAAAAGGACGATAATTCGTGACCACCCCCAAAAAGTTGAAAAATCCACCCAAAACCTTAAAAAATTGAAATTTTTATATGAAAAACTTCTTTTGCCCATATCTCCTAAACTAAGCGTCCTAGAGCGAAAAGGACGATAATTCGTGACCACCCCCAAAACGTTGAAAAATCCACCCAAAACCTAAAAAAATTGAAATTTTTATATGAAAAACTTTTTTTGCCCATATCTCCTAAACTAAGCGTCCTAGAGCGCAAAGGACTTCAATTCGTGACCACCCCCAAAAAGTTGAAAAGTCCACCCAAAACCTAAAAAATTGAAATTTTTATATGAAAAACTTCTTTTCCCCATATCTCCTAAACTAAGCGTCCTAGAGCGAAAAGGACTTCAATTCGTGACCACCCCCAAAAAGTTGAAAAATCCACCCAAAACCTTAAAAAATGAAATTTTTATATGAAAAACTTCTTTTGTCCATATCTCCTAAACTAAGCGTCCTAGAGCGAGAAGGACTTCAATTCGTGACCACTCCCAAAAAGTTGAAAAATCCACCCAAAAACCTTAAAAAAATTTAAATTTTTACACGAAAAACTTCTTTTGTCCATATCTCCTAAACTAAGCGTCCTAGAGCGAAAAGGACGATAATTCGTGACCACCCCCAAATAGTTAAAAAATCCACCAAAAACCTAAAAAAAATTGAAATTTTTATATGAAAAACTTCTTTTGCCCATATCTCCTAAACTAAGCGTCCTAGAGCGAAAAGGACTTCAATTCGTGACCACCCCCAAAAAGTTGAAAAATCCACCCAAAACCTAAAAAATTGAAATTTTTATATGAAAAACTTCTTTTGCCCATATCTCCTAAACTAAGCATCCTAGAGCGAAAAGGACGATAATTCGTGACCACCCCCAAAAAGTTGAAAAATCCACCCAAAACCTAAAAAAATTGAAATTTTTATATGAAAAACTTCTTTTGCCCATATCTCCTAAACTAAGCGTCCTAGAGCGAAAAGGACTGCAATTCGTGACCACCCCCAAAAAGTTGAAAAATCCACCCAAAACCTAAAAAAATTTAAATTTTTATATGAAAAACTTCTTTTGCCCATATCTCCTAAACTAAGCGTCCTAGAGCGAAAAGGACTTCAATTCGTGACCACCCCCAAATAGTTGAAAAATCCACCCAAAACCTAAAAAAAATTGAAATTTTTATATGAAAAACTTCTTTTGCCCATATCTCCTAAACTAAGCGTCCTAGAGTGAAAAGGACTTCAATTCGTTACCACCCCCAAAAAGTTGAAAAATCCACCCAAAACCTTAAAAAATTGAAATTATTATTATTATTATTATTAGTTTATTTAAAATCATAATAAATTATGAAAATAAATACAAAAAAATGAAGGTACTAACAACTAAGGTTTTCGACCTAAGAAATTTTTATATGAAAAACTTCTTTTGCCCATATCTCCAAAACTAAGCGTCCTAGAGCGGTGGTCAATTCGTGACCACCCCCAAAAAGTTGAAAAATCCACCCAAAACCTTAAAAAATTGAAATTTTTATATGAAAAACTTCTTTTGCCCATATCTCCTAAACTAAGCGTCCTAGAGCGAAAAGGACTTCAATTCGTAACCATTCCCAAAAAGTTGAAAAATCCACCCAAAACCTTAAAAAATTGAAATTTTTATATGAAAAACTTCTTTTGCCCATAAACAAAGCGTCCTAGAACGAAAAGGACGATAATTCGTGACCACCTCCAAAAAGTTGAAAAATCCACCCAAAACCTTAAAAATTGAAATTTTTATATGAAAAACTTCTTTTGTCCATATCTCCTAAACTAAGCGTCCTAGAGCGAAAAGGACTTCAATTCGTGACCACCCCCAAAAAGTTGAAAAATCCACCCAAAACCTAAAAAAATTGAAATTTTTATATGAAAAACTTCATTTGCCCATATCTCCTAAACTAAGCGTCCTAGAGCGAAAAGGACTTCAATTCGTGACCACCCCCAAAAAGTTGAAAAATCCACCCAAAACCTAAAAAAATTGAAATTTTTATATGAAAAACTTCTTTTGCCCATATCTCCTACACTAAGCGTCCTAGAGCGAAAAGGACTTCAATTCGTGACCACCCCCAAAAAGTTGAAAAATCCACCCAAAACCTAAAAAAATTGAAATTTTTATATGAAAAACTTCTTTTGCCCATATCTCCTAAACTAAGCGTCCTAGAGCGAAAAGGACTTCAATTCGTGACCACCCATAAAAAGTTGAAAAATCCACCCAAAACCTAAAAAAATTTTAATTTTTATATGAAAAACTTCTTTTGCCCATATCTCCTAAACTAAGCATCCTAGAGCGAAAAGGACGATAATTCGTGACCACCCCCAAAAAGTTGAAAAATCCACCCAAAACCTTAAAAAATTGAAATTTTTATATGAAAAACTTCTTTTGCCCATATCTCCTAAACTAAGCGTCCTAGAGCGAAAAGGACTTCAATTCGTGACCACCCCCAAAAAGTTGAAAAATCCACCCAAAACCTAAAAAAAATTAAATTTTTATATGAAAAACTTCTTTTGCCCATATCTCCTAAACTAAGCATCCTAGAGCGAAAAGGACGATAATTCGTGACCACCCCCAAAAAGTTTAAAAATCCACCCAAAACCTTAAAAAATTGTAATTTTTATATGAAAAACTTCTTTTGCCCATATCTCCTAAACTAAGCGTCCTAGAGCGAAAAGGACGATAATTCGTGACCACCCCCAAAAAGTTGAAAAATCCACCCAAAACCTTAAAAAATTGAAATTTTTATATGAAAAACTTCTTTTGCCCATATCTCCTAAACTAAGCGTCCTAGAGCGAAAAGGACTTCAATTCGTGACCACCCCCAAAAAGTTGAAAAATCCACCCAAAACCTAAAAAAAATTAAATTTTTATATGAAAAACTTCTTTTGCCCATATCTCCTAAACTAAGCATCCTAGAGCGAAAAGGACGATAATTCGTGACCACCCCCAAAAAGTTTAAAAATCCACCCAAAACCTTAAAAAATTGTAATTTTTATATGAAAAACTTCTTTTGCCCATATCTCCTAAACTAAGCGTCCTAGAGCGAAAAGGACGATAATTCGTGACCACCCCCAAAAAGTTGAAAAATCCACCCAAAACCTTAAAAAATTTAAATTTTTATATGAAAAACTTCTTTTGCCCATATCTCCTAAACTAAGCGTCCTAGAGCGAAAAGGACGATAATTCGTGACCACTCCCAAAAAGTTGAAAAATCCACCCAAAACCTAAAAAAATTGAATTTTTTATATGAAAAACTTCTTTTGCCCATATCTCCTAAACTAAGAATCCTAGAGCGAAAAGGACGATAATTCGTTACCACCCCCAAAAAGTTGAAAAATCCACCCAAAACCTTAAAAAATTGAAATTTTTATATGAAAAACTTCTTTGGCCCATATCTCCTAAACTAAGCGTCCTAGAGCGAAAAGGACAATAATTCGTGACCACCCCCAAAAAGTTGAAAAATCCACCCAAAACCTTAAAAAATTGAAATTTTTATATGAAAAACTTCTTTTGCCCATATCTCCTAAACTAAGCGTCCTAGAGCGAAAAGGACGATAATTCGTGACCACCCCCAAAACGTTGAAAAATCCACCCTAAACCTAAAAAAATTGAAATTTTTATATGAAAAACTTCTTTTGCCCATATCTCCTAAACTAAGCGTCCTAGAGCGAAAAGGACTTCAATACGTGACCACCCCCAAAAAGTTGAAAAATCCACCCAAAACCTAAAAAAATTGAAATTTTTATATGAAAAACTTCTTTTGCCCATATCTCCTAAACTAAGCGTCCTAGAGCGAAAAGGACGATAATTCGTGACCACCCCCAAAAAGTTGAAAAATCCACCCAAAACCTAAAAAAATTGAAATTTTTATATGAAAAACTTCTTTTGCCCATATCTCCTAAACTAAGCGTCCTAGAGCGAAAAGGACGATAATTCGTGACACCCTCAAAAAGTTGAACAATCCACCCAAAAAATAAAAAAAATCTAAATTTTTATATGAAAAACTTCTTTTGCCCATATCTCCTAAACTAAGCGTCCTAGAGAATAGTTAAAAAATCCACCCAAAACCTAAAAAAAATTGAAATTTTTATATGAAAAACTTCTTTTGCCCATATCTCCTAAACTAAGCGTCCTAGAGCGAAAAGGACTTCAATTCGTGACCACCCCCAAAAAGTTGAAAAGTCCACCCAAAACCTAAAAAAATTGAAATTTTTATATGAAAAACTTCTTTTCCCCATATCTCCTAAACTAAGCGTCCTAGAGCGAAAAGGACGATAATTCGTGACCACCCCCAAAAAGTTGCAAAATCCACCCAAAACCTTAAAAATTTAAATTTTTATATGAAAAACTTATTTTGTCCATATCTCCTAAACTAAGCGTCCTAGAGCGAAAAGGACTTCAATTCGTGACCACTCCCAAAAAGTTGAAAAATCCACCCAAAACCTAAAAAAATTTAAATTTTTACACGAAAAACTTCTTTTGCCCATATCTCATACACTAAGCATCCTAGAGCGAAAAGGACTTCAATTCGTGACCACCCCCAAAAAGTTGAAAAATCCACCCAAAACCTAAAAAAATTGAAATTTTTATATGAAAAACTTCTTTTGCCCATATCTCCTAAACTAAGCGTCCTAGAGCGAAAAGGACTTCAATTCGTGACCACCCCCAAAAAGTTGAAAAATCCACCCAAAACCTAAAAAAATTGAAATTTTTATATGAAAAACTTCTTTTGCCCATATCTCCTAAACTAAGCATCCTAGAGCGAAAAGGACGATAATTCGTGACCACCCCCAAAAAGTTGAAAAATCCACCCAAATCCTTAAAAAATTGAAATTTTTGTATGAAAAACTTCTGTTGTTCATATCTCCTAAACTAAGCGTCCTAGAGCGAAAAGGACGATAATTCGTGACCACCCCCAAAAAGTTGAAAAATCCACCCAAAACCTAAAAAAATTGAAATTTTTATATGAAAAACTTCTTTTGCCCATATCTCCTAAACTAAGCATCCTAGAGCGAAAAGGACGATAATTCGTGACCACCCCCAAAAAGTTGAAAAATCCACCCAAAACCTTAAAAAATTGAAATTTTTATATGAAAAACTTCTTTTGCCCATATCTCCTAAACTAAGCGTCCTAGAGCGAAAAGGACTTCAATTCGTGACCACCCCCAAAAAGTTGAAAAATCCACCCAAAACCTAAAAAAATTGAAATTTTTATATGAAAAACTTCTTTTGCCCATATCTCCTAAACTAAGCGTCCTAGAGCGAAAAGGACTTCTATTCGCGACCACCCCCAAAAAGTTGAAAAATCCACCCAAAACCTAAAAAAATTGAAATTTTTATATGAAAAACTTCTTTTGCCCATATCTCCTAAACTAAGCATCCTAGAGCGAAAAGGACGATAATTCGTGACCACCCCCAAAAAGTTGAAAAATCCACCCAAAACCTTAAAAAATTGAAATTTTTATATAAAAAATTTCTTTTGCCCATATCTCCTAAACTAAGCGTCCTAGAGCGAAAAGGACTTCAATTCGTGACCACCCATATCTCCTAAACTAAGCATCCTAGAGCGAAAAGGACGATAATTCGTGACCACCCCCAAAAAGTTGAAAAATCCACCCAAAACCTTAAAAAATTGAAATTTTTATATGAAAAACTTCTTTTGCCCATATCTCCTAAACAAAGCGTCCTAGAGCGAAAAGGACGATAATTCGTGACCACCCCCAAAACGTTGAAAAATCCACCCAAAACCTAAAAAAATTGAAATTTTTATATGAAAAACTTTTTTTGCCCATATCTCCTAAACTAAGCGTCCTAGAGCGCAAAGGACTTCAATTCGTGACCACACCCAAAAAGTTGAAAAGTCCACCCAAAACCTAAAAAATTGAAATTTTTATATGAAAAACTTCTTTTCCCCATATCTCCTAAACTAAGCGTCCTAGAGCGAAAAGGACTTCAATTCGTGACCACCCATAAAAAGTTGAAAAATCCACCCAAAACCTAAAAAAATTTTAATTTTTATATGAAAAACTTCTTTTGCCCATATCTCCTAAACTAAGCATCCTAGAGCGAAAAGGACGATAATTCGTGACCACCCCCAAAAAGTTGAAAAATCCACCCAAAACCTTAAAAAATTGAAATTTTTATATGAAAAACTTCTTTTGCCCATATCTCCTAAACTAAGCGTCCTAGAGCGAAAAGGACTTCAATTCGTGACCACCCCCAAAAAGTTGAAAAATCCACCCAAAACCTAAAAAAAATTAAATTTTTATATGAAAAACTTCTTTTGCCCATATCTCCTAAACTAAGCATCCTAGAGCGAAAAGGACGATAATTCGTGACCACCCCCAAAAAGTTTAAAAATCCACCCAAAACCTTAAAAAATTGTAATTTTTATATGAAAAACTTCTTTTGCCCATATCTCCTAAACTAAGCGTCCTAGAGCGAAAAGGACGATAATTCGTGACCACCCCCAAAAAGTTGAAAAATCCACCCAAAACCTTAAAAAATTGAAATTTTTATATGAAAAACTTCTTTTGCCCATATCTCCTAAACTAAGCGTCCTAGAGCGAAAAGGA
Source organism: Haematobia irritans (assembly GCF_050003625.1). NCBI lineage: Eukaryota > Metazoa > Arthropoda > Insecta > Diptera > Muscidae > Haematobia > Haematobia irritans. The sequence goes on along the minus strand of NC_134397.1, from coordinate 184,296,224 downwards.
CTTCAATTCGTGACCACCCCCAAAAAGTTGAAAAATCCACCCAAAACCTAAAAAAAATTAAATTTTTATATGAAAAACTTCTTTTGCCCATATCTCCTAAACTAAGCATCCTAGAGCGAAAAGGACGATAATTCGTGACCACCCCCAAAAAGTTTAAAAATCCACCCAAAACCTTAAAAAATTGTAATTTTTATATGAAAAACTTCTTTTGCCCATATCTCCTAAACTAAGCGTCCTAGAGCGAAAAGGACGATAATTCGTGACCACCCCCAAAAAGTTGAAAAATCCACCCAAAACCTTAAAAAATTTAAATTTTTATATGAAAAACTTCTTTTGCCCATATCTCCTAAACTAAGCGTCCTAGAGCGAAAAGGACGATAATTCGTGACCACTCCCAAAAAGTTGAAAAATCCACCCAAAACCTAAAAAAATTGAATTTTTTATATGAAAACTTCTTTTGCCCATATCTCCTAAACTAAGAATCCTAGAGCGAAAAGGACGATAATTCGTTACCACCCCCAAAAAGTTGAAAAATCCACCCAAAACCTTAAAAAATTGAAATTTTTATATGAAAAACTTCTTTGGCCCATATCTCCTAAACTAAGCGTCCTAGAGCGAAAAGGACAATAATTCGTGACCACCCCCAAAAAGTTGAAAAATCCACCCAAAACCTTAAAAAATTGAAATTTTTATATGAAAAACTTCTTTTGCCCATATCTCCTAAACTAAGCGTCCTAGAGCGAAAAGGACGATAATTCGTGACCACCCCCAAAACGTTGAAAAATCCACCCTAAACCTAAAAAAATTGAAATTTTTATATGAAAAACTTCTTTTGCCCATATCTCCTAAACTAAGCGTCCTAGAGCGAAAAGGACTTCAATACGTGACCACCCCCAAAAAGTTGAAAAATCCACCCAAAACCTAAAAAAATTGAAATTTTTATATGAAAAACTTCTTTTGCCCATATCTCCTAAACTAAGCGTCCTAGAGCGAAAAGGACGATAATTCGTGACCACCCCCAAAAAGTTGAAAAATCCACCCAAAACCTAAAAAAATTGAAATTTTTATATGAAAAACTTCTTTTGCCCATATCTCCTAAACTAAGCGTCCTAGAGCGAAAAGGACGATAATTCGTGACACCCTCAAAAAGTTGAACAATCCACCCAAAAAATAAAAAAAAATCTAAATTTTTATATGAAAAACTTCTTTTGCCCATATCTCCTAAACTAAGCGTCCTAGAGAATAGTTAAAAAATCCACCCAAAACCTAAAAAAAATTGAAATTTTTATATGAAAAACTTCTTTTGCCCATATCTCCTAAACTAAGCGTCCTAGAGCGAAAAGGACTTCAATTCGTGACCACCCCCAAAAAGTTGAAAAGTCCACCCAAAACCTAAAAAAATTGAAATTTTTATATGAAAAACTTCTTTTCCCCATATCTCCTAAACTAAGCGTCCTAGAGCGAAAAGGACGATAATTCGTGACCACCCCCAAAAAGTTGCAAAATCCACCCAAAACCTTAAAAATTTAAATTTTTATATGAAAAACTTATTTTGTCCATATCTCCTAAACTAAGCGTCCTAGAGCGAAAAGGACTTCAATTCGTGACCACTCCCAAAAAGTTGAAAAATCCACCCAAAACCTAAAAAAATTTAAATTTTTACACGAAAAACTTCTTTTGCCCATATCTCATACACTAAGCATCCTAGAGCGAAAAGGACTTCAATTCGTGACCACCCCCAAAAAGTTGAAAAATCCACCCAAAACCTAAAAAAATTGAAATTTTTATATGAAAAACTTCTTTTGCCCATATCTCCTAAACTAAGCGTCCTAGAGCGAAAAGGACTTCAATTCGTGACCACCCCCAAAAAGTTGAAAAATCCACCCAAAACCTAAAAAAATTGAAATTTTTATATGAAAAACTTCTTTTGCCCATATCTCCTAAACTAAGCATCCTAGAGCGAAAAGGACGATAATTCGTGACCACCCCCAAAAAGTTGAAAAATCCACCCAAATCCTTAAAAAATTGAAATTTTTGTATGAAAAACTTCTGTTGTTCATATCTCCTAAACTAAGCGTCCTAGAGCGAAAAGGACGATAATTCGTGACCACCCCCAAAAAGTTGAAAAATCCACCCAAAACCTAAAAAAATTGAAATTTTTATATGAAAAACTTCTTTTGCCCATATCTCCTAAACTAAGCATCCTAGAGCGAAAAGGACGATAATTCGTGACCACCCCCAAAAAGTTGAAAAATCCACCCAAAACCTTAAAAAATTGAAATTTTTATATGAAAAACTTCTTTTGCCCATATCTCCTAAACTAAGCGTCCTAGAGCGAAAAGGACTTCAATTCGTGACCACCCCCAAAAAGTTGAAAAATCCACCCAAAACCTAAAAAAATTGAAATTTTTATATGAAAAACTTCTTTTGCCCATATCTCCTAAACTAAGGAGAAACGTTGAAAAATCCACCCAAAACCTAAAAAAATTGAAATTTTTATATGAAAAACTTTTTTTGCCCATATCTCCTAAACTAAGCGTCCTAGAGCGCAAAGGACTTCAATTCGTGACCACACCCAAAAAGTTGAAAAGTCCACCCAAAACCTAAAAAATTGAAATTTTTATATGAAAAACTTCTTTTCCCCATATCTCCTAAACTAAGCGTCCTAGAGCGAAAAGGACTTCAATTCGTGACCACCCATAAAAAGTTGAAAAATCCACCCAAAACCTAAAAAAATTTTAATTTTTATATGAAAAACTTCTTTTGCCCATATCTCCTAAACTAAGCATCCTAGAGCGAAAAGGACGATAATTCGTGACCACCCCCAAAAAGTTGAAAAATCCACCCAAAACCTTAAAAAATTGAAATTTTTATATGAAAAACTTCTTTTGCCCATATCTCCTAAACTAAGCGTCCTAGAGCGAAAAGGACTTCAATTCGTGACCACCCCCAAAAAGTTGAAAAATCCACCCAAAACCTAAAAAAAATTAAATTTTTATATGAAAAACTTCTTTTGCCCATATCTCCTAAACTAAGCATCCTAGAGCGAAAAGGACGATAATTCGTGACCACCCCCAAAAAGTTTAAAAATCCACCCAAAACCTTAAAAAATTGTAATTTTTATATGAAAAACTTCTTTTGCCCATATCTCCTAAACTAAGCGTCCTAGAGCGAAAAGGACGATAATTCGTGACCACCCCCAAAAAGTTGAAAAATCCACCCAAAACCTTAAAAAATTGAAATTTTTATATGAAAAACTTCTTTTGCCCATATCTCCTAAACTAAGCGTCCTAGAGCGAAAAGGACTTCAATTCGTGACCACCCCCAAAAAGTTGAAAAATCCACCCAAAACCTAAAAAAAATTAAATTTTTATATGAAAAACTTCTTTTGCCCATATCTCCTAAACTAAGCATCCTAGAGCGAAAAGGACGATAATTCGTGACCACCCCCAAAAAGTTTAAAAATCCACCCAAAACCTTAAAAAATTGTAATTTTTATATGAAAAACTTCTTTTGCCCATATCTCCTAAACTAAGCGTCCTAGAGCGAAAAGGACGATAATTCGTGACCACCCCCAAAAAGTTGAAAAATCCACCCAAAACCTTAAAAAATTTAAATTTTTATATGAAAAACTTCTTTTGCCCATATCTCCTAAACTAAGCGTCCTAGAGCGAAAAGGACGATAATTCGTGACCACTCCCAAAAAGTTGAAAAATCCACCCAAAACCTAAAAAAATTGAATTTTTTATATGAAAAACTTCTTTTGCCCATATCTCCTAAACTAAGAATCCTAGAGCGAAAAGGACGATAATTCGTTACCACCCCCAAAAAGTTGAAAAATCCACCCAAAACCTTAAAAAATTGAAATTTTTATATGAAAAACTTCTTTGGCCCATATCTCCTAAACTAAGCGTCCTAGAGCGAAAAGGACAATAATTCGTGACCACCCCCAAAAAGTTGAAAAATCCACCCAAAACCTTAAAAAATTGAAATTTTTATATGAAAAACTTCTTTTGCCCATATCTCCTAAACTAAGCGTCCTAGAGCGAAAAGGACGATAATTCGTGACCACCCCCAAAACGTTGAAAAATCCACCCTAAACCTAAAAAAATTTAAATTTTTATATGAAAAACTTCTTTTGCCCATATCTCCTAAACTAAGCGTCCTAGAGCGAAAAGGACTTCAATACGTGACCACCCCCAAAAAGTTGAAAAATCCACCCAAAACCTAAAAAAATTGAAATTTTTATATGAAAAACTTCTTTTGCCCATATCTCCTAAACTAAGCGTCCTAGAGCGAAAAGGACGATAATTCGTGACCACCCCCAAAAAGTTGAAAAATCCACCCAAAACCTAAAAAAATTGAAATTTTTATATGAAAAACTTCTTTTGCCCATATCTCCTAAACTAAGCGTCCTAGAGCGAAAAGGACGATAATTCGTGACACCCTCAAAAAGTTGAACAATCCACCCAAAAAATAAAAAAAAATCTAAATTTTTATATGAAAAACTTCTTTTGCCCATATCTCCTAAACTAAGCGTCCTAGAGAATAGTTAAAAAATCCACCCAAAACCTAAAAAAAATTGAAATTTTTATATGAAAAACTTCTTTTGCCCATATCTCCTAAACTAAGCGTCCTAGAGCGAAAAGGACTTCAATTCGTGACCACCCCCAAAAAGTTGAAAAGTCCACCCAAAACCTAAAAAAATTGAAATTTTTATATGAAAAACTTCTTTTCCCCATATCTCCTAAACTAAGCGTCCTAGAGCGAAAAGGACGATAATTCGTGACCACCCCCAAAAAGTTGCAAAATCCACCCAAAACCTTAAAAATTTAAATTTTTATATGAAAAACTTATTTTGTCCATATCTCCTAAACTAAGCGTCCTAGAGCGAAAAGGACTTCAATTCGTGACCACTCCCAAAAAGTTGAAAAATCCACCCAAAACCTAAAAAAATTTAAATTTTTACACGAAAAACTTCTTTTGCCCATATCTCATACACTAAGCATCCTAGAGCGAAAAGGACTTCAATTCGTGACCACCCCCAAAAAGTTGAAAAATCCACCCAAAACCTAAAAAAATTGAAATTTTTATATGAAAAACTTCTTTTGCCCATATCTCCTAAACTAAGCGTCCTAGAGCGAAAAGGACTTCAATTCGTGACCACCCCCAAAAAGTTGAAAAATCCACCCAAAACCTAAAAAAATTGAAATTTTTATATGAAAAACTTCTTTTGCCCATATCTCCTAAACTAAGCATCCTAGAGCGAAAAGGACGATAATTCGTGACCACCCCCAAAAAGTTGAAAAATCCACCCAAATCCTTAAAAAATTGAAATTTTTGTATGAAAAACTTCTGTTGTTCATATCTCCTAAACTAAGCGTCCTAGAGCGAAAAGGACGATAATTCGTGACCACCCCCAAAAAGTTGAAAAATCCACCCAAAACCTAAAAAAATTGAAATTTTTATATGAAAAACTTCTTTTGCCCATATCTCCTAAACTAAGCATCCTAGAGCGAAAAGGACGATAATTCGTGACCACCCCCAAAAAGTTGAAAAATCCACCCAAAACCTTAAAAAATTGAAATTTTTATATGAAAAACTTCTTTTGCCCATATCTCCTAAACTAAGCGTCCTAGAGCGAAAAGGACTTCAATTCGTGACCACCCCCAAAAAGTTGAAAAATCCACCCAAAACCTAAAAAAATTGAAATTTTTATATGAAAAACTTCTTTTGCCCATATCTCCTAAACTAAGCGTCCTAGAGCGAAAAGGACTTCTATTCGCGACCACCCCCAAAAAGTTGAAAAATCCACCCAAAACCTAAAAAAATTGAAATTTTTATATGAAAAACTTCTTTTGCCCATATCTCCTAAACTAAGCATCCTAGAGCGAAAAGGACGATAATTCGTGACCACCCCCAAAAAGTTGAAAAATCCACCCAAAACCTTAAAAAATTGAAATTTTTATATAAAAAATTTCTTTTGCCCATATCTCCTAAACTAAGCGTCCTAGAGCGAAAAGGACTTCAATTCGTGACCACCCATATCTCCTAAACTAAGCATCCTAGAGCGAAAAGGACGATAATTCGTGACCACCCCCAAAAAGTTGAAAAATCCACCCAAAACCTTAAAAAATTGAAATTTTTATATGAAAAACTTCTTTTGCCCATATCTCCTAAACTAAGCGTCCTAGAGCGAAAAGGACGATAATTCGTGACCACCCCCAAAACGTTGAAAAATCCACCCAAAACCTAAAAAAATTGAAATTTTTATATGAAAAACTTTTTTTGCCCATATCTCCTAAACTAAGCGTCCTAGAGCGCAAAGGACTTCAATTCGTGACCACCCCCAAAAAGTTGAAAAGTCCACCCAAAACCTAAAAAATTGAAATTTTTATATGAAAAACTTCTTTTCCCCATATCTCCTAAACTAAGCGTCCTAGAGCGAAAAGGACTTCAATTCGTGACCACCCATATCTCCTAAACTAAGCATCCTAGAGCGAAAAGGACGATAATTCGTGACCACCCCCAAAAAGTTGAAAAATCCACCCAAAACCTTAAAAAATTGAAATTTTTATATGAAAAACTTCTTTTGCCCATATCTCCTAAACTAAGCGTCCTAGAGCGAAAAGGACGATAATTCGTGACCACCCCCAAAAAGTTGAAAAATCCACCCAAAACCTTAAAAAATTGAAATTTTTATATGAAAAACTTCTTTTGCCCATATCTCCTAAACTAAGCGTCCTAGAGCGAAAAGGACTTCAATTCGTGACCACCCCCAAAAAGTTGAAAAATCCACCCAAAACCTAAAAAAATTGAAATTTTTATATGAAAAACTTCTTTTGCCCATATCTCCTAAACTAAGCGTCCTAGAGCGAAAAGGACTTCTATTCGCGACCACCCCCAAAAAGTTGAAAAGTCCACCCAAAACCTAAAAAAATTGAAATTTTTATATGAAAAACTTCTTTTCCCCATATCTCCTAAACTAAGCGTCCTAGAGCGAAAAGGACGATAATTCGTGACCACCCCCAAAAAGTTGCAAAATCCACCCAAAACCTTAAAAATTTAAATTTTTATATGAAAAACTTATTTTGTCCATATCTCCTAAACTAAGCGTCCTAGAGCGAAAAGGACTTCAATTCGTGACCACTCCCAAAAAGTTGAAAAATCCACCCAAAACCTAAAAAAATTTAAATTTTTACACGAAAAACTTCTTTTGCCCATATCTCATACACTAAGCATCCTAGAGCGAAAAGGACTTCAATTCGTGACCACCCCCAAAAAGTTGAAAAATCCACCCAAAACCTAAAAAAATTGAAATTTTTATATGAAAAACTTCTTTTGCCCATATCTCCTAAACTAAGCGTCCTAGAGCGAAAAGGACTTCAATTCGTGACCACCCCCAAAAAGTTGAAAAATCCACCCAAAACCTAAAAAAATTGAAATTTTTATATGAAAAACTTCTTTTGCCCATATCTCCTAAACTAAGCATCCTAGAGCGAAAAGGACGATAATTCGTGACCACCCCCAAAAAGTTGAAAAATCCACCCAAATCCTTAAAAAATTGAAATTTTTGTATGAAAAACTTCTGTTGTTCATATCTCCTAAACTAAGCGTCCTAGAGCGAAAAGGACGATAATTCGTGACCACCCCCAAAAAGTTGAAAAATCCACCCAAAACCTAAAAAAATTGAAATTTTTATATGAAAAACTTCTTTTGCCCATATCTCCTAAACTAAGCATCCTAGAGCGAAAAGGACGATAATTCGTGACCACCCCCAAAAAGTTGAAAAATCCACCCAAAACCTTAAAAAATTGAAATTTTTATATGAAAAACTTCTTTTGCCCATATCTCCTAAACTAAGCGTCCTAGAGCGAAAAGGACTTCAATTCGTGACCACCCCCAAAAAGTTGAAAAATCCACCCAAAACCTAAAAAAATTGAAATTTTTATATGAAAAACTTCTTTTGCCCATATCTCCTAAACTAAGCGTCCTAGAGCGAAAAGGACTTCTATTCGCGACCACCCCCAAAAAGTTGAAAAATCCACCCAAAACCTAAAAAAATTGAAATTTTTATATGAAAAACTTCTTTTGCCCATATCTCCTAAACTAAGCATCCTAGAGCGAAAAGGACGATAATTCGTGACCACCCCCAAAAAGTTGAAAAATCCACCCAAAACCTTAAAAAATTGAAATTTTTATATAAAAAATTTCTTTTGCCCATATCTCCTAAACTAAGCGTCCTAGAGCGAAAAGGACTTCAATTCGTGACCACCCATATCTCCTAAACTAAGCATCCTAGAGCGAAAAGGACGATAATTCGTGACCACCCCCAAAAAGTTGAAAAATCCACCCAAAACCTTAAAAAATTGAAATTTTTATATGAAAAACTTCTTTTGCCCATATCTCCTAAACTAAGCGTCCTAGAGCGAAAAGGACGATAATTCGTGACCACCCCCAAAACGTTGAAAAATCCACCCAAAACCTAAAAAAATTGAAATTTTTATATGAAAAACTTTTTTTGCCCATATCTCCTAAACTAAGCGTCCTAGAGCGCAAAGGACTTCAATTCGTGACCACCCCCAAAAAGTTGAAAAGTCCACCCAAAACCTAAAAAATTGAAATTTTTATATGAAAAACTTCTTTTCCCCATATCTCCTAAACTAAGCGTCCTAGAGCGAAAAGGACTTCAATTCGTGACCACCCCCAAAAAGTTGAAAAATCCACCCAAAACCTTAAAAAATGAAATTTTTATATGAAAAACTTCTTTTGTCCATATCTCCTAAACTAAGCGTCCTAGAGCGAGAAGGACTTCAATTCGTGACCACTCCCAAAAAGTTGAAAAATCCACCCAAAAACCTTAAAAAAATTTAAATTTTTACACGAAAAACTTCTTTTGTCCATATCTCCTAAACTAAGCGTCCTAGAGCGAAAAGGACGATAATTCGTGACCACCCCCAAATAGTTAAAAAATCCACCAAAAACCTAAAAAAAATTGAAATTTTTATATGAAAAACTTCTTTTGCCCATATCTCCTAAACTAAGCGTCCTAGAGCGAAAAGGACTTCAATTCGTGACCACCCCCAAAAAGTTGAAAAATCCACCCAAAACCTAAAAAAAATTAAATTTTTATATGAAAAACTTCTTTTGCCCATATCTCCTAAACTAAGCATCCTAGAGCGAAAAGGACGATAATTCGTGACCACCCCCAAAAAGTTTAAAAATCCACCCAAAACCTTAAAAAATTGTAATTTTTATATGAAAAACTTCTTTTGCCCATATCTCCTAAACTAAGCGTCCTAGAGCGAAAAGGACGATAATTCGTGACCACCCCCAAAAAGTTGAAAAATCCACCCAAAACCTTAAAAAATTTAAATTTTTATATGAAAAACTTCTTTTGCCCATATCTCCTAAACTAAGCGTCCTAGAGCGAAAAGGACGATAATTCGTGACCACTCCCAAAAAGTTGAAAAATCCACCCAAAACCTAAAAAAATTGAATTTTTTATATGAAAAACTTCTTTTGCCCATATCTCCTAAACTAAGAATCCTAGAGCGAAAAGGACGATAATTCGTTACCACCCCCAAAAAGTTGAAAAATCCACCCAAAACCTTAAAAAATTGAAATTTTTATATGAAAAACTTCTTTGGCCCATATCTCCTAAACTAAGCGTCCTAGAGCGAAAAGGACAATAATTCGTGACCACCCCCAAAAAGTTGAAAAATCCACCCAAAACCTTAAAAAATTGAAATTTTTATATGAAAAACTTCTTTTGCCCATATCTCCTAAACTAAGCGTCCTAGAGCGAAAAGGACGATAATTCGTGACCACCCCCAAAACGTTGAAAAATCCACCCTAAACCTAAAAAAATTGAAATTTTTATATGAAAAACTTCTTTTGCCCATATCTCCTAAACTAAGCGTCCTAGAGCGAAAAGGACTTCAATACGTGACCACCCCCAAAAAGTTGAAAAATCCACCCAAAACCTAAAAAAATTGAAATTTTTATATGAAAAACTTCTTTTGCCCATATCTCCTAAACTAAGCGTCCTAGAGCGAAAAGGACGATAATTCGTGACCACCCCCAAAAAGTTGAAAAATCCACCCAAAACCTAAAAAAATTGAAATTTTTATATGAAAAACTTCTTTTGCCCATATCTCCTAAACTAAGCGTCCTAGAGCGAAAAGGACGATAATTCGTGACACCCTCAAAAAGTTGAACAATCCACCCAAAAAATAAAAAAAAATCTAAATTTTTATATGAAAAACTTCTTTTGCCCATATCTCCTAAACTAAGCGTCCTAGAGAATAGTTAAAAAATCCACCCAAAACCTAAAAAAAATTGAAATTTTTATATGAAAAACTTCTTTTGCCCATATCTCCTAAACTAAGCGTCCTAGAGCGAAAAGGACTTCAATTCGTGACCACCCCCAAAAAGTTGAAAAGTCCACCCAAAACCTAAAAAAATTGAAATTTTTATATGAAAAACTTCTTTTCCCCATATCTCCTAAACTAAGCGTCCTAGAGCGAAAAGGACGATAATTCGTGACCACCCCCAAAAAGTTGCAAAATCCACCCAAAACCTTAAAAATTTAAATTTTTATATGAAAAACTTATTTTGTCCATATCTCCTAAACTAAGCGTCCTAGAGCGAAAAGGACTTCAATTCGTGACCACTCCCAAAAAGTTGAAAAATCCACCCAAAACCTAAAAAAATTTAAATTTTTACACGAAAAACTTCTTTTGCCCATATCTCATACACTAAGCATCCTAGAGCGAAAAGGACTTCAATTCGTGACCACCCCCAAAAAGTTGAAAAATCCACCCAAAACCTAAAAAAATTGAAATTTTTATATGAAAAACTTCTTTTGCCCATATCTCCTAAACTAAGCGTCCTAGAGCGAAAAGGACTTCAATTCGTGACCACCCCCAAAAAGTTGAAAAATCCACCCAAAACCTAAAAAAATTGAAATTTTTATATGAAAAACTTCTTTTGCCCATATCTCCTAAACTAAGCATCCTAGAGCGAAAAGGACGATAATTCGTGACCACCCCCAAAAAGTTGAAAAATCCACCCAAATCCTTAAAAAATTGAAATTTTTGTATGAAAAACTTCTGTTGTTCATATCTCCTAAACTAAGCGTCCTAGAGCGAAAAGGACGATAATTCGTGACCACCCCCAAAAAGTTGAAAAATCCACCCAAAACCTAAAAAAATTGAAATTTTTATATGAAAAACTTCTTTTGCCCATATCTCCTAAACTAAGCATCCTAGAGCGAAAAGGACGATAATTCGTGACCACCCCCAAAAAGTTGAAAAATCCACCCAAAACCTTAAAAAATTGAAATTTTTATATGAAAAACTTCTTTTGCCCATATCTCCTAAACTAAGCGTCCTAGAGCGAAAAGGACTTCAATTCGTGACCACCCCCAAAAAGTTGAAAAATCCACCCAAAACCTAAAAAAATTGAAATTTTTATATGAAAAACTTCTTTTGCCCATATCTCCTAAACTAAGCGTCCTAGAGCGAAAAGGACTTCTATTCGCGACCACCCCCAAAAAGTTGAAAAATCCACCCAAAACCTAAAAAAATTGAAATTTTTATATGAAAAACTTCTTTTGCCCATATCTCCTAAACTAAGCATCCTAGAGCGAAAAGGACGATAATTCGTGACCACCCCCAAAAAGTTGAAAAATCCACCCAAAACCTTAAAAAATTGAAATTTTTATATAAAAAATTTCTTTTGCCCATATCTCCTAAACTAAGCGTCCTAGAGCGAAAAGGACTTCAATTCGTGACCACCCATATCTCCTAAACTAAGCATCCTAGAGCGAAAAGGACGATAATTCGTGACCACCCCCAAAAAGTTGAAAAATCCACCCAAAACCTTAAAAAATTGAAATTTTTATATGAAAAACTTCTTTTGCCCATATCTCCTAAACTAAGCGTCCTAGAGCGAAAAGGACGATAATTCGTGACCACCCCCAAAACGTTGAAAAATCCACCCAAAACCTAAAAAAATTGAAATTTTTATATGAAAAACTTTTTTTGCCCATATCTCCTAAACTAAGCGTCCTAGAGCGCAAAGGACTTCAATTCGTGACCACCCCCAAAAAGTTGAAAAGTCCACCCAAAACCTAAAAAATTGAAATTTTTATATGAAAAACTTCTTTTCCCCATATCTCCTAAACTAAGCGTCCTAGAGCGAAAAGGACTTCAATTCGTGACCACCCATATCTCCTAAACTAAGCATCCTAGAGCGAAAAGGACGATAATTCGTGACCACCCCCAAAAAGTTGAAAAATCCACCCAAAACCTTAAAAAATTGAAATTTTTATATGAAAAACTTCTTTTGCCCATATCTCCTAAACTAAGCGTCCTAGAGCGAAAAGGACGATAATTCGTGACCACCCCCAAAAAGTTGAAAAATCCACCCAAAACCTTAAAAAATTGAAATTTTTATATGAAAAACTTCTTTTGCCCATATCTCCTAAACTAAGCGTCCTAGAGCGAAAAGGACTTCAATTCGTGACCACCCCCAAAAAGTTGAAAAATCCACCCAAAACCTAAAAAAATTGAAATTTTTATATGAAAAACTTCTTTTGCCCATATCTCCTAAACTAAGCGTCCTAGAGCGAAAAGGACTTCTATTCGCGACCACCCCCAAAAAGTTGAAAAGTCCACCCAAAACCTAAAAAAATTGAAATTTTTATATGAAAAACTTCTTTTCCCCATATCTCCTAAACTAAGCGTCCTAGAGCGAAAAGGACGATAATTCGTGACCACCCCCAAAAAGTTGCAAAATCCACCCAAAACCTTAAAAATTTAAATTTTTATATGAAAAACTTATTTTGTCCATATCTCCTAAACTAAGCGTCCTAGAGCGAAAAGGACTTCAATTCGTGACCACTCCCAAAAAGTTGAAAAATCCACCCAAAACCTAAAAAAATTTAAATTTTTACACGAAAAACTTCTTTTGCCCATATCTCATACACTAAGCATCCTAGAGCGAAAAGGACTTCAATTCGTGACCACCCCCAAAAAGTTGAAAAATCCACCCAAAACCTAAAAAAATTGAAATTTTTATATGAAAAACTTCTTTTGCCCATATCTCCTAAACTAAGCGTCCTAGAGCGAAAAGGACTTCAATTCGTGACCACCCCCAAAAAGTTGAAAAATCCACCCAAAACCTAAAAAAATTGAAATTTTTATATGAAAAACTTCTTTTGCCCATATCTCCTAAACTAAGCATCCTAGAGCGAAAAGGACGATAATTCGTGACCACCCCCAAAAAGTTGAAAAATCCACCCAAATCCTTAAAAAATTGAAATTTTTGTATGAAAAACTTCTGTTGTTCATATCTCCTAAACTAAGCGTCCTAGAGCGAAAAGGACGATAATTCGTGACCACCCCCAAAAAGTTGAAAAATCCACCCAAAACCTAAAAAAATTGAAATTTTTATATGAAAAACTTCTTTTGCCCATATCTCCTAAACTAAGCATCCTAGAGCGAAAAGGACGATAATTCGTGACCACCCCCAAAAAGTTGAAAAATCCACCCAAAACCTTAAAAAATTGAAATTTTTATATGAAAAACTTCTTTTGCCCATATCTCCTAAACTAAGCGTCCTAGAGCGAAAAGGACTTCAATTCGTGACCACCCCCAAAAAGTTGAAAAATCCACCCAAAACCTAAAAAAATTGAAATTTTTATATGAAAAACTTCTTTTGCCCATATCTCCTAAACTAAGCGTCCTAGAGCGAAAAGGACTTCTATTCGCGACCACCCCCAAAAAGTTGAAAAATCCACCCAAAACCTAAAAAAATTGAAATTTTTATATGAAAAACTTCTTTTGCCCATATCTCCTAAACTAAGCATCCTAGAGCGAAAAGGACGATAATTCGTGACCACCCCCAAAAAGTTGAAAAATCCACCCAAAACCTTAAAAAATTGAAATTTTTATATAAAAAATTTCTTTTGCCCATATCTCCTAAACTAAGCGTCCTAGAGCGAAAAGGACTTCAATTCGTGACCACCCATATCTCCTAAACTAAGCATCCTAGAGCGAAAAGGACGATAATTCGTGACCACCCCCAAAAAGTTGAAAAATCCACCCAAAACCTTAAAAAATTGAAATTTTTATATGAAAAACTTCTTTTGCCCATATCTCCTAAACTAAGCGTCCTAGAGCGAAAAGGACGATAATTCGTGACCACCCCCAAAACGTTGAAAAATCCACCCAAAACCTAAAAAAATTGAAATTTTTATATGAAAAACTTTTTTTGCCCATATCTCCTAAACTAAGCGTCCTAGAGCGCAAAGGACTTCAATTCGTGACCACCCCCAAAAAGTTGAAAAGTCCACCCAAAACCTAAAAAATTGAAATTTTTATATGAAAAACTTCTTTTCCCCATATCTCCTAAACTAAGCGTCCTAGAGCGAAAAGGACTTCAATTCGTGACCACCCCCAAAAAGTTGAAAAATCCACCCAAAACCTTAAAAAATGAAATTTTTATATGAAAAACTTCTTTTGTCCATATCTCCTAAACTAAGCGTCCTAGAGCGAGAAGGACTTCAATTCGTGACCACTCCCAAAAAGTTGAAAAATCCACCCAAAAACCTTAAAAAAATTTAAATTTTTACACGAAAAACTTCTTTTGTCCATATCTCCTAAACTAAGCGTCCTAGAGCGAAAAGGACGATAATTCGTGACCACCCCCAAATAGTTAAAAAATCCACCAAAAACCTAAAAAAAATTGAAATTTTTATATGAAAAACTTCTTTTGCCCATATCTCCTAAACTAAGCGTCCTAGAGCGAAAAGGACTTCAATTCGTGACCACCCCCAAAAAGTTGAAAAGTCCACCAAAACCTAAAAAAATTGAAATTTTTATATGAAAAACTTCTTTTCCCCATATCTCCTAAACTAAGCGTCCTAGAGCGAAAAGGACGATAATTCGTGACCACCCCCAAAAAGTTGAAAAATCCACCCAAAACCTTAAAAATTTAAATTTTTATATGAAAAACTTCTTTTGTCCATATCTCCTAAGCTAAGCGTCCTAGAGCGAAAAGGACTTCAATTCGTGACCACTCCCAAAAAGTTGAAAAATCCACCCAAAATCTTAAAAAAATTAAATTTTTACACGAAAAACTTCTTTTGCCCATATCTCATAAACTAAGCATCCTAGAGCGAAAAGGACTTCAATTCGTGACCACCCCCAAAAAGTTGAAAAATCCACCCAAAACCTAAAAAAATTTAAATTTTTATATGAAAAACTTCTTTTGCCCATATCTCCTAAACTAAGCGTCCTAGAGCGAAAAGGACTTCAATTCGTGACCACCCCCAAAAAGTTGAAAAATCCACCCAAAACCTAAAAAAATTGAAATTTTTATATGAAAAACTTCTTTTGTCCATATCTCCTAAACTAAGCATCCTAGAGCGAAAAGGACTTCAATTCGTGACCACCCCCAAAAAGTTGAAAAATCCACCCAAAACCTTAAAAAATTGAAATTTTTGTATGAAAAACTTCTTTTGTTCATATCTCCTAAACTAAGCGTCCTAGAGCGAAAAGGACGATAATTCGTGACCACCCCCAAAACGTTGAAAAATCCACCCAAAACCTAAAAAAATTGAAATTTTTATATGAAAAACTTTTTTTGCCCATATCTCCTAAACTAAGCGACCTAGAGCGCAAAGGACTTCAATTCGTGACCACCCCCAAAAAGTTGAAAAGTCCACCCAAAACCTAAAAAATTGAAATTTTTATATGAAAAACTTCTTTTCCCCATATCTCCTAAACTAAGCGTCCTAGAGCGAAAAGGACTTCAATTCGTGACCACCCATATCTCCTAAACTAAGCATCCTAGAGCGAAAAGGACGATAATTCGTGACCACCCCCAAAAAGTTGAAAAATCCACCCAAAACCTTAAAAAATTGAAATTTTTATATGAAAAACTTCTTTTGCCCATATCTCCTAAACTAAGCGTCCTAGAGCGAAAAGGACGATAATTCGTGACCACCCCCAAAAAGTTGAAAAATCCACCCAAAACCTAAAAAAATTGAAATTTTTATATGAAAAACTTCTTTTGCCCATATCTCCTAAACTAAGCGTCCTAGAGCGAAAAGGACTTCTATTCGCGACCACCCCCAAAAAGTTGAAAGTCCACCCAAAACCTAAAAAAATTGAAATTTTTATATGAAAAACTTCTTTTCCCCATATCTCCTAAACTAAGCGTCCTAGAGCGAAAAGGACGATAATTCGTGACCACCCCCAAAAAGTTGCAAAATCCACCCAAAACCTTAAAAATTTAAATTTTTATATGAAAAACTTATTTTGTCCATATCTCCTAAACTAAGCGTCCTAGAGCGAAAAGGACTTCAATTCGTGACCACTCCCAAAAAGTTGAAAAATCCACCCAAAACCTAAAAAAATTTAAATTTTTACACGAAAAACTTCTTTTGCCCATATCTCATACACTAAGCATCCTAGAGCGAAAAGGACTTCAATTCGTGACCACCCCCAAAAAGTTGAAAAATCCACCCAAAACCTAAAAAAATTGAAATTTTTATATGAAAAACTTCTTTTGCCCATATCTCCTAAACTAAGCGTCCTAGAGCGAAAAGGACTTCAATTCGTGACCACCCCCAAAAAGTTGAAAAATCCACCCAAAACCTAAAAAAATTGAAATTTTTATATGAAAAACTTCTTTTGCCCATATCTCCTAAACTAAGCATCCTAGAGCGAAAAGGACGATAATTCGTGACCACCCCCAAAAAGTTGAAAAATCCACCCAAATCCTTAAAAAATTGAAATTTTTGTATGAAAAACTTCTGTTGTTCATATCTCCTAAACTAAGCGTCCTAGAGCGAAAAGGACGATAATTCGTGACCACCCCCAAAAAGTTGAAAAATCCACCCAAAACCTAAAAAAATTGAAATTTTTATATGAAAAACTTCTTTTGCCCATATCTCCTAAACTAAGCATCCTAGAGCGAAAAGGACGATAATTCGTGACCACCCCCAAAAAGTTGAAAAATCCACCCAAAACCTTAAAAAATTGAAATTTTTATATGAAAAACTTCTTTTGCCCATATCTCCTAAACTAAGCGTCCTAGAGCGAAAAGGACTTCAATTCGTGACCACCCCCAAAAAGTTGAAAAATCCACCCAAAACCTAAAAAAATTGAAATTTTTATATGAAAAACTTCTTTTGCCCATATCTCCTAAACTAAGCGTCCTAGAGCGAAAAGGACTTCTATTCGCGACCACCCCCAAAAAGTTGAAAAATCCACCCAAAACCTAAAAAAATTGAAATTTTTATATGAAAAACTTCTTTTGCCCATATCTCCTAAACTAAGCATCCTAGAGCGAAAAGGACGATAATTCGTGACCACCCCCAAAAAGTTGAAAAATCCACCCAAAACCTTAAAAAATTGAAATTTTTATATAAAAAATTTCTTTTGCCCATATCTCCTAAACTAAGCGTCCTAGAGCGAAAAGGACTTCAATTCGTGACCACCCATATCTCCTAAACTAAGCATCCTAGAGCGAAAAGGACGATAATTCGTGACCACCCCCAAAAAGTTGAAAAATCCACCCAAAACCTTAAAAAATTGAAATTTTTATATGAAAAACTTCTTTTGCCCATATCTCCTAAACTAAGCGTCCTAGAGCGAAAAGGACGATAATTCGTGACCACCCCCAAAACGTTGAAAAATCCACCCAAAACCTAAAAAAATTGAAATTTTTATATGAAAAACTTTTTTTGCCCATATCTCCTAAACTAAGCGTCCTAGAGCGCAAAGGACTTCAATTCGTGACCACCCCCAAAAAGTTGAAAAGTCCACCCAAAACCTAAAAAATTGAAATTTTTATATGAAAAACTTCTTTTCCCCATATCTCCTAAACTAAGCGTCCTAGAGCGAAAAGGACTTCAATTCGTGACCACCCCCAAAAAGTTGAAAAATCCACCCAAAACCTTAAAAAATGAAATTTTTATATGAAAAACTTCTTTTGTCCATATCTCCTAAACTAAGCGTCCTAGAGCGAGATGGACTTCAATTCGTGACCACTCCCAAAAAGTTGAAAAATCCACCCAAAAACCTTAAAAAAATTTAAATTTTTACACGAAAAACTTCTTTTGTCCATATCTCCTAAACTAAGCGTCCTAGAGCGAAAAGGACGATAATTCGTGACCACCCCCAAATAGTTAAAAAATCCACCAAAAACCTAAAAAAAATTGAAATTTTTATATGAAAAACTTCTTTTGCCCATATCTCCTAAACTAAGCGTCCTAGAGCGAAAAGGACTTCAATTCGTGACCACCCCCAAAAAGTTGAAAAGTCCACCAAAACCTAAAAAAATTGAAATTTTTATATGAAAAACTTCTTTTCCCCATATCTCCTAAACTAAGCGTCCTAGAGCGAAAAGGACGATAATTCGTGACCACCCCCAAAAAGTTGAAAAATCCACCCAAAACCTTAAAAATTTAAATTTTTATATGAAAAACTTCTTTTGTCCATATCTCCTAAGCTAAGCGTCCTAGAGCGAAAAGGACTTCAATTCGTGACCACTCCCAAAAAGTTGAAAAATCCACCCAAAATCTTAAAAAAATTAAATTTTTACACGAAAAACTTCTTTTGCCCATATCTCATAAACTAAGCATCCTAGAGCGAAAAGGACTTCAATTCGTGACCACCCCCAAAAAGTTGAAAAATCCACCCAAAACCTAAAAAAATTTAAATTTTTATATGAAAAACTTCTTTTGCCCATATCTCCTAAACTAAGCGTCCTAGAGCGAAAAGGACTTCAATTCGTGACCACCCCCAAAAAGTTGAAAAATCCACCCAAAACCTTAAAAAATTGAAATTTTTGTATGAAAAACTTCTTTTGTTCATATCTCCTAAACTAAGCGCCCTAGAGCGAAAAAGACGATAATTCGTGACCACCCCCAAAAAGTTGAAAAATCCACCCAAAACCTAAAAAAAATGAAATTTTTATATGAAAAACTTCTTTTGCCCATATCTCCTAAACTAAGCGTCCTAGAGCGAAAAGGACTTCAATTCGTGACCACCCCCAAAAAGTTGAAAAATCCACCCAAAACCTAAAAAAATTGAAATTTTTATATGAAAAACTTCTTTTGCCCATATCTCCTAAACTAAGCATCCTAGAGCGAAAAGGACGATAATTCGTGACCACCCCCAAAACGTTGAAAAATCCACCCAAAACCTTAAAAAATTGAAATTTTTGTATGAAAAACTTCTTTTGTTCATATCTCCTAAACTAAGCGTCCTAGAGCGAAAAGGACAATAATTCGTGACCACCCCCAAAAAGTTGAAAAATCCACCCAAAACCTAAAAAAAATTAAATTTTTATATGAAAAACTTTTTTTGCCCATATCTCCTAAACTAAGCGTCCTAGAGCGAAAAGGACTTCAATTCGTGACCACCCCCAAAAAGTTGAAAAATCCACCCAAAACTTTAAAAAATTGAAATTTTTATATGAAAAACTTCTTTTGCCCATATCTCCTAAACTAAGCGTCCTAGAGCGAAAAGGACTTCAATTCGTGACCACCCCCAAAAAGTTGAAAAATCCACCCAAAACCTAAAAAAATTGAAATTTTTATATGAAAAACTTATTTTGCCCATATCTCCTAAACTAAGCGTCCTAGAGCGAAAAGGACTTCAATTCGTGACCACCCCCAAAAAGTTGAAAAATCCACCCAAAACCTAAAAAAATTGAAATTTTTTATATGAAAAACTTCTTTTGCCCATATCTCCTAAACTAAGAATCCTAGAGCGAAAAGGACGATAATTCGTGACCACCCCCAAAAAGTTGAAAAATCCACCAAAAACCTTAAAAAATTGAAATTTTTATATGAAAAACTTCTTTTGCCCATATCTCCTAAACTAAGCGTCCTAGAGCGAAAAGGACTTCAATTCGTGACCACCCCCAAAAAGTTGAAAAATCCACCCAAAACCTACAAAAATTGAAATTTTTATATGAAAAACTTCTTTTGCCCATATCTCCTAAACTAAGCGTCCTAGAGCGAAAAGGACTTCAATACGTGACCACCCCCAAAAAGTTGAAAAATCCACCCAAAACCTAAAAAAATTGAAGTTTTTATATGAAAAACTTCTTTTGCCCATATCTCCTAAACTAAGCGTCCTAGAGCGAAAAGGACGATAATTCGTGACCACCCCCAAAAAGATGAAAAATCCACCCAAAACCTTAAAAAATTGAAATTTTTATATGAAAAACTTCGTTTGCTCATATCTCCTTAAATATGCGTCCTAGAGCGAAAAGGATTTCAATTCGTGACAACTCCCATATCTCCTAAACTAAGCGTCCTAGAGCGAAAAGGACGATAATTCGTGACCACCCCCAAAAAGTTGAAAAATCCACCCAAAACCTAAAAAAATTGAAGTTTTTATATGAAAAACTTATTTTGCCCATATCTCCTAAACTAAGCGTCCTAGAGCGAAAAGGACGATAATTCGTGACCACCCCCAAAAAGTTGAAAAATCCACCCAAAACCTTAACAAATTGAAGTTTTTATATGAAAAACTTATTTTGCCCATATCTCCTAAACTAAGCGTCCTAGAGCGAAAAGGACGATAATTCGTGACCACCCCCAAAAAGTTGAAAAATCCACCCAAAACCTAAAAAAATTGAAATTTTTATATGAAAAACTTCTTTTGCCCATATCTCCTAAACTAAGCATCCTAGAGCGAAAAGGACGATAATTAGTGACCACACCCAAAAAGTTGAAAAATCCACCCAAAACCTAAAAAAAATGAAATTTTTATATGAAAAACTTCTTTTGCCCATATCTCCTAAACTAAGCGTCCTAGAGCGAAAAGGACTTCAATTCGTGACCACCCCCAAAAAGTTGAAAAATCCACCCAAAACCTAAAAAAATTGAAATTTTTATATGAAAAACTTGTTTTGCCCATATCTCCTAAACTAAGCGTCCTAGAGCGAAAAGGACTTCAATACGTGACCACCCCCAAAAAGGTGAAAAATCCACCCAAAACCTAAAAAAATTGAAGTTTTTATATGAAAAACTTATTTTGCCCATATCTCCTAAACTAAGCGTCCTAGAGCGAAAAGGACGATAATTCGTGACCACCCCCAAAAAGTTGAAAAATCCACCCAAAACCTTAACAAATTGAAGTTTTTATATGAAAAACTTATTTTGCCCATATCTCCTAAACTAAGCGTCCTAGAGCGAAAAGGACGATAATTCGTGACCACCCCCAAAAAGTTGAAAAATCCACCCAAAACCTAAAAAAATTGAAATTTTTATATGAAAAACTTCTTTTGCCCATATCTCCTAAACTAAGCATCCTAGAGCGAAAAGGACGATAATTCGTGACCACACCCAAAAAGTTGAAAAATCCACCCAAAACCTTAAAAAATTGAAATTTTTGTATGAAAAACTTCTTTTGTTCATATCTCCTAAACTAAGCGCCCTAGAGCGAAAAGGACGATAATTCGTGACCACCCCCAAAAAGTTGAAAAATCCACCCAAAACCTAAAAAAAATGAAATTTTTATATGAAAAACTTCTTTTGCCCATATCTCCTAAACTAAGCGTCCTAGAGCGAAAAGGACTTCAATTCGTGACCACCCCCAAAAAGTTGAAAAATCCACCCAAAACCTAAAAAAATTGAAATTTTTATATGAAAAACTTCTTTTGCCCATATCTCCTAAACTAAGCATCCTAGAGCGAAAAGGACGATAATTCGTGACCACCCCCAAAAAGTTGAAAAATCCACCCAAAACCTTAAAAAATTGAAATTTTTGTATGAAAAACTTCTTTTGTTCATATCTCCTAAACTAAGCGTCCTAGAGCGAAAAGGACGATAATTCGTGACCACCCCCAAAAAGTTGAAAAATCCACCCAAAACCTAAAAAAAATGAAATTTTTATATGAAAAACTTTTTTTGCCCATATCTCCTAAACTAAGCGTCCTAGAGCGAAAAGGACTTCAATTCGTGACCACCCCCAAAAAGTTGAAAAATCCACCCAAAACTTTAAAAAATTGAAATTTTTATATGAAAAACTTCTTTTGCCCATATCTCCTAAACTAAGCGTCCTAGAGCGAAAAGGACTTCAATTCGTGACCACCCCCAAAAAGTTGAAAAATCCACCCAAAACCTAAAAAAATTGAAATTTTTATATGAAAAACTTCTTTTGCCCATATCTCCTAAACTAAGCGTCCTAGAGCGAAAAGGACTTCAATTCGTGACCACCCCCAAAAAGTTGAAAAATCCACCCAAAACTTTAAAAAATTGAAATTTTTATATGAAAAACTTCTTTTGCCCATATCTCCTAAACTAAGTGTCCTAGAGCGAAAAGGTCTTCAATTCGTGACCACCCCCAAAAAGTTGAAAAATCCACCCAAAACCTAAAAAAAATGAAATTTTTATATGAAAAACTTCTTTTGCCCATATCTCGTAAACTAAGCATCCTAGAGCGAAAAGGACGATAATTCGTGACCACCCCCAAAAAGTTGAAAAATCAACCCAAAACCTAAAAAATTGAAATTTTTATATGAAAAACTTCTTTTGCCCATATCTCCTAAACTAAGCGTCCTAGAGCGAAAAGGACGATAATTCGTGACCACCCCCAAAAAGTTGAAAAATCCACTCAAAACCTTAAAAAATTGAAATTTTTATATGAAAAACTTAGTTTGCCCATATCTCCTAAACTAAGCGTCCTAGAGCGAAAAGGGCAATAAGTCGTGACCACACCCAAAAAGTTGAAAAATCCACCCAAAACCTTAAAAAATTTAAAGTTTTATATGAAAAACTTCTTTTGCCCATAGCGAAAAGGACGATAATTCGTGACCACCCCCAACAAGTTGAAAAATGCACCCAAAACCTAAAAAAAATGAAATGTTTATATGAAAAACTTCTTTTGCCCATATCTCCTAAACTAAGCGTCCTAGAGCGAAAAGGACGATAATTCGTGACCAACCCCAAAAAGTTGAAAAATCCACCCAAAACCTAAAAAAAAATTAAATTTTTATATGAAAAACTTCTTTTGCCCATATCTCCTAAACTAAGCGCCCTAGAGCGAAAAGGACGATAATTCGTGACCAACCCCAAAAAGTTGAAAAATCCACCCAAAACCTAAAAAAAATTAAATTTTTATATGAAAAACTTCTTTTGCCCATATCTCCTAAACTAAGCGTCCTAGAGCGAAAAGGACGATAATTCGTGATCACCCCCAAAAAGTTGAAAAATGCACCCAAAACCTAAAAAAATTGAAATGTTTATATGAAAAACTTCTTTTGCCCATATCTCCTAAACTAAGCGTCCTAGAGCGAAAAGGACTTCAATTCGTGACCACCCCCAAAACGTTGAAAAATCGACCCAAAACCTAAAAAAATGGAAATTTTTACATGAAAAACTTCTTTTGCCCATATCTCTTAAACTAAGCGTCCTAGAGCGAAAAGGACGACAATTCGTGACCAACCCCAAAAAAATTGAAAAATCCACCCAAAACCTAAAAAAATTGAAATTTTTATATGAAAAACTTATTTTGCCCATATCTCCTAAACTAAGCGTCCTAGAGCGAAAAGGACGATAATTCGTGACCACCCCCAAAAAGTTGACAAATCCACCCAAAACCTTAAAAAATTGAAATTTTTATATGAAAAACTTATTTTGCCCATATCTCCTAAACTAAGCGTCCTAGAGCGAAAAGGACGATAATTCGTGACCACCCCCAAAAAGTTGAAAAATCCACCCAAAACCTAAAAAAATTAAAATTTTTATATGAAAAACTTCTTTTGCCCATATCTCCTAAACTAAGCGTCCTAGAGCGAAAAGGACGATAATTCGTGACCACCCCCAAAAAGTTGAAAAATCAACCCAAAACCTAAAAAATTGAAATTTTTATATGAAAAACTTCTTTTGCCCATATCTCCTAAACTAAGCGTCCTAGAGCGAAAAGGACTTCAATTCGTGACCACCCCCAAAAAGTTGAAAAATCCACTCAAAACCTTAAAAAATTGAAATTTTTATATGAAAAACTTCTTTTGCCCATATCTCCTAAACTAAGCGTCCTAGAGCGAAAAGGGCGATAATTCGTGACCACCCCCAAAAAGTTGAAAAATCCACCCAAAACCTTAAAAAATTTAAATTTTTATATGAAAAACTTCTTTTGCCCATATCTCCTAAACTAAGCGTCCTAGAGCGAAAAGGACGATAATTCGTGACCACCCCCAAAAAGTTGAAAAATCCACTCAAACTTAAAAAAATTGAAATTTTTATATGAAAAACTTCCTTTGTCCATATCTCCTAAACTAAGCGTCCTAGAGCGAAAAGGACTTCAATTCGTGACCACTCCCAAAAAGTTGAAAAATCCACCCAAAATCTTAAAAAAATTAAATTTTTACACGAAAAACTTCTTTTGCCCATATCTCATAAACTAAGCATCCTAGAGCGAAAAGGACTTCAATTCGTGACCACCCCCAAAAAGTTGAAAAATCCACCCAAAACCTAAAAAAATTTAAATTTTTATATGAAAAACTTCCTTTGCCCATATCTCCTAAACTAAGCGTCCTAGAGCGAAAAGGACTTCAATTCGTGACCACCCCCAAAAAGTTGAAAAATCCACCCAAAACCTAAAAAAATTGAAATTTTTATATGAAAAACTTCTTTTGCCCATATCTCCTAAACTAAGCATCCTAGAGCGAAAAGGACGATAATTCGTGACCACACCCAAAAAGTTGAAAAATCCACCCAAAACCTTAAAAAATTGAAATTTTTGTATGAAAAACTTCTTTTGTTCATATCTCCTAAACTAAGCGCCCTAGAGCGAAAAAGACGATAATTCGTGACCACCCCCAAAAAGTTGAAAAATCCACCCAAAACCTAAAAAAAATGAAATTTTTATATGAAAAACTTCTTTTGCCCATATCTCCTAAACTAAGCGTCCTAGAGCGAAAAGGACTTCAATTCGTGACCACCCCCAAAAAGTTGAAAAATCCACCCAAAACCTAAAAAAATTGAAATTTTTATATGAAAAACTTCTTTTGCCCATATCTCCTAAACTAAGCATCCTAGAGCGAAAAGGACGATAATTCGTGACCACCCCCAAAACGTTGAAAAATCCACCCAAAACCTTAAAAAATTGAAATTTTTGTATGAAAAACTTCTTTTGTTCATATCTCCTAAACTAAGCGTCCTAGAGCGAAAAGGACGATAATTCGTGACCACCCCCAAAAAGTTGAAAAATCCACCCAAAACCTAAAAAAAATTAAATTTTTATATGAAAAACTTTTTTTGCCCATATCTCCTAAACTAAGCGTCCTAGAGCGAAAAGGACTTCAATTCGTGACCACCCCCAAAAAGTTGAAAAATCCACCCAAAACTTTAAAAAATTGAAATTTTTATATGAAAAACTTCTTTTGCCCATATCTCCTAAACTAAGCGTCCTAGAGCGAAAAGGACTTCAATTCGTGACCACCCCCAAAAAGTTGAAAAATCCACCCAAAACCTAAAAAAATTGAAATTTTTATATGAAAAACTTATTTTGCCCATATCTCCTAAACTAAGCGTCCTAGAGCGAAAAGGACTTCAATTCGTGACCACCCCCAAAAAGTTGAAAAATCCACCCAAAACCTAAAAAAATTGAAATTTTTTATATGAAAAACTTCTTTTGCCCATATCTCCTAAACTAAGAATCCTAGAGCGAAAAGGACGATAATTCGTGACCACCCCCAAAAAGTTGAAAAATCCACCAAAAACCTTAAAAAATTGAAATTTTTATATGAAAAACTTCTTTTGCCCATATCTCCTAAACTAAGCGTCCTAGAGCGAAAAGGACTTCAATTCGTGACCACCCCCAAAAAGTTGAAAAATCCACCCAAAACCTACAAAAATTGAAATTTTTATATGAAAAACTTCTTTTGCCCATATCTCCTAAACTAAGCGTCCTAGAGCGAAAAGGACTTCAATACGTGACCACCCCCAAAAAGTTGAAAAATCCACCCAAAACCTAAAAAAATTGAAGTTTTTATATGAAAAACTTCTTTTGCCCATATCTCCTAAACTAAGCGTCCTAGAGCGAAAAGGACGATAATTCGTGACCACCCCCAAAAAGATGAAAAATCCACCCAAAACCTTAAAAAATTGAAATTTTTATATGAAAAACTTCGTTTGCTCATATCTCCTTAAATATGCGTCCTAGAGCGAAAAGGATTTCAATTCGTGACAACTCCCAAAAATATGAAAAATCCACCAAAAACCTAAAAAAAATTGAAATTTTTATATGAAAAACTTCTTTTGCCCATATCTCCTAAACTAAGCGTCCTAGAGCGAAAAGGACGATAATTCGTGACCACCCCCAAAAAGTTGAAAAATCCACCCAAAACCTAAAAAAATTGAAATTTTTATATGAAAAACTTCTTTTGCCCATATCTCCTAAACTAAGCATCCTAGAGCGAAAAGGACGATAATTCGTGACCACCCCCAAAAAGTTGAAAAATCCACCCAAAACCTTAAAAAATTGAAATTTTTGTATGAAAAACTTCTTTTGTTCATATCTCCTAAACTAAGCGTCCTAGAGCGAAAAGGACGATAATTCGTGACCACCCCCAAAAAGTTGAAAAATCCACCCAAAACCTAAAAAAAATGAAATTTTTATATGAAAAACTTCTTTTGCCCATATCTCCTAAACTAAGCGTCCTAGAGCGAAAAGGACTTCAATTCGTGACCACCCCCAAAAAGTTGAAAAATCCACCCAAAACCTAAAAAAATTGAAATTTTTATATGAAAAACTTGTTTTGCCCATATCTCCTAAACTAAGCGTCCTAGAGCGAAAAGGACTTCAATACGTGACCACCCCCAAAAAGGTGAAAAATCCACCCAAAACCTAAAAAAATTGAAGTTTTTATATGAAAAACTTATTTTGCCCATATCTCCTAAACTAAGCGTCCTAGAGCGAAAAGGACGATAATTCGTGACCACCCCCAAAAAGTTGAAAAATCCACCCAAAACCTTAACAAATTGAAGTTTTTATATGAAAAACTTATTTTGCCCATATCTCCTAAACTAAGCGTCCTAGAGCGAAAAGGACGATAATTCGTGACCACCCCCAAAAAGTTGAAAAATCCACCCAAAACCTAAAAAAATTGAAATTTTTATATGAAAAACTTCTTTTGCCCATATCTCCTAAACTAAGCATCCTAGAGCGAAAAGGACGATAATTCGTGACCACACCCCAAAAGTTGAAAAATCCACCCAAAACCTTAAAAAATTGAAATTTTTATATGAAAAACTTCTTTTGTTCATATCTCCTAAACTAAGCGCCCTAGAGCGAAAAGGACGATAATTCGTGACCACCCCCAAAAAGTTGAAAAATCCACCCAAAACCTAAAAAAAATGAAATTTTTATATGAAAAACTTCTTTTGCCCATATCTCCTAAACTAAGCGTCCTAGAGCGAAAAGGACTTCAATTCGTGACCACCCCCAAAAAGTTGAAAAATCCACCCAAAACCTAAAAAAATTGAAATTTTTATATGAAAAACTTCTTTTGCCCATATCTCCTAAACTAAGCATCCTAGAGCGAAAAGGACGATAATTCGTGACCACCCCCAAAAAGTTGAAAAATCCACCCAAAACCTTAAAAAATTGAAATTTTTGTATGAAAAACTTCTTTTGTTCATATCTCCTAAACTAAGCGTCCTAGAGCGAAAAGGACGATAATTCGTGACCACCCCCAAAAAGTTGAAAAATCCACCCAAAACCTAAAAAAAATGAAATTTTTATATGAAAAACTTTTTTTGCCCATATCTCCTAAACTAAGCGTCCTAGAGCGAAAAGGACTTCAATTCGTGACCACCCCCAAAAAGTTGAAAAATCCACCCAAAACTTTAAAAAATTGAAATTTTTATATGAAAAACTTCTTTTGCCCATATCTCCTAAACTAAGCGTCCTAGAGCGAAAAGGACTTCAATTCGTGACCACCCCCAAAAAGTTGAAAAATCCACCCAAAACCTAAAAAAATTGAAATTTTTATATGAAAAACTTCTTTTGCCCATATCTCCTAAACTAAGCGTCCTAGAGCGAAAAGGACTTCAATTCGTGACCACCCCCAAAAAGTTGAAAAATCCACCCAAAACTTTAAAAAATTGAAATTTTTATATGAAAAACTTCTTTTGCCCATATCTCCTAAACTAAGCGTCCTAGAGCGAAAAGGACGATAATTCGTGACCACCCCCAAAAAGTTGAAAAATCCACCCAAAACCTAAAAAAAATGAAATTTTTATATGAAAAACTTCTTTTGCCCATATCTCCTAAACTAAGCGTCCTAGAGCGAAAAGGACTTCAATTCGTGACCACCCCCAAAAAGTTGAAAAATCCACCCAAAACCTTAAAAAATTTAAATTTTTATATGAAAAACTTCTTTTGCCCATATCTCCTAAACTAAGCGTCCTAGAGCGAAAAGGACGATAATTCGTGACCACCCCCAAAAAGTTGAAAAATCAACCCAAAACCTAAAAAATTGAAATTTTTATATGAAAAACTTCTTTTGCCCATATCTCCTAAACTAAGCGTCCTAGAGCGAAAAGGACGATAATTCGTGACCACCCCCAAAAAGTTGAAAAATCCACTCAAAACCTTAAAAAATTGAAATTTTTATATGAAAAACTTAGTTTGCCCATATCTCCTAAACTAAGCGTCCTAGAGCGAAAAGGGCAATAAGTCGTGACCACACCCAAAAAGTTGAAAAATCCACCCAAAACCTTAAAAAATTTAAAGTTTTATATGAAAAACTTCTTTTGCCCATAGCGAAAAGGACGATAATTCGTGACCACCCCCAACAAGTTGAAAAATGCACCCAAAACCTAAAAAAAATGAAATGTTTATATGAAAAACTTCTTTTGCCCATATCTCCTAAACTAAGCGTCCTAGAGCGAAAAGGACGATAATTCGTGACCAACCCCAAAAAGTTGAAAAATCCACCCAAAACCTAAAAAAAAATTAAATTTTTATATGAAAAACTTCTTTTGCCCATATCTCCTAAACTAAGCGTCCTAGAGCGAAAAGGACGATAATTCGTGATCACCCCCAAAAAGTTGAAAAATGCACCCAAAACCTAAAAAAATTGAAATGTTTATATGAAAAACTTCTTTTGCCCATATCTCCTAAACTAAGCGTCCTAGAGCGAAAAGGACTTCAATTCGTGACCACCCCCAAAACGTTGAAAAATCGACCCAAAACCTAAAAAAATGGAAATTTTTACATGAAAAACTTCTTTTGCCCATATCTCTTAAACTAAGCGTCCTAGAGCGAAAAGGACGACAATTCGTGACCAACCCCAAAAAAATTGAAAAATCCACCCAAAACCTAAAAAAATTGAAATTTTTATATGAAAAACTTCTTTTGCCCATATCTCCTAAACTAAGCGTCCTAGGGCGAAAAGGACGATAATTCGTGACCACCCCCAAAAAGTTGACAAATCCACCCAAAACCTTAAAAAATTGAAATTTTTATATGAAAAACTTATTTTGCCCATATCTCCTAAACTACGCGTCCTAGAGCGAAAAGGACGATAATTCGTGACCACCCCCAAAAAGTTGAAAAATCCACCCAAAACCTAAAAAAATTAAAATTTTTATATGAAAAACTTCTTTTGCCCATATCTCCTAAACTAAGCGTCCTAGAGCGAAAAGGACGATAATGCGTGACCACCCCCAAAAAGTTGAAAAATCAACCCAAAACCTAAAAAATTGAAATTTTTATATGAAAAACTTATTTTGCCCATATCTCCTAAACTAAGCGTCCTAGAGCGAAAAGGACTTCAATTCGTGACCACCCCCAAAAAGTTGAAAAATCCACTCAAAACCTTAAAAAATTGAAATTTTTATATGAAAAACTTCTTTTGCCCATATCTCCTAAACTAAGCGTCCTAGAGCGAAAAGGGCGATAATTCGTGACCACCCCCAAAAAGTTGAAAAATCCACCCAAAACCTTAAAAAATTTAAATTTTTATATGAAAAACTTCTTTTGCCCATATCTCCTAAACTAAGCGTCCTAGAGCGAAAAGGACGATAATTCGTGACCACCCCCAAAAAGTTGAAAAATCCACTCAAACTTAAAAAAATTGAAATTTTTATATGAAAAACTTCCTTTGCCCATATCTCCTAAACTAAGCGTCCTATAGCGAAAAGGACGATAATTCGTGACCACCCCCAAAAAGTTGAAAAATCCACCCAAAACCTAAAAAATTGAAATTTTTATATGAAAAACTTCTTTTGCCCATATCTCCTAAACTAAGCGTCCTAGAGCGAAAAGGGCGATAATTCGTGACCACCCCCAAAAAGTTGAAAAATCTACCCAAAACCTAAAAAAATTGAAATGTTTATATGAAAAACTTCTTTTGCCCATATCTCCTAAACTAAGCGTCCTAGAGCGAAAAGGACTTCAATTCGTGACCACCCCCAAAACGTTGAAAAATCCACCCAAAACCTAAAAAAATTGAAATGTTTATATGAAAAACTTCTTTTGCCCATATCTCCTAAACTAAGCGTCCTAGAGCGAAAAGGACGATAATTCGTGACCAACCCCAAAATGCTGACAAATCCACCCAAAACCTAAAAAAATTGAAATTTTTATATGAAAACCTTCTTTTGCCCATATCTCCTAAACTAAGCGTCCTAGAGCGAAAAGGACGATAATTCGTGACCACCCCCAAAAAGTTGAAAAATCCACCCAAAACCTTAAAAAATTTAAATTTTTATATGAAAAACATCTTTTGCCCATATCTCCTAAACTAATCGTCCTAGAGCGAAAAGGACGATAATTCGTGACCACCCCCAAAAAGTTGAAAAATACACCCAACACCTAAAAAAATTGAAATTTTTATATGAAAAACTTCTTTTGCCCATATCTCCTAAACTAAGCGTCCTAGAGCGAAAAGGACGATAATTCGTGACCACCCCCGAAAAGTTGAAAAATCCACCTAAAACCTAAAAAAATTGAAAATTTTATATGAAAAACTTCTTTTGCCCATATCTCCTAAACTAAGCGTCCTAGAGCGAAAAGGACGATAATTCGTGACCACCCCCAAAAAGTTGAAAAATCCACCCAAAACCTAAAAAAATTTAAATTTTTATATGAAAAACTTCTTTTGCCCATATCTCCTAAACTAAGCGTCCTAGAGCGAAAAGGGCGATAATTCGTGACCACCCCCAAAAAGTTGACAAATCCACCCAAAACCTTAAAAAATTTAAATTTTTATATGAAAAACTTCTTTTGCCCATATATCCTAAACTAAGCGTCCTAGAGCGAAAAGGACGATAATTCGTGACCACCCCTAAAAAGTTGAAAAATCCACTCAAAACCTAAAAAAATTGAAATTTTTATATGAAAAACTTCCTTTGCCCATATCTCCTAAACTAAGCGTCCTAGAGCGAAAAGGACGATAATTCGTGACCACCCCCAAAAAGTTGAAAAATCAACCCAAAACCTAAAAAATTGAAATTTTTATATGAAAAACTTCTTTTGCCCATATCTCCTAAACTAAGCGTCCTAGAGCGAAAAGGGCGATAATTCGTGACCACCCCCAAAAAGTTGACAAATCCACCCAAAACCTTAAAAAATTGAAATTTTTATATGAAAAACTTCTTTTGCCCATATATCCTAAACTAAGCGTCCTAGAGCGAAAAGGACGATAATTCGTGACCACCCCTAAAAAGTTGAAAAATCCACTCAAAACCTAAAAAAATTGAAATTTTTATATGAAAAACTTCCTTTGCCCATATCTCCTAAACTAAGCGTCCTAGAGCGAAAAGGACGATAATTCGTGACCACCCCCAAAAAGTTGAAAAATCAACCCAAAACCTAAAAAATTGAAATTTTTATATGAAAAACTTCTTTTGCCCATATCTCCTAAACTAAGCGTCCTAGAGCGAAAAGGACGATAATTCGTGACCACTTCTTTTGCCCATATCTCCTAAACTAAGCGTCCTAGAGCGAAAAGGACGATAATTCGTGACCACCCCCAAAAAGTTGAAAAATCCTCCCAAAACCTAAAAAAATTGAAATTTTTATATGAAAAACTTCTTTTGCCCATATCTCCTAAACTAAGCGTCCTAGAGCGAAAAGGTCTTCAATACGTGACCACCCCCAAAAAGTTGAAAAATCCACCCAAAACCTAAAAAAATTGAAATTTTTATATGAAAAACTTCTTTTGCCCATATCTCCTAAACTAAGCGTCCTAGAGCGAAAAGGACGATAATTCGTGACCACCCCCAAAAAGTTGAAAAATCCACTCAAAACCTTAAAAAATTGAAATTTTTATATGAAAAACTTCTTTTGCCCATATCTCCTAAACTAAGCGTCCTAGAGCGAAAAGGGCGATAATTCGTGACCACCCCCAAAAAGTTGAAAAATCCACCCAAAACCTTAAAAAATTTAAATTTTTATATGAAAAACTTCTTTTGCCCATATCTCCTAAACTAAGCGTCCTAGAGCGAAAAGGACGATAATTCGTGACCACCCCTAAAAAGTTGAAAAATCCACTCAAAACCTAAAAATATTGAAATTTTTATATGAAAAACTTCCTTTGCCCATATCTCCTAAACTAAGCGTCCTAGAGCGAAAAGGACGATAATTCATGACCACCCCCAAAAAGTTGAAAAATCAACCCAAAACCTAAAAAATTGAAATTTTTATATGAAAAACTTCTTTTGCCCATATCTCCTAAACTAAGCGTCCTAGAGCGAAAAGGACGATAATTCGTGACCACCCCCAACAAGTTGAAAAATGCACCCAAAACCTAAAAAAATTGAAATGTTTATATGAAAAACTTCTTTTGCCCATATCTCCTAAACTAAGCGTCCTAGAGCGAAAAGGACGATAATTCGTGACCACCCCCAAAAAGTTGAAAAATGCACCCAAAACCTAAAAAAAATGAAATGTTTATATGAAAAACTTCTTTTGCCCATATCTCCTAAACTAAGCGTCCTAGAGCGAAAAGGACTTCAATTCGTGACCACCCCCAAAACGTTGAAAAATCCACCCAAAACATAAAAAAATTGAAATTTTTATATGAAAAACTTCTTTTGCCTATATCTCCTAAACTGAGCGTCCTAGAGCGAAAAGGACGATAATTCGTGACCACCCCCAAAAAGTTGAAAAATCCACCCAAAACCTTAAAAAATTTAAATTTTTATATGAAAAACTTCTTTTGCCCATATCTCCTAAACTAAGCGTCCTAGAGCGAAAAGGTCGATAATTCGTGACCACCCCCAAAAAGTTGAAAAATCCACCCAAAACCTTAAAAAAATTGAAATTTTTATATGAAAAACTTCTTTTGCCCATATCTCCTAAACTAAGCGTCCTAGAGCGAAAAGGTCGATAATTCGTGACCACCCCCAAAAAGTTGAAAAATCCACCCAAAACCTAAAAAAATTGAAATTTTTATATGAAAAACTTCTTTTTCCCACATCTCCTAAACTAAGCGTCCTAGAGCGAAAAGGACGATAATTCGTGACCACCCCCAAAAAGTTGCAAAATCCACCCAAAACCTTAAAAAATTCAAATTTTTATATGAAAGACTTCTTTTGCCCATATCTCCTAAACTAAGCGTCCTAGAACGAAAAGGACGATAATTCGTGACCACCCCCAAAAAGTTGAAAAATCCACCCAAAACCTAAAAAAAATTGAAATTTTTATATGAAAAACTTCTTTTGCCCATATCTCCTAAACTAAGCGTCCTAGAGCGAAAAGGACGATAATTCGTGACCACCCCCAAAAAGTTGAAAAATCCACTCAATACCTTAAAAAATTGAAATTTTTATATGAAAAACTTCTTTTGCCCATATCTCCTAAACTAAGCGTCCTAGAGCGAAAAGGGCGATAATTCGTGACCACCCCCAAAAAGTTGAAAAATCTACCCAAAACCTTAAAAAATTTAAATTTTTATATGAAAAACTTCTTTTGCCCATATCTCCTAAACTAAGCGTCCTAGAGCGAAAAGGACGATAATTCGTGACCACCCCCCAAAAAGTTAAAAAATCCACCCAAAACCTTAAAAATTTGAAATTTTTATATGAAAAACTTCTTTTGCCCTTATCTCCTAAACTAAGCGTCCTAGAGCGAAAAGGACGATAATTCGTGACCACCCCCAAAAAGTTGAAAAATCCACTCAAAACCTAAAAAAATTTAAATTTTTATATGAACAACTTCTTTTGCCCATATCTCCTAACCTAAGCGTCGTAGAGCGAAAAGGACGATAATTCGTGACCACCCCCCAAAAAGTTGAAAAATCCACCCAAAACCTAAAAAAATTTAAATTTTTATATGAAAAACTTCTTTTGCCCATATCTCCTAAACTAAGCGTCCTAGAGCGAAAAGGACGATAATTCGTGACCACCCCCAAAAAGTTGAAAAATCCACCCAAAACCTAAAAAAATTGAAATTTTTATATGAAAAACTTCTTTTGCCCATATCTCCTAAACTAAGCGTCCTAGAGCGAAAAGGACGATAATTCGTGACCACCCCCAAAAAGTTGAAAAATCCACCCAAAACCTTAAAAAATTGAAATTTTTATATGAAAAACTTATTTTGCCCATATCTCCTAAACTAAGCGTCCTAGAGCGAAAAGGACGATAATTCGTGACCAACCCCAAAAAGTTGAAAAATCCACCCAAAACCTAAAAAAATTTAAATTTTTATATGAGAAACTTCTTTTGCCCATATCTCCTAAACTAAGCGTCCTAGAGCGAAAAGGACGATAATTCGTGACCACCCCCAAAAAGTTTAAAAATCCACCCAAAACCTTAAAAAATTGAAATTTTTATATGAAAAACTTCTTTTTCCCATATCTCCTAAACTAAGCGTCCTAGAGCGAAAAGGACGATAATTCGTGACCACACCCAAAAAGTTGAAAAATCCACCCAAAACCTTAAAAAATTGAAATTTTTGTATGAAAAACTTCTTTTGTTCATATCTCCTAAACTAAGCGCCCTAGAGCGAAAAGGACGATAATTCGTGACCACCCCCAAAAAGTTGAAAAATCCACCCAAAACCTAAAAAAAATGAAATTTTTATATGAAAAACTTCTTTTGCCCATATCTCCTAAACTAAGCGTCCTAGAGCGAAAAGGACTTCAATTCGTGACCACCCCCAAAAAGTTGAAAAATCCACCCAAAACCTAAAAAAATTGAAATTTTTATATGAAAAACTTCTTTTGCCCATATCTCCTAAACTAAGCATCCTAGAGCGAAAAGGACGATAATTCGTGACCACCCCCAAAAAGTTGAAAAATCCACCCAAAACCTTAAAAAATTGAAATTTTTGTATGAAAAACTTCTTTTGTTCATATCTCCTAAACTAAGCGTCCTAGAGCGAAAAGGACGATAATTCGTGACCACCCCCAAAAAGTTGAAAAATCCACCCAAAACCTAAAAAAAATGAAATTTTTATATGAAAAACTTTTTTTGCCCATATCTCCTAAACTAAGCGTCCTAGAGCGAAAAGGACTTCAATTCGTGACCACCCCCAAAAAGTTGAAAAATCCACCCAAAACTTTAAAAAATTGAAATTTTTATATGAAAAACTTCTTTTGCCCATATCTCCTAAACTAAGCGTCCTAGAGCGAAAAGGACTTCAATTCGTGACCACCCCCAAAAAGTTGAAAAATCCACCCAAAACCTAAAAAAATTGAAATTTTTATATGAAAAACTTATTTTGCCCATATCTCCTAAACTAAGCGTCCTAGAGCGAAAAGGACTTCAATTCGTGACCACCCCCAAAAAGTTGAAAAATCCACCCAAAACCTTAAAAAATTTAAATTTTTATATGAAAAACTTCTTTTGCCCATATCTCCTAAACTAAGAATCCTAGAGCGAAAAGGACGATAATTCGTGACCACCCCCAAAAAGTTGAAAAATCCACCCAAAACCTTAAAAAATTGAAATTTTTATATGAAAAACTTCTTTTGCCCATATCTCCTAAACTAAGCGTCCTAGAGCGAAAAGGACTTCAATTCGTGACCACCCCCAAAAAGTTGAAAAATCCACCCAAAACCTAAAAAAATTGAAATTTTTATATGAAAAACTTCTTTTGCCCATATCTCCTAAACTAAGCGTCCTAGAGCGAAAAGGACTTCAATACGTGACCACCCCCAAAAAGTTGAAAAATCCACCCAAAACCTAAAAAAATTTAAGTTTTTATATGAAAAACTTCTTTTGCCCATATCTCCTAAACTAAGCGTCCTAGAGCGAAAAGGACGATAATTCGTGACCACCCCCAAAAAGATGAAAAATCCACCCAAAACCTTAAAAAATTGAAATTTTTATATGAAAAACTTCGTTTGCTCATATCTCCTTAAATATGCGTCCTAGAGCGAAAAGGATTTCAATTCGTGACAACTCCCAAAAATATGAAAAATCCACCCAAAACCTAAAAAAAATTGAAATTTTTATATGAAAAACTTCTTTTGCCCATATCTCCTAAACTTAGCGTCCTAGAGCGAAAAGGACGATAATTCGTGACCACCCCCAAAACGTTGAAAAATCCACCCAAAACCTAAAAAAAATTGAAATTTTTATATGAAAAAATTCTTTTGCCCATATCTCCTAAACTAAGCGTCCTAGAGCGAAAAGGACGATAATTCGTGACCACCCCCAAAAAGTTGAAAAATCCACCCAAAACCTTAAAAAATTGAAATTTTTATATGAAAAACTTCTTTTGTTCATATCTCCTAAACTAAGCATCCTAGAGCGAAAAGGACGATAATTCGTGACCACCCCCAAAAAGTTGAAAAATCCACCCAAAACCTTAAAAAATTGAAATTTTTATATGAAAAACTTCTTTTGCCCATATCTCCTAAACTAAGCGTCCTAGAGCGAAAAGGACTTCAATTCGTGACCACCCCCAAAAAGTTGAAAAATCCACCCAAAACCTAAAAAAATTGAAATTTTTATATGAAAAACTTCTTTTGCCCATATCTCCTAAACTAAGCATCCTAGAGCGAAAAGGACGATAATTCGTGACCACCCCCAAAAAGTTGAAAAATCCACCCAAAACCTTAAAAAATTGAAATTTTTGTATGAAAAACTTCTTTTGTTCATATCTCCTAAACTAAGCATCCTAGAGCGAAAAGGACGATAATTCGTGACCACCCCCAAAAAGTTGAAAAATCCACCCAAAACCTTAAAAAATTGAAATTTTTATATGAAAAACTTCTTTTGCCCATATCTCCTAAACTAAGCGTCCTAGAGCGAAAAGGACGATAATTCGTGACCACCCCCAAAAAGTTGAAAAATCCACCCAAAACCTAAAAAAAATTAAATTTTTATATGAAAAACTTCTTTTGCCCATATCTCCTAAACTAAGCATCCTAGAGCGAAAAGGACGATAATTCGTGACCACCCCCAAAAAGTTTAAAAATCCACCCAAAACCTTAAAAAATTGTAATTTTTATATGAAAAACTTCTTTTGCCCATATCTCCTAAACTAAGCGTCCTAGAGCGAAAAGGACGATAATTCGTGACCACCCCCAAAAAGTTGAAAAATCCACCCAAAACCTAAAAAAATTTAAATTTTTATATGAAAAACTTCTTTTGCCCATATCTCCTAAACTAAGCGTCCTAGAGCGAAAAGGACGATAATTCGTGACCACCCCCAAAAAGTTGAAAAATCCACCCAAAACCTTAAAAAATTTAAATTTTTATATGAAAAACTTCTTTTGCCCATATCTCCTAAACTAAGCGTCCTAGAGCGAAAAGGACGATAATTCGTGACCACCCCCAAAAAGTTGAAAAATCCACCCAAAACCTAAAAAAATTTAAATTTTTATATGAAAAACTTCTTTTGCCCATATCTCCTAAACTAAGAATCCTAGAGCGAAAAGGACGATAATTCGTTACCACCCCCAAAAAGTTGAAAAATCCACCCAAAACCTTAAAAAATTGAAATTTTTATATGAAAAACTTCTTTGGCCCATATCTCCTAAACTAAGCGTCCTAGAGCGAAAAGGACAATAATTCGTGACCACCCCCAAAAAGTTGAAAAATCCACCCAAAACCTTAAAAAATTGAAATTTTTATATGAAAAACTTCTTTTGCCCATATCTCCTAAACTAAGCGTCCTAGAGCGAAAAGGACGATAATTCGTGACCACCCCCA
This sequence comes from Haematobia irritans, assembly GCF_050003625.1. Classification (NCBI taxonomy): domain Eukaryota; kingdom Metazoa; phylum Arthropoda; class Insecta; order Diptera; family Muscidae; genus Haematobia; species Haematobia irritans. The sequence continues at coordinate 184,258,072 of NC_134397.1, read as the reverse complement.
AAACGTTGAAAAATCCACCCTAAACCTAAAAAAATTGAAATTTTTATATGAAAAACTTCTTTTGCCCATATCTCCTAAACTAAGCGTCCTAGAGCGAAAAGGACTTCAATACGTGACCACCCCCAAAAAGTTGAAAAATCCACCCAAAACCTAAAAAAATTGAAATTTTTATATGAAAAACTTCTTTTGCCCATATCTCCTAAACTAAGCGTCCTAGAGCGAAAAGGACGATAATTCGTGACCACCCCCAAAAAGTTGAAAAATCCACCCAAAACCTAAAAAAATTGAAATTTTTATATGAAAAACTTCTTTTGCCCATATCTCCTAAACTAAGCGTCCTAGAGCGAAAAGGACGATAATTCGTGACACCCTCAAAAAGTTGAACAATCCACCCAAAAAATAAAAAAAATCTAAATTTTTATATGAAAAACTTCTTTTGCCCATATCTCCTAAACTAAGCATCCTAGAGAATAGTTAAAAAATCCACCCAAAACCTAAAAAAAATTGAAATTTTTATATGAAAAACTTCTTTTGCCCATATCTCCTAAACTAAGCGTCCTAGAGCGAAAAGGACGATAATTCGTGACCACCCCCAAAAAGTTGAAAAATCCACCCAAAACCTAAAAAAATTGAAATTTTTATATGAAAAACTTCTTTTGCCCATATCTCCTAAACTAAGCGTCCTAGAGCGAAAAGGACTTCAATTCGTGACCACCCCCAAAAAGTTGAAAAATCCACCCAAAACCTAAAAAAATTGAAATTTTTATATGAAAAACTTCTTTTGCCCATATCTCCTAAACTAAGCATCCTAGAGCGAAAAGGACGATAATTCGTGACCACCCCCAAAAAGTTGAAAAATCCACCCAAAACCTTAAAAAATTGAAATTTTTGTATGAAAAACTTCTGTTGTTCATATCTCCTAAACTAAGCGTCCTAGAGCGAAAAGGACGATAATTCGTGACCACCCCCAAAAAGTTGAAAAATCCACCCAAAACCTAAAAAAATTGAAATTTTTATATGAAAAACTTCTTTTGCCCATATCTCCTAAACTAAGCATCCTAGAGCGAAAAGGACGATAATTCGTGACCACCCCCAAAAAGTTGAAAAATCCACCCAAAACCTTAAAAAATTGAAATTTTTATATGAAAAACTTCTTTTGCCCATATCTCCTAAACTAAGCGTCCTAGAGCGAAAAGGACTTCAATTCGTGACCACCCCCAAAAAGTTGAAAAATCCACCCAAAACCTAAAAAAATTGAAGTTTTTATATGAAAAACTTCTTTTGCCCATATCTCCTAAACTAAGCGTCCTAGAGCGAAAAGGACGATAATTCGTGACCACCCCCAAAAAGATGAAAAATCCACCCAAAACCTTAAAAAATTGAAATTTTTATATGAAAAACTTCGTTTGCTCATATCTCCTTAAATATGCGTCCTAGAGCGAAAAGGATTTCAATTCGTGACAACTCCCAAAAATATGAAAAATCCACCCAAAACCTAAAAAAAATTGAAATTTTTATATGAAAAACTTCTTTTGCCCATATCTCCTAAACTAAGCGTCCTAGAGCGAAAAGGACGATAATTCGTGACCACCCCCAAAAAGTTGAAAAATCCACCCAAAACCTAAAAAAAATTGAAATTTTTATATGAAAAACTTCTTTTGCCCATATCTCCTAAACTAAGCGTCCTAGAGCGAAAAGGACTTCAATTCGTGACCATCCCCAAAAAGTTGAAAAATCCACCCAAAACCTTAAAAAATTGAAATTTTTATATGAAAAAATTCTTTTGCCCATATCTCCTAAACTAAGCGTCCTAGAGCGAAAAGGACGATAATTCGTGACCACCCCCAAAAAGTTGAAAAATTCACCCAAAACCTTAAAAAATTGAAATTTTTGTATGAAAAACTTCTTTTGTTCATATCTCCTAAACTAAGCGTCCTAGAGCGAAAAGGACGATAATTCGTGACCACCCCCAAAAAGTTGAAAAATCCACCCAAAACCTAAAAAAAAATGAAATTTTTATATGAAAAACTTCTTTTGCCCATATCTCCTAAACTAAGCGTCCTAGAGCGAAAAGGACTTCAATTCGTGACCACCCCCAAAAAGTTGAAAAATCCACCCAAAACCTAAAAAAATTGAAATTTTTATATGAAAAACTTCTTTTGCCCATATCTCCTAAACTAAGCATCCTAGAGCGAAAAGGACGATAATTCGTGACCACCCCCAAAAAGTTGAAAAATCCACCCAAAACCTTAAAAAATTTAAATTTTTGTATGAAAAACTTCTTTTGCCCATATCTCCTAAACTAAGCGTCCTAGAGCGAAAAGGACGATAATTCGTGACCACCCCCAAAAAGTTGAAAAATCCACCCAAAACCTAAAAAAATTGAAATTTTTATATGAAAAACTTCTTTTGCCCATATCTCCTAAACTAAGAATCCTAGAGCGAAAAGGACGATAATTCGTTACCACCCCCCAAAAAGTTGAAAAATCCACCCAAAACCTTAAAAAATTGAAATTTTTATATGAAAAACTTCTTTGGCCCATATCTCCTAAACTAAGCGTCCTAGAGCGAAAAGGACAATAATTCGTGACCACCCCCAAAAAGTTGAAAAATCCACCCAAAACCTTAAAAAATTGAAATTTTTATATGAAAAACTTCTTTTGCCCATATCTCCTAAACTAAGCGTCCTAGAGCGAAAAGGACGATAATTCGTGACCACCCCCAAAACGTTGAAAAATCCACCCTAAACCTAAAAAAATTGAAATTTTTATATGAAAAACTTCTTTTGCCCATATCTCCTAAACTAAGCGTCCTAGAGCGAAAAGGACTTCAATACGTGACCACCCCCAAAAAGTTGAAAAATCCACCCAAAACCTAAAAAAATTGAAATTTTTATATGAAAAACTTCTTTTGCCCATATCTCCTAAACTAAGCGTCCTAGAGCGAAAAGGACGATAATTCGTGACCACCCCCAAAAAGTTGAAAAATCCACCCAAAACCTAAAAAAATTGAAATTTTTATATGAAAAACTTCTTTTGCCCATATCTCCTAAACTAAGCGTCCTAGAGCGAAAAGGACGATAATTCGTGACACCCTCAAAAAGTTGAACAATCCACCCAAAAAATAAAAAAAATCTAAATTTTTATATGAAAAACTTCTTTTGCCCATATCTCCTAAACTAAGCATCCTAGAGAATAGTTAAAAAATCCACCCAAAACCTAAAAAAAATTGAAATTTTTATATGAAAAACTTCTTTTGCCCATATCTCCTAAACTAAGCGTCCTAGAGCGAAAAGGACGATAATTCGTGACCACCCCCAAAAAGTTGAAAAATCCACCCAAAACCTAAAAAAATTGAAATTTTTATATGAAAAACTTCTTTTGCCCATATCTCCTAAACTAAGCGTCCTAGAGCGAAAAGGACTTCAATTCGTGACCACCCCCAAAAAGTTGAAAAATCCACCCAAAACCTAAAAAAATTGAAATTTTTATATGAAAAACTTCTTTTGCCCATATCTCCTAAACTAAGCATCCTAGAGCGAAAAGGACGATAATTCGTGACCACCCCCAAAAAGTTGAAAAATCCACCCAAAACCTTAAAAAATTGAATTTTTTGTATGAAAAACTTCTGTTGTTCATATCTCCTAAACTAAGCGTCCTAGAGCGAAAAGGACGATAATTCGTGACCACCCCCAAAAAGTTGAAAAATCCACCCAAAACCTAAAAAAATTGAAATATTTATATGAAAAACTTCTTTTGCCCATATCTCCTAAACTAAGCATCCTAGAGCGAAAAGGACGATAATTCGTGACCACCCCCAAAAAGTTGAAAAATCCACCCAAAACCTTAAAAAATTGAAATTTTTATATGAAAAAATTCTTTTGCCCATATCTCCTAAACTAAGCGTCCTAGAGCGAAAAGGACTTCAATTCGTGACCACCCCCAAAAAGTTGAAAAATCCACCCAAAACCTAAAAAAATTGAAATTTTTATATGAAAAACTTCTTTTGCCCATATCTCCTAAACTAAGCGTCCTAGAGCGAAAAGGACTTCTATTCGCGACCACCCCCAAAAAGTTGAAAAATCCACCCAAAACCTAAAAAAATTGAAATTTTTATTTGAAAAACTTCTTTTGCCCATATCTCCTAAACTAAGCATCCTAGAGCGAAAAGGACGATAATTCGTGACCACCCCCAAAAAGTTGAAAAATCCACCCAAAGCGTCCTAGAGCGAAAAGGACTTCAATTCGTGACCACCCCCAAAAAGTTGAAAAATCCACCCAAAACCTACAAAAATTGAAATTTTTATATGAAAAACTTCTTTTGCCCATATCTCCTAAACTAAGCGTCCTAGAGCGAAAAGGACTTCAATACGTGACCACCCCCAAAAAGTTGAAAAATCCACCCAAAACCTAAAAAAATTGAAGTTTTTATATGAAAAACTTCTTTTGCCCATATCTCCTAAACTAAGCGTCCTAGAGCGAAAAGGACGATAATTCGTGACCACCCCCAAAAAGATGAAAAATCCACCCAAAACCTTAAAAAATTGAAATTTTTATATGAAAAACTTCGTTTGCTCATATCTCCTTAAATATGCGTCCTAGAGCGAAAAGGATTTCAATTCGTGACCACCCCCAAAAAGTTGAAAAATCCACCCAAAACCTAAAAAAAATGAAATTTTTATATGAAAAACTTCTTTTGCCCATATCTCCTAAACTAAGCGTCCTAGAGCGAAAAGGACTTCAATACGTGACCACCCCCAAAAAGGTGAAAAATCCACCCAAAACCTAAAAAAATTGAAGTTTTTATATGAAAAACTTATTTTGCCCATATCTCCTAAACTAAGCGTCCTAGAGCGAAAAGGACGATAATTCGTGACCACCCCGCAAAAGTAGAAAAATCCACCCAAAACCTTAACAAATTGAAGTTTTTATATGAAAAACTTATTTTGCCCATATCTCCTAAACTAAGCGTCCTAGAGCGAAAAGGACGATAATTCGTGACCACCCCCAAAAAGTTGAAAAATCCACCCAAAACCTAAAAAAATTGAAATTTTTATATGAAAAACTTCTTTTGCCCATATCTCCTAAACTAAGCATCCTAGAGCGAAAAGGACGATAATTCGTGACCACACCCAAAAAGTTGAAAAATCCACCCAAAACCTTAAAAAATTGAAATTTTTGTATGAAAAACTTCTTTTGTTCATATCTCCTAAACTAAGCGCCCTAGAGCGAAAAGGACGATAATTCGTGACCACCCCCAAAAAGTTGAAAAATCCACCCAAAACCTAAAAAAAATGAAATTTTTATATGAAAAACTTCTTTTGCCCATATCTCCTAAACTAAGCGTCCTAGAGCGAAAAGGACTTCAATTCGTGACCACCCCCAAAAAGTTGAAAAATCCACCCAAAACCTAAAAAAATTGAAATTTTTATATGAAAAACTTCTTTTGCCCATATCTCCTAAACTAAGCATCCTAGAGCGAAAAGGACGATAATTCGTGACCACCCCCAAAAAGTTGAAAAATCCACCCAAAACCTTAAAAAATTGAAATTTTTGTATGAAAAACTTCTTTTGTTCATATCTCCTAAACTAAGCGTCCTAGAGCGAAAAGGACGATAATTCGTGACCACCCCCAAAAAGTTGAAAAATCCACCCAAAACCTAAAAAAAATGAAATTTTTATATGAAAAACTTTTTTTGCCCATATCTCCTAAACTAAGCGTCCTAGAGCGAAAAGGACTTCAATTCGTGACCACCCCCAAAAAGTTGAAAAATCCACCCAAAACTTTAAAAAATTGAAATTTTTATATGAAAAACTTCTTTTGCCCATATCTCCTAAACTAAGCGTCCTAGAGCGAAAAGGACTTCAATTCGTGACCACCCCCAAAAAGTTGAAAAATCCACCCAAAACCTAAAAAAATTGAAATTTTTATATGAAAAACTTATTTTGCCGATATCTCCTAAACTAAGCGTCCTAGAGCGAAAAGGACTTCAATTCGTGACCACCCCCAAAAAGTTGAAAAATCCACCCAAAACCTTAAAAAATTGAAATTTTTATATGAAAAACTTCTTTTGCCCATATCTCCTAAACTAAGAATCCTAGAGCGAAAAGGACGATAATTCGTGACCACCCCCAAAAAGTTGAAAAATCCACCCAAAACCTTAAAAAATTGAAATTTTTATATGAAAAACTTCTTTTGCCCATATCTCCTAAACTAAGCGTCCTAGAGCGAAAAGGACTTCAATTCGTGACCACCCCCAAAAAGTTGAAAAATCCACCCAAAACCTAAAAAAATTGAAATTTTTATATGAAAAACTTCTTTTGCCCATATCTCCTAAACTAAGCGTCCTAGAGCGAAAAGGACTTCAATACGTGACCACCCCCAAAAAGTTGAAAAATCCACCCAAAACCTAAAAAAATTGAAGTTTTTATATGAAAAACTTCTTTTGCCCATATCTCCTAAACTAAGCGTCCTAGAGCGAAAAGGACGATAATTCGTGACCACCCCCAAAAAGATGAAAAATCCACCCAAAACCTTAAAAAATTGAAATTTTTATATGAAAAACTTCGTTTGCTCATATCTCCTTAAATATGCGTCCTAGAGCGAAAAGGATTTCAATTCGTGACAACTCCCAAAAATATGAAAAATCCACCCAAAACCTAAAAAAAATTGAAATTTTTATATGAAAAACTTCTTTTGCCCATATCTCCTAAACTAAGCGTCCTAGAGCGAAAAGGACGATAATTCGTGACCACCCCCAAAAAGTTGAAAAATCCACCCAAAACCTAAAAAAATTGAAATTTTTATATGAAAAACTTCTTTTGCCCATATCTCCTAAACTAAGCGTCCTAGAGCGAAAAGGACTTCAATTCGTGACCATCCCCAAAAAGTTGAAAAATCCACCCAAAACCTTAAAAAATTTAAATTTTTATATGAAAAACTTCTTTTGCCCATATCTCCTAAACTAAGCGTCCTAGAGCGAAAAGGACTTCAATTCGTGACCACCCCCAAAAAGTTGAAAAATCCACCCAAAACTTTAAAAAATTGAAATTTTTATATGAAAATCTTCTTTTGCCCATATCTCCTAAACTAAGCGTCCTAGAGCGAAAAGGTCTTCAATTCGTGACCACCCCCAAAAAGTTGAAAAATCCACCCAAAACCTAAAAAAAATGAAATTTTTATATGAAAAACTTCTTTTGCCCATACCTCCTAAACTAAGCGTCCTAGAGCGAAAAGGACTTCAATTCGTGACCACCCCCAAAAAGTTGAAAAATCCACCCAAAACCTAACAAAATTGAAATTTTTATATGAAAAACTTCTTTTGCCCATATCTCCTAAACTAAGCGTCCTAGAGCGAAAAGGACTTCAATACGTGACCACCCCCAAAAAGGTGAAAAATCCACCCAAAACCTAAAAAAATTGAAGTTTTTATATGAAAAACTTATTTTGCCCATATCTCCTAAACTAAGCGTCCTAGAGCGAAAAGGACGATAATTCGTGACCACCCCCAAAAAGTTGAAAAATCCACCCAAAACCTTAACAAATTGAAGTTTTTATATGAAAAACTTATTTTGCCCATATCTCCTAAACTAAGCGTCCTAGAGCGAAAAGGACGATAATTCGTGACCACCCCCAAAAAGTTGAAAAATCCACCCAAAACCTAAAAAAATTGAAATTTTTATATGAAAAACTTCTTTTGCCCATATCTCCTAAACTAAGCATCCTAGAGCGAAAAGGACGATAATTCGTGACCACACCCAAAAAGTTGAAAAATCCACCCAAAACCTTAAAAAATTGAAATTTTTGTATGAAAAACTTCTTTTGTTCATATCTCCTAAACTAAGCGCCCTAGAGCGAAAAGGACGATAATTCGTGACCACCCCCAAAAAGTTGAAAAATCCACCCAAAACCTAAAAAAAATGAAATTTTTATATGAAAAACTTCTTTTGCCCATATCTCCTAAACTAAGCGTCCTAGAGCGAAAAGGACTTCAATTCGTGACCACCCCCAAAAAGTTGAAAAATCCACCCAAAACCTAAAAAAATTGAAATTTTTATATGAAAAACTTCTTTTGCCCATATCTCCTAAACTAAGCATCCTAGAGCGAAAAGGACGATAATTCGTGACCACCCCCAAAAAGTTGAAAAATCCACCCAAAACCTTAAAAAATTGAAATTTTTGTATGAAAAACTTCTTTTGTTCATATCTCCTAAACTAAGCGTCCTAGAGCGAAAAGGACGATAATTCGTGACCACCCCCAAAAAGTTGAAAAATCCACCCAAAACCTAAAAAAAATTAAATTTTTATATGAAAAACTTTTTTTGCCCATATCTCCTAAACTAAGCGTCCTAGAGCGAAAAGGACTTCAATTCGTGACCACCCCCAAAAAGTTGAAAAATCCACCCAAAACTTTAAAAAATTGAAATTTTTATATGAAAAACTTCTTTTGCCCATATCTCCTAAACTAAGCGTCCTAGAGCGAAAAGGACTTCAATTCGTGACCACCCCCAAAAAGTTGAAAAATCCACCCAAAACCTAAAAAAATTGAAATTTTTATATGAAAAACTTCTTTTGCCCATATCTCCTAAACTAAGCGTCCTAGAGCGAAAAGGACTTCAATACGTGACCACCCCCAAAAAGTTGAAAAATCCACCCAAAACCTAAAAAAATTGAAGTTTTTATATGAAAAACTTCTTTTGCCCATATCTCCTAAACTAAGCGTCCTAGAGCGAAAAGGACGATAATTCGTGACCACCCCCAAAAAGATGAAAAATCCACCCAAAACCTTAAAAAATTGAAATTTTTATATGAAAAACTTCGTTTGCTCATATCTCCTTAAATATGCGTCCTAGAGCGAAAAGGATTTCAATTCGTGACAACTCCCAAAAATATGAAAAATCCACCCAAAACCTAAAAAAAATTGAAATTTTTATATGAAAAACTTCTTTTGCCCATATCTCCTAAACTAAGCGTCCTAGAGCGAAAAGGACGATAATTCGTGACCACCCCCAAAAAGTTGAAAAATCCACCCAAAACCTAAAAAAAATTGAAATTTTTATATGAAAAACTTCTTTTGCCCATATCTCCTAAACTAAGCGTCCTAGAGCGAAAAGGACTTCAATTCGTGACCATCCCCAAAAAGTTGAAAAATCCACCCAAAACCTTAAAAAATTGAAATTTTTATATGAAAAAATTCTTTTGCCCATATCTCCTAAACTAAGCGTCCTAGAGCGAAAAGGACTTCAATTCGTGACCACCCCCAAAAAGTTGAAAAATTCACCCAAAACCTAAAAAAATTGAAATTTTTGTATGAAAAACTTCTTTTGTTCATATCTCCTAAACTAAGCGTCCTAGAGCGAAAAGGACGATAATTCGTGACCACCCCCAAAAAGTTGAAAAATCCACCCAAAACCTAAAAAAATGAAATTTTTATATGAAAAACTTCTTTTGCCCATATCTCCTAAACTAAGCGTCCTAGAGCGAAAAGGACTTCAATTCGTGACCACCCCCAAAAAGTTGAAAAATCCACCCAAAACCTAAAAAAATTGAAATTTTTATATGAAAAACTTCTTTTGCCCATATCTCCTAAACTAAGCATCCTAGAGCGAAAAGGACGATAATTCGTGACCACCCCCAAAAAGTTGAAAAATCCACCCAAAACCTTAAAAAATTGAAATTTTTGTATGAAAAACTTCTTTTGTTCATATCTCCTAAACTAAGCGTCCTAGAGCGAAAAGGACGATAATTCGTGACCACCCCCAAAAAGTTGAAAAATCCACCCAAAACCTAAAAAAAATGAAATTTTTATATGAAAAACTTTTTTTGCCCATATCTCCTAAACTAAGCGTCCTAGAGCGAAAAGGACTTCAATTCGTGACCACCCCCAAAAAGTTGAAAAATCCACCCAAAACTTTAAAAAATTGAAATTTTTATATGAAAAACTTATTTTGCCCATATCTCCTAAACTAAGCGTCCTAGAGCGAAAAGGTCTTCAATTCGTGACCACCCCCAAAAAGTTGAAAAATCCACCCAAAACCTTAAAAAATTGAAATTTTTATATGAAAAACTTCTTTTGCCCATATCTCCTAAACTAAGAATCCTAGAGCGAAAAGGACGATAATTCGTGACCACCCCCAAAAAGTTGAAAAATCCACCCAAAACCTTAAAAAATTGAAATTTTTATATGAAAAACTTCTTTTGCCCATATCTCCTAAACTAAGCGTCCTAGAGCGAAAAGGACTTCAATTCGTGACCACCCCCAAAAAGTTGAAAAATCCACCCAAAACCTAAAAAAATTTAAATTTTTATATGAAAAACTTCTTTTGCCCATATCTCCTAAACTAAGCGTCCTAGAGCGAAAAGGACTTCAATACGTGACCACCCCCAAAAAGTTGAAAAATCCACCCAAAACCTAAAAAAATTTAAGTTTTTATATGAAAAACTTCTTTTGCCCATATCTCCTAAACTAAGCGTCCTAGAGCGAAAAGGACGATAATTCGTGACCACCCCCAAAAAGATGAAAAATCCACCCAAAAACTTAAAAAATTGAAATTTTTATATGAAAAACTTCGTTTGCTCATATCTCCTTAAATATGCGTCCTAGAGCGAAAAGGATTTCAATTCGTGACAACTCCCAAAAATATGAAAAATCCACCCAAAACCTAAAAAAAATTGAAATTTTTATATGAAAAACTTCTTTTGCCCATATCTCCTAAACTAAGCGTCCTAGAGCGAAAAGGACGATAATTCGTGACCACCCCCAAAAAGTTGAAAAATCCACCCAAAACCTAAAAAAAATTGAAATTTTTATATGAAAAACTTCTTTTGCCCATATCTCCTAAACTAAGCGTCCTAGAGCGAAAAGGACTTCAATTCGTGACCATCCCCAAAAAGTTGAAAAATCCACCCAAAACCTTAAAAAATTGAAATTTTTATATGAAAAAATTCTTTTGCCCATATCTCCTAAACTAAGCGTCCTAGAGCGAAAAGGACGATAATTCGTGACCACCCCCAAAAAGTTGAAAAATTCACCCAAAACCTTAAAAAATTGAAATTTTTGTATGAATAACTTCTTTTGTTCATATCTCCTAAACTAAGCGTCCTAGAGCGAAAAGGACGATAATTCGTGACCACCCCCAAAAAGTTGAAAAATCCACCCAAAACCTAAAAAAATTGAAATTTTTATATGAAAAACTTCTTTTGCCCATATCTCCTAAACTAAGAATCCTAGAGCGAAAAGGACGATAATTCGTGACCACCCCCAAAAAGTTGAAAAATCCACCCAAAACCTTAAAAAATTGAAATTTTTATATGAAAAACTTCTTTTGCCCATATCTCCTAAACTAAGCGCCCTAGAGCGAAAAGGACGATAATTCGTGACCACCCCCAAAAAGTTGAAAAATCCACCCAAAACCTAAAAAAAAAATGAAATTTTTATATGAAAAACTTCTTTTGCCCATATCTCCTAAACTAAGCGTCCTAGAGCGAAAAGGACTTCAATTCGTGACCACCCCCAAAAAGTTTAAAAATCCACCCAAAACCTAAAAAAAATTGAAATTTTTATATGAAAAACTTCTTTTGCCCATATCTCCTAAACTAAGCATCCTAGAGCGAAAAGGACGGTAATTCGTGACCACCCCCAAAAAGTTGAAAAATCCACCCAAAACCTTAAAAAATTTAAATTTTTGTATGAAAAACTTCTTTTGTTCATATCTCCTAAACTAAGCATCCTAGAGCGAAAAGGACGATAATTCGTGACCACCCCCAAAAAGTTGAAAAATCCACCCAAAACCTAAAAAAAATGAAATTTTTATATGAAAAACTTCTTTTGCCCATATCTCCTAAACTAAGCGTCCTAGAGCGAAAAGGACTTCAATTCGTGAATTCGTAAGCGTCCTAGAGCGAAAAGGACTTCAATTTGTGACCACCCCCAAAAAGATGAAAAATCCACCCAAAACCTAAAAAAAATGGAATTTTTATATGAAAAACTTCTTTTGCCCATATCTCCTAAACTAAGCGTCCTAGAGCGAAAAGGACGATAATTCGTGACCATCCCCAAAAAGTTGAAAAATCCACCCAAAACCTAAAAAAATTGAAATTTTTATATGAAAAACTTCTTTTGCTCATATCTCCTAAACTAAGCGTCCTAGGGCGAAAAGGACGATAATTCGTGACCACCCCAAAACGTTGAAAAATCCACCCAAAACCTAAAAAAATTGAAATTTTTATATGAAAAAATTCTTTTGCCCATATCTCCTAAACTAAGCGTCCTAGAGCGAAAAGGACTTCAATTCGTGACCACCCCCAAAAAGTTGAAAAATCCACCCAAAACCTAAAAAAATTGAAATTTTTATATGAAAAACTTCTTTTGCCCATATCTCCTAAACTAAGCGTCCTAGAGCGAAAAGGACTTCAATACGTGACCACCCCAAAAAGTTGAAAAATCCACCCAAAACCTAAAAAAATTGAAGTTTTTATATGAAAAACTTCTTTTGCCCATATCTCCTAAACTAAGCGTCCTAGAGCGAAAAGGACGATAATTCGTGACCACCCCCAAAAAGATGAAAAATCCACCCAAAACCTTAAAAAATTGAAATTTTTATATGAAAAACTTCTTTTGCCCATATCTCCTTAAATATGCGTCCTAGAGCGAAAAGGATTTCAATTCGTGACAACTTCCAAAAAGATGAAAAATCCACCCAAAACCTAAAAAAAATTGAAATTTTTATATGAAAAACTTCTTTTGCCCATATCTCCTAAACTAAGCATCCTAGAGCGAAAAGGACGATAATTCGTGACCACCCCCAAAAAGTTGAAAAATCCACCCAAAACCTTAAAAAATTGAAATTTTTGTATAAAAAACTTCTTTTGTTCATATCTCCTAAACTAAGCGTCCTAGAGCGAAAAGGACGATAATTCGTGACCACCCCCAAAAAGTTGAAAAATCCACCCAAAACCTAAAAAAAATGAAATTTTTATATGAAAAACTTCTTTTGCCCATATCTCCTAAACTAAGCGTCCTAGAGCGAAAAGGACTTCAATTCGTGACCACCCCCAAAAAGTTGAAAAATCCACCCAAAACTTTAAAAAATTGAAATTTTTATATGAAAAACTTCTTTTGCCCATATCTCCTAAACTAAGCGTCCTAGAGCGAAAAGGACGATAATTCGTGACCACCCCCCAAAAAGATGAAAAATCCACCCAAAACCTTAAAAAATTGAAATTTTTATATGAAAAACTTCGTTTGCTCATATCTCCTTAAATATGCGTCCTAGAGCGAAAAGGATTTCAAAAAATTGAAGTTTTTATATGAAAAACTTCTTTTGCCCATATCTCCTAAACTAAGCGTCCTAGAGCGAAAAGGACTTCAATTCGTGACCACCCCCAAAAAGATGAAAAATCCACCCAAAACCTTAAAAAATTGAAATTTTTATATGAAAAACTTCGTTTGCTCATATCTCCTTAAATATGCGTCCTAGAGCGAAAAGGATTTCAATTCGTGACAACTCCCAAAAAGATGAAAAATCCACCCAAAACCTAAAAAAAATTGAAATTTTTATATGAAAAACTTCTTTTGCCCATATCTCCTAAACTAAGCGTCCTAGAGCGAAAAGGACGATAATTCGTGACCACCCCCAAAAAATCCACCCAAAACCTTAAAAAATTGAAATTTTTATATGAAAAAATTCTTTTGCCCATATCTCCTAATCTAAGCGTCCTAGAGCGAAAAGGACGATAATTCGTGACCACCCCCAAAAAGTTGAAAAATCCACCCAAAACCTAAAAAAATTGAAATTTTTATATGAAAAACTTCTTTTGCCCATATCTCCTAAACTAAGCGTCCTAGAGCGAAAAGGACTTCAATTCGTGACCACCCCCAAAAAGTTGAAAAATCCACCCAAAACCTAAAAAAATTGAAATTTTTATATGAAAAACTTCTTTTGCCCATATCTCCTAAACTAAGCGTCCTAGAGCGAAAAGGACTTCAATTCGTGACCACCCCCAAAAAGTTGAAAAATCCACCCAAAACCTAAAAAAAATTGAAATTTTTATATGAAAAACTTCTTTTGGCCATATCTCCTAAACTAAGAATCCTAGAGCGAAAAGGACGATAATTCGTGACCACCCCCAAAAAGTTGAAAAATCCACCCAAAACCTTAAAAAATTGAAATTTTTATATGAAAAACTTCTTTTGCCCATATCTCCTAAACTAAGCGTCCTAGAGAGAAAAGGACTTCAATTCGTGACCACCCCCAAAAAGTTGAAAAATTCACCCAAAACCTAAAAAAATTTAAATTTTTATATGAAAAACTTCTTTTTCCCATATCTCCTAAACTAAGCGTCCTAGAGCGAAAAGGACTTCAATACGTGACCACCCCCAAAAAGTTGAAAAATCCATCCAAAACCTAAAAAAATTGAAGTTTTTATATGAAAAACTTCTTTTGCCCATATCTCCTAAACTAAGCGTCCTAGAGCGAAAAGGACGATAATTCGTGACCACCCCCAAAAAGATGAAAAATCCACCCAAAACCTTAAAAAATTGAAATTTTTATATGAAAAACTTCGTTTGCTCATATCTCCTTAAATATGCGTCATAGAGCGAAAAGGATTTCAAAAAATTGAAGTTTTTATATGAAAAACTTCTTTTGCCCATATCTCCTAAACTAAGCGTCCTAGAGCGAAAAGGACTTCAATTCGTGACCACCCCCAAAAAGATGAAAAATCCACCCAAAACCTTAAAAAATTGAAATTTTTATATGAAAAACTTCGTTTGCTCATATCTCCTTAAATATGCGTCCTAGAGCGAAAAGGATTTCAATTCGTGACAACTCCCAAAAAGATGAAAAATCCACCCAAAACCTAAAAAAAATTGAAATTTTTATATGAAAAACTTCTTTTGCCCATATCTCCTAAACTAAGCGTCCTAGAGCGAAAAGGACGATAATTCGTGACCACCCCCAAAAAGTTGAAAAATCCACCCAAAACCTAAAAAAAATTGAAATTTTTATATGAAAAACTTCTTTTGCCCATATCTCCTAAACTAAGCGTCCTAGAGCGAAAAGGACTTCAATTCGTGACCATCCCCAAAAAGTTGAAAAATCCACCCAAAACCTTAAAAAATTGAAATTTTTATATGAAAAACTTCTTTTGCCCATATCTCCTAAACTAAGCGTCCTAGAGCGAAAAGGACTTCAATTCGTGACCACCCCCAAAAAGTTGAAAAATCCACCCAAAACCTTAAAAAATTTAAATTTTTATATGAAAAACTTCTTTGTCCCATATCTCCTAAACTAAGCGTCCTAGAGCGAAAAGGACTTCAATTCGTGACCACCCCCAAAAAGTTGAAAAATCCACCCAAAACCTAAAAAAATTTAAATTTTTATATGAAAAACTTCTTTTGCCCATATCTCCTAAACTAAGCATCCTAGAGCGAAAAGGACGATAATTCGTGACACCCCCAAAAAGTTGAAAAATCCACCCAAAAAATAAAAAAATCTAAATTTTTATATGAAAAACTTCTTTTGCCCATATCTCCTAAACTAAGCATCCTAGAGCGAAAAGGACGATAATTCGTGACCACCCCCAAAAAATTGAAAAATCCACCCAAAACCTTAAAAAATTGAAATTTTTATATGAAAAACTTCTTTTGCCCATATCTCCTAAACTAAGCGTCCTAGGGCGAAAAGGACGATAATTCGTGCCCACCCCAAAAACGTTGAAAAATCCACCCAAAACCTAAAAAAATTGAAATTTTTAATGAAAAACTTCTTTTGCCCATATCTCCTAAACTAAGCGTCCTAGAGCGCAAAGGACGATAATTCGTGACCACCCCCAAATAGTTGAAAGATCCACCCAAGACCTAAAAAAAATTGAAATTTTTATATGAAAAACTTCTTTTGCCCATATCTCCTAAACTAAGCGTCCTATAGCGAAAAGGACTTCAATTCGTGACCACCCCCAAAAAGTTGAAAAGTCCACCCAAAACCTAAAAAAATTGAAATTTTTATATGAAAAACTTCTTTTGCCCATATCTCCTAAACTAAGCGTCCTAGAGCGAAAAGGACGATAATTCGTGACAACCCCCAAAAAGATGAAAAATCCACCCAAAACCTTAAAAAATTGAAATTTTTATATGAAAAATTTCTTTTGCTCATATCTCCTTAAATATGCGTCCTAGAGCGAAAAGGATTTCAATTCGTGACCACCCCCAAAAAAATGAAAAATCCACCCAAAACCTAAAAAAATGGAATTTTTATATGAAAAACTTCTTTGGCCCATATCTCCTAAACTAAGCGTCCTAGAGCGAAAAGGACAATAATTCGTGACCATCCCCAAAAAGTTGAAAAATCCACCCAAAACCTTAAAAAATTGAAATTTTTATATGAAAAGCTTCTTTTGCTCATATCTCCTTAAATATGCGTCCTAGAGCGAAAAGGATTTCAATTCGTGACCACCCCCAAAAAGATGAAAAATCCACCCAAAACCTTAAAAAATTGAAATTTTTATATGAAAAACTTCGTTTGCTCATATCTCTTTAAATATGCGTCCTAGAGCGAAAAGGATTTCAATTCGTGACCACCCCCAAAAAGATGAAAAATCCACCCAAAACCTAAAAAAAATTGAAATTTTTATATGAAAAACTTCTTTTGCCCATATCTCCTAAACTACGCGTCCAAAAAGTTGAAAAATCCACCCAAAACCTTAAAAAATTGAAATTTTTATATGAAAAAATTCTTTTGCCCATATCTCCTTAACTAAGCGTCCTAGAGCGAAAAGGACGATAATTCGTGACCACCCCCAAAAAGTTGAAAAATCCACCCAAAACCTAAAAAAATTGAAATTTTTATATGAAAAACTTCTTTTGCCCATATCTCCTAAACTAAGCGTCCTAGAGCGAAAAGGACTTCAATTCGTGACCACCCCCAAAAAGTTGAAAAATCCACCCAAAACCTTAAAAAATTGAAATTTTTATATGAAAAACTTCTTTTGCCCATATCTCCTAAACTAAGCGTCCTAGAGCGAAAAGGACTTCAATTCGTGACCACCCCCAAAAAGTTGAAAAATCCACCCAAAACCTAAAAAAATTTAAATTTTTATATGAAAAACTTCTTTTGCCCATATCTCCTAAACTAAGCGTCCTAGAGCGAAAAGGACTTCAATTCGTGACCACCCCCAAAAAGTTGAAAAATCCACCCAAAACCTACAAAAATTGAAATTTTTATATGAAAAACTTCTTTTGCCCATATCTCCTAAACTAAGCATCCTAGAGCGAAAAGGACGATAATTCGTGACCACCCCCAAAAAGTTGAAAAATCCACCCAAAACCTTAAAAAATTGAAATTTTTATATGAAAAACTTCTTTTGCCCATATCTCCTAAACTAAGCGTTCTAGAGCGAAAAGGACTTCAATTCGTTACCACCCCCAAAAAGTTGAAAAATCCACCCAAAACCTAAAAAAATTTAAATTTTTATATGAAAAACTTCTTTTGGCCATATCTCCTAAACTAAGCATCCTAGAGCGAAAAGGACGATAATTCGTGACCACCCCCAAATAGTTGAAAGATCCACCCAAAACCTAAAAAAAATTGAAATTTTTATATGAAAAACTTCTTTTGCCCATATCTCCTAAACTAAGCGTCCTATAGCGAAAAGGTCTTCAATTCGTGACCACCCCCAAAAAGTTGAAAAGTCCACCCAAAACCTAAAAAAATTGAAATTTTTATATGAAAAACTTCTTTTGCCCATATCTCCTAAACTAAGCGTCCTAGAGCGAAAAGGACGATAATTCGTGACAACCCCCAAAAAGATGAAAAATCCACCCAAAACCTTAAAAAATTGAAATTTTTATATGAAAAACTTCTTTTGCTCATATCTCCTTAAATATGCGTCCTAGAGCGAAAAGGATTTCAATTCGTGACCACCCCCAAAAAAATGAAAAATCCACCCAAAACCTAAAAAAAATGGAATTTTTATATGAAAAACTTCTTTTGCCCATATCTCCTAAACTAAGCGTCCTAGAGCGAAAAGGACAATAATTCGTGACCATCCCCAAAAAGTTGAAAAATCCACCCAAAACCTTAAAAAATTGAAATTTTTATATGAAAAATTTCTTTTGCTCATATCTCCTTAAATATGCGTCCTAGAGCGAAAAGGATTTCAATTCGTGACCACCCCCAAAAAGATGAAAAATCCACCCAAAACCTTAAAAAATTGAAATTTTTATATGAAAAACTTCGTTTGCTCATATCTCCTTAAATATGCGTCCTAGAGCGAAAAGGATTTCAATTCGTGACCACCCCCAAAAAGATGAAAAATCCACCCAAAACCTAAAAAAAATTGAAATTTTTATATGAAAAACTTCTTTTGCCCATATCTCCTAAACTACGCGTCCAAAAAGTTGAAAAATCCACCCAAAACCTTAAAAAATTGAAATTTTTATATGAAAAAATTCTTTTGCCCATATCTCCTTAACTAAGCGTCCTAGAGCGAAAAGGACGATAATTCGTGACCACCCCCAAAAAGTTGAAAAATCCACCCAAAACCTTAAAAATTGAAATTTTTATATGAAAAAATTCTTTTGTCCATATCTCCTAAACTAAGCGTCCTAGAGCGAAAAGGATTTCAATTCGTGACCACCCCCAAAAAGTTGAAAAATCCACCCAAAACCTAAAAAAATTGAAATTTTTATATGAAAAACTTCTTTTGCCCATATCTCCTAAACTAAGCGTCCTAGAGCGAAAAGGACTTCAATTCGTGACCACCCCCAAAAAGTTGAAAAATCCACCCAAAACCTAAAAAAATTTAAATTTTTATATGAAAAACTTCTTTTGCCCATATCTCCTAAACTAAGCGTCCTAGAGCGAAAAGGACTTCAATTCGTGACCACCCCCAAAAATTTGAAAAATCCACCCAAAACCTACAAAAATTGAAATTTTTATATGAAAAACTTCTTTTGCCCATATCTCCTAAACTAAGCGTCCTAGAGCGAAAAGGACTTCAATTCGTGACCACCCCCAAAAAGTTGAAAAATCCACCCAAAACCTTAAAAAATTGAAATTTTTATATGAAAAACTTCTTTTGCCCATATCTTCTAAACTAAGCGTCCTAGAGCGAAAAGGACTTCAATTCGTTACCACCCCCAAAAAGTTGAAAAATCCACCCAAAACCTAAAAAAATTTAAATTTTTATATGAAAAACTTCTTTTGGCCATATCTCCTAAACTAAGCATCCTAGAGCGAAAAGGACGATAATTCGTGACACCCCCAAAAAGTTGAAAAATCCACCCAAAAAATAAAAAAATTTAAATTTTTATATGAAAAACTTCTTTTGCCCATATCTCCTAAACTAAGCATCCTAGAGCGAAAAGGACGATAATTCGTGACCACCCCCAAAAAGTTGAAAAATCCACCCAAAACCTTAAAAAATTGAAATTTTTATATGAAAAACTTCTTTTGCCCATATCTCCTAAACTAAGCGTCCTAGAGCGAAAAGGACGATAATTCGTGACCACCCCAAAACGTTGAAAAATCCACCCAAAACCTAAAAAAATTGAAATTTTTATATGAAAAACTTCTTTTGCCCATATCTCCTAAACTAAGCGTCCTAGAGCGCAAAGGACGATAATTCGTGACCAAACCCAAATAGTTGAAAGATCCACCCAAAACCTAAAAAAAATTGAAATTTTTATATGAAAAACTTCTTTTGCCCATATCTCCTAAACTAAGCGTCCTAGAGCGAAAAGGACTTCAATTCGTGACCACCCCCAAAAAGTTGAAAAGTCCACCCAAAACCTTAAAAATTGAAATTTTTATATGAAAAACTTCTTTTGTCCATATCTCCTAAACTAAGCGTCCTAGAGCGAAAAGGACGATAATTCGTGACCACCCCCAAAAAGATGAAAAATCCACCCAAAACCTTAAAAAATTGACATTTTTATATGAAAAACTTCGTTTGCTCATATCTCCTTAAATATGCGTCCTAGAGCGAAAAGGATTTCAATTCGTGACCACCCCCAAAAAGATGAAAAATCCACCCAAAACCTAAAAAAAAATTGAAATTTTTATATGAAAAACTTCTTTTGCCCGTATCTCCTAAACTAAGCGTCCAAAAAGTTGAAAAATCCACCCAAAACCTTAAAAAATTGAAATTTTTATATGAAAAACTTCTTTTGCCCATATCTCCTAAACTAAGCGTCCTAGAGCGAAAAGGACGATAATTCGTGACCACCCCAAAACGTTGAAAAATCCACCCAGAACCTAAAAAAATTGAAATTTTTATATGAAAAACTTCTTTTGCCCATATCTCCTAAACTAAGCGTCCTAGAGCGCAAAGGACGATAATTCGTGACCACCCCCAAATAGTTGAAAGTTCCACCCAAAACCTAAAAAAAATTGAAATTTTTATATGAAAAACTTCTTTTGCCCATATCTCCTAAACTAAGCGTCCTAGAGCGAAAAGGACTTCAATTCGTGACCACCCCCAAAAAGTTGAAAAGACCACCCAAAACCTAAAAAAATTGAAATTTTTATATGAAAAACTTCTTTTTCCCATATCTCCTAAACTAAGCGTCCTAGAGCGAAAAGGACTTCAATTCGTGACCACCCCCAAAAAGTTGAAAAATCCACCCAAAAACCTAAAAAAATTGAAATTTTTATATGAAAAACTTCTTTTGCCCATATCTCCTAAATTAAGCGTCCTAGAGCGAAAAGGATTTCAATTCGTGACCACCCCCAAAAAGATGAAAAATCCACCCAAAACCTAAAAAAATTGAAATTTTTATATGAAAAACTTCTTTTGCCCATATCTCCTAAACTAAGCGTCCAAAAAGTTGAAAAATCCACCCAAAACCTTAAAAAATTGAAATTTTTATATGAAAAAATTCTTTTGCCCATATCTCCTAAACTAAGCGTCCTAGAGCGAAAAGGACGATAATTCGTGACCACCCCCAAAAAGTTGAAAAATCCACCCAAAACCTTAAAAATTGAAATTTTTATATGAAAAACTTCTTTTGTCCATATCTCCTAAACTAAGCGTCCTAGAGCGAAAAGGACTTCAATTCGTGACCACCCCCCCAAAAGTTGAAAAATCCACCCAAAACCTAAAAAAATTGAATTTTTTATATGAAAAACTTCTTTTGCCCATATCTCCTAAACTAAGCGTCCTAGAGCGAAAAGGACTTCAATACGTGACCACCCCCAAAAAGTTGAAAAATCCACCCAAAACCTAAAAAAATTGAAATTTTTATATGAAAAACTTCTTTTGCCCATATCTCCTAAACTAAGCGTCCTAGAGCGAAAAGGACGATAATTCGTGACCACCCCCAAAAAGTTGAAAAATCCACCCAAAACCTTAAAAAATTGAAATTTTTATATGAAAAACTTCTTTTGCCCATATCTCCTAAACTAAGCGTCCTAGAGCGAAAAGGACTTCAATTCGTGACCACCCCCAAAAAGTTGAAAAATCCACCCAAAACCTAAAAAATTGAAGTTTTTATATGAAAAACTTCTTTTGCCCATATCTCCTAAACTAAGCGTCCTAGAGCGAAAAGGACGATAATTCGTGACCACCCCCAAAAAGATGAAAAATCCACCCAAAACCTTAAAAAATTGAAATTTTTATATGAAAAACTTCTTTTGCCCATATCTCCTAAACTAAGCGTCCTAGAGCGCAAAGGACGATAATTCGTGACCACCCCCAATTAGTTGAAAGATCCACCCAAAACCTAAAAAAAATTGAAATTTTTATATGAAAAACTTCTTTTGCCCATATTTCCTAAACTAAGCGTCCCAGAGCGAAAAGGACTTCAATTCGTGACCATCCCCAAAAAGTTGAAAAGTCCACCCAAAACCTAAAAAAATTGAAATTTTTATATGAAAAACTTCTTTTGCCCATATCTCCTAAACTAAGCGTCCTAGAGCGAAAAGGACTTCAATTCGTGACCACCCCCAAAAAGTTGAAAAATCCACCCAAAAACCTAAAAAAATTGAAATTTTTATATGAAAAACTTCTTTTGCCCATATCTCCTAAACTAAGCGTCCTAGAGCGAAAAGGACGATAATTCGTGACCACCCCCACAAAGATGAAAAATCCACCCAAAACCTTAAAAAATTGAAATTTTTATATGAAATACTTCTTTTGCTCATATCTCCTTAAATATGCGTCCTAGAGAGAAAAGGATTTCAATTCGTGACCACCCCCAAAAAGATGAAAAATCCACCCAAAACCTTAAAAAATTGAAATGTTATATGAAAAACTTCGTTTGCTCATATCTCCTTAAATATGCGACCTAGAGCGAAAAGGATTTCAATTCGTGACCACCCCCAAAAAGATGAAAAATCCACCCAAAACCTAAAAAAATTGAAATTTTTATATGAAAAACTTCTTTTGCCCATATCTCCTAAACTAAGCGTCCAAAAAGTTGAAAAATCCACCCAAAACCTTAAAAAATTGAAATTTTTATACGAAAAAATTCTTTTGCCCATATCTCCTAAACTAAGCGTCCTAGAGCGAAAAGGACGATAATTCGTGACCACCCCCAAAAAGTTGAAAAATCCACCCAAAACCTTAAAAATTGAAATTTTTATATGAAAAACTTCTTTTGTCCATATCTCCTAAACTAAGCGTCCTAGAGCGAAAAGGACTTCAATTCGTGACCACCCCCCAAAAAGTTGAAAAATCCACCCAAAACCTAAAAAAATTTAATTTTTTATATGAAAAACTTCTTTTGCCCATATCTCCTAAACAAAGCGTCCTAGAGCGAAAAGGACTTCAATACGTGACCACCCCCGAAAAAGTTGAAAAATCCACCCAAAACCTAAAAAAATTGAAATTTTTATATGAAAAAATTCTTTTGCCCATATCTCCTAAACTAAGCGTCCTAGAGCGAAAAGGACGATAATTCGTGACCACCCCCAAAAAGTTGAAAAATCCACCCAAAACCTAAAAAAATTTAAATTTTTATATGAAAACCTTCCTTTGCCCATATCTCCTAAACTAAGCGTCCTAGAGCGAAAAGGACGATAATTCGTGACCACCCCCAAAAAGTTGAAAAATCCACCCAAAACCTTAAAAAATTGAAATTTTTATATGAAAAAATTCTTTTGCCCATATCTCCTAAACTAAGCGTCCTAGAGCGAAAAGGACGATAATTCGTGACCACCCCCAAAAAGTTGAAAATCCACCCAAAACCTTAAAAATTGAAATTTTTATATGAAAAACTTCTTTTGTCCATATCTCCTAAACTAAGCGTCCTAGAGCGAAAAGGACTTCAATTCGTGACCACCCCCCAAAAAGTTGAAAAATCCACCCAAAACCTAAAAAAATTGAATTTTTATATGAAAAACTTCTTTTGCCCATATCTCCTAAACTAAGCGTCCTAGAGCGAAAAGGACTTCAATACGTGACCACCCCCAAAAAGTTGAAAAATCCACCCAAAACCTAAAAAAATTGAAATTTTTATATGAAAAACTTCTTTTGCCCATATCTCCTAAACTAAGCGTCCTAGAGCGAAAAGGACGATAATTCGTGACCACCCCCAAAAAGTTGAAAAATCCACCCAAAACCTAAAAAAATTTAAATTTTTATATGAAAACCTTCTTTTGCCCATATCTCCTAAACTAAGCGTCCTAGAGCGAAAAGGACGATAATTCGTGACCACCCCCAAAAAGTTGAAAAATCCATCCAAAACCTTAAAAAATTGAAATTTTTATATGAAAAAATTCTTTTGCCCATATCTCCTAAACTAAGCGTCCTAGAGCGAAAAGGACGATAATTCGTGACCACCCCCAAAAAGTTGAAAAATCCACCCAAATCCTTAAAAATTGAAATTTTTATATGAAAAACTTCTTTTGTCCATATCTCCTAAACTAAGCGTCCTAGAGCGAAAAGGACTTCAATTCGTGACCACCCCACAAAAAGTTGAAAAATCCACCCAAAACCTAAAAAAATTGAATTTTTTATATGAAAAACTTCTTTTGCCCATATCTCCTAAACTAAGCGTCCTAGAGCGAAAAGGACTTCAATACGTGACCACCCCCAAAAAGTAGAAAAATCCACCCAAAACCTAAAAAATTGAAATTTTTATATGAAAAACTTCTTTTGCCCATATCTCCTAAACTAAGCGTCCTAGAGCGAAAAGGACGATAATTCGTGACCACCCCCAAAAAGTTGAAAAATCCACCCAAAACCTTAAAAAATTGAAATTTTTATATGAAAAAATTCTTTTGCCCATATCTCCTAAACTAAGCGTCCTAGAGCGAAAAGGACGATAATTCGTGACCACCCCCAAAAAGTTGAAAAATCCACCCAAAACCTTAAAAATTAAAATTTTTATATGAAAAACTTCTTTTGTCCATATCTCCTAAACTAAGCGTCCTAGAGCGCAAAGGACGATAATTCGTGACCACCCCCAAATAGTTGAAAGATCCACCCAAAACCTAAAAAAAATTGAAATTTTTATATGAAAAACTTCTTTTGCCCATATCTCCTAAACTAAGCGTCCTAGAGCGAAAAGGACTTCAATACGTGACCACCCCCGAAAAAGTTGAAAAATCCACCCAAAACCTAAAAAAATTGAAATTTTTATATGAAAAACTTCTTTTGCCCATATCTCCTAAACTAAGCGTCCTAGAGCGAAAAGGACGATAATTCGTGACCACCCCCAAAAAGTTGAAAAATCCACCCAAAACCTTAAAAAATTGAAATTTTTATATGAAAAACTTCTTTTGCCCATATCTCCTAAACTAAGCGTCCTAGAGCGAAAAGGACTTCAATTCGTGACCACCCCCAAAAAGTTGAAAAATCCACCCAAAACCTAAAAAATTGAAGTTTTTATATGAAAAACTTCTTTTGCCCATATCTCCTAAACTAAGCGTCCTAGAGCGAAAAGGACGATAATTCGTGACCACCCCCAAAAAGTTGAAAAATCCACCCAAAACCTTAAAAAATTGAAATTTTTATATGAAAAACTTCTTTTGCCCATATCTCCTAAACTAAGCGTCCTAGAGCGAAAAGGACGATAATTCGTGACCACCCCCAAAAAGTTGAAAAATCCACCCAAAACCTTAAAAATTGAAATTTTTATATGAAAAACTTCTTTTGTCCATATCTCCTAAACTAAGCGTCCTAGAGCGAAAAGGACTTCAATTCGTGACCACCCCCCAAAAAGTTGAAAAATCCACCCAAAACCTAAAAAAATTGAATTTTTATATGAAAAACTTCTTTTGCCCATATCTCCTAAACTAAGCGTCCTAGAGCGAAAAGGACTTCAATACGTGACCACCCCCAAAAAGTTGAAAAATCCACCCAAAACCTAAAAAAATTGAAATTTTTATATGAAAAACTTCTTTTGCCCATATCTCCTAAACTAAGCGTCCTAGAGCGAAAAGGACGATAATTCGTGACCACCCCCAAAAAGTTGAAAAATCCACCCAAAACCTAAAAAAATTTAAATTTTTATATGAAAACCTTCTTTTGCCCATATCTCCTAAACTAAGCGTCCTAGAGCGAAAAGGACGATAATTCGTGACCACCCCCAAAAAGTTGAAAAATCCATCCAAAACCTTAAAAAATTGAAATTTTTATATGAAAAAATTCTTTTGCCCATATCTCCTAAACTAAGCGTCCTAGAGCGAAAAGGACGATAATTCGTGACCACCCCCAAAAAGTTGAAAAATCCACCCAAAACCTTAAAAATTGAAATTTTTATATGAAAAACTTCTTTTGTCCATATCTCCTAAACTAAGCGTCCTAGAGCGAAAAGGACTTCAATTCGTGACCACCCCACAAAAAGTTGAAAAATCCACCCAAAACCTAAAAAAATTGAATTTTTTATATGAAAAACTTCTTTTGCCCATATCTCCTAAACTAAGCGTCCTAGAGCGAAAAGGACTTCAATACGTGACCACCCCCAAAAAGTAGAAAAATCCACCCAAAACCTAAAAAATTGAAATTTTTATATGAAAAACTTCTTTTGCCCATATCTCCTAAACTAAGCGTCCTAGAGCGAAAAGGACGATAATTCGTGACCACCCCCAAAAAGTTGAAAAATCCACCCAAAACCTTAAAAAATTGAAATTTTTATATGAAAAAATTCTTTTGCCCATATCTCCTAAACTAAGCGTCCTAGAGCGAAAAGGACGATAATTCGTGACCACCCCCAAAAAGTTGAAAAATCCACCCAAAACCTTAAAAATTAAAATTTTTATATGAAAAACTTCTTTTGTCCATATCTCCTAAACTAAGCGTCCTAGAGCGCAAAGGACGATAATTCGTGACCACCCCCAAATAGTTGAAAGATCCACCCAAAACCTAAAAAAAATTGAAATTTTTATATGAAAAACTTCTTTTGCCCATATCTCCTAAACTAAGCGTCCTAGAGCGAAAAGGACTTCAATACGTGACCACCCCCGAAAAAGTTGAAAAATCCACCCAAAACCTAAAAAAATTGAAATTTTTATATGAAAAACTTCTTTTGCCCATATCTCCTAAACTAAGCGTCCTAGAGCGAAAAGGACGATAATTCGTGACCACCCCCAAAAAGTTGAAAAATCCACCCAAAACCTTAAAAAATTGAAATTTTTATATGAAAAACTTCTTTTGCCCATATCTCCTAAACTAAGCGTCCTAGAGCGAAAAGGACTTCAATTCGTGACCACCCCCAAAAAGTTGAAAAATCCACCCAAAACCTAAAAAATTGAAGTTTTTATATGAAAAACTTCTTTTGCCCATATCTCCTAAACTAAGCGTCCTAGAGCGAAAAGGACGATAATTCGTGACCACCCCCAAAAAGTTGAAAAATCCACCCAAAACCTTAAAAAATTGAAATTTTTATATGAAAAACTTCTTTTGCCCATATCTCCTAAACTAAGCGTCCTAGAGCGCAAAGGACGATAATTCGTGACCACCCCCAATTAGTTGAAAGATCCACCCAAAACCTAAAAAAAATTGAAATTTTTATATGAAAAACTTCTTTTGCCCATATTTCCTAAACTAAGCGTCCCAGAGCGAAAAGGACTTCAATTCGTGACCATCCCCAAAAAGTTGAAAAGTCCACCCAAAACCTAAAAAAATTGAAATTTTTATATGAAAAACTTCTTTTGCCCATATCTCCTAAACTAAGCGTCCTAGAGCGAAAAGGACTTCAATTCGTGACCACCCCCAAAAAGTTGAAAAATCCACCCAAAAACCTAAAAAAATTGAAATTTTTATATGAAAAACTTCTTTTGCCCATATCTCCTAAACTAAGCGTCCTAGAGCGAAAAGGACGATAATTCGTGACCACCCCCAAAAAGATGAAAAATCCACCCAAAACCTTAAAAAATTGAAATTTTTATATGAAATACTTCTTTTGCTCATATCTCCTTAAATATGCGTCCTAGAGAGAAAAGGATTTCAATTCGTGACCACCCCCAAAAAGATGAAAAATCCACCCAAAACCTTAAAAAATTGAAATGTTATATGAAAAACTTCGTTTGCTCATATCTCCTTAAATATGCGTCCTAGAGCGAAAAGGATTTCAATTCGTGACCACCCCCAAAAAGATGAAAAATCCACCCAAAACCTAAAAAAATTGAAATTTTTATATGAAAAACTTCTTTTGCCCATATCTCCTAAACTAAGCGTCCAAAAAGTTGAAAAATCCACCCAAAACCTTAAAAAATTGAAATTTTTATACGAAAAAATTCTTTTGCCCATATCTCCTAAACTAAGCGTCCTAGAGCGAAAAGGACGATAATTCGTGACCACCCCCAAAAAGTTGAAAAATCCACCCAAAACCTTAAAAATTGAAATTTTTATATGAAAAACTTCTTTTGTCCATATCTCCTAAACTAAGCGTCCTAGAGCGAAAAGGACTTCAATTCGTGACCACCCCCCAAAAAGTTGAAAAATCCACCCAAAACCTAAAAAAATTGAATTTTTTATATGAAAAACTTCTTTTGCCCATATCTCCTAAACAAAGCGTCCTAGAGCGAAAAGGACTTCAATACGTGACCACCCCCGAAAAAGTTGAAAAATCCACCCAAAACCTAAAAAAATTGAAATTTTTATATGAAAAAATTCTTTTGCCCATATCTCCTAAACTAAGCGTCCTAGAGCGAAAAGGACGATAATTCGTGACCACCCCCAAAAAGTTGAAAAATCCACCCAAAACCTAAAAAAATTTAAATTTTTATATGAAAACCTTCCTTTGCCCATATCTCCTAAACTAAGCGTCCTAGAGCGAAAAGGACGATAATTCGTGACCACCCCCAAAAAGTTGAAAAATCCACCCAAAACCTTAAAAAATTGAAATTTTTATATGAAAAAATTCTTTTGCCCATATCTCCTAAACTAAGCGTCCTAGAGCGAAAAGGACGATAATTCGTGACCACCCCCAAAAAGTTGAAAAATCCACCCAAAACCTTAAAAATTGAAATTTTTATATGAAAAACTTCTTTTGTCCATATCTCCTAAACTAAGCGTCCTAGAGCGAAAAGGACTTCAATTCGTGACCACCCCCCAAAAAGTTGAAAAATCCACCCAAAACCTAAAAAAATTGAATTTTTATATGAAAAACTTCTTTTGCCCATATCTCCTAAACTAAGCGTCCTAGAGCGAAAAGGACTTCAATACGTGACCACCCCCAAAAAGTTGAAAAATCCACCCAAAACCTAAAAAAATTGAAATTTTTATATGAAAAACTTCTTTTGCCCATATCTCCTAAACTAAGCGTCCTAGAGCGAAAAGGACGATAATTCGTGACCACCCCCAAAAAGTTGAAAAATCCACCCAAAACCTAAAAAAATTTAAATTTTTATATGAAAACCTTCTTTTGCCCATATCTCCTAAACTAAGCGTCCTAGAGCGAAAAGGACGATAATTCGTGACCACCCCCAAAAAGTTGAAAAATCCATCCAAAACCTTAAAAAATTGAAATTTTTATATGAAAAAATTCTTTTGCCCATATCTCCTAAACTAAGCGTCCTAGAGCGAAAAGGACGATAATTCGTGACCACCCCCAAAAAGTTGAAAAATCCACCCAAAACCTTAAAAATTGAAATTTTTATATGAAAAACTTCTTTTGTCCATATCTCCTAAACTAAGCGTCCTAGAGCGAAAAGGACTTCAATTCGTGACCACCCCACAAAAAGTTGAAAAATCCACCCAAAACCTAAAAAAATTGAATTTTTTATATGAAAAACTTCTTTTGCCCATATCTCCTAAACTAAGCGTCCTAGAGCGAAAAGGACTTCAATACGTGACCACCCCCAAAAAGTAGAAAAATCCACCCAAAACCTAAAAAATTGAAATTTTTATATGAAAAACTTCTTTTGCCCATATCTCCTAAACTAAGCGTCCTAGAGCGAAAAGGACGATAATTCGTGACCACCCCCAAAAAGTTGAAAAATCCACCCAAAACCTTAAAAAATTGAAATTTTTATATGAAAAAATTCTTTTGCCCATATCTCCTAAACTAAGCGTCCTAGAGCGAAAAGGACGATAATTCGTGACCACCCCCAAAAAGTTGAAAAATCCACCCAAAACCTTAAAAATTAAAATTTTTATATGAAAAACTTCTTTTGTCCATATCTCCTAAACTAAGCGTCCTAGAGCGCAAAGGACGATAATTCGTGACCACCCCCAAATAGTTGAAAGATCCACCCAAAACCTAAAAAAAATTGAAATTTTTATATGAAAAACTTCTTTTGCCCATATCTCCTAAACTAAGCGTCCTAGAGCGAAAAGGACTTCAATTCGTGACCACCCCCAAAAAGTTGAAAAGTCCACCCAAAACCTAAAAAAATTGAAATTTTTATATGAAAAACTTCTTTTGCCCATATCTCCTAAACTAAGCGTCCTAGAGCGAAAAGGACTTCAATTCGTGACCACCCCCAAAAAGTTGAAAAATCCACCCAAAAACCTAAAAAAATTGAAATTTTTATATGAAAAACTTCTTTTGCCCATATCTCCTAAACTAAGCGTCCTAGAGCGAAAAGGACGATAATTCGTGACCACCCCCAAAAAGATGAAAAATCCACCCAAAACCTTAAAAAATTGAAATTTTTATATGAAAAACTTCTTTTGCTCATATCTCCTTAAATATGCGTCCTAGAGCGAAAAGGATTTCAATTCGTGGCCACCCCCAAAAAGATGAAAAATCCACCCAAAACCTTAAAAAATTGAAATGTTATATGAAAAACTTCGTTTGCTCATATCTCCTTAAATATGCGTCCTAGAGCGAAAAGGATTTCAATTCGTGACCACCCCCAAAAAGATGAAAAATCCACCCAAAACCTAAAAAAATTGAATTTTTTATATGAAAAACTTCTTTTGCCCATATCTCCTAAACTAAGCGTCCTAGAGCGAAAAGGACTTCAATACGTGACCACCCCCAAAAAGTTGAAAAATCCACCCAAAACCTAAAAAAATTGAAATTTTTATATGAAAAACTTCTTTTGCCCATATCTCCTAAACTAAGCGTCCTAGAGCGCAAAGGACGATAATTCGTGACCACCCCCAAATAGTTGAAAGATCCACCCAAAACCTAAAAAAAATTGAAATTTTTATATGAAAAACTTCTTTTGCCCATATCTCCTAAACTAAGCGTCCTAGAGCGAAAAGGACTTCAATTCGTGACCACCCCCAAAAATGTTGAAAAGTCCACCCAAAACCTAAAAAAATTGAAATTTTTATATGAAAAACTTCTTTTTCCCATATCTCCTAAACTAAGCGTCCTAGAGCGAAAAGGACTTCAATTCGTGACCACCCCCAAAAAGTTGAAAAATCCACCCAAAACCTAAAAAAATTTAAATTTTTATATGAAAAACTTCTTTTGCCCATATCTCCTAAACTAAGCGTCCTAGAGCGAAAAGGACTTCAATTCGTGACCACCCCCAAAAATTTGAAAAATCCACCCAAAACCTACAAAAATTGAAATTTTTATATGAAAAACTTCTTTTGCCCATATCTCCTAAACTAAGCGTCCTAGAGCGAAAAGGACTTCAATTCGTGACCACCCCCAAAAAGTTGAAAAATCCACCCAAAACCTAAAAAAATTTAAATTTTTATATGAAAAACTTCTTTTGCCCATATCTCCTAAACTAAGCGTCCTAGAGCGAAAAGGACTTCAATTCGTGACCACCCCCAAAAATTTGAAAAATCCACCCAAAACCTACAAAAATTGAAATTTTTATATGAAAAACTTCTTTTGCCCATATCTCCTAAACTAAGCGTCCTAGAGCGAAAAGGACTTCAATTCGTGACCACCCCCAAAAAGTAGAAAAATCCACCCAAAACCTTAAAAAATTGAAATTTTTATATGAAAAACTTCTTTTGCCCATATCTCCTAAACTAAGCGTCCTAGAGCGAAAAGGACTTCAATTCGTTACCACCCCCAAAAAGTTGAAAAATCCACCCAAAACCTAAAAAAATTTAAATTTTTATATGAAAAACTTCTTTTGGCCATATCTCCTAAACTAAGCATCCTAGAGCGAAAAGGACGATAATTCGTGACACCCCCAAAAAGTTGAAAAATCCACCCAAAAAATAAAAAAATTTAAATTTTTATATGAAAAACTTCTTTTGCCCATATCTCCTAAACTAAGCATCCTAGAGCGAAAAGGACGATAATTCGTGACCACCCCCAAAAAGTTGAAAAATCCACCCAAAACCTTAAAAAATTGAAATTTTTGTATGAAAAACTTCTTTTGCCCATATCTCCTAAACTAAGCGTCCTAGAGCGAAAAGGACGATAATTCGTGACCACCCCAAAACGTTGAAAAATCCACCCAAAACCTAAAAAAATTGAAATTTTTATATGAAAAACTTCTTTTGCCCATATCTCCTAAACTAAGCGTCCTAGAGCGCAAAGGACGATAATTCGTGACCAAACCCAAATAGTTGAAAGATCCACCCAAAACCTAAAAAAAATTGAAATTTTTATATGAAAAACTTCTTTTGCCCATATCTCCTAAACTAAGCGTCCTAGAGCGAAAAGGACTTCAATTCGTGACCACCCCCAAAAAGTTGAAAAGTCCACCCAAAACCTTAAAAATTGAAATTTTTATATGAAAAACTTCTTTTGTCCATATCTCCTAAACTAAGCGTCCTAGAGCGAAAAGGACGATAATTCGTGACCACCCCCAAAAAGATGAAAAATCCACCCAAAACCTTAAAAAATTGAAATTTTTATATGAAAAACTTCGTTTGCTCATATCTCCTTAAATATGCGTCCTAGAGCGAAAAGGATTTCTATTCGTGACCACCCCCAAAAAGATGAAAAATCCACCCAAAACCTAAAAAAAAATTGAAATTTTTATATGAAAAACTTCTTTTGCCCGTATCTCCTAAACTAAGCGTCCAAAAAGTTGAAAAATCCACCCAAAACCTTAAAAAATTGAAATTTTTATATGAAAAACTTCTTTTGCCCATATCTCCTAAACTAAGCGTCCTAGAGCGAAAAGGACGATAATTCGTGACCACCCCAAAACGTTGAAAAATCCACCCAAAACCTAAAAAAATTGAAATTTTTATATGAAAAACTTCTTTTGCCCATATCTCCTAAACTAAGCGTCCTAGAGCGCAAAGGACGATAATTCGTGACCACCCCCAAATAGTTGAAAGATCCACCCAAAACCTAAAAAAAATTGAAATTTTTATATGAAAAACTTCTTTTGCCCATATCTCCTAAACTAAGCGTCCTAGAGCGAAAAGGACTTCAATTCGTGACCACCCCCAAAAAGTTGAAAAATCCACCCAAAAACCTAAAAAAATTGAAATTTTTATATGAAAAACTTCTTTTGCCCATATCTCCTAAACTAAGCGTCCTAGAGCGAAAAGGACGATAATTCGTGACCACCCCCAAAAAGATGAAAAATCCACCCAAAACCTTAAAAAATTGAAATTTTTATATGAAATACTTCTTTTGCTCATATCTCCTTAAATATGCGTCCTAGAGAGAAAAGGATTTCAATTCGTGACCACCCCCAAAAAGATGAAAAATCCACCCAAAACCTTAAAAAATTGAAATGTTATATGAAAAACTTCGTTTGCTCATATCTCCTTAAATATGCGTCCTAGAGCGAAAAGGATTTCAATTCGTGACCACCCCCAAAAAGATGAAAAATCCACCCAAAACCTAAAAAAATTGAAATTTTTATATGAAAAACTTCTTTTGCCCATATCTCCTAAACTAAGCATCCAAAAAGTTGAAAAATCCACACAAAACCTTAAAAAATTGAAATTTTTATATGAAAAAATTCTTTTGCCCATATCTCCTAAACTAAGCGTCCTAGAGCGAAAAGGACGATAATTCGTGACCACCCCCAAAAAGTTGAAAATTCCACCCAAAACCTTAAAAATTGAAATTTTTAAATGAAAAACTTCTTTTGTCCATATCTCCTAAACTAAGCGTCCTAGAGCGAAAAGGACTTCAATTCGTGACCACCCCCCAAAAAGTTGAAAAATCCACCCAAAACCTAAAAAAATTTAATTTTTTATATGAAAAACTTCTTTTGCCCATATCTCCTAAACAAAGCGTCCTAGAGCGAAAAGGACTTCAATACGTGACCACCCCCGAAAAAGTTGAAAAATCCACCCAAAACCTAAAAAAATTGAAATTTTTATATGAAAAACTTCTTTTGCCCATATCTCCTAAACTAAGCGTCCTAGAGCGAAAAGGACGATAATTCGTGACCACCCCCAAAAAGTTGAAAAATCCACCCAAAACCTTAAAAAATTGAAATTTTTATATGAAAAACTTCTTTTGCCCATATCTCCTAAACTAAGCGTCCTAGAGCGAAAAGGACTTCAATTCGTGACCACCCCCAAAAAGTTGAAAAATCCACCCAAAACCTAAAAAATTGAAGTTTTTATATGAAAAACTTCTTTTGCCCATATCTCCTAAACTAAGCGTCCTAGAGCGAAAAGGACGATAATTCGTGACCACCCCCAAAAAGTTGAAAAATCCACCCAAAACCTTAAAAAATTGAAATTTTTATATGAAAAACTTCTTTTGCCCATATCTCCTAAACTAAGCGTCCTAGAGCGCAAAGGACGATAATTCGTGACCACCCCCAATTAGTTGAAAGATCCACCCAAAACCTAAAAAAAATTGAAATTTTTATATGAAAAACTTCTTTTGCCCATATTTCCTAAACTAAGCGTCCCAGAGCGAAAAGGACTTCAATTCGTGACCATCCCCAAAAAGTTGAAAAGTCCACCCAAAACCTAAAAAAATTGAAATTTTTATATGAAAAACTTCTTTTGCCCATATCTCCTAAACTAAGCGTCCTAGAGCGAAAAGGACTTCAATTCGTGACCACCCCCAAAAAGTTGAAAAATCCACCCAAAAACCTAAAAAAAATTGAAATTTTTATATGAAAAACTTCTTTTGCCCATATCTCCTAAACTAAGCGTCCTAGAGCGAAAAGGACGATAATTCGTGACCACCCCCAAAAAGATGAAAAATCCACCCAAAACCTTAAAAAATTGAAATTTTTATATGAAATACTTCTTTTGCTCATATCTCCTTAAATATGCGTCCTAGAGAGAAAAGGATTTCAATTCGTGACCACCCCCAAAAAGATGAAAAATCCACCCAAAACCTTAAAAAATTGAAATGTTATATGAAAAACTTCGTTTGCTCATATCTCCTTAAATATGCGTCCTAGAGCGAAAAGGATTTCAATTCGTGACCACCCCCAAAAAGATGAAAAATCCACCCAAAACCTAAAAAAATTGAAATTTTTATATGAAAAACTTCTTTTGCCCATATCTCCTAAACTAAGCGTCCAAAAAGTTGAAAAATCCACCCAAAACCTTAAAAAATTGAAATTTTTATACGAAAAAATTCTTTTGCCCATATCTCCTAAACTAAGCGTCCTAGAGCGAAAAGGACGATAATTCGTGACCACCCCCAAAAAGTTGAAAAATCCACCCAAAACCTTAAAAATTGAAATTTTTATATGAAAACTTCTTTTGTCCATATCTCCTAAACTAAGCGTCCTAGAGCGAAAAGGACTTCAATTCGTGACCACCCCCCAAAAAGTTGAAAAATCCACCCAAAACCTAAAAAAATTGAATTTTTTATATGAAAAACTTCTTTTGCCCATATCTCCTAAACAAAGCGTCCTAGAGCGAAAAGGACTTCAATACGTGACCACCCCCGAAAAAGTTGAAAAATCCACCCAAAACCTAAAAAAATTGAAATTTTTATATGAAAAACTTCTTTTGCCCATATCTCCTAAACTAAGCGTCCTAGAGCGAACAGGACGATAATTCGTGACCACCCCCAAAAAGTTGAAAAATCCACCCAAAACCTAAAAAAATTTAAATTTTTATATGAAAACCTTCTTTTGCCCATATCTCCTAAACTAAGCGTCCTAGAGCGAAAAGGACGATAATTCGTGACCACCCCCAAAAAGTTGAAAAATCCACCCAAAACCTTAAAAAATTGAAATTTTTATATGAAAAAATTCTTTTGCCCATATCTCCTAAACTAAGCGTCCTAGAGCGAAAAGGACGATAATTCGTGACCACCCCCAAAAAGTTGAAAAATCCACCCAAAACCTTAAAAATTGAAATTTTTATATGAAAAACTTCTTTTGTCCATATCTCCTAAACTAAGCGTCCTAGAGCGAAAAGGACTTCAATTCGTGACCACCCCCCAAAAAGTTGAAAAATCCACCCAAAACCTAAAAAAATTAAATTTTTATATGAAAAACTTCTTTTGCCCATATCTCCTAAACTAAGCGTCCTAGAGCGAAAAGGACTTCAATACGTGACCACCCCCAAAAAGATGAAAAATCCACCCAAAACCTAAAAAAATTGAAATTTTTATATGAAAAACTTCTTTTGCCCATATCTCCTAAACTAAGCGTCCTAGAGCGAAAAGGACGATAATTCGTGACCACCCCCAAAAAGTTGAAAAATCCACCCAAAACCTAAAAAAATTTAAATTTTTATATGAAAACCTTCTTTTGCCCATATCTCCTAAACTAAGCGTCCTAGAGCGAAAAGGACGATAATTCGTGACCACCCCCAAAAAGTTGAAAAATCCATCCAAAACCTTAAAAAATTGAAATTTTTATATGAAAAAATTCTTTTGCCCATATCTCCTAAACTAAGCGTCCTAGAGCGAAAAGGACGATAATTCGTGACCACCCCCAAAAAGTTGAAAAATCCACCCAAAACCTTAAAAATTGAAATTTTTATATGAAAAACTTCTTTTGTCCATATCTCCTAAACTAAGCGTCCTAGAGCGAAAAGGACTTCAATTCGTGACCACCCCACAAAAAGTTGAAAAATCCACCCAAAACCTAAAAAAATTGAATTTTTTATATGAAAAACTTCTTTTGCCCATATCTCCTAAACTAAGCGTCCTAGAGCGAAAAGGACTTCAATACGTGACCACCCCCAAAAAGTAGAAAAATCCACCCAAAACCTAAAAAATTGAAATTTTTATATGAAAAACTTCTTTTGCCCATATCTCCTAAACTAAGCGTCCTAGAGCGAAAAGGACGATAATTCGTGACCACCCCCAAAAAGTTGAAAAATCCACCCAAAACCTTAAAAAATTGAAATTTTTATATGAAAAAATTCTTTTGCCCATATCTCCTAAACTAAGCGTCCTAGAGCGAAAAGGACGATAATTCGTGACCACCCCCAAAAAGTTGAAAAATCCACCCAAAACCTTAAAAATTAAAATTTTTATATGAAAAACTTCTTTTGTCCATATCTCCTAAACTAAGCGTCCTAGAGCGAAAAGGACTTCAATTCGTGACCACCCCCAAAAAGTTGAAAAATCCACCCAAAACCTAAAAAAATTGAATTTTTTATATGAAAAACATCTTTTGCCCAAGTTGAAAAATCCACCCAAAACCTTAAAAATTGAAATTTTTATATGAAAAACTTCTTTTGTCCATATCTCCTAAACTAAGCGTCCTAGAGCGAAAAGGACTTCAATTCGTGACCACCCCACAAAAAGTTGAAAAATCCACCCAAAACCTAAAAAAATTGAATTTTTTATATGAAAAACTTCTTTTGCCCATATCTCCTAAACTAAGCGTCCTAGAGCGAAAAGGACTTCAATACGTGACCACCCCCAAAAAGTAGAAAAATCCACCCAAAACCTAAAAAATTGAAATTTTTATATGAAAAACTTCTTTTGCCCATATCTCCTAAACTAAGCGTCCTAGAGCGAAAAGGACGATAATTCGTGACCACCCCTAAAAAGTTGAAAAATCCACCCAAAACCTTAAAAAATTGAAATTTTTATATGAAAAAATTCTTTTGCCCATATCTCCTAAACTAAGCGTCCTAGAGCGAAAAGGACGATAATTCGTGACCACCCCCAAAAAGTTGAAAAATCCACCCAAAACCTTAAAAATTAAAATTTTTATATGAAAAACTTCTTTTGTCCATATCTCCTAAACTAAGCGTCCTAGAGCGAAAAGGACTTCAATTCGTGACCACCCCCAAAAAGTTGAAAATTCCACCCAAAACCTAAAAAAATTGAATTTTTTATATGAAAAACTTCTTTTGCCCATATCTCCTAAACTAAGCGTCCTAGAGCGAAAAGGACTTCAATACGTGACCACCCCCAAAAAGTTGAAAAATCCACCCAAAACCTAAAAAAATTGAAATTTTTATATGAAAAACTTCTTTTGCCCATATCTCCTAAACTAAGCGTCCTAGAGCGAAAAGGACGATAATTCGTGACCACCCCCAAAAAGTTGAAAAATCCACCCAAAACCTAAAAAAATTTAAATTTTTATATGAAAACCTTCTTTTGCCCATATCTCCTAAACTAAGCGTCCTAGAGCGAAAAGGACGATAATTCGTGACCACCCCCAAAAAGTTGAAAAATCCATCCAAAACCTTAAAAAATTGAAATTTTTATATGAAAAAATTCTTTTGCCCATATCTCCTAAACTAAGCGTCCTAGAGCGAAAAGGACGATAATTCGTGACCACCCCCAAAAAGTTGAAAAATCCCCCCAAAACCTTAAAAATTGAAATTTTTATATGAAAAACTTCTTTTGTCCATATCTCCTAAACTAAGCGTCCTAGAGCGAAAAGGACTTCAATTCGTGACCACCCCACAAAAAGTTGAAAAATCCACCCAAAACCTAAAAAAAATTGAATTTTTTATATGAAAAACTTCTTTTGCCCATATCTCCTAAACTAAGCGTCCTAGAGCGAAAAGGACTTCAATACGTGACCACCCCCAAAAAGTAGAAAAATCCACCCAAAACCTAAAAAATTGAAATTTTTATATGAAAAACTTCTTTTGCCCATATCTCCTAAACTAAGCGTCCTAGAGCGAAAAGGACGATAATTCGTGACCACCCCCAAAAAGTTGAAAAATCCACCCAAAACCTTAAAAAATTGAAATTTTTATATGAAAAAATTCTTTTGCCCATATCTCCTAAACTAAGCGTCCTAGAGCGAAAAGGACGATAATTCGTGACCACCCCCAAAAAGTTGAAAAATCCACCCAAAACCTTAAAAATTAAAATTTTTATATGAAAAACTTCTTTTGTCCATATCTCCTAAACTAAGCGTCCTAGAGCGAAAAGGACTTCAATTCGTGACCACCCCCAAAAAGTTGAAAAATCCACCCAAAACCTAAAAAAATTGAATTTTTTATATGAAAAACTTCTTTTGCCCATATCTCCTAAACTAAGCGTCCTAGAGCGAAAAGGACTTCAATACGTGACCACCCCCAAAAAGTTGAAAAATCCACCCAAAACCTAAAAAAATTGAAATTTTTATATGAAAAACTTCTTTTGCCCATATCTCCTAAACTAAGCGTCCTAGAGCGAAAAGGACGATAATTCGTGACCACCCCCAAATAGTTGAAAAATCCACCCAAAACCTTAAAAAATTGAAATTTTTATATGAAAAACTTCTTTTGCCCATATCTCCTAAACTAAGCGTCCTAGAGCGAAAAGGACGATAATTCGTGACCACCCCAAAACGTTGAAAAATCCACCCAAAACCTAAATAAATTGAAATTTTTATATGAAAAACTTCTTTTGCCCATATCTCCTAAACTAAGCGTCCTAGAGCGCAAAGGACGATAATTCGTGACCACCCCCAAATAGTTGAAAGATCCACCCAAAACCTAAAAAAAATTGAAATTTTTATATGAAAAACTTCTTTTGCCCATATCTCCTAAACTAAGCGTCCTAGAGCGAAAAGGACTTCAATTCGTGACCACCCCCAAAAAGTTGAAAAGTCCACCCAAAACCTAAAAAAATTGAAATTTTTATATGAAAAACTTCTTTTGCCCATATCTCCTAAACTAAGCGTCCTAGAGCGAAAAGGACTTCAATTCGTGACCACCCCCAAAAAGTTGAAAAATCCACCCAAAAACCTAAAAAAATTGAAATTTTTATATGAAAAACTTCTTTTGCCCATATCTCCTAAACTAAGCGTCCTAGAGCGAAAAGGACTTCAATACGTGACCACCCCCAAAAAGTTGAAAAATCCACCCAAAACCTAAAAAAATTGAAATTTTTATATGAAAAACTTCTTTTGCCCATATCTCATAAACTAAGCGTCCTAGAGCGAAAAGGACGATAATTCGTGACCACCCCCAAAAAGTTGAAAAATCCACCCAAAACCTAAAAAAATTTAAATTTTTATATGAAAACCTTCTTTTGCCCATATCTCCTAAACTAAGCGTCCTAGAGCGAAAAGGACGATAATTCGTGACCACCCCCAAAAAGTTGAAAAATCCATCCAAAACCTTAAAAAAATTGAAATTTTTATATGAAAAAATTCTTTTGCCCATATCTCCTAAACTAAGCGTCCTAGAGCGAAAAGGACGATAATTCGTGACCACCCCCAAAAAGTTGAAAAATCCACCCAAAACCTTAAAAATTGAAATTTTTATATGAAAAACTTCTTTTGTCCATATCTCCTAAACTAAGCGTCATAGAGCGAAAAGGACTTCAATTCGTGACCACCCCACAAAAAGTTGAAAAATCCACCCAAAACCTAAAAAAATTGAATTTTTTATATGAAAAACTTCTTTTGCCCATATCTCCTAAACTAAGCGTCCTAGAGCGAAAAGGACTTCAATACGTGACCACCCCCAAAAAGTTGAAAAATCCACCCAAAACCTAAAAAAATTTAAATTTTTATATGAAAACCTTCTTTTGCCCATATCTCCTAAACTAAGCGTCCTAGAGCGAAAAGGACGATAATTCGTGACCACCCCCAAAAAGTTGAAAAATCCATCCAAAACCTTAAAAAATTGAAATTTTTATATGAAAAAATTCTTTTGCCCATATCTCCTAAACTAAGCGTCCTAGAGCGAAAAGGACGATAATTCGTGACCACCCCCAAAAAGTTGAAAAATCCACCCAAAACCTTAAAAATTGAAATTTTTATATGAAAAACTTCTTTTGTCCATATCTCCTAAACTAAGCGTCCTAGAGCGAAAAGGACTTCAATTCGTGACCACCCCACAAAAAGTTGAAAAATCCACCCAAAACCTAAAAAAATTGAATTTTTTATATGAAAAACTTCTTTTGCCCATATCTCCTAAACTAAGCGTCCTAGAGCGAAAAGGACTTCAATACGTGACCACCCCCAAAAAGTAGAAAAATCCACCCAAAACCTAAAAAATTGAAATTTTTATATGAAAAACTTCTTTTGCCCATATCTCCTAAACTAAGCGTCCTAGAGCGAAAAGGACGATAATTCGTGACCACCCCCAAAAAGTTGAAAAATCCACCCAAAACCTTAAAAAATTGAAATTTTTATATGAAAAAATTCTTTTGCCCATATCTCCTAAACTAAGCGTCCTAGAGCGAAAAGGACGATAATTCGTGACCACCCCCAAAAAGTTGAAAAATCCACCCAAAACCTTAAAAATTAAAATTTTTATATGAAAAACTTCTTTTGTCCATATCTCCTAAACTAAGCGTCCTAGAGCGAAAAGGACTTCAATTCGTGACCACCCCCAAAAAGTTGAAAAATCCACCCAAAACCTAAAAAAATTGAATTTTTTATATGAAAAACTTCTTTTGCCCATATCTCCTAAACTAAGCGTCCTAGAGCGAAAAGGACTTCAATACGTGACCACCCCCAAAAAGTTGAAAAATCCACCCAAAACCTAAAAAAATTGAAATTTTTATATGAAAAACTTCTTTTGCCCATATCTCCTAAACTAAGCGTCCTAGAGCGAAAAGGACGATAATTCGTGACCACCCCCAAAAAGTTGAAAAATCCACCCAAAACCTAAAAAAATTTAAATTTTTATATGAAAACCTTCTTTTGCCCATATCTCCTAAACTAAGCGTCCTAGAGCGAAAAGGACGATAATTCGTGACCACCCCCAAAAAGTTGAAAAATCCACCCAAAACCTTAAAAAATTGAAATTTTTATATGAAAAAATTCTTTTGTCCATATCTCCTAAACTAAGCGTCCTAGAGCGAAAAGGACTTCAATTCGTGACCACCCCACAAAAAGTTGAAAAATCCACCCAAAACCTAAAAAAAATTGAATTTTTTATATGAAAAACTTCTTTTGCCCATATCTCCTAAACTAAGCGTCCTAGAGCGAAAAGGACTTCAATACGTGACCACCCCCAAAAAGTAGAAAAATCCACCCAAAACCTAAAAAATTGAAATTTTTATATGAAAAACTTCTTTTGCCCATATCTCCTAAACTAAGCGTCCTAGAGCGAAAAGGACGATAATTCGTGACCACCCCCAAAAAGTTGAAAAATCCACCCAAAACCTTAAAAAATTGAAATTTTTATATGAAAAAATTCTTTTGCCCATATCTCCTAAACTAAGCGTCCTAGAGCGAAAAGGACGATAATTCGTGACCACCCCCAAAAAGTTGAAAAATCCACCCAAAACCTTAAAAATTAAAATTTTTATATGAAAAACTTCTTTTGTCCATATCTCCTAAACTAAGCGTCCTAGAGCGAAAAGGACTTCAATTCGTGACCACCCCCAAAAAGTTGAAAAATCCACCCAAAACCTAAAAAAATTGAATTTTTTATATGAAAAACTTCTTTTGCCCATATCTCCTAAACTAAGCGTCCTAGAGCGAAAAGGACTTCAATACGTGACCACCCCCAAAAAGTTGAAAAATCCACCCAAAACCTAAAAAAATTGAAATTTTTATATGAAAAACTTCTTTTGCCCATATCTCCTAAACTAAGCGTCCTAGAGCGAAAAGGACGATAATTCGTGACCACCCCCAAATAGTTGAAAAATCCACCCAAAACCTTAAAAAATTGAAATTTTTATATGAAAAACTTCTTTTGCCCATATCTCCTAAACTAAGCGTCCTAGAGCGAAAAGGACGATAATTCGTGACCACCCCAAAACGTTGAAAAATCCACCCAAAACCTAAATAAATTGAAATTTTTATATGAAAAACTTCTTTTGCCCATATCTCCTAAACTAAGCGTCCTAGAGCGCAAAGGACGATAATTCGTGACCACCCCCAAATAGTTGAAAGATCCACCCAAA
Source organism: Haematobia irritans (assembly GCF_050003625.1). Classification (NCBI taxonomy): domain Eukaryota; kingdom Metazoa; phylum Arthropoda; class Insecta; order Diptera; family Muscidae; genus Haematobia; species Haematobia irritans. The sequence goes on along the minus strand of NC_134397.1, from coordinate 184,215,594 downwards.
ACCTAAAAAAAATTGAAATTTTTATATGAAAAACTTCTTTTGCCCATATCTCCTAAACTAAGCGTCCTAGAGCGAAAAGGACTTCAATTCGTGACCACCCCCAAAAAGTTGAAAAGTCCACCCAAAACCTAAAAAAATTGAAATTTTTATATGAAAAACTTCTTTTGCCCATATCTCCTAAACTAAGCGTCCTAGAGCGAAAAGGACTTCAATTCGTGACCACCCCCAAAAAGTTGAAAAATCCACCCAAAAACCTAAAAAAATTGAAATTTTTATATGAAAAACTTCTTTTGCCCATATCTCCTAAACTAAGCGTCCTAGAGCGAAAAGGACGATAATTCGTGACCACCCCCAAAAAGATGAAAAATCCACCCAAAACCTTAAAAAATTGAAATTTTTATATGAAAAACTTCTTTTGCTCATATCTCCTTAAATATGCGTCCTAGAGCGAAAAGGACTTCAATTCGTGACCACCCCACAAAAAGTTGAAAAATCCACCCAAAACCTAAAAAAATTGAATTTTTTATATGAAAAACTTCTTTTGCCCATATCTCCTAAACTAAGCGTCCTAGAGCGAAAAGGACTTCAATACGTGACCACCCCCAAAAAGTAGAAAAATCCACCCAAAACCTAAAAAATTGAAATTTTTATATGAAAAACTTCTTTTGCCCATATCTCCTAAACTAAGCGTCCTAGAGCGAAAAGGACGATAATTCGTGACCACCCCCAAAAAGTTGAAAAATCCACCCAAAACCTTAAAAAATTGAAATTTTTATATGAAAAAATTCTTTTGCCCATATCTCCTAAACTAAGCGTCCTAGAGCGAAAAGGACGATAATTCGTGACCACCCCCAAAAAGTTGAAAAATCCACCCAAAACCTTAAAAATTAAAATTTTTATATGAAAAACTTCTTTTGTCCATATCTCCTAAACTAAGCGTCCTAGAGCGAAAAGGACTTCAACTCGTGACCACCCCCCAAAAAGTTGAAAAATCCACCCAAAACCTAAGAAAATTGAATTTTTTATATGAAAAACTTCTTTTGCCCATATCTCCTAAACTAAGCGTCCTAGAGCGAAAAGGACTTCAATACGTGACCACCCCCAAAAAGTTGAAAAATCCACCCAAAACCTAAAAAAGTTGAAATTTTTATATGAAAAACTTCTTTTGCCCATATCTCCTAAACTAAGCGTCCTAGAGCGAAAAGGACGATAATTCGTGACCACCCCCAAAAAGTTGAAAAATCCACCCAAAACCTTAAAAAATTGAAATTTTTATATGAAAAACTTCTTTTGCCCATATCTCCTAAACTAAGCGTCCTAGAGCGAAAAGGACTTCAATTCGTGACCACCCCAAAACGTTGAAAAATCCACCCAAAACCTAAATAAATTGAAATTTTTATATGAAAAACTTCTTTTGCCCATATCTCCTAAACTAAGCGTCCTAGAGCGCAAAGGACGATAATTCGTGACCACCCCCAAATAGTTGAAAGATCCACCCAAAACGTAAAAAAAATTGAAATTTTTATATGAAAAACTTCTTTTGCCCATATCTCCTAAACTAAGCGTCCTAGAGCGAAAAGGACTTCAATTCGTGACCACCCCCAAAAAGTTGAAAAGTCCACCCAAAACCTAAAAAAATTGAAATTTTTATATGAAAAACTTCTTTTGCCCATATCTCCTAAACTAAGCGTCCTAGAGCGAAAAGGACTTCAATTCGTGACCACCCCCAAAAAGTTGAAAAATCCACCCAAAAACCTAAAAAAATTTAAATTTTTATATGAAAAACTTCTTTTGCCCATATCTCCTAAACTAAGCGTCCTAGAGCGAAAAGGACGATAATTCGTGACCACCCCCAAAAAGATGAAAAATCCACCCAAAACCTTAAAAAATTGAAATTTTTATGTGAAAAACTTCTTTTGCTCATATCTCCTTAAATATGCGTCCTAGAGCGAAAAGGATTTCAATTCGTGACCACCTCCAAAAAGATGAAAAATCCACCCAAAACCTTAAAAAATTGAAATGTTATATGAAAAACTTCGTTTGCTCATATCTCCTTAAATATGCGTCCTAGAGCGAAAAGGATTTCAATTCGTGACCACCCCCAAAAAGATGAAAAATCCACCCAAAACCTAAAAAAAATTGAAATTTTTATATGAAAAACTTCTTTTGCCCATATCTCCTAAACTAAGCGTCCAAAAAGTTGAAAAATCCACCCAAAACCTTAAAAAATTGACATTTTTATATGAAAAAATTCTTTTGCCCATATCTCCTAAACTAAGCGTCCTAGAGCGAAAAGGACGATAATTCGTGACCACCCCCAAAAAGTTGAAAAATCCACCCAAAACCTTAAAAATTGAAATTTTTATATGAAAAACTTCTTTTGTCCATATCTCCTAAACTAAGCGTCCTAGAGCGAAAAGGACTTCAATTCGTGACCACCCCCCCAAAAAGTTGAAAAATCCACCCAAAACCTAAAAAAATTGAATTTTTTATATGAAAAACTTCTTTTGGCCATATCTCCTAAACTAAGCGTCCTAGAGCGAAAAGGACTTCAATTCGTGACCACCCCCCAAAAAGTTGAAAAATCCACCCAAAACCTAAAAAAATTGAATTTTTTATATGAAAAACTTCTTTTGCCCATATCTCCTAAACTAAGCGTCCTAGAGCGAAAAGGACTTCAATACGTGACCACCCCCAAAAAGTTGAAAAATCCACCCAAAACCTAAAAAAATTGAAATTTTTATATGAAAAACTTCTTTTGCCCATATCTCCTAAACTAAGCGTCCTAGAGCGAAAAGGACGATAATTCGTGACCACCCCCAAATAGTTGAAAAATCCACCCAAAACCTTAAAAAATTGAAATTTTTATATGAAAAACTTCTTTTGCCCATATCTCCTAAACTAAGCGTCCTAGAGCGAAAAGGACGATAATTCGTGACCACCCCCAAATAGTTGAAAGATCCACCCAAAACCTAAAAAAAATTGAAATTTTTATATGAAAAACTTCTTTTGCCCATATCTCCTAAACTAAGCGTCCTAGAGCGAAAAGGACTTCAATTCGTGACCACCCCCAAAAAGTTGAAAAGTCCACCCAAAACCTAAAAAAATTGAAATTTTTATATGAAAAACTTCTTTTGCCCATATCTCCTAAACTAAGCGTCCTAGAGCGAAAAGGACTTCAATTCGTGACCACCCCCAAAAAGTTGAAAAATCCACCCAAAAACCTAAAAAAATTGAAATTTTTATATGAAAAACTTCTTTTGCCCATATCTCCTAAACTAAGCGTCCTAGAGCGAAAAGGACGATAATTCGTGACCACCCCCAAAAAGATGAAAAATCCACCCAAAACCTTAAAAAATTGAAATTTTTATATGAAAAACTTCTTTTGCTCATATCTCCTTAAATATGCGTCCTAGAGCGAAAAGGATTTCAATTCGTGGCCACCCCCAAAAAGATGAAAAATCCACCCAAAATCTTAAAAAATTGAAATGTTATATGAAAAACTTCGTTTGCTCATATCTCCTTAAATATGCGTCCTAGAGCGAAAAGGATTTCAATTCGTGACCACCCCCAAAAAGATGAAAAATCCACCCAAAACCTAAAAAAATTGAATTTTTTATATGAAAAACTTCTTTTGCCCATATCTCCTAAACTAAGCGTCCTAGAGCGAAAAGGACTTCAATACGTGACCACCCCCAAAAAGTTGAAAAATCCACCCAAAACCTAAAAAAATTGAAATTTTTATATGAAAAACTTCTTTTGCCCATATCTCCTAAACTAAGCGTCCTAGAGCGAAAAGGACGATAATTCGTGACCACCCCCAAAAAGTTGAAAAATCCACCCAAAACCTAAAAAAATTTAAATTTTTATATGAAAACCTTCTTTTGCCCATATCTCCTAAACTATGCGTCCTAGAGCGAAAAGGACGATAATTCGTGACCACCCCTAAAAAGTTGAAAAATCCACCCAAAACCTTAAAAAATTGAAATTTTTATATGAAAAAATTCTTTTGCCCATATCTCCTAAACTAAGCGTCCTAGAGCGAAAAGGACGATAATTCGTGACCACCCCCAAAAAGTTGAAAAATCCACCCAAAACCTTAAAAATTGAAATTTTTATATGAAAAACTTCTTTTGTCCATATCTCCTAAACTAAGCGTCCTAGAGCGAAAAGGACTTCAACTCGTGACCACCCCCCAAAAAGTTGAAAAATCCACCCAAAACCTAAGAAAATTGAATTTTTTATATGAAAAACGTCTTTTGCCCATATCTCCTAAACTAAGCGTCCTAGAGCGAAAAGGACTTCAATACGTGACCACCCCCAAAATGTTGAAAAATCCACCCAAAACCTAAAAAAGTTGAAATTTTTATATGAAAAACTTCTTTTGCCCATATCTCCTAAACTAAGCGTCCTAGAGCGAAAAGGACGATAATTCGTGACCACCCCAAAAAGTTGAAAAATCCACCCAAAACCTTAAAAAATTGAAATTTTTATATGAAAAACTTCTTTTGCCCATATCTCCTAAACTAAGCGTCCTAGAGCGAAAAGGACGATAATTCGTGACCACCCCCAAATAGTTGAAAGATCCACCCAAAACCTAAAAAAAATTGAAATTTTTATATGAAAAACTTCTTTTGCCCATATCTCCTAAACTAAGCGTCCTAGAGCGAAAAGGACTTCAATTCGTGACCACCCCCAAAAAGTTGAAAAATCCACCCAAAAACCTAAAAAAATTGAAATTTTTATATGAAAAACTTCTTTTGCCCATATCTCCTAAACTAAGCGTCCTAGAGCGAAAAGGACGATAATTCGTGACCACCCCCAAAAAGATGAAAAATCCACCCAAAACCTTAAAAAATTGAAATTTTTATATGAAAAACTTCTTTTGCTCATATCTCCTTAAATATGCGTCCTAGAGCGAAAAGGATTTCAATTCGTGGCCACCCCCAAAAAGATGAAAAATCCACCCAAAATCTTAAAAAATTGAAATGTTATATGAAAAACTTCGTTTGCTCATATCTCCTTAAATATGCGTCCTAGAGCGAAAAGGATTTCAATTCGTGACCACCCCCAAAAAGATGAAAAATCCACCCAAAACCTAAAAAAATTGAATTTTTTATATGAAAAACTTCTTTTGCCCATATCTCCTAAACTAAGCGTCCTAGAGCGAAAAGGACTTCAATACGTGACCACCCCCAAAAAGTTGAAAAATCCACCCAAAACCTAAAAAAATTGAAATTTTTATATGAAAAACTTCTTTTGCCCATATCTCCTAAACTAAGCGTCCTAGAGCGAAAAGGACGATAATTCGTGACCACCCCCAAAAAGTTGAAAAATCCACCCAAAACCTAAAAAAATTTAAATTTTTATATGAAAACCTTCTTTTGCCCATATCTCCTAAACTATGCGTCCTAGAGCGAAAAGGACGATAATTCGTGACCACCCCTAAAAAGTTGAAAAATCCACCCAAAACCTTAAAAAATTGAAATTTTTATATGAAAAAATTCTTTTGCCCATATCTCCTAAACTAAGCGTCCTAGAGCGAAAAGGACGATAATTCGTGACCACCCCCAAAAAGTTGAAAAATCCACCCAAAACCTTAAAAATTGAAATTTTTATATGAAAAACTTCTTTTGTCCATATCTCCTAAACTAAGCGTCCTAGAGCGAAAAGGACTTCAACTCGTGACCACCCCCCAAAAAGTTGAAAAATCCACCCAAAACCTAAGAAAATTGAATTTTTTATATGAAAAACGTCTTTTGCCCATATCTCCTAAACTAAGCGTCCTAGAGCGAAAAGGACTTCAATACGTGACCACCCCCAAAAAGTTGAAAAATCCACCCAAAACCTAAAAAAGTTGAAATTTTTATATGAAAAACTTCTTTTGCCCATATCTCCTAAACTAAGCGTCCTAGAGCGAAAAGGACGATAATTCGTGACCACCCCAAAAAGTTGAAAAATCCACCCAAAACCTTAAAAAATTGAAATTTTTATATGAAAAACTTCTTTTGCCCATATCTCCTAAACTAAGCGTCCTAGAGCGAAAAGGACTTCAATTCGTGACCACCCCAAAACGTTGAAAAATCCACCCAAAACCTAAATAAATTGAAATTTTTATATGAAAAACTTCTTTTGCCCATATCTCCTAAACTAAGCGTCCTAGAGCGCAAAGGACGATAATTCGTGACCACCCCCAAATAGTTGAAAGATCCACACAAAACGTAAAAAAAATTGAAATTTTTATATGAAAAACTTCTTTTGCCCATATCTCCTAAACTAAGCGTCCTAGAGCGAAAAGGACTTCAATTCGTGACCACCCCCAAAAAGTTGAAAAGTCCACCCAAAACCTAAAAAAATTGAAATTTTTATATGAAAAACTTCTTTTGCCCATATCTCCTAAACTAAGCGTCCTAGAGCGAAAAGGACTTCAATTCGTGACCACCCCCAAAAAGTTGAAAAATCCACCCAAAAACCTAAAAAAATTTAAATTTTTATATGAAAAACTTCTTTTGCCCATATCTCCTAAACTAAGCGTCCTAGAGCGAAAAGGACGATAATTCGTGACCACCCCCAAAAAGATGAAAAATCCACCCAAAACCTTAAAAAATTGAAATTTTTATATGAAAAACTTCTTTTGCTCATATCTCCTTAAATATGCGTCCTAGAGCGAAAAGGATTTCAATTCGTGACCACCCCCTAAAAGATGAAAAATCCACCCAAAACCTTAAAAAATTGAAATGTTATATGAAAAACTTCGTTTGCTCATATCTCCTTAAATATGCGTCCTAGAGCGAAAAGGATTTCAATTCGTGACCACCCCCAAAAAGATGAAAAATCCACCCAAAACCTAAAAAAAATTGAAATTTTTATATGAAAAACTTCTTTTGCCCATATCTCCTAAACTAAGCGTCCAAAAAGTTGAAAAATCCACCCAAAACCTTAAAAAATTGAAATTTTTATATGAAAAAATTCTTTTGCCCATATCTCCTAAACTAAACGTCCTAGAGCGAAAAGGACGATAATTCGTGACCACCCCCAAAAAGTTGAAAAATCCACCCAAAACCTTAAAAATTTAAATTTTTATATGAAAAACTTCTTTTGTCCATATCTCCTAAACTAAGCGTCCTAGAGCGAAAGGACTTCAATTCGTGACCACCCCCCCAAAAAGTTGAAAAATCCACCCAAAACCTAAAAAAATTGAATTTTTTATATGAAAAACTTCTTTTGGCCATATCTCCTAAACTAAGCGTCCTAGAGCGAAAAGGACTTCAATACGTGACCACCCCCAAAAAGTTGAAAAATCCACCCAAAACCTAAAAAAATTGAAATTTTTATATGAAAAACTTCTTTTGCCCATATCTCCTAAACTATGCGTCCTAGAGCGTAAAGGACGATAATTCGTGACCACCCCCAAAAAGTTGAAAAATCCACCCAAAACCTAAAAAAATTTAAATTTTTATATGAAAACCTTCTTTTGCCCATATCTCCTAAGCTAGGCGTCCTAGAGCGAAAAGGACTTCAATTCGTGACCACCCCCAAAAAGTTGAAAAATCCACCCAAAACCTTAAAAAATTGAAATTTTTATATGAAAAACTTCCTTTCCCCATATCTCCTAAACTAAGCGTCCTAGAGCGAAAAGGACGATAATTCGTGACCACCCCCAAAAAGTTGAAAAATCCACCCAAAACCTTAAAAAATTGAAATTTTTGTATGAAAAACTTCTTTTGTTCATATCTTCTAAACTAAGCGTCCTAGAGCGAAAAGGACGATAATTCATGACCACCCCCAAAAAGATGAAAAATCCATCCAAAACCTGAAAAAATTGAAATTTTTATATGAAAAACTTCTTTTGCTCATATCTCCTAAACTAAGCGTCCTAGAGCGAAAAGGATTTCAATTCGTGACCACCCCCAAAAAGATGAAAAATCCACCCAAAACCTAAAAAAAAATTGAAATTTTTATATGAAAAACTTCTTTTGCCCATATCTCCCAAACTAAGCGTCCTAGAGCGAAAAGGACTTCAATTCGTGACCACCCCCAAAAAGTTGAAAAATCTACCCAAAACCTAAAAAAATTGAAATTTTTATATGAAAAACTTCTTTTGCCCATATCTCCTAAACTAAGCGTCCTAGAGCGAAAAGGACTTCAATTCGTGACCACCCCCAAAAAGTTGAAAAATCCACCCAAAACTTTAAAAAATTGAAATTTTTATATGAAAAACTTCTTTTGCCCATATCTCCTAAACTAAGCGTCCTAGAGCGAAAAGGACGATAATTCGTGACCACCCCCAAAAAGTTGAAAAATCCACCCAAAACCTTAAAAAATTGAAATTTTTATATGAAAAACTTCTTTTGCCCATATCTCCTAAACTAAGCGTCCTAGAGCGAAAAGGACTTCAATTCGTGACCACCCCCAAAAAGTTGAAAAATCCACCCAAAACCTAAAAAAATTGAAATTTTTATATGAAAAACTTCTTTTGCCCATATCTCCTAAACTAAGCGTCCTAGAAGGTCTCAAAAAAACTCTTGGGATGATTACTGTAGCAGTATTGAGAATACGTCAGAGGCTTCCAGACTACGGAAGGTACTAGCATCCACTAACACCGCTCCAGGTTTCATTAAAACATCGGAGGGAAATTGGACAACGTCCAGTGAGGAGACGTTGGAGGTACTTTTGGACACACACTTCCCTGGAAATCAGAAGGTTGAACCATGTTCCGGCGGTGTAACAGAGGCTCAGCGATCATTTCCTATCGAGGAAATTGTGTCGGAATCTAGAATAAAATGGGCTTTAAATAGCTTTGGACCATTCAAATCCCCCGGACCTGATGGAATTACTCCGGCGGAGTTACAGGCAGTGGCTGAAAGAGTTCTCCCCTGGTTGACGGTGATATATAAACGATGTGTAAACTTAGCATATATTCCAGAAAAGTGGAGGGAAACAAAAGTCGTCTTCATACCTAAAGCAGGAAAAGCCTCTCACTCGAGTGCGAAGGATTTCCGACCAATCAGCTTATCCTCATTCGTACTTAAGACCCTGGAGAGGATGATAGACATGTATCTTAGAACTAGCGTGGATTCAAGTTTGCTCTCGAAACGACAGCATGCATACTCGAAGGGCAGGTCTACTGAGACCGCATTGCATGAACTAGTCAGCTTTATTGAAAGCTCACTATCTGTCAAAGAATACACAATCGTGGCGTTTCTAGACATCGAAGGGGCGTTCAATAATGTCCATCCGAGCTCGATATTAAATGGACTGACAACTCTGAATGTTGATCCAGGTATACTTAGGCTGTTAGACGAACTTCTAATAAAGAGACGTATTTCAGCCACACTAGGGCAAGCAAACATACAAAGGTATGTGAACAGAGGAACTCCACAAGGAGGAGTTCTATCACCTCTTCTTTGGAATGTTGCTATAAACAACCTTCTGGTTTCCCTAGAAAAAGAAAGGATAAAAGTGGTGGCATACGCAGATGATGTGGCGCTAGCAGTCAGGGGAAAATTCCCATCCACAATCAGAGATATTATACAGAGAGCTCTCCGGATGACTGAGAAATGGGCGAAAGATAATGGTCTTGGTGTAAATCCAGCAAAGACAGAACTAGTCATGTACTGCAAAGATCGTAAAACTCCCACGGTTAGGCCCATTTCCTTAGGGGGTACTGAAATTCCCTTTGGTGAGTGTGCAAAATACCTTGGCGTTATTTTGGACAGGAAGCTGAATTTTAGGCTTAATATTGAAGAGAGGGCGAGAAAAGCCACGGTAGCTTTGTACTCGTGCAAAAAGGCAATAGGGAAAAAGTGGGGACTAAAACCAAAAATTGTGCATTGGCTATACACTGCAGTAGTTAGACCTATAATGCTATATGGTGTTGTAGTCTGGTGGCCGGCACTTCAGAAACCGACTTGTTTAGATAAAGTTCAGCGTATGGCGAGCTTATGTATCTCAGGCGCATTTAGTAAGACAGGAACAGACTCCCTTAATGTCATGCTACATCTATTGCCTTTAGACATTTTGGCCAAACAGTCAGCTGCAACAACGGCTGTGCGGTTGCGCGAGCTATCGCTGTGGTCGGAAAAAATGTACGGTCATAGTTCGGTCCTCAAAATAATGCCAGATGTGCCTAACGTAGTGGATTATACCCTGGCAAAACCACTCTTCGACAAAAAGTTTGAAACTCTAATTCCCAACAGTGAGGCGTGGTGTACACAGACCCCGGGGAATAAAAGATATATAGATTTCTATACTGATGGCTCCAAATTGAATGGACAAGTGGGGTTCGGAGTATATTCTAAAGATCTGGAAATTCGAATAGCGAAAAGATTACCTAATCACTGTAGTGTTTTTCAGGCTGAAATATTAGCAATAAGAGAGGTGGCGAATTGGCTGAGAAGTAATGTTCCAACAAATATTGGCATTAATATATACTCAGACAGTCAACCTGCAATAAAATCCTTGGACTCTGTGTTCCTCAACTCGAAAACGGCCATCGACTGCCGCAAATCTCTCAATGAGATGGCTGAGCAGTACAATATTCACCTAATATGGGTGCCTGGCCATAGGAACATACCGGGGAACTGCGAAGCGGATGAGTTGGCAAGGCTAGGGACTACCTTACATATTCCAGGGGAACTGGAATTTGTTGGTATGCCCCTAGCTACCTGCAAGCTCATGCTGCGTGAGAAGGCTGTTAGGATGGCAAATGTTCGATGGGAGAATTGCAAGGGTTGTAACGACACCAAGCAAATATGGCCCCATTTCAACTTAAACCGCACACTAGATATGCTAATGTTCTCGAGACGTCAGATATCACTCCTGATATCTGCTATAACGGGTCGCTGCCTGATAGGCGATTTTGCAAAAACTATTGGCGCGAAGTATAATGACTATTGTATGAGCTGTCATGATGCGGAGGAAAAAGAATCAATTAAACACCTCTTGTGTGAGTGTCCTGCATTTTGTGTAAAGCGCAAGCAACTTTTAGGAGCATATAGCTTCAGATTACTGGCGGATCTGGAAAACGTTAACTTAAGCAGTCTGCTAATGTTTTTGGAACAATCTGGTTGGTTCAACAAAGAAAAATAATCAAGAAGGTTCAGCGGTTAAAACTAGAAGTGCCCATATGTAATAGGTACTTTTAGTTAATGTGGTATCACAATGGACTGAATAGTCTAAGTGAGCCTGAATCTTAATCGGGCTGCCACTTTAACCTAACCTAACCTAAGCGTCCTAGAGCGAAAAGGACTTCAATTCGTGACCACCCCCAAAAAGTTCAAAAATCCACCCAAAACCTAAAAAAATTGAAATTTTTATATGAAAAACTTCTTTTGCCCATATCTCCTAAACTAAGCGTCCTAGAGCGAAAAGGACTTCAATTCGTGACCACCCCCAAAAAGTTGTAAAATCCACCCAAAACCTAAAAAAATTGAAATTTTTATATGAAAAACTTCTTTTGCCCATATCTCCTAAACTAAGCGTCCTAGAGCGAAAAGGACTTATATTCGTGACCACCCCCAAAAAGTTGAAAAATCCACCCAAAACCTAAAAAAATTGAAATTTTTATATGAAAAACTTCTTTTGCCCATATCTCCTAAACTAAGCATCCTAGAGCGAAAAGGACGATAATTCGTGACCACCCCCAAAAAGTTGAAAAATCCACCCAAAACCTTAAAAAATTGAAATTTTTATATGAAAAACTTCTTTTGCCCATATCTCCTAAACTAAGCGTCCTAGAGCGAAAAGGACGATAATTCGTGACCACCCCCAAAACGTTGAAAAATCCACCCAAAACCTAAAAAAAATGAAATTTTTATATGAAAAACTTCTTTTGCCCATATCTCCTAAGCTAAGCGTCCTAGAGCGCAAAGGACGATAATTCGTGACCACCCCCAAATAGTTGAAAAATCCACCCAAAACCTAAAAAAAATTGAAATTTTTATATGAAAAACTTCTTTTGTCCATATCTCCTAAACTAAGCGTCCTAGAGCGAAAAGGACTTCAATTCGTGACCACCCCCCAAAAAGTTGAAAAATCCACCCAAAACCTAAAAAAATTGAATTTTTTATATGAAAAATTTCTTTTGCCCATATCTCCTAAACTAAGCGTCCTAGAGCGAAAAGGACTTCAATACGTGACCACCCCCAAAAAGTTGAAAAATCCACCCAAAACCTAAAAAAATTGAAATTTTTGTATGAAAAACTTCTTTTGCCCATATCTCTTAAACTAAGCGTCCTAGAGCGAAAAGGACGATAATTCGTGACCACCCCCAAAAAGTTGAAAAATCCACCCAAAACCTAAAAAAATTTAAATTTTTATATGAAAACCTTCTTTTGCCCATATCTCCTAAACTAAGCGTCCTAGAGCGAAAAGGACGATAATTCGTGACCACCCCCAAAAAGTTGAAAAATCCACCCAAAACCTTAAAAAACTGAAACTTTTATATGAAAAAATTCTTTTGCCCATATCTCCTAAACTAAGCGTCCTAGAGCGAAAAGGACGATAATTCGTGACCACCCCCAAAAAGTTGAAAAATCCACCCAAAACCTTAAAAATTGAAATTTTTATATGAAAAACTTCTTTTGTCCATATCTCCTAAACTAAGCGTCCTAGAGCGAAAAGGACTTCAATTCGTGACCACCCCCCAAAAAGTTGAAAAATCCACCCAAAACCTAAAAAAATTTAATTTTTTATATGAAAAACTTCTTTTGCCCATATCTCCTAAACTAAGCGTCCTAGAGCGAAAAGGACTTCAATACGTGACCACCCCCAAAAAGTTGAAAAATCCACCCAAAATCTAAAAAAATTGAAATTTTTATATGAAAAACTTCTTTTGCCCATATCTCCTAAACTAAGCGTCCTAGAGCGAAAAGGACGATAATTCGTGACCACCCCCAAAAAGTTGAAAAATCCAACCAAAACCTTAAAAAATTGAAATTTTTATATGAAAAACTTCTTTTGCCCATATTTCCTAAACTAAGCGTCCTAGAGCGAAAAGGACGATAATTCGTGACCACCCCAAAACGTTGAAAAATCCTCCCAAAACCTAAATAAATTGAAATTTTTATATGAAAAACTTCTTTTGCCCATATCTCCTAAACTAAGCGTCCTAGAGCGCAAAGGACGATAATTCGTGACCACCCCCAAATAGTTGAAAGATCCACCCAAAACCTAAAAAAAATTGAAATTTTTATATGAAAAACTTCTTTTGCCCATATCTCCTAAACTAAGCGTCCTAGAGCGAAAAGGACTTCAATTCGTGACCACCCCCAAAAAGTTGAAAAATCCACCCAAAAACCTAAAAAAATTGAAATTTTTATATGAAAAACTTCTTTTGCCCATATCTCCTAAACTAAGCGTCCTAGAGCGAAAAGGACGATAATTCGTGACCACCCCCAAAAAGATGAAAAATCCACCCAAAACCTTAAAAAATTGAAATTTTTATATGAAAAACTTCTTTTGCTCATATCTCCTTAAATATGCGTCCTAGAGCGAAAAGGATTTCAATTCGTGACCACCCCCAAAAAGATGAAAAATCCACCCAAAACCTTAAAAAATTGAAATGTTATATGAAAAACTTCGTTTGCTCATATCTCCTTAAATATGCGTCCTAGAGCGAAAAGGATTTCAATTCGTGACCACCCCCAAAAAGATGAAAAATCCACCCAAAACCTAAAAAAAATTGAAATTTTTATATGAAAAACTTCTTTTGCCCATATCTCCTAAACTAAGCGTCCAAAAAGTTGAAAAATCCACCCAAAACCTTAAAAAATTGAAATTTTTATATGAAAAAATTCTTTTGCCCATATCTCCTAAACTAAGCGTCCTAGAGCGAAAAGGACGATAATTCGTGACCACCCCCAAAAAGTTGAAAAATCCACCCAAAACCTTAAAAATTGAAATTTTTATATGAAAAACTTCTTTTGTCCATATCTCCTAAACTAAGCGTCCTAGAGCGAAAAGGACTTCAATTCGTGACCACCCCCCAAAAAGTTGAAAAATCCACCCAAAACCTAAAAAAATTGAAATTTTTATATGAAAAACTTATTTTGCCCATATCTCCTAAACTAAGCGTCCTAGAGCGAAAAGGACTTCAATACGTAACCACCCCCAAAAAGTTGAAAAATCCACCCAAAACCTAAAAAAATTGAAATTTTTATATGAAAAACTTCTTTTGCCCATATCTCCTAAACTAAGCGTCCTAGAGCGAAAAGGACGATAATTCGTGACCACCCCCAAAAAGTTGAAAAATCCACCCAAAACCTAAAAAAATTTAAATTTTTATAGGAAAACCTTCTTTTGCCCATATCTCCTAAACTAAGCGTCCTAGAGCGAAAAGGACGATAATTCGTGACCACCCCCAAAAAGTTGAAAAATCCACCCAAAACCTTAAAAAATTGAAATTTTTATATGAAAAAATTCTTTTGCCCATATCTCCTAAACTAAGCGTCCTAGAGCGAAAAGGACGATAATTCGTGACCACCCCCAAAAAGTTGAAAAATCCACCCAAAACCTTAAAAATTGAAATTTTTATATGAAAAACTTCTTTTGTCCATATCTCCTAAACTAAGCGTCCTAGAGCGAAAAGGACTTCAATTCGTGACCACCCCTAAAAAGTTGAAAAATCCACCCAAAACCTAAAAAAATTGAATTTTTTATATGAAAAACTTCTTTTGCCCATATCTCCTAAACTAAGCGTCCTAGAGCGAAAAGGACTTCAATACGTGACCACCCCCAAAAAGTTGAAAAATCCACCCAAAACCTAAAAAAATTGAAATTTTTATATGAAAAACTTCTTTTGCCCATATCTCCTAAACTAAGCGTCCTAGAGCGAAAAGGACGATAATTCGTGACCACCCCCAAAAAGTTGAAAAATCCACCCAAAACCTTAAAAAATTGAAATTTTTATATGAAAAACTTCTTTTGCCCATATCTCCTAAACTAAGCGTCCTAGAGCGAAAAGGACTTCAATTCGTGACCACCCCCAAAAAGTTGAAAAGTCCACCCAAAACCTAAAAAAATTGAAATTTTTATATGAAAAACTTATTTTGTCCATATCTCCTAAACTAAGCGTCCTAGAGCGAAAAGGACTTCAATTCGTGACCACCCCCAAAAAGTTGAAAAATCCACCCAAAAACCTAAAAAAATTGAAATTTTTATATGAAAAACTTCTTTTGCCCATATCTCCTAAACTAAGCGTCCTAGAGCGAAAAGGACTTCAATTCGTGACCACCCCCAAAAAGTTGAAAAATCCACCCAAAAACCTAAAAAAATTGAAATTTTTATATGAAAAACTTCTTTTGCCCATATCTCCTAAACTAAGCGTCCTAGAGCGAAAAGGACGATAATTCGTGACCACCCCCAAATAGTTGAAAGATCCACCCAAAACCTAAAAAAAATTGAAATTTTTATATGAAAAACTTCTTTTGCCCATATCTCCTAAACTAAGCGTCCTAGAGCGCAAAGGACGATAATTCGTGACCACCCCCAAATAGTTGAAAGATCCACCCAAAACCTAAAAAAAATTGAAATTTTTATATGAAAAACTTCTTTTGCCCATATCTCCTAAACTAAGCGTCCTAGAGCGAAAAGGACTTCAATTCGTGACCACCCCCAAAAAGTTGAAAAGTCCACCCAAAACCTAAAAAAATTGAAATTTTTATATGAAAAACTTCTTTTGCCCATATCTCCTAAACTAAGCGTCCTAGAGCGAAAAGGACTTCAATTCGTGACCACCCCCAAAAAGTTGAAAAATCCACCCAAAAACCTAAAAAAATTGAAATGTTATATGAAAAACTTCGTTTGCTCATATCTCCTTAAATTTTTATATGAAAAACTTCTTTTGCCCATATCTCCTAAACTAAGCGTCCTAGAGCGAAAAGGATTTCAATTCGTGACCACCCCCAAAAAGATGAAAAATCCACCCAAAACCTAAAAAAATTTAAATTTTTATATGAAAACCTTCTTTTGCCCATATCTCCTAAACTAAGCGTCCTAGAGCGAAAAGGACGATAATTCGTGACCACCCCCAAAAAGTTGAAAAATCCACCCAAAACCTTAAAAAATTGAAATTTTTATATGAAAAAATTCTTTTGCCCATATCTCCTAAACTAAGCGTCCTAGAGCGAAAAGGACGATAATTCGTGACCACCCCCAAAAAGTTGAAAAATCCACCCAAAACCTTAAAAATTGAAATTTTTATATGAAAAACTTCTTTTGTCCATATCTCCTAAACTAAGCGTCCTAGAGCGAAAAGGACTTCAATTCGTGACCACCCCCCAAAAAGTTGAAAAATCCACCCAAAACCTAAAAAAATTTAATTTTTTATATGAAAAACTTCTTTTGCCCATATCTCCTAAACTAAGCGTCCTAGAGCGAAAAGGACTTCAATACGTGACCACCCCCAAAAAGTTGAAAAATCCACCCAAAATCTAAAAAAATTGAAATTTTTATATGAAAAACTTCTTTTGCCCATATCTCCTAAACTAAGCGTCCTAGAGCGAAAAGGACGATAATTCGTGACCACCCCCAAAAAGTTGAAAAATCCACCCAAAACCTTAAAAAATTGAAATTTTTATATGAAAAACTTCTTTTGCCCATATCTCCTAAACTAAGCGTCCTAGAGCGAAAAGGACGATAATTCGTGACCACCCCAAAACGTTGAAAAATCCACCCAAAACCTAAATAAATTGAAATTTTTATATGAAAAACTTCTTTTGCCCATATCTCCTAAACTAAGCGTCCTAGAGCGCAAAGGACGATAATTCGTGACCACCCCCAAATAGTTGAAAGATCCACCCAAAACCTAAAAAAAATTGAAATTTTTATATGAAAAACTTCTTTTGCCCATATCTCCTAAACTAAGCGTCCTAGAGCGAAAAGGACTTCAATTCGTGACCACCCCCAAAAAGTTGAAAAATCCACCCAAAAACCTAAAAAAATTGAAATTTTTATATGAAAAACTTCTTTTGCCCATATCTCCTAAACTAAGCGTCCTAGAGCGAAAAGGACGATAATTCGTGACCACCCCCAAAAAGATGAAAAATCCACCCAAAACCTTAAAAAATTGAAATTTTTATATGAAAAACTTCTTTTGCTCATATCTCCTTAAATATGCGTCCTTGAGCGAAAAGGATTTCAATTCGTGACCACCCCCAAAAAGATGAAAAATCCACCCAAAACCTTAAAAAATTTAAATGTTATATGAAAAACTTCGTTTGCTCATATCTCCTTAAATATGCGTCCTAGAGCGAAAAGGATTTCAATTCGTGACCACCCCCAAAAAGATGAAAAATCCACCCAAAACCTAAAAAAAATTGAAATTTTTATATGAAAAACTTCTTTTGCCCATATCTCCTAAACTAAGCGTCCAAAAAGTTGAAAAATCCACCCAAAACCTTAAAAAATTGAAATTTTTATATGAAAAAATTCTTTTGCCCATATCTCCTAAACTAAGCGTCCTAGAGCGAAAAGGACGATAATTCGTGACCACCCCCAAAAAGTTGAAAAATCCACCCAAAACCTTAAAAATTGAAATTTTTATATGAAAAACTTCTTTTGTCCATATCTCCTAAACTAAGCGTCCTAGAGCGAAAAGGACTTCAATTCGTGACCACCCCCCAAAAAGTTGAAAAATCCACCCAAAACCTAAAAAAATTTAATTTTTTATATGAAAAACTTCTTTTGCCCATATCTCCTAAACTAAGCGTCCTAGAGCGAAAAGGACTTCAATACGTGACCACCCCCAAAAAGTTGAAAAATCCACCCAAAACCTAAAAAAATTGAAATTTTTATATGAAAAACTTCTTTTGCCCATATCTCCTAAACTAAGCGTCCTAGAGCGAAAAGGACGATAATTCGTGACCACCCCCAAAAAGTTGAAAAATCCACCCAAAACCTAAAAAAATTTAAATTTTTATAGGAAAACCTTCTTTTGCCCATATCTCCTAAACTAAGCGTCCTAGAGCGAAAAGGACGATAATTCGTGACCACCCCCAAAAAGTTGAAAAATCCACCCAAAACCTTAAAAAATTGAAATTTTTATATGAAAAAATTCTTTTGCCCATATCTCCTAAACTAAGCGTCCTAGAGCGAAAAGGACGATAATTCGTGACCACCCCCAAAAAGTTGAAAAATCCACCCAAAACCTAAAAAAATTGAAATTTTTATATGAAAAACTTCTTTTGTCCATATCTCCTAAACTAAGCGTCCTAGAGCGAAAAGGACTTCAATTCGTGACCACCCCTAAAAAGTTGAAAAATCCACCCAAAACCTAAAAAAATTGAATTTTTTATATGAAAAACTTCTTTTGCCCATATCTCCTAAACTAAGCGTCCTAGAGCGAAAAGGACTTCAATACGTGACCACCCCCAAAAAGTTGAAAATTCCACCCAAAACCTAAAAAAATTGAAATTTTTATATGAAAAACTTCTTTTGCCCATATCTCCTAAACTAAGCGTCCTAGAGCGAAAAGGACTTCAATACGTGACCACCCCCAAAAAGTTGAAAAATCCACCCAAAACCTTAAAAAATTGAAATTTTTATATGAAAAACTTCTTTTGCCCATATCTCCTAAACTAAGCGTCCTAGAGCGAAAAGGACTTCAATTCGTGACCACCCCCAAAAAGTTGAAAAGTCCACCCAAAACCTAAAAAAATTGAAATTTTTATATGAAAAACTTATTTTGCCCATATCTCCTAAACTAAGCGTCCTAGAGCGAAAAGGACTTCAATTCGTGACCACCCCCAAAAAGTTGAAAAATCCACCCAAAAACCTAAAAAAATTGAAATTTTTATATGAAAAACTTCTTTTGCCCATATCTCCTAAACTAAGCGTCCTAGAGCGAAAAGGACTTCAATTCGTGACCACCCCCAAAAAGTTGAAAAATCCACCCAAAAACCTAAAAAAATTGAAATTTTTATATGAAAAACTTCTTTTGCCCATATCTCCTAAACTAAGCGTCCTAGAGCGAAAAGGACGATAATTCGTGACCACCCCCAAATAGTTGAAAGATCCACCCAAAACCTAAAAAAAATTGAAATTTTTATATGAAAAACTTCTTTTGCCCATATCTCCTAAACTAAGCGTCCTAGAGCGCAAAGGACGATAATTCGTGACCACCCCCAAATAGTTGAAAGATCCACCCAAAACCTAAAAAAAATTGAAATTTTTATATGAAAAACTTCTTTTGCCCATATCTCCTAAACTAAGCGTCCTAGAGCGAAAAGGACTTCAATTCGTGACCACCCCCAAAAAGTTGAAAAGTCCACCCAAAACCTAAAAAAATTGAAATTTTTATATGAAAAACTTCTTTTGCCCATATCTCCTAAACTAAGCGTCCTAGAGCGAAAAGGACTTCAATTCGTGACCACCCCCAAAAAGTTGAAAAATCCACCCAAAAACCTAAAAAAATTGAAATGTTATATGAAAAACTTCGTTTGCTCATATCTCCTTAAATTTTTATATGAAAAACTTCTTTTGCCCATATCTCCTAAACTAAGCGTCCTAGAGCGAAAAGGATTTCAATTCGTGACCACCCCCAAAAAGATGAAAAATCCACCCAAAACCTAAAAAAAAATGAAATTTTTATATGAAAAACTTCTTTTGCCCATATCTCCTAAACTAAGCGTCCAAAAAGTTGAAAAATCCACCCAAAACCTTAAAAAATTGAAATTTTTATATGAAAAAATTCTTTTGCCCATATCTTCTAAACTAAGCGTTCTAGAGCGAAAAGGACGATAATTCGTGACCACCCCCAAAAAGTTGAAAAATCCACCCAAAACCTTAAAAATTGAAATTTTTATATGAAAAACTTATTTTGTCCATATCTCCTAAACTAAGCGTCCTAGAGCGAAAAGGACTTCAATTCGTGACCACCCCCCAAAAAGTTGAAAAATCCACCCAAAAACCCAAAAAAATTGAAATTTTTATATGAAAAACTTCTTTTGCCCATATCTCCTAAACTAAGCGTCCTAGAGCGAAAAGGACTTCAATACGTGACCACCCCCAAAAATTTGAAAAATCCACCCAAAACCTAAAAAAATTTAAATTTTTATATGAAAAACTTCTTTTGCCCATATCTCCTAAACTAAGCGTCCTAGAGCGAAAAGGACGATAATTCGTGACCACCCCCAAAAAGTTGAAAAATCCACCCAAAACCTAAAAAAATTTAAATTTTTATATGAAAACCTTCTTTTGCCCATATCTCCTAAACTAGGCGCCCTAGAGCGAAAAGGACTTCAATTCGTGACCACCCCCAAAAAGTTGAAAAATCCACCCAAAACCTTAAAAAATTGAAATTTTTATATGAAAAACTTCCTTTCCCCATATCTCCTAAACTAAGCGTCCTAGAGCGAAAAGGACGATAATTCGTGACCACCCCCAAAAAGTTGAAAAATCCACCCACAACCTTAAAAAATTGAAATTTTTGTATGAAAAACTTCTTTTGTTCATATCTTCTAAACTAAGCGTCCTAGAGCGAAAAGGACGATAATTCATGACCACCCCCAAAAAGATGAAAAATCCATCCAAAACCTTAAAAAATTGAAATTTTTATATGAAAAACTTCTTTTGCTCATATCTCCTAAACTAAGCGTCCTAGAGCGAAAAGGATTTCAATTCGTGACCACCCCCAAAAAGATGAAAAATACACCCAAAACCTAAAAAAAAATTGAAATTTTTATATGAAAAACTTCTTTTGCCCATATCTCCCAAACTAAGCGTCCTAGAGCGAAAAGGACTTCAATTCGTGACCACCCCCAAAAAGTTGAAAAATCCACCCAAAACCTAAAAAAATTGAAATTTTTATATGAAAAACTTCTTTTGCCCATATCTCCTAAACTAAGCGTCCTAGAGCGAAAAGGACTTCAATTCGTGACCACCTCCAAAAAGTTGAAAAATCCACCCAAAACTTTAAAAAATTGAAATTTTTATATGAAAAACTTCTTTTGCCCATATCTCCTAAACTAAGCGTCCTAGAGCGAAAAGGACGATAATTCGTGACCACCCCCAAAAAGTTGAAAAATCCACCCAAAACCTTAAAAAATTGAAATTTTTATATGAAAAACTTCTTTTGCCCATATCTCCTAAACTAAGCGTCCTAGAGCGAAAAGGACTTCAATTCGTGACCACCCCCAAAAAGTTGAAAAATCCACCCAAAACCTAAAAAAATTGAAATTTTTATATGAAAAACTTCTTTTGCCCATATCTCCTAAACTAAGCGTCCTAGAGCGAAAAGGACTTCATTTCGTAACCACCCCCAAAAAGTTCAAAAATCCACCCAAAACCTAAAAAAATTGAAATTTTTATATGAAAAACTTCTTTTGCCCATATCTCCTAAACTAAGCGTCCTAGAGCGAAAAGGACTTCAATTCGTGACCACCCCCAAAAAGTTGTAAAATCCACCCAAAACCTAAAAAAATTGAAATTTTTATATGAAAAACTTCTTTTGCCCATATCTCCTAAACTAAGCGTCCTAGAGCGAAAAGGACTTATATTCGTGACCACCCCCAAAAAGTTGAAAAATCCACCCAAAACCTAAAAAAATTGAAATTTTTATATGAAAAACTTCTTTTGCCCATATCTCCTAAACTAAGCATCCTAGAGCGAAAAGGACGATAATTCGTGACCACCCCCAAAAAGTTGAAAAATCCACCCAAAACCTTAAAAAATTGAAATTTTTATATGAAAAACTTCCTTTCCCCATATCTCCTAAACTAAGCGTCCTAGAGCGAAAAGGACGATAATTCGTGACCACCCCCAAAAAGTTGAAAAATCCACCCAAAACCTTAAAAAATTGAAATTTTTATATGAAAAACTTCTTTTGCCCATATCTCCTAAACTAAGCATCCTAGAGCGAAAAGGACTTCAATACGTGACCACCCCCAAAAAGTTGAAAAATCCACCCAAAACCTAAAAAAATTGAAGTTTTTATATAAAAAACTTCTTTTGCCCATATCTCCTAAACTAAGCGTCCTAGAGCGAAAAGAACGATAATTCGTGACCACCCCCAAAAAGTTGAAAAATCCACCCAAAACCTAAAAAAATTGAAATTTTTATATGAAAAACTTCTTTTGCCCATATCTCCTAAACTAAGCGTCCTACAGCGAAAAGGACGATAATTCGTGACCACCCCCAAAAAGTTGAAAAATCCACCCAAAACCTTAAAAAATTGAAATTTTTATATGAAAAACTTCTTTTGCTCATATCTCCTAAACTAAGCGTCCTAGAGCGAAAAGGATTTCAATTCGTGACCACCCCCAAAAAGATGAAAAATCCATCCAAAACCTAAAAAAAATTGAAATTTTTATATGAAAAACTCCATTTGCCCATATCTCCCAAACTAAGCGTCCTAGAGCGAAAAGGACTTCAATTCGTGACCACCCCCAAAAAGTTGAAAAATCCACCCAAAACCTTAAAAAATTGAAATTTTTATATGAAAAACTTCTTTTGCTCATATCTCGTAAACTAAGCGTCCTAGAGCGAAAAGGATTTCAATTCGTGACAACCCCCAAAAAGATGAAAAATCCACCCAAAACCTAAAAAAAATTGAAATTTTTATATGAAAAACTTCTTTTGCCCATATCTCCTAAACTAAGCGTCCTAGAGCGAAAAGGACTTCAATTCGTGACCACCCCCAAAAAGTTGAAAAATCCACCCAAAACCTAAAAAAATTTAAATTTTTATAGGAAAACCTTCTTTTGCCCATATCTCCTAAACTAAGCGTCCTAGAGCGAAAAGGACGATAATTCGTGACCACCCCCAAAAAGTTGAAAAATCCACCCAAAACCTTAAAAAATTGAAATTTTTATATGAAAAACTTCTTTTGCCCATATCTCCTAAACTAAGCGTCCTAGAGCGAAAAGGACTTCAATTCGTGACCACCCCTAAAAAGTTGAAAAATCCACCCAAAACCTAAAAAAATTGAATTTTTTATATGTAAAACTTCTTTTGCCCATATCTCCTAAACTAAGCGTCCTAGAGCGAAAAGGACTTCAATACGTGACCACCCCCAAAAAGTTGAAAAATCCACCCAAAACCTAAAAAAATTGAAATTTTTATATGAAAAACTTCTTTTGCCCATATCTCCTAAACTAAGCGTCCTAGAGCGAAAAGGACGATAATTCGTGACCACCCCAAAAAGTTGACAAATCCACCCAAAACCTTAAAAAATTGAAATTTTTATATGAAAAACTTCTTTTGCCCATATCTCCTAAACTAAGCGTCCTAGAGCGAAAAGGACTTCAATTCGTGACCACCCCCAAAAAGTTGAAAAGTCCACCCAAAACCTAAAAAAATTGAAATTTTTATATGAAAAACTTATTTTGCCCATATCTCCTAAACTAAGCGTCCTAGAGCGAAAAGGACTTCAATTCGTGACCACCCCCAAAAAGTTGAAAAATCCACCCAAAAACCTAAAAAAATTGAAATTTTTATATGAAAAACTTCTTTTGCCCATATCTCCTAAACTAAGCGTCCTAGAGCGAAAAGGACTTCAATTCGTGACCACCCCCAAAAAGTTGAAAAATCCACCCAAAAAATAAAAAAATCTAAGTTTTTATATGAAAAACTTCTTTTGCCCATATCTCCTAAACTAAGCGTCCTAGAGCGAAAAGGACGATAATTCGTGACCACCCCCAAATAGTTGAAAGATCCACCCAAAACCTAAAAAAAATTGAAATTTTTATATGAAAAACTTCTTTTGCCCATATCTCCTAAACTAAGCGTCCTAGAGCGCAAAGGACGATAATTCGTGACCACCCCCAAATAGTTGAAAGATCCACCCAAAACCTAAAAAAAATTGAAATTTTTATATGAAAAACTTCTTTTGCCCATATCTCCTAAACTAAGCGTCCTAGAGCGAAAAGGACTTCAATTCGTGACCACCCCCAAAAAGTTGAAAAGTCCACCCAAAACCTAAAAAAATTGAAATTTTTATATGAAAAACTTCTTTTGCCCATATCTCCTAAACTAAGCGTCCTAGAGCGAAAAGGACTTCAATTCGTGACCACCCCCAAAAAGTTGAAAAATCCACCCAAAAACCTAAAAAAATTGAAATGTTATATGAAAAACTTCGTTTGCTCATATCTCCTTAAATTTTTATATGAAAAACTTCTTTTGCCCATATCTCCTAAACTAAGCGTCCTAGAGCGAAAAGGATTTCAATTCGTGACCACCCCCAAAAAGATGAAAAATCCACCCAAAACCTAAAAAAAATTGAAATTTTTATATGAAAAACTTCTTTTGCCCATATCTCCTAAACTAAGCGTCCAAAAAGTTGAAAAATCCACCCAAAACCTTAAAAAATTGAAATTTTTATATGAAAAAATTCTTTTGCCCATATCTTCTAAACTAAGCGTTCTAGAGCGAAAAGGACGATAATTCGTGACCACCCCCAAAAAGTTGAAAAATCCACCCAAAACCTTAAAAATTGAAATTTTTATATGAAAAACTTCTTTTGTCCATATCTCCTAAACTAAGCGTCCTAGAGCGAAAAGGACTTCAATTCGTGACCACCCCCCAAAAAGTTGAAAAATCCACCCAAAAACCCAAAAAAATTGAAATTTTTATATGAAAAACTTCTTTTGCCCATATCTCCTAAACTAAGCGTCCTAGAGCGAAAAGGACTTCAATACGTGACCAACCCCAAAAATTTGAAAAATCCACCCAAAACCTAAAAAAATTTTTTTATGAAAAACTTCTTTTGCCCATATCTCCTAAACTAAGCGTCCTAGAGCGAAAAGGACGATAATTCGTGACCACCCCCAAAAAGTTGAAAAATCCACCCAAAACCTAAAAAAATTTAAATTTTTATATGAAAACCTTCTTTTGCCCATATCTCCTAAACTAGGCGTCCTAGAGCGAAAAGGACTTCAATTCGTGACCACCCCCAAAAAGTTGAAAAATCCACCCAAAACCTTAAAAAATTGAAATTTTTATATGAAAAACTTCCTTTCCCCATATCTCCTAAACTAAGCGTCCTAGAGCGAAAAGGACGATAATTCGTGACCACCCCCAAAAAGTTGAAAAATCCACCCACAACCTTAAAAAATTGAAATTTTTGTATGAAAAACTTCTTTTGTTCATATCTTCTAAACTAAGCGTCCTAGAGCGAAAAGGACGATAATTCATGACCACCCCCAAAAAGATGAAAAATCCATCCAAAACCTTAAAAAATTGAAATTTTTATATGAAAAACTTCTTTTGCTCATATCTCCTAAACTAAGCGTCCTAGAGCGAAAAGGATTTCAATTCGTGACCACCCCCAAAAAGATGAAAAATACACCCAAAACCTAAAAAAAAATTGAAATTTTTATATGAAAAACTTCTTTTGCCCATATCTCCCAAACTAAGCGTCCTAGAGCGAAAAGGACTTCAATTCGTGACCACCCCCAAAAAGTTGAAAAATCCACCCAAAACCTAAAAAAATTGAAATTTTTATATGAAAAACTTCTTTTGCCCATATCTCCTAAACTAAGCGTCCTAGAGCGAAAAGGACTTCAATTCGTGACCACCTCCAAAAAGTTGAAAAATCCACCCAAAACTTTAAAAAATTGAAATTTTTATATGAAAAACTTCTTTTGCCCATATCTCCTAAACTAAGCGTCCTAGAGCGAAAAGGACGATAATTCGTGACCACCCCCAAAAAGTTGAAAAATCCACCCAAAACCTTAAAAAATTGAAATTTTTATATGAAAAACTTCTTTTGCCCATATCTCCTAAACTAAGCGTCCTAGAGCGAAAAGGACTTCAATTCGTGACCACCCCCAAAAAGTTGAAAAATCCACCCAAAACCTAAAAAAATTGAAGTTTTTATATAAAAAACTTCTTTTGCCCATATCTCCTAAACTAAGCGTCCTAGAGCGAAAAGAACGATAATTCGTGACCACCCCCAAAAAGTTGAAAAATCCACCCAAAACCTTAAAAAATTGAAATTTTTATATGAAAAACTTCTTTTGCCCATATCTCCTAAACTAAGCGTCCTACAGCGAAAAGGACGATAATTCGTGACCACCCCCAAAAAGTTGAAAAATCCACCCAAAACCTTAAAAAATTGAAATTTTTATATGAAAAACTTCTTTTGCCCATATCTCCTAAACTAAGCGTCCTACAGCGAAAAGGACGATAATTCGTGACCACCCCCAAAAAGTTGAAAAATCCACCCAAAACCTTAAAAAATTGAAATTTTTATATGAAAAACTTCTTTTGCTCATATCTCCTAAACTAAGCGTCCTAGAGCGAAAAGGATTTCAATTCGTGACCACCCCCAAAAAGATGAAAAATCCATCCAAAACCTAAAAAAAATTGAAATTTTTATATGAAAAACTCCATTTGCCCATATCTCCCAAACTAAGCGTCCTAGAGCGAAAAGGACTTCAATTCGTGACCACCCCCAAAAAGTTGAAAAATCCACCCAAAACCTTAAAAAATTGAAATTTTTATATGAAAAACTTCTTTTGCTCATATCTCGTAAACTAAGCGTCCTAGAGCGAAAAGGATTTCAATTCGTGACAACCCCCAAAAAGATGAAAAATCCACCCAAAACCTAAAAAAAATTGAAATTTTTATATGAAAAACTTCTTTTGCCCATATCTCCTAAACTAAGCGTCCTAGAGCGAAAAGGACTTCAATTCGTGACCACCCCCAAAAAGTTGAAAAATCCACCCAAAACCTAAAAAAATTTAAATTTTTATAGGAAAACCTTCTTTTGCCCATATCTCCTAAACTAAGCGTCCTAGAGCGAAAAGGACGATAATTCGTGACCACCCCCAAAAAGTTGAAAAATCCACCCAAAACCTTAAAAAATTGAAATTTTTATATGAAAAACTTCTTTTGCCCATATCTCCTAAACTAAGCGTCCTAGAGCGAAAAGGACTTCAATTCGTGACCACCCCTAAAAAGTTGAAAAATCCACCCAAAACCTAAAAAAATTGAATTTTTTATATGTAAAACTTCTTTTGCCCATATCTCCTAAACTAAGCGTCCTAGAGCGAAAAGGACTTCAATACGTGACCACCCCCAAAAAGTTGAAAAATCCACCCAAAACCTAAAAAAATTGAAATTTTTATATGAAAAACTTCTTTTGCCCATATCTCCTAAACTAAGCGTCCTAGAGCGAAAAGGACGATAATTCGTGACCACCCCAAAAAGTTGACAAATCCACCCAAAACCTTAAAAAATTGAAATTTTTATATGAAAAACTTCTTTTGCCCATATCTCCTAAACTAAGCGTCCTAGAGCGAAAAGGACTTCAATTCGTGACCACCCCCAAAAAGTTGAAAAGTCCACCCAAAACCTAAAAAAATTGAAATTTTTATATGAAAAACTTATTTTGCCCATATCTCCTAAACTAAGCGTCCTAGAGCGAAAAGGACTTCAATTCGTGACCACCCCCAAAAAGTTGAAAAATCCACCCAAAAACCTAAAAAAATTGAAATTTTTATATGAAAAACTTCTTTTGCCCATATCTCCTAAACTAAGCGTCCTAGAGCGAAAAGGACTTCAATTCGTGACCACCCCCAAAAAGTTGAAAAATCCACCCAAAAAATAAAAAAATCTAAGTTTTTATATGAAAAACTTCTTTTGCCCATATCTCCTAAACTAAGCGTCCTAGAGCGAAAAGGACGATAATTCGTGACCACCCCCAAATAGTTGAAAGATCCACCCAAAACCTAAAAAAAATTGAAATTTTTATATGAAAAACTTCTTTTGCCCATATCTCCTAAACTAAGCGTCCTAGAGCGCAAAGGACGATAATTCGTGACCACCCCCAAATAGTTGAAAGATCCACCCAAAACCTAAAAAAAATTGAAATTTTTATATGAAAAACTTCTTTTGCCCATATCTCCTAAACTAAGCGTCCTAGAGCGAAAAGGACTTCAATTCGTGACCACCCCCAAAAAGTTGAAAAGTCCACCCAAAACCTAAAAAAATTGAAATTTTTATATGAAAAACTTCTTTTGCCCATATCTCCTAAACTAAGCGTCCTAGAGCGAAAAGGACTTCAATTCGTGACCACCCCCAAAAAGTTGAAAAATCCACCCAAAAACCTAAAAAAATTGAAATGTTATATGAAAAACTTCGTTTGCTCATATCTCCTTAAATTTTTATATGAAAAACTTCTTTTGCCCATATCTCCTAAACTAAGCGTCCTAGAGCGAAAAGGATTTCAATTCGTGACCACCCCCAAAAAGATGAAAAATCCACCCAAAACCTAAAAAAAATTGAAATTTTTATATGAAAAACTTCTTTTGCCCATATCTCCTAAACTAAGCGTCCAAAAAGTTGAAAAATCCACCCAAAACCTTAAAAAATTGAAATTTTTATATGAAAAAATTCTTTTGCCCATATCTTCTAAACTAAGCGTTCTAGAGCGAAAAGGACGATAATTCGTGACCACCCCCAAAAAGTTGAAAAATCCACCCAAAACCTTAAAAATTGAAATTTTTATATGAAAAACTTCTTTTGTCCATATCTCCTAAACTAAGCGTCCTAGAGCGAAAAGGACTTCAATTCGTGACCACCCCCCAAAAAGTTGAAAAATCCACCCAAAAACCCAAAAAAATTGAAATTTTTATATGAAAAACTTCTTTTGCCCATATCTCCTAAACTAAGCGTCCTAGAGCGAAAAGGACTTCAATACGTGACCAACCCCAAAAATTTGAAAAATCCACCCAAAACCTAAAAAAATTTTTTTATGAAAAACTTCTTTTGCCCATATCTCCTAAACTAAGCGTCCTAGAGCGAAAAGGACGATAATTCGTGACCACCCCCAAAAAGTTGAAAAATCCACCCAAAACCTAAAAAAATTTAAATTTTTATATGAAAACCTTCTTTTGCCCATATCTCCTAAACTAGGCGTCCTAGAGCGAAAAGGACTTCAATTCGTGACCACCCCCAAAAAGTTGAAAAATCCACCCAAAACCTTAAAAAATTGAAATTTTTATATGAAAAACTTCCTTTCCCCATATCTCCTAAACTAAGCGTCCTAGAGCGAAAAGGACGATAATTCGTGACCACCCCCAAAAAGTTGAAAAATCCACCCACAACCTTAAAAAATTGAAATTTTTGTATGAAAAACTTCTTTTGTTCATATCTTCTAAACTAAGCGTCCTAGAGCGAAAAGGACGATAATTCATGACCACCCCCAAAAAGATGAAAAATCCATCCAAAACCTTAAAAAATTGAAATTTTTATATGAAAAACTTCTTTTGCTCATATCTCCTAAACTAAGCGTCCTAGAGCGAAAAGGATTTCAATTCGTGACCACCCCCAAAAAGATGAAAAATACACCCAAAACCTAAAAAAAAAATTGAAATTTTTATATGAAAAACTTCTTTTGCCCATATCTCCCAAACTAAGCGTCCTAGAGCGAAAAGGACTTCAATTCGTGACCACCCCCAAAAAGTTGAAAAATCCACCCAAAACCTAAAAAAATTGAAATTTTTATATGAAAAACTTCTTTTGCCCATATCTCCTAAACTAAGCGTCCTAGAGCGAAAAGGACTTCAATTCGTGACCACCTCCAAAAAGTTGAAAAATCCACCCAAAACTTTAAAAAATTGAAATTTTTATATGAAAAACTTCTTTTGCCCATATCTCCTAAACTAAGCGTCCTAGAGCGAAAAGGACGATAATTCGTGACCACCCCCAAAAAGTTGAAAAATCCACCCAAAACCTTAAAAAATTGAAATTTTTATATGAAAAACTTCTTTTGCCCATATCTCCTAAACTAAGCGTCCTAGAGCGAAAAGGACTTCAATTCGTGACCACCCCCAAAAAGTTGAAAAATCCACCCAAAACCTAAAAAAATTGAAATTTTTATATGAAAAACTTCTTTTGCCCATATCTCCTAAACTAAGCGTCCTAGAGCGAAAAGGACTTCATTTCGTAACCACCCCCAAAAAGTTCAAAAATCCACCCAAAACCTAAAAAAATTGAAATTTTTATATGAAAAACTTCTTTTGCCCATATCTCCTAAACTAAGCGTCCTAGAGCGAAAAGGACTTCAATTCGTGACCACCCCCAAAAAGTTGTAAAATCCACCCAAAACCTAAAAAAATTGAAATTTTTATATGAAAAACTTCTTTTGCCCATATCTCCTAAACTAAGCGTCCTAGAGCGAAAAGGACTTATATTCGTGACCACCCCCAAAAAGTTGAAAAATCCACCCAAAACCTAAAAAAATTGAAATTTTTATATGAAAAACTTCTTTTGCCCATATCTCCTAAACTAAGCATCCTAGAGCGAAAAGGACGATAATTCGTGACCACCCCCAAAAAGTTGAAAAATCCACCCAAAACCTTAAAAAATTGAAATTTTTATATGAAAAACTTCCTTTCCCCATATCTCCTAAACTAAGCGTCCTAGAGCGAAAAGGACGATAATTCGTGACCACCCCCAAAAAGTTGAAAAATCCACCCAAAACCTTAAAAAATTGAAATTTTTATATGAAAAACTTCTTTTGCCCATATCTCCTAAACTAAGCATCCTAGAGCGAAAAGGACTTCAATACGTGACCACCCCCAAAAAGTTGAAAAATCCACCCAAAACCTAAAAAAATTGAAGTTTTTATATAAAAAACTTCTTTTGCCCATATCTCCTAAACTAAGCGTCCTAGAGCGAAAAGAACGATAATTCGTGACCACCCCCAAAAAGATGAAAAATCCACCCAAAACCTTAAAAAATTGAAATTTTTATATGAAAAACTTCTTTTGCCCATATCTCCTAAACTAAGCGTCCTACAGCGAAAAGGACGATAATTCGTGACCACCCCCAAAAAGTTGAAAAATCCACCCAAAACCTAAAAAAATTGAAGTTTTTATATAAAAAACTTCTTTTGCCCATATCTCCTAAACTAAGCATCCTAGAGCGAAAAGGACGATAATTCGTGACCACCCCCAAAAAGTTGAAAAATCCACCCAAAACCTTAAAAAATTGAAATTTTTATATGAAAAACTTCCTTTCCCCATATCTCCTAAACTAAGCGTCCTAGAGCGAAAAGGACGATAATTCGTGACCACCCCCAAAAAGTTGAAAAATCCACCCAAAACCTTAAAAAATTGAAATTTTTATATGAAAAACTTCTTTTGCCCATATCTCCTAAACTAAGCGTCCTAGAGCGAAAAGGATTTCAATTCGTGACCACCCCCAAAAAGATGAAAAATCCATCCAAAACCTAAAAAAAATTGAAATTTTTATATGAAAAACTCCATTTGCCCATATCTCCCAAACTAAGCGTCCTAGAGCGAAAAGGACTTCAATTCGTGACCACCCCCAAAAAGTTGTAAAATCCACCCAAAACCTAAAAAAATTGAAATTTTTATATGAAAAACTTCTTTTGCCCATATCTCCTAAACTAAGCATCCTAGAGCGAAAAGGACTTCAATACGTGACCACCCCCAAAAAGTTGAAAAATCCACCCAAAACCTAAAAAATTGAAGTTTTTATATAAAAAACTTCTTTTGCCCATATCTCCTAAACTAAGCGTCCTAGAGCGAAAAGAACGATAATTCGTGACCACCCCCAAAAAGATGAAAAATCCACCCAAAACCTTAAAAAATTGAAATTTTTATATGAAAAACTTCTTTTGCCCATATCTCTTAAACTAAGCGTCCTACAGCGAAAAGGACGATAATTCGTGACCACCCCCAAAAAGTTGAAAAATCCACCCAAAACCTTAAAAAATTGAAATTTTTATATGAAAAACTTCTTTTGCTCATATCTCCTAAACTAAGCGTCCTAGAGCGAAAAGGATTTCAATTCGTGACCACCCCCAAAAAGATGAAAAATCCATCCAAAACCTAAAAAAAATTGAAATTTTTATATGAAAAACTCCATTTGCCCATATCTCCCAAACTAAGCGTCCTAGAGCGAAAAGGACTTCAATTCGTGACCACCCCCAAAAAGTTGAAAAATCCACCCAAAACCTTAAAAAATTGAAATTTTTATATGAAAAACTTCTTTTGCTCATATCTCGTAAACTAAGCGTCCTAGAGCGAAAAGGATTTCAATTCGTGACAACCCCCAAAAAGATGAAAAATCCACCCAAAACCTAAAAAAATTGAAATTTTTATATGAAAAACTTCTTTTGCCCATATCTCCCAAACTAAGCGTCCTAGAGCGAAAAGGACTTCAATTCGTGACCACCCCCAAAAAGTTGAAAAATCCACCCAAAACCTTAAAAAATTGAAATTTTTATATGAAAAACTTCTTTTGCCCATATCTCCTAAACTAAGCTTCCTAGAGCGAAAAGGACTTCAATTCGTGACCACCCCCAAAAAGTTGAAAAATCCACCCAAAACCTAAAAAAATTGAAATTTTTATATGAAAAACTTCTTTTGCCCATATCTCCTAAACTAAGCGTCCTAGAGCGAAAAGGACTTATATTCGTGACCACCCCCAAAAAGTTAAAAAATCCACCCAAAACCTAAAAAAATTGAAATTTTTATATGAAAAACTTCTTTTGCCCATATCTCCTAAACTAAGCGTCCTAGAGCGAAAAGGACTTCAATTCGTGACCACCCCCAAAAAGTTGTAAAATCCACCCAAAACCTAAAAAAATTGAAATTTTTATATGAAAAACTTCTTTTGCCCATATCTCCTAAACTAAGCGTCCTAGAGCGAAAAGGACTTATATTCGTGACCACCCCCAAAAAGTTGAAAAATCCACCCAAAACCTAAAAAAATTGAAATTTTTATATGAAAAACTTCTTTTGCCCATATCTCCTAAACTAAGCATCCTAGAGCGAAAAGGACGATAATTCGTGACCACCCCCAAAAAGTTGAAAAATCCACCCAAAACCTTAAAAAATTGAAATTTTTATATGAAAAACTTCTTTTGCCCATATCTCCTAAACTAAGCGTCCTAGAGCGAAAAGGACTTCAATTCGTGACCACCCCCAAAAAGTTGTAAAATCCACCCAAAACCTAAAAAAATTGAAATTTTTATATGAAAAACTTCTTTTGCCCATATCTCCTAAACTAAGCGTCCTAGAGCGAAAAGGACTTATATTCGTGACCACCCCCAAAAAGTTGAAAAATCCACCCAAAACCTAAAAAAATTGAAATTTTTATATGAAAAACTTCTTTTGCCCATATCTCCAAACTAAGCATCCTAGAGCGAAAAGGGCGATAATTCGTGACCACCCCCAAAAAGATGAAAAATCCACCCAAAACCTTAAAAAATTGAAATTTTTATATGAAAAACTTCTGTTGCCCATATCTCCTAAACTAAGCGTCTTAGAGCGAAAAGGACTTCAATTCGTGACCACCCCCAAAAAGTTGAAAAATCCACCCAAAACCTTAAAAAATTGAAATTTTTATATGAAAAACTTCTTTTGCCCATATCTCCTAAACTAAGCGTCCTAGAGCGAAAAGGACTTCAATTCGTGACAACCCTCAAAAAGTTGAAAAATCCACCCAAAACTAAAAAAAAATTGAAATTTTTGTATGAAAAACTTCTTTTGTTCATATCTTCTAAACTAAGCGTCCTAGAGCGAAAAGGACGATAATTCATGACCACCCCCAAAAAGATGAAAAATCCACCCAAAACCTTAAAAAATTGAAATTTTTATATGAAAAACTTCTTTTGCCCATATCTCCTAAACTAAGCGTCCTAGAGCGAAAAGGACTTCAATTCGTGACCACCCCCAAAAAGTTGAAAAATCCAACCAAAACCTAAAAAAATTTAAATTTATATATTAAAAACTTCTTTTGCCCATATCTCCTAAACTAAGCGTCCTAGAGCGCAAAGGACGATAATTCGTGACCACCCCCAAATAGTTGAAAAATCCACCCAAAACCTAAAAAAAATTGAAATTTTTATATGAAAAACTTCTTTTGCCCATATCTCCTAAACTAGGCGTCCTAGAGCGAAAAGGACTTCAATTCGTGACCACCCCCAAAAAGTTGAAAAGTCCACCCAAAACCTAAAAAAATTGAAATTTTTATATGAAAAACTTCTTTTCCCCATATCTCCTAAACTAAGCGTCCTAAAGCGAAAAGGACGAAAATTCGTGACCACCCCCAAAAAGTTGAAAAATCCACCCAAAACCTTAAAAAATTGAAATTTTTGTATGCAAAACTTCTTTTGTTCATATCTTCTAAACTAAGCGTCCTAGAGCGAAAAGGACGATAATTCATGACCACCCCCAAAAAGATGAAAAATCCACCCAAAACCTTAAAAAATTTAAATTTTTATATGAAAAACTTCTTTTGCTCAAATCTCCTAAACTAAGCGTCCTAGAGCGAAAAGGATTGCAATTCGTGACCACCCCCAAAAAGATGAAAAATCCACCCAAAACCTAAAAAAAATTGAAATTTTTGTATGAAAAACTTCTTTTGTTCATATCTTCTAAACTAAGCGTCCTAGAGCGAAAAGGACGATAATTCATGACCACCCCCAAAAAGATGAAAAATCCACCCAAAACCTTAAAAAATTGAAATTTTTATATGAAAAACTTCTTTTGCTCATATCTCCTAAACTAAGCGTCCTAGAGCGAAAAGGATTTCAATTCGTGACCACCCCCAAAAAGATGAAAAATCCACCCAAAACCTAAAAAAAATTGAAATTTTTATATGAAAAACTTCTTTTGCCCATATCTCCCAAACTAAGCGTCCTAGAGCGAAAAGGACTTCAATTCGTGACCACCCCCAAAAAGTTGAAAAATCCACCCAAAACCTAAAAAAATTGAAATTTTTATATGAAAAACTTCTTTTGCCCATATCTCCTAAACTAAGCGTCCTAGAGCGAAAAGGACTTATATTCGTGACCACCCCCAAAAAGTTGAAAAATCCACCCAAAACCTAAAAAAATTGAAATTTTTATATGAAAAACTTCTTTTGCCCATATCTCCTAAACTAAGCGTCCTAGAGCGAAAAGGACTTCAATTCGTGACCACCCCCAAAAAGTTGTAAAATCCACCCAAAACCTAAAAAAATTGAAATTTTTATATGAAAAACTTCTTTTTCCCATATCTCCTAAACTAAGCGTCCTAGAGCGAAAAGGACTTATATTCGTGACCACCCCCAAAAAGTTGAAAAATCCACCCAAAACCTAAAAAAATTGAAATTTTTATATGAAAAACTTCTTTTGCCCATATCTCCTAAACTAAGCATCCTAGAGCGAAAAGGACGATAATTCGTGACCACCCCCAAAAAGTTGAAAAATCCACCCAAAACCTTAAAAAATTGAAATTTTTATATGAAAAACTTCTTTTGCCCATATCTCCTAAACTAAGCGTCCTAGAGCGAAAAGGACTTCAATTCGTGACCACCCCCAAAAAGTTGAAAAATCCAACCAAAACCTAAAAAAATTTAAATTTATATATTAAAAACTTCTTTTGCCCATATCTCCTAAACTAAGCGTCCTAGAGCGCAAAGGACGATAATTCGTGACCACCCCCAAATAGTTGAAAAATCCACCCAAAACCTAAAAAAAATTGAAATTTTTATATGAAAAACTTCTTTTGCCCATATCTCCTAAACTAGGCGTCCTAGAGCGAAAAGGACTTCAATTCGTGACCACCCCCAAAAAGTTGAAAAGTCCACCCAAAACCTAAAAAAATTGAAATTTTTATATGAAAAACTTCTTTTCCCCATATCTCCTAAACTAAGCGTCCTAAAGCGAAAAGGACGAAAATTCGTGACCACCCCCAAAAAGTTGAAAAATCCACCCAAAACCTTAAAAAATTGAAATTTTTGTATGCAAAACTTCTTTTGTTCATATCTTCTAAACTAAGCGTCCTAGAGCGAAAAGGACGATAATTCATGACCACCCCCAAAAAGATGAAAAATCCACCCAAAACCTTAAAAAATTTAAATTTTTATATGAAAAACTTCTTTTGCTCAAATCTCCTAAACTAAGCGTCCTAGAGCGAAAAGGATTGCAATTCGTGACCACCCCCAAAAAGATGAAAAATCCACCCAAGACCTAAAAAAAATTGAAATTTTTATATGAAAAACTTCTTTTGCCCATATCTCCCAAACTAAGCGTCCTAGAGCGAAAAGGACTTCAATTCGTGACCACCCCCAAAAAGTTGAAAAATCCACCCAAAACCTTAAAAAATTGAAATTTTTATATGAAAAACTTCTTTTGCCCATATCTCCTAAACTAGGCGTCCTAGAGCGAAAAGGACTTCAATTCGTGACCACCCCCAAAAAGTTGAAAAGTCCACCCAAAACCTAAAAAAATTGAAATTTTTATATGAAAAACTTCTTTTGCCCATATCTCCTAAAAATCCACCCAAAACCTTAAAAAATTGAAATTTTTATATGAAAAACTTCTTTTGCCCATATCTCCTAAACTAAGCGTCCTAGAGCGAAAAGGACGATAATCCACCCAAAACCTTAAAAAATTGAAATTTTTGTATGAAAAACTTCTTTTGCCCATATCTCCTAAACTAAGCGTCCTAGAGCGAAAAGGACTTCAATTCGTGACCACCCCCAAAAAGTTGAAAAATCCACTCAAAACCTAAAAAAAATGAAATTTTTATATGAAACACTTCTTTTGCCCATATCTCCTAAACTAAGCGTCCTAGAGCGAAAAGGACGATAATTCGTGACCACCCCCAAAAAGTTGAAAAATCCACCCAAAACCTAAAAAAATTGAAATTTTTATATGAAAAACTTCTTTTGCCCATATCTCCTAAACTAAGCGTCCTAGAGCGAAAAGGACGATAATTCGTGACCACCCCCAAAAAGTTGAAAAATCCACCCAAAACTTTAAAAAATTGAAATTTTTATATGAAAAACTTCTTTTGCCCATATCTCCTAAACTAAGCGTCCTAGAGCGAAAAGGACGATAATTCGTGACCACCCCCAAAAAGTTGAAAAATCCACCCAAAACCTTAAAAAATTTAAATTTTTATATGAAAAACTTCTTTTGCCCATATCTCCTAAACTAAGCGTCCTAGAGCGAAAAGGACGATAATTCGTGACCACCCCCAAATAGTTGAAAAATCCACCCAAAACCCTAAAAAATTGAAATTTTTGTATGAAAAACTTCTTTTGTTCATATCTCCTAAACTAAGCGTCCTAGAGCGAAAAGGACGATAATTCGTGACCACCCCCAAAAAGATGAAAAATCCACCCAAAACCTAAAAAAAATGAAATTTTTATATTAAAAACTTCTTTTGCCCATATCTCCTAAACTAAGCGTCCTAGAGCGAAAAGGACTTCAATTCGTGACCACCCCCAAAAAGTTGAAAAATCCACCCAAAACTTTAAAAAATTGAAATTTTTATATGAAAAACTTCTTTTGCCCATATCTCCTAAACTAAGCGTCCTAGAGCGAAAAGGACGATAATTCGTGACCACCCCCAAAAAGTTGAAAAATCCACCCAAAACCTAAAAAATTGAAATTTTTATATGAAAAACCCCCAAAAAGTTGAAAAATCCACTCAAAACCTAAAAAAAATGAAATTTTTATATGAAACACTTCTTTTGCCCATATCTCCTAAACTAAGCGTCCTAGAGCGAAAAGGACGATAATTCGTGACCACCCCCAAAAAGTTGAAAAATCCACCCAAAACCTAAAAAAATTGAAATTTTTATATGAAAAACTTCTTTTGCCCATATCTCCTAAACTAAGCGTCCTAGAGCGAAAAGGACGATAATTCGTGACCACCCCCAAAAAGTTGAAAAATCCACCCAAAACTTTAAAAAATTGAAATTTTTATATGAAAAACTTCTTTTGCCCATATCTCCTAAACTAAGCGTCCTAGAGCGAAAAGGACGATAATTCGTGACCACCCCCAAAAAGTTGAAAAATCCACCCAAAACCTTAAAAAATTTAAATTTTTATATGAAAAACTTCTTTTGCCCATATCTCCTAAACTAAGCGTCCTAGAGCGAAAAGGACGATAATTCGTGACCACCCCCAAATAGTTGAAAAATCCACCCAAAACCCTAAAAAATTGAAATTTTTGTATGAAAAACTTCTTTTGTTCATATCTCCTAAACTAAGCGTCCTAGAGCGAAAAGGACGATAATTCGTGACCACCCCCAAAAAGTTGAAAAATCCACCCAAAACCTAAAAAAAATGAAATTTTTATATTAAAAACTTCTTTTGCCCATATCTCCTAAACTAAGCGTCCTAGAGCGAAAAGGACTTCAATTCGTGACCACCCCCAAAAAGTTGAAAAATCCACCCAAAACTTTAAAAAATTGAAATTTTTATATGAAAAACTTCTTTTGCCCATATCTCCTAAACTAAGCGTCCTAGAGCGAAAAGGACGATAATTCGTGACCACCCCCAAAAAGTTGAAAAATCCACCCAAAACCTAAAAAATTGAAATTTTTATATGAAAAACCCCCAAAAAGTTGAAAAATCCACCCAAAACCTAAAAAAATTGAAATTTTTATATGAACAACTTCTTTTGCCCATATCTCCTAAACTAAGCGTCCTAGAGCGAAAAGGACGATAATTCGTGACCACCCCCAAAAAGTTGAAAAATCCACCCAAAACTTTAAAAAATTGAAATTTTTATATGAAAAACTTCTTTTGCCCATATCTCCTAAACTAAGCGTCCTAGAGCGAAAAGGACGATAATTCGTGACCACCCCCAAAAAGTTGAAAAATCCACCCAAAACCTTAAAAAATTGAAATTTTTATATGAAAAACTTCTTTTGCCCATATCTCCTAAACTAAGCGTCCTAGAGCGAAAAGGACTTCAATTCGTGACCACCCCCCAAAAAGTTGAAAAATCCACCCAAAACCTAAAAAATTGAAAATTTTATATGAAAAACTTCTTTTGCCCATATCTCCTAAACTAAGCGTCCTAGAGCGAAAAGGACTTCAATTCGTGACCACCCCCAAAAAGTTGAAAAATCCACCCAAAACCTAAAAAAATTTAAATTTTTATATGAAAAACTTCTTTTGCCCATATCTCCTAAACTAAGCGTCCTAGAGCGAAAAGGACTTCAATTCGTGAACACCCTCAAAAAGTTGAACAATCCACCCAAAAAATAAAAAAAATTGAAATTTTTATATGAAAAACTTCTTTTGCCCATATCTCCTAAACTAAGCATCCTAGAGCGAAAAGGACGATAATTCGTGACCACCCCCAAAAAGTTGAAAAATCCACCCAAAACCTTAAAAAATTGAAATTTTTATATGAAAAACTTCTTTTGCCCATATCTCCTAAACTAAGCGTCCTAGAGCGAAAAGGACTTCAATTCGTGACCACCCCCAAAAAGTTGAAAAATCCACCCAAAACCTAAAAAAATTGAAATTTTTATATGAAAAACTTCTTTTGCCCATAACTCCTAAACTAAGCGTCCTAGAGCGAAAAGGACTTCAATACGTGACCACCCCCAAAAAGTTGAAAAATCCACCCAAAACCTAAAAAAATTGAAGTTTTTATATGAAAAACTTCTTTTGCCCATATCTCCTAAACTAAGCGTCCTTGAGCGAAAAGGACGATAATTCGTGACCACCCCCAAAAAGATGAAAAATCCACCCAAAACCTTAAAAAATTGAAATTTTTATATGAAAAACTTCGTTTGCTCATATCTCCTAAACTAAGCGTCCTAGAGCGAAAAGGACTTCAATTCGTGACCACCCCCAAAAAGTTGAAAAATCCACCCAAAACCTTAAAAAATTTAAATTTTTATATGAAAAACTTCTTTTGCCCATATCTCCTAAACTAAGCATCCTAGAGCGAAAAGGACGATAATTCGTGACACCCCCAAAAAGTTGAAAAATCCACCCAAAAAATAAAAAAATCTAAATTTTTATATGAAAAACTTCTTTTGCCCATATCTCCTAAACTAAGCATCCTAGAGCGAAAAGGACGATAATTCGTTACCACCCCCAAAAAGTTGAAAAATCCACCCAAAACCTTAAAAAATTGAAATTTTTATATGAAAAACTTCTTTTGCCCATATCTCCTAAACTAAGCGTCCTAGAGCGAAAAGGACGATAATTCGTGACCACCCCCAAAAAGTTGAAAAGTCCACCCAAAACCTAAAAAAATTGAAATTTTTATATGAAAAACTTCTTTTGCCCATATCTCCTAAACTAAGCGTCCTAGAGCGAAAAGGACTTCAATTCGTGACCACCCCCAAAAAGTTGAAAAATCCACCCAAAACCTAAAAAAATTGAAATTTTTATATGAAAAACTTCTTTTGCCCATAACTCCTAAACTAAGCGTCCTAGAGCGAAAAGGACTTCAATTCGTGACCACCCCCAAAAAGTTGAAAAATCCACCCAAAACTTTAAAAAATTGAAATTTTTATATGAAAAACTTCTTTTGCCCATATCTCCTAAACTAAGCGCCCTAGAGCGAAAAGGACTTCAATTCGTGACCACCCCCAAAAAGTTGAAAAATCCACCCAATTCCTAAAAAAAATTTAAATTTTTATATGAAAAACTTCTTTTGCCCATATCTCCTAAACTAAGCGTCCTAGAGCGAAACGGACTTCAATTCGTGACCACCCCCAAAAAGTTGAAAAATCCACCCAAAACCTAAAAAAATTGAAATTTTTATATGAAAAACTTCTTTTGCCCATATCTCCTAAACTAAGCGTCCTAGAGCGAAAAGGACTTCAATTCGTGACCACCCCCAAAAAGTTGAAAAAT
Source organism: Haematobia irritans (assembly GCF_050003625.1). Lineage (NCBI taxonomy): Eukaryota > Metazoa > Arthropoda > Insecta > Diptera > Muscidae > Haematobia > Haematobia irritans. The sequence goes on along the minus strand of NC_134397.1, from coordinate 184,175,012 downwards.
CCACCCAAAACCTAAAAAAATTGAAATTTTTATATGAAAAACTTCTTTTGTCCATATCTCCTAAACTAAGCGTCCTAGAGCGAAAAGGACGATAATTCGTGACCACCCCAAAACGTTGAAAAATCCACCCAAAACCTAAAAAAATTGAAATTTTTATATGAAAAACTTCTTTTGCCCATATCTCCTAAACTAAGCGTCCTAGAGCGCAAAGGACGATAATTCGTGACCACCATCAAATAGTTGAAAGATCCACCCAAAACCTAAAAAAAATTGAAATTTTTATATGAAAAACTTCTTTTGCCCATATCTCCTAAACTAAGCGTCCTAGAGCGAAAAGGACTTCAAGTCGTGACCACCCCCAAAAAGTTGAAAAGTCCACCCAAAACCTAAAAAAATTTAAATTTTTATATGAAAAACTTCTTTTGCCCATATCTCCTAAACTAAGCGTCCTAGAGCGAAAAGGACGATAATTCGTGACCACCCCCAAAAAGTTGATAAATCCACCTAAAACCTAAAAATATTGAAATTTTTATATGAAAAACTTCTTTTGCCCATATCTCCTAAACTAAGCGTCCTAGAGCGAAAAGGACGATAATTCGTGACCACCCCCAAAAAGTTGAAAAATCCACCCAAAACCTTAAAAAATTGAAATTTTTATATGAAAAACTTCTTTTGCCCATATCTCCTAAACTAAGCGTCCTAGAGCGAAAAGGACGATAATTCCTGACCACCACAAAAAGTTGAAAAATCCACCCAAAACCTTAAAAAATTGAAATTTTTATATGAAAAACTTCTTTTGCCCATATCTCCTAAAATAAGCGTCCTAGAGCGAAAAGGACAATAATTCGAGACCACCCCCAAAAAGTGGAAAAATCCTCCCAAAACCTAAAAAAATTGAAATTTTTATATGAAAAACTTCTTTTGCCCATATATCACATACTAAGCGTCCTAGAGCGACAAGGACGATAATTCGTGACCACCCCCAAAAAGTTGCAAAATCCACCCAAAACCTTAAACAATTCAAATTTTTATATGAAAACCTTTTTTTGCCCATATCTCCTAAACTCAGCGTCCTAGAGCGAAAAGGACGATAATTCGTGACCACCCCGCAAAAGTAGAAAAATCCACCCAAAACCTTAAAAAATTGAAATTTTTATATGAAAAACTTCTTTTGCCCATATCTCCTAAACTAAGCGTCCTAGAGCGAAAAGGACGATAATTCGTGACCACCCTCAAAAAGTTGCAAAATCCACCCAAAACCTAAAAAATTGACATTTTTATATGAAAAACTTCTTTTGCCAATATCTCCTTAAATATGCGTCCTAGAGCGAAAAGAACTTTAATTCGTGACCACCCCCAAAAAAATTTAAAAATCCACCCAAATCCTTAAAAAATTGAAATTTTTATATGAAAAACTCCTTTTGCCCATATCTCCTAAACTAAGCATCCTAGAGCGAAAAGGACTATAATTCGTGACCACCCCCAAAAGTGGAAAAATCCTCCCAAAACCTAAAAAAATTGAAATTTTTATATGAAAAACTTCTTTTGCCCATATATCCCATACTAAGCGTCCTAGAGCGAAAAGGACGATAATTCGTGACCACCCCGCAAAAGTAGAAAAATCCACCCAAAACCTTAAAAAATTGAAATTTTTATATGAAAAACTTCTTTTGCCCATATCTCCTAAACTCAGCGTCCTAGAGCGAAAAGGACGATAATTCGTGACCAACCCGCAAAAGTAGAAAAATCCACCCAAAACCTTAAAAAATTGAAATTTTTATATGAAAAACTTCTTTTGCCCATATCTCCTAAACTAAGCGTCCTAGAGCGAAAAGAACTTTAATTCGTGACCACCCCCAAAAAAATTTAAAAATCCACCCAAAACCTTAAAAAATTTAAATTTTTATATGAAAAACTCCTTTTGCCCATATCTCCTAAACTAAGCATCCTAGAGCGAAAAGTACTTCAATTCGTGACCACCCTCAAAAAGTTGCAAAATCCACCCAAAACCTAAAAAAATTTACATTTTTATATGAAAAACTTCTTTTGCCAATATCTCCTTAAATATGCGTCCTAGAGCGAAAAAGACGATAATTCGTGACCACCCCCAATAAATAGCAAAATCCACCCAAATCCTAAAAAGTTTGAAATTTTTATATGAAAAACTTCTTATATCCATATCTCCTAAACTAAGCGTCCTAGAGCGAAAAGGACGATAATTCGTGACCACCCACAACGAATAACAAAATCCACCCAAATCCTAAAAAAAATTAAATTTTTATATGAAAAACTTCTTTTGGCCATATCTACTTAAATATACGTTCTAGAGCGAAAAGGACGATAATTTGTGACCACCCCCAACAAATAAAAAAATCCACCCAATTCATAAAAAAAATTTAAATTTTTATATGAAAAACTTCTTTTATCCATATCTCCTAAACAAAGCGTCCTAGCGAAGAGGATGATAATTCGTTACCACCCACACAAAATTGAAAAATCCACCTAAATCATAAAAAAAATTTAAATTTTTATATAAAAAACTTTTTTTGGCCACATCTCCTTAAATATGCGTCCTAGAGTGAAAAGGACGATAATTCGTGACCACCATCAAAAAATTGAAAAATCCACCCAAGCCCTAAAAAAATAAAATTTTTATATGAAAAACTTCTTTTATCCATAAATTTTAATATTTATATGAAAAAAAAAATTTTAAAATTTGAATTTTTATATGAAAAACTTCTTTTGGTCATATCTCCTTAAATATGCTTCCTAAAGCGAAAAGGACGATAATTCGTGACCACCATCAAAAAATAGAAAAAATCCACCCAAATCCTAAAAAAAATTTAAATTTTTATATGAAAAACTTGAATGGATTTTACTATTCTTGGTAAAATTAGATAAAATGTACCGTGTACCAATTTACCATTAACTTATTTAACGGTTTTAAACCAATACAACTCAACATATTGATTTGTATACCCTCCAGGATGGGGGTATATTAACTTTGTCATTCCGTTTGTAACACATCGAAATATTGCTCTAAGACCCAATAAAGTATATATATTCTGGGTCGTGGTGAAATTCTGAGTCGATCTGAGCATGTCTGTTGAAATCACGCTAACTTCCGAACGAAACAAGCTATCGACTTGAAACTTGGCACAAGTAGTTGTTATTGATGTAGTTCGGACGGTATTGCAAATGGGCCATATCGGTCCACTTTTACGTATAGCCCCCATATAAACGGACCCCCAAATTTGGCTTGCCGATCCTCTAAGAGAAGAAAATTCCATTCGATCCGGCTGAAATTTGGTACATGGTGTTAGTATATGGGCTCTAACAACCATGCAAAAAGTAGTCCACATCGGTATGTAATTATATATAGCCCCCATATAAACCGATCCCCCGATTTGGCTTGTGAAGCCTCTTAGAGAAGCAAATTTCATTCGATCCGGCTGAAATTTGGTACGCGGTGGTAGTATATGATATTTAACAACCATGCCAAAAGTGGTCCATATTAGTCCATAATTATATATAGCCCCCATATAAACCGATCCCGAAATTTGGTTTTGGAGCCTCTTGGAGGAGAAAATTTCATCTGAGTTGAAATTTGGTACATTGTGCTAGTATATGGCCGTTAACAACCATGCCTAACTAGGTCCATATCGGTCTATAGTTATATATAGCCCTCAGATAAATCGATCCCCAATCACACAAAAATTGGTTATCAAGTTCATAATTGAAGTTTCTACACAATCCATGGTGGAGGGTACATAACATTCGGCGTGGCCGAACTTTCGGCCGTATATACTTGTTAATACAATGAAATGTATACTAACTTGTGTTTTGCCGAACATCAAATTAGAAACGATTACAAAACGATGCTAAAAAGCGAAGACTCCATAAAAAAAATAAATCAAAAGTCATGTGCTCAGTCTATTGAAGAGTGTGCTATCCACCGGTTGTGTTTTATTGTTTTATTTTTGAAATAATAAAGGGTGATTCTTTTGAGGTTAGGATTTTCATGCATTAGTATTTGACAGATCACGTGGGATTTCAGACATGGTGTTAAAGAGAAAGATGCTCAGTATGCTTTGACATTTCATCATGAATAGACTTACTAACGAGCAACGCTTGCAAATCATAGAATTTTATTACCAAAATCAGTGGCAGAAAATCCGCTTTTTTATCGACAAATTTTGTTCAGCGATGAGGCTCATTTCTGGTTGAATGGCTACGTAAATAAGCAAAATTGCCGCATTTGGAGTGAAGAGCAACCAGAAGCCGTTCAAGAACTGCCCATGCATCCCGAAAAATGCACTGTTTGGTGTGGTTTGTACGCTGGTGGAATCATTGGACCGTATTTTTTCAAAGATGCTGTTGGACGCAACGTTACGGTGAATGGCGATCGCTATCGTTCGATGCTAACAAACTTTTTGTTGCCAAAAATGGAAGAACTGAACTTGGTTGACATGTGGTTTCAACAAGATGGCGCTACATGCCACACAGCTCGCGATTCTATGGCCATTTTGAGGGAAAACTTCGGAGAACAATTCATCTCAAGAAATGGACCGGTAAGTTGGCCACCAAGATCATGCGATTTGACGCCTTTAGACTATTTTTTGTGGGGCTACGTCAAGTCTAAAGTCTACAGAAATAAGCCAGCAACTATTCCAGCTTTGGAAGACAACATTTCCGAAGAAATTCGGGCTATTCCGGCCGAAATGCTCGAAAAAGTTGCCTAAAATTGGACTTTCCGAATGGACCACCTAAGACGTAGCCGCGGTCAACATTTAAATGAAATTATCTTCAAAAAGTAAATGTCATGGACCAATCTAACGTTTCAAATAAAGAACCGATGAGATTTTGCAAATTTTATGCGTTTTTAAAAAAAAAAAAAGTTATCAAGCTCTTAACAAATCACCCTTTATATTAACATTATTTTCTTTGCAGTATACTTTAACATATTTAAAATTTAAAATATATGTCCATATGCAAAAGAATCTACATGGTAAAAGTAGGCTTGAAGTCTCCTTGAACTTTTTTGTATATGGGGGATACACTTTACATTTTATGATTTTGTGTATTTTCAATATTTTTATACCCTCCACCATAGAATGGTGACGGGGGTATAATAAGTTTGTCATTCCGTTTGTAACACATCGAAATATCGATTTCCGACTATATAAAGTATATATATTCTTGATCAGGGAGAAATTCTAAGACGATATAACGAGGTCCGTCTGTCCGACCGTCTGTCTGTTGTAATCACGCTACAGTCTTCAATAATGAAGCAATCGTGCTGAAATTTTGCACAAACTCGCCTTTTGCAGGCAGCTCAAGTTCGAAGATGGGCTATATCGGTCCAGGTTTTGATATAGTCCCCATATAAACCGACCTCCCGATTTGGGGTCTTGGGCTTATAGAAATCGTAGTGTTTATCCAATTTGCCTGAAATTTTAAAACTAGAGGTATTTTATGACGGTAAAGAGGTGTGCCAAAAATGGTGAGTATCGGTCCATGTTTTGGTATAGCCCCCATATAGACCGATCTCCCGATTTAAATCCTTGGGTTTGTAGAAACCGTAGTTTTTATCTGATTTGCCTGAAATTGTAAATATTCTGGTATTTTAGGCAATCCGATACACATTTAGACAAAAATGTGTATCGGATTAAGTTTTTATCGGTCCATTTGGTAATGCCTCCATATAGACCGACTTCACTTCTTGAGGGTGTAGAAGGCGCACTGATCATGAAAATGGCTTGAAACTCAATGTAAAATTTCCAGATTTTACTTTTACAGATTTAAGATTTCAAATCAAGACGTTATTTTAAAATTTTCTTGCACACTTACAAGAGATGTTAATGATTCCTCTAAAACTCAAACAAAAATGGTTCTTATAAATCCAGAATCTGATATAGTCCTCATAGGTGAAATCTTTAAATTTATCTTCGGGAAGTGCCCTCAATTCCTCAAGCCCTCCTGAAATTTAAAAGGAAACCCTAATATTTGGTTCATGGTGGTGGGTATTTAAGATTCGGCCCGGCCGAATTTAGTGCTGTATATACTTGTTATTTACTATTGTGGTCTAAACATTCTATCATTCATTCAATTGGAATAGAACATTTTATGCCCTTCTACTTTATACTCATACTAGAGCTACTCTGTTAGACCTGATTTTTACCGCGAATGATTATCACTAACATTCCTATGTCATCACGGGTACAAAAACACATGATGTTGGTATGGGACGAACAGGCCTCATGCCCCATTGATAAAGTAAGCACTCCATGTGACCTGATTTTTATCGCGAATGGTTAGCACTAACATTCCTATGTCACCACGGGTAAAAAAACATATGATCTTGGTATGGGAAGATCAGGCCTCATGATTACAAAAATCAGCACTTCAATCAGGCCTCCTTAACAGTTTTTTACCGCCGCTGGGATCGTATACAGAATATAATGAAATCAGCTGATTACACAGATATTTTGCAAAATACAAATGCTGCCGTATGCCGAAGAAAATATGCAACTAAAATTGATCTTCCAACAGGATAATAACCCAAAACATACAACTAGGTACACAAAGAAGTGGTTCCAAGACAATAAAATCAATGTGTTAGAACGTGTGGTACAGTCCCCAGCATTGAACCCAATAGACAATTTGTGCAACGAAGTTAAAGGGCCAACCAGGGGAAAGTGTACATCAATTTTCGATGAGCTCTGGAATCTAATACAGGAAATACCGCTTTATTTTTGACAAAATTTAGCGATTCAATGCCTGGAAGATGTTCTACTGTTCTGGATAACAAAGGATCCGCAAATAAGTACTAATGTAACACTACGGCTCTATGGAACAATATTCAGTATAAATATATAGTTTTATTTGATTTGGTAATAGGTTTAAACTTTCATGAAGTGTACTTATTTTTTTTTTCACACGTAAATCATGTCAGTTTATAACAAATCACAAAAATATCGAATTACACGTACAAACTATTTTGTTTCTAATTTTGTCTCTACCTTTTAAGAAACAAGTATATACAGCAGTAAGTTTGGCCAGGCCGAATCTTAAGTACCCACCACCATGAATCAAATATTATAGTTTCCTTTGAAATTTCAAGGGGGTTTGATGACAGATATTCTCCCAAAGATTTTACCTATGAAGACGAGATCAGATTCTGGATTTTGTTTGAGTTTTAGAGGAATCATTAACATCTCTTGTATGTTTGCAAGAAACTGATGAAATAACGCCTTGATTTGAAATCTAAAATCTGTAGATTTTCACCCCCATTATTTAAATGTTTACGAGAAGTAAAATCTGGAAATTTTACATTCAATTACAAGCAATTCTCATGATCAGTGTGCCTTCTATACCCTCAAGAAGTGAAATCGGTCTATATGGAGGCTTTGCCAAATGGGCCGATAAAAACTAAATCCGATACACGTTTTTGTGAGTCTAAAATACCATTATATTTAAAATTTTAGACAAATTGGATAAAAACTACGGTTTCTAGAATTCCAAAATATAAAATAATTTCTTGCACACCTTTTTGTAGTCATAAAAACTGCCCAGATTTTAAATTTCAGACAAATTGGACAACAACTATGGTTTCTACAAGCCCAAAAAGTAAAATCGGGTCTATATGGGGGCTATATCAAAACATGAACCGATACTCACCATTTTCAGCACACCTCCTTATGGTTCTAAAATACTTCTTGATTTCCAATTTCATGTAAATTAGATAAAAACTACGGTTTCTATAAGCCCAAGAATTAAAATTGTGAGATCGGTCTATATGGTGGCTATACCAAAACATGGGCCGATACTCACCATTTTCAACACACCTCTTTATGTTTCTAAAATAGCTCTAGATTTCCAATTTCAGGCAAATTGGATAAAAACTACGGTTTCTATAATCCAAAGAAGTAAATTCGAGAGATCGGTCTATATGGGGCCTATATCAAAACATAGACCGATATTTACCATTTCTTGGCACACCTCTTTATGTTTCAAAAATACCTCTAGATTTCCAATTTCAGGCAAATTGGATAAAAACTACGGTTTCTATAATCCAAGGAAGTAAAATCGAGAGATCGGTCTATATGGGGGCTATATCAAAACATGGACCGATACTTACCATTTTTGGCACACCTCTTAACCTCTAGATTTCAAATTTCAGGGTAACTGGATAAAAACTACGATTTTTATAAGCCCAAGACCCCAAATCTGGAGGTCGGTTTATATGGAGACTATATCAAAATCTGGACCGATATAGACCATCTTCGAACTTGACCTGCCTGCAGACAAAAGACGAGTTTGTGCAAAATTTCGACGGACGGACAGACGGACATGGTTATATCATCTTAGAATTTCTCCCTGATCAAGGATATATATGTAACTTTATAGAGTCGCAAATCGAGATTTCGATGTGCTACAAACGGAATGACAAACTTATTATGCCCTCCGTCACCATTCTATGGTGGTGGGTATAAAAATAAATCGTTTAAACAAGAAAGAATTTTCTTTTTTTCTTCGTTTTTTAATGTTATCTAAATGTGGGTAGGCACTGTCCCTATTATTTTTCATATAACTGTATGTGTGCATAAGTATAAAACGCGTATATAAATTAATAGCCACATTTTGGATATTCAAACCACTGTGCGGCGTTTTTAGTTATTGCAGAATCGAAATTATGTTCTTGTTGTTTTTACTTGTTAGCTATAAAGTAATACTGGAATACTAATTAATCCCTATATGGTTATCATAACAAATAATCGTATACTAACTAATATTATTAAGCATTATTTGATTTATGCTCTGATTAGTAAGTTTTTTTTTTTAGAAAGTAATTTGTATACAAAAATGCAAATATGGCAGGCATATAATTTTACATAAAAATAAAAAAAAAATTAAAAAAGTATTACTCGACGAGGATGGGATTCGAACCCACGCGTGCAGAGCACATTGGATTAGCAGTCCAACGCCTTAACCACTCGGCCACCTCGTCACATGAATAATGCATGTCAATGGTTTCTTTTGAATATATGGCAGCCACACAAGCAAACACACACAAGTTATCGGTGTCTATCGTCGTCTCACTGCATTGTGTCGTTCACTATCATTGAGGGTCGTCGGTGTTGTGTTCTCACTCAGTCTACTACATTTCACTCAATTTCATGTTGTTATTCGAACATTGTTGTTGTTGTTGTGGCAATGCTTTTATAATCGTTGAAGTGAGGGGTATCTGTCCCTTGCATGTGTGTCGTTCACTAGTTGATGGTAATGCCACTCAAAGATCTTACCCAAAGAATCATCAAGTACTGTGTACGTCACAATGAGGGTTGGTGTTGGATTGGCTAATTATTGTAGTGTTATCTGCCATCTATGCTTGATGTTTTCATGATAGAGGGTTATACATTTAACACTTGAATGATTGTTGGTGTTTATTCTTCGAATAGAGATTGAAATGATCAGAGTAGAATAGGTTTGTTTGCGTAAATCAGTGAGTAGGAAATACAAGAGGACGAAAAGTTCTCTTTTGCAAAGTAAACAAATGTCAACCGTATACATGTCGCACAATGACCGCAGCTTTTGGTATCATCGGCGCAAACTATATGATATTTGAAACGAAAGCCGAAAAAACCAAAGACAATAAACTCTAGCAAGATAGGAAATTGGTTTGCGTCATACCAAATGTTGCATTTACCATGTTAGCATAGTTCCATACATATTTGTATTTTTTTTATTTTTTATTTGTTTGTTTTGTTTTTATTTTTTAAATGCCAAATTTAATTTTCTTAATGAAACAATGTTAAATTTTAGGCAACAAAAAAAATACATTTTCAGTTTAAGGAAATTTATTTCGTGCAAAGATTATAGATTTGAAGAAGATGGGAGATTGGCTTGCGTCATACCAAATGTTGCATTTAGCAGATTAGTTTAATACATGTTTGTAATGTTTTAGTTTTTATTTTTTAAATGAAAAATTTAATTTTCTTAATGAAATTATGTTAAATTTTAGGCAACAACAAAAAAAATTACATTTTCCCTTTATGGAAATTTATTTCGTGCTCTTAATTTCTTTTTATTTGCATTTTAATCCTATGTCAATACTTGTCGTATACGCGTTTGGTTCGAGTATGAAACTAATGTGGTAAATGGTTTGATGTGCTCAGTACCCAATCTCCCCAAAGTCGGTCTCTGCCGGCTTTACGAAACTTAAGGAAAATAGAATTTAGACAATTTGAAATTATAACTGCCGATGACTTTATAAAGAATTGATCAAAACAGCGCTTCGACCGCAATGTCGGTAATACCAAAGCTGCAGGCATTGTGCGACATCTATACGGTTGACATTTGTTTTCTTCGCAGAAGAGAACTTTTCGTCCTCTTGTGTTTTCATTCTCTCTGGGGTACATTTTCAGCAGTACGACCAGATCTAAAAAACAAAACTTGCAACTAAAGCCTAGTACTAAGATCACGTTTTCGCACGAAAAACTGTTATATTCCATATAAAAAACGTTAGCGCGGAATTAATGCGAAATCTTTGTTTTGCGCATTTTTAAACACATATTTAAACAACCCTGGATTTTTCGCACGAAAAAATAGGCAGGCATAATATTTCGCATAAATAAGTTAACATCCCTGGGTTTGAGACCCTATTTACGGAGATAGATGAAGATATTCGGTTTTCGCAAAAACGAACTTAGTACTAAGCATTATGCTTATCGCCGTAAATAGGGTCTCAAACCCAGGGATGTTATCTTATTTATGCGAAATAATGTTCCTGCATATTTTTTTCGTGCGAAAAATCCAGGGTCGTATAAATATTTGTTGAAAAATGCTCAAAACAAAGATTTCGCATTTATTCCATTTTTTTTTTATATGGACTATAACAGTTTTTCGTGCGAAAACGTGATCTTAGTTCTAGGCTTAACGTTTTCTATATGGAGTATACCAGTTTTTTTGTGAAAACGTGATCTTAGTACTAGGCTTAATGCTAAAAAAACTAAATAGTGGAAAAAAGCTAACAAAAATGCTAAATGAAAATTTTGCGTCTAAATACCAAAAATAAATGCTAAATTAAGCTGGAAAAATGCTAAAATGGTCACTCTGATTTTCAGTAAAAATTAACAGGTTGGCTGATAAGTCCCCGGTCTGACACATAGATGGCGTCGCTAGGATTAAATGCATATTATTTTTATATAGTACCAACCTTCAAATGATTCGTGTCAAAATTTGACGTCTGTAAGTCAATTAGTTTGTTAGATAGAGCGCCTTTTGTGAAGCAACTTTTGTTAAAAGGTGATACGGTCAAAATTTGCTCAATATAAACTTGACGTATTTCTTTCAATTTTGCATTTAAAAAACCTGAACACCCCTCATCTTGAAGGTGTGTGTGTGTAGAATGTTGCTCCTATTTTGATTTTGGAATTCACTCTTCAGTTGTCCAAGCAAGAAGAGCAGCGTATCAAAATTTTGCTCGCGCATCGCGAAAATCCGAGTTACTCGCACGCAAAGCTGGCAAAATCGCTAAAAGTTGCCAAATCAACCGTTACAAATGTAATTAAAGTGTTTGGGGAACGTTTGTCGACCAGGAGAAACGGAAGTCTGGATCGGGGGGAAATCGAAAACCGGAAGCCGCTGAGACGACAAAGAGAGTTGTCGGTAGTTTCAAGCGAAACCCTAACCTCTCTCTCTCCGAGATGCCGCAAATAAGCTGGGTGTATCGTCTACAACCGTGCATCGAGCCAAAAAACGAGCCGGACTATCGACTTACAAGAAGGTAGTGACTCCAAATCGCGATGATAAACAAAATACGGTGGCCAAAGCGCGATCCCGGAGGCTGTACACGACGATGCTGACGAAGTTTGACTGCGTGGTAATGGACGAAGAAACCTACGTCAAAGCCGACTACAAGCAGCTTCCGGGACAGGAGTTTTATACGGCAAAAGGAAGGGAAAGGTAGCAGATATTTTCAAGTACATAAAACTGTCAAAGTTCGCAAAGAAATATCTGGTTTGGCAAGCCATCTGTACCTGTGGCTTGAAAAGCAGCATTTTCATAGCTTCCGGGACTGTCAACCAAGAATTTTACGTGAAAGAGTGTTTGAATAAACGTCTGCTGCCTTTCCTGAAGAAACACGGTTGTTCCGTACTGTTTTGGCCGGATTTGGCATCTTGCCATTACGGTAAAAAGGCCATGGAGTGGTACGCCGCCAACAACGTGCAGGTGGATCCCAAGGACAAGAACCCTCCCAACACGCCAGAGCTCCGCCCAATTGAGAAATACTGGGCTATTGTCAAGCGGAACCTAAAGAAGACCAAAAAAACTGCTAAGGACGAGCAGCAGTTCACGGCAAACTGGCTTTCTGCGGCGAAGAAGGTGGACAAGGTGGCTGTACAAAATCTGATGGCAGATGTCAAGCGTGAGGCCCGGCAATTCGGATTTGGAAAAGCGAAAGCCTAACTGAATATTTTTCCTGAATTTTATACTAATTGAACTTGAAAAAGAAATTTAATTTGATTTTTTAAATAAACGATTTCACCGATTTACACGCGTTTTCCCTTGACCAAATTTTGACCGTATCACCCTTTATTGTGAAAAAAATGGAAAAAAAGGAATTTCGTGTTTTGATAAAATACTGTTTTCTGAAGGGAAAAAATACGGTGGAAGAAAAAACTTGGCTTGATAATGAGTTTCCGGACTCTGCCCTAGGGAAATCAACAATAATTGATTGGTATGCAAAATTCAAGTGTGGTGAAATGAGCACGGAGGACGGTGAACGCAGTGGACCGCCGAAAGAGGTGGTTACCGACGAAAACATCAACAAATCCACCAAATGATTTTCAATGACCGTAAAATGAAGTTGATCGAGATAGCAGAGGCCTTAAAGATATCAAAGGAACGTGTTGGTCATATCATTCATCAATGTTTGGATATGCGGAAGCTCTGTGCAAAGTGGGTGCCGCGCGAGCTCACATTTGACCAAAAACAACAACGTGTTGATGATTCTGAGCGGTGTTTGCAGCTGTTAACTCGTAATACACCCGAGTTTTTCCGTCGATATGTGACAATGGATGAAACATGGCTCCATCACTACACTTCTGAGTCCAATCGACAGTCGGCTGAGTGGACAGCGACCGGTAAACCGTCTCCGAAGCGTGGAAAGACTCAAAAGTCCGCTGGCAAAGTAATGACCTCTGTTTTTTTGGGATGCGCATGGAATACATTTTATCGATTATCTTGAGAAGGGAAAAAACATCAACAGTGACTATTATATGGCGTTATTGGAGCGTTTGAAGGTCGAAATCGCGGCAAAACGGTCCCATATGAAGAAGAAAAAAGTGTTGTTCCACCAAGACAACGCATCGTGCCACAAGTCATTGAGAACGATGAATAGAATTCATGAATTGGGTTTCAAATTGCTTCCCACCCACCGTATTCTCCAGATCTGGCCCCCAGCGTCATTTTCTTGCTCTCAGACCTCAAAAGGATGCTCGCAGGGAAAAAATTTGGCTGCAATGAAGAGGAGATCGCCGAAACTTAGGCCTAATTTGAGGCAAAACCGAAGGAGTACTACCAAAATGGTATCAAAAAATTGGAAGGTCGTTATAATCGTTGTATCGCTCTTGAAGGGAACTATGTTGAATAATAAAAACGAATTTTGACAAAAAAAATTTATTTTTCTTTGTTAGACCGGGGACTTATCAGCCAACCTGTTAGGGCTGTTTTCTTTTCTAAGCCAGGTAGAGCCGGTATCTAAGCGAATTAGCATTCCTCAAAGTGACCACAATAAGGACTAACAATTTCCTAAGTAGACCTCGCGTGGTCGATTTTTCTTTGACATGATATGTTTTTTTACCCAAACTTTACATCTTCCGAGTTTTAAAGAATTCTTTTCCGCTTTCTCAGATTTATTATTACCCCAGGTAAGTTGAGACAACTGAAATCACAAACTAACCCGCCGCCAATATTAAGGAACTTGCCGCCAGTTGTGATGTTTTAGATGCTGTAAACCTCACCTTTAGTTGCCAGCATAGAACGCATCACTGATACAACTCAAAATTCAATGGCGCCAAATATCTTCACAGTTGGATTGGATAAGCTGAACTGTACATTTTGGACAGAAATAATAGATGAAGCAAATGAAAAAAAAACGCACATTCATTCGAAAAAATGCATAGAAGAATATGGAGTACAAGAGAACAAAAAAAAAAACGCAAAGTGCCAAAGGTATCAAATAGATGATAATTTATATCCTAAAACTTTTACCGGTAATCAGAGCAGAGCAACCTTGAAAATATGTGGATTAGGTTTAATCAAAGATCAAAAGAGTAAAAGGGTCAATTTTTAGTCATATATATAAAATTATGACAACGTTTTCTAAAGAAATAAAACTGATACCGAAACAGGCAATTAATGTAAGTTGTCACATGTTGTTGTTGTTGACTGTAGAAACAAAAAGCATTGTTCGATTGTTCACCACTTAGGTGAATTCAAACAAATTAGCTTTCTAAAAATAAATTTCGTGTTGTTGCATTACTGTGTAACAAAAACGAAATAAAAATAAGATTAAGTGACTTGTAGTTATATGAAAAGATGATGTACAGTGGGAGAAAAAATGATTCAATTTGTAAGAGGAAAATTCCCAAATGTTTTCTCCATAAGGAGTCCAAAATTGAGTTATCTCTCCCAGCCAGATCTATACTAAAGGCTGTGAAAAGATTCATTCGCTCGAATCGAAACATGTACAGTCCAGGCGTGTATAGATTTGTATCTGGCGTTTTCTTTTCAATGACTCTATTAGTCACGTTCCTTAATCTAAATCTGTCCATAAAGCTCGATTAATAATTGTAAAATTAGAAATAAAATTTTGACAAAACTTTCTATAGAAATAAAATTTTGCCAAAATTTCCTATAGAAATAAAATTTTGACAAAATTTTCTATGGAAAAAATATTTTGACAAAATTTTCTATAGAAATAAAATTTTGGCAAAGTTTACTATAGAAATAAAATCTTGAACAAATTTTCTATAGAAATAAAATTTTGACAAAATTTTCTATAGAAATAAAATTTTGGCAAAATTTACTATAGAAATAAAATTTTGACACAATTTTCTATAGAAATAAAATTTTGACAAAATATTCTATAGAAATAAAATTTTGACAAAATATTCTATAGAATAAAATTTTGGCAAAATTTTCTATAGAAATAAAATTTTGACAAAATTTTCTATAGAACTAAAATTTTGACAGAGTTTTTTATAGAAATAAAATTTTGACAGAGTTTTCTATAGAAATAAAATGTTGACAAAATTTTCTATAGAAATAAAATTTTGACAAAATCTTCCATAGAAATAAGATTTTCATAAGACTTTCTATAGAAATAAAATGACAAAATTTTCTATAGAAATTACATCTTGAAAAAATCTTGTATAGAAATAAAATGTTAACAAAATTTCTATAGAAATACAATTTAGACAAATTTTTCTATAGAAATAAAATTTTGACAAAAATTTCTATAGAAATAAAATTTTGACAAAATCTTCTATAAAAATAAAATTTTGACAGAGTTTTCTATAGAAATAAAATTTTGACAGAGTTTTCTATAGAAATAAAATTTTGACTAAATTGTCTATAGAAATAAAATTTTGACAAAATTTTCTATAGAAATAAAATTTTGACAAAATTTTCTATAGAAATAAAAATTTGACAGGGGTTTCTATAGAAATAAAATTTTGACAAAATTTTCTATCGAAATAAAATTTTGACAACATTTTCTATCGAAATAAACCTTTAACAAAATTTCTATAGAAATACAATTTTGACAAAATTTTCTATAGAAATAAGATTTTGACAAAATCTTCTATAGAAATAAAATTTTGGCAAAATTTACTATAGAAATAAAATTTTGGCAAAGTTTTCTATAGAAATAAAATCTTGACAACATTTTCTATAGAAACAAAATTTTGATAAAATTTTCTATAGAAATAAAATTTTGACAAAAATTTCTGTAGAAATAAAATTTAGACTAAATTTGCTAGAGAAATAAATTTTTGAACACATTTTCTATAGAAATAAAATGTTGACAAAATTTTCTATAGAAATAAAATTTTCACAAAATTTTCTATAGAAATGAAATTTTGGCAAAATTTACTATAAAAATAAAATTTTGACAAAATTTTCTATAGAAATAAAATTTTGGCAAAATTTTCTATAGAAATAAAATTTTGGCAAAATTTACTATAGAAATAAAATTTTGACAAAATTTTTTATAGAAATAAAATTTTGGCAAAATTTACTATAGCAATAAAATTTTGACAAAATTTACTATAGAAATAAAATTTTCACAAAATTTTCTATAGAAATAAAATTTTGACAGAATTTTCTATGGAAATAAAATTTTGACAAAATTTTCTATAGAAATAAAATTTTGACAAAACTTTCTATAGATATAAAATTTTGACAAAATTTTCTATAGAAATAAAAATTTGACAGGGGTTTCTATAGAAATAAAATTTTGACAAAATTTTCTATCGAAATAAAATTTTGACAAAATTTTCTATAGAAATAAACCTTTAGCAAAATTTGTATAGAAATACAATTTTGACAAAATTTTCTATAGAAATAAAATTTTGACAAAATTTTCTATAGAAATAAAATTTTGACAAAATTTTCTATAGAAATAAAAATTTGACAGGGGTTTCTATAGAATAAAATTTTGACAAAATTTTCTATCGAAATAAAATTTTGACAAAATTTTCTATAGAAATAAACCTTTAACAAAATTTGTATAGAAATACAATTTTGACAAAATTTTCTATAGAAATAAAATTTTGACAAAATCTTCTATAGAAATAAAATTTTGGCAAAATTTACTATAGAAATAAAATTTTGACAGAGTTTTCTATAGAAATAAAATTTTGACAAAATATTCTATAGAAATAAAATTTTGACAAAATATTCTATAGAATAAAATTTTGGCAAAATTTTCTATAGAAATAAAATTTTGACAAAATTTTCTATAGAACTAAAATTTTGACAGAGTTTTTTATAGAAATAAAATTTTGACAGAGTTTTCTATAGAAATAAAATTTTGACAGAGTTTTCTATAGAAATAAAATTTTGGCAAAATTTACTATAGAAATAAAATTTTGACAAAATTTTCTATAGAAATAACATTTTGGGAAATTGTCTATAAAATAAAATTTTGGCAAAATTTACTATAGAAATAAAATTTTGACAGAGTTTTCTATAGAAATAAAATTTTGACAAAATATTCTATAGAAATAAAATTTTGACAAAATATTCTATAGAATAAAATTTTGGCAAAATTTTCTATAGAAATAAAATTTTGACAAAATTTTCTATAGAACTAAAATTTTGACAGAGTTTTTTATAGAAATAAAATTTTGACAGAGTTTTCTATAGAAATAAAATTTTGACAGAGTTTTCTATAGAAATAAAATTTTGGCAAAATTTTCTATAGAAATAAAATGTTGACAAAATTTCCTATATATACAAATTTTTATAGAAATAAAATTTTGAAATACGATTTTTTTGTTTGATAGTTTTATGATAGCTTCAATATTGAAGGTGTGATTACAACAGACAGGCAGACGGACATTGTTAGACATCTTGGAATTTCACCCTGATCAAGAATATATAAACTGTATATAGGCGGAAAGCGATATTTCGATATGTTACAAATGGAATGGCAAACTTTATAGCATCCTATGGTGATGGAGGTATGAAAACTTGAAAGTTGTAAATAGATATTCGTGCTAAAAAATCGAGATTTCGTGCCTAAATAGGGTGAGAGTAATACAATGTTAGGGCCTAAAGTTGCCCATATCCAAAGCCATTTTGTCGTCTGCGAAAAGTGGAAACTTTTTTCTTCTGCTCGCAGATTGAAAATTGTTTTAAAAGAATTTTTAACCCAAGTGAGTATACCAAACAAAAAAAGCCAAAAAACAAAATCTATGAGAAACTTAGAAAAAAAGAGTTTGGAAATTTTAACAAAATTAAGTAACATCGTTCAGTGAGTGCGTGAGTGGGCGGGTGGTTGTATAGGTGTATGTAAGAATCTACACAAATAGAGCACACAGAAGAGCTTCAGTATGTTTTAACTGTGTGTAAGGGTATGTGGGTTTGTGACAAGGACTTGCAGGCGTCATTTGTTGGATTTTTTAAAGGCTTTCATGAAGAATAAAAAATGGAGATAAAAAATTTCTTATTGCATGAAAGTGCATGAAAATAGAGTGGTAAATTCTAACATGGTGGTTTGAGGGTTGCTTTGCAAATTCTTTTACTTTTAAACCAGCAATACGGAGTGGACCAATCAAGCAGGAGAACTGGAAAACTTTCCTTGGGCAAAAAAAAAAATCGTTCTTTTACTCATTGTTCACCAAAAATTCTTTGCGAAAAAATTAATATGAAAAAGTAGTAGAGTTATTCACTTTAACGAACAAATAGTTTTCGATGCATCAGCATCGAGATAGTTGTGAGATATTTTTAGTGAAGTTGGTCCCTTTGCTTCGTTTGTGGGAAACTTTAAACGTAAGCACGCCAAGGGTTTTTGACTTATTTATGCGTTTATAACTTCTAAAAATTATCATCCCCCCATTTGTCAGGGTAAGAGTACAAAAAAAGTTTTCGAAATTTTTATTTAAAAGAGTTGGGGTCGTTTTTGTGTTCTTCGATGACTTTTTTTTTCTTATTTGTTGGTCAAGTTGCTTAAAAGTGTCACAATAAATTTTGAAGCATGTTATCTTCTTCGAGTAGATTTATGGTCGAAATTTCCCCAAAAACTTAGTTTTAGCATAAAGATTTGCGATTTTTTTTTGTTATAGCACTTTTTCATCTTCGTCATCGTTATTTGAAATAAATTTTCTTGCTAGTGTGCATTTAACAAACGGAAATCAGCAAAAATTTATAGAATTTGACATATGAATGTGTGTAATAAAACATTTTCCTAACTTTATTTGCGGTGACAAATAGGTTTTCTTTAAATTTTATTACACAACAAATATTGTTTACAGTTGAAATACGTATGGGGCACAGTGACAACAAGGATGTCAAATTCATTGACAAAAAAAAAAACAGATGTCACCATAGGATGGGGGTATATTAACTTTGTCATTCCGTTTGTAACACATCGAAATATTGCTCTAAGACCCCATATAGTATATATATTCTGGGTCGTGGTGAAATTCTGAGTCGATCTGAGCTTGTCCGTCCGTCCGTCTGTTGAAATCAAGCTAACTTCCGAACGAAACCAGCTACCGACTTGAAACTTGGCACAAGTAGTTGTTATTGATGTAGGTCGGATGGTATTGCAAATGGGCCATATCGGTCCACTTTTACGTATAGCCCCCATACAAACGGACCCACAAATTTGGATTGCGGAGCCTCTAAGAGAACCAAATTTAATCCAATCCTGCTGAAATTTGGTACATGGTGTTAGTATATGGTCTCTAATGACCATGCAAAAATTGGTCCACATCGATCAATAATTATATATAGCCCCCATATAAACCGATCCCCCGATTAGGCTTGCGAGGCCTCTAAGAGAAGCACATTTCATCCGACCCGGCTGAAATTTGGTACATGGTGTTAGTATATGGTCTCTAACAACCATGCAAAAATTGGTCCACATCGGTCCATAATTATATATAGCCCCCATATAAACCGATCCCCCGATTTGGCTTGCGAGGCCTCTAATAGCGATTTCGATTGGGAAAAGAGGTGCAACATTCTCGAAATTGATAGCAAAATATGAAGGACACATATTACACAATATTAGGAATTAACAATAACTTTGGAATGACGCTATCATTTGGTCGAAAATGCAATGAGGAAAAAAGTAGGGTAACACCAAGGCAACATATTTTTTGCGAATCCAAAACGCCATAAGAGAAGCAAATTTCATCCGATCCGGCTGAAGTTTGCTACATGGTGTTAGTATATGGTCTCTACCAACCATGCAAAAGTTGGTCCACATCGGTCCATAATTATATATAGCCCCCATATAAACCGATCACCAGATTTGGCCTCCGGAGCCTCTTGGAAGACCAAAATTCATCTGATTCAGTTGAAATTTGGTATGTGGTGTTAATATATGGCCTCAAACTCACATGCAAAAATTGGTCGAAATCGGTCAATAATTATATATAGCCCCCATATAGGTTAGGTTAGGTTATGTGACAGCCCGATCTATCAGGCTCACTTAGACTATTCAGTCCATTGTGATACCACAGTGGTGAACTTCTCTCTTATCACTCAGTGCTGCTCGATTCCATGTTAAGCTCAATGACAAGGGACCTCCATTTTATAGCCGAGTCCGAACGGCGTTCCACATTCCAGTGAAACCACTTAGAGAAGCTTTGAAACCCTCAGAAATGTCACCAGCATTACTGAGGTGGGATAATCCACCGCTGAAAAACTTTTTGGTGTTCGGTCGTAGCAGGAATCGAACCCACGACCTTGTGTATGCAAGGCGGGCATGCTAACCATTGCACCACGGTGGCTCCCTTATAAACCGATCCCCAGATTTGACCTCCGGAGCCCCTTGGAAGAGCAAAATTCATCCGATTCGGTTGAAATTTGGTACGTGATGTTAGTATATGGTATCCAACAACCATGCAGGAATTGGTTCATATCAGTCCATAGTTATATATAGCACCCATATAAACCGATCCCCAGATTTGACCTCCGGTGCCTTTTGGAAAAGCAAAATTCATCCGATCTGGTTGAAGTTTTGTACGTGTTGGTAGTATATGATATTTAACAACCATGCCAAAAGTAGTCCATATCAGTCCATAATCATATATAGCCCCCATATAAACCGATCTCGAGATTTGGTTTTGGAGCCTCTTGGAGGAGCAAATTTCATCCGAGTCAGTTGAAATTTGGTACATTGTGCTAGTATATGACCGTTAACAACCATGCCTAACTAGGTCCATATCGGTCTATAGTTATATATAGCCCTCAGATAAATCGATCCCCAATCACACAAAAATTGGTCCATATCAAGTTCATAATTGTATATAACCCCCATATAAGCAACCCCCGTATTTCAATTCTGGCTCTCTACGTACAGTGCAAAAGTCCATATTGATTCGTAATTATTTGTAGACTTACCTATACATACCTCTTTTGTTAATATATACCACGTATGGACTAACTCATAATTTAGAAAACGATGTTAAGAAGTTTTAAGATAACACAACCCAAGTAATTCGATTGTGGATGACAGTCTTTCGTAGAAGTTTCTACGCAATCCATGGTGGAGGGTACATAAGATTCGGCCTGACCAAACTTACGGCTGTTTATACTTGTTTTTACTAACATTGTGTTACACCCTAGTGCATTAGCCGACTTAAATTGTGAGTCTATAGATTGTGTAGAAGTCTATCAAATTCTGTCCAGATCGAGTGATATTTAAATGTATATATTTGGGACAAACCTTTATATATAGCCCCCAACACATTTGACGGGTGTGATATGGTATCGAAAATTTAGATCTACAAAGTTGTGCAGGGTATAATATAGTCGGCCCCGCCCGACTTTAGACTTTCCTTACTTGTTTTTCCCAACATTGTGTTCCATCCCAGGGCATTAGCCGACTTATGGCGTTTTCGATTCACAAAAAATATGTTGCCTTGGTGTTACACTATTTTTTTCCTCATTGTATTTTCGCCCAAATGACAGTGTCATTCCAAAGTTATTGTTAATTCATAATATTGTGAGGGATACAGGGTCCAAAATCTTTGATAGTTGCCTTCATATTTTGCCATCAATTTCGAGGATGTTGCCTCTTTTTTCCCATTCGAAATCGCTATTAAATTTAAAGTCTATAAATATTGTAGAACACATTTGACGGATTTGATATGGTGTCGAAAATGTGGATTTACAAAGTGGTGCAGGGTATAATATAGTCGGCCCCGCCTTACTTGTTTGCTTTGTAGTCAAGATACTAAAAGTCAACAAATAAAATTTTTTTTCAGAATTATTAAAGCCAATTTGACGTTAGTTCAATAAAAATTTATTTCATATAAAGATACCCTATTTGAAATCGAATCACTTAACTATAAGGACAAAACGACTTCATTGAAAGTTTGATCGATTTTTGTACTAGGATTCAAAATAACTGTGCTAAATACACCATTCAGTTTTCGAATGCCTCTGGCACCACTGTGCACAATAGATTTGTTTCACATAATAGATCATGACCGCACCTTGTCCTAACTCCTGACACATTTTTAGAGATGTTTTAATGGTCGACTGTCATAACTTTTATGCCATTTAAGACAATTTTTCCCATTTGAGTTTTATTTGAGTGTAGTATTGTCGTAAAATACCAGCCAGCAATGTTTACATTGATGTCTTCTTTACACCCAGGCTAAACACGATGATGAAAATTACGATGCGGTAACGAGAAATGTGGATACCCTTGGTTAGATACCAAAGGCTAAGCTATTGGGTGTCAAAAAGGGAATTGAACAAAACAAGCCCCATCTATCATATGTTTTGTTTGGTTAAGTATTTTTTCCCCCTTTCTCGACTATCGATTGGAGTATTTTGTGGCTTTTGCCATTTTTACGGTTGGTATTTTGTCGTAAAAAAACTATGGCCTTTTGCTTATATTCTCACAACACAATACAATTTCCAACAAAAGAAAAAAAAACAAGAAGCACAAATGTGATGAATTTGCATGAAATGACATTGCTAAAAAAGTCATAAATGAAACCGGAAGAGGGCTAGAAATTCTAAAATGATAGTAAAATTTAAGACCACCTTTCTACGAGCTCAACGTTATAAATTAAATTGAAAAAGAGGCATGGGAAAATGTTTTATCGTAATGAAAACAATGTCAAATTATCGTAAATCGGACATAAATATTATAGGTTTTTTTTTTGGGGAGATTTATTTAATCCACTTTTCGAAATAAGGTCACAATTAGCAAAATATATCATAAATTCCATTAAAAAAACAATTCATAAATACAATGAAACTTTTCATTGTTGTTATGAATTTTTAATTAAATAAGGAATCATTTGATAATCCTAAGAGACATAAAAGATAAAATAACGAGAGATTTTGAAATTATCAGAAGGCCAAGACCAGGAGGTGATTTTTTCTGAGTCGATCGGATCAGATCAGATCAAAGATTCGACCCAATATAGATACATGTGCAAAATTTGAAGTTTATTGGACCAAAATTGCTACCTAGACTTTGATTACAATAATGTGTTCATAACCGGACGGAGAGATGGACATAGCTAGATCGACTCAGGGGCCAGCCCTGAGCATTATTACCATTATTATTACTATATCTTCTCCTTTTGGGTGTTGCAAACATATAATTTGAAAGTACTTCTAAAGGCACAACTTTAAAAGCACATCCAAAAATGTCCTTCCAGACATGTTCTTTATTTTAACTACTCAGGAAGTTATTTTAATTCAATTTTTATACCCTCCACCATAGGATGGGGGTATATTAACTTTGTCATTCCTTTTGTAACACATCGAAATATTGTTCTAAGACCCCATAAAGTATATATATTCTGGGTCGTGGTGAAATTCTGAGTCGATCTGAGCATGTCCGTCCGTCCGTCTGTTGAAATCACGCTAGCTTCCGAACGAAACAAGCTATCGACTTGAATCTACAAAATTTAATGAAGGGAGGAATCTACAAAATTTAATGAAGTATAAGCAGAAGTTACTCAAAATGAGAAGGAAAGATACAAGTGGGAGATACAATCATATTTTAAAGAAAATCAGCAAGATTATAAGGAAAGCATCTCGAGAGGCCAGAAAGAATTATTATTATGATAATTTAGAAAAGTTTGGAACTGATCAAAAGAAATGTTGGTCATTTTTGAATAATATTCTGGGACGAAACTCCAATAAGGAGATTAGACTTATTTCCAATTGTGGACATATTGTTGAAGACAATACAGAGAAATCTAATATTCTGAACAGATACTTTATTGGCTCTGTGGAAACGTTGAAACAAGGGATCCTGAATCATCCATTCGACAACTTCAATTGCCTCAACACACTAACGCGGACATCAAACAGATTTTTAATGTCATCAATTGACTGTGATGATGTGAATTTTGTTATCAATGAATTGAAAGCGTCGGCATCAGCAGGATATGATGGTATAACAGCAAAAATCATAAAGACTTGTAGTGACATAGTTGTGCCAGCGCTTGTTAAAATTTTTAACAAAGTTTTATTCACATCTACATACCCCAGAAGCTTGAAAATCTGTAAAGTGGTCCCAATACCAAAGATAAAACATGCTACATTAGTTGAACATTTCCGACCGATTTCAATTCTGCCAACTGTGGATAAAGTTTTTGAAAAGATTATTTATGCTAAATTAGTAGACTATTTGGATTCTAAAAATCTCTTGTTTGATAGACAATATGGTTTCAAGAAAGGTTGTGGTACGGAAGAAGCTACCTTAAACGTCATAAACTTTATTTGCAGCGGGTTGGATTCTGGACTCCCAGGTGTGGCGGGATTGTTTTTAGATTTCTCGAAAGCATTCGATTTAGTTGACCACGAGATTTTACTGCAAAAATTATCAGTGTATGGTATTTGTGGTCGGGAATTACAGCTTTTTAGAAGTTATCTGTCAAACAGAAAGCAATATGTTCAAGTTCGTGGGTCGAAGAGCGAGATGTTGGATGTAGTTAGTGGCGTACCACAGGGAAGTTATCTAGGGCCATTACTATTTCTAATTTATCTTAATGACTTGCCAAACCTTAATTTATCAGGACGTATTTTCATGTATGCGGATGACGTGTGTTTATTTTATCCATACAGAGACAAGAAAGTTTTAACTGCGACCATAGAGCGGGATATGACCCTGATATTAGAATATGTAAGACTGAATAAACTCGTTCTTAATGCAACAAAAACGAAGCTGATAAGATTTAGACCCCGTTCGTTTCGTGACGAAAATAATTTTTATGTGATCATAAATGAAAATAGGATCAATGAGGTAAATGAGGTTAAATATTTGGGTGTTACCATCCAAAGTAACCTGTCGTGGGAGACACATATATCTAATATAAAGTCTAAAATTGCGTCCGCAATTGGAATGCTATACAAACTGAGATATACTCTAGATACCAGGACCACACTCTTATTATACCAATCACTCATCCACAGCAATTTTAATTATTTGTGTATAGTTTATGGTTTTAAAAAGACAATGATGTTTAAATCTCTGCAGGTTATGCAAAATAGGGCGTTGAAAACGGTCTATAATTTAC
This sequence comes from Haematobia irritans, assembly GCF_050003625.1. Lineage (NCBI taxonomy): Eukaryota > Metazoa > Arthropoda > Insecta > Diptera > Muscidae > Haematobia > Haematobia irritans. The sequence continues at coordinate 184,149,714 of NC_134397.1, read as the reverse complement.
CAAATCGTTTTTCCACTGAGCTTTTGTATGGGTATATATGTACATCGGTTATGCCATTATACTCTATGTACAAATATCAGCTGATCCTTTACGTCTTCAAAGTTCTTCATTCTATTGGTTATCACACAATTAAATTTCGGCAAAATCAATCTACTTTTCACACTAGAAACCAATGTAACTTAAAAGTAACTAGATGCAGATTGGAGCTAACAAAGCAACGTATTACATGTATTGGCGCTTTTGAATTCAATTGCTTGCCAAATGCAATCAAATTTGTTAATACTATATCATCCTTTAAAAAATATTTAAAGAAATACATTCAGGATAATATAAGATAATTTTATTTTTTTTTTTTTTGTATTACCTTTATCATAACAACATGTCATGAATTTTTGTACATACATAAGATAACAAAAATATTATAGTAGTTAATTGCCAGCTTTACCTCTACTATGCCTTAAGGCGCTGAGGTCACTTTAAATGAATTATAGTTATAATTTTATAAATTAAGAAATAAAATAAATAAAAAAAAAAAAACTTGTCACAAGTAGTTGTTATTGATGTAGGTCGGATGGTATTGCAAATGGGCCATATCCGTCCACTTTTACGTATAGCCCCCTATATAAACGGACCCCCAAATTTAGCTTGCGATTGCTCTAAGAGAAGCAAATTTCATCCGATCCGGCTGAAATTTGGTACATGATTTTAGTATATGGTCTCTAATAACCGTGCAAAAATTGGTCCATATCGGTCCGCTTTTACGTATTGCCCCCATATAAACGGACCCCCAAATTTGGCTTGCGATTACTCTTAGAGAAGCAAATTTCATCTGATCCGGCTAAAATTTGGTACATGGTGTTCGTATATGGTCTCTAACAACCATGCAGAAATTGGTCCATATCGGTCCATAATTACATATATCCCCAATATAAACCGATCCCCCGATTTGGCTTGCGGAGCTTCTTAGAGAACCAAATTTCATCCGATCCGGCTGAAATTTGGTACATGGTGTTAGTATATGGTCTCTAACAACCAAAAAAATGGTTCACATCGGTCCATAATTATATATAGCCCCCATATAAACAGATCCCCAGATTTGACCTTCGGAGCCTCTTAGAGGAGCAAAATTATTCCGATCCGGTTGAAATTTGGTACGTGGTTTTAAGATACCTTGCCATCGGCAAGTGTTACCGCAACCCAAGTAATTCGATTGTGGATGACAGTCTTCAGTAGAAGTTTCTACGCAATCCATGGTGGAGGGTACATAAGCTTCGGCCTGGCCGAACTTACGGCCGTATATACTTGTTTATAACTTAATTTTAACATTTTTTGTTTCAAATATGTTAAAAACAGCGTAATCCTTAATTGTATAAATTAAATTGTATAAATTATTTATATTTTGTCGAAAAGAAATTCTAAATTCATTCTAGAACAAGTATATACAGTAGTAAGTTCGGTCGGGCCGAATCTTAAATATCCACCACCATGAATCAAATATAATAGTTTCCTTTGAAAATTTCAGGGGGGTTTGATGACAGATATTTTCCCAAGCAGATCAGTTCAACTAGTACGCTTCCCACAGATAAATGTAAAGATTTTACCTATGAAGACTAGATCAGATTCTGAATTTATAAGAACCATTTTTTGTTTGAGTTTTAGAGGAATCATAAACATCTCTTGTAAGTATGCAAGAAAATGATGAAATAACGCCTTGATTTGAAATCTATAATCTGTGGATTTTCATCATAATGGGGGACTGTACCAAAACATTGAAAGATACACACAGTATTCAGCACATTTAATTGTAGTTCTAGTATCTAGACCCCAAATCGGTGGCCCGGGTTTTAAGGGGGCTATATCAAAAACTGTACCGGTACTCAATATATGCGGCACACCCCTTTATGGTCCTAGAATACCTCTAGATTTCCAATTTCAGGCAAATTGGATAACAACTACGGATTCTAGAAGCCCAAGAAGTAAATCTGGAGATCGGTCTATATGGGGGGCTATATCGAAATACGGTCCGATAATCACCATTTTCAGCAAATCTCTTTATTTTTAAAATCGGGAGATCGGTCTATATGGGGGCTATATCAAAACATGGACCGGTACTCACCATTTTCGACACACGTCTTTTTGGTCCTAGAATACCTCTAGTTTTCCAATTTCAGGCAAATTGGATAAAAACTACGGGTTCTAGAAGTCCAAGAAGTAAAATCGGGAGATCGGTCTATATGGGGGCTATATCAAAACATGGACCGATACTCACCATTTTCGACACACGCCTTTATGGTCCTAGAATACCTCTAGATTTCAAATTTCAGGATTCTAGAAGCCCAAGAACTAAAATCGGGAGATCGGTCTATATGGGGGCTATATCAAAACATGGACCGATACTCACCATTTTCGGCACACCTCCTTAAGGTCCTAGTATTCCTCTAGATTTCCGATTTGGGGCAAATTGGATAAAAATTACGGATTCTAGAAGACCAAAAATAAAATCGGGAGATCGGTCTATATAGGGGCTATATCAAACCATGGGCCGATACACCCCATTTTCGGCACACCTCTTTATGGTCCTCGAATACCTATAGATTTCCAATTTCAGGCAAATCGGATAGAAAAAAAGGTTTCTAGAACCCCAAGACCCAAATTCGGGGGATCGGTTTATATGGGGGCTATACCAAAACATGGACCGATTCATTAAATTTTTGGCACACCCATTTGTGGTCTTAAAATACCACTAAATTTCCAATTTCAGGTAATTCGAATAAAAACTACGGTTTCTAGAAGCCAAAGACCCCAAATCGGGTGATAGGTTTTTATGAGAACCAAAACCTGGACCGATATAGCCCATCTTCGAACTTGACCTGCGTGCAGACGAAAGACGATTCTGTGCCAAATATAAGGACGATAGCTGCATTATTGAAGACTGTAGCGTAATTACAACAGACAGGCAGACGGAGAGACGGACATGCTTTATATAGTCGGAAATCGATATTTCGATGCGTTACAAACGGAATGTCAAACGTATTATACCCCCATCATCATTATATGGTGGTGGGTATAAAAATTGCGAAATTTTGAAAGTAGTTGAGATCAAGGGTTTCAGACAAGCGTTAGATTGCATAAAAATCATTAAAAAAAATTATAAAAATTAATTATTTGTCAAAATACCACAAATTTTTGTAATTCACATCCAAAACACTGAATTCGGATCACATCTAAAGAAGTGGTGCATATTCAGTGCAACGGCTGTTGAAATGGTGGACATTCGTCCTATGACAAATTTTTGTAATTCACATCCAAAACACTGAATTCGGATCACATCTAAAGAAGTGGTGCATATTCAGTGCAACGGCTGTTGAAATGGTGGACATTCGTCCTATGACAAGCCCATGTTAAATTCATCGCTTCTGCCCCAATTTTGCACCACTTCCGGATCCAAAAAGAACATTTTCACTACTTTTTTTAGCGACGCTTTTTTTACTGGGTAACTTATAATACCCTTTTCGCAAGGTATCCTTGGCACAAGGTATAAATATAGTCTTTATGTCACAAATATCACACATTTGGGGGTTTCGTTGTATAAATGTTGCGAACATGTTTAGAATATTTCCGTGTTTGTAAGAAAGGGAAAATGCTTTTATAAGGAAATGAGTATCTGACCTTTGCAACTAAAGTGGTTTGTATTCTTTAAATAAAGTTTCTTTGAATCTGCTTGTGTGTATCCTATAATCCTGGTCTATAAATAAAACTACCTGACTGTATATACTGTATGTTGGTGCGTTAATGGCTATAGCGATATTTGTATTTTCTTGACAATACCAGCTCTATTGATCCAGTGTGTTTGCTTGCAAAACATAGTTTCTGTGGATTACTTCTCAGTCCGAAAAAAGGCAACAAGAAATATGATTTGATCGAAATCTGCGCCGTAGTTGTAGCCGAATCTTAAATACCCACCACCATGAATCAAATATAATAGTTTCTTTTAACAATTTCAGGGGAGTTTAATGACAGATATTTTCCCAAGCAAATCAGTTTAACCAGTACGCTTCCCGAAGATACATTTGAAGAGTTTACCTATGAAGATTAGATCAGATTCTGGATTTATAAGAACCATTTTTGTTTGAGTTTTAGAGGAATCATAAATCGGATAAAAACTACGGTTTCTATAGAAACCCAAGCAGTTAAAATGGGACACACAGCAGTCAGAATATCTAATTGTATACAGTTTTATCTGTGTACTTCTAGAATCTAGACCCCAAATCGGAATTTGACCTACCTTCAGACAAAAGATGAGTTTGTGCAAAATTTCAGAACGATTGCTTCATTATTGACAACAGCCAGACAGCCAAACGTAAAGACGGACATGGTGATATCGTCTTAGAATTTCTCCCTGATCAAGAATATATATACTTTATGTTGTCGGAAATCGATGTTTCGATTAGAGGTGTGCACGTGACACGAAATTGTCGTGACTCACGAAAATTTTCGTGATTCGTGCGTGAGTCGTGAGTCACGCTAATGACAACAGCGTGAGTGTGCGTGAGCGTGATTAACAAACCAAAATGTCGTGCGTGAGCGTGAGTCACGAAAATAATATCTTCGTGAGTGTGCGTGAGTAACGAATTAGTGTGCGTGAGTAACGAATTACGAAAATATTCCTGCTCACCAACATAAAACGCTTAAGAGTTAAAATCATTTACAATTTTAGTGACACCTGGGATGTTAAGAGTTTAATAACACTCTCGATTTTAATAATGCTCATGTTTTAAGACACTTCGGTAAGGTAAATTAATCATAAAACTGTTCGTGAGTCACGATATTCTTCGTGAGCCACGATATTTTTCGTGAGTCACGGTATTTTGCGTGAGTCACGACGTTTTCGTGCGTGAGTACAAATTTTCTTTTCGTGAGTGTGCGTGAGCGTGAGTCCTACCAAAAAATATCGTGCGTGAGTGTGCGTGAGTATGATTTTTCAGTCGTGAGTGTGCGTGAGCGTGAGTAAAATATTACTCACGTGCACACCTCTAGTTTCGATGTGTTACAAACGGAATGACAAACTTTTTATACCCCCATCAACATTCTATGGTGGTGGATATACAAATGAGACTGGAAAGAGCCAAGTGGAAAGTGGACAGTTACCGAATTTGGTTTTCTTCGATCGAAGGCCTCGAAGCCATTCCCAGTTGAGCAATTCGTGAACAAACAAAATGATCGAGTTTATTTTTCAAAGAGGTTAGCTAGAAATTGGCCGCCAGAACTCAAGCGCCGCCGATGGCAATGGTGTCGCCCGCAGCTCGTATTCATCAACCGTGGAGTCAAACTAAATGCCGAATATTATCGGGAAAATGTCCTAAAGACAGTATTGAAGTCCTGTACTCAGAGAAGACACATGATCACCGTCAAGAGCAAAAATTTTTTGGGTCAATTTTTACCGCACAGTGGCCACCAAAATTCCCAGATCTCAATTCATTGGGCGATTTAAAGATTAAGGTTAGTGCAAAAATATACTAAAGTATCGATACCGCAGAGCCACTTTCATCCAGCATATGAAGATCATCAGCCGTTTGAAGACCATAATTCGTGCCAAAGGTAGTCAATAAATCTAAACTAATTCTAGAATTTTATGTTATGTGCGACATATTTTGCTTTATTATTCCAAGGCAAAAATTAGAACCGTTTTACAAGTTTCTTATTATATTATTTTTTATATTGTTGCATTATATATCAGCCACACTGTACAGCCAATATTGATCTAAAGGTCTTAGAACATACTCATTGCGTGTTAAATCACAGGAAAATTCTTTGGTATTCTCCTTTCTCAATGCAAGAGTGTGGTTATATTCACATCTACGTTGAAAGTTAGCTTTTTCAAAGATCTTAAAAAATTCTAAAGTCGACTTTTTTCCAAAACAAAACATGAAAAACGAGGAAAATATTCGGTTTATCATCCCTATTTCTCATTTGAAGTACTTTTGCTGTATATTCATATAATATTTCTGTATATTCATATTGGCAAAAAACAAAATGAATTTGATGACATAAAACCCTGTAATAGCACACGCCTCTTACGTATTGATTGAATATGCCCATACCAATCAATTTGAGCGCGAACACGTGCATTTCACTTTAATTGGAAGTGGAATTAGGTATGCCTTCAAAGGTCAGTACTACACAATTAGTTCAGTGATCGATGTACGGAATGAAAAGTCTAGAAAATCAAAATCAATATTTATTTGATTTTAGAGATGTCATATGCGAAATCGTTGTTGCTGTTTATCATGATCTCTTAATTCATTTCTCCTAGGGTATAGGGTCTGTAGCAAATCATGGGCTGACGCAAACAGCTTCTCTAAGTGAATTTTCCGTAAGTTGAAACGCCGTTTGAGCTCAGCTATAAAAGATACGTCCCTTATCATTGAGCTTAACATGGAATCGGACAGCACTTAGTGACAGGAGGGAAGTTAACCACTGTTGTATCACAATGGATCGAATAGTATAAGTGAGACTGAAATATCGAGCTGCCACTATATCTAACCTAACCTAGATCGTCTTGGAATTTCTCCCTGACACTGAAAAGGAGAACTTTACGGGTTGTTTTCGTGAGCAGGGAGCAAAGCCAACCTATGGAACGAAATCTCTCGTGAGCCAAAAAAAAGTAGGAGACTATTTGAAATAATCGTCCACTTTGTACTCCGGTAAAATATATGGAAGACGAACAAAAATCCAATAGCCAATAGGAATAAAAGAATGAACACAAAGAAAATGTTTTAGATTTGATGGAATCTATTTGGATTTACGTCTTAACAGTATGCGAGATCAAATCGAATAAGAAGGAAGCATTTAAATTTCGTTCGCACAAAGCACTGAAGCCATGGTTTGGTTTGATTATCGTTAATATTTATCGATTTCGTTAATAGTGTAACTACGAGGATAGATGTGTTTTAAAATCCAAGTAGGGATTACAATAATGGGGATTATTTACATTTAATTTATGTTTGGCATAAACATTGCACCACCCTTGCAGTATACCTGCAATTATTAGCATTTCGGAACCAGGTTTACGATTGCTTTGAACGATTTTTCTTATTTTTTTTTAATAAATACATAATAATATTATTCTAAAAAATATTTCAATAAATTTTGCTTCATGTTAAAAGATAATAAAAATTCATTATAATTCATTATATTATAAATACGATAGAATAAATTCAAATTTTATCCTTGCAATGTTGTTTACGCTTTTTCTTAATTCTCTATTACAAGTGCTTAATTCAGTGAAATTCTTTTGGACGAGTTCAAATACTTTTTTGGTTTTTAAGACTGCAAAAATTCAAAAAAATTGTCTAGTTTCAAGCAAGAAAAGTTCCATAAAGTGACCAGCCAAATATGGTGTTCTGAGCGGTTGGCAATCCCGCTCTATTAATGAACCCCTCGCTGGTTATGCGGGTATAATTGTCAACTCCGAGGATAATATCGACTGGTGCCGATTTATAAAATTCATTGTCTCCTAGCAGAATATTGGAGAATTTTTGTTTTAAGGTAGATGTAATTGATTTGGATGGGGTGTGGATAGCAATTCTTTATTTACGACATTTTATTATTATTGTGTATTTGAATTGGATCTTGAACATGTTATCTAGTCATAGATTCGATGTGCTGGTTGAAAAAGTTTCTGAGCGGACGTTACAATTCATAGACACAATGAAATGATTCTTCATTGGAATGAAGAACAATTTATATTAATGATATTCATCAATCTAAATGCCGAAGAAAATAGTGGCAAATGTAGAATCAAAACTAGCGGAAGCGATGTTAATGCCGAACCAAATATGATAGTTCGAAAGCAAGCTACGTACTGTGAAAGTAAGCTGCCGGAGTAACTTTTGTGGGAGGAACCTGGATTTTGGATCAAGGAAGTTCCGAAGCAGAAAGCAAGACTTCTGTCGGAGTCTTCGATTTGGAAGCAAGCTAATTGATTCATTTTCCTCCGCATCATGCGAGCCATGCAGTAGTCATTCGCGCTAATAGGTTTTGCAAACACGACTATCAGGCAACGACCCGTTAAAGCTGATCTCAGAAGTGATAATTGCTATAGAAAATTTTGTAAAAATTTAACTTCTATTGAAAATTTTTCAAAATTTTATTTATATAGACAATTTTGCCACAATTTTATTTCTATAGAAAATTTTGTCAGACTTTTATTTCTACAGAAAACTTTGTCAGGCTTTTATTTCTATAGAAAATTTAAAATTTTGTTAAAATTTTATTTCTATAGAAAAATTTGTCAAAATTTTATCTCTATAGCAATATTTTGGCACACCTTGTCAAACATTTATTTCTAAAGAAAATTTTGAAAAAATTTTATTTCTTTAGACAATTTTGTCAAAATTTTATTCCTATAGAAAATTTTGTCAAAATTTTATTTCTATAGAAAATTTTGTCTACATTTTATTTCTATAGAAAATTTTGTCAAAATATTATTTCTATAGAAAATTTTGTCAAAATTTTATTTCTTTAGAAAATTTTGTCAAAATTTTATTTCTATAGTACATTTTGTCAAATTTTATTTCTACAGAAAATTTTGCCAAAATTTTATTTCTATAAAAAATGTTGTAAAATTTCTCGTTTCTATAGATTTTTTTTTTTCAAAATGTTATTTCTATAGAAAATTTTGTCTACATTTTATTTCTATAGAAAATTTTGTCAAAATTTTATTTCAATAGAACATTTTGTCAATTTTTTTTTTCTACAGAACATTTTGTTAAAATTTTGTTCCTACAGAACATTTTGTCAAAATTTAATTTCTATAGAAAATTTTGCCACTTACATTTTTTTACATTACATTTTTTGTTAATGTAAGTGAAAAAAGAGAATTCAATGTAAAAGAATGTAAACATGTTTGGCTTATTACGTATTTGTTTTATGTTATTTTGATAGGTTGTCTTGAAAATGCCTTACACATTAAGGCGAAATATCGACAAATAAATAAATAAATAAAAACATAAAGACCTCGAGCTTGACTAATCATTTCATTATATATTGATAAAAGGTCGAATAAAAAGAAAATTAATAAACATTTTTTTTCTATAAAAAATTTTGTCAACATTTGATTTCCAAAGAAAATTCTGTCAAAATTTTATTTCTATAGCAAATTTTGTCAAAATTTTATTTCTATAGCAAATTTTGTCAAAATTGTATTTCCATAGAAAAATTTGTCAAAATTTTATTTTTAAAGAAAATTTTGTCAAAATTTTATTTCTATAGAAAATTTTGTGGAAACTTAATTTCTATAGAAAATTTTGTCAAAATTTTATTTGTATAGAAAATTTTGTCAAAATTTTATTCCTATAGAAAATTTTGTCAATGTTTTATTTCTATAGAAAATTTTGTCAAAATTTTATTTTTATAGAAAATTTTGTCAAAATTTTATTTCTATAGAAAATTTTGTCAAAATGTTATTTCTATAGAAACTTTTGTCAAAATTTTATTTCTATAGAAACTTCTGACAAAATTTTATTTCTATACAAAAATGTTGTAAAATTTCTCATTTCTATAGAAAATTTTGCCAAAGTTTTATTTCTATAGAAGAGTTTGTTAAAATTTCATTTCTGTGGAAAATTTTGCAAAAATTTTATTTCTATAGAAAACTTTGTCAAAATTTTATTTCTACAGTAAATTTTGTCAGGCTTTCATTTTTATAGAAAATTTCGTCAAAATTTATTTCAGTAGAAAAATGTTGTAAAATTTCTCATTTCTATAGAAATGTTTTTTCAAAATTTTATTTCTATAGAAAATTTTGTCAAAATTTTATTTCTATAGAAAATTTTGTCAAAATTTTATTTCTATAGAAAATTTTGTCAAAATTTTTTTTCTATAGAAAATTTTGTCAAAATTTTATTTATATAGAAAATTTTGTCAAAAATGTATTGCTATAGAAACTTTTGTCAAAATGTTATTTCTATAAAAAATGTTCTAAAATTTCTCATTTCTATAGAAATTGTTTTCAAAATTTTATTCTACACTCAAAAAAAGTTTACTTGGATCCAAAGATTATGACCTTCCTTTAAGGATTTTGGTATTGATTCCGAGCCAAAGATGCGGCTTCTTTAAAATAAAGACATTTTTTAGGGACTTCCTTGGCTTTAAATTTAGGATCGATAAAATTAAAATTGGATACAGATCTCAATCATCGAATTTTTATTCTCTGTTTGCGATATATTAATAAAGGTATTCATGTACAAACAAATTCCAGTTTCAAAATCCAAATTATGCCAAGTACTTCAAAGTAAAAACTTAATGCTAAAAAAAAACTTTAAACCAAAGATGCAAATCCTTAAAATAAGTCTTAGCCTATATTTGAAGTATTTTTATCTTAAATTCAAAAATAAAAATTCAATATGTCACTTGAGTTAAAGACGATTTCTTTAAATTAAAAATGTTTTTCTTTATTTTAAGGATCATTTGCCTTACTAAAGATCTACAACTTCAATGGAGGGACGCAAAATTTCAAGATTTGTGTCCTAAATTTTTATTTCTATAATGAAAAAAAATTTTGAAGCAAGGATTAAAAACTTTCTTTTAATTAAAATGTCATTATTTTAAAGAATTTTGTCCTTAGCATTGCGTAAATTTCGAGTCCTAAAATTTAAGTTGCATAATCTTCCATATTAGGTCAATATTTTTTTCAGTGTATAGAAAATTTTCCACCTTAATTGGTAAAATCTTTGTATGGGAATGAGGATTTCTGTTGCTACATATTTTCAGTTTAACTAATACATGTTTTACATTTTCAGAGAACATGGGGGCATAGCTGAATCGAGTACACTGAAAAAAATATTGTCGTGAGGTCAAAGATTTCATGTCTTTAAAATACGAATACAAATTTTGCTTAGCATAGAAGACGCATTTCTCTAAAATAAAGTTATTTTCCTTGTCCAAAAGTCGATAAACTTTTCAATGAAGTCGTATTGTCCTTATAATTAAGTGATTTGACTTAAAAATGGGTATCTTAACATGAAAGAAAAAATTTATAGGCTAAGGTCAACTTGACTTTAATAATTCAGAAAAATTCTTTAAATTTAATGAAATTGTCTTTAAATTTGTTGTCTTTTTGCATCTTGACTACAAAGCAAAAAATCATTTAAATATAGGACATGTTTTTCAACACTTTATTTTAAAGAAGTTTTTTACTTGAAATATAGCATAATTTCTACTTGAAGTCGAGTCTTAATTTGGAAAATAAAGTTGTCGTTAACTCGTTTTTAAAGGACTGTGATAGCATATGAAGAAAAAAAGCTGAAAAAGCGAAAAATTAAAATTTGCTTCCTAGAAGCAAGTACACCAAACCCAAAATTAAAAGAGAATTGTGTCTTAAAAGTATCCTTACTTGTATTCTCCGCATCTTTGGCTCGGAATCAATACCAAAATTTTTAGAGTAAAGACAAAATCTTTGGAACCGGGCATGCTTTTTTTTCAGTGTAATTGAAATTAGTAGGGAAACAAATAATAAGTTTTTGAGGTGAATGTAGGTGTAGGTTTTGAAGACGAAGGACTCCGCAGTAGTCAACATTTAACTGAATCGATTTATAGGGACTTTTATAAGAACATTGGGATAGCTTCCGAAATAATCGACATCTCTAGCTTTAGAATGCGAGCGAACATTAAAGTCAAAAACCTTAGAATCAACCTCGAATACCCTTAATTCCCTACCCCTTACAATTTGTCGATAATGATAATGAGAGATAAGACGAAACTTTTTTTTTTTAGTTCGTACTTTCGTACTTAGTGTCATTTATAACGAGCTGATAAAAGTGAATAACGCGGCCATAGATAAGTTAGCAGAATGCACTTCAAATGTACCATGTAATATTCCTCCTATAAGCAACTACAACTTTTGCCCGGTAAGAATAATGAAATCTGCCCCTCCCCACTCAATCACAAAATTAGAAATCAGCCAGTTGAGAGAGCCAAACGACGATATTCTGCCAAGTAGAAAAGGGGCAAGGGCATTAAGGAAAAACTGATTTCTAATAGATAACAATGACAATGTTGATAAGAGACAAATTGTGCTGAACAAGAGCGGCAAGGGGTGGATATGACCAAAGTAACTCACGGGTCTTGTCTATTTTACCACTTTATTGGACATGTGTGTGTGTGTGAGTGTATAGAAAATTTCCATTGGCCTCTTAATGGGAAAATACGCAAGGAAATCACAATAATTTCTAGCCCATTAAATTAATTGAAGACATATTTTTATGATACATTAGGAGAGAGAGAAAGGGAGAGATTCTCAAATGATGTTAATGACATTGTTGACATGTAAAGGATATGAAGGCATTACGCATTTTTATGGTATTTTTATTCAATTATGGGGACTACATGGAAAAGCTCACATCCTTGAACAATAAGTGTTGCACGAGAGATAGAGGAGCTTCTGCATTTTGAGGGTTATTGAACAAATCATTGGTATCTTAGTAGCATGTAAGTGATATTAGCAACGATATTAGTTCACTCACTTTCATTGACAAAAAAATTCCAGGTAATTCAATTGACAATTCTTTTGTGTTCTGGGGTTGAAGGACACAGTATTCGAAATGTCTAATATTACAGTGATGAGGCATATAAATAAGGGGAAGTGACAAATTTTCATATCCTCTATTATATACACCCAAAGAAAAAATATTTTTGCCTAGGAATAAATGTTTAGACAAACGAAAGCAAATAAATAAGAAAAGTTTCTCACCTACAATCCCTACATTTTCATCTCGTAAAACTGTAATTAGAGTGATCAAAACCGGTCGGTGAAAACCGGTGGACCGGTTTTTCGCTTTGCACCGATTGTCGGTTTTCTATAAAATCCCATTTTCGGTGGACCGGTAGAAACGGTGTTTTTAATATCATAAAAACCCGGTTTCGGTTTTCCATTTTCAAGGTACACTGAAATAAGAAAACATTCCAAATGTATTTTCTGAGCACTTCCAACTCGTTTCTGAACACTTCCAAAATAGTATTCGTCTAAGATGTCAAATAAGATACGTTGGTTTTCTAAAGAAATTCCAGAGATATTTCAATGAAATATAAGCAAATCGTGCTTGTTGAATTAGGAGCGTATATTTTGTTAACAAAATCTATGACATTTCTTACGTTATTATTATTCGACTTAATTTGATGTACCATCCTGTAGAAAATGAGCCTTGTGTGTGTATGCACAAGAAGATTTTTAGTTGCCGAGACTCTTCAACACCGTCTTTAATATAACATTTCAGAAATATTCACAAAAAGCAAATCGAACCAAAAAATAAAAAAACAAGTATATACGGCCGTAAGTTCGGCCAGGCCGAAGCTTATGTACCCACCACCATGGATTGCGTAGAAACTTCTACTGAAGACTGTCATCCACAATCGAATTACTTGGGTTACGGTAACACTTGCCGATGGCAAGGTATCTTAAAACTTCCTAACACCATAATATGTACCACATAGTCCATACGTGGTATATATTAAACTAAAAGGCCGATTAAATACGTATATAATTAAGTTTAAAGTTTCTATAGATATAAAATTTTGACAACATTTTCTATAGAAGTAAAATTTGGAAAAAAATTTCTATAGAAATAAAATTTGGAAAAAATTTTCTATAGAAATAAAATTTAGACAAAATTTTCTATAGAAATAAAATTTTGACAAAATTTTCTATAGAAATAACATTTTGACAATGTTTTCTATAAAAATAAAATTTTGGTAGATTATTTTTGGCTCGAGTGGCAACTATGATTATGAACCGATATGGACCAATTTTTGTGTGATTGGGGATCGGCTATAAATAACTGTAGACCGATATGGACCAATTTTGGCATGGTTATTAGCGGCCTTATACTAAGATTTCAACCGGATCGGATGAATTTTGCTCCTCCAAGAGGCTCCGGAGATCAAATCTGGGGAGCGGTTTTTATGGGGGCTATATATAATTATGGACCAATTCTTGCGTGTTTGTTAGAGACCATATTCTAACACGATGTTCCAAATTTCAACCGGATCGAATGAAATTTGATTCTCTTAAAGGCTCCGCAAGCCAAATCGGGGGATCGGTTTATATGGGGGCTATATGTAATTATGGACCGATATGGACCAATTTTTGCATGGATGTTAGAGGCCATATAATAACACCATGTACCAAATTTCAGCCGGATCGGATGAAATTTGGTTCTCTTAAAGGCTCCGCAAGCCAAATCGGGGGATCGGTTTATATGGGGGCTATATGTAATTATGGACCGATATGGACCAATTTTTGCATGGTTGTTAGAGACCATATACTAACACAATGTACCAAATTTCAGCCGGATCGGATGAAACTTGCTTCTCTTAGAACAATCGCAAGCCAAATTTGGGGTGTCCCTTTATATGGGGGCTATACGTAAAAGTGGACCGATATGAACCAATTTTTGCATGGTTGTTAGAGAGCATATACTAACACCAAGTACCAAATTTCAGCCGGATCGGATGAAATTTGCTTCTCTTAGAGCAATTGCAAGCCAAATTTGGGGTCCATTTATATGGGGGCTATATGTAAAAGTGGACCGATATGGGCTATTTGCAATACCATCCGACCTACATTAATAACAACTACTTATGCCAAGTTTCAAGTCGATAGCTTGTTTCGTTCGGAAGTTAGCGTGATTTCAACAGACGGACGGACGGACGGACATGCTCAGATCGACTCAGAATTTCACCACGACCCAGAATATATATACTTTATGGGGTCTTAGAGCAATATTTCGATGTGTTACAAACGGAATGACAAAGTTATAAAAATCCAACGTTTTAATGTTTATCTACGGTATTGTTACCGCAATTACAGCCAAGAAATTTAATTTTTTACATTAAAACATTGAAGTATTTTTCCTTTATTTATATTGAATTAAGCGTCTTTTGCTACTTTTGGGAAAAACCGGTTGGACCGGTTATTTAATTTTTAAAACACCGCCCACCGATTTTAATAAAATGGTCCGGTTTTTTTTAGAACCAAGAAATTTCAAAAACCCGGTTTTTTTATCACTCTAACTGTAATACTATGATTAAACGAAATAATGATATTGACTATTATGCCAATGGCATCATTTGAGATGTATGCTTTGACGGATATTGACACTTGTTGCCTTTATTATGTATGATAGCAGGTGTGGGGGAAGGAAGACTTATTATTGTGGGCCTATGTCCTTGGAAGACAATATGATCTACATTTGCCCATATTTGGTTTTTTCTT
Organism: Haematobia irritans; assembly: GCF_050003625.1. Taxonomy (NCBI): domain Eukaryota; kingdom Metazoa; phylum Arthropoda; class Insecta; order Diptera; family Muscidae; genus Haematobia; species Haematobia irritans. The sequence goes on along the minus strand of NC_134397.1, from coordinate 184,134,443 downwards.
CTTGTTTTGTTCGAAGATGTTCATGTTCTTTTGTTAAGAGTTATTAACTAATTACGAAAGGAAGAAATTTAATATGATGGCCTAATTCAACCATGGCTAATATCACAGTGTAACACAAAAAATCCAAACAAAAAATCACTTATCACAGTCGAAAGTACTCGATAATGAAAGGAGAAAAGTAATTTCTGGATTTTGCTAGATTAGTTGCCGTTCGTTTTTTATGAGCCTCTAAAGTTTTTTTTTCGCCAAATTCGATTTTGAGCACTTTTTTGTGGTGCAATTTGCTATGCTTTCCTTGACCAAATATTGCCAACATTTTTAATCAAGGCGTTTTTCCTTAGAGTTAGGTGATTCGACTTTAGTCAGAATTGGAAATCTTGTGGCATTTTAAGTCCTTAAAGAGCTATGCCAAATTTGCTATATATCGGTATGGCCCCATATAGACCGATCACCCGATCAAAATTGATTATCTTGACATTTGAAATCTGGATGTGTTTTAAGTCATTTGTCAAATTTGGTATACAAGTTGGCTAATATGTAATGCAACAAAGTAAAGCACTACATTTTTATACCCACCATCATAGAATGGTGATGGGGGTATAATAAGTTTGTCATTGCGTTTGTAACACATCGAAATATCGATTTCCGACCACATAAAGCATATACTATATTCTAGATCAGGGAGAAATTGTAAGACGATATAAGCATGTCCGTCTGTCTGTCTGTTGTAATCATGCCACAGTCTTCAATAAAGGAGCTATCGTCCTGAAATTTGGCACAGAATCGTCTTTTGTGTGCACGCAGGCCAAGTTCGAAGATGGGCTATATTGGACCATATTTTGATATAGCCCCCATATAGACCGATCTCCCGTTTTTATACCATCCACCATAGGAGGGGGGTATATTAACTTTGTCATTCCGTTTGTAACACATCGAAATATTGCTGTAAGACCCCATAAAGTATATATATTCTGGGTCGTGGTGAAATGCTGAGTCGATCTGAGCATTTCCGTCCGTCCGTCCGTCCGTCTGTTGAAATCACGCTAACTTCCGAACGAAACAAGCTATCGACTTGGCACAAGTAGTTGTTATTGATGTAGGTCGGATGGTATTGCAAATGGGCCATATCGGTCCACTTTTACATATAGCCCCCATATAAACGGACCCCCAAATTTGGCTTGCCGATCCTCTAAGAGAAGCAAATTTCATCCGATCCGGCTGAAATTTTGTACGTGGTGTTAGTATATAGTCTCTAACAACCATGCAAAAATTGGTCCACATCGGTCCTCTTTTACGTATAGCCCCCATATAAACCCATCCCCCGATTTGGCTTGCCGAGCCTCTAAGAGAAGCAAATTTCATCCGATCCGGTTGAAATTAGGTACATGGTGTCAGCATATGATATCTAACAACCATGCAAAAATTGGTCCAAATCGGTCCATAATTATATATAGTCCCCATATAAACCGATCCCCAGGTTTAACCTCCGGAGCCCCTTGGAAGAGCAAAATTCATCCGATTCCGTTGAAATTTGGTACGTGATGTTAGTATATGATATTTAACAACCATGACAAAAGCGGTCCATATCGGTCCATAATCATATATAGCCCCCATATAAACCGATCCCGAGATTTGGTTTTGGAGCCACTTGGAGGAGCTAATTTCATCCGAGTCAGTTGATATTTGGTACATTGTGCTAGTATATGGCCGTTAACAACCATGCCTAAATAGATCCCCAATCACACAAAAATTGGTCCATATCAAGTTCATAATTGTATATAGCCCACATATAAGCAACCCCCATATTTCAATTCTGCACTCAAAAAAAAGTGAACTCTCTATTTCACTAAAGCCAATTTAACTTTATTTTAGTTCATGAAATTATTATGTTTGGAGAAAGTTTCCTTTACTCTAATAATTTTTTGTTTACGTTAGTTAAATTAACTAAAACCGAGGAAAAAAATAAACTCAAATGAAGCAAAGTGATTAACTAAATTCGTTCCTTCCACAAAATTGTTCAGAATTTCTTTAAATTTGTAAATTTTACCAAAAATGCGCCCATCATGAACTTCGTATGTCACTAAAGACATTCTTGCAATTTTGAACTCCAAATTTTTCCTTCAAACTACAAAATTTTCTTTAACAAGTGAAAAAACTTAGTTATGTCTAATAAGTTTTCTTGAATTTGTCGAAAAATATTTACTTATTTTGATGACATCGGCGTAATGCCAACGTTTGTAATGCTGTTTAGTTAAAATTTTCTACAAATATTCAAAATTTTCTAAAATTAACCGAAACTTTTCTTCCTGGTGGGTTCACTGTTTTTTAAGTGTGGCTCTCTACGTACCGTGCAAAAGTCCATATCGATTCGTAATTATTTTTTATTTTTTAATTACATTTTTGGTCTAATATATACCACGAATGGACTAACTCACAATTTTGAAAACGATGTTAAGAAGTTGTAAGATAAGACAACCCAATTAAGTCGATTGTGGATGACAGTCTTTCGTAGAAGTTTCTACGAAATCCATGGTGGAGGGTACATAAGATTCGGCCTGGCCCAACATACAGCCGTATATACTTGTTACTTCTTGGGTTTCTAGAATCCGTAGTTTTCATCCAACTTGCCTGAAATTTTAAATCTAGAGGTATTCTAGGATCATAAAGAGGTGTGCCCAAAATGGTGATTATTGGACCATGTTTTGATATAGTCCCCATATAGACTGATCTCCCGATTTTACTTCTTGGGCTTCTAGAATCCGTAGTTTTTATCCAATTTGCCTGAAATTTGAAATCTAGAGGTATTCTAGGACCAGAAAGGGGTGTGCTGCAAATGGTCAGTATCGGTCCATGGTTTGGTATAGGCCCATACAGACCGATCTCGCGATTTTACTTCTTGGTCTTCTAGAATCCGAAGGTTTTATCCAATTTGCCTGAAATTTGAAATCTAGAGGTATTCTAGGACCAGAAAGGGGTGTGCTGCAAATGGTCAGTATCGGTCCATGGTTTGGTATAGGCCCATACAGACCGATCTCGCGATTTTACTTCTTGGTCTTCTAGAATCCGAAGGTTTTATCCAATTTGCCTGAAATTTGAAATCTAGAGGTAGTCTAGGACCAGAAGGAGTTGTGCCGAATATATTGTGTATCGGTACAGTTTTTGATATAGCCCTCTTATAAACCGGCCCTCCGATTTGTGGTCTAGATTCTAGAACTAACTGATTTTGAATAAAACACAAACTATTTAGGAAATTATTGTAATTTTATTTTATTATGATATATTGGTATTACTCAATTATGTATGGAACAAATTATCGGCCAAATGGGCGCCGCGACCTCGGTGGCACACCTTCATCCGATGGTCCAAATTTTCGATGACGCTGAGGCATAATGGAGGTTCTATGCCGTTAATGTGCCGAATTATCTCATCCTTTAGCTCTTGAGTTGTTACTGGCTTATCGACGTACACCTTTTCTTTCAAATAACCCCAAAGAAAAAAGTCCAACGGTGTCAAATCACATGATCCGGCGGCCAATTGATATCGCCATTACGTGAGATAACACGGCCATTTAATTTGTTGCGCAAAAGAGCCATTGTTTCGTTAGCTGTGTGGCAAGTGGCACCGTCCTGCTGAAACCACATCCATATCTTCCAATTCGGGCCATAAAAAGTTCGTTATCATCTCACGATAGCGAACACCATTCACAGTAACTGCCTGACCGGCCTCATTTTGGAAAAAATACGGCCCGATGATGTCTCCAGCCCATAAACCGCACCAAACAGTCACTCTTTGTGGGTGCATTGGTTTTTCGACAATCACTCTTGGATTCTCATTCGCCCAAATGCGGCAATTCTGTTTATTGACGAATCCACTGAGGTGAAAATGTGTCTCGGCCCTTACAATTTAACCACTCTTTAAATCGATCCCCAGATGTGACCTCCTTAACCTCTTGGAGGAGCAAAATTCATCCGATTCGGTTGAAGTTTGGTACGTGGTGTTAGTATATGGCCGCTAATAACCATGCCAAAATTGGCCCATATCGGTCTATAGTTATATATAGCAGATCCCTAATCACACAAAAAGTGGTCCATATCGGTTCACAATCATGGTTGCCACTCGAGCCAAAAATAATCTACCAAAATGTTATTTCTATAGAAAATTTTGTGAAAATTTTATTTCTATAGAAAATTTTTTCAAAATTTTATTTCTGTAAAAAATTTTGGCAAAATTTTATTTCTATAGAAAGTTTTGTCAAAATTATATTTCTATAGAGAATGTTGTAAAAATTTTAATTCTATAGAATTCTTAATTATATATGTATTTAATCGGCCTTTTTTAGTTTAATATATACCACGTATGGACTACCTTGCAATTTAGAAGACGGTGTTAGGAAGTTTTAAGATACCTTGCCATCGGCAAGTGTTACCGCAACCCAAGTTGTTAGTTCGATTGTGGATGACAGTCTTCAGTAGAAATTTCTACGCAATCCATGGTGGAGGGTACATAAGCTTCGGCCTGGCCGAACTTACGGCCGTATATATTTGTTATTCTTCGAACATTTGGAACACAATCACCGGTATCTTGTTGATGTGTTTCGAAATTTTAATCTTATATTTTTTCACAAAAATACTGGCAACACTGGTTGTAATCACGCTACAGATGGGCTATATCGGTCCATGTTTTGATATACAAACCCCCATACAAACCGCGCATTTAGACACCGCAATTGTTATCCGATTTGCCTGAAATCGGAAATCTAGAGGTATTTTAGGTCCATCAAAAAGTTTGCCGTAAAAGATGTCTATGGGTCCATGTTTCGGTATAACTCTCATGTATCCCGATTTGATTTCCGCCATTTTATTTCTGATTTACCTGAAATTTGAAATCTAGAGGTATTATAGGTCCACAAGTAAGTGTGCCGAAGATAGTGTAAATTGGTCCATATTGGCCCCCATATAAACCGACCCCCCGATTTTGGGTCTCGAGCATCTAGACAACGCAATTTTTATGTGATTTCCATGTTTCGGTATAACCCCCATATAGGCCCACTCCACGATTTTATTTCTTGGGTTTCTAAACACCGAAATTTTTTATCTTGAAACTAGAAATCTAGAGATGTTTTAGGTCCCTAAGCAAGTGTACCAAAAATGGTGTGTATCGATCCATGTTTTGATACAGCCTCCATACAAAGGTACCCTCCGATTTGGGGTCTCACCCAACTAGACACCGACATCTAGAGGTATTTTAGGTCCGTAAACAAGTGTGACAAATATGGTGTGTATCGATCCATGTTTTGGTTTAGAGGTATTTTAGGTCCGTAAACCAGTGTGCCAAACATTGTGTGTATCGATCCATGTTTTGGCATAGCCCCCTATCAACAGCCAGATCTCCCGATTTGACTTCTTGGGCTTCCACTAGAATGATCAAAAAATTTGGTTTTTTTTAAAACGAGTTTTCTCGGTTTTAAAAACCCGGACTTTTTTCCAAAACCGTGGACGGTATTTTTTGAAACAAAAAACCGGCATAACCGGTTCAAGCGGTTTTCTTAAAAACACATAATTTTGTAGGAAAATTCTTATTTTATTGTCTCATAAAAATTGACGAAAAAATAATTCGATAATTTATTTGCTTAAATTCGATAATTAATTTGCTGGACACCGACATCTAGAGGTATTTTAGGTCCGTAAACCAGTGTGCCAAATATGGTGTGTATCGATCCATGTTTTGGCATAGCCCCCTATCAACAGCCAGATCTCCCGATTTGACTTCTTGGGCTTCCACTAGAATGATCAAAAAATGTATTTTTTTGAAAAACAAGTTTTCTCGGTTTTAAAAACTCGGAATTTTTTCCAAAACCGGCGGACGGTATTTTTTGAAACAAAAAAACGGGCATAACCGGTTCAAGCGGTTTTCTTAAAAACACATAGTTTTGTAAGGAAATTCTTATTTTCACATTGTCACAGAAAAATCAACGAAAAAAATAATTCGATAATTTATTTGCTTAAATTTTGCATTAACTTGGTAATTTTACAATGAAAATATTTATTTATTTATTTTTATTTATTTATTTATTTATTTATTCAGTCTATGGAATACATTCCTTACAGACTAGCAATTCTTAAAATAAATTAAGTCTAAAATAGAATTAAAACTATTTAGGGAAATTGAAAAATCTAAATCAAAGTTATTATTTAAATTATTAAATTCTTTAAGAGATCTTAAAATTGGTTCCGAAGATCCATAGTTTGTTCTATGAGCAGGAATTGCAAAATAATCATGCTTTCGCAAACAATGTATTGGTACATTAAAACCAATCAACTCTAAAAGAGACGGACAATCTATAAATCCATTAATTATTTTATAAATAAACAAAACTGAAAACTTTAATCTACGCGATTGAAGAGAATCCAAATGAATTAGCCTACACCTAGCTTCATATGAAGGCAAAGGATCAGTAAAAGGCACCGACAATAATGCAAACTTTATAAAAACTGAAAGCTGGTTGTTGAGACATTGAAAACACCGGTTCTACCGGTCCACCGAAAATGGGATTTTCACGATAACCGACAATCGGTGTAAGACCGGTCCACCGTTTTTTATCACTCTAGCTTCCACGCACCGCAATTTTAAACCGATCGTATTGTAGGTACATAAACAAGTGTGCCGAATATGGTGTGAATTTAGAGCTGACACATTTTTTCCTGTAGAGAAATTAATCATCTGTCTGAGCCTATTTGCTATGCATGGATCGAGAAAAAGGGATGAGAACAATGGGCAATAGACAAAAGAGGAGAGAAGAATCCTCACAGTACTGCAAGTTTAACACCACTTGGACTGATAAGGCTGGGGAATGGTTTGGTCCCTTTTCAGATATCAAAACTAGCAATTATTCTCCCTTGAGCACAGATCATGGAGGGTTTTTCATAGATTGGGATCTAAATGGCCAACCCTTTCAAATATAGGGTTTAGTTTAACTGTATAAAATCGGGGAAAAAAGGTATTGTTCTAATTTCATCACAGACTCTCTGTAAGCTTATTCACAATTGGAAGCTAATCAGCTCTGTCTTATATATGTCTTCTAGGAAAATATCAATTGAAACATTTTAAATTGCATATCTATAGAGTACAAAAAAAAAAACTAAAAATCTTATTCATAAAAATGTATTTGTTGTCTTATCTCATTTTATCTGTCAATACCTTCAAATCTATAACCAGTGCTGAGGACCTATATTAAATTTAATAATTTTTCCCTAACAACTGTGCAGCACCTCCAACCAAACAAAAACGAAACACACAAAAAAAATCCAAAAGGAAGGGCATATGAGATTTAAAACTGAAATACTGCCAGCCAGTCAGCTCATTAACATATTTATTATACAATTACGACAATGACAAACGAATCAATTCAAGGACATTGCAAATTGACTCTCCCTGGCCATGTCAATACGACAAAAATCGAGCTAGAAAGACCAACCGCAAGTTGGAGACAAAAAAAAAAAAACACATACACACACATACACACGACCAGAGAGAAAAAATTTGTATGATAGTGGGGTCGCAGGCTAACTCCCATATTTTTCCAATAAATACAAATACCGACGGCATTTCACATAGCCTTAGGGGTCCTTGCGATAAGCACCTATGTGATATTGACCAATAACGATTAACATTATTTCATAGGTTCAAAGGCGCAGAATCCTAAATTTTTTGGCACAAAGGTAACAAAAATTATTTGGTCACACCCACCAGTTTAACGAAGTTTCTTCGTAGGACATTTGGTGAAAAATGAATTAAATTTTCTTCCATTGTCAGGACAAAGTACTCTAAAGACCAAAGACTTTCACACTCACACCCAAAGAAATGCATCATCGAACGATGTACATACATCCTAAGACATTAACATACAATAGTTGACTTCGCTTTTCCATGACTTTAGATCTTCGGCCGTTTAACGACTAAGAAAAGCAGGCCGACCCTCTTGGAAATGGCTCAGTAAGTCAGGTCTCTTTCTAACCTTTTAAGAATTTATGGTGACAATTTATAGGTCGGTTTTATTTTAATGACACCAAAAATAAAAAAACACACACACACAAATATCCGTATATTTTAAGGACCACCCTCCCTTTCAATTTTTCCCCATTCGACCAAGTTTTGCTACGCATAAAGATTATAAAGTGTGGTTTTTCCCATTAAGAAAGCCCCTACCACTATTTCACCACACAAGAGAGTGAGTGAGCGAGCGAAAAAGAGTAAGAGCGAGAGTTATATTAAGTGGTGGAAAGAGAATAGCACATATCCTGTATGCAAATGTGTGTGTGTGTGTGTGGGTATTGTGTTTGATGACAGTTTCCTCTTATTTCAACAAGTGTTTGTTTGCTGGTACTGGGCTTAAATGAATGCTCTTTTTATTATTTTATTAATTTCAACTATACAACCAAAGGACATTTATTGAAGAGAGTATTTATGCGAGTTTGAGTGTGTGTGTGTGTCTCACGGTAAAGCGCATGCTTCACCTACATTTAATTTGTTGAATATAAAAAGAGATTTTTTTGGGCGTGTAGTTAGTAGTCACTTATCTATGCTAAGGAATTCATTTATGATCCATATCACGTTCCATTTCTTTGGTCTACAATGGTATGGTAGATCTACCCGTATTCTTGAATTAGTATTTTGGTGGGCATTTCCTAAGGTTATTTTTCCGATTTGCTTCTGTCATATAAACATCTGTTGTTATTTTCGTTAGTGAGTTTAAAGTTAATTCCTATTAACTTGGGTTAGGTTGGAAATAATTTTTGTAGCATGAACACTATGAGTTTGGGACAAATTTGTCTGATATTAAGAAAATAGAGATAAAAATTTGGTTCAGGTGAATATTTACCACACTGAAAAAAACCTTGGTCGGTTTCATGAATATTCTCTTTACACCAACGATTTTGTTATATATAGTCCGAGCCAAATGAATGAATTGTGAATTGTACTAAGAATACATATATGAACCTATTCTCTTCTTTTATGTGAAAGACATCTCGTATTTCTGAATACGTTTTGGTTTTATAGTGAAGTTGCAAAAGTTATCGAATTTAATTTAGGGGCAAATTAAGCTCAAGTATATAGAATTTTCATTTATGTAAAGCTACCATTAAATAAATTCGAAAAAGTCATCACATGCTGCACGACGTGGTTGTGTGTACAAACAAAATGATCGGGTTTACTTTCCGACGAAGTCAGGGGAAAATTTACCCATTTGATTGACCACCAAAACTCAAGTGACGCCGATGGTAATAGTGTGAGCTACTGTAACGCCACCGTGGTGCAATGGTTAGCATGCCCGCCTTGCATACACAAAGTCGTGGGTTCGATTCCTGCTTCGACCGAACACCAAAAAGTTTTTCAGCGGTGGATTAACAGGTTGGCTGATAAGTCCCCGGTCTGACACATAGATGGCGTTGCTAGTATTAAATGCATATTAATGCGTCAAAATTTGACGTCTGTAAGTCAATTAGTTTTGAGATAGAGCGTCTTTTGTGAAGCAACTTTTGTTATTGTGAAAAAATGGAAAAAAGGAATTTCGTGTTTTGATGAAATACTGTTTTCTGAAGGGAAAAAATACGGTGGAAGCAAAAACTTGGCTTGATAATGAGTTTCCTTCCGGACTCTGCCCCAGGGAAATCAACAATAATTGATTGGTATGCAAAATTCAAGCGTGGTGAAATGAGCACGGAGGACGGTGAACGCAGTGGACCGCCGAAAGAGGTAGTTACCGACGAAAACAAAAAAAAATCCACAAAATGATTTTGAATGACCGTAAAATCAAGTTGATCGAGATAGCAGAGGCCTTCAAGATATCAAAGGAACGTGTTAGTCATATCATTCATCAGTATTTGGATATGCGGAAGCTCTGTGCAAAATGGGTGCCGCGCGTGTTGATGATTCTGAGCGGTGTTTGCAGCTGTTAACTCATAATACACCCGAGTTTTTCCGTCGATATGTGACAATGGATGAAACATGGCTCCATCACTACACTCCTGAGTCCAATCGACAGTCGGCTGAGTGGACAGCGACCGGTGAACAGTCTCCGAAGCGTGGAAAGACTCAAAAGTCCGCTGGCAAAGTAATGGCCTCTGTTTTTTGGGATGCGCATGGAATAATTTTTATCGATTATCTTGAGAAGGGAAAAACCATCAAAAGTGACTATTATATGGCGTTATTGGAGCGTTTGAATGGGAAATCGCGGCGAAACGGCCTCATATGAAGAAGAAAAAAGTGTTGTTCCACCATGACCACGCACCGTGCCACAAGACATTGAGAATTTTTTTGAGAATTGCTTCCCCACCCACCGTATTCCCAGATCTGGCCCCAACGACTTTTTCTTGTTCTCAGACCTCAAAAGGATGCTCGCAGGGAAAAAATGTGGCTGCAATGAAGAGGTGATCGCCGAAACTGCGGCCTATTTTGAGGCAAAACCGAAGGAGTACTACCAAAATGGTATCACAAAATTGGAAGGTCGTTATAATCGTTGTATCGCTCTTGAAGGGAACTATGTTGAATAATAAAAACGAATTTTGACAAAAAATGTGTTTTTCTTTATAAGACCGGGGACTTATCAGCCAACCTGTTATCCCACCTCAGTAATGCTGGTAACATTTCTGAGGGTTTCAAAACTTCTCTAAGTGGTTTCACTGCAATGTGGAACGCCTTTCGGACTCGGCTAGAAAAAGGAGGTCCCTTGTCATTGAGCTTAACATGAAATCGGGCAGCACTCAGTGATAAGAGAGAAGTTCACCAATGTGGTATCACAATGGACTGAATAGTCTAAGTGAGACTGATACATCGGGCTGCCACCTAACCTAACCTACTGTAACGCTGGGTGATCATTACCCGCTGGTATTGGTAATGTCTTAAAGATGACAATGAAGCCCTGAGTCCAAGAGGACTCAGCATTATCGCAATCAGCACACGTCAATTAAGAATGACTTAAAAAGGACATTCCTCGTTTTATGTTTATCGCAAAATGGTGACCAAACTCTCCGAGTTTCAAGCCGTTGGATTTTTGCGCATGGATTATTTTTGAGAGTTATGTTGGCGCTGAAAATACAAAAAAAATCTATCATCTCAGACGGCGCTTCGCCGTGAATGGGCCAAAATACCACAGAGCCACTTTCGTGCGGCATGCGATGGCTTTGCCGGCCTTTTTAAGGACATAGTTCGTGCCAATGTTAGCCAAATCGAACAAATCTAAACTGATTCTAAAATTTGATAGTATTTTGGGACATTTTTTGCTGATTGCAGCTTGATAGACTGAGGATATATGCTTGCTAAAATCTTTTGAAACATAATATCTCAACTAATTTTTGCTAATATTTCCGTTTAAATTTTTGTGCGATATTAATTTCCAAGCGTTTTGAGCAAGCCTCTATGAATAGGCTTGCTCAAAACGCTCCCTTAGTAATTGATGCTAAATTTTACTTATTTTTATTGCAAAATAATTATTTTCTTTCAATTCAATTTAAAAATCAATGGCCTTAGAATTTCAATGTAAACTAAAGCGGAAGAAAAGTCATGGTCATGGTTTGGCGCGAGTTTTACTTTTAGTTCATATTTTCTTGTATGCAAAGTAAGATTTCTTTAATTGTAGTTAAATAGCATAGAAGTTCATTACAATGCATTGCAGAAATTTTACAAAATAGAATACAATGTAGTGGATTTTTTTATTTATTTATTTTATGCAATAGTATACTATACATATATAATTTATTGGTATCAGCGCCTTCAAGGCTTTATAGAGACTTTATTATGGGACCTATACAGCTTTAAATCTAGAAAGGAAAATTTTCCTTAGTTTAAAGACATACGACTGTAACGGAGGGACCCAAATTTCCGCGATCCGTGTAAGCGCCTTCAAGGCTATATAGAGACTTTATTATGGGACCTATACAGCTTTAAATCTGGAAAGGAAAATTTTCCTTAGTTTAAAGACATACGACTGTAGCGGAGGTACCCATATTTCCACAAGTGGTGTCGTAAATTTAATGAAAAAGATTACAAACTTTCTTTTAATTAAAAAGCATTATTTTAATTAAAATTTGTGTAAATAACATGTCCTAAAATTTAGGTTGCATAATCTTTCATATTAGGTCAATATTTTTTTTTCAGTGTTCTTTCTCCAAGGTGAACAAACGTCTCTTTATAGCAACATTGCAAGGCAGTTTCATTAAAATATTCTATTTGCTTCCAAAGCATTTTTTGTTAGTATGGCAACTCTAATATCTATCTGAACTCTTAGCTAACCAATGATTGATATCTCTGGTATCAAATTTCAGCAATTGTTGATAAAAAAAAAACAATTTTTGATTACGTTTCTTCAAACATCTCCACAGATAAAGCAGAGGGACTGCTGGTGTCAATGATCCAATATATCAATATGACAAAAACAAACACAAATGTATGTATGTACGTACGAACTACAAGAAAACGGCAAATACTATTCTCCCTCTCTCACACAATGGAAGCGAACAGTAAGCGGCAATAACAACAACAATGACACAAAACAAATACCAGAAAACAATAAACAGAAGAAATGAACTTGAAAAACCACGTGGTCTACAACTGACGACTGACACAGCGTACAAAGCAAATTCGTCGTCATCAACCACAGCGTCTGTAGTTTGCAAGAGAACGAGGCCGTTCATAAAATCCCCAATGTAAAGGCGTTGAAATGAATTGTGGACAATGAGTTCATTTGACATTTGTTTTGATTCTGTTTTATTGTATGTGTGTGTGATTTACTTTTGATGCTTAGTTGGGGTAGTTGGTTGTTGTATCGTTAGGTCGTTGTTCATGTTTCCTCTTTAGCAAACTTTTTAGCATTGTTGGCAATATTGTGAATACCATAATAATAACAGAGAATTGAATGAATCTAAAGAATTTGGCGCTTTTTCCATACCGATAATAACAAAACCCCCACATATTGAGTGGGTGGTGTTTTTTTGTCAGACTATGTGTAGTTGTGTACTTTTGATTTTGTTTACTTTGTGTTATTGTAGCCCGGCTTTCTTGTGGTCTCCATACAAGATTGACCTTTGTGTGTTTTTATTTTTTCCTTTTATTTATCTAATTGCATGGTCTCTTTGCGGTTATGTGAAGCTATGTTTGACAGATTACCGGTGTTGCCTTGGTTATCAGCTAAAACTAGAAATTATGGCAAGATCGCTTGAATATTAACAAATAATAATACCGTGCTCCCATCCAGCATAGATATTCCCAATTTTCAACATACACTCAGACAAAATTTTCAGCATACACTCTGACAAAAATGATCATTCCAAAGATATTTCAAATGCATTATGTTAGATTAGGTATAGTGGCAGCCCGATATTTCAGCCTCGCTTAGACCATTCAGTCCATTGTGATACCACAGTGGTGAACTTGTTTCTTATCACTGAGTACTGCCCGATTCTATGTTAAGCTCAATGACAAGGGACCTTCTTTTATAGCCGAGTACGAACAGCTTTCCACACTGCAGAGAAACTACTTAGAGAAGCTTTGAAACACTCAGAAATGTCACCAGCATTACTGAGGTGGAATAATTAACCGCTGAAAAACGTTTTGGTGTTTGGCCGAAATTGGGTTTGAACCCACGACCCTGTGCATGCAAGGCGGACATGCATACCACTTTTGACAAAAATTTCTACAGAATTAAAAATATAAAATGAATTAAATTTTTAAAAAAATTTCTATAGAAATAAAATTTTAAAAAATTGTTCTATAGAAATAAAATTTTGACATTTTCTAAAGAAATAAAATTTTGACCCAATTTTCTATAGAAATAAAAGTTTGACTACATTTTCTATAGGAAAAAAAATTGAAAACATTTTCTACAGAAATAAAATTTTGACAGAATCTATATATATAAAATTCAATCTATGTTTGTTTATTTGTTTGTTTGTTTGTTTGATTGTTTGTTTGTATGTACCGAGTTGGCTCCGAAACGGCTGATCCGATTTACTTGAAACTTTCAGAGATCGTAGGGGGCGTTCATGTGGTGAAAATAGGGTACCTCATTTTTTGACACCTGGTCGCGGAGGGGGACCTCCCCTTTGGCGGACTTTTTGAAAATTGGACCAAAGTTGACCGATTTGCTTGAAATTTTCATTGAAGGTTGGGGTTGGCATCTAGACAAAGATCCGCTACTTTATATTTCGATATTTGGTGGCGGAGGGGGACCTCCCCTTTATTCGACTTACAGTAAAAAAACTAAAATTCTCTAAATTATCTGAGATTTACAGAGAACATGCGGTGAGGTTATGGAATTAATATGGGGTACTTGATGATTTCATATGTGGACGGGGGAGGTCCCCCCCTTGCCCTACTTTTTGAAACTTGGAACAAAATTATGCGATTTGCTTGAAATTTTCATAGAATGTTGGGGTTGGCATCTAGACAAAAATCTGCTACATTATTTTTTGATATTTGGTCGGGGAGGGGCGCCACCCCTTTGCCCGACTTTTTTTAAAGTACAGTGAAAACAAAACTAAACTCCCCCGACTGAAATTTTACGGAACAAATGGGTGAGGTTATGAAATTTATATCAGGTTCCTGATTTTTTAATAAAAATAAAAGGACATAGGGAGACATCCGCTTCTCTTAAGTACATACAGAGAAACAATTAAACTTTACCGAGTTACTTGAAATTAACAGAGGACTGGGGAGAGGTTACGATATTAATAGTTGATACCTGATTTTGTGATATTTGAATGGAAGAGAGGTCGCCCCTTTAGGCTTATAATTTGCTTTACATTTTCTGGGACGTTTACAAAAGATACGCTACATCACTTTTCGATATTTGGTCGGGGAGGAGGTCCTCCTCTAAAGCTACAAAACAAAACAAAAATTCTTAAGTTTTCTTGAAATTAACAAAAGCAGTGGGGGAAGGTTATGAACGAAGAGGCAACCTTCCTTGCCCCACACTTGAAGGAAAGTTTCAAGAATTTTCAGGGAAAGTTAGGGATCCGTTTTTTTCTTAAATTGAAAGTAGAGGGTTTTCTGTAAATGGGAACTCGATACATAATTTTATGACATATTTTATGCACAGGCTTCTGCCTGACTTCTTTTTAGTAAAGAACTTAAATTTACATGAAATTGGCAGCCAACGTAGAGGGTGCATCATTTTCTAACATTTTAGCAAATATTAATGTGGTAAAATTTTTTAATACTTTTGCTTTTTCCGATTTATTGGATGGGAAACAGCAATTCTTTATATGTTATTATAATATAGTGCTCAATTTTCAGATATGTTGAGAAGAAGGATACCTTTCCTTGACAAACCACACTTAAAATTCACAAGAAATATAGAAGATTGTCCAACTACTTGAATACAGAACATTATTTAAAAAATTTGGAGGAAAGGGTACACCCTCTCCCCGACATTTTTTAAGACGAACTGTTTTACATATGCATATCCGTCGTATTTGTACCTATAAACGAAAAAGCACTTAGTCGGATTTGTTTGAAAGAATTCAAATCTTTTCGAATTTGTTTTCAGCACGAAGGATATGGTTGACTAACTTAACGCAAAATATTCCTACAAATACGCTTTGGAAGGCGCAGCGAAGCGGGCCGGGTTACGCTAGTTTTCTATAGAAATAAAATGTTGAAAAATTTTCTATAGAAATAAAATATTGACAATATTTTCTATAGAAATATAATTTTGAGAAAATTTTCTATAAAAATAAAATTTTGAAAAATTTTTCTATAGAAATAAAATTAGGGTAAAATTTTGTATAGAAATAAAATTTTGACAAAATTTTCAAAGGAAATAAAATTGTGACAAAATTTTCGATAGAAATAAAATGTGGACAATAACATTTTCTATAGAAATAAACATTTTCTATAGAAATAAACTTTTGACAAAATTTTCTACAGAAACAAACTTTTTGATAAAATTTTCTATAGAAATAAAATTTTGGCAACATTTTCTATATAAATAGAATTTTGACACAATTTTCTATAGAAATAAAATTTTGAAAAAAATTTCTATAAAAATAAAATTTGGATAAAATTTTCTTCAGAAATAAAATTTTGACAAAATTTTCAAAGGAAATAAAATTTTGACAAAATTTTCTATAGAAAATTTTCTATAAATAAAATGTTGAAAAAAAAAAATTCTACGGAAATAAAATTTTGACCCAATTTTCTATAGAAATAAAATTTTGACAAAATTTTCAAAAGAAAAAAAAAATTATCAAAATTTTCTATAGAAATAAAAGTGTGACTATATTTTCTATAGAAATAAAATTTTGACAAAATTTTCAAAAGAAATAAAATTTTATCAAAATTTTCTATAGAAATAAAAGTGTGACTACATTTTCTATAGAAATAAAATTTTGACAACATTTTATACAGATATAAAATTTTGACAAAATTTTCTATAGAAATAAAATTTTGACCCAATTTTCTATAGAAATAAAATTTTGACAAAATATTCGAAAGAAATAAAATTTTATCAAAATTTTCTATAGAAATAAAAAAATAAAATTAAAAAATTTTATATAGAAATAAAATTTGGATACAATTTTCTATAGAAATAAAATTTTGACAAAATTTTCAAAGGAAATAAAATTTTGACAAAATTTTCTATTGAACTAAAATGTGGACAATATCTTAACATTTCTATAGAAATAAACTTTTGACAAAATTTTCCACAGAAACAAACTTTTTGACAAAATTTTCTATAAAAATAAAATTTTGGCAACATTTTCTATAGATATAAAATTTTGGCAACATTTTCTATAGATATAAAATTTTGACACAATTTTCTATAGAAATAAAATTTTAACAAAATTTTTTTATAGAAATAAAATTTGGACAACATTTTCTATAGAAATAAACTTTTGACAAAATTTTCTATATAAACTTTTGACAACATTTTCTACAGAAATAAAATTTTGATGCAATTTTCTATATAAATAACATTTTTCCAAAATTTTCTATAGAAATAAAATTTTTAAAAAATATTTGACAAAATTTTCTATAGAAATACAATTTTGACAACGTCTTCTATAGAAATATAATTTTGACAAAATTTTCTATAGAAATAAAATGTGGACAATATTTTGGCAATATTTTCTATACTCGTAGAAATAAACTTTTTGACAAAGTTTTCTATAGAACTAAAATTTTGACAAAATTTTCTATAGAAATAAAATTTGGACAACATTTCTATAGAAATGAAATTTTGACACAATTTTCTATAGAAATAATATTTTGACAAAATTTTCCATAGAAATAAAAAGTGGGCAAAATTTTGTAACATTTTCTATAGAAATAAACTTTTGACAAAATTTTCTACCGAAATGAAATTTTGACAAAATTTTCTACAGAAATAAAATTTTGAGAAAAATTTTCAATAGAGATAATAATTCGATACAATTTTCTATAGAAATAAAATTTTTACAAAATTTTCTATAGAAAAAATGTTTGACTACATATTCTATAGAAATATTATTTTGACAAATCTTTCTAAAGAAATAACATTTTGAGACATTTTCTAAAGAAGTAAAATTTTGATAAAATTTTCTATAAAATTAAAATATTGGCAAAATTTTGTATAGAAATAAACTTTTGACAAAATTGTCTATAGAAATAATATTTTGACAAAATTTAGTGTAGAAATAAACGTTTGAAAACATTTCAATAAAATCTTGACAAAATTTTTCTATAGAAATAAAATTTTGACATTATTTCCGATAGAAATAAAATTTTGATAAAATTCCCAATAGAAATATAATTTTGACAAAACTTTTTAAAGAAATAACATTTTGAGAAAATCTTCTATAGAAAAAAATTTGGACTTTTTTTGCATGGTAAAATTTTCTATAGACATAAAATTTTGAAGAAAAATTTGTAAAGAAATAAAGTTTTGATAAAATTTTCTATAAAATTAAAATATTGGCAATAATTTATATAGAAATAAAATTTTGACAAAAGTTTGTATAGAAATAAAATTATGACAAAATTTTGTATAGACATAATATTTTGACGAAATTTAGTGTAGAAATAAACGTTTGACAACATTTCAATAAAATCTTGACAACATTTTTCTATAGAAATAAAATTTTGACATTATTTCCGATAGAAATAAAATGTTGACAACATTTTCTATAGAAATAAAATTTAAAAAAAAAAAAACAAGTAAGGAAAGTCTAAAGTCGGGCGGGGCCGACTATTTTATACCCTTCACCACTTTGTAAGTCCACATTTACGATACCATATCATTATTATACCGTCCAATGTGTTGGATGCTATATGAATCCATACACATATATTCTGTATATCTGAGCAGATCTGTACAGAGTTCTGCAATACTTATAGATTTTACATTTAAGTCGGTTAATGCGCTGAGGTGGAACACAATGTTAGTAAAAAATATAGGAAACATTTAAATATGAATCAATTTTGAGGCAACTTCGCAAAAGTGTATTTATGATTTATCGGTCGATAGATGTGTAATAGAGTAGTAGGAAAATTTGAGTCATTTTGATAAGTTTTCGACTTAGCAGTGGCGATTTGATAAGGAAAAAGTAGGTATTTCGGCCAGTTTTGCCTAAATAGGAAAAACATATATATGGAATCTATATCGAAATCTGAACCGACTGCAATCAAATTTCACATGCATAATTACTATGTTGAATCTACTCCCTGTGCAAAATTTCACGTAAATCGGATAACAACTTTGACCTCTGTGGTCATATGACGGAAAATCGGGCGAAAGATATATATGGGAGCTATATCAAAATCTGAACCGATTTCAACAAAAATAAACACGCATATGCAGAACCTTAATTCTACTGCCTGTGCAAAGTTTCAAGTTCAATTCTACTTCCTCTGCAAAATTTCACGTAAATCAGGGTAGCTCTTTTGCCTCTGTGGGCATATTAGTCCAAATCGGGCGAATGATATATATGGGAGATGTATCTAAATCTGAACCGACTTCAACTAAATTTTGCACAATTAACGATACTATAAAACGTACTCCTTGTGCAACATTTCAAGCAACTCAGGGCAAAACTCTGGCTTTGGGGCCATATAAATCCAAATCGGACGAAAGATATATATGGGAGCTATATTTAAATCGGAACCGATTTTAACCAAATTAAGCACACTTAACGATACTATTAAACGTACTTGTTGTGCAAAATTTGAAGCAAATCAGGGCAAAACTCTGGCTTTGGGGCCATATAAATCCAAATCGGTCGAAAGATATATATGGGAGCTATATCTAAATCTGAACCGATTTCTACTAAATTTGGCACAATTAACGATACTATTAAACGTACTCCTCGTATATGGGAGCTATATATAAATCTGACCCGATTTAGCTGATATTTGGCAGTTTTGACGGGACTGACAAAACATTCAGATGTACAAAATTTGAAGAACGTCGGTTCATAAATACGTGAATGATGATCAAATCGGTGATAACTATATATGGCAGCTATATCTAAATCTAAACCGATTTTTTCCAAAATCAATAGCGGTTGTCTTCTACCCGAAGAAAGACGTTATGTCAAATTTGAGGACGATCGGACTTAAACTGCGACCTGTACTTTGTGCACAAAATTACATATACAGACAGACGGACGGACAGACAGACGGACATCGCTAAATCGACTCAGAATTTAATTCTAAGCCGATCGGTATACTAAAAGATGGGTCTATGACAATTATTTCTTGGCGTTTCATACAAATGCACAAACTTATTATACCCTGTACCACAGTAGTGGTGAAGGGTATAAAAAATATTCTATAGAGAATCGTCACGGTATATTTTCTAGTTGGCTTTCAATAGCATAATATTTTCCCGAGGGATGTAAGAGGATGATAAGATTGTTGGTTGTCCCGGCATTGATTTCGGTGCTGTTAGAAAAATATGTCGCAGAGACATGTTCAAACCTTTCCATTCTATGGAGCTCTTATGGGTTCTACGAAATCTCTTAAGTGTAGCATTGTTTTATCTAGAAACTGTCATAAAAGTTCCTTTCGTAACTATTCCGTATTTCAGTGTAAAATTCATTGGATTCCATGATGCATTTCATTGTAGTCGTTGCCCTTAATTTTCATTACACGCTTCACATTTACCGCATTCACTATAGAATTATTACGTGTTTTAATCGAACGTGATTTTATGCCTTTAATAAAAGCAACTCATCAAATATTCAAAAATCGTATTGAATTCTCAATCACAAAATTGCCATACTCACCACATTCAATTTTGTGACATGCGTACGACACACATTTCGATCGATAACAAGCAATTTTGTACGAATTACTCGGAATCGTGAGCAATGTATTCAATCGAGGTTTTCGTCAAGAAAAAAAGAGAAGCTTCATGTAATTTACATTGAGTCATGGTGTGTTACTTTTCTAGCAGTGAAACATTTTATTCTGTGAGAATAAAGATTTTCCTCTCTTTCATGTTGTACTAATTAAGTCATTCTTAACTTCATTTTATCTTCAATTTATTCAAAAAATTCCTGGCTTAACGAATTCCATAATTCTAACTACTTCCAAGGTGGGTCAGCTGATGAATCCCATTTTCTCCGATACTGTGGGCTCTGTGTTTACATGCATTCCTTATGAGAAGCCCAAACACGCAACGAAATACGGAAGTGGCTAACAACAATGCGCCACCATTTCCAAAGTCGGTAACTGCCTACTTTCGTGAAAGCGAAGTAACTCTTTGGCTCTTTCCAGTTTAACTTTTTCGCGCATCGGTTAGCTCTTACACTTTTTGGAACTTTTATTGGCTTTATTCCAAGCTCATTTTTCAATATGTGTTGCATCCGATCTCGAGATATGTTCAGCTCAGAGACTGTCGGAAGACGTGTCACGGTGGCGTGGGTCGGTGGCGACTGAACTCACGTGATCCTAGTCGCTGTAACGTCGGCATGGAAGTGGCCAGTGGCTGCTAGGACGCACTCTTCCAATATGTGTCGCAAGTCGTGTCACGGTGACGTGGGTCGGTGGCGAGTGAACTCACGTGATCCTAGTCACTGTCACGTCTGGGTGGAAGTGATACCTGTGGCAGGTGAAGATTCGAGGTATCAAGTCGGTGTCGTGTCTAGGTGAACGTGATATGAGTGGCTGTGAGGACTCGCGGTATCAAGTCGGTGTCGCGTGAACGTGATACCAGTGGCTGTGAGGACTCGCTGTATCAAGTTGGTGTTGGGTCTAAGTGAACGTGATACCATTGGCTGTGAGGACTCGCGGTATCAAGTCGGTGTCGTGTCTAAGTGAACGCGATACCAGTGGCTGTGAGGACTCGCGGTATCAAGTCGTTGTTGGGTCTAAGTGAACGTGATACCAGTGGCTGCGAGGACTCGCGGTATCCTGTCACTGTTGGGTCGTGTCGTGTCCAGGTGTGGTGTTACTAGTGATCAAGTCGGTGTTGGGTCTAAGTGAACGTGATACCAGTGGCTGTGAGGACTCGCGGTATCAAGTCGGTGTTGGGTCTAAGTGAACGTGATACCATTGGCTGTGAGGACTCGCGGTATCAAGTCGGTGTCGTGTCTAAGTGAACGTGATACCAGTGGCTGTGAGGACTCGCGGCATCAAGTCGTTGTTGGGTCTAAGTGAACGTGATACCAGTGGCTGCGAGGACTCGCGGTATCCTGTCACTGTTGGGTCGTGTCGTGTCCAGGTGTGGTGTTACTAGTGATCAAGTCGGTGTTGGGTCTAAGTGAACGTGATACCAGTGGTTTTGAGGACTCGCGGTATCAAGTCGGTGTGGGGCAAAGTGAACGTGATACCAGTGGCTGCAGAGACTCGCGGTATCCTGTCACTGTTGGGTCGTGTCGTGTCCAGGTGCGGTGTTACTAGTGGCGGTGAAGACGCACTGTAATCCAATACTTGTTGTGTCTTGTCCTGCTGGTGTTTTAATCCTTGTCGTGTTTTGTCTTGCTGGTGTCCAAGTGGCGTACGTCTTAACTCACTTGAAATCCTATGATCAAAATCGGATGAAAATCCGACGTCAAATCTAGAGGTATTTTAGGTCCACAAAGAGCTGTACATAATGTGGTATATTTCGATCCATAGGTTTAGTTAGGTTAGGTGGCAGCCCGATGTATCAGGTTCACTTAGACTATTCAGTCCATTGTGATATCACAGTGGTGAACTTCTCTCGTAAAGCATGCTAACCCTTGCACCACGGTGGATCTAATGAGAACAAATTTGTTTGGCGGTCAAATGTTCATGGAATATTGAATGTATGGTGATCCCACTAATGCGTAAGGCTGTCTTAGACTCACGATAGGTATCAAGACGATCATGTAATATCAGGTTCCGGAACAACAACTGACTTTGGACGACCTTCACGATATTGGTCTTGGAGTGAACTACGACCTCGGTTGAATTCATCACCATATCATCGATAACAAGTATAACAGGTTGGCTGATATGTCCCCGGTCTGACACATAGATGGCATCGCTAGTATTAAATGCATATTATTTTTATATAGTCCCAACCTTCAAATGATTCGTGTCAAAATTTGACGTCTGTAAGTCAATTAGTTTGTGAGATAGAGCGTCTTTTGTGAAGCAACTTTTGTTACTGTGAAAAAATGGCAAAAAGGGAATTTCGTGTTTTGATAAAATACTGTTTTCTGAAGGAAAAAATACGGTGGACGCAAAAACTTGGCTTGATAATGAGTATCTGGACTCTGCCCCAGGAAAATCAACAATAATTGATTGGTATGCAAAATTCAAGCGTGGTGAAATGAGCACAGAGGACGGTGAACGCAGTGGACGCCCGAAAGAGGTGGTTACCGACGAAAACATCAAAAAAAATCCACAAAATGATTTTGAATGACCATAAAATGAAGTTGATCGAGATAGCAGAGGCCTTAAAGATATCAAAGGAACGTGTTGGTTATATCATTCATCAATATTTGGATATGCGGAAGCTCTGTGCAAAATGGGTGCCGCGCGAGCTCACATTTGACCAAAAACAACAAAGTGTTGATGATTCTGAGCGGTGTTTGCAGCTGTTAACTCGTAATACACCCGAGTTTTTCCGTCGATATGTGACAATGGATGAAACATGGCTCCATCACTACACTCCTGAGTCCAATCGACAGTCGGCTGAGTGGACAGCGACCGGTGAACCGTCTCCGAAGCGTGGAAAGACTCAAAAGTCCGCTGACAAAGTAATGGCCTCTGTTTTTTGGGATGCAAATGGAATAATTTTTATCGATTTGTCTTACATGCAAAAAATGTAAGACAGTGACTATTATATGGCGTTATTGGAGTGTTTGAAGGTCGAAATCGCGGCAAAACGGCCCCATATGAAGAAGAAAACAGTGTTGTTTCACCAAGACAACGCACTGTGCCACAAGTCATTGAGAACGATGGCAAAAATTCATGAATTGGGCTTCGAGTTGCTTCCCCACCCACCGTATTCTCCAGATCTGGCCCCAGCGACTTTTTCTTGTTCTCAGACCTCAAAAGGATGCTCGCTGGGAAAAAATGTGGCTGCAATGAAGAGGTGATCGCCGAAACTGAGGCCTTTTTTCAGGCAAAACCGAAGGAGTACTACCAAAATGGTATCAAAAAATTGGAAGGTCGTTATAATCGTTGTATCGCTCATGAAGGGAACTATGTTGAATAATAAAAACTAATTTTTCAAAAAAATGTGTTTCTCTTTGTTAGACCGGGGACTTATCAGCCAACCTGTTATATGGCCATAAGTTCGGCCAGGTTTATATGGGGGCTATATATAATCATAGGCCGATGTGGACCAATTTTTGTATGAATATTAGAAGCCGTATAGTAACACGACGTATCGAATTTCAAATGGATCGGATGAATTATGTTGGTTCAAATGTGGCTATACCTAAACGTGGTTCTCTATGGCCCATTTGCATTCCATTCGACCTACATCGATAACAACTACTCATGCCAAGTTTCAAGATGATAGCTTGTTTCGTTCGGAAGTTAGCGTGATTTCAACAGACGGACGGACATTCTTTATGAGGTCTTAGGCCAATATTTCGATGTGTTACAAACGGAATGACAAAGTTAATAAACCCTCCATCATATGGTGGAGCGTATTAAAACTGGTCTTTTATGGACCTTCATGGCCAAAAATTGAATTAAGTTCATCGATGTTCTGTTGTTAAGTTATCCACGTCGAAAGTTGTAAACAGTAATCACACGAAAATGTTCACAATTGAATTCTATTTTCTGGGAGAGATCTATCTTTTAAGTAGCTGTAAACAATACAACTAGGGCCTTGTCTTAGGAAATACACTTAACGAAGAGTTCGCTTACCGCCATGATTGTGTTTACACACAAACTTCATCATTCCTGGGTATATTTCTAATGGAGTTGATATTAAATACATTAGAGGATATGCCAATCACTGCACCACCTTCCACATTTAAATATTCCTTAAGCAGTTAAGCTTCAAATATTCCTTTTGGGGAATTGCATCAGGTCATGGGGCCAATAACCTCAGTATTGAGTTGATGGACAGTATATCAATTGATTTTGAAGGCAAAAGGGAATCCGAAGATTCATGCATACAACCACAGGAATTAAAAGGAGAAAATGCAATAAAAGAAATGCAATAAAATAAAGATACCACGGCATTGATAGGCACAAAATGAAAGCAGTCTTGCAAAGCGACAAGTGCAA
This sequence comes from Haematobia irritans, assembly GCF_050003625.1. Lineage (NCBI taxonomy): Eukaryota > Metazoa > Arthropoda > Insecta > Diptera > Muscidae > Haematobia > Haematobia irritans. The sequence continues at coordinate 184,109,753 of NC_134397.1, read as the reverse complement.
AAAATGTAAGACTACCAGTCTCATGTTGGTGGAAGAAATGAATAAGAATAAAAAAACACAGATAGCCATATTAAACCTGATTGAAGACAGCGAAGAACCCAAGTATTTCATTAGTCAATTTAAGTAATTCACCTCAATCAAATTCGAACGAACTAAAAAACGAAACCAGAATATATGATCGAAAGTTTGGCCAAGCCGATTTTAATATTCCCTCCACCATGGGTATACAGTTCTATTAAAGAATGCCATCAGGATGTGGGCTTCCAATCACAAGATATCCTAAAACTTATTAACATTATCTTCTAAATTTTAATCTAGCCCGATTAATTTCTGGCACATTTAGGCTATTCAGTCCATTGTGATACAAATGAAAAAAAAATAATTATGTCTAATAAATTTTCTTGAATGTGTCGAAAAATATTTACTTATTTTTGTGATAACGGCGTGATGTCAGCGTTTGTAATACTGTTCAGTTAAAATCTTCTAAAAATATTCAACAGTTTCTAAAACAAAAACTTTTTCTTCCTGTTGGGTTCACTGTTTTTTCAGTGTATTTTACCATATATGTTTGTTTGGCAAAGTTTTTGTCATCAAAACTACCTAAAATTTACATATATTTTATACTGTCTTTAAGAAATTTTCCCGATAATATTCAGCATTTATTCTGATCCCATGGTCGACGAATACGAGCTGGGAGCAAGCATCAGCGATATTGTCTATAGAAATAAAATGTTGAGAAAATTTTCTATTGAACAAAATTTTGAGAAAATTTTTATAGAAATAAAATGTGGACCAAATTTTCTGTAGAACTCAAATATGAACAAAATTTTCGATAGAAACAAAATTCTTCTATAGAAATACCAAATCTTCTATAGAAATAAAACGTGGACAAAATTTTCTATAAAGGACAATTTTGAAAAAAATTTTATAGAAATAAAATTTTGTCAAAATTTTCTATAGAAATAAAATGTGTACCAAATCTTCTATAGAAATAAAATGTGGACAAAATTTTCTTTGCAGGAAAATTATGAAAAAAAAATTTTATAGAAATAAAATTTTGTCAAAATTTTCTATAGTAATAAAATTTTGTCAACATTTTCTATAGAAATATAGCCTAAGTAGCTAATGCTAGATTTTTCTCTATTATTCTTATATTTACTATAAGTTTAATAAATAAATAAATAAATAAATAAAATTTTGAATTTTTTTTTTTGAAATAAAATGTGGACAAAATTGTCTATAGAAACAAAATATTCTATAAAAGAATATTTTGACAACATTTTCTATAGAAATAAAATTTTGACAAAATTTTTTTGTAGAAATAAAATTTTGACAAAATTTTCTATAGAAATAAACTTTCAACAAAATTTTCTATAGAAATAAAAATTTGACAAAATTGTTTATAGAAATAAAATTTTGACAAAATTTTCTGTAGAAATAAAATTTTGACAAAATTTTTTATAGAAATAAAATGTGGACCAAATTTTCTGTAGAAATAAAATGTGCACAAAATATTCTATAGAAATAAAATTTTGATTTTTTTTTTTTTTTGAAATAAAACGTGGACAAAATTGTCTATAGAAACAAAATATTCTATAAAAGAATATTTTGACAAAATATTCTATAAAAGAATATTTTGACAAAATTTTCTCTAGAAATAAAATTTTGACAAAATTTTTTATAGAAATAAAATTTTGACAAAATTTTTTATAGAAATAAAATTTCAACAAAATTGTTTATAGAAATAAAAATTTGACAAAATTGTTTATAGAAATAAAATTTTGACAAAATTTTTTATAGAAATAAAATGTGGACCAAATTTTCTGTGGAAATAAAATGTGAACAGAATATTCTATAGAAATAAAATTTTGACAAATTTTTCTATAGAAATAAAATTTTGACAAAATTTTCTATAGAAATAACATTTTAACAAAATATTTTATAGAAATAAAATTTTGACAAAATTCTCTATAGAAATAAAATGTTGACAAAATTTTCTATAGAATTAAAATTTTGAGAAAATTTTATATGGAAATAAAATTTTGACAAAATATTCTATAGAAATAACATTTCGACAAAATTTTCTCTAGAAATAAAATTTTGACAAAGTTTCTATAGAAATAAAATTTCGCGAAAAGTTTTAGAGAAATAAAATTTTGACAAAGTTTTCTATAGAAATAAAATTTTATCAACATTTTCTATAGAAATAAACTTTTGCCAAAGTTGTCCATAGAAACAAAATATTCTATAAAAGAATATTTTGAAAAAAATTTCTATAGAAATGAAATTTTGTCAAAATTTTCTATAGAAATGAAATTTGGTCAAAATCTTCTATAGAAATAAAATTTTGACAAAATCTTCTATAGAATTAAAATTTTGAGAAAACTTTATACGAGAATAAAATTTTGACAAAATATTGTATAAAAATAAAATTTAGACAAAATTTTCTATAGAAATAAAATTTTCTATAGGAATAAAATCTCCTGATAAAATTTCTATAGAAATACAAGTTCGAGAATATTTTCTATAGAAATAAAATATAAACTAAATTTTCTATAGAAATATAATTTGACAAAATTTCTATAGAAATAAAATTTCAAGAAAATTTCTATAGAAATAAAATTTCGAGAAAAGTTTTAGAGAAATAAAATTTTGACAAATTTTCTATAGAAATAAAATTTTGTCAACATTTTCTATAGAAATAAACTTTTGCCAAAGTTGTCCATAGAAACAAAATATTATATAAAAGAATATTTTGAAAAAATTTTCTATAGAAATGAAATTTTGTCAAAATTTTCTATAGAAATAAAATTTTGACAAAATTTTTTTGTAGAAATAAAATTGTGACAAAATTTTCTATAGAAATAAAATTTTGACACATTTTTCTATAGAAATAAAATTTTTAAAAAAATTTTCTATAGAAATAACATTTTAACAAAATTTGTTATAGAAATAATATTTTGACAAAATTTTCTATAGAAATAATATTTTGACAAAATTTTCTATAGAAATAAAATTTTGACAAAATTTTTCTATAGAAATGAAATTTTGACAAAATTTTCTATAAAAATAAAATTTTTACAAAATTTTTTACAGAAATGAAATTTTGACAAAATTTTCTATAGAAATAAAATGTTGACAAAATTTTCTATAGAAAAAAAATTTCGACAAAATTTCCCTAGAAATAAAATTTTGACAAAATTTCTATAGAAATAAAATTTCGAGAAAAGTTTTAGAGAAATAAAATTTTGACAAAATTTTCTATAGAAATAAAATTTTGTCAACATTTTCTATAGAAAAAAACTTTTGCCAAGGTTGTCCATAGAAACAAATTATTTTATAAAAGAATATTTTGAAAAAATTTTCTATAGAAATGAAATTTTGTCAAAATTTTCTATAGAAATAAAATTTTGACAAAATTTTTTTGTAGAAATAAAATTTTGACAAAATTTTCTATAGAAATAAAATTTTGACAAAATTTTCTATAGAAATAAAATTTTGACAAATTTTTCTATAGAAATAAATTTTTTTCAAAATTTTCTATAAAAATGAAATTTTGACAAAATTTTCTATAGAAATGAAATTTTTACAAAATTTTTTATAGAAATGAAATTTTGACAAAATTTTCTATGGAAATAAAATGTTGACAAAATTTTCTATAGAATTAAACTTTTGAGAAAATTTTATATGGAAATAAAATTTTGACAAAATATTCTATAGAAATAAAATTTCGAAAAAATTTTCTCTAGAAATAAAATTTTGACAAAGTTTCTATAGAAATAAAATTTCGAGAAAAGTGTTAGAGAAATAAAATTTTGACAAATTTTGCTATAGAAATAAAATTTTGACAACATTTTCTATAGAAATAAAATTTTGACAACATTTTTTATAGAAATAAAATGTGGACAAAATTGTCTATAGAAACATAATATTCTATAAAAGAATGTTTTGAAAAAATTTTCTATAGAAATGACATTTTGTCAAAATTTTCTATAGAAATAAAATTTTGACAAAATCTTCTATAGAATTAAAATTTTGAGAAAATTTTATATGAGAATAAAATTTTGACAAAATATTCTATAAAAATAAAATTTCAACAAAATTTTCTATAGAAATAAAATTTTAACAAAATTTTCTATAGAAATAAAATTTTAATGAAATTTTCTATAGAAATTTAATTTTAGCAAAATTATCTATAGAAAAAGAAGTGAGATGTGGACAAAATTCTCTATAGAAATATATAGTAAATAAAAATAAATAAAATAAACAAAAATATATATTTTTAATTTGGTAGCTTTATGGTAAAATTGTGGTAGATTATTTTTGGCACGATTGGCAACCGTTGTTGCAATACAATCTGATCTACACAAAAATGCCGATAGCTTGTTTCGTTCGGAATCCAGAATATATGTATATACTTTTTGGGGTCTGAGACTAATATTTCGATGCGTTACAAAAGAGATGACATAATTAGTATACCCTCCCATCTCCCCTTTTTAAAGGAACACAAAAAGAAGAGGTGACTGCTATATAACCACAACGAGTCATTACAGAATGAAATGCTGACCATGTAATGATCTTCTGGCTTTTTTTTTTTGTACAAAGAATCGCAGGATTCAGCAGATATCATATGGTTTTTTTAGCCTGAGATCTCGCCTCATCATCCATTAAGAAATTCTTATGACATGAATGGAGAAATTGTTGATCAGCATGGTCCAGAGACTATATTACAAAGGAAGGGGGAAATATGGAATAACTCGAACACCCAATTAATTCGTAAGCATGACTTCTCGTTCACATCTAAGAACCGGTTTCAAAGGCACGTTTCTGAAATGAAACCGAAAAAAGCCATAACATACGCCAACTGTTTTTTCTTTCGTTCTTTTGGTCTAGACGGACGGACACTTGACATGATTACATAAAGCTAGAGTTGATTTATTCAAAAAATGTAAGAGAAATATTTGTAATATTCAAATGGTGGATTTTATGACAGATACTCTGCCAAGCAAACATATATACCAACATTGAAATCGGTAGTCTTAATACATGAGAGCTAAAACATGGACCGATCCACACCATATTCGCTACACCTATTTACGGACCGAAAAAAAAGCTCTGAATTTTGAATTTCAGGCTAATCTGATAAAAATTGCAGTGTCTCGAAGTCAAATCGGGAGATCGGTCTCTATGGGGGGTATATCAAAATCGATCGATACGCCCCATATTCGGCTTACTTACGTGTGGACCCCAAACACCTCCTGATTTTGAATTTCAGGCAAATCGCATAAAAATTGGGACGTCTACACAATTAAGAGGTCAAATCTGTAGATCGGTCCACATGAGGTAAATACAAAAACATGAACCGATACTCACCATTTTCGGCGTACTTATGCGTAGACCCAAAATACCTCTAGATTTTCCATTTCAGGTAAATCGTATAAAAATTGTGGTGTCTAAAAGCCCAAGAAATCAAATCAGGAGTACGGCTATATGGAGGCTATACCAAAACATGGACATACACCATACATACACATATTCGGCACACCTTTATATGGACTCAAAATACCTCTAGATTTTAAATTTCAGGCAAATCGTATAAAAATTGTGGTGTCGGTACACCTTTTTATGGACTCAAAATACCTCTAGATTTTCAATTTCAAGTAAATCGTATAAAAATTGTGATGTCTAGAAGCCCAAGAAGTCAAATCAGGAGATCGGGCCTATATACACCATATTCGACCCACCTATTTGTTGTCCTATAATACCTCTAGATTTCAAATTTCAAGCAAATAGGATAAAAACTACGGTTTCTAGAAGCCAAAGAAATAAAATCGGAAGATCGGTCTATATGGGGGCTATACCAAACCATGTACAGATACACACCATATTCTACACATTTATTTTTGGCCTTAAAATACCTCCAGATTTCAAATTTCAAGCAAATCGGATAAAAGCTATGGTTTCTAGAAGCCCAAGAAGTAAAGTCGGGAGATCGGTCTATATAGGGGCTATAGCAAAACATGGACCGATATACACCATTTTCGACACTCGTCTTTGTGGTCCTAAAATACCTCTAGATTTAAAATTTCAAGCAAATAGGATAAAAACTACGGTTTCTAGAAGCCCAAGAAATAAAATCGGAAGATCGGTCCATATGGGGGATATACCAAACCATGGAACGATACACACCATATTCGACACATTTATTTTTGGCCTTAAAATACCTCTAGATTTCCAATTTCAAGCAAATCGGATACAAGCTATGGTTTCTAGAAGCCCAAGAAGTAAAGTCGGGAGATCGGTCTATATTGGGGGCTACAGCAAAACATGGACCGATATACACCATTTTCGACACTCGTCTTTGTGGTCCTAAAATACCTCTAGATTTCCAATTTCAGACAAATCGAATAAAAACTACGGTTTCTAGAAGACAAAGGCCCCAAATCGGGGGATCGGTTTATATGGGAGCTATATCACAAGGTTCCCTTTACATAAACGACAATTTGTTTTACTTCAGAGACATTTTAACGAATGGAAGCAAATTTCAATTATGAGTATCCTACATTTCTGAATTTTTTCTTTATTTCATAAAGTCATCTCTTAAAGATTTTCAAACACTCGAACTTTCCACATTTGAACGCAAGAAATTACCCTAAATTTAAAAAAATAACCCATATTCCCACATTTTGTTCTCAGTGTAATTCGAATTTCCTATTTCAATCGAAATGAATATATTCTGTGGATTGTATTTAATGAAATCTGATGAAAATGAACTTCAATACAATGGCTCCCCCTTAACCATAGTCAATAGATTGTTTGCTTTGTGGAGCTCTCTCTCTCTCTCTCTCGGTCTCTTTAAACACATAACTCATATTTTCTTTCGGTATGTTGAGATTGCAAGGCAGGCCTTTTTTATTTTCATATTTAATGAAGGGGAGCTCCACATTTGTGCTTATGCTATGGTATGTGCTTGATAGAGCATCATGAACAACGACTGATTTGTTTTTTTGGGGGAAGGGGGATACGAAAAAGAACGAGAAATAACGACCAACTAATACGAGTGGTGGTTGCGTTGTATGGCGCTGCTGATTACTGTGAGTTGGCTTTGGGGAACAGCAACAACAATAACACCACCATTATGGGTGTGTTGAATTCGAAATGTGTGTGACCATCGTCAGTGGGGAAGTTTGCGCTTGTGTGAGGAGGTTTGTTCGGCGGCCTGTTATGTTTTTGTTGTTTGAAACCACTAAATCGAGTCGCCAGTAAACAGCAACGAATCAGTTGTCAGTTCGCCTCCAAGTTGTAAGCAGGTAGAGACCGTATAACACGTTGTGAGCTTAAAAGCCACGAGGTCGTTCGTTTTCATATTTGTGTGTTGATGATGACAAGAAGATAATGATGATGTTGATAATACAAAAAAATACATAAAGTGATCGAATAAAACGTAAAGAATTAAAAAAAAAAAATAAAAAATCTAATAAGAAAATAATGCACAAAAACAAAAGACCAAATGAATTTGTTTTTGCAAAATTGATTAAAAGCTTAAAAGAAATTTCATGAAAGCAAGTGGAATATTCCCGCTGATAAAAACGGCCAGAATCAAATAACCATAATAAAAATAACAAAGAGACTTTTTTCCTTCTAATTAATTTTTTTTTTAAACCGCAATGTTTATTTTTCATCTAAATCGTTTTTTTTTGCTGAGTTCTTGTTGTTGTTTCTTTTACGGCAGTGTTGATGTTATAACCCCCCAAAGAAGTGTGGTCTATACACGGTTAAAGATCTGAGGTGATATTTGCGCGCTCTAACCACCTTTCCACTTTTCGATGAATCTCGAATAGTGGTGGGAGGGAAGGGTAAAAATGCTAGCAGATTTCAGTGATCGATCGTTGAATGTAGAGCGCATGTATGTGAGAAAGTGTCGGTGTATGTGTGTTTTTAGATCATAGGCAAAATAAGGCTAAACCAATTTTTATATTAAAACGAAATATTTTAGAGTACTAGAAAAAAAGAAAAAACGCAAAAGAAAATCAAGAAACAAAGAGTTGAAAAAAAAATAAAACCCATACTACTTAAACTACTCGTATCCCAGCAATGAAATGTCAGTGAGTATGGGGCGAGATGAAATTGAAAAAAAAGAACGCAAAAAACGATCGTGATTATGGTGATTTTCTCGTTTACAATAAACTAGTGAGTGTGTGTTTGCGAGAGTAACGAAAAAAAGAGTGTTCCACACAAAAATTGGGGGAATTTGAAGTAAAGTGTAAAAAAATCCCAAGAAGATTGATGCTCTTATCTTTATTCATTTTTTATTTTTGTGTGAAATTCCAAAGACGGAATATTTTCTTTGCATTTGTTTTGATTTGTGAGTTTCTTTTGATTTTTTGTTACGTGATTGTGTAAAAAAAATAGAAAAAATATAATCAAATCATACCTAGTATGCTTGTTCTTACCCCCCCCCCCCCCATTCTAACCAATATCATCTATAAGAGTATGTGTGTTTGTGTTTATCCCCCACCATTATATGGGGAATATGTAGTAGTGCTGATCGTTTCTTTAGGCAATCGTTGAGAGACGAAAATGAAAGCTTTTTTATTCGTTGATAATGATTCGCTAATTTGTATATTCTCCTAGTCTTCCTCTCTCTGTGTTGCTGTTGCTGTTCTTGTTGTTTTATTGTTTTGTTTAAATACCACTCTCACATTTCTCGGAGAGTATAGGAGATCTCCTCTATCACTACCATTATATTACGTCTCATAATAACTACAGCAACAAATATCAACATCATTATCATCATTTTGGCTAGCGTAACAATCGCAGCAATAAAAATATGAAGAAAACAAAATAAAAAAAAAATTCAACAAGTGTATTTTTTTTACATTCTATTTTAATTCATTTGTTTATTATTTATTAAATTCGTTTTTAATTTTTTTTTGTTTTTGTGTTATTTGCTTTCATCTTAAAGAGAGAAAATGTTGATTTTAAAAATTTATAAGGAATAATATATCAAAAAAACAGAAAACAAAATAAATAATAATATACAAAACTAAAAAAACTTGTTATTTTAATAAATAAAAACTATAAAAAAATCAAATTAAAAACTCAAAAATCCTAAATAACAAAATTTAAAAAAAAAAATGTGCAGAAATAAGATTTCAATACCACAATACACATTTTATATATTCAATAAAACAAATTAAAACATTACAAAATAACAATTCTTAACAATAAAATTATAATTATTTTTATATTTTAATATTTCCAGTGATTGCTAACCTAGAAAAATTTACAAAAAATATATACAAAACGCCAAATCTCACAACAAAAGTCTTCAAAGTGCAGAGAGAAATATCAACAACAAAATTGTATAAAATTAATAAAATGATTTAAAAATATATATTAAGAAAAGCATGAAATCCTAATACTTCAACCTCAAAAGAACCAAAACAAATAAAATAAATAAATCCAAGTACGTTTCGGCACGCGTAGTGGTAGTTCTCATGAACTAAAACTTTAAATAAACGTTATTTCTATTACCAAATTTTGCGATTAATAACCAGAATTATTAACAAAAACAAAACAAAACAATAATAAATAAATAATAAATAAAAAATCATTACAAACGCACAATTTGTAATTTATAACTGTTCCCAAATACTCTCCCCCTCTCTCTCTCTCTCCGAACGTAAATAATACGCAAAACTGCTCTACTAAATTAACCTGTTAAGAACAACAATTAGAAAAATATAAACAACTTTACCGCCAACACAGATTTTTGCAACAGCTTTAAAACAAATTGACCTTTTTTTTGGATTTGTTGGATCTTATAAAGGTAAGTTTTACTGTAGTGAATATAAAAAAATGCTAAAATTGTAAATTGTATACTCACAAAACAATTATCCACATATTTTGATAATGATTACGAATCATAGAGGCAGACTTTATTAAAATTATTTTCAGAAAGCAAATTAACTTTAAATTTTATTTATATAACAATTTTTATATGGGAATTATTTTGGAGCGATTTAAATAGAACGAGTTTATCTTTAAAAGTCGATTCAATAAACAAGTATACATAGACGACCGTAATCTTATGGCAATGTCGATTCGAAAAGAGGTGAAACATTCTCGAAGTTTATCGTAAAATATGAAGGTCGCTGTCATAGCATTTGGATACAGGACCCTTCACAATATTATGAATTAACAATAACTTTGGAATGCAACTATCCTTTGGGTAGGTTATGTTAGGTTAGGTGGCAGCCCGATGTATCAGGCTGCCACCAGGTGAACTTCACTGAGTGCTGCCCGATTCCATGTTAAGCTCAATGACAAGGGACCTCCTTTTTATAGCCGAGTCCGAACGGCGTTCCACATTGCAGTGAAACCACTTAGAGAAGCTTTGAAACCCTCAGAAATGTCACCAGCATTACTGAGTTACGATAATCCATCGCTGAAAAACTTTTTGGTGTTCGGTCGAAGCAGGAATCGAACCCACGACCTTGTGTATGCAAGGCGGGCATGCTAACCATTGCACCACGGTGGCTCCCATATGGGTAGAAAATACAATGAATGACAAAGTATTGTAACACCAAGGCAATACATTTTTTCCGAAACGAATTCGCCCTTAAATGTCCACCACCATTGATCCGCAATGAAAAAAATCTTATTGGATTACAGCAAAATATATAGAATTACATGTGGATATGGTGTAATATACTCCATTAGGAAAATCATTTACAATTTTAACGTGAAAAAAGATAATTTTAAAATTTGACACTATATTAGATTTTGGATCTTTAAGAACAATTGTTTGTTGATTTCTAGATAAATCTTAAATTCCTCATGCAAGCGTTCAATAAAATTAGATGATATAAGGCTTTACATGTGACTCGAGACCAAAACTTTGGAATATGTTAACCCAATTCACGAATGCGAACTAGACATAAAGTGGAGAAGTGTACTTCTAGTTTCAGGCAATTTCGAAATTCTAAATCTATCTAGGGATATCTGTCCGTCTGTTGAAATCTAACTCACGATTGTCACAGTTGATAGAATTCTACCATAAATTGTAGATTTTTTACTGTTTCATTGAAAAAAAAACATGCCCTGTTCCAAAGATTTTGTCTTTACTGTAAAAAATTTGGTATTGATTCCGAGCCAAAGAAGCGGAGAATACAAATAAGGATACTTTTAAGACACAATTCTCTTTTAAATTTAGGTTTTGTGTACTTGCTTCTAGGAAGGAAATTTTAATTTTTCGCTTTTTCAGCTTTTTTCTTCATATGCTATAAAAGTCCTTTAGAAACGAGTTAACGATAACTTTATTTTCCAAATTAAGACTCGATTTCCAGTAGAAATTATGGTATATTTCAAGTAAACAACGTCTTTAAAATAAAGTATTGAAAAACATGTCCTATATTTGAACGATTTTTGTCTTTGTAGTCAAGATGCAAAAAGACAACAAATTTAAAGACAATTTCATTAAATTTAAAGAATTTTTCTTAATTATTAAAGTCAAGTTGACCTTAGCCCAAACATTTTTTCTTTCATGTTATGATACCCAGTTTTAAGTCAAATCACTTAATTATACAATGCGACTTCATTGAAAAGTTTATCGACTTTTGAAAGAAAAAAAACTTTATATTAGAGAAATGCGTCTTTTATGCTATGCAAAATTTGCATTCGTATTTTAAAGACATGAAATCTTTGACCTCACGACAATATTTTTTTCAGTGTTGGTAGATTGGTAGAATTCTTAATATTTTGGTAGATAGAGAATATTCCTCCCTAACTAAGTAGTACCTCACAAATTTAAAGACAATTTCATTAAATTTAAAGAATTTTTCTTAATTATTAAAGTCAATTGACCTTAGCCCAACAAATCTTTCTTTCATGTTATGATACCCAGTTTTAAGTCAAATCACTTAATTATACAATACGACTTCATTGAAAATTTTATCGACTTTTGGACAAGGAAAAAAACTTTATATTAGAGAAAAGCGTCTTCTATGCTAAGCAAAATTTGCATTCGTATTTTAAAGACATGAAATCTTTGACCTCACGACAATATTTTTTTCAGTGTTGGTAGATTGGTAGAATTCTTAATATTTTGGTAGATAGAGAATATTCCTCCCTAACTAAGTAGTACCTCACAAATTGCCTCTAGGCATCAAATTTCTAAAATTTGGCAAAATTTTTTTCTAAAAATAAAATTTTATAAAAATTTTCTATAGAAATCAAATTTTGACAAATTTTTCTATAGAAATCAAATTTGAACAAAATTTTCTTTAGAAATAAAATTTTGACAAAATTTTCGATAGAAATAACATTTTGACAAAATTTTTTATAGAAATAAAATTTTGACAATTTATTTTTTTTTTTTATTACAAAATAAAATTTTCACAAAATTTGTATAAATAAAATCTTGGCAAAATCTTCTATAGAAATAATAAATTTTTTTATAGAGATAAAATTAAAAAAAAAATCTATAGAAATAAAATTTGGTTTAAAATGTCTATAGGAATAAAATTTTGACAAAATTTTCTATAGAAATAAAATTTTGACAAAGTTTTCTATGGAACGAAAATTTTCACAAAGTTTTCTATAGAAAAACAATTTTGAAAAATTTCTATAGGAATAAAATTTTGACAAAAATTTCTATAGAAATAAAATTTTGGAAACATTTTCTATAGAAATAATTTTAACAAAATTTTCTATAGAAATAAAATGTTGACAAATTTTTCTATAGAAATAAAATGTTGACAAATTTATCTATAGAAATAAACTGTTGACAAAATTTTCTATAGAAATAATTTTAACAAAATTTTCTATAGAAATAAAATGTTGACAAATATTTCTATAGAAATAAAATTTTGACAAAAATTTCTATAGGAATTAAATTTTGACAAAAATTTCTATAGAAATAAAATTTTGAAAAATTTTTCTATAGAAATAATTTTAACAAAATTTTCTATAGAAATAAAATGTTGACAAATTTTTCTATAGAAATAAAATGTTGACAAATTTTTCTATAGAAATAATTTTAACAAAATTTTCTATAGATATAAAATGTTGACAAACTTTTATATAGAAATAAAATTTTGACAAAATTTTCTATAGAAATAAAATTGTGACAAAATTTTCTATAGAAATAAAATTTTGACAAAATTTTCTATAGAAATAATTTTAACAAACATTTCTATAGAAATAATATCTTGGCACAATCTCCTATAGAAATAAAATTTTGGTAAAATTCTGTAGATATGAAATTCTTACAAAATTTTCGATAGAAATAAAATGTTGACAAAATTTTCTATAGAAATAATTTTAACAAAATTTTCTATAGAAATAATTTAAAAAAATTTTTCTATAGAAATAATTTTAACAAAATTTTTTATAGAAATAATTTTAACAAAATTTTCTATAGAAATAAAATTTTGACAAAATTTTCTATAGAAATAAAATTTTGACAAAATTTTCTATAGAAATAAAATTTTGACAAAATTTTCTATAGAAATAATTTTAACAAACATTTCTATAGAAATAATATCTTGGCACAATCTCCTATAGAAATAAAATTTTGGAAAAATTCTGTAGATATGAAATTCTTACAAAATTTTCCATAGAAATAAAATGTTGACAAAATTTTCTATAGAAATAATTTTAACAAAATTTTCTATAGAAATAAAATGTTGACAAATTTTTATATAGAAATAAAATTTTGACAAAATTGTCTATAGAAATAAAATTTTGACAAAATTTTCTATAGAAATAATTTTAACAAACATTTCTATAGAAATAATATCTTGGCACAATCTCCTATAAATAAAATTTTGGAAAAATTCTGTAGATATGAAATTTTTACAAAATTTTCCATGGAAATAAAATGTTGACAAAATTTTCTATAGAAATAATTTTAACAAAATTTTCTATAGAAATAATTTTAACAAAATTTTCTATAGAAATAAAATGTTGACAAATTTTTATATAGAAATAAAATTTTGACAAAATTTTCTATAGAAATAAAATTTTCACAAAATTTTCTATAGAAATAATTTTAACAAACATTTCTATAGAAATAATATCTTGGCACAATCTCCTATAGAAATAAAATTTTGGAAAAATTCTGTAGATATGAAATTTTTACAAAATTTTCCATAGAAATAAAATGTTGACAAAATTTTCTATAGAAAAAATTTTAACAAAATTTTCTATAGAAATAAAATTTTGACAAAACTTTCTATAAAAAAATTGACAAAAATTTCTATAGGAATAAAATCTTTACGGAATCTTCTATAGAAATAAAATTTTGGCAAAATTTTCTATAGAAATACAATTTTGACAAAATTTTCTAAAGAAATAAAATTTTGACATAATTGTTTATAAAAATTAAATTTTGACAACATTTTCGGTAGAAAAAAATGGAAAAATTGTATAGGAATAAATAAAAAAACAAAATTTTCTGTATAAAATAAAATTAAATTTTGGTTAAATCTATATATATAAAATTCAAATTACCACCGTGGAGCGCTTTTGTTACTAGCTTAAATTTTCGCCAGACATTACCAGTAGTTCCCCGATCAAATCCTGCAGACGAGTTGAACGCATGCCTGAAGTCGTCATTTCTATGGCGACACGTTAAATCTTTGCAATTGAAAACAAATATGAGAGTTCAACTTCAAAATGATGCATCAGCTGCACAATTTTCAAAATCGCTTTTAAATTTGGGAAACGGACAAAATTCCCGCGGAACCCTCAACTAACTGCATATCATTTCCTCAAAACTTTTGCAAAATGGTGGAATCATTGGAAGATCTAATTTCAAGCGTATTTCCTAATGTTCAAACTAACTTCAAAAATCAAGATTGGTTACAAGAGCGAGCATTACTAGTGGCAAAGAATTTGGATGTTAATATTACCAATAACAATATATTGCAAAGAATTTCTGGATGTGTCACTACTTATAAATCAATAGATACAATTACACGTGAAGAAGATATTGTAAATTACCCTGTTGAATTTCTTAACTCATTGGATTTACCCGGATTTCCACCTCATATATTGCAACTTAAGGTAGGTGTACCAATCATTTTGCTACGGAATATTGACCCACCTCGCCTTTGCAACGGAACCAGACTAGCAGTTAAAAAGCTGCACAACAATTTAATAGAGGGAACAATTATAACAGGAAATTATAAAGGAACCGATGTTCTCATTCCCCGCATTCCAATGATCCCAACTGATTTACCCTTCGATTTCAAAAGGCTGCAATTCCCTATTAGATTAGCATTTGCCATGACGATCAACAAAGCCCAGGGGCAATCTCTTCAAGTATGTGGCTTAAATTTAACGAACCCCTGCTTTTTCGCATGGACAACTATATGTAGCATGTTCACGAGTAGCCTTCGGATCTTTATATATTAGCACCTGATGGTAAAACTAAGAATATTGTATACCCAAGAGCACTCCAATAAAGATATCCTCCCACACATTCAATAAATAGTGTTTGTCTTACAATGCACAATAGTTCAATTTACACATTCAATTCTTCGATAAAGGTAAAAAGGCACAGCGAAGCGGGCCGGGTAAAGCTAGTTTTTTATAAAATCAATATTTTTAAAAATTTTAATTTTTGTTGAGGTCGGCACTTAGGATTTTTTTTAGTGGTACCCGTAGTATCCAAAATTCCAAAAAATTGAGACCCGCATTGTTTGGTGGCCAATGTGTGGTAGAAATGAAGTGAGAAACTTCAGTTTTAAGCCATTCTTGGTTGACGCGTACTGAGTGCGATGAGTCCTGTTGCAATGTCCATAGTCTGCGACTGAAACATTTTTCTGTAGGACAGTTTTCCGATCAATTATTTTGACCACACGGTCGATGACTATGATCGGGGTGCGACCATCGGCCATTATGGCGGCCCACCATCGGCGGCTCTTGAATTCTGGAGACCAGTCGAAGGTGTAGATTTTCATCTGACCTCTTTGACAAATAACCCCGATAATTTTTTTTTTCGTTTACAAACTGCTCAATTTGGAATGGCTTCTCATGGGAGAAAACCAAATTCGGTAACTGTCCACTTTCGTGCAAACGAAGCACATCCTCCTTGGCACTTTCCAGTTTAATTTTTTTTTTGTGTATCATGAAGCTCCTACACTTTTTCGAAATTCCCAAAGTGAAATTGGTGGAAATCGTCACTAGCGGACCGGACTGACGCACAATCTATTGTTCAATCAATGTTCAAATTGAACAAGTTTCTAAGCTTCAATACTGGTTCATTAGGACCTTTCTATTCGTTAGTCTTACTAAATTATCCCATAATGTGTCCTTTGAAAAGAGTCCAAGTCGTATCCCAAAGTGCAAATTTACGCCGTCAATTATAGACCAATACACACAAAGAAAATTTCATTAAAACTCAGCCAACGAAAAATGTTCATTGATATATCGAAACATTTTCATTAATACAATGAAAATATTCGTTAATAGTACGAAAGGTTTTTAACAGAAAATTCGTTATAATAACGAAAAATTTCGTTTTATTAACGAATTTGTTTCGTTGGCTGACTTTTAACGACACATTTCGTTAATATAACGAAACTTTTTCTATTAGTGTACAGAAAAATGTTTGTATGGTTTTATATTGACACCATGTACAAAATTTCAACCGGATGGGATAAAAAATTACACTACATGAAGCTAGCAGATCGATATGAAGCAATTTCTGCAGGGTAGTTGGAGGACAGATACTGACAACACATTTCAAATTTCAACCAAATCGGATGATTTATTCTCCTCCATGAAGCTCGGTTTATATGGGGGCTATACCCAAAACTGGTCCGTTGTGGCTTACTCGCAATACTATCCGATATCAATACATCAATAACAACTACTTTTGCCAAGTTTCAGATCGATAGCTTGTTTCGTTCGGTAGTTAGAGTGATTTCAACAGACGGACTGACGGACATCAATAGATCGATTCAGAATTTCAAGAATATACAGTAAAACCTTTCAGGAGTGGACCCCTACGTTCGCCTAACATCTGTCCCCATTTATGAAATGTACAATTATAAGATCTTAATATTGTTGTGAAAATATATCAA
This sequence comes from Haematobia irritans, assembly GCF_050003625.1. Classification (NCBI taxonomy): domain Eukaryota; kingdom Metazoa; phylum Arthropoda; class Insecta; order Diptera; family Muscidae; genus Haematobia; species Haematobia irritans. The sequence goes on along the minus strand of NC_134397.1, from coordinate 184,092,657 downwards.
ACGCCTCGCGAAACGGCAAAATTGGTATACCCGTCATTCTATGGTGGAGGCAATAAAAATGTATATATCGATATTTCACAAAAAATGCATTTCTATGTATTAATTTGCAATTCCGGTATGGGAATATTTAAAAATTCTACTTAATATTCGTGATTTGAAAGGATCGATGACCGTTCGTATTTGGGGATGATGCAATTTTAAATAAAATTTCGTAGAATAATGTTAAAATTCTTTGGAATAATGTTAAAATTCTGGAACATTTTGTTTTCAAATATTTTCTAGGATTCTTCTTTCGTGATTGTTGTTATGCTGCATTATGCATATTCAATTAAATGTAAATGTCACATTGATGATATAGAAAATTCATTATCTCTATCTATAGTTAGAAAAGGTCATGTTCATAGATTTTTCTAATCTATATTTCAATTTTCCTATAGAGATTTGTACGAATGGGTTATGATTTTTACCTATATGTGTATATATGTATATGAACAAATGCTTGAATATAAAAGTTTAACAGATAAGCAGCATTAATGAGATGTCTTTATACCCTTCACCACTACTGTGGTACAGGGTATAATAAGTTTGTGCATTTGTATGTAACGCCAAGAAGGAGAAATCATAGACCAACCTTTTAGTATACGGATTGGCTTAGAATTAAATTCTGAATCGATTTAGCGATGTCCGTCTGTCTGTCTGTCTGTCCGTCTGTCTGTCTGTTGATGTATTTTTGTGTGCAAAGTACAGCTCGCAGTTTTAGTCCGATTGTCCTAAAATTTGGTATAGGGTCCTGTTTCGGCTCAAAGACGATCCCTATTGATTTTGGAAAAAATCGGTTCAGATTTAGATATAGCTGCCATATATATTTTTCACCGATCTGGTCATAATTGGCGTGTATATCAACCGATCTTCCTCAAATTCCGTACATTCGAACATTTTATGAGTCTCGAAAAACTTGCAAAATATCAGCTGAATCGGTTCAGATTTAGATATAGCTCCCATATATAGCTTTCGCCCGATTTACACTCATTTGCCCACAGAGGCCAATTTTTTGCTCCGATTTAGTTGAAATTTTGCATATGGAGTAGAATTAGCATTGTAACTATGCGTGCCAAATTTGGTTGAAATCGGTTCAGATTTGGATATATCGCCCATATATAGCTTTCGTCCGATTTACACTCATATGATCACAGAGGCCAATTTGTAACTCCGATTTAGTTGTAATTTTGCACAGGGAGTAGAATTAGCATTCTAACTATGCGTGCCAAATTTGGTTGAAATCGGTTCAGATTTGGATATATCTCCCATATATAGCTTTCGCCCGATTTACACTCATATGACCACAGAGGCCAATTTTTAACTTCGATTTAGTTGAAATTTTGCACAGGGAGTAGAATTAGCATTGTAGCTATGCGTGCCAAATTTGGTTGAAATCGGTTCAGATTTGGATATATCTCCCACATATAGCTTTCGCCCGATTTACACTCATATGACCACAGAGGCCAATTTTTAACTTCGATTTAGTTGAAATTTTGCACAGGGAGTAGAATTAGCATTGTAGCTATGCGTGCCAAATTTGGGTGAAATCGGTTCAGATTTAGATATATCTCCCATATATAGCTTTCGCCCGATTTACACTCATATGACCACAGAGGCCAATTTTTAACTCCGATTTAGTTGAAATTTTGCACAGAGAGTAGAATTAGCAGTGTTGCTATGCGTGCCAAATTTGGTTGAAATCGGTTCAGATTTAGATATAGCTCCCATATATATGTTTTTCTGATTTCGACAAAAATGGTCAAAATACCAACATTTTCCTTGTTAAATCGCCACTGCTTAGTCGAAAAGTTGTAAAAATGACTCTAATTTTCCTAAACTTCTAATACATATATATCGAGCGATAAATCATAAATAAACTTTTGCAAAGTTTCCTTAAAATTGCTTCAGATTGAAATGTTTCACATATTTATACCCTTCACCACTACTGTGGTACAGGGTATAATAAGTTTGTGCATTTGTATGTAACGCCAAGAAGGAGTAATCATAGACCAACCTTTTAGTATACGGATCGGCTTAGAATTAAATTCTGAGTCGATTTAGCGATGTCCGTCTGTCTGTCTGTCCGTCTGTCTGTCTGTCTGTCTGTCTGTCTGTTGATGTATTTTTGTGTGCAAAGTACAGCTCGCAGTTTTAGTCCGATTGTCCTAAAATTTGGTATAGGGTCCTGTTTCGGCTCAAAGACGATCCCTATTGATTTTGGAAAAAATCGGTTCAGATTTAGATATAGCTGCCATATATATTTTTCACCGATCTGGTCATAATTGGCGTGTATATCAACCGATCTTCCTCAAATTCCGTACATCCGAATATTTTATGAGTCTCGAAAAACTTGCAAAATATCAGCAAAATCGGTTCAGATTTAGATATAGCTCCCATATATAGCTTTCGCCCGATTTACACTCATTTGCCCACAGAGGCCAATTTTTTGCTCCGATTTAGTTGAAATTTTGCATAGGGAGTAGAATTAGCGTTGTAACTATGCGTGCCAAATTTGCTTGAAATCGGTTCAGATTTGGATATATCTCCCATATAAAGCTTTCGCCCGATTTACACTCATATGACCACAGAGGCCAATTTTTAACTCCGATTTAGTTGAAATTTTGCACAGGGAGTAGAATTAGCATTGTAGCTATGCGTGCCAAATTTGGTTGAAATCGGTTCAGATTTAGATATAGCTCCCATATATATGTTTTTCTGATTTCGACAAAAATGGTCAAAATACCAACATTTTCCTTGTAAAATCGCCACTGCTTAGTCGAAAAGTTGTAAAAATGACTCTAATTTTCGTAAACTTCTAACACATATCTAAAGAGTAAATAAACTTTTTCGAAGTTTCCTTAAAATTGCTTCAGATTTAAACGTTTCCCCTATTTTTTTACTAACATTGTGTTCCACCCTAGTGCATTAGCCGACTTAAATTTTGAGTCTATAGATTTTGTAGAAGTCTATCAAATTCTTCCAGATCGAGTGATATTTATTAATTAAATTTATGTATTTGGGACAAACCTTTATATATAGCCCCCAACACATTTGACGGATGTGATATGGTATTGAGAATTTAGATCTACAAAGTGGTGCAGGGTATAATATAGTCGGCTCCGCCCGACTTTCCTTACTTGTTTTTTACTAATATTGTGTTCCACCCTAGTGCATTAGCCGACTTAAATTTTGAGTATATAGATTTGTAGAAGTCTATCAAATTCTGTCCAGATCGAGTGATATTTATATGTATGTATTTGGGACAAACATTTGTATATAGCTCCCAACACATTTGACTGATGTGATATGGTATCGAAAATTTAGATCTACAAAGTGGTGAAGGGTATAATATAGTCGGCCCCGCCAGACTTTAGACTTTCCTTACTTGTTTTATATGGAGGATGGGGGATGGAGGACGGTGAAATAAATTTGCCATTACATTTGTAACAGATTGAAATAGGAATTTTCGATCTGATCTTTGTAATTCACTGGATCACAATAGAATTGTAAGATGATCTAGCAATGTCCGTCTGTCTGTCGATATTGTTTAAATATGTGTTTGGTGAAATAATATCATATATATTTCAACTTGCTCTTAATAAATATTTTTCATATTTCTTTTAGTTTATTATCATGTTCATTATGTCCTATACGATATTCACTTGAATAAAATATTTCTACTTAACAGTCATTGAACTAAATATAGTATTGGGCACTACTGATTGATAATAGTGGACTAAATAGTCTAAAAGAGCCTAAAATAACGGTCCAACTCAACTTAAACGAATAGGTTGCGGACCATCGTTGCCAAGTAAATTAATGAAATAAAATTTATTAAAAAAAATAGAATTGTGAGAAAAAAAATAAATACAACTTTTTTGGAGTCCTTTTTGGAACTCAACAAACGAAAGGGAAGTTTTGCAAGAATATTATTCAGCTATGTGGTGAGTTGGACTGACCTATTTGGAAGGGAATGGTCAAAGATCTATTATGGTTCTATGTGGGAGCTATGAATGTAATTGAGCATAGAGTTACAAACCCGGAAAATCTACGGGAAGGAACGACAGAAACTCCGGTAAGGGATCACAAGAAACGTTAAGATTTCTACAGAAAGCCAACGTTAATGTGAAGATTCTGATCACAAGCACAATAAATGACACATTTTTTCATCTGGTTAATGCATAAAGAATTTGCTTATGGTGTTTGGCAATTCAGTAGTTTGAGGCAACATCAAGGGATTCTTCGAAATGTTCAAGTAAATCTGGATGATGATGATGACAAGATATCTACTTTGCTTTTATGAAAGAAATTTCAAGAAGGCAGATGGTCCAATTTCGGAAAACAGGAGGTATTAGTTGTGCATGAGAAGAAACTGAAGAATAAAATCAAGATACATGATGATCCAACGACTTGAATGGAGAACATAATTAGAAACAATATTTGGTGGAAAAGGACCACATCTTCCCGAACATAGGCATGCATTGTCATTGGAAATATTTTTCTCCGTGTATTGAGACTTATAGACTTAAATCAAATCCCACCCATGAAAGAACAAAAAAAAAATCGCATGTTATATGCTTAAAAGAATTTTTCGGTGAATGAACTTGGGAATCCTTAGATTTGTCATAATGCCTAGATGTGCGTTAATGGAATTCAATTGGTTCTCTATTTCCATATAATCGAATACGTGGATGAAGTCGATACGGCAACGTCATCATATTACCACAATGTTACAACTTTACAACTAACTCAATTACAAATAATTAACACTTGACCAAGTGTGTGTGTGTGTGTATTACTCCACTCTTTTCCGCTGTTATTATTAGTTCGCCCTGTTGCTTTTTTCCCCATTTTCCATTCAGAATTGAATATTCTGTGACTTTGGACCTCATCAGTTTGTCTGTTTGATATTGCGTGACATTGCGAATGCGAGTTCATGTTAACATAGTTTAGCCACATGTGCGTCTTATGTTACATTGATGTATGATGGTGCACAGTAGTTTACCAAGTCCATATCTATTATGCATTTTAAATATAGCGAAATTAGTTTTAAAAATATTAATTTAATTTCCTTGCATGAAAGTTCTTCGTGAGCGAGTAACTTTTGTTGAACTTGACTGATCTTGAAACCCCCATACAGTCGACTGCTATTTACTACAATGCCCTATTTAGTACAATTTCAAATATTCAGTTCTACTTGAAAATGATTTCGAAGTCCTAGCGCCAAAACGGGTTATATGGTTTCTATATAATAATTTTCGTTTGGTGGTGTGTAGTGCACCCATCGACAAAAATTGACTGATATCGACAGTGTTGCGAACTCCCCAAGGCCAAAGAGCACCAAAAATATATTATAAATTCTAACATACCACCTTCCACCACAAAATCGAAAACTAAATGCTCTACTAAAAAAAAAAAACAAAAAAAAAAAAAAAAAAACTTCCGAAGATGTACCTATTATAGAACTTTTGTGAATTGAATTTTAAGACGTTAAGGTGGGTATTAAGATCGAGTTTAGCTGCTAAAATAGTCATTTTTTGACAATTACAATTTCTTTAATAATTCATTTTAAGGAATACAAACATTGTGAAAATTTGCTTTTGGCTATTCCCCATCAAGTTATAATAAATTTTGCAGCAAATATGCATAATTTTATGCCTTTTTTACTGATATAGTTTTCACTTTAGCGGCAAAACTCGAACTTAGTACTCACCATTATGAACCGCTATTCAAGTATACACTTTGATCAGTTTTAATGCTTTCGTCCAATTCATTTTGATCAGTGATGTTTTCCAACTTTCAAAATATTAATATATGGAAGGAGTCTATATTAATATATGGAAGGAGTCTTATGTCAGTTGTGCGTGCTTTTGTGAATTTAATACAAACGTTTTTAATGACATCTTTACCAAATTCGAAAATTCGACTCTCATTGCTCGACTTTCCTACAGAATACCCTAAATAACAATATTAATTAAAAAATAATCAATACCAACTTCATAACAATCAAATTCTATATTTGGCAATAAATTTGAGTTTCTTCGGCTCTTGAAAGTCTAATCAAAATTTTTGTATCAATTAAACTTAATACTGTTCAAAATAAAAAAAAGCACCAAAAGCACTAAATGAAAATGCCAGAAAGCACCAAGTTGGTGCTTTTTTTGAAAAGGCACCAAAAAGGCAATTTGGTGCTTTTTAGAAATCATAAAGCACTAAATTTGGTGCTAAAAGCACCAAATTGGCAACACTGGATACCGATCATCTGACAGTAAAATACAACATTTCGGTAAAATAAATGCAAAATCTATATTGAAAACACCACATATGGAGTCCAAATAGACCATTTTTTCAATATTCTGAAATGGACTAAGAGAAGATATATTTATGATTTTATGAAATATTGCCATGAACTTAAGTCTTGATACTGAGGCAGACGAGCTGATGTGGAATCTTGAAATTTTGGTAGATTTTGCGAAATATTCCTCTGCAACTAAAAGGTAATTCACAATTTTAGAAATAAAATTTTAAAAAAATTTTCTATAGAAATCAAATTTTCAATAGAAAATAATTAATCAAGCTTGAGATCGTTTATGGTGTGTATTGGTTTCTTTCTTAAAACCATGCATTGACTAAACTACAAGTGTAGCTTAACCAACAGAGTAAAAGACTGTTTGACAAATTTATTTGGACAAAACCCTATAGACTGCAAGATGGTTGGAAAGACGCACGTTTCGGAATTACCACATTCCTCATCAGCATCCTCTTCTTGCAGCAAAACTATCAACCAAGTATCAGAATAAATTCAGGCAGTTCCCTAAAACCAAAAGTGAACCACACTTGAACCTTCCGAAAAAAGGTTTTATATGATAGCCGGCTTATGCCGAAATAAATTCGTACAAACATATCTCTTTTCTTTGCCACCGTCAAATCATCGATTTGAGTGCAGTTGGCTGGGTTTTATTTTGAGCGTGCTTCCTCTTGTTTTTTTTTTCATTCGTTTTGTTTTGTTTTGTTATTGTTGGTTTTTTTCTTTTAATCATTGTTGTTGTTTTTGATTTCAGCTTAAAACCATGACTAAACTACAAATTAAATTTGACAAATCAAATTTTGACAAATTTTTTTTTATAGAAATCAAATTTTGAAAACATTTTCTATAGAAATCACATTTTGACAAAGTTTTCTGTAGAAAATAAATGTTGAAAAGTTTTCTATAGAAATAAAATTTTGACAAAACTTTCTACAGAAACAAAATTTTGACAAAAGTTTCTATAGAAGTAAAATTTTGACAACATTTTCTATAGTAATAAAAATTTGACAAAATTGTCTGTAGATATAAAATTTTGACAAAATTTTCTATAGAAGTAAAATTTTGACAAAATTTTCGAAAGAAATAAAATTTTCTTTAGAAATAAAATTTTGACAAAATTTTCTATAGAAATAAAAAAATGTTCTATCAAAATAAAATTTTGACAAAATTTTCCATAGAAATAAAATGTTGACAAAATTTTCCATAGAAATAAAATTTTGACAAAATTTTCCATAGAAATAAAATTTTGACAAAATTTTCTATATATGTTAAATAAAATTTTGACAAAATTTTCTTTAGCAATAAAATATTGACACAATTTTCTACATAAATAAAATGTTAACAAAAATTTCTATAGAAATAAAATTTTGTCAAAATTTTCTACAGAAATAAAATTTTGACAAAATTTTCTACAGAAATAAAATTTTGACAAAATTTTCTATAGAAATAACATTTTGACAAAATTTTCGATAGAAATAAATTTTTGAAAAATTTTATGTACAATTTTATGTTTTCTATAGAAATCAAATATTGACAAAATTTTCTACAGAAACAAAATTTTGACAAAAGTTTCTGTAGAAATAAAAATTTTAACAAAATTTTCTATAGAAATAAAATTTTGACAAAATTTTCTATAGAAATAAAATGTTGAAAAAGAAATTCTATAGAAATAAAATTGTGACAAGATTTTCTGTAGATATAATTGTTTGACAAAATTTTCCATAGAAATAAAATTTTGACAAAAGTTTCTATAGAAATAAAATGTTGAAAAAGAAATTCTATAGAAATAAAATTGTGACAAGATTTTCTGTAGATATAATTTTTTGACAAAATTTTCCATAGAAATAAAATTTTGACAAAAGTTTCTATAGAAATAAAATGTTGAAAAAGAAATTCTATAGAAATAAAATTGTGACAAGATTTTCTGTAGATATAATTTTTTGACAAAATTTTCCATAGAAATAAAATTTTGACAAAATTTTCTATATATGTTAAATAAAATTTTGACAACATTTTCTTTAGCAATAAAATATTGACAAAATTTTCTACATAAATAAAATGTTAACAAAAATTTCTATAGAAATAAAATTTTGTCAAAATTTTCTACAGAAATAAAATTTTGACAAAATTTTCTAAAAAAATGACAAAATTTTCGATAGAAATAAAATTTTGAAAAATTTTATATACAAATAAACTTTTGAGAAAATTTTCTATAGAAATAAAATGTTGACAAAATTTTCTATAGAAAAAAATTTAACAAAATTGTCTGTAGAAATCAAATATTGACAAAACAAAATTTTGACAAAAGTTTCTGTAGAAATAAAATTTTGACAAAATTTTCTATAATAATAAAATTTTGACAAACTTTTCTATAGATGAAAAATTTTGACAAAATTTTCTATAGAAGTAAAATCTTGACAAAATTTTCTATAGAATTTAAAATTTTATAAAAATATTTATAGGAATAAAATTTTGACAAAGTTTCCTATAGAAATAAAATTTTGACAACATTTTCTGTAGAAATAGAATTTTGACAAAATTTTCTATAGAAATAAAAGTTTGACAAAATTTTCCATAGAAATAAGATTTTGACAAAATTTTTTATAGAAATCAAATTTTAAAAAATTTCTATAGAAATCAAATTTTGACAAAGTTTTCTGTAGAAATAAAATTTGGAAAAAAATTTCTATAGAAATAAAATTTGGAAAAAAATATCTATAGGAATAAAATTGTGACAAAATTTTCTATAGAAATAAAATTTTCTTTTAATGTACAACCAAAAAGGCTCTTCTAGAGATGAACTTTATTCACAAGAAGTTCTTTTGAGATTATTTAAATGTTTTGTTTTTGTTCGAAATAAATAAGTTAGGTTAGGTTAGGTGGCAGCCCGATGTATAAGGCTCACTTAGACTATTCAGTCCATTGTGATACCACATTGGTTAACTTCTCTCTTATCACTGAGTGCTGCCCGATTCCATGTTAAGCTCAATGACAAGGGACCTCCTTTTTATAGACGAGTCCGAACGGCGTTCCACATTGCAATGAAACCACTTAGAGAAGCTTTGAAACCCTCAGAAATGTCACCAGCATTACTGAGGTGGGATAATCCACCGCTGAAAAACTTTTTGGTGTTCGGTCGAAGCAGGAATCGAACCCACGACCTTGTGTATGCAAGGCGGGCATGATAACCATTGCACCACGGTGGCTCCCTCGAAATAAATATAGGCAAGGAAAAATAAAATAATTGAAATTTCCAAAAAAAAAATATGTGAAAAGGGAACCTATGTGTTTTTTTTGGCAGACGTGGATTTTGAAATGAAATAAAAATTATTCAAAACATCTTTATGTAGAGAAAAAAAGTGCAAAAAGCTAAGAAATATTGTATTTTTCAAGTTTTTCCTAATTTGGTTAAATAAAATCCGGCATACTGAAAAATCATCACATCTGAGGAGCTAATGCGAAATCAATATAGCGTATGGTTTAAAAATGTGACTTTGGGTCTATAATAAGTCCAACTCAAATTCATTGCTTCTGAGTCAACCACTTCCAGATCGAAAAAGAACAATTTTAATTTTTTTTGTTGGGAACAAAAATAAGATAACATTTTTGTTTTCCTTGTAGTGTTTGCTTACAAAGCTTTAATGCCTTTATTGCAACAAATATTTCACGAAAAATGTGTTAAAGATACAACAGACTTTTTCACACTTTCTGCAAGTGTTTGACCATTCTGTGTGATGTCCACTGTGTCTAATACCACATGTAGCCAGAGTATACAAACAATTGGGAAGGAAAGAACCTGTGAAGAAAATCGTAATGCAAAACCAAAATAAATCGTCTTATAATTGCATGGCGATTTGCAAATGCAGTTACAATGTAACCGATGATATTGGTTTGCTGGAATTAAATTGGTTGATAGGTTGGCTGACTACTTACTACCCCATTGAAACAATGTAGCCGGTCTATCGTTGTAATTTACACGTGTAGACGTGCTGAATTTGTAGGCTGGCTGCTTGCTGGGCTAGTAAGCCTTTGGCGGGGCTTATACAAAAAAAAAAAAAAAACACCTGTCACACGAAACGAAATTTCGTAATTTCATTGAAGTTTTCTTTTCTTGTTAAATTTGACGCCTTAAAGGCCAATAAATCTTTATTTATCATAACCCTTGCCTCATTTGTCCCTTTGGAATTTTTATTGCCTAAATGAAACATCGAAAGAAAATATACACAGAAAAAGATATCACCAAAATATGTTCAATAAAAATTTTAAATGAATTTTATAAAAAAACATTCAATTCAATATTTAATTGATTCAATTCAATTATTTTAAGTGACATTGAAAACTTCATGATTGAAGACAAAAAACCAAAATTTTTCGCTGTTGGTCCAATAAGAAATTGAGTTTTTTTTTTTTCAAACCCACTGAGCATTGTAGCATAAATGGAAAACATTATTAAAATTACTTCTGTATTTACGCATTAATTATGCATTTGTATGGTTTTTGTTTTATTTTTTGTGGATTTCTCCATAATTGTTTTCGTTTCAGAGTTTTTTTTTTCAAATTCATTTCTGTGCAAAGATTACATGCCTCGATGACTGAAGTTAAACATCAAAACAAACAAATAGTTAAGATGAAAAGGTAGAAACATTGATGTAGAGTATTGGAGAGTAGAACAGGGATTTGATTTTAAAATAAAATGCTTCAATTCATATGGAACTATCATGTGTGGAAGCTATAAAAATGGGAAGCGGTTATTAAAAAGAACTCTACGATTTAAAAAAGGTGCGAGCCTATGATTAAAATTGTAGATAACCAGTGCTTAAGGCATTTCCCGTGTTTTTTCTTCAATTACATTCTACTGATGAATACACAAGTGGTGGATGAACAGCCATAATTTCTCAGAGTTCTAGAAAAAAAAAAACTTGACATACATATTCAGTTTTTCCATACTTCGCAGTTTTTTGCAACAATTAATTTCATTAATTCTTTTTTTATTCAAATGAAAAAGCAAAAACTACATTGTTTTTCGACCAGCATCTGGTTTCATTAAAGATTTTTGAATCTGGTCGATCTAGACAGAAAAAGTTCAAATTACCCATTATGAAAAAAGCGGGCTATAAAAAAATTGAATTAAATTAACTTTCTGTGTATTAAGCAAATTTTTGAAAGAACGTGAAATTAAGCAAATTTTTGAAAGAACATTTGTGGAAGTGCTTTTAAAGTTGTGCCTTTAGAAAAATTGCCAATTTGTTTTTTTTTGCTAGAAAATATTAGCCATTGTCGAAACTTTTGTATCTTTAATTCAAAGATTTAGCATTTTTGTTAAGGATTTTCATAAATTTGATCTGCCATAAAATTTGCCTACCAGAAATGTTTCTGGTATTGCGATAAAGCTCACATAATGTTCCGTAAAGTTCATAAATATTAAAATGCGGCTTATCTCCCAAACTTATATCAATGATACCCAACAAATGCTTAATTTTTTTGGTGTTTGATCAATCTAGGATTGAACCCATGACCCATTGTATGCAAGACGGGCATGCTGACTATTGCTCCATGGAGGTTCAATAGGGGATATAAAGCAGACTTTTAGCCAGATTGCCTGAAACTTGAAGAAACTTGACTGATCAATCGAAGTAACATCACCAGGTCATGCGTAATCTTTCGGAGCAATGTCTGGGCTATACGGCCGCTGGGATAGAACTTCCAATTTGATTGTTTCCAAATAAGTTTTTACGGGTTTCAAAATTGCCCCATCAAGTCAATCCAAATATTGTGGCCATTTATCACGCAATATTCGGCTCAAACGCATCAATTGATTTCGATACAAAGCTCCCGATCCCGTGATCGTTTCACTCGGTTTCAGCTGCTCACCACTCTTTTTCTTTAACCCATTAACGCCCAAAATGAAACTGCCGGGCAAAAATTGATATTAACTCAGTAGCGAATAAATAAAAATATTTAAATAAAATAAATATGTACGGCCGTAAGTTCGGCCAGGCCGAAGCTTATGTACAGAATGTCATCCACAATCGAATTACTTTGGTTGTGGTAACACTTGCCGTTGGTATATATTAAACTAAAACAAGTAAGGAAAGTCTAAAGTCGGGCGGGGCCGACTATATTATACCCTGCACCACTTTGTAGATCTAAATTTTCGATACCATATCACATCCGTCAAATGTGTTGGGTGCTATATAGGTTTGTCCCAAATACATACATTTAAATATCACACGATGTGGACAGAATTTGATAGACTTTTATAAAATCTATAGACTCAAAATTTAAGTTGGCTAATGCACTAGGGTGGAACACAATTTTAGTAAAAATTGCGAACTAGACTTTGATCACAAAAATGTGTTCACAGACAGATGGACGGACGGACGGACGGACAGACGGACATGGTTATATCGACTCAGGGACCCACCCTGAGCATTATTGCCAAAGACACCATGTGTCTATCTCGTCTCCTTCTGGGTGTTACAAACATATGCACTAACTTATAATACCCTGTTCCACAGTGCGGCGCAGGGTATAAATATGGGAAACATTTAAATCTGAAACAATTTTAAGGAAACTTCGCTAAAGTTTATTTATGATTTATCGCTCGATATATATGTATTAGAAGTTTAGGAAAATTAGATTCATTTTTACAACTTTTCGACTAAGCAGTGGCGATTTAACAAGGAAAATGTTGGTATTTTGACAATTTTTGTCGAAATCAGAAAAACATATATATGGGAGCTATATCTAAATATCAACCGATTTCAATCAAATTTGGCACACATGACTGTATTACTAATTGTCCTCCTAGTGCAAAATTTCAACCAAATTGGGCCAAAACTCTGGCTTCTGGGGCCATATAAGTCCATATCGGGCGAAAAATATATATGGAAGCTATATCTAAATCTGAACCGATTTCAATCAAATTTGGCACACATGACTATATTACCAATTGTACTCCTTGTGCAAAATTTCAAGCTAATCGGGATAAAACTCTGGTTTCTGGGTCCATATAAGTGCATATCGGGCGAAAGATATATATGGGAGCTATATCTAAATCCGAATCGATTTCAACCAAATTTGGCACGCATAGCTATAATGCTAAATCTACTCCATGTGCAAAATTTCAACCAAATTGGGCCAAAACTTTGGCTTGTAGGACCATATTAGTCCATATCGGGCGAAAGATATTTATGGGAGCTATATCTAAATCTGAACCGATTTCAATAAATTTTTGAACACGTGACTATACTACTAATTGTACTCCTAGTGCAAAATTTCAACCAAATTCGGCCAAAAATCTGGCTTCTGGGGCCATATAAGTCCATATCGGGCGAAAGATATATATGGGAGCTATAACTAAATCTGAACCGATTTCTTCCAAAATCAATAGGGTTCTATTCTGACCCAAATTAGGAACATGTGCCAAATTTGAAGGTATTGGACTTAAATTGCGACCTAGACTTTGATCACAAAAATGTGTTCACAGACAGACGGACGGACGGACGGACAGACGGACATGGTTATATCGACTCAGGGACCCACCCTGAGCATTATTGCCAAAGACACCATGTGTCTATCTCGTCTCCTTCTGGGTGTTACAAACATATGCACTAACTTATAATACCCTGTTCCACAGTGTGGCGCAGGGTATAAAAATGCCGATTAAATACTTATATAATTCAGTTTGACAAAATTTTCTATAGAAATAAAATTTTGACAAAATTTTCTATAGAAATAAAATTTTAACAACATTTTCTATAGAAATAAACTTTTTACAAAATTTTCTATAGAAATACAATTTTGACAAAATTTTCTTTAGAAATAAAATTTTGACAAAATTTTCTTTAGAAATAAAATTTTGACAAAATTTGCTATAGAAATAAAATTTTGACAAAATTTTCTATAGAAATAAAATTTTGACAAAATTTTCTATAGAAATAGAATTTTGACAAAATTTTCTTTAGAAATAAAATTTTGACAAAATTTTCTATAGAAATAAAATTTTGACAAAATTTTCTATAGAAATAAAATTTTGACAAAATTTTCTATAGAAATAAAATTTTGACAAAATTTTCTATAGAAATAAAATTTTGGTAGATTATTGTTGGCTCGAGTGGCAACCATGATTATGAACCGATATGAACCAATTTTTGTGTAATTGGGGATCAGCTATATATAACTATAGACCCTTATGGGCCAATTTTTGCGTGGTTGTTAGAGACCATATACTTTCAACCGGATCGGATGAATTGTGCTCCTCCAAGAGGCTCCGGAGTTTTAATCTAGGGATCGGTTTATATGGGGGCTATATATAATTATGGACCGATATGGACCAATTTTTGCATGGTTGTTAGAGGCTATATACTAACATTATGTACAAAATTTCAACTGGATCGGATGAAATGTGCTTCTCTAAGAGGCTCCGCAAGCCAAATCTGCGGGTCGGTTTATATGGGGGGCTATACGTAAAAGTGGTCCAATATGGCCCATTTGCAATACCATTCGACCTACAACAATAACAACTACTTATGCCAAGTTTCAAGTGGGTTAAATGAGACATTGCAAACTTCTATAAATGAATTAATATTAAACGTATGAAAATCCAGAATTTTTTGGAGTTCTGCTGGAAATTTTCTATTTTTAAAAACCACTAACACATATTATTTTCTCTCACGGTTTTGGTTGCTTATAAAATGAAACTTTCAAATCACTTGCCCTATCTCCAATATTGAAATATCAGCTGCTTAGAAAACAAGGATCCCAGGAAACATTTCCCATAATACTTCAGTTTGTGTTTTCAAATCTTTTCATAAATTAAACCTTTATTAACCAGTACTTTAGTACTTTACTCTCTCCCTCTCTTTCTTTCACCCCAGCTTATATATAATAGATGCTCACACTCTTGATAACACTAAAGGTTGCTATCCTTTTTGCCTTCATTGACTCGACTCATAAATATGTAAGCCTTTGGCGAATATCATAAAATAACATGCGTACCACCACATAATTCGTAATACCCTCAATCACTATCATCTTCATCATCATCATCATCGTTCACGACCATCGTTACCATTTTCATAACCATTAATGAAACATTGTATTGTTTCATCAAGAATTCAGAAGAAACAAAAACTAGCCCTAACTTGATTTACGGAAATCAATCACAATATCTGCGGTGAGGCTCGATTAAAAAAAAAACTACTAGAATGTACATACGCGCTAAATGTAGGTAGGTAAGAAATGATATCAATCAAAGTCAAGGGAAATGCATGACTGAAAGGGTAACATGATCAACAATACGGATAGCCAAGAACCTACAGCTGCCAACAGTGTTGCCAACATCCACAGAGGTTATATAAATAATTCAAGTTGTCAGTTATAGGGAAATTTATCGAAAACAGGTGATATTTCTTCGATTAAAAGCAGTTGTGTTATAAGGAATTTTTAATCGACAAAGCCACCACAAGCTTCACAAAAGTCACTCATTCCACGCGAAGCGCCCTCGTGATATAGCCGAAGCTTTGGTATTTTTTAGTGCCAACCTTATGGATTGAGATCTGGAGGTTTTGTGAATATGCTGCTGTACACAGAAAAAAATTTCACGAAAAATTTTCCAATTAAAATTTTAAACGAGTTTTAAAAAATATTCAATTAAAAATTTAATTGAATCAACAAATTTTTTAATTGAAACAAAAATCAATCACAAAAATTAATAGTATAAATAAATTTTTTAATTGGATCAATTAATTTTTAATTGACCTTCAATTAATTTTTTAATTGACCTTCAATTAATTTTTTAATTGATACTATTGTTTCTGTGATTGAAGACATTTCAATTAATTAAAAAATTAATTGGATCAATTAATTTCGTGATTGAATCAGAATTTTTTTTTTGTGTGTAGAAATGAATAGAGGAAGCTCCTAACTTTTGCCAAAGTAGAAGTCGATTGGACTAAAACTGCGACCTAAACATTGGCTAGATCGACTCAGGAGCCGGGCATGAGCTTTATTGCCAAAGACTATTTTTTCTCCATCTGGGTGTAGCAAGCATATGCACTAATTTATAATACCATGTCCCACAGATTGGCAAAAGGTATAATGAGCTTCAGTCCAAGCTTATTTTGTTTTCAATCTGTGTTGCATTCGTTCTTTCGATATGTTCAGCTCCCTAACAAGTTTTCTTCACTGCGACAATGAATTCGATCAAATCTGCCCTTCACTTTTCGGATCATTTGTGGGTGTGGTTACCGTTTTTTCGACCCCTGTTTGGACGCGATCCAATTTTGTCACGGTAACATTAAGGGCTGGAGGACTCTAACGATAGCCACTTGTGGTTTTCCAGTCAAATATAAAGCAATTATACAATCACGCTTAAATTTCATCACAAATAACTTTATTTCTGAGCGCAATATATCAAAATGCTTTTATAGGCATGTAAACAAAAATATGTCAGACATGTAATTTGGAAATGAGAGCAACCTATAGTTGGTTGCAATACCTTCCAGCTAATTTTTATATAGTCTAGCCAGAGAATGAAGTCGACCCATTTTGTCGGCGGCGGCTGACACTAAATTTTTGACTCCGGCGGCGGCGGTTTGACGGCTAAGCAGCGAATGAAGTCGACCCATTTTTGTCGGCGGCTGACACTAAATTTTTGACTCTGGCGGCTTGACGGCTAAGCCGATATAAATTTGTCCATTCGGCGGCGGACAATTATCCATAATAAAATCAATTTGAAGTTATTCGAAATGTAATGAGATTAGTTGTACAACCAATCTTACATTCAATTTTACATTTCGTTAAAAATTTCTGAGTTAAATTTTTGCAAAACTGTTATAGCAGTTTGAAATTGATTGATTGTGGGTCGAAGGTTCAAAATTTTGTCGAAGCCGTCGCCGAATTTGTCGACTCATCTCGACTCAAAGTTAGCCGCCAATTAATCAAAAATATTAATTTGAATCAGAAAAAATTATTAATAATGGTTGCATTTTTTGTCAAAATGTTTAACTTTCCACCCAAAATCCGTCAGTATCAAGTTGCTATAATAATTTTGCAAAAATTTGGCTCAGAACATTTGAATTATGTGTAAATGTGATTGTAAGATAAGTTGTACAACTAATCTCATTACCATTCGGATAACATCAAATTGATTTTATTATGGATAATTGTCCGCCGTCGACAAGACAAATTTATATCGGCTTAGCCATCAAGCCGCCGCCGCCGGAGGCAAAAAATTAGTATTAGCCGCCGTACATTGGGGTTTTTGATACCAAAAATGGGAATTAATTGAAAAATGAAATTTAGGAGAACCGAAAAAATTTTTATAGTCGGTAAAAGTACACAAAATTCCACATCACTAGCGCAAAAATTGTGTCTTTGACAAGTACCGTTGTGTCACTATATATGTTTGAAGTTGGAGTTATTTTACGTTTTCCTTGCGTGCGATATAAATGTAAATTATTGGTGTCTTAAAAATTAGTTTTGAGTGTTTTCTAAAGCGATAATTAAAAAAATAATAATGGAACCTTCATCCTCAGGTTAATAAGATTATTTTTGTGTTTTTTATTTTTATATTTGACTTGTGTTATTATATGAAATTTAGTTTCGCTCGTAAGTCTTTAAATTAGAGGATTTCGAGAAATATGTCGACAAATAGTTGTGAATAAAGCCAAATTAAGTAAAAAAGTTTATTTTTTCTAAAACAATAAACTCTTTTGAAAGCATAGATGAAAAAGTTGTCTGCACTTTTTTGCACATTTTGAAATTAAATGGAAATACATTTTTCAACCACTGGTACTATATGTCCCCAACTGTTCACAAATATTTATTACTTGGAGCAGAAATAATTAACCACGCTTTACTTCCAATTGGACAGTTGTCGGAAGAAGCGCAAGAAGCTAGAAACAAAGATTTTAAAAATTTTAGAGAGTATTTTTTGCGAAAATGTTCTATGGAATAGTCAAATGAAGAGATATTTAAAAGACTGTTAATTAACATACTTCGGATCCAGTTATATCAGAAATGAGAAATTAAAAGAGAAGAAACCCCACAATTTGCCTATGGAAGCAATTCAAATGTTGATATTTGAGTCAAATCTTGATGGTGATCAAAATGCCAGTGTTGATGATAATGATACATATAGCAATTTTACTGACGATGATGATAATAATTGTTAAGAATCAGATCAAAAAGCAGATATTCATTCTCTTTTTTTTGTTGCAAATTAACTAATGGAAAACAAATAAAATGTGGACTAAAAAATATTTAAAATTTGATTGGTTTTATGTCTTTTAGTGAATTTGGCCGAAAAAAGTTAAAACTATAAACAGGGAAAGCTACTTCGAATTAATTCCCACTTTTGACATCAAAAACCCCACTGTGCGCAACCGACAAAAATGGGTCGGCTTCATTCTCTGGTCGACATATTCAGCGGCGGCGTCGAGTGGCAAAAAATGGTCGTCGGCGACTTAAATCAGCGGCGCGGCTCGGCGGCTTCATTTTCTGAGTCTAGCCTGTGACATTTTTTCCCCCTCTCTAGGTTTATTAAGTATAAAAGTATGAAAATTGATCGTAATTCACAAAATATGTACTCTAAAAAAAAAACAATGCCTCGCGTTAATTAGTTTCAATTTTTAGATTGACTCTAATTTGAAATTGTCAATTTGATTTCCTATTTCTATGCGAAACTATCTCATTGGCCTCTCTTCGTTTCTCACTCGCACGCTCTCTTCCCTTTATTCATTTACAATCAATATTGAGGTCATCATGAACGCCGCCCCACATTGGCATCACCGGTTGAATGCAATGCAATGTGCGATTACGAGTGCGATGTACGATGTGTTGTAGTCTATATACGAGCGAAGAGTTTACAATGAGAGCAACAACAAAAACACAGGAGCCATATCGGCAACAAAATAACATTTTCTTTATTTAGTTGCTGTTCTTGTTGTGGTTGTTGTTGTTTAAATTTCTTTTAAACTGTATCAAAAGACAAGCGAAGACGTATATATGGACAGACGGACGGACGGTCGTACAAACATACCACAGCCAATACAAAAAAAATGCAAGTGGTGAAAGAAGGAATAGAAAAGATGGGTAAAGTGAAATGGAATATAATGCAACAAAACAAAAAAATGAAAATAAAAATAAAAATAAAAACAAAAACAAATTTCAACCACAATACAGAAATGTACCGACAACAACATTGAAGAAGAGTTGGAATTATGCATTGAGTATGGCAAGGGCTTTTTTATGCTCTCCATTTACATTTCTCCATACGCAATAAGAGTTTGTCTCATATACGATGATATCAGGTATAGGGGGAGACGTGCTCTTGAGTATAAAGTGGGGGTAATTGATGATCATTGAGATAATGTGATGATGTTAACTTCATACATACGATGATTGAAACTAATGTTGAGGCACCCTGATTAACTTCGACAACTGTTATACTTTACACCACTATAAAATCAGGGGATTTGTAATCCCCTGATTTGACCCTCATGACATTGTGTCTACGAGCAGAATCGACCTAGAATCTATCTTTTTACGAGGGTCACCTTTTATATTTCAGGATTAGTGAACAAAAATAAACATAAAATCGCTTTATTATTTTCAACAAGTATATACGGCCGTAAGTTCGCCCAGGCCGAATCTTATGTACCCTGGATCCCTGTACCATGGATTGCGTAGAAACTTCTACTAAAGATTGTGATTGTGGTAATGCTTACCGATGGTCAGGTATCTTAAAACTTCTTAACACCGTCTTCTAAATTGTAAGTTAGTCCATTTGTGGTATATATTAGACAAAACAAGTAAGGGAAGTCTAAAGTCGGGCGGGGCCGACTATATTATACACTGCACCACTTTGTAGATCTAAATTTTCGATACCATATCACATCCGTCAAATCTGTTGGGGGCTATATAAAGGTTTGTCCCAAATACATACATTTAAATATCACTCGATCTGGACAGAGTTTGATAGACTTCTACAAAATCTATAGACTCAAAATTTAAGTCGGCTAATGCACTAGGGTGGAACACAATGTTAGTAAAAAACAAGTAAGTAAAGTCTAAAGTCGGGCGGGGCCGACTATATTATACCCTTCACCCCTATGTAGGCCAAAATTTGTGTTACCATTTCAACTACTTCACATTTGCTGGAAGCTATATAAAGGAGACAATTTTTTACTTCTACAAAATCTCTAGAATTAAAATTTAAATCGGCTAACGCTATCTAATTAATTGTAGGAAACTTCCATTGAAAATGTGTCTAAAATGTGTAACAGTCCACCATATTTCCCCAACTCTGGTATACGTATATATGGGAGCTATATATAATATGAACCGATTTTGACTAAATTTGACATGTATAGTTAGAAAAATTATTCTGCTATCTATGCGGAATTTCATGTAAATGGGAGTATAACTTTGCCCCCCCCGGTCATATGAGTGCAAATCGGACGGAAGATATATATGGGAACCATATCTACATCTGAACCGATTTCAACCAAATTTTCCACAATTACCGATACTACTAAACGTACTCCTTGTCCTGAATTCTGAGGCCATATAAGTTCAAATCGGACGAAAGATATATATGGGAGCTATATCTAAATCTGAATCGATTTTGACGATATTTGGCACATACAATAGTATCGTTAAAAGTACCGCTTGTTCCAAATTTGAAATAAGTCAGGGCAAAACTCTGGCTTTTGAGACCATATAAGCCCAAATCGGGCGAAAGATATATATGTGAGCTATATCTGCTATATCTATATCTATATATTTGACACACTTAACGATACTATTAAACGTACCCCTTGTACAAAATTTGAAAAAAAACAGGGCAAAACTCTGGCTTTTGTGGCCATATAAGTTCAAATCGGACGAAAGATATATATGGGAGCTATATCTAAATTTGAACCGATTTCAATCAAATTTACCAAGCATTGGTAGAAGTAAATTCTACCCTCTATGCAACATTTCACGAAGATCGGTAGTAAACTTGGGCCTCTGTGGTCATATGAGTCTAAATCGGACGAAAGATATATATGGGAGCTATATCTAAATCTGAACCGATTTGGCTGATATTTTGCAAGATTTTTGAGTTTCATAAAATATTTGGATGTACGGTTGTGAAACACGCTAACTATGACCAAATCGGGCATAAATATATATGGCAGCTATATCTAAATCTGAACCGATTTTTTCAAAAACCAATAGCGATTGTCTCTGTCCCAAGAAACGGCCCTATGCCAAATTTGAGGACGATCGGACTTAAATTGCGAGCTGTACTTTGTGCACAAAATTACATATACAGACAGACGGACGAACGGACAGACAGACGGACATCGCTAAATCGACTCAGAATTTAATTCTAAGCCGATCGGTATACTAAAAGATGGGTCTATGACCACTATTTCTTGGCGTTACATACAAATGCACAAACTTATTATACCCTGTACCACAGTAGTGGTGAAGGGTATAAATATGGGAAACATTTAAATCTGAAGCAATTTTAAGGAAACTTCGCAAAAGTTAAATATGATTTATATATATGTATTAGAAGTTTACGAAAATTAGTCATTTTTACAACTTTTCGACTAAGCAGTGGCGATTTTACAAGGAAAATGTTGGTAACATATTTTGACCATTTTTGTCGAAATCAGAAAAACATATATATGGGAGCTATATCTAAATCTGAACCGATTTCAACTAAATGTGGCACGCATAGCTACAATGCTAATTCTACTCTCTGTGCAAAATTTCAACTAAATCGGAGCAAAAAATTGGCCTCTGTGGTCATATGAGTGTAAATCGGACGAAAGCTATATATGGGAGCTATATCTAAATCTGAACCGATTTCAACCAAATTTGGCACGCATAGCTACAATGCTAATTCTACTCCCTGTGCAAAATTTCAATTAAATCGGACTAAAAGATTGGCCACTGTGGTCATATGAGTGTAAATCGGGCGAACGATATTTATGGGAGCTATATCTAAATCTGAACCGATTTCAATAAAATTCGGCACACTTGACTATGCTACTAATTGTACTCCTAGTGCAAAATTTCAACCAAATTGGGGTAAAACTCTGGCTTCTGGGACCGTATTAGTCCATATCGGGCGAAAGATATATGGGAGTTATATCTAAATCTGAACCGATTTCTTCCAAAATCAATAGGGATCTATTCTGAGCCAAAACACATACTTGTGCCAAATTTGAGGTCGATTGGACTAAAACTGCGACCTAGACTTTGATTACAAAAATTTGTTCAAGGACAGACGTACAGACGGACATGGCTATATCGACTCAGGAACCCATCCTGAGCATTTTTGCCAAAGACACCATGTGTCTATCTCGTCTCCTTCTGGGTGTTGCAAACATATGCACTAACTTATAATACCCTGTTCCACAGTGTGGCGCATGGTATAAAAAGTGTTGTTCCACCAAGACAACGCACCGTGCCACAAGTCATTGAGAACGATGGCAAAAATGCATGAATTGGGCTTCGAATTGCTTCCCCACCCACCGTATTCTCCAGATCTGGCCCCCAGCGACTTTTTCTTGTTCTCAGACCTTAAAAGGATGCTCGCAGGGAAAAAATTTGGCTGCAATGAGGAGGTGATCGCCGAAACTGAGGCCTATTTTGAGGCAAAACCGAAGGAGTACTACCAAAATGGTATTAAAAAATTGGAAGGTCGTTATAATCGTTGTATCGCTCTTGAAGGGAACTATGTTGAATAATAAAAACGAATTGTGACAAAAAATGTGTTTTTCTTTGACCGGGGACTTATCAGCCAACCTGTTACTTTATGGGGTCTTAGACCAATATTTCGATGTGTTTCAAACGGAATGACAAAGTTAATATACCCCCATCCTATGGTGGGGAAGGAAAGAGGATTATATAGGTCTTTATCCTGCATTTTTTATCTAACAAGACTATATTATGAAGGTTTAATATACCTGGCTATCGGTAACTGTTACCATAACCCAAATAAATCGATTGTGGATGACAGTCATCAGTAGAGCTTTCTACGCAATCCCTGGTGGAGGATACAAAAGATTCGGCCTGACCGAACTTATATTTCTTTGAGTTTAGTTAATTGTTTTAGAGATGCATTTTTACTATAACATTATGACTTTGGAATAATATAATCGAACTTTGGCTTTTAGATATTAATTCTTATTACAGTAAAAAACTTCAAAATTCATTGAATACGAGTATTAGGATTATATATCAAAAGCATTGACCTTTGCTATTATTCCCTTCATATATTTTTATTCCAATTCATCCCACTGTGCTATGTCACCAACTGTGAGGGATTGACCATCTTTGGACTACCACTCCTTCATAAGTTGACAGATTTAAAGAACAAAAAATACTACGTTTTATTTTTTTTATAGCATATATTTAGTTTTTTTTTTTATATTTTTTCTGTTGTTGTTATATAAAAGCTTTGTCCGGCATCTTTTGGCCTGGCTTTGACTTAGTTTACCTAAAAATGCGGTCGGACAAGTTTTTCCCTCTGCTTGTGAGCTTAACTTTGTGCCATTGACTGGTCATTATATATTCTCGTATCCCATAAAAATGTGATAATCATGACATGGTAATGATCATTAAAATATTTCACTTCGTTTTATTAGGGTATAATATTGTATATATCTCGTTAAGAATATGTAATTTTACAATGGAAATTTCTAAATATATTTTGTTGTTTATTAAATATTCGTGATATTTTAGTTACCAACATGTAGTAGAGTTTTTGGCCACACAGATTTCTTAACAGAAAAAAAACTTAATTATACAATAAATTTTTCAATGATATATTCTCCAAATCTCGGCCGCTCTGTTATGGAAGAAGTTGAAGATTTTAAGTTTGCTTTCGATAGAAATCCTTATTTTAATTTAACATAGAACGGAAAAAAATGATAGTCAATAGGTGTCAGAACCGGAAAGTACGGTGGATGCTGAAGACCCTTTTACTAAACCCAAAGAAAAAAAATACTTTCCTCTGGAATGAAATTTTAGACAAACGAAATTCTCCTTTCTTTGAAAGTATGTTCTTTTAAAGCAAATAAACTCTAATTTTTGATAAGCGATTTAACGATTATCTCTAAACTTTTTTAATTGATTTTAAAGAAATTTTTTTAGCGTCAAAAGAAAACTTTGCTTGCGTAAAATTTCGTTCCTCAGAAAAGAAAACTCTTCTTTCAATACAGAGCTCTTGGTGTGCTGTTTTGACGATTTGGGAAACACGGCCTGGTCGTTATGAAGTAAGAGGACTTGACCTTGTCCATCGGGTCTTTTTTAGGGCGTAAAGCCTCATTTACACGGTTCAGTTCCTTGTTGAAAGTGATGTTTCGTTCGAGCATTTCCCTGTACACCATACTATGCCTTCCCGGACCCATCAAAAGCTGATAAAGGCCTTTTTTGGTTGAATACACACAGAAAAATATTTCACGAAAATTTTTCCAATTAAAATTTTAATTGAGTTTTAAACAATATTCAAATAAAAATTTAATTGATTCAAAAAATTTTCTAATTGAAACAAAAATTAATCACAAAAATAATAGTATCAATAAATTTTTTAATTGAATCAATTTATTTTTTAAGTGATACTGTCATTTCTGTGATTGAAGACATTTCAATTAAAAATTAATTGGATCTATTAATTTCGTGATTGAATCAGAAACATTTTTTTGTGTGTATTGCTGGACTCTTGGCTTTGGCGGCACCTAGTCCTTTCTTAACACTAACGTACAGACACTATCATGATTCAATAAAAAATCGCTTCTTGTGTTCTCTCGTTGAGATGTTGAACAGTAATTTGAAGATGTTCTGCTTTGTTTTCTTCGTTAAAATCGTGAGGCATGTGATGCTCCGAGTTTTTGAGTAAACCCAATAAATTAAACGTGGCGAGACATTGTTATTGCACTGATGCTAATTTCTAGAGCAACTCACGATTTTTTCGGGAATATCTTCCTTCAGTAGTGTCCTCAGGTCTTCGTTGAATACTTCAGATCAATTGCTTTGAGGCGAATACCCAAGATCAAAGTTTCAATATTTGTGCTGTAGACCTGCTAAAACCCCTATCCGTACCCACTACATATGTCCCAAGCGGTTTCGGATGATTTTTGACATCGATGAAACGCTAAAGTTGAAACTTCTGATTTTGTCTTTCTGGATATTTTATTCCTGATGCTGAAACACGACTAACAACAAAATGTGGTTAATATTTGTGATCTTATTTCGACTGCCAAGGACATCAATTTTCAACATGTTGCGGAACAAGCGGAGTGATTAAATTATGGATAATTTGGGGTTGTGTTGGCTGCACTTGCTTATATCCTAACACCAATACACTCTGCTTAAAGCAGAGACTTCTGCACAAATAATTCAAGACCACAATTTTTTAAGTTCGTACAATACCTTCTCTTTTAACTCAGTTTGCGTAGACTCTATCGTCCTTTGCCTTTTCTACATTAACCTCCAGTACAGTTTTGTTAACATTTCATACAGCAATTTTTTTTTATAGGAAATGTTGTCAAAATTAAATTTTTTATAGGAAATTTTAACCAAAATTTCGTTTCTATGGGAAATTTTCTTCAAGTTTCATTTCTCTGGAAAATTATGTCAAAATCGGGTTTCTATAGCAAATTTTATGAAAATTTCATTTCTATATTAAATTTTGTCAAACTTTCATTTCTATTGATTTTTTTTCAAAATTTCATTTTTATGGGTAATTTTGTCAACATTTTATTTCAATAAGAAATTTTGTCAAAATTTCATTTCTATAGGAAATTTTGTGAAAATTTCATATCAACAGGAAATTTTCTGAAAATTTCATTTCTATAGGAAATTTTGTGAAAATTTTTCTATGTTATAGGAAATATTGGCAACATTTCATTCCTATAGGAAATTTTAATCAAAATCTCATTTCTATGGGAAATTTTTGTCCAAATCTGGTTTCTATGGTAAATTTTATGAAAATTTCATTTTTATAGGAAATTTTGTCAAAATTTCAGTTCTTTAAGAAACTTTGTCAAAATTTCATTTCTATTGGAATTTTTGAAGAAATTAATTTCTAAAGGCAATTGTGTAAAAATTACATTTCTATAGGAATTTTGCTCGAAACTTAATTTTTATAGGAATTTCTTGTCAAAATTTCATATCTGTAGGAAATTTTGTCCAAATTTCATATTTACAGGAAATGTCAAAATTTAATTTCTCTAAGAAATTTTGTCAAAATTATATTTCTATAGAAAATTTTGAAAAAATTTCATTTCTATAGGAAGCTTTCGCAAGCTTTCATTTCTATAGAAAATTTTGATAAAAATTCATTTCTATAGGATTTTTTGTCAAAATTTTATTTCTATAGAAAATTTTGTCAAAATTTCATTTCTGTAGAAAATTTTCTGAAATTTTTATTTCTAAAGCAAATTTTCTGAAAATTTTGTTTCTATAGAACACTTTCTGAACATTTCTTTTATACAAGGTTAGGTTAGGTTATGTGGCAGCCCGATGTATCAGGTTCACTTAGACTATTCAGTCCATTGTGATACCACAGTAGTGAAATTCTCTCTTATCACTGAGTGCTGCCCGATTCCATGTTAAGCTCAATGACAAGGGACCTCCTTTTTATAGCCGAGTCCGAACGGCGTTCCACATTGCAGTGAAACCACTTAGAGAAGCTTTGAACCCCTCAGAAATGTCACCAGCATTACTGAGGTGGGATAATCCACCGCTGAAAAACTTTTTGGTGTTGGGTCGTAGCAGGAATCGAACCCACGACCTTGTGTATGCAAGGCGGGCATGCTAACCATTGCACCACGGTGGCTCCCTTTTCTTTTATACAAAGTTTTCTGAAAATCTCATTTCGATACGAAATTTTCTATACGAAATTGTCTCAATAATTTTTTTTTCTATTGGAATTTTTGCTCATTAATTTCATTTCGATAGAAAAATTTCAGAGTATTTCATTTCTATAGAGAATTTTCTGAAAAATTCATTTTGATTGAAAATTTTCTGAAAATTGAATTTCTATAAAAAATTTTCTGAAAATTTCATTTCTATAGAAAATTTTGTCAAATTTTCATTTCTGTATACAATATTTCTATGGAAAATTTTCTGAAAATTTCGTTTTTATACATAGTTTTCTGAAAATTTCATTTCTATACGAAATTTTCTGAAAATTTCACTTCTACAGAACATTTTTTCAAAACTTTTTTTCCATAAAAATTTTTGCTTATTAATTTCATTTTGATAGGAAAATTTCTGAGTATTTCACTTCTATAGAGAATTTTCTGAAAAATTCTTTTCTATAAAAAATTTTCTGAAAATTTCATTTCTGTAGGAAATTTTGTCAAAATTTCATTTCTGTAGGAAATTTTGTCAAAATTTCATTTCCGAAGGAAATTTTGTCAAAATTTCATTTCCGTAGGAAATTTTGTCAAAATTTAATTTCTGTAGAAAATTTTCTGAAAATTTCTTTTTTATATATAGTTTTCTAAAAATCTCATTTCGATACTAAATTTTCTGAAAATTTCACTTCTATAGGAAATTTTTTCAAAACTTTTTTTCCATAAGAATTTTTGCTCATTAATTTCATTTCGATAGGAAAATTTCTGAGTATTTCTTTTCTATAAAAATTTTCTGAAAATTTCATTTCTTTAGCAAATTTTCTGAAAATTTCTTTTTTATATATAGTTTTCTCAAAATCTTATTTCGATACTAAATATTCTGAAAATTTCACTTCTATAGGAAATGTTCTCAAAATTGTTTTTCCATAGGAAATTTTGTTCATTAATTTCATTTCGATAGGAAAATTTCTGAGTATTTCATTTCTATAGAGAATTTTCTGAAAAATACAGTTTTCTGAAAATCTCATTTCGATACGAAATTTTATGAAAATTTCACTTCTATAGGAAATTTTTTCAAAACTTTTTTTCCATAAGAATTTTTGCTCATTAATTTCATTTCAATAGGAAATTTTCTGAGTATTTCATTTGTATAGAGAATTGTTTTGAACAATTCTTTTCTATAAAAAGTTTTCTGAAAATTTCATTTTTGTAGGAAATTTTGTCAAAATTTCATTTCTATAGGAAATTTTCTGAAAATTTTATTTCTATAGCAAATTTTCTGAAAATTTCTTTTTTATAGCAAAATTTCTGAATTTTTTTTTATACATAGTTTTCTGAAAACCTCATTTCGATACGAAATTTTCTGAAAATTTCACTTCTATAGGAAATTTTCTAAAAATTGTTTTTCCATAGGAAATTTTGCTCATTAATTTCATTTTGATAGGAAAATTTATGAATATTTCATTTCTGTAGAGAATTTTCTGAAAAATTTATTTCTATAGGAAATTTTCTGAAAATTTTATTTCTATAGGAAATTCTCTGAAAATTTAACTTCCATTTTTTCAATTTTCTGAGTATTTCACTTCTATAGAGAATTTTCAGAAAAATTCTTTTCTATAAAAAATTTTCTGAAAAATTCATTTCTGTAGAAAATTTTGTCAAAATTTCATTTCTGTAGAAAATATTCTGAAAATTTTATTTCTGTGGAAAAATTTCTTAAAATTTTGTTTTTATACATAGTTTTCTGAAAATCTCATTTCGATACGAAATTTTTTGAAAATTTCACTTCTATAGGAAATTTTCTCAAAACTTTCGTTTTTTATAGGAATTTTTGCTCATTAATTTCATTTCGATAGGAAAATTTCTGAGTATTTCATTTCTATAGAGAATTTTCTGAAAAATTCTTTTCTATAAAAAATTTTCTGAAAATTTCATTTCTGTAGGAAATTTTGTCAAAACTTCATTTCTATAGGAAATTTTGTCAAAATTTCATTTTTGTAGAAAATTTTCTGAAAATTTCTTTTATACAAAGTTTTCTTAAAATCTAATTTCGATACCAAATTTTCTGAAAATTTCATTTCTATAGGAAATTTTCTCAAATTTGTTTTTCCATAGGAAATTTTGCTCATTAATTTCATTTCGATAGGAAAATTTCTGAGTATTTCATTTCTATAGAGAATTTTCGGAAAAATTCATTTTAATAGAAAATTTTCTGAAAATTTCATTTCTATAGAAAATTTTCTCAAAAAAAATTTTTTTTCAATAGGAAATTTTGCTCATTAATTTAATTTCGATAGGAAAATTTCTGAGCATTTCATTTCTGTAGAGAATTTTCTGAAAATTTAATTTCCATAAGAAATTTTATGAAAATTTAATTTCTATAGGAAATTTTCTGAAAATTTGATTTCTATAGGAATTTTTCTGAAAATTTAATTTCCATAGGAAATTTTCTGAAAATTTATTTTCCATATGAAATTTTCTGAATTTTATTTTTTATAAACAATTTCCTGAAAAGTTTATTTCTATATGAAATTTTCTGAAAATTTCATTTTTATAGGAAGTTTTCTGAAAATTTCATTTCGATAGGAAATTTTCTAATAATTTTATTTCGATATTTCCTCAATTTAAATTAAGACTCCCCACAAAAATCCCCAATAAATTTTTGACAAATTTTTTGAAAGAAATGAAAGGAAAGGTCTCTGCTGTAGAAAACCCGTAATACTTCGAAAAATTGAAAACAAATATATGCAATTTTTGTTGAGTTACACAGAAAATAATATTATAATTTTTGAGCTAACAATAAATTTTTGTTACAGAAAATTTTTAATTTTAACAAAATTTTTGTTGATATAACAAAATGATTTTGTTGATATAACAAAATTGGTTGCTAAAGTGACTAAAATCATAATTGTATTTACAAATTACGTTGTTAGCTAAAATTTAAACATAATTTTAATTGTATTGACAATCAAATTAATTGATATTTTGTTGTGTGTACTATATGATAGAGATTTCAAAATATAAAAGAAGGAGACGGGTGTTCAAGATATCTGCCTATACAAGCCCTAATCAGAAATTTAGAAGTCATCGAATTTTTATCTTATGGAAGGTAGTATTGTATGGATACGGCAACACTTTAACTTTCGAGTCCTTCAAGGATCTTTCTCTGTTCAATGGGACCAACCGTCATTATCTTAAAATATTCTAAAATAAACCTAAATTTTTTTTAATGATGGGTTCACTTTTTTTGGGTTTATTGAAATAATGCTTAAATACCTTGTAAAATTTTTGCGAGAAGAAACAGAACTAAAAAAAGAACTTGAACTAGTTCCCTGAAGTGTTTACTTCCAGCAGCGAACTAGGTTCATTTGGGAACCAACCAACTCAAGTCAAGTCAAAAACTGAGTTTTACACAAATATATTTTGTATATCTTCGTTCTAGCTGGCATGTTTATGGGTCATATATCATTCATCCAACTCAATCTCAATCAAACAATTACAGGTAACTGGAATCAATAGGAAATTTATAAAGCATGCGGATTAACATGCACAATATCTGCTATTTAAGAAAACTTGTCTTTGTAGTTTTTCACTAGATGTTTGAAACATTTTTCCATTGAATCTTACTGTGTCAACAAACAAAACAAAAAAAAAAAAACGATAGCCAATTTAATAACAAACAAACATCTGCAGAAAGACAATTTAATAATAGCTTCGCTTTAACAACAGGTATTTTTCATCATTTTCCAGGTTAAAAATAAACGTTAGCTTCCTTTAATACAACATGTGTTATATGAAATTGACACCCATAAATGATCCAGCCATCACACCAAACAAAGTATCTTCGGGATCAATGAAGTCTAAACGTGATTTAATAGACACATCATCTTTGGCTACCATTACAAGTTTGCCAGTTCTAAAAATAAATTCCGATATCTTTGCGATGTAAACAAAATACCAAGAAACTGAAGAATTGTAACAATTGCCAATGATGAAATGTCGTGTTTACATTCGCTTTGATAGAGTTGGAGAATTTCTTTGTTTGAAATGTCATGTCAAAATACTTTCTAATATGCACTGAGACAAATTAGTTGTTTAATGATCATGTAATGATCATGAAGGGCTTTACCAAAACATGGACCGATATAAGCTATAATTTGCACACCTATATGGGGACTATCCCGCAAAAATAGTAAATAAGAAGATGTTCCACAAACATTTCTTTTGAAACGCATCCCCGAATTCCCCATTAATTTTTTCCACTTCCGATGCAGTCCTTTTGGACAAGTCCACAAACATTTCTTTTAAAACGCATCCCGGGATTCGCTATCGAGTTTTTCCACTTCCTATGCTGTGCTTTTGAACAAGTCCACAAACATTTGTTTTCAAGCGCATCCCGGAATTCGTTATCGAGTTTTTCCACTTCCGGCGCAGTACTTTTGAACAAGTCCACAAACATTTCTTTTCATTCGCAAACCGGATTTTTTTCCACTTCCGATGCAGTCCTTTTGGACAATTCTTAGAAAGTACGGAATTAGGGCCGTGTTAAGTGAAAATTTAAGTATTGGACAATTAAAATTCGCAAAAAAGAATAGAAAATCAATAAAAAAGTAAAAAAAAAAATATTATAAAAAATTCATCCCCACCAGAATTTGAACCTGTGCCCTTTGACTTTTCACTTCCATGGAAGTTCTTTTGAGAAGATCTTGCAAATTGCAATCGTGTTTAATTTTCTGTTGATTTTTAATGGGAAAAAATATTTATACGAAAATATATGCCGAAATAATAAAATAACAAGTATATACGGCCGTAAGTTCGGCCAGGCCGAAGCTTATGTACCCTCCACCATGGATTGCGTAGAAACTTCTACTGAAGACTGTCATCCACAATCGAATTACTTGGGTTGCGGTAACACTTGCCGATGGCAAGGTATCTTAAAACTTCCTAACACCGTAATATATACCACATAGTCCATACGTGGTATATATTAAACTAAAAAGGCCTATTAAATACGTATATAATTAAGTTTGAAGTTTCTATAGAAACCAAATTTTGACAAAATAAAATTTTGACAACATTTTCTATAGAAGTAAAATTTGGAAAAAATTTTCTATTGACATAAAATTTGGAAAAAAATTTTCAATAGAAATAAAATTTTAACAAAATTTTCTATAGAAATAAAATTTGGAAACAATTTTTTATAGAAATAAAATCTTGAGGCTCCGAAGATCAAATCTGGGGAACGGTTTATATGGGGGATATATATAATTATGGACCGATATGGACCAATTCTTGCGTGTTTGTTAGATACCACATTCTAACACCATGTTCCAAATTTCAACCGGATCGGATGAATTTTGCTCCTCCAAGAGGCTCCGGAGGACAAATCTGGGGATCGATTTATATGGGGGCTATATATAATTATGGACCGATATGGACCAATTTTGGCATGGTTGTTAGAGACAATATACTAACACCACGTACTAAATTTCAGTTAGATCGGATGACTTTTGCTCGTCCAAGAGGCTCCGGAGGACAAATCTGGAGATCGATTTATATGGGGCTATATATAATTATGGACCGATATGGACCAATTTTGGCATGGTTGTTAGAGACGATATACTAACACCACGTACCAAATTTCAATTGGATCGGATGACTTTTGCTCTTCTAAGAGGCTCCAGAGGTCAAATCTGAGGATCGGTTTTTTTTTGGTGGCTATATATAATTATGGGCCAATGTGGACCAATTTGTGCATGGTCATTAGAGAACATATACCAACACCATGTACCAAATTTCAGCCGGATCGGATGAAATTTGCTTCTCTTAGAGGCTCCGCAAGCCAAATCGGGGGATCGGTTTATATGGGGGCTATATATAATTATGGACCGATGTGGGCCAATTTTTGCAGGGTTGTTAGAGATCATATACTAACACCATGTACCAAATTTCAGCCGGATCGGATGAAATTTGGTTCTCTTAGAGGCTCCGCAAGCCAAATCGGGGGATCAGTTTATATGGGGCTATATGTAATTATGGACCGATATGGACCAATTTCAGCATGGTTGTTAGAGACCATATACTAACACCATATACCAAATTTCGGCAGGATCGGATGAAATTTCCTTCTCTTAGAGCAATCGCTGTATGTAAAGTGGACCGACATGGACCAATTTTTGCATGATTGTTAGAGACCATATACTAACACCATGTACCAAATTTTAGCCGGATCGGATGAAATTTGCTTCTCTTAGAGCAATCGCAAGCCAAATTTGGGAATCCGTTTATATGGGGCTATACGTAAAAGTGGACCGATATGGCCCATTTGTAATACCATCCGACCTACATTAATAACAACTACTTGTGTCAAGTTTCAAGTCGATAGCTTGTTTCGTTCGGAAGTTAGCGTGATTTCAACAGACGGACGGACGGACGGACATGCTCAGATCGACTCAGAATTTCACCAAGACCCAGAATATATATACTTTATGGGGTCTTAGAGCAATATTTCGAAGTGTTACAAACGGAATGACAAAGCTAATATACCCCCATTGTATGGTGGAGGGTATAATAATAAAAATATTGTTAAAACTAAAAAATTAAATTGGTGAAAAAAATGTTTATACGTTTATTTGCACTAATTCCGCATCTGATGTTGGGGATTTAAACTACCTTGTTTGAAGAACTTTTTGTGGTCCGTTCTTAAACCTCCTGGTTTAAATTTAGTACGTGATTGTAAATATATGCCTTCTAACAACTATAGATCCTCGATATAAGCCGATCAAGAACGAAAGCTGCATATTAGGCAGTTGATCTGCTTTTTTATTTAACATAGACTCCATATGGACTCAACTCATAATTTAGTTTCCGATCGATGGTAATTCGTAATTCGATTATGGATGACTGTCTTTAGAAGAACTTTGTAGATATATATGGTACATACGATTCAGCCGTATATACACGGGCGAAAAAGACTGTTTTTCATATGTTTGGACGTAAAAATTATATGTTTGGAACTCAAATATTTTAAACATTATTTTTAAGTGCAAGCATATTATGCTGATAAACTAGCATAACATGTTTGCGACATATATGTTAATATGTTAGAACATATTATATATGGGACATAACATTTTTCTAAATATAATATGTTTGGACGCAAACATATATTTATTTAAAAATACCGTATATTTGTTTAGAAAGAGAGCGAGACCTAGAGAGTAAGCTGCAAGTAAAAGAATAGAAGTAACCAATTGGCGCCTTGAAAATTAATATACACACAAAGAAAATTAAATTTTTTTTCTACCAGTGTATTCCTAAGGTGAAACATAATAATACAATACAAACAATATTTTGTTTGGACCAATCCTGAAAATGTAGTGCAGGCTTCAAGCTAAATTTGTGTTTGGGGTATATGTAACAGAAAAAAATTTTTGTGTAGGGATGTACTTGTTTATTTGTAGATTCGGAAGAAAAATTTAGTTATAATTTGTAATCTTTGTGAAGAATGCCTCGAAAAACTGAACTTTCAGATGAAACATGCGAAAAAAAGTAGGGAGAACTGCCCATTGGCCAAAGGGCAAAGCGACATATTCGCCAACCTGAAGCTAATAAAACAATATGAGATGTAGAGAAAAGAACTGAATGTAACAAGACAATGAATTCTTGCTAAATATGATTTTAAAATTTCTAGCAAAAATCGCAAGAAAGAAAAATTCATTTAATATAATCTTCATTGTTTTAATGAAATCTTACATTCAATTCTTGTCTATACATTGCCACAAGCATATCCAGATAGCATATCTTATCTATAGTTCCACTTTAAAAGCATTAATAAACTCAACATTTTTATAGACATAATGGCGTGTAGTCAAATAAATTCCAAAAAGTAGTGCAAAAAAAAAGAAAAAAGCAAAAAACAAATAATAGCTATAGCAAGTTGGCTAAAACAAAAAAAAAATTATAATCCCATGGAAAAAGCATTTGTTTAACTTTTAATACGGAAGCCTTTATTTATCTCCAATATGCATAGATTTTTTTTGGGTTTATCTTAATTTCCCATTCTTCTAAGTGGGGAGATTAACATTCATGACAGCCCTTAAATATTAATGAACTAGAATTGTAAAAAAAAAATCTAATTGTTTTTAATGATAACGATGTTGTCTAGCTGGCAATTATTATTCCCTTTAAATCATAAAATTAAGAATAAGAGTGTACAATTAAATAAATTTAAGAATGTGAATGAATATAAAATGACCAGCAGAAAAAAAATGCTGCTTGCATGCTTCTCTAGAATAATCATGGCTTATTCTTGGATACTATATGATAATTTATTTCAAATAAGCTGGCTACATAGAGATATAAGCAGAGACAAAAATATTACATGATTTTCGTAAAAAGGTAACATTATTCTCTTGAAATATGTTTGAGGTAATTATATCTCCTCAATGGATGTGGAGATCCATAATATGATTATGCGGATCATTTTATTTATAGATACACACACTGAAAATAATATTTTCGTGATATTAAAGATTATGCAAACTAAATTTTAGGATGTGCAATTTACAAAATATTAAAGACAAATTTCGTTAATATAACGAAATTTTAATTAAATAAAATATGATAATGTTTGCTGCTAAAATTGCGTCCCTCCGTTAAAGTCTTTGAACTAAGGCAAATTGTTTTTAAAGTAAAGAAACACCGTTTTAATTTCAAGAAATCGTCCATAAATTAACTGAAATACTGAATACTGAAATACTGAATCTTAAGATTTAAGCTAAAAACGCTTCAAATGTAGACTAAGACTTATTTTAAGGATTTAGTTTTTTTTTTTTGAATTTAGAAAACATTTTTAGTTTGAAGTATTCGTTATAATTTAGATTTTTAAACTGGCATTTGTTTGTACGTAAATAGCTTCTCAGCAAAAGCATTAGAAGTTCTTCTAAAGGCACAACTGTGAAAGCACTTCCAAAAATGTCCAAATATGTTCTTTATTTTGACTACAGAGGTTGTTCTTTTAGTTAAATTTTTTATATTTCGCTTATTTGATATTTTTAATAAGGAATTTTAACTGTTTCTATTTCAAATAGGTTAAAAAACTAAATTTTAATTTTACTGATCCTAGGCTTAAATCCAGGTAGGCCGCTAAAATGACTTTATTTTAAAGAAGCTGCATCTTTGGCTCAGAATCAGTAGCAAACTCCTTAAGGGAAGGTAAAAATCTTTGGATCCAAGTAAACTTTGTTTTTGAGTGTCATCTTTAAATTCCTATAAAAATATAG
Source organism: Haematobia irritans (assembly GCF_050003625.1). Taxonomy (NCBI): domain Eukaryota; kingdom Metazoa; phylum Arthropoda; class Insecta; order Diptera; family Muscidae; genus Haematobia; species Haematobia irritans. The sequence continues at coordinate 184,056,157 of NC_134397.1, read as the reverse complement.
CCTGCCAGCTTTGGGTTCACTGGATTCTTAATAAAAACTCTCAAACTTTGATGGACAATTTGGACCAAGCAAACCTAGGATAGTTTGAAGTTGCGCATGAGAGCTATAAACCTAGCAATATTTTCAATAAATACACATTTTTCGCATTTTTTGTATCAAGGAACCAAACTTAATTAAATTATTCCATATGGGGCTATATACTAAATACGTATATAATAAAGTTTGACAAAATTTTCTATAGAAATAAAATTTTGACAAAATTTTCTATAGCAATAAAATTTAGACAAAATTTTCTTTTTTATAGAAATAAAATTTTGACAAAATTTTCTTTTTTATAGAAAAAAAAATTTGACAAAATTTTCTATAAAAATAATATTTTGACAAAATTTTCTTTTTTATAGAAATAACATTTTGACAAACGTTTCTTTTCTATAGAAATAAAATTTTGACAAAATTTTCTTTTCTATAGAAATAAAATTTTGACAAAATTTTCTTTTCTATAGAAATAAAATTTTGACAAAATTTTCTATAAAAATAAAATTTGGACAAAATTTTCTATAGAAATAAAATTTAGACAAAATTTTCTTTTTTATAGAAATAAAATTTTGACAAAATTTTCTATAAAAATAAAATTTTGACAAAATTTTCTATAAAAATAAAATTTTGACAAAATTTTCTTTTTTATAGAAAAAAAAAAATGACAAAATTTTCTATAAAAATAAAATTTTGACAAAATTTTCTTTTCTATAGAAATAAAATTTTGACAAAATTTTCTATAGAAATAAAATTGTGACAAAATTTTCTATAGAAATAAAATTTTTACAAAATTTTCTATAAAAATAAAAATTTGACAAAATTTTCTTTTTTATAGAAAAAAAATTTTGACAAAATTTTCTATAAAAATAAAATTTTGACAAAATTTTCTTTTTTATAGAAGTACGATTTTGCAAACTTTTCTTTTCTATAGAAATAAAATTTTGATAAACTTTTCTTTTCTATAGAAATAAAATTTTGACAAAATTTTCTATAGAAATAAAATTTTGACAAAATTTTCTATAGAAATAAAATTTTGACAACATTTTCTATAGAAATAAAAATTTGACAAAATTTTATATAGAAATAAAATCTTGACAAATTTTTGTATAGAATTAAAATTTGACAAAATTTTCTCCTCCAAGAGGTTCCGGAGGTCACATTTGGGGATCGATTTATATGGGGGCTATATATAATTTTGAACCGATATGGACCAAATTTTGCATGGTTGTCAGAGACCATATACTAACACCACGTACCAAATTTTAACCGGATCGGATGAATTTTGCTCCTCCAAGAGACTCCGGAGGTCAAATCTGGGATCGGTTTATATGGGGGCTATATATGTAATTATGGATCGATTGGACCAATTTTTGCATGGTTATTATAGACCATATATTAACACCACGAACCAAATTTCAACACGATCGGGTGAATTTTGCTCCTCCAAGATGCTCCGGAGGTCAAGTCTGGGGATCGGTTTATATAGGGGCTATATATAATTATGGACCGATTGGACCAATTTTTGCATGGTTATTATAGACCATATACTAACACCATCTACCAAATTTCAACCGGATCGGATGCAATTTGCTTCTCTAAGAGGCTCCGCAAGCCAAATCTGGGGGTCGGTTTATATGGGGGCTATACGTAAAATTGGTCCAATATAGCTCATTTGCAATACCGTCCGACCTACATCAATAACAACTATTTATGCCAAGTTTCAAGTCGATAGCTTGTTTCGTTGGGAAGTTAGTATGATTTCAACAGACGGACGGACATGCATAAATCGACTCAGAATTTCACCACAAGAATATATATACTTTATGGGGTCTTAGAGCAATATTTTGATGTGTTACAAACGGAATGACAAAATTAATATACCCCCATCCTATGGTGGAGGGTATAATTAGGTTAAATGTATATCGCATAAGAAATTAAGAGGTCTGTGAAGTGAGTGCATATTTAAGTAAATCTTCAGGATCAACCGTGGACATTAGTTGTGGCATAGACCTGGGGTTAGGCTTTTTAACGAAAGCCTTCATATGTGTCAATTTATTAAAAAAATTAGTTTGAGTGTAACATTTTATAAAATTAAAATTAAAAAAAAATGTTTTAAGAATTTTTATTTTGAGTCGCATACTCCAACCAAATCTACCAAATCTACCAAAATTTGAAGAAAGAAATTTGACAAACATCTCTTTCCTACTCATTAGTTGTCGAAATTTTATTTCTATATAAAATTGTTCAAAATTTTATTTCTCAAGAAAATTTTTTCAAAATGTTATTTCTATAGAAATTTTTGTAAAAATTTTATTGTTATAGAAAATTTAGTCAACATTTTATGGTTATAGAAAATTTTGTCAAAATTTTATTTCTATAGTAATTTTTGTCAAAATTTTATTTCTGTAGAAATTTTCTATAGATTATTTCGCTAGAAAATTTTTTTCCAAAATTCTATTTCTATAGAAAATGTTATTTCTGTAGGAAATTTTGTCAAATTTGTTTTTCTCTAGAAAATTTTGTCTAAATTTCGTTTCTATAGAAAATTTTTTCAAAATTTTATTTCTATAGAAATTTTTGTCAAAATTTTATTTGTATAGAAATTTTTGTCAAGATTTTATTTCTATAGAAATTTTTTCCAAAATGTTATTTCTATAGAATTTTTTTCCAAAATTTTATTTCTATAGATATTTTTGTCAAAATTGTATTTCCATAGAATTTTTTTCCAAAATTTTATTTCTATAGAAAATTTTGTCAAAATTGTATTTCCATAGAAAACATTTCCAAAATTCTATTTCTATAAAAAATTTTCTCAGATGTTTATAGAAATTTTTGTCTAAATTGTGTTTCTATAGAAAATTGTTTGCACATTTTTTTCAAAATTTTATTTCTATAGAAATTGTTTCCAAAATTTTATTTCCGTCGAATTTTTCCCAAAATTTTATTTCTATAGAAATTTTTGTCAAAATTTTATTTCTATAGAATTTTTTTCCAAAATTCTATATCTATAGAAAATTTTCTCAAAATTTGATTTCTATAGAAATTTTTGTCCAAATTTTATTTCTATAGAAATTTTTGTTAAAAATTTATTTTTATAGAAATTTTTTCCAAAATTTTATTTCTATAGAATTTTTTTAAAAGTTTATTTCTATAGAAATGTTCCTAAAATTTTATTTCTAAAGAAAATTTTCTCCAAATTTTATTTCTATAGAAATTTTTGTAAAAATTTTATTTCTATAAAAATTTTCTATAGAAAAAAAATTCCACAATTTTTTTTTCTATGGAAAATTATTTCCAAAATTTTATTTCTATAGAAATTAAGAGGTCTATGAAGTGAGTGCATATTTAAGTAACACTCCAGGATCAACCGTGGACAGTAGTTGTAACATAGACCATGGGCTAGGCTTTTTAATGAAAGCCACAAATGAAGTCAATTTATAAAAAATTTCGTTTGAGTGTAACATTTTATAAAATTAAAAAAAATATATTTTAAGAATTTTTATTTTGAATCGCATACCCCAACCACGGTTGGCATTTGTGCCAAAAATAATCTACCAAAATTTGAAGAAAGATATTTTACAAACATATTTTTCCTCTGTTGGGTAAGTTACTCATTTAGTTGTCAAAAATTTTATTTCTTTATAAATTTTTGTCAAAATTCTATTTCTATAAAAAATTTTGTCAAAATTGTATTTCAATAGAAATTTTTGTCAAAATTTTTTTGTTATAGAAATTTTTGTCAAAATTTTTTTGTTATAGAAAATTTAGTCAAAATTTTATTTCTATAGAAATTTTTGTCAAAGTTTTATTTCTATAGTAATTTTTGTCAAAATTTAATTTCTGTAGAAATTTTCTATAGATTATTTCGATAGAAAATTATTTCCAAAATTCTATTTCTATAGAAAATGTTATTTCTGTAGAAAATTTTGTCAAATGTGTATTTCTATAGAAAATGTTGTCTAAATTTCGTTTCTATAGAAAATTTTTGTAAATTTTTTTTTCTGTAGAAATTTTTGTCAAGATTTTATTTCTATAGAAATTTTTTTCAAAAATTTCATTTTTATAGAAATTTTTTCCAAAATTTTATTTCTATAGACATTTTTTCCAAAATCTTATTTCTATAGAAATTTTTCCAAAATTTTATTTCCATAGAAATTTTTGTCAAAATTGTAGAAAAAATTTCCAAAATTCTATTTATATAGAAAATTTTCTCAAAAATTGTGTTTCTATAGAAAATTGTTTGCAAATTTTTTCCAAAATTTTATTTCTATAGAAATTGTTTCCAAAATTTTATTTCCATCGAATTTTTCCCAAATGTTATTTCTATAGAAATTTTTGTTAAAATTTTATTTGTATAGAAATTTTTTCCAAAATTCTATTTCTACAGAAAATTTTCTCAAAATTTGATTTCTATAGAACTTTTTGTCAAAATTTTATTTCTATAGAAGTTTTTGTCAAAATTTTATTTCTATAGAAATTTTTGTCCAAATTTTATTTCTATAGAAATTTTTGTCCAAATTTTTTTTCTATAGAAATTTTTGTCCAAATTTTCCTAAAATTTTATTTCCATAGAAATTTTTGTAAAAATTTTATTTCTATAAAAATTTTCTATAGAAAAAATTCCACAATTTTTTTTCTATGGAAAATCATTTCCAAAATTTTATTTCTATAGAAATTTTTTCAACATTTTTATTTCTATAGAAATTTTTTCAAAAATTTTACTTCTATAGAAATTTTTGTCCAAATTTTATTTCTATAGGAATTTTTGTCCAAAACTTTATTTCTATAGAAAATTTTTTAAAAGTTTATGTCTATAGAAAATTTTCCCAAAATTTTATTTCTAAAGAAAATTTTCTCCAAATCTTATTTCTATAGATTTTTTTTCCAAAATTTTATTTTTATAGAATTTTTTTCCAAAATTTTATTTCTATAGAAATTTTTGTCAAAATTTTATTTCAATAGAAATTTTTGTCAACATTTTATTTCCATAAAAAAAAAATTCCGCAATTTCATTTCTATAGGAATTTTTCCCAATTTTTTTTTTCTATGGAAAAATTTTGTCAACATTTTATTTCTATTGAAATTTTTGTCAAGATTTTATTTCTATAGAATTTTTTTTTCAAAATTTTATTTCTATAGAAAATTTTTCCAAAATTTTATTTCTATAGAAAATGTTTCCAAAATTTTATTTCTATAGAAATTTTTTCCAAAATTTTATTTCTATAGAATTTTTTTCTAAAATTTTATTTCTTTAGAAATTTTTTTCAAAATTTTATTTTTATAGAAATTTTTTTCCAAAATTTTATTTTTATAGAAAATTTTTTCCAATATTTTATTTCTACAGATAATTGAAGTACCTCTTACATGGAAAGGAATGCTTCGCAAAATTCTAACAATCTGCCAAACAGTAAAAAATCTACCATTTTTGTTAGATTTCTACCAACTATGACTCCAACCCTAATGAGAAACACGAGTTACTTAATTGAGTATACTAACTTTTTCATTTCAATATGACAAGACATCGCTACCCAAGTAGTTGTACAAAAACGGTTTTCCTGAACAATTTTTGGTATTTATGGTAATTAAGCACTGATGAGGTGATTGTTATGTTATGATTAATGATGCGTTTTGCTTATTGATGGATTTAGAAAATTTTCTATTAAATTTTAATCTGCAATTAAGAGGTTAACACGATACTTCAGCATAAATGCTAACTCATTGTCTTCCACATTAGAGTGCATCATAATGGAGAGCAAAAAAAAAAATTAAGAAAATTTCAATTTATTGCTAAAATTGCGTAAAACAAAGGATTTTTATATATCACCTCAAAAGAACTTCTTGTGGAGTGAAAATTAAGTCCATCTCTAGACGAGACTTTTTTGATGTACATTAAATGTGGTGGGGTATGTAGATTTCGTACTCATTCGAACTCTTTCATAGAAATCTGGAATATCCATCTCAAAAAAAAAAAAATAATAAAGAATGCATGGAATGGAAAATTGTTGAAAATTTCGTTTTGAAAATAGAATTTCTCCTTCGTTTGGGGGAAAATGAAGAAATATTTTTGATGTCTAATGTAATTGCCAAAATTTGAAAAATATTAAAAGCTATTGGCCATATCATCAAAATCAATCCAAATGCCTCTCTCAAGTATTTCCAAAATTCATGATTCAAGGACGCCGCTTCTGTGTAATTTTTTTTCGACAAAAATTTACAAATGTTCTTCACACACATACGTATACCAATAGTCCACAATAAAATGTTTGAATTGCCTTTGATATGGATACGTGTTTCCTTTTTATTTCGATTTTTTTACTAAAAATAGGTACTTTGAATTCTTCACTATTTTTGAGTTTTATTTGAATTTCCTCAGAAGCTATTCAACGAATGCCATGATAAATTGTTGTCACGTTTGCAGCCAAATTCATTTGGGGGTCTTATCGCCTCTTAACTATTTGATTATATTATAGGCGAAAAAAAAGCATTAATTATTTATGATTCTTTTTTATTTAAAGAACATTCACACTAAGACAGCCAGTTCACAGAAAAGAGATGAAAAGAGGAAAGAAGCATGATTACCATTGCGTTTTTTCCTCTGTGGTTGTGGTTTGTGGTTTCATGTGTGCTCACCAATGTGGCGCTTGTATTACAGTGGGTCAAAGAAATTATTTGTTTAAGAAATTTAATTTCTTTTTTTTATAAATAAATCTAAGGAAAGAAACACATGTTGATTAATAAATTATTTAAATAATAAATTTAATAAATTAGTTAAATAATAAATTAAATTAAAATAAAATAACATAAAATTAATTAATGAATTGAGTTTTTGGTTTCCATAAACTTTCACTGTTCCGTTATTAGACTTAGAATTCGTAGTATTTTTATGTTTCTTCACATTGCTTTTGATACATTTCTAGAAAGTATGCGAATGATTTTGCTTCAAAGTTGTAATTCTATCCCGTTTCTTTTTGATTTGCTAAAAAAAAAAATTAATTAAAAAATTAATTAACTTAAACCGCACACTAGATATGCTAGTGTTCTCGAGACGCCAGATATCACTCCTGATATCTGCTATAACGGCGATTTTGCAAAAACTATTGGTGCGAAGTATAATGACTATTGTATGAGCTGTCATGATGCGGAGGAAAAGGAATCAATAAAACACCTCTTGTGTGAGTGTCCTGCATTTTGTGCAAGGCGGAAGCAATTTTTAGGGGCATATAGCTTCATAGCAGTCTGCTAATGTTTTTGGAACAATCTGGTTGGTTCAACTGAAGAAAATAATCGAGAAGGTTCAGCGGTTAAAACTAGAAGTGCCCATATGTAATAGGTACTTTTAGTTAATGTGGTATCACAATGGACTGAATAGTCTAAGTGAGCCTGAATCTTAATCGGGCTGCCACTTTAACCTAACCTAACCTAACCTATGTCTCCTAGAATGTTACACTAGTAGATTGGCTGAATCGATCCATTTTAATGCCCACCGCCATAACAATTTATTTGAAATATTTCGAACAATCGAATATTGAAAGATTTTTTTTTTCAAAAATTTATTTCTATAGAAAATTTTGTCAAAATTTTGTGAAAATTTTATTTATATAGAAAATTTTATCAAAATGTTATTTCTAGAAAAATTTGTCACATTTTTTTTTTATAGAAAATGTTGTCAAAATTTTATTTCTATACAAAATTTTGTGAAAATTTTATTTATATAGAAAATTTTGTCAAAATTTTATTTCTATAGAAAATTTTGTCAACATTTTTTTTCTATAGAATATTTTGTCAAATTTGTATTTCTAAAGAAAAGTTTGTCAAAATTTTATTTCTATAGAAAATTGTGACAAAATTTTATTTCTATAGAAAATTTTGTAAACATTTTATTTCTATACAAAAATAGTCAAAATGTTATTTCTATAGAAAATTTTATTTCTATAGAAAATTTTGTCAAAATTTTATTTTTATAGAAAATTTTCACAAAATTTTATTTCTATAGAATATGTTGTAAAAATTTTATTTCTATAAAAAATTTAGTCAACATTTTATTTTTATACAAAATTTTACAAAATTCTATTTCTATAGAAATCTTTGCAAACTTTTCTTTCTATAGAAAATTTTCACAAAATTTTATATCTATAGAATATGTTGTAAACATTTTATTTCTATAAAAAATTTAGCCAACATTTTATTTCTATAGAAAATTTTGCAAAATTCTATTTCTATAGAAAACTTTGCAAACTTTTCTTTCTATAGAAAATTTTGCAAAATTTTATTTCTATAAAAAAATTTGTCAAAAAAAAAATTTTTTTTATAGAAAATTTTGTCAAAAAAAATTTTTTTCTATAGAAAATTTTGTCAAAAAATTTTTTTTCTAAAGAAAATTTTGTCAAAAAAAATTTTTTTCTATAGAAAATTTTGTCAAAATTTTTTTTATAAAGAAAATATTGTAAAAATTTTATTTCTATACAAAACTTTGTGAAAATTTTATTTCTATAGAAAATTTTATAAAAATTATATTTCTATACAAAATTTTATCACAATTATATTTCTATAGAAAATTTTGTCAATTTTTTTTTCTATAGAAAACTATGTCAAAATTTTATTTCCAAAAAAAAAGTTTGTCAAAATTTTATTTCTGTACAAAATTTTATTTCTATAGAAAGTTTTTTCATTTTTTTTCTATAGAAAATTTTGCCAAAATTTTATTTCTATACAAAATTTCGTCTAAATTTTATTTCTATAGAAAATTTTGTCAAAATTGTATTTCTAAAGAAAATTTTGTCAAAATTTTATTTCTATACAAAATTTTGTCAAAATTTTATTTCTATACAAAATTTTATTTCTATAGATAGTTTTGTCAAAATTTTATTTCTATAGAAAATTTTCACAAAAAAATTTTTTTTTCTAAAGAAAATTTTGTCAAAAAATTTTTTTTCTATAGAAAATTTTGTCAAAATTTTATTTATAAAGCAAATATTGTAAAAATTTTATTTCTATACAAAATTTTGGGAAAATTTTATTTCTATAGAAAATTTTATTAAAATTATATTTCTATAGAAAATTTTATCAAAATTATATTTCTATAGAAAATTTTGTCAATTTTTTTTCTATAGAAAACTATGTCAAAATTTTATTTCAAAAGAAAAGTTTGTCAAAATTTTATTTCTGTACAAAATTTTATTTCTATAGAAAGTTTTTTCATTTTTTTTCTATAGAAAATTTTGCCAAAATATTATTTCTATACAAAATTTCGTCTAAATTTTATTTGTATAGAAAATTTTGTCAAAATTGTATTTCCAAAGAAAATTTTGTCAAAATTTTATTTCTATACAAAATTTTGTCAAAATTTTATTTCTACAGTCGACTCCGCTTTACTGAAACGTTAAAAATGCAGCCATTTAATTTCAGTTATCCGAAGTTTTTGCTAAAGCGGACTACGGATAACTGAAAAAAACTTCCAGTAATGCGAACTTCGGATAACTGAAAAAGTTTCAGTAAAGCGGACTCCGTATAACTGGAAAAAAATCCACTCAATTTCAGTTAACCGAACTTATGACCAATGCTATGTACATAAAATAATAAAAACAAGGTGTTTGATTCCGTGTGTGTGCCATCTACAATTTTACCTTTCAGTTGATTTTATTTACAGAGTGATTTAAACTGTTTTGAAAGTGCCATCTTCACTTGAAATAAAGCGTTCTCAATACGGAGAAGAAAATGTACTCTCTCTCAATAGCGAGAATGTGGCATTTTCAGTAAAGCGAAGTCATACTAATGTGACGAAACTCATTTGAACACAAAAAACTTTTCAGTAATCCGATTTTTTCAGTTAAGCGGAGTTTCACTAAAGCGGAGTAATTTAAATGAAATGGACAGAAAAAACAACTGGGGAATGCGATCGATTGCAGTTATCCGAGGTTTTTCAGTAAAGCGCATTGCGCTAAAGCGGAGTCGACTGTATACAAAATTTTGTCAAAATTTTATTTCTATACAAAATTTTATTTCTATAGATAGTTTTGTCAAAATTTTATTTCTATAGAAAATTTTCACAAAAATTTTTTTTCTAAAGAAAATTTTGTCAAAAATTTTTTTTTTCTATAGAAAATTTTGTCAAAATTTTATTTATAAAGAAAATATTGTAAAAATTTTATTTCTATACAAAATTTTGTGAAAATTTTATTTCTATAGAAAATTTAATAAAAATTATATTTTTATAGAAAATTTTATCAAAATTATATTTCTATAGAAAATTTTGTCAATTTTTTTTCTATAGAAAACTATGTCAAAATTTTATTTCAAAAGAAAAGTTTGTCAAAATTTTATTTCTGTACAAAATTTTATTTCTATAGAAAGTTTTTTCATTTTTTTTTTCTATAGAAAATTTTGCCAAAATTTTATTTCTATACAAAATTTCGTCTAAATTTTATTTCTATAGAAAATTTTGTCAAAATTGTATTTCCAAAGAAAATTTTGTCAAAATTTTATTTCTATACAAAATTTTGTCAAAATTTTATTTCTATACAAAATTTTGTCAAAATTTTATTTCTATACAAAATTTTGTCAAAATTTTATTTCTATAGATAGTTTTGTCAAAATTTTATTTCTATAGAAAATTTTCACAAAATTTTATTTTTATAGAAAATTTTGTAAAATTTTATTCTATGGAAAGTTTTGCAAAATTTTATTTCTATAGAAAATTTTGCAAACTTTTATTTCTATAGAAAATTTTGCAAAATTATAATTGTATAGAAAATTTTTATTTCTATTGATAATTTTTTCAAAAAATTGTTTCTATGGAAAATTTTGTCAAAATTTTATTTCTAAAGAAAATTTTGTCAAAATTTTATTTCTATACAAAATTTTGTCTAAATTTTATTTCTATTGAAAGTTTTGTCAAACTTTTATTTCTATAGAAAATTTTCACAAAATTTTATTTCGATAGAAAATTTTGTAAAAATTTTATTTTTATATAAAATTTAGTCAAAATTTAATTTCTATAAAAAATTTTTCAAAATTTAACTCTATAGAAAATTTTGCAAATTTCTATAGAAAATTTATATTGATATTTTTCAAAAATTTATTTCTATAGAAAATTTTGTCAAAATTTTGTTTCTATAGAATACTTTGCAAATTCTGTTTCTAAAGAAAACTTTGCAAAAAATTATATAGAAATTTTTGCAAAATTTTATTTCTATTGATAATTTTTTCCAAAAGTTATTTCTATAGAAAATTTTGTAAAAATTTTATTTATAAAGCAAATATTGTAAAAGTTTTATTTCTATACAAAATTTTGTGCAAATTTTATTTCTATAGAAAATTTTATCAACATTATATTTCTATAGAAAATTTTATCAAAATTATATTTCTATAGAAAGTTTTTTTCAATTTTTTTTTCTATAGAAAGTTTTGTCAAACTTTTATTTCTATAGAAAATTTTCACAAAATTTTATTTCTATAGAAAATTTTTTAAAAAGTTTATTTCTATAGAAAATGTTGTAAAAATTTTATTTCTATAAAAAATTTAGTCATACTTTTATTTCTATAGAAAAATTTTCAAAATTTTATATATAAAGAAAATTTTGTCAAAATTTGATCTCTATACAAAAATTTGTGAAAATCTTATTTGTATAAAAATTTTGTCAAATTTTTTTTTCTATAGAAAATTTTGTCAAAATTTTATTTCTAAAGAAAAGTTTGTCAAAATTTTATTTCTTTACAAAATTTTATTTCTATATAAATTTTTTCAAATTTGTTGTTTCTATAGAAAATTTTGGCAAACTTTTATTTCTATACAAAATTTCGTCTAAATTTTATTTCTATAGAAAATTTTGTCAAAATTTTATTTCGAAAGAAAATTTTGTCAAAATTTTATTTCTATACAAAATTTTGTCTAAATTTTATTTCTATAGAAAGTTTTGTCAAACTTTTATTTCTATGGAAAATTTTCACAAAATTTTATTTCTATAGAAAATTTTGTACAAATTTTATTTTTATAAAAAATTTTGTCAAAATTTAATTTCTATAAAAAATTTTTCAAAATTTAATTCTATAGAAATTTTTTCAAAATCTAATTCCATAGAAAATTTTGCAAATTTCTATAGAAAATTTCTATTGATATTTTTTCAAAAATTTATTTCTATAGAAAATTTTGTCAAAATTTTATTTCTATAGAAAATTTTGTCAAAATTTTATTTCTTTAGAAAATTTTGTAAAAATTTTCTTTCTATAAAAAATTTAGTCAAGATTTTATTTCTAAAGAAAATTTTTCAAAATTTAATTCTATAGAAAAATTTGCAAAATTTTATTTCTATAGCAAATTTTCTCAAAATTTGAAGTATACAAAGTTGCGCAGAGTATATTATAGTCGGTCCCGTCCAACTTCAGACTTTCCTTATATGTTTTTTACTAAAATTGTGTTTCGTCCCTTAAAGTTAGATTAAAATTTTAAGTACATAAATTTTGTACAAGTATATACAATTTTGTCTAAATCGGTTCAGGTTCAAATTCGCGCATATGGGAATATAAACCTTTATATAGCTCGCATTTACGGTACCAAAAATATGTTTTTTTTGCGTGAACGATGAAGTTTGTTTGTTCCCCTGAATATATTTCTATTTGCACCAAAAAGCATAATAATAAAGAAGAGATTAAGTGGTCTTCATTTTTCCTCCATCTGGTAGTTGTATCGCAGCTGGAGTCATCGAGGATGTGGACATTACTGTGGTCGATTATCTCTTGAGAAACAAAATCTTCTCTTCATGACTATTGTAGGAAGGAAATTAAGACTATCGTATACCCGGCCTCGCCCCATTTAATGTCTCTTTTCACACACGAATTTAATTGAGTCAGTTAATTTTTTAGTTGATATGTTTTCAATTATGAAAATGATAGTATCAATCACAGTTTTGAATGGGCATAACATTTTTTTCGATTAAAGAATTAATTGATTTGAAAATTTCAATTAATTTTTTAATTGATTCAATTAAAAATTTAATTGATGTTGATAACAAAACTCAATTAATTTTTTGAATTAAAAACCTAATTATTTTCAATTACTTTCTTATCTGACTTTGTTTGATTAAAAAATTGTTTGTTTGTAATAAATTTGTATTTAAAAATTTCAAAAAAAATCATCATTTTTTCCAAGATTGATTAAAAAGTTAATTGCAACAATTAATTTTTTAATTAAAATATAAAAAATTTTCAACCACTGACTTAATTAATTGTATCAATTAATTTATTAAATTTAATTGATACAATTGATACAAAATTAAAAAAAAATGTTCAACATTAATTAACTTTTTAATTGGATACTTTTTGGTGATATTTTTTCTGTGTTGAAGCAGTTGAGTCAATTTCTGGAATAAAATCAATAAGAAAATTTCCCGCCTTCATAAGAAAGAAAAATCTTAGAACCTTGCGCTAATTTTAGATGACTGCCAATATTTTATCTCTCTCTATTGAAAGTTTCGTAATAATAACAAAGTCCACCGGCCGCCTGGCGTCATTTCATGATGCCCTAGCGAGACTTGCCACATGTATGAATTAAATTAATAAAAAAAAATTAAATATTTATTAGAATAGCAATCAATATGACGATCACATTTTCACATTTCAATGTTAGTCGATTTTTGTGTTTGGTTTTATTTCAGATCGTTTGGTTTTTTTTTGCCTCCTCCTCCACTTAGATCAACCACTCGGCGGTTGTGGGACATATTTAGCAGTTATCAGATAATTAATAGACAATTCGTATTTTTCATACGATTTGGCATTGTCTATGATTCGTGCGATCGAGTGGACTGGCTCTGCCCAAAAAAAAAAAAAAGAATTATGATGAGTCTCCAACAATCCCTGTGTGTTAATGTTAAGCGTATTCGATGTTTGTTGTTGTTATTGTTGTAGCTATTTTAGGTCATTGAGCTGTCAATAAATTGTATAAATAAATGCTATTAAAATTTCTAGGCTCTGGCGACAGAGCGTGGCCGCTCGTCACTTGGCACAGTGGTATAATTTATGGGTCATTATGAAAGTGCAAGTATTAAGGCACAATTTTTATGGTCTTATAGATTTTTCAATTCAACCGTTCCGTTCGACGGACGTGTTTTTCAATAGCGGATAAACTCATCGTAATAGGTACCTACTACGAATTTCAAGTGTGGTGGGATATTAAGCCACCATGCAGCGAAATTCCAAGTCATCCACTGGGTTGCTAACTTCAGGGCCCAGTGGACGGGTATCGACTGGAGTTATAAATCTGGGCAATGACCAAGAGTTAGGCCCAATTAGTCGACCTGTAGACGGGTCGACAGGTGGCGACACTCTGACAAGTCGATCTTTTTCTAAGGTAACGACATCAAAAGGAGGTAATCCCTCGCGAAAGAGATTCAAGGAACGCAGAAATGCTTTGTTTATCCTAAAGAAGTTAGGATCAGTCGACCCAAGCACGCTGTCGGCTAAACAAAGCGATTCCTTAAAATGGGCTCAAGGAATTCTTGAAACTGGAAAAAGGGAACGATCGCCGGATGAGCTGCCATCCTCCAAAAGGGATCAAAGATCGTTTGCCTCAGTTGCTAAAGATAGCCTTGTGATGGCTATCATTAATAAAGGAGCATTGGACGGTATGATTCCAAAGCAGAAATGGGGGGAAATTGAGAATGCTCTGTCTGTCGTCTACTCACAGGTGCTGGAAAAGTTTCCCGGCCCAGATCCTCGACACCAAGAGGCTGGTTGGTATCAAGGACGATTTAAGCTAGTCGCATTTGAGGACCAGAGGTCTATAGAATGTTTTAAAGCTGCTCTGATACTAATTGGTGAAGTTTGGGAAGGAGCTGCTCTAGAGTTAGTCGAGAAGAAAGACATACCGGCTAGACCTAGAGCACATGCCTGGATACCTGCAAACCCTTCTGACCCTGAATCTATTTTAAATAGACTGAAACGATGCAATCCAGATCTTCCAACAGCTGATTGGAAGGTTGGCCGTTTGGATGAAGTGGATGGACCAAGACGGCATGCAGTGTTTATATTGAACACTCAGTCTTTGCCACATCTGGCAAAGTCCCAGGGCCGTGTATGTTATGGCTTTCATTATATCCAAATGAAGGTGTATAAAAACGATCAGCTAAAGGATTCAGAAATGGACAAGCCTCTGTCTGAATCAGAAGTAAGCGGATCCTCTTGCGAAGTCGAGGGAGATACCAAAGTTGAAGACATGGATAGATACCGTATGCGTGAGGAGGCTTCTATTGCCTCAGAACTCACCAAAGTCGAACCTATGGTTATTGCGAGAGTCACCGATATCTCTGAAGAGGACATTCTTGATGACTCGATTGAAGCGGCTGATGTGACGGTTGTTGAAAATCTCGATGGTCCTACGGATCCTCCAGATAAATCTTCATCATTGTAAGGCTGCATGTGCTGCCTTAAAAGTTCTCCTGATGAAAGGGGACATAGACATAGTTCTTATTCAAGAACCATATGTTTATAGAAACAAAATATGTGAATTAAGTACTCCGGGGTTCAAACTATTGCAGTATACTGGTAATGATGTAATTCGAGCCTGTATAATTGCTAAAAACGAGCTTAACTTGTTTCTGCTTCCTTCAATGTGCAATGCAGACACTGTCGTTGCCAATTTAGAAATAGCCAAATGCAAATATTGGGTATCTTCGGTCTATATGGGACATGACAGGGAGATGCCTCCATGTGCCGTTAAGACCTTAGTTGAGGAGTCACTGAAAACAAAGACGAAACTCATTATGGGATGCGATGCGAATGCGCATCATAGTATATGGGGAAGTAGTGATACTAATGCAAGGGGAGAGTCGCTAATAGAGTTTATTTTGCGTACTAATCTGGTAGTTTGCAACAAGGGAGATGCCCCAACCTTTGTCACTAAAAACAGGCAAGAGGTTTTGGACATCACCTTGGCCTCGCAAGAACTGAATGAAATGATATCTGAGTGGCATGTTTTAAGTGAACACAGCTTCTCAGATCATCGCTACATCAGTTTCAAATTTGATGTTCATATCACCAAGACCATATTTTCGCCAAATGTTAGGAAAGCTGACTGGAATAGGTATAGGGAATCGTTCAATATGAGGATACCGGAAATAACAGAGACAAATATGAGAAATGTGCAAGATATCGAACACGCAGTGGAGCGGATTACTAAGGCCTTCAACATCTCACTGAAAGCTGCATGCCCTAGAGGAAAGCCAAGGGGGAAACATCGACCACCATGGTGGTCTACGGAATTAAGTAATATGAGGAAATCCTGCAGGAAGCTCTTTAACAAGGCAAAGTCCACCAGAGCCCCTGAGGACTGGGACGCTTACAAGAGGAATCTGAGAGGATACAAGCGAGAACTGAGAAAGGCTCAGCATAACTCTTGGAATGACTACTGCAGCAGTATTGAGAATACGTCCGAGGCTTCCAGACTACGGAAGGTTCTAGCATCCACCAACTCCGCTCCAGGTTTCATTAAAACATCGGAGGGAAATTGGACAACGTCCAGTGAGGAGACGCTGGAGGTACTATTGGACACACATTTTCCTGGAAATCAGACGGTTGAACCATGTACTGGCGGTGCCACAGTTGCTCAGCGGTCGTTTCCTGTCGAGGAAATTGTATCGGAAACTAGAATAAGATGGGCGCTAAATAGCTTTGGACCATTCAAATCCCCCGGACCTGATGGAATTACTCCGGCGGAGTTACAAGCTGTAACTGACAAAATTATCCCCTGGTTGTCAGTGATATATAAAGGATGTATCAACTTATCATATATCCCAGGAAAGTGGAGGGAAACAAAAGTCGTTTTCATACCTAAAGCGGGAAAAGCCTCTCACTCGAGGGCGAAGGATTTCCGACCAATCAGCTTATCCTCATTCCTACTTAAGACTCTGGAGAGGATGATAGATATTTATCTTAGAACTAGCATCGATTCAAGGTTGTTCTCGAAAGGACAGCATGCATACTCGAAGGGCAGGTCTACTGAGACCGCACTACATGAACTAGTCAGCTTTATTGAAAGCTCACTATCTGTCAAAGAATACACAATCGTGGCGTTTCTAGACATCGAAGGGGCGTTCAATAATGTCCATCCGAGCTCGATATTAAATGGACTGACAACTCTGAATGTTGATCCATGTATACTCAGGCTGTTAGACGAACTGCTAATGAAGAGACGTATTTCAGCCACACTAGGACAAGCAAACATACAAAGGTATGTGAACAGAGGCACTCCCCAAGGAGGAGTTCTATCACCTCTTCTTTGGAATGTTGCTATAAATAGCCTTCTGGTTACTCTAGAAAAAGAAAGGATAAAAGTGGTGGCATACGCAGATGATGTGGCTCTGGCAGTCAGGGGAAAATTCCCATCCACAATCAGAGATATTATTCAGAGGGCCCTCCGGATGACTGAGAAATGGGCGAAAGACAATGGTCTTGGGGTAAATCCTGCAAAGACAGAATTAGTCATGTACTGCAACGATCGCAAAACTCCCACGGTTAGGCCTATTTCCTTAGGGGGTATTGAAATTCCCTTTGGTGAATTTGCAAAATACCTTGGCGTTATTTTGGACAGGAAGCTGAACTTTAAGCTTAATATTGAAGAAAGGGCGAGAAAGGCAACTGTAGCTTTGTGCTCGTGCAAAAAGGCAATAGGAAAAAAGTGGGGACTGAAACCAAAAATTGTGCATTGGCTATACACGGCAGTGGTTAGACCTATAATGCTATATGGTGTTGTAGTCTGGTGGCCGGCACTTCAGAAACCGACTTGTTTAGATAAAGTTCAGCGTATGGCGTGTTTGTGTATTTCAGGCGCATTCAGCAAGACAGGAACAAATTCCCTTAATGTCGTGCTGCATCTATTGCCTTTAGACATTTTGGCCAAACAGTCAGCTGCAACAACGGCTGTGCGGTTGCGCGAGCTATCGCTGTGGTCGGAAAAAGGTTACGGTCACAGTTCTGTCCTCAAAATAATGCCAGATGTGCCTAACGTAGTGGATTACACTTTGGCGAGTCCACTTTTCGACAAAAAGTTTGAGACTCTAATCCCCAACAGTGAGGCGTGGTGCACACAGACCCCGGGGAATAAAGAATATATAGATTTCTACACTGATGGCTCCAAATTGGATGGACAAGTGGGGTTCGGAGTATATTCTAATGATCTGGAACTTCGAATAGCGAAAAGATTACCTAATCACTGTAGTGTTTTTCAGGCTGAAATATTAGCAATAAGAGAGGTGGCGAATTGGCTGAGAAGTAATGTTCCAAAAAATGTGGGCATTAATATATACTCAGACAGTCAACCTGCAATAAAATCCTTGGACTCTGTGTTCCTCAACTCGAAAACGGCCATCGACTGCCGCAAATCTCTCAATGAGATGGCTGAGCAGTACAATATTCACCTAATATGGGTGCCTGGCCATAGGAACATACCGGGGAACTGCGAAGCGGATGAGTTGGCAAGGCTAGGGACTACCTTAATTATTCCAGGGGAACTAGAATTTGTTGGTATGCCCCTAGCTACCTGCAAGCTCATGCTGCGTGGGAAGGCTGTTATGATGGCAAATGTTCGATGGGAGAATTGCAAGGGTTGTAACGACACCAAGCAAATATGGCCCCATTTCAACTTAAACCGCACACTAGATATGCTAATGTTCTCGAGACGTCAGATATCACTCCTGATATCTGCTATAACGGGTCGCTGCCTGATAGGCGATTTTGCAAAAACTATTGGCGCGAAGTATAATGACTATTGTATGAGCTGTCATGATGCGGAGGAAAAAGAATCAATTAAACACCTCTTGTGTGAGTGTCCTGCATTTTGTGTAAAGCGCAAGCAACTTTTAGGAGCATATAGCTTCAGATTACTGGCGGATCTGGAAAACGTTAACTTAAGCAGTCTGCTACTGTTTTTGGAACAATCTGGTTGGTTCAACAAAGAAAAATAATCAAGAAGGTTCAGCGGTTAAAACTAGAAGTGCCCATATGTAATAGGTACTTTTAGTTAATGTGGTATCACAATGGACTGAATAGTCTAAGTGAGCCTGAATCTTAATCGGGCTGCCACTTTAACCTAACCTAACCTATGGTCTTATAGAGTGAAGCGGGTTTGGTTTTTGTGCAAGAATTTTCTAAAAATGTTGCCATAAGAAAAGTGGCGGAGCATATGGGAAATTAAATTAAATTTACTAAAAAGTAAAACGAAATATGAATATTTTGTAATTTTTCTTGATTTGATAATTATTTCCGCAATTATTATTAATGCCAATAAATTATCATACGATGTCTCAGACTAGTAAATATTTTATCAAAAAAAAAAATAGAACACATTTAAAAAATATGATTAAAAAAAGTTTACTTGGATCAAAAGATTTTGACCTTTCATTAAGGATTTTGATGTTGATTCCCATTCAAAGATGCAGCTTCTTTAAACTATGTAATTTTTTTAGGTACCTACACTTAAGCCAATATGAAAGATTTTGCAACCTAAAGGATGCGCAATTTATACAATATCAAGTACAAGATTCTTTACAAAATACATTTATAGTAAAAGAAAGTTCATAAACCTTGCATTTGTTTCCTTTAAATGTAGGACGCGAATCTTTGATATCAACGTTCCTACGTTAAAGTCAAATGTTTTTGATGTAAAACATATTTCCCTTAACCCTTTGACTATCGATGTTCATTACAGAGGACATTAGAAGACGGTACCAATGGAAATAAAAACATGAGAAAATTTTCTATAAAATAAAATTTTGAGAAAATTTTCTATAGAAATAAAATTTTGAGAAAATTTTTTATAAAAATAAAATTTTGACTAAATTTTCTATAGAAAGAAATTGAGAAAATGTTCTATAGAAATAAAATTTTGAGAAAATTTTCTATAGAAATAAAAATTTGAGAAAATTTTCTATAGAAATAAAATTTGGACGAAATTTTCTATAGAAATAGAAAATTGAGAAAATTGTCTATAGAAATAAAATTTTGACAAAATTTTCTATAGAAATAAAAAATTGAAAAAATTTTCTATAGAAATAAAAAACTTGAGAAAATTTTCTATAGAAATAAAAAACTTGAGAAAATTTTCTATAGAAATAAAAAACTTGAGAAAATTTTCTATAGAAAAAAAATGTTGACAAAGTTTTCCATAGAAATAAAATTTGGACAAAATTTTCTATAGAAATAAAATTTTGACTAAATTTTCCATAGAAATAAAATTTTGACGAAATTTTCTATAGAAATAAAATTTTGACAAAATTTTCTATAGAAATAAAATTTTGACTAAATTTTCTATGGAAATAAAATTTTGACAAAATTTTCCATAGAAATAAAATTTTGACAACTTAATCTGTAGAAATAAAATGCTAACAAAATTTTCTATAAATTCAATATAAAACATTTCTTTGGAATAAAACAACATTTTTGTTATATACTAACCAAAAAAAATTTGATCAACAATTTCAAAATATTTTTTTTTTAATTTGGTAGATTTTTGGTAAAATTTTCTTCGAATTTTGGTGGTAGCTCCTACATTATGAAATTGTTTAGCAAAAGCTCTCTTTTGCTGGCTCTAACTGCTTCTATTCAAAATTTTTGAAATGAGCTAATATCGTAATTTTTGGGGCAAAAATCGGAAAATCGGCATTTTTTAGGATAAAAATACCGTCAAAATGTCTATAAATCGGAAAAATTGGCAGGCCTGTATATGACTCGTGTATTGTTGTTGCTTTTCCATTTGTACACTACAGCTGATTTACTAAAAAGAAAATTTTCAATTATCTAGCGCCGCGGAGACCAGAATACCAGAAGAAAAAAAAATTATAATAAAATCGAAATGAAAAATAAATAATAGATAGAAATAAAAATAAATAAATAAACGCACTAAAAGTTTATCTGACGGCGAAAAAAATCTGCAACAACATTGCTATTGTTTAGTAAACAATGTTTATAAATTCAGTTGTTTTTTTTTGTGGTTGCCCATTTTTGTTCGTTTGTACACCCAGGGTGTTCAGCAACATTGTGGCAACACCAAAAAATCTGTACAACAGGAATACAACGCAATCACCATAAAATTCGCTACGACTGACCTTTAACAAAACATTGTAGAAATCTTAAAGAGACCAGTGCAATTTAGTCAATGTTCACGCATACACAGAAAAAAATTTCACGAAAATTTTTCCAATTAAAATCTTAATTGAGTTTTAAGAAATATTCAATTAAAAATTTAATTGAATCAAAAAATTTTTTAATTGAAATAAAAATCAATCACACAAAATAATAGTATCAATTAATTTTTTAATTGGATCAATTAATTTTTTAATTGACTGTCAATTAATTTTTTAATTGATATTATCATTTCGGTGATTGAAGACATTTAAATTAAAAAGTTAATTGGATCAATTAATTTCGTGATTGATTCAGATAAAAATTTTTTGTGTGTTACGAATTTTCTATTAATCAACGTAACGTTTTGTACTATTAACGAATTTTTTCATTGTATTTATGGAAATGTTTCGATATCAATGAACATTTTTCGTTGGCTGAATTTTAATGAAGTTGCCTTTGTGTGTAATAAAATCCAAATTATAGCAGATACTTCAAAGGCCTTTAGTTGTAGCATCCGTTTTCCTGTGTAGTAGTTAATTTTCCCATCAATTAATTGAGTATATGAAATGGAAATAAATTTAATTAGTTGATGTAAAAATTTAATAAAATTACCAGACGTTTTCTTCTCATCCATTTTGTTTCACTGTTGACTATATTGAAGTTATCAGTCTCTACCGGTACCAAGCAGACATTCATTTACAATTTCTTGGAATTAAGAGAAGATAAGACATTGTTCTCTTCTTAGAGAATAATCCCACTCTTTTCGTTATAGGCTTCAGGTTCCCCCATAATGTTCTCGTTAAGTCTCCCACCCTCACGGTGTTATGATCTTACATATACTATATCGAAGGGACATACTCTTGCTCTCTCTCTCTCTCTCTCGCCACGTGTTGTGAAATGCAAATATTCCAGAACTAAGTATAATGGCTCTGCCCTGATTATCAATAAAACTTGTTTTAATATTTACATCTATCAAACAATTAATATTAGCAAGTGAGCTTTTACTTGACGGTAATTATTTAGTAAAATAACGAATTTATACCATTTTTATTGATATTCATCCATTTGAATTTAATTTCACAATTAATTGTATTGCAATTCAATTTCAAAGGTAATTAATTTCAGTGTTTTTTCTTTTCTCTTTTTAGCAAAACTTGAGTTGGAGTTGAAGTGTCAGCTCCACTACAACTAAATCCGGTCTATTTATAAAACAAAAAACCCTTTCGTCTATTAACCACCCATTGATCACATTGCTTGACGCCATCGACTACGCCAGTTAACCACAGCGTTCAGTTTATAGTTAATAATTAAATTTTGTGAATATTAAACAGCATAAAACTGCAACTATTAAACGATCCATATCCCATTATAATGGACGGCTTTGCCCATGAATGGACAACGCCACCCCGCAACGATACCAGTGCCCTACATATGGATCTTGTGGCAGAGTTGCATGAGAGCGGTTTTGAGCCACAGACAAGAGCCCGTTCGAATACATGGCCATGTCCTAGACCAGAGAATTTCGTAGAACCATCAGATGAGTTGGAGAGTACAAAAGCCAGCAATCAACAGTTGGCCGGAGGAGGTAGGTAGTAAAAAAAAACATATATTTTAAAAAAAACATACAGTTTGTCAAGAAAGTGTTTTGACAATGGGATCAAAATTATGTTTTGTTCCAAAATTAAATATAATGAAATTTTAAAATAATATTTTATTATGTATTTTGCAAAGTATACATACGTACACAGAATTAAAAATTTAATAAAATATTTAATATTTCAATTTTTTTTTTGGATTTGAAATAGTTGGCAATGTCAAAAGACTTTCTTGACAGACTGTATATTTTTAATGAGTGAAACTTCGCAAAATTCACCCTACATACTAGGGTTGCCTTTTATATATCGGGATTAGAGAACAAAAGCAAATAATAATAATCGAATATCGCTTTACGGGTTTTCAAAGTATTTGTATACCCTCCACCATAGGATGGGGGTATATTAACTTTGTCATTCCGTTTGTAACACATGGAAATATTGCTCTAAGACCCCATAAAGTATATATATTCTGGGCCTTAGTGAAATTCTGAGTCGATCTAAGCATGTCCGTCCGTCCGTCCGTCTGTTTAAATCACGCTAACTTCCGAACGAAACAAGCTATCGGCTTGAAACTTGGCACAAGTAGTTGTTATTGATGTAGGTCGAATGGTATTGCAAATGGGCCATATCGGTACACTTTTATGTATAGCTCCCATATAAACGGACCCCCAGATTTGGCTTGCGGAGCCTCTAAAAGAAGCATATTGCATCCGATCTGGCTGAAATTTGGTACATGGTGTTAGTATACGATCTCTAACAACCATGCAAAAATTGGTCCGTATCGGCCCATAATTATATACAGCCCCCATATAAACCGATCGCCAGATTTGGCTTGCGGATCCTCTAAGAGAAGCAAATTTCATCCGATCCTGCTGAAATTTGGTACGTGGTGTATGTGCATGGTCTCTAATCACCATGCAAAATTTGGTCCATATCGGTCTATAATTATATATAGCCCCCATATAAACCGTACCCCAGATTTGGCTTGCGGAGTCTCTAAGAGCAGCAAATTTCATCCGATCCGACTGAAATTTGGTACATTGTATTAGTATATGGTCTCTAACTACCAAGCATAAATTTATCCATATTGGTCCATAATTATCTATAGCCCCCATATAAACCGATCCCCAGATTTGACCTCCGGAGCCTCTAAGAGAAGCAAATTTCATCCGATCCGCTTGAAATTTGGTACGTGGTGTAATTATATAGTCTCTAATAACCATGCAAAAATTGGTCCACATCGGTCCACAATTATATAAACCGATCCCTAGATTTGGCTTGCGGATCCTTTAAGAGAAGCAAATTTCATCCGATCCGGCTGAAAATTGGTACATGGTGTTAGTATGTGGTCTATATTAACCACGCAAAAATTGGTCTACATCGGCCCATAATTATATATAGCCCCCATATAAACCGATCCCCAGATTTGGTTTTGAAGCCTCTTGGAGGAGTAAATTTTATCCGATTCAGTTGAAATGTTGTGTTTTTGTAACAATATGGACACTAAAAACCAAGCAAAAATTAGTCCCTATCGGTCCATAATTATATATAGCCCCCATATAAATTGGTCTAAAGATTTGACCACCGGAGCCTTTTGTAGAAGTAAAATTCATCCGATCCGGTGGAAATTTGGTACGTGGTGTTAGTATATGGTCTTTAACAACCATGCCAAAATTGGGACATATCGGTCCATAATCATATATAGTATTACCACAACCCAAGTGATTCGATTGTGGATGATAGTCTTTAGTAGAAGTTTCTACACGGATGAAAAAGACAGTTTTTCATATGTTTGGGTGTACAAATTAAATGTTTGGAACTCAAATTTTTTAACACAATATTTTTAAGTTCAAGCATATAATGTTCATAAACTAGCATGACATGTTTGGAACATATATGTTAATATGTTAGAACATATTATGTTTTGGACATAAAATGTTTGTAAATATAATATGCTTAGATGCAAAGATATATTAATTTGGAAATAGCCTATAAACATATATGTGTTTAGAAAGAGAGACCTAGAGAGTACGCTGCAAGCAAAATAATTGACGCCTTAAAAATATATCCACATAAAGAAAATTTCAGTAAAAATTTTTACTACCAGTGTTTTCCCTAATGTGAAACATAATATGTTTGAGCAATACAAACAATATTTTGTTTGGACCAATCCTGAAAATATATGTGCTTGAAGCAAAATGTTTTTGGGGTATATGTTACAGAAGCGATTTCTTTTGAGGGTGTACGTAATCCTTGGTAGG
Organism: Haematobia irritans; assembly: GCF_050003625.1. Taxonomy (NCBI): domain Eukaryota; kingdom Metazoa; phylum Arthropoda; class Insecta; order Diptera; family Muscidae; genus Haematobia; species Haematobia irritans. The sequence goes on along the minus strand of NC_134397.1, from coordinate 184,031,157 downwards.
GTGTGCATAAGATTCGGCCTGGCCGAACTTAAGGCCGTATATACTTGTTACCATTAAGATCTTTGAACGCCTTCAACTTCTTCTTCTGGTGTCGGAAAATGTTGATCTCTCATTATAACCTTCACCACTACTGTGGTACTGCGTATAACAAGTTTTTGCAATATGAGTGAATTTAGCGATGTCTGTCTGTCTTTTGTGTGCGCAAAATACAGCTCGCAGTTTAAGTTCAATTGTCCTCAAATTTGGCATGGGGTCTTATTTCGGCTCAAAGACAATCCATATTGATTTTCTTCTCCAAATTTTGTATGTTTTGTGAGGTCCTTAAAGCTTGCATATTATCTCCCATATATATTATTCGCTCGATATACGCTTATATGGTCCCAAAGGCCAGAATTCCATATTGATTTCGGGGTACATTTGATAGTTCTGTCAAATGTACCTAATTTTGTTTAAATCGATCCATATTTAGATTTTTGCGTCACATATTTAGAATAACACTGTGACGTAAAATTCAACCTTTTGACTCCAAACAAAAAATTACTTATCCCATCCGAAAGTACTCGATGAGAAAAGAAAAGTTATTCCTGGATTTTGTTACATTGGTTGCCGTTCGTTTTCTAAAGTTTTTTTTTCTCGCCAAATTTGATTTTAGACACTTTTTTGAAATTTTCACATAGCCATAGTTCGAAAAATGCTGTGAACTTTTTTGCAGTCTTCAGCACAGTTATAGCTCTTGACTCGGCCAACAAAAATGCTGAATATATTAAGTCGCAAAATTTTCATCTTCATGTTCAAGACCGCAAAAATTTCCACTTTTATCATCGATTTTTTCGGTTTTTGACATCAGCTCTTGAACTACGAAAATTTGACCAAACAATCAAAGGAGAAAATGTAGCCTATAAAATTGGTCAGTTTTTCGACATTTTTGCGGTTTTGAGTTTAATATATTCAGCATTTTTGTTGGCCGATTCAGCTACAACTTTGCTAAAGGCTACAAAAAAACCGGCGTTTTTCGAACTATAACCAAGCGAAAATTGCTAAAAAGTGCTCAAACCTGAATTTAGCGACAAAAAATTTAGAGGCTCATAAAAAACGAACGAAACGAACGGCAACCAATCTAGCACAATCCAGTAATTATTTTTCTCCTCTCATCGAGTTCTTTCGGCTGGAATAAGTTATTGTATGTTTCGAGTCAAAAAGTTGAGTTTTCCATCACAATGTTATTCTATTATCTCTGGAAAATTTCACCTGAATCGGCAGCTCGACTCGGCGCTTCATTCTTTGAAAACGTCATGCCTTGTTTTAACCAAACACTTGGAAGTTAATTCTTCCTTAATTGTATTCATGAAATCTCGATATATATTTATGATTTTCTTTTTCATATATTTTTTTAGAATCACAACAAACAAATGTTCCTAGTGTGAATGCCGCCAAAAAAAATTCATCACGTCGTAATGCCTGGGGTAATCTCTCCTATGCTGATCTAATAACACATGCCATTGGATCGGCCAGTGAAAAACGCTTGACCCTAAGTCAAATATATGAATGGATGGTGCATAATGTTCCATATTTTAAGGATAAGGGTGATTCGAACAGTAGTGCGGGCTGGAAGGTAAGTAATTATGGCCAATGTCAATTATTCTTTATTGATTTAGCAGATGGTGTTCATCTAATATTATAATCCTGAGAAATTTGTCCAAATAATTTAAGTACATAATATCATCCACATGGGAGCCACCGTGGTGCAATGGTTAGCATGCCCGCCTTGCATACACAAGGTCGTGGGTTCGATTCCTGCTTCGACCAAACACCAAAAAGTTTTTCAGCGGTGGATTATCCCACCTCAGTAATGCTGGTGATATTTCTGAGGGTTTCAAAGTTTCTCTAAGTGGTTTCACTGCAATGTGGAACGCCGTTCGGACTCGGCTATAAAAAGGAGGTCCCTTGTCATTGAGCTTAACATGGAATCGGGCAGCACTCAGTGATAAGAGAGAAGTTCACCAATGTGGTATCACAATGGACTGAATAGTCTAAGTGAGCCTGGTACATCGGGCTGCCACCTAACCTAACCTATCCTAACCTAACATCATCCACATCTGTATTGGACGATACATTTTCCGTTCGTTTTTTATAAGCCTCTATAATATTTTCTCCAAATGCGATTTTAAGCACTTTTTGCAATTTACTTCTATTTTTCGCATGACCATAGCTTGAAAAAATAAAATTGGAGTGTCGTTCGAAGTTGGTGTGATCTAAAAAGTTGTTCATAATTTTATACGCTACATTTCTTACCTCGATTGTTTGGTAAAATTTTCTGTAGTTCAAGACCTGTAGTCGAACAACCGAAAAACAAATCGGTGAAAAAATTTGTAATTTGTCGACATTTTTGGGGTTTTATATGCAGCATTTTTGTTGGCCGTGTCAAGAGTTACAACTTTGCTGAAGACTAAAAAAAATTTACACAGTTGGTAAAATTCTACCAAAAGTGATAAATTTTCTATTAATTGATAGAATTTTTGACGATTTGGTAGATTTAGCAAAATAATTTCCCCTAAATTTAAAAGTTACTTCAATTTACTATAGAAATAAAATTTTGTCCAATTTTTCTATAGAAATAAAATGCTTACAATAATTACTATAGAAATAACATTTTTACTAAATTTTCTATAGAAACAAAAATGTTGACAGTATTTTCTATAGAAATAAAATTTTGACAATATTTGCTATAGAAATAAAATTTTGCACAACTTTCTAAAGAAATAAAATTTTGACAAAATTTCCAATAGAAATAAAATTTTAAGAAAATTTCCTATATGAATTAAATTTTGATAAAAATTTCTATAGAAATAAAATATTGACAAAATTTTCTATAAAAATAAAATTTTAATAAAATGTTCTATAGAAATAAAATTTTGACAAAAATTTCTATAGAAATATAATTTTGACAAAAAATTCTATAGAAATAAAGTTTTGAGAAAAATTTCTATAGAAATAAAATTTTGACAAAATTTCCTAGAGAATGAAAATGTTGACAAAATTTTCTATAAAAATAAAATTTTGCAAGAATTTTCTATAGAATTAAACTTTTGATAAAATTTTCTATAGAATTAAAATTTTTGATAAAATGTTCTACAGAAATAAAAATTTGATAAAATTTTCTATAAAATTAAATTTTGAAAAAAATTTCTATAGAAATAAAATTTTAATGAAATTTTCTATAGAAACAAAATTATGCAAGAATTTTCTATAGAATTAAAATTTTGATAAAATTTTCTATAGAAATAAAATTTTGACAATATTTTCGATAGAAATAAAATTTTGACAAAATTTTCTATAGAAATAAAAATTTGACAACATTTTCTATAGAAATAAAAATTTTATAAAATTTTCTATAGAAATAAAATTTTGACAAAATGAAATCATTTTAAACCACTAACCCTGGAAAGTAATCCTTATTTTTTGTACACTAACGTCATTCTTCGTCATTGTGGCTACGGCTTATTTCACGACGCTATAATTGCCCAGCAAAAAAAGAGCATCCAAAAAAGTAGTTGGGATCCCCAATCTGTGATCAGGAAGTAGTGCAAACTTCGATCATCTCCAATGAATTTTACATGGCCGCGTCATAGGATGGAAGTACTCCCTTTTTGGATCCTTTGCATTGCTTTAGGAGTTGTGCTCTGGAAGTTAATTTGAATGAAGAAATTTAAAAAGCAAAAAAAAAAAAAACAATTTTTTTCAACCAATTTCACTTTTTTTCATCCATATGTTTTATTACACAATTATTTTCCTATTATCTAATTTTTACAATTTGAAAAACTTTTTCACTCCGAGCAGGGGATGAACCTGGGTTTGCTGGCACCATAACAGAACGCCTTGGCACACTAAGCCACAAACGCCATTGAATATTAAGCGTCGAAAGGTAAATTCAAATGTGATATGATCGTAATACGACACCAAGGAATAACATTCTAATTGCTTCTCGAGAAGTTCTTTATTTGTATGAACGAAAAAGTAAGAAACGCAGGTTCAAATCTCACCAGCGGCAATATTTTATCAAATATTTTTCTAAAAATTTTTCGGGGATTAAATTTATTTTTTATTGTTATATTTTTTTACTTTTTTATTAATCTTCTATTTTTTTATTTTTTTTTATTAGTTTTCTATTTTTTTTTTTAATTTAATTGTCAAAAATTTGCACTTAAAATACACTGATTGCGTTGTTTCTAATACTTGTCCAAAAGGACTGCATCGGAAGTAGAAACAAATCATTGGGGGATCCCAAGATGCGATTTAGAACAATTGTTTGTGGACTTGTCCAAAAGAACTGCATCGGAAGTTGAAAAAACTCGATGGGGGATCCCACGATGCGCTTTAGAAGAAATGTTTGTGGACTTGTCCAAAAGAACTGCATCGGAAATTGAAGAAACTCGATGGGGGATCCTGGGATGTTCTTTAAAAGAAATGTTTGTGGAACAACTTCCATTTTTTTTTTGCTGGGTGGCATCGTTAGCAAAAACTAGAACCACAATTTAGTTTATTTCCTTATTCAATTTGGTTTTAATTAGTATAAGACAGAAATTCATAAATGATTGTATTGGTATAACTTAAATTTATCATTTCCCAATCGACCAAAATACATTTTAAATCGAAAATGAAATTACGCGTCGTCATTTTGACGAAGGATGACTGTCCAGGGTTAAAAATTCGACATATGTACAACTCCAGGCATATATTTACACACCCAAAAAAATGTTTGCTACTGGGAAAAATCATAATATATAATATTGAATGATATATAATATATAGTATTATAATATACATATATTAAAATAAAATAATAAATCATTTCATTCGAAGAAAAAACATTTTCTTTCATACTAAGCACAAACATTTGGTCAAGAACTTTTTTTGTTTTTAAATTTGGTAGATTTTTGCTAAATTTTTCTTCAAAGTTTGGTAGAATATTTTTGATACGAATGGCAACCGTGATTGTCATGCGAAAAATAGGAAAAATATCAAAACAGAGCTCAAAATCGAATTTTGCGAAAAAACTATAGAGGCCCAGCAAAAAAAAAAAACGTCACCAAAAAAGTAGTGAAAATGTTCTTTTTGGATCCGAAGGTGGTGCAAAATTGGCACAGAAGCGATGAATTTAACATGGGCTTGTCATAGGACGGATGTCCACCATTTCAACAGCCGTTGCATTGAATTTGCGTCACATCTTAAAGTGTAATGCGAATTCAGTGTTTTGGTTGTGAATTAAGAAATTTTGTGATATTTTAACAAATAAATAATATTGATTTTTTTTTATGATTTTTAATGCATTCTAATACTTGTCTGGAACGTTTGACATCAAATATTTTCAAAAATTCGCAATATTTCGAGAATGGATTTAGCATTTTATACGGCAAAATTTAAATAATTTTTACCTATTTATTAATTCTTAATCTGCTTTTATCTTATTTGAAGCAAAAAAAAAAAATTAAATTTCCCATTAGAAATATGAAAAAAAGCGAGTTATAAAAAAATTGGCTCAAATGAATTTCCCGTGCAGTTAAAATAAAGAACATCATGCTTTAAAAGTTGTGCTCTTTAGAAAAACTTCAAAATTTTTTTGTTGAAGGCTCATAAAAAACGAACGACAACCAATCTAGCAAAATACAGAAATTTCTTTTCTCCTCTCATAGAGTACTTTCGGCTGCGATAAGTGATTTTTTTTTGGAATTTTTGTGTTACATTGTGAGATTTAATGTGACTATATTTCTCATGGCATTTCATGTTTCTTTGTATTTGCTTACATTTCTTACGGGTGGGAAAAATTTAGCTTGAAGCGTATACCAAGCTTTAATAGTAAACAATCTAACAATTTTCTTCCAATCGAAAATATCTAAATTCTGATCGTCCTATTCAAAAATTAAACATCTGGTAACCTTGCCCATGAACTTGAACTTTTTTTTGGGGCATATATGTTTATTGTTTTGCACTTGAAAGATCGGCGTATTATAACAAATATGAGAGCATAAAATAAAGATCAAGACGGAGAGAGAGGAAGAAAACGTGAGAAAGAGAGTACACAATGTAGAGCAACTAACAAATAAACCAATATGTAAAAACAAACAAACAAACACATCCCATGTGTTTGCATCAACTAACAATAGGAATAACCTGAAAAATGTTGGGTATATAGGGAGGTGGTTTGAAGTCCCATTCCCCCTCCAAAGAGATGAGAGAAAAACAAATAACGGCAGTTAAAATGTAAACAAACATTGACACACTCATCTAAACCAGAAAACAAATCATAACAAACCGCAAACATAATCAAAAAAACATAATGAAAAAAAAAACAAATAAAAGCAAACAAAAACAAACACTTGACTTTTCCCCCATGCTTGCGTATACGATGATGTTTATCATCGTCATCAAATTTGATGGGCTTTTTAACCCTGGACAGTCATCCTTCGTCAAAATGACGACGCGTAATTTCATTTTCGATCTAAAATGCATTTTAGTCGATTGGGAAATGATAAATTTAAGTTATACAAATGCAAATATTTTATGAATTTTTGTTGTATACTAATTAAAAACAAAATGAATAAGAAAATAAATTCAATTTTGGTTCACATTTTTGCTCACAGTGCAAATTATCGCATTTTGAAATAAGCCGTAGTCAAAATGACGAAGGATGACGTTAGTGTACAAAAAATAAGGATGACTGTCCAGGGTTAAATTCACATACCAAATTTCTTACTCATACACATTTTAGGTATTGCGCTATTGAAACGGTATTATGGCTGATTAGAGTCTTAGTAAAATTAAGACCAGGTTTGAAGTTTTATTAATAGGTTTATTGATGACATAATTTTATTTGAGGATACAATTCAATGAAATAGTTTTTCATAATAATAAAAAAATATATATAAAAAATTTGTTCTATCTACAAAAATCAAAAGATATTACTTATATAAAATTTAATAAAAATTCACGTAAATTAAAATGACCTAACATAAATATGACTCCCAAAAAAATGTTGGCCTTTTATTTAGTTATTTTTTCCGATTCTGATGCAAGTGTTCATCATTTCTACTCAAGTTTATACACTATAGGATGGTGGACGGCATGATGTTAGTAAACGTCGAAATATTCGTCTCAGATCCCTTAACGTATTTTGAGTCGATCTAGCGAAGCCCATTCGTCTGCTAAATCACACAAACTTCCGAATAAAACAAGCTATCGGCTTACAACATAGAGCAAGTAGTTGTAATTGACCACCTTTAGGTAGGGTTTCCATATGGATAATTTTCAAAAGAGAACTTTCGCTTTTAACCCTGGACAGTCATCCTTCGTCAAAATGACGACGCGTAATTTCATTTTCGATTTAAAATGCATTTTAGTCGTTTGGGAAATCATAAATTTAAGTTATACTAATTCAACCATTTTACGAATTTTTGTTTTATACTAATTAAAAACAAATTGAATAAGAAAATAAACTCAATTTTGGTTCTCATTTTTGCTTACGATGTAAATTATAGCGTTTTGAAATAAGCCATAGTCAAAATGACGAAGGATGACGTTAGTGTATAAAAAATAAGGATGACTTTCCAGGGTTAAAAAAGAGAACATTTTAACTAAAAAAGAGCTTACAATAAAAAAATTCTTTATTAAATAATTAATAATATTATTGATGTTAAAATTAAAATAATAATAATTTCTAATGATAGAAACAACGAAATAAATATATAATAAAACAATAAAAAACAAAAAGAATCACATTTTTTTAAAAAATAAACAAAATAAATTGACGACGACAACGTATTTATGTCGTACGTTCAATTACATCTATTTCTAATTTTTACACCGTACGTCGAAACGTCGCAATTGTGTTCCGGCCTTTAATTTGTCAACAGATTTAACCCAGTAAACAATTAGTGGCGAATTCCTACTAAATAAATAAAATTCCATCAATCTAGGATTTTTTTGAAATAGAGTACATAAAGAGCACTGTTGGACACAAAAATACGGCACCAAAAAAAGAGAGTGAACAAAAAGATACGAACACAAAAAGAGAACATGTTCTCTTTAAAAGAGATGTAATGGACAGCCTACCTTTAGGTATAGACCCCAAATAAACCGACTCTATGATTTGACTTGCGGAGAATCTTGAAGGAGCCAATCTCATCCGCTCAGGTAGAAATTTGGTACGTGGTATCAATATACGATGGTTGCATTTTATATTTTGGGATTAGAGACAAAAAAATCTTATTTTGAACAATTTTATTTCTATAGAAATTTTTTTGTCAAAATTTTAATTCTGTGGAAAAATTTTTGTCAAAATTTTATTTCTATAGAAAACTTTGTCAAAATTTTATTTCTATAGAAAATTTGGTCAAAGTTTTATTTTTATAGAAAATGGTCTTAAAATTTCATTTTTATAGAAAATGCTGTCAAAACTTTATTTCGATAGAAAAATTTTTATAAATTTCTATAGAAAAATTTGGCAAAAATTTATTTCTATAGAAAATTTTGTCAAAATTTTATTCCTATAGAAAATTTTGTCAAAATTGTATTTCTTTTGAAAATTTTCAATAGAAATAAAATTAATATTTTATTTCTATAGAAAATTTTGTCAAATATGTATTTTTAAAGAAAATTTTGTTAAAATTTTATTTCTATAGAAAATTTTGTTGAATTTTATTTCTCTAGAAAATTTTCTCAAAATTTTATTTCTATAAAAAATTTTGTCAAAATTTTATTTCTCTAGAAAACTTTGTCAAAATTTTATTTTTATAGAAAATTTTCTCAAAATTTAATTTCTATAGAAAATTTTCTCAAAATTTTATTTCTATAGAACATTTTCTCAAAGTTTTATTTCTATAGAAAATGTTCACAAAATTTTTATTTCTATTGAAAATTTTGTCAAAATTTGATTTCTATAGAAAATTTCTTCAAAATGTTTATTCTCAAAATTACTCAAAATTTTATTTCTATAGATAATTTTGTTAAGATTTTACTTCTATAGAAAATTTTCTCAAAATTGTTTTTCTATAGAAAAGTTTGTCAATAATTTATTTCTATAAAAAATTTCTATAGAAAATTTTGTCAAAATTGTATTTCTATAGAAAATTTTGTCAAAGTTTTATTTTTATAGAAAATGCTGTCACAATTTTATTTTTGTAGAAAATGTTGTCAAAATTTTATTTCGATAGAAAAATTCTTAAAAAATTTCTAAAGAAAAATTTGGCAAAATTTTATTTCTATAGAAAATTTTGCCAAAATTTTATTTCTATAGAAAATTTTGTAAAAATTTTATTCCTATAGAAAATTTTATCAAAATTGTATTTCTATTGAAAATGTTATACAGAAATAAAATTAATATTTTATTTCTATAGAAAATTTTGTCAAATTTGTATTTTATTTCAATATTTTATTTCTATAGAAAATTTTGTCGAAATTTTATTCCTATAGAAAATTTTGTCAAAATTGTATTTCAATTGAAAATTTTTTCAAAATTATATATATAGAAAATTTTGTTAAAATTTTATTTCTATAGAAAATTTTGTCAAAATTTTATGTCTATAGAAAATTTTCTCAAAATTTTTTTTGTTATAGAAAATTTTCTCAAAATTTTATTTCTATAGAAAATTTTCTCAAAATTTGATTTCTATAGAAAATTTTGTCAAAATTTGATTTCTATAGAAAATTTCTTCAAAATGTTTATTCTCAAAATTTTTTAAAATTTATTTCTATAGAAAATTTTGTTAAAATTTTATTTCTATAGAAAATTTTGTTAAAATTGTCTTGCTATAGGAAAGTTTGTCAATAAATTATTTCTATAGAAAATTTTGCTAAAATTTTATTTTAGCAAATTCAAAATTTTATTTCTATAAAAATTTTTGTCAAAATTGCATTTCTATAGAAAATTTTGTCAATAATATATTTCTATAGAAAATTTTTCAAAATTTTATTTTTATACAAAATTTGGTCAAAATTTTATTTTTATAAAAAATTTTTGTCATAATTTTATTTTTATAGAAAATTTTCTCAAAATTTTATTTCTATAGAAAATTTTTTCAAAATTTTATTTCTATAGAAAATTTTATCAAAATTTTATTTCTATAGAAAATTTTGTCAATAAAACTAGTTTACACTCAAAATGTACACTTGATGAAAATCAACTTTTGTATTTTGAACTGCTGAATTCGAAAAAAAAATTTTTTAATTTTTTTTATGGAACAGTTTTTGAGATATCATTCAATTTTTGAGATATCATTCAATTGCTTATAAATTTTTCATTTTTCGGTCGTTTTTCTTCTAGTTGGTCTTATTACTTACGTTAGAGTATCTTCTATACGACCATGAAGAGAAAAACATTTTTTTTAAAATGGTTTATACTTTTCTGACGGAAAAAGTCCATTGTAAAATACGATTTTTTTTTGAAAATTTTGAATTTTTGCATTGATATTTTTTGAACCACTTCACTTATCACAGATCCAATTACAATCATCGTATTACATTTCATTTAAGTACCAACAACGTTATAATCGGACATTTCTAACTCGAGATATATTGTGTTTAGTGAAAAAAAGAGCGAAAATTTAAAAATATCTCAAAAACTGTTCCATAAATTTTTTTTACAATTTTTTTGCGAATTCAGTGGCTCAAAATACATAAAAAAAGTTGATTTTCATCAAGTGTACATTTATAGAAAATTCCTATAGAAAATTTGGTCAAAATTGTTATTTCTATAGAAAATTTTCTCAAAATTTTATTTCTATAGAAAATTTTCTCAAAATTTTATTTCTATAGACAATTTTCTCAAAATTGTTTTTTTATAGGAAAGTTTGTCAATAATTTATTTCTATAGGAAAGTTTGTCAAAATTTTATTTCTATAGAAAATTTTCCCAAAATTTTATTTTTATAGAAAATTTTCTCAAAATTTTATTTTTATAGAAAAGTTTCTCAAAATTTTATTTCTATAGAAAATTTTATCAAAATTTTATTTCTATAGAAAATTTTATTAAAATTTTATTTCTATAGAAAATTTTGTCAATAATTTATTTCTATATTTATCTATATTTTGTCAAAATTTTATGTTTATACAAAAATTTGTCATAATTTTATTTCTATAGACAACTCAAGTAATTCGATTGTGGATGACAGTCTTTAAAGGAAGTTTGTACGCCATGGTGGTGGGGTACAATAGATTCGCCCTGGCGCAACCTTCGGCCTTATGCACTTGCAACTTATAGTTGTCGTTGTGGGGAAGTAGAAATTCTCAATATTCGTTAGTACAGGAAAAAATTGTTTACTCATATGCATTTGAATTATTAATTATTGTGACCATGGACATTCATACAATAAATACTCTTGATTTATATCATATTAAGTGAATTAGTTAATAATGAATGATAGAATTTGTGATGCAAGTGCAAAAGCATTTTAATGAAGCATCCAAGCAAAAAATACTTTAGCAGTAAGAGTTTAGTTGGGCTTTTTGGTATACAATAAAGTAGGTAGTGCATCCACACTGTATGAATCGGTGGCAATAACGTAAATGAGTTATCAAACTAGTTTATGATAATTCGTTTACGTTATTGCAAGCAATTCATGCAGTATAAATGCATGAAAGGTAGTGCTGTTTTCCTTCACGCCAACAATGCTATACTCAAGATTATATATCACTTCTGAGCAATATTTCTACTAAAATGAGCAATTATATCAGCGCTATGCAGAAGCTGCTCTGAATCGGAACATTGCCCACAAAAATCAGCGCTGATTGGTACTGCCTCTCTCTCTTACAATCCTGCTGAAATAGTGCTCCATTTTTTGCTGGGATGCAGCAGAGAGCAAATATGAACTAAAAAACGGTTGAAAATGCGACTGTCTGATCAAAACTCATGTAAATAAGGCCAAAGGTTCGTTCAGACCGAATATAGCCACCATCATGGAAATACAATAATTATCTATGAAAATATCTCATTTTAATGGATTATCATATACAGGATGGCCGATATGTAATGCACCTAAGTAAATTTTATTGCTCTTTGACTTTAATAATTGTCTGTGTACGTTAGAAAATTAACAAAAAAAGGTGGAAAAATTTACTAAATTCGTATTGTGAACTGCAATAGTTTTCCTTTGAACTACAAAATTTTCTTTTACAACTCAATAAAAAACAAAAAAAAAGAACAAGTATATAAAGCAGTAACTTCGGCCGGGCCGAATCTTAAATACCCACCACCATGAATCAAATATTATAGTTTCCTGTGAACATTTCAGGGGGATTTGGCGACAAGCAGATCAGTTCAACCAGTACACTTCCCGAAGATAAATTCAAAGATTTTACCTATGAAGACTAGATCAGGTTCTGGATTTGTAAGAACCATATGTGTTTGAGTTTTAGAGGAAACATAAACATCGTGTGCAAGTGTGCAAGAAAATGAAATGAAAATGAAATAACGCCTTGATATAAAATCTAACATCTGTAGATTTTTACCCCCATTATTTAAATGATTACCACAAGTAAAATATGGAAACTATAATTCAGTTTCAAGCAATTTTCATTATCAGTGCACATGGACCGATATTCACCATACTTTTAGATTTAAAATTTCATGGAAATTTGATAAAAACTATGGTTTCTAAAAGACCAAGAAGTAAAATCGGGAGATCGGTCTATTTGGGAGATAAACCAAAACATTGACCAATACACGCCATTTTCGGCTCTCATATTTAAGGTCCTAAAATACCTGAAGATTTCTCATTTCAAGCTAATTGGATACAAACTACGGATTCTAGAAGCCTAAAAAATAAAATCACCTATTTGTATTCCTAAAACCCTCCAGATTTTCGATTTCAGGCAAAGTGGACAACAATAACGCTTTCTAGAAGCCCAAAAAGTAATCGGTCTATCTGATGGCTATATCAAAACATGGACCTATACTCACCATTTTCGGCATACCTTTTTATAGTCCTAAAATACCTCTAGATTTCCAATTTGAGGCAAGTTGGATAAAACTACGGTTTCTATAAGCCCAAGAATAAAATCTGGAGATCGGTCTATATGGGGGCTATATAAAAACATGGTCCGATACTCATCATTTTCAGCACACCTCTTTAGGGTTTTAAAATACCTCTAGATTTCTAATTTCAGGCAAATTGGATAAAAACTACTGATTCTATAAGCCGAAGACCCCAAATCGGGAGATCGGTCTATATGGGTGATATACCAAAACCTGGACCGATACTCACCATTTTTAGCACACATCTTTATGGTCCTAAAATACATCTAGATTTCAAATTTCAACTAAATTGGATAATAACTATGGATTCAAGAAGCCCAATAAGTAAAATCGGGAAATCGGTCTATATGGGGGCTATACCTAAACATCAACCGATAGTCTCCATTTTTGGCACACCTCTTTATGGTGCTAAAATACCTCTAGATTTCCAATTTCAGGCGAATTGGATAGAAACTAAGTTTTTTTATAAGCCCAAGACCCCAAATCGGGAAATCGGTCTATATGGGGACTATATCAAAACTTGGACCGATATAGCCCATCTTCGAACTTGGCCTGCCTGCAGACAAAAGACGAGTTTGTGCGAAATTTCAGCACGATTGCTTTATTATTGAAGACTTAAGCGTGATTACAACAGACAGAAAGACAGACAGCCAGACAGACAGATGGACATGGCTATATCGGACGGACATTATAATTTCTCCCTGATCAAGAATATATATATACTTTATATAGTCGGAAATCGATATTTCGATGTGTTACAAACGGAATGACAAACTTATTATACCCCGTCACCATTCTATGGTGGTGGGTATAAAAAACTATTCAAAATTTTATGGGGGTGGCTAAACCTGGTCTGGCTCCGCCGATGGGAGCAACTCAAAAAAAAAAATATTTAAAATTTTATGGGGTGGCTAAACTCTTCCCAGAAAAAATTTTCTGGCTCCGTCAATAGGGGCAACTCTGGAACAGTGTGAGAATTATTTTTGTATTATCTATAGAATTTATTTAGGTATAGACGGACATATTCCTTGATGTAAAAAAATTGAAAATTTAAATTTTATTACTGTTCTTTGTTTTGTTTTTAAAATTTTTATTAATATGTCTTATAATCTTGGATGATCTTTTTTGATCCATCCATCCGGACTAATATGAAGCCAAATGAACTTGATACTTTTTTGTAGCCATACCAAAAGGAGACTATTGTCCAATGAAGTTCAAGTCCATGAAATGCCAGAAAATCAAAAACAAAGCAAAAAACAAAAAATGAAAAAATCCCAACAACAACTGTAGACCATATCAAATTTAATTTCATCGTCATCATTATGATTGTTAACATTTCCATAATGATGATCAAAATACTACAACATTATCACATTACAACTTAATTATTATGATGTTAATGATAATTATGATGATGGTATATGACAACGTCATCATGCCAACATGTTCGATGTTTGGTGAATGCCATAAAACCGGCATTTTAATCGTCATCGACAATGTCGTTGTCTTTGTTGTTATTGTTGGTGGTGTTGTTGTTGTAGCTGTAGTTAACGCTTTTGGATTTAAATCGGCCACAACCACTGCCAAACCCCCTCGCTACCACTATGATCACTAGTGACTGGTAGTCAATGGAAAATTTTTACAATCATGCCAGCTATTACACAAAGTCACATTTGCACGCGCTCCATTAAGCTTTTGAGAAAACCGGTACAATTCACTTGTAAACCTAACACTCTATGTAGTCAAAGGTGATTATCAATCAGAGTATTAATAAACGAAGTGGGTATGTAAATTATTATCAGAGTTTTATAAGAAATAGGAGAGGCACTTAGTTGACCCACAGCGTTACTTACATTCTAGCCGCATTCACCTTGCCATCTTTCTGGCAATATACTGATACCGTACGAAGAGTTACAAATTTTCTAAAGAAATAAAATTTTGACAAAATTGGCTATAGATAAGAATTTTATATAGAAATAAAATTTTGACAAAAAAATTCTATAGAAATGAAAGCTTCTCTACAAATAAAATGTCTACAACAATTTTCTTAGAAATAAAATTTCACCAAAATTTTCTACAGAAATAAAATTTTGACAAAATTTTCTGTTGAAATAAAATTTTAACAAAATTTTCTGCAGATATAAAATTTTGACAAAATTTTCTGCAGAAATAAAATTTTGACAAAATTCCCTATAGAAATAAAATTTTGACAAAATTCCCTATAGAAATAAAATTTTTTACAAAATTTTCTTAGAAATAAAATTTCACCAAAATTTTCTACAGATATAAAATTTTGACAAAATTTTCTGCAGATATAAATTTTCTGCAGATATAAAATTTTGACAAAATTTTCTGCAGAAATAAAATTTTGACAAAATTCCCTATAGAAATAAAATTTTGACAAAATTCCCTATAGAAATAAAATTTTTACAAAATTTTCTATAGAAATAAAATTTTGACAAAATTTTCTGTAGAAATAAAATTTTGACAAAATATTCTGTAGAAGTAAAATTTTCTACAGAAATAAAATTTTGACAAAATTTCCTATAGAAATAAAATTTTGACAAAATTTTCTGTTGAAATAATATTTTAACAAAATTTTCTGCAGAAATAAAATTTTGACAAAATTTTCTATAGAAATAAAATTTTAACAAAATTTTCTGCAGAAATAAAATTTTGACAAAATTCCCTATAGAAATAAAATATTGACAAAAAATTCTATAGAAATAAAATTTTGACAAAAAATTTCTATAGAAATGAAAGCTTCTCTACAAATAAAATTTCTACAACAATTTTCTTAGAAATAAAATTTTACCAAAATTTTACAGAAATAAAAATAAGACAAAATTTCCTATAGAAATAAAATTTTGACAAAATTCCCTATAGAAATAAAATTTTGACAAAATTTTCTATAGAAATAAAATTTTGACAAAATTTTCTGTAGAAGTAAAATTTTCTATAGAAATAAAATTTTGACAACATTTTCTATAGAAATAAAATTTTGAAAACATTTTCAATAGAAATGAATTTTTTTCAAAATTTCATTTTGACAAAATTTCCAATAATCAAATTTTTGACAAAACTTTCTATGACAAGTATATACAGCAGTAAGTTCGGCCGGGCCGAAACTTAAATACTCACCACCATGAATCAACTATTATATTTTCCTTTGAAAATTTCAGGGGGTTTGATGGCAGATATTCTCCCAAGCAGATCAGTTCAATCAGTAAGAAGATAAATTTAAAGATTTTACCTATGAAGACTAGATCAGATTCTGGATTTATAAGAACCGTATTTGTTTGAGTTTTAGAGATTTTTACCTCCATTATAAAATGGGTACGAGAAGTAAAATCTGGAAATTTTACATTCAGTTTCCTGCAATGCGCCTCCTTTACCCTCAAGAAGTGGAATAACGGTTGGCAGATAAGTACCCGGTCTAACAAAGAAAAACACATTTTTTGTCAAAATTGGTTTTTATTATTCAACATAGTTCCCTTCAAGAGCGATACAACGATTATAACGACCTTCCAATTGTTTGATACCATTTTGGTAGTACTCCTTCGGTTTTGCCTCAAAATAGGCCTCAGTTTCGGCGATCACCTCTTCATTGCAGCCAAATTTTTTCCCTTCGAGCATCCTTTTGAGGTCTGAGAACAAGAAAAAGTCGCTGGGGGCCAGATCTGGAGAATATGGTGGGTGGGTAAGCAATTCGAAGCCCAATCCATTACTTTGCCAGCGGACTTTTGAGTCTTTCCACGCTTCGGAGACGGTTCACCGGTCGCTGTCCACTCAGCCGACTGTCGATTTGACTCAGGAGTGTAGTGATGGAGCCATGTTTTATCCATTGTCACATATCGACGGAAAAACTCGGGTGTATTACGACTTAACAGCTGCAAACACCGCTCAGAATCATCAACACGTTGTTGTTTTTGGTCAAATGTGAGCTCGCGCGGCACCCATTTTGCACAGAGCTTCCGCATATCCAAATAGTGATGAATGATATGACCAATACGTTCCTTTGATATCTTTAAGGCCTCTGCTATCTCTATCAACTTCATTTTACGGTCATTCAAAATCATTTTGTGGATTTTTTTGATGTTTTCGTCGGTAACCTCCTCTTTCGGGCGTCCACTGCGTTCACCGTCCTCCGTGCTCATTTCACCACGCTTGAATTTTGCATACCAAACAGTTATTGTTGATCTCCCTGGGGCAGAGTCCGGAAACTCATTATCAAGCCAAGTTTTCCACCGTATTTCTTTCCCTTCCAGAAAACAGTATTTTATCAAAACAAGAAATTCCTTTTTTCCCCTTTTTCACAATAACAAAATTTGCTTCACAAAAGACGCTCTATCTCACAAACTAATTGACTTACAGACGTCAAATTTTGACACGAATCAATTGAAGGTTGGTACTATATAAAAATAATATACATTTAATACTAGCGACGCCATCTATGTGTCAGGCCGGGGACTTATCGGCCAACCGTTAGGTCTATAAATCCGATACACGTTTTGTGGGTCTAAAATACCAGTATATTTACAATTTCAAGCAAATCGGATAAAAACAATGGTTTCTAGAAACTCAAGGAGTTAAATCGGGAGATAGGTCTTATAGGGTCTGTGCCAATAACATGAACGGATAGACAAAATATTCAGGTCATCGAATTGTAGTTCTAGAATCTAGACCTCAAATCGTAGGGCCGGTTTATAAGGGGGCTATATCAAAAATTTTACTGATACACAATATATTCTGGATACCTATTTAACATAGGGTCCTAAAAGACCTCTAAATTTCCAATTTCAGGTATATTTGATAAATACTACCGATTCTTGAATCCCAAAAAATAAAATCATTTCTTGTGCACCTATTTATAGTCCTAAAAAACCTCCAGATTTTCAATTTCGGGGTTGATATGGGGGTTATACTAAAACATGGACCGATACACACCATACACTTCGATACACTTTTTATGGTCCTAAAATACCTCTAGATTTCTTATTTCAGGCAAATTTGATAAAAACTACGGTTTCTACAAGCCCAAGAAGAGATCGGTCTATATGAGGGATATACCAAAACATGGACCGATTAACACCATTTTCGATACACCTATTTGTGGTTCTAAAATATCTCTAGATTTCTATTTTCACACAAATCGGATTAAACCTACGTTTTCTAGAAGTCCAAGAAATCAGGAGATCGGTCTATATGGGTTCTAAAATACTTCTAGATTTCAAATTTCAGGCAAATTGGGTAAAAACTACGGTTTCTACAAACCCAAGAATTAAATTGGGAAATCAGTGTATATGGGGGCTATACAAAAATATGGACCAATGCTCACTATTTTCGGTACACCTCTTGATTTCTAATTTGAGGCAAATTGGGTAAAAACTACGGATTCTAGAAGCTTAAGAAGTAAAATCGGGGGATAGTTATATATGGGGGCTATATGAAAACATCGACCGATACTCACCATCGGTCGATGTTCGGCACACCTTTTTATGGTCTTAAAATAACCCCAGATTTTCAATTTCAGGCAAATTGGATAAAAACTACGGTTTCTATAAGCCCAAGATCCCAAATTGGAAGATCGGTTTATATGGGAACTATATGAAAACGTGGACCGATATAGCCTATCTTCGTACTTGACCTGCTTGGAGCCAAAAAACGATCTTGTGCAAAAATTAAGCAAGATAGCTTTATTATTGAAGGCAGTAGCGTGATTACAACAGACATCCAGACATACAAACGGACATGCTTATATCGTCTTAGAATTTCTCCCTAATCAAGAATATATATACTTTATATAGTCGGAAATCGATATTTCGATGTGTTACAAACGGAATGACAAATTTAGTATACCCCCATCACCATTCAATGGTGGTGGGTATAAAAATAAAATGTTGAGAAAATTTTCCATAGAAATAAAATTTGTAAAAAATTTTCTATAGATATACAATTTTGACAAAATTTTCTATAGAAATAAAATTTTTACAAAATTTTCTATAGAAATAAAATTTTGACAAATGTTTTTATAGAAAAAAAAATTTTGACAAAATTTTCTATAGAAGTAAAATTTTAACAAAATTTTCTATAGAAATAAAATGTTGACAACATTTTCTATGGAAATAAAGTTTCGACAATATTTTCTATAGAAATAAAATTTTCAGAAATTGTTCTACAAAAATAAAATTTTGACAAAATTTTCTGAAGAAATAAAATCTTGGCAAAATTGTTTATAGAAATAAAATTATGACAAAAGTTTCTATAGAAATAAAATTATGACAAAAGTTTCTATAGAAATAAAATTTTGACAAAATTTTTATAGAAATAAAATGTTGACAAAATTTTTTATAGAAATATAATTTTGAAAAAATTTTCTACAAAATAAATTTTCCAAAAAAGTATATGAAACAAAATTTAATTACAAAAAAATATATATAGAAATAAAATTTTGCCAAATTTTTCTATAGAAATAAAATTTTCTATAGAAATAAAATTTTGTGAAAATTTTCTATAGAAATAAAATCTTGACAAAATTTTTTTATAGAAATAAAATTTTGAAAAATGAATTTATAAAACAAAATTTATTAAAAAAAAACTATAGAAATAAAATTTTGCCAAATTTTTCTATAGAAATACAATTTTATTTGTAGAGTTTGTAAGGCTTGAGGTCATGTTGTAATAAAACAAAATAAAATCTTTTTATTATTAAATCTTTTTATTATTAAAACCAGTAAGGAAAGTCTAAAGTCGGGTGGGGCCGACTATATTATACCCTGCACCACTTTGTAGATCTAAATTTTCGATACCATATCACATCCGTCAAATGTGTTGGGGGCTATATATAAAGGTTTGTCCCAAATACATACATTTAAATATCACTCGATCTGGAAGAATTTGATAGACTTCTACAAAATCTATAGACTCAAAATTTAAGTCGGCTAATGCACTAGGGTGGAACACAATGTTAGTAAAAAAATATGGGAAACATTTAAATCTGAAGCAATTTTAAGGAAACTTCGAAAAAGTTTATTTATGATTTATCGCTCGATATATATGTATTAGAAGTTTAGGAAAATTAGAGTCATTTTTACAACTTTTCGACTAAGCAGTGGCGATTTTACAAGGAAAATGTTGGTATTTTGACCATTTTTGTCGAAATCAGAAAAACATATATATGGGAGCTATATCTAAACCTGAACCGATTTCAACCAAATTTGGCACGCATAGCTACAATGCTAATTCTACTCATTGTGCAAAATTTCAACTAAATCGGAGTTAAAAATTGGCCTCTGTGGTCATATGAGTGTAAATCGGGCGAAAGCTTTATATAAGAGATATATCCAAATCTGAACCGATTTCAAGCAAATTTGGCACGCATAGTTACAACGCTAATTCTACTCCCTATGCAAAATTTAAACTAAATCGGAGCAAAAAATTGGCCTCTGTGGGCAAATGAGTGTAAATCGGGCGAAAGCTATATATGGGAGCTATATCTAAATCTGAACCGATTTTGCTGATATTTTGCAAGTTTTTTGAGACTCATAAAATATTCGGATGTACGGAATTTGAGGAAGATCGGTTGATATACACGCCAATTATGACCAGATCGGTGAAAAATATATATGGCAGCTATATCTAAATCTGAACCGATTTTTTCCAAAATCAATAGGGATCGTCTTTGAGCCGAAACAGGACCCTATACCAAATTTTAGGACAATCGGACTAAAACTGCGAGCTGTACTTTGCACACAAAAATACATCAACAGACAGACAGACAGACAGACAGACGGACAGACAGACAGACGGACATCGCTAAATCGACTCAGAATTTAATTCTAAGCAGATCCGTATACTAAAAGGTTGGTCTATGATTACTCCTTCTTGGCGTTACATACAAATGCACAAACTTATTATACCCTGTACCACAGTAGTGGTGAAGGGTATAAATATTAAAAATGTAAATGTCCTAGTAAAAATTTTTGTAAAATAATTTTTAAATATTTGTCTTTCTGTTTGGTTAATTTGTGTTTATTTTCTTTTGTTAAAGTTAATTTCCCTGAGGACGGACAACGATGGTGTTCGAAATATTGGAAAAAAATTAAAAATAGAACACTAAAAAAAATTAAAAAAAAAACTATAGAAATAAAATTTTGCCAAATTTTTCTATAGAAATAAAATTTTATTTGTAGAGTTTGTAAGGCTTGAAGTCATGTTGTAATAAAACAAAATAAAATCTTAGTTATTTATTATTAAAAATATTAAAAATGTAAATGTCCTAGTAAAAATTTTTGTAAAATAATTTTTAAATATTTGTCTTTCTGTTTGGTTAATTTGTGTTTATTTTCTTTTGTTAAAGTTAATTTCCCTGAGGACGGACAACAATGGTGTTCGAAATATTGAAAAAAATTAAAAATAAAACACTATAAGAAACTAAGATTTTATTTTATTTTATTTCAACATGACCTCAAGCCTTACAAACTCTATAAATAATTATACTAAAAGGTCAACCATACAACAACTACAAGAAATAAAATTTTGATAAAATTTTCTATAGAAAAAAATTTTGAGAAAATTTTCTATAAAATAAAAGTTTGAGAAAATTTTCTATAGAAATCAAATCTTGACAAAATTTTTTAAAGAAATACAATTGTGACAAAATTTTCTACACAAATAAAATCTTGACAAAATTTTTTATAGAAATACAATTGTGACAAAATTTTCTACACAAATAAAATCTGGACAAAATTTTTTACTGAAATAAAATTTTGACGAATTTTCTATAAAAATAAAATGTTGACAAGGTTTTCTATAGATATAAATTTTTGACAAAATTTTCTATAGAAATAAAATGTTGACAAGATTTTCTGTAGAAATAAACTTTTGACAAAATTTTCTATAGAAATAAACTTTTGACAAAATTTTCTATAGAAATAAAGTTTTGACATTCTGATAGAGCCATCCCCATTTCAAAATACATTAAAAATTCCACAATTTTAAATAGTATTACATTTAAATGGCTGACAATAGATTTTCACATTATGTATGCATGAAGCGCATATTCTTGGAATTGAATATTCAATTAATTTTATAAATGCAATAAATTCTAGTTCTGACACGTTTTTATATGTATTTGCGAGTCCTACAATGTCGACGGAATACAATGAGTCAGATAAACAAGACATTTGTTGCAACTCAGGGGAACCTTGAGTTAGGGGAGCCGACCACAAGGTGAAAAAAGCAATTATTTAATAAAAAGGATTTATCAAATTTGTTAAAATAAAATATTTCTATGTCAAAGGAATTTGTCCTTAATTAAAACAAAATAAGTCCCCAAAAATTTTGACTAAGTAATTTTTGAAAATAAATTAATATTTTTCTCAGTGTAGAGTTAGAATGCACAATAAGGAAATTGTTTAGTTGTACGTCTTCTAGATGGAGAGAATACGTCTTCTTCTGTCAATCCAGCCAAACTCAACTAAGTATCTTTCGGGTCGCAAGTTACAATATTTACAGGCTACCACATACAAAAAAGTAAAAACTAATAAAGTTATATGGGAAAAATGAACTTAGTGCGAAATAAAATTTTTCTGGAAATATTTTTCACTACATTTGCTTCTGTATTATTGTCGTCAATGCAGTGGTGGAACACCAAGTGCTCCGCACCTCCAACGCATTGTTTATTGTCCATTTTATTGATAATCAGCTTTCATCGTTGTTCCAGCTGATAAGTAGACCTATTTGCGTTCTGATTAATATTTATATTTTGTATATATTTAAATATGGAAAAAATTTTTAACTCACTCCCTTCAGCTGAACAAAAACTCTCGATGATTGTTGCAAATATTGCACTGATCATATATAAATGGAAAATGACGTAAGTAAATATTAGCATAGCAACGAAAGAAAATTCAAATGAGCAGAGTTAAATGAGATAAATTTAACAGAGCTCAACGTCTTGTTTTTTCGTGAACTATCTGGTTTGCCCTACCAAAGGTGGCGTTGGGTGATAGATTTACACCGTGGTTGTTGGTGATACACATATTTACAGAAAAAATAATTCATCCATTTTATGAATAGGTTTCCCAAACATTTTCCAATGTTAAAATCAACAATTATATAAACAAATGTGAGGTTTGTCCAAGAAGTGCAACAATCCCACGGGAAATATAAACCGTACATGCCACTGACCCCATCTGCAGTCACTCAACATTTACGCACCACCTCCACCGTTGCCACAGTTGGTAGAATTCTACCAAAAATGGTAGCTTTTTTTACTGTTTGGTAGATTGTTAGAATTCTTGATGTCTTGGTAGATTTTGCAAAACATTTCTCTCCAACTAAGAAGTACTTCAATATTCTATATAAATTGAATTTTGATCTAATTGTCTATAGAATTTTCTAAAGAAATTGAGAAAATTTTCTATAAAAATAAATTTTTGGCAAAATTTTCTATAGAAATAAAATTTTGACAAAATATTCTAGAGGAATAACATTAAAAAAAACCTACAGAAATAAAATTTTGACAAAATGTTCTATAGAAGTAAAATTTTGACATAATTTTCTAGAGGAATAACATTAACAAAAAATTTCTACAGATATTAAAATTTGACAAAATTTAAAAAAAAAAATCTACAGAAATAAAATTTTGACAAAATTTTCTATAGAAATAAAATTTTGACATAATTTTCTAGAGGAATTAGGATTAGATTAGGTTAGGTGGCAGCCCGATGTATCAGGCTCACTTAGACTATTCAGTCTATTGTGATACCACATTGGTGAACTTCTCTCTTATCACTGAGTGCTGCCCGATTCCATGTTAAGCTCAATGACAAGGGACCTCCTTTTTATAGCCGAGTCCGAACGGCGTTCCACATTGCAGTGAAACCACTTAGAGAAGCTTTGAAACCCTCAGAAATGTCACCAGCATTACTGAGGTGGGATAATCCACCGCTGAAAAACTTTTTGGTGTTTGGTCGAAGCAGGAATCGAACCCACTACCTTTTGTATGCAAGGCGGGCATGCTAACCATTGCACCACGGTGGCTCCCTTCTAGAGGAATAACATTAAAACAAAATTTCTACAGATATTAAAATTTGACAAAATTTTCTATAGAAATAAAATTTTGACAAAATGTTCTAGAATATTCTACAGATATTAAAATTTGACAACATTTTCTATCGAAAAAAGATTTGACAAAAGTTACTGAGGAATAACGTTTCGAAAAAATTTCCTTTAGAAATAAAATTTTAGCAAAACTTTCTATAAAAATGAATTTTTGACAAGATTGTCTGTAGGAATGAATTTTAGACAAGATTTTCTGTAGAAATAAAAGTTAGACAAACATTTCTATAGAAAAATATTTTGACAAAAATTTCTATAGAAATAAAATTTTCACAAAATTTTCTATAGAAAAAAATTTTGACAAAATTTTCTATAGAAAAAAATTTTGACAAAATTTTCTATAGAAAAAAATGTTGACAAAATTTTCTATAGAAATAAAATTTTGACAAAAATTTATATAGAAATAAAAGTTTGACAAAATCTTCTATAGAAATAAAATTTTGGGGAAAATATGTACGAGTAGAAATAAAATTTTAACAAAAATTTTAATAAAAACAAAATTTTGAGAAAATTTTTCTATAGAAATTAAATTTTGACAAAATTTTTTATAGAAATAAAATTTTGATAAAAAATTTTCTATAGAAGTACAATTTTGAAAAAAAATTATGTAGAAAGAAAATTTAAACAAAAATTTCAACAAAAATAAAATTTTGACAAAATTGTTCTATAGAAATGAAATTTTGACAAAATTTTTTATAGAAATAAAATTTTGAAAAAAAAATTGAAAAATTTTTACAAATTTTTCTATAAAAATGCAAGTTTGACAAAATTTTCTATAGAAATAAAATTTTGACATAATTTTTAGGGGAATAACATTAAAACAAAATTTCTACAGATATTAAAATTTGACAAAATTTTCTATAGAAATAAAATTTTGACAAAATGTTCTAGAATATTCTACAGATATTAAAATTTGACAAAATTTTATATCGAAATAAGATTTGACAAAAGTTACTGAGGAATAAGGTTTCGAAAAAATTTCCTTTAAAAATAAAATTTTAGCAAAACTTTCTATAAAAATGAATTTTTGACAAGATTGTCTGTAGGAATGAATTTTAGACAAGATTTTCTGTAGAAATAAAAGTTAGACAAAAATTTGTATAGAAATAATATTTTGACAAAAGTATCTGTAGAAATAAAATTTTGACAAAATTTTCAAAAGAGTTTCACAAAATTTTCTGTAGAAATAAAATTTTCACAAAATTTTCTATAGAAAAAAATGTTAACAAAATTTTCTATAGAAATAAAATTTTGACAAAAATTTATATAGAAATAAAAGTTTGACAAAATCTTCTATAGAAATAAAATTTTGGGAAAAATTGTCTATAGAAATAAAATTTTGAAAAAAATTTATGTAGAAATAAAATTTTGATAAAAATTTTTTATAGAAATGAAATTTTGACAAAATTTTTCTATAGAAATAAAATTTTGACAAAATTTTTCTATAGAAATTAAATGTTGAGAAAATTTTTTATAGAAATAAAATTTTGACAAAAATTTTCTATAGAAATACAAATTTGAAAAAATTTTATGTAAAAAAAAAAAAAAAAAAACAAAAATTAATTTTTGTTCTAAATTGTTCTATAGAAATAAAATGTTGACGAAATTTTTTTTCTATCGAAATGAAATTTTGACAAAATTTTTTTTAAAGAAATACAATTTTTAAAAAATCTTCTATAGAAATAAAATTTTGACAAAATTTTGACAAAATTTTCTATAGAAACAAAATTTTGACAAAATTTTTTTAGGGAAATACATTTTTGACAAAATTTTCTATAGAAATAAAATTTTGACCAAATTTTCTATAGAAATAAAATTTTTACAAAATTTTCTATGGAAATACAATTTTGGAAAAATTTTCTATAGGAATGAAGTTTTGACAAAATTTTCTATGGAAATACAATTTTGACAAAATTTTCTATAGAAATAAAATTTTAACCAAATTTTCTATAGAAATAAAATTTTGACAAAATTTTCTATGGAAATACAATTTTGGAAAAATTTTCTATAGGAATGAAGTTTTGACAAAATTTTTTATAGAAATAAAATTTTGAAAAAAGAATCTACACAGAAAAAAATATCACCAAAATATTTCCAATTAAAAAGTTAATTGAAGTTGAATGTTTTTTCAATTAATAAATTAATTGATACAATTAATTTTTAATCCAGATAGAAACATTAGGTTAAGTAAGTCAATGATTGAAAATTTTAAAATTTCTAATTAAAAAATTAATTGATAGAATTAACTTTTTAATCAAATTCAGAAGACTAAGTCAGTTAAAACAAGTATATACGGCCGTAAGTTCGGCCAGGCCGAAGCTTATGTACCCACCATCATGGATTGCGTAGAAACTTCTTCTAAACACTGCATTCCACAATCGAATTACTTAAGTTGCGGTAACGCTTGCCGATGGCAAGGTATCTTAACACCTCCTAACACCATCTTCTAAATTGTATGTAAGTCCATACGTGGTATATATTAAATCAAAAAAGATCGATCCAATACGTACAGTTTGTCAAGAAAGTGTTTTGACAATGGGATAAAAATTATGTTTTGTTCCAAAATTAAATATAATGAAAAATATTTTATTATGTATTTTGCAAAGTATACATACGTACACAGAATTAAAAATTTAATAAAATATTTAATATTTCAATTATTTCTAGAATTTGAAATAGTTGGCAATGTCAAAAGACTTTCTTGACATACTGTATATAATTCAGTTTGACAAAGTAGACATAAAATTTTGACAAAATTTTCTACAGAAATAAAATTATATCAAAATTTTCTATAGAAATAAAATTTTCACAAAATTTTCTATAGAAATAAAAATTTTCACAAAATTTTCTA
This sequence comes from Haematobia irritans, assembly GCF_050003625.1. NCBI lineage: Eukaryota > Metazoa > Arthropoda > Insecta > Diptera > Muscidae > Haematobia > Haematobia irritans. The sequence continues at coordinate 184,004,159 of NC_134397.1, read as the reverse complement.
TAGAAAGAAAATGTTGACAAGAATTTCTACAGCAATAAAACTTTAACAAAATTTTCTTTAATTATAGAAATAAAATCTTGGTAGATTATTTTTTGGCTCGAGTGGCAACCTGATTATGAACCGAATAAAATTTGAACAAAATTTTCTATAGAAATAAAATTTTGACAACATTTTCTATAGAAATAAAATTTTAGCAATGATGAAAATTTTATTATGAACGGAATAAAATTTTAACAAAATTTTCTCTAGAAATAGAATTTTGACAAAATTTTCTATAGAAATAAAATTTTGGTAGATTATTTTTGGCTCTAGTGGCAACCATGATTATAAACCGATATGGACCAATTTTTGTGTGATTGGACCAATTTTGGTATGGTCCTTAGCGACCATATACTAACACTACGTTCCTAATTTGAACCGGATCGGATGAATTTTGCTCCTCCAAGAGGCTCCGGAGGTCAAATCTGGAGAACGTTTTATATGGGGCCTATATATAATTTTGGACCGTTATGGACCAATTCTGGCACGGTTGTTAAAGATCATATACTAACACCATGTTCCAAATTACAACCGGATTGGATGAAATTTGCTTCTCTTGGAGGCTCCACAAGCCAAATCTGGGGATCGGTTTATATGGGGGCTATATATAATTATGGACCGATGTGGACCAATTTTTGCATGGTTGTTAGAGACCATATACCAACATCATGTACCAAATTTCAGCCGGATCGGATGAAATTTTCTTCCCTTTGTGGCTCCGCAAGCCAAATCTGGGGATCGGTTTATATGGGGGCTATATATAATTATGGACCGATGTGGACCAATTTTTGCATGGTTGTTAGAGACCATATACCAAATTTCAGCCGGATCGGATTAAAATTGCTTCTCTTTTAGGCTCCGCAAGCCAAATCTGGGGATCGGTTTATATGGGGGCTATATATAATTATGGACCGATGTGGACCAATTTTGCATGGTTGTTAGAGACCATATACCAACACTACGTACCAAATTTCAGCCGGATCGGATGAAATATGCTTCTGTTAGAGGCTCCACAAGCCAAATCTGAGGGTCCCTTTATATGGGGGCTATACGTAAAAGTGGACCGATATGGCCCATTTTCAATACCATCCGACCTACATCGATAACAACTACTTGTGCCAAGTTTCAAGTCGATAGCTTGTTTCGTTCGGAAGTTAGCGTGATTTCAACAGACGGACGGAAGGACGGACGGACGGACATGCTTAGATCGACTCAGAATTTCACCACGACCCAGAATATATATACTTTATGGGGTCTTAGAGCAATATTTCGATGTGTTACAAACGGAATGACAAAGTTAATATATTCAGAAAGTAGTTGAAAATAGTTACCTTTCTAAATAAAAAAGTAAATTTTTAATTGAATCAATTAAAAAATTAATTGAAAATTGCTAATGACATCAATTAATTTTTTAAGCAAGGATTTTTTCTATGCCCAATTAAAACTGTGATTGATACTATCATTTTCGTGATTGAAGACATTTCAATTAAAAAATAAATTGGATCAATTAATTTCGTGATTGAATCAGAAAAATATTTGTTTGTGTGTATATATAAATCTTTTAGTTGTCAAATAAATATTACAAGGAAATAATTCAACAGGGCAGTTAAACCGGTTCAAGGCTCTGTCTGCAAGACCTCTTCACACCTGAGGTATTCAGGCCTCAGAGATTCAGACAAATATACCACTGATTTTGTTAGAACCTGCTGTCGGAGAACCCAATAGCTTAGGATAGGCCTTTCATTGACAATAGACGTGACTATGCAACAATAAACAATTTTTCCTTGTTAGCGCATACTTTATCCCAGCCAAGTCGGCCGGGTGCAAAACTCGAACCATACTGATAGGAACCAGTTGAGTGGCCTCCAGATTCTTCAGTGAAACTGTTGCAAGCTAACTGAAATCAAGAGCCTTCGTTGTCGATACCATTATACGCTGGAATTTTTTGGAAACTGCTGCCGGAGAACCCAATAGCTTGACTGGACACGCAATAGTTGATTCGTCTTTATCAGCACATACCGCAGTCTAGCCGAGTGTAACTACCCCCACTAGATGTTCCTAATCCAAAAATAAAATTGTGCTCTAGGAGTTGATCATATTCCTTTTTTTTTGTTACCTGTAGTTCCGCTCAAGAGATAGTCCAGCTTGGTGCTACATTCGATTCACATCACGATGCATCTCTTAGCGTGTCCTGCCAACCCAACAGACCCTATACTTACATCACTCTGGACTCATGCTGTAGGGACAGCTTGCTTCCTCGAACTGATTGTAGACGCTTAAAGTGCCAAACCCATAGGTATGGACTAATGTACTTATTGAACTCGTTTTTTTCTTTGATTTCATTTCTTTGTTATTTTTCTTCAGTAGACACATTGTCCTTGATAACGGTCCAATAACCTTACTCAATCTTGAGTACTGAGTATTAGTCTGCCAGCATTTTGCGCGAACAGACATTTTGTCTATGATAGCCGTTCATCGAACTTAATAACCTAATATCATGTATGCTATGTACTCTGGTCGGGTCAAAACGGAGGCCTAATTGAAATTTCATTAAAATCGTATTAACGAAATATTTAATGATTATGTCATTCGCGGAAATTTATCTAAACTTGACGACAACTGAAGTGCTGTGAACCAGACCACAACACCATATAGGATTATAAGTCGAACCGCTACCGTATACAGCCAATGCATAATTTTCTGTTTCAGTTCCTGTGAATTTTCTCTTGTCCAAGGTATTTTTGCATAGTCATTAGGCCAAGTAATAGCTCGTTTTTGCGTCACGTCAACTCCCACAATGATTTAGAATAAACAAATTTCTTGTTCTGATAAACGTTAACCATATGTTCATCTCGCCAAACTCCCCATTGATTGTCGTGTAGTTTATTTATAATTCAACCGCGCAAAAATTATGCCAAACCACAAAACTACGCTTCATAGAAATTTTATGGATATTTACGTTTTATAAACATTTATTATTGTTATTACTAGTGTGCTTGTTTTTTTGTTAAGTAAATTTTATTTAAACTATTGGGAGCAAACCAAGAATTTTCAAACATGAAAATTGCTGCGCAATACATAGAGCACTCGACCAGAAAACAATATAACTGTAGACGCCAATTGTCGACTACAAAAAAAAACGGCATTCTTTGACCACTGCAATGGTTTTCACGATCTATCAATCGATTGATCGTCAAAAGTTTAAAATGCATATTGAAAGTACGCAAGTACTCAATGGTCAAGTATTAGAGGGGCTCGACTCGAGTCACTATAAATAATACATACGAATAACATGAAACGTAATGAAATGAATTCAGCATTCACACGAAGCAAATTAAACGAGAGTGTATTATATGACTCTCTACTGCGAGTCCAAAATTCACTTATATGTGAGTATACAGAGATTTCTTTATGTGTGTGTGTGTGTGCATGCATGCATTTCCGCATTTTTTACAACGCAAAAATTATAGAAAACGTTAAGGGAATTGCAAGAGAGTATCTCTGGGTTTGAGAGTCCCCATTTAATAAAAAAATGTGCTTAACACTAAAGCTCACTCATGCCAAACATACACACATATGCACATACATAGTGGGTTACACAAAGCGCCACTCACTACCTTATTGTAGTAGTCTCTTACAATAGCAAAACCACTGAGTACACAAACCAATGAATAGCAGCATGCACATTTCATGTAGCTACTGATGTTTGCAATTACTGCGCCACTTAATGTAAATGCGACCCCATTTGTAAGCTATCATGTGACCGACTAACAACTGACTGTCAAAACGTCGTGGCTCATTTTTTTACATCGGTGCATGTGTATACACACACACACACACATACGTACATCACTTATTGGGGGTGTGTTAGCTCAAGGTTAGAGAGACCCATTCATATACATACATCTGCAAATATCGAATACCAATTTTACACTGAATTCAACATGTCATGCACCTGCTTTTTTAGTCTTTCATTGTGTCTGACAAATGCTACAATTATTTCGTTTTATGGCTGTGATTAGTTACGTTTAGCACCCATGCCACCATGATGGCGTATACATTTTAGCGCCACAACTTGTCATAGATTTTTGACAGAAAACAAAAAGATCCAAAACGAATACGAGAGGTTTTGTGGGAAATTTTAGCAGAACAAAAAAACAATTTATGTCAAAATTTCATTTCTATGGGAAATTTTATCAATATTTCATTTTTAAAGGAAATTTCAATAAAATTTAATTTCTATAAGAGATTTAGCCAAAATTTCATTTCTATAGGAACTTTTGACAAAATTTAATTTCTATAGGAAATTTTACCAAAATTTCATTTCTACAGAAAATTTTGCCAAAATTTCATTTCTATAGAAAATTTTGCCAAAATTTCTTATGCTGTAGGATATATAGTCAAAACTTCATTTCTGTAGGAAATTTTAACCAAAATTTCAATTCTTTAAGAAACTTTGTCAAAATTTAATTTCTATTGGAAATTTTGATGAAATTTCATTTCTAAAGGCAGCTGTGTCAAAATTGCATTTCAATAAGAAGGTTTTCTCGAAATTTCATTTTTGTTGGCATTTCTTGTCAAATTTTCACATCTGTAGGAAATTTTGTCAAAATTTAATTTATCTACGAAATGTTTTCCAAATTTCATATTTACAGGAAATTTTGCCAAAATATCATTTCTATAAGAAATTATGTCAAAAATATATTTTTATAGAAAATTGTGACAAAATTTCATTTCAATAGGAAATTTTGTCAAAATTTCATTTCTATAGGATATTTTGTCAAAATTTAATTTCTATAGGAAATTTTGTCAAAATTTCATTTCGATGGGAAATTTTGTCAAGATCACATTTCTATAGAAAATTTTGTCAAGATCACATTTCTATAGAAAATTTTGTCAAGATCTCATTTCTATAGGAAATTGTGTCAAGGTCTTATTTCTCGCAAATGTTGATAAATTTTTTTTATAGGAAATTTTGATAAAATTTTATTTCTATAGGAAATTTTGTCAAAATTTCATTTCTATAGAAAATTTTGTCAAAATTTCATTGCTATAGGAAATTTTGTCAAGATTTCATTTCTATAGTAAATTTTGTCAAAATTTCTTTTCTTTAGGAAATTTTGTCAACATTTCATTTCTTAGAATATTCTTTCAAGATCTCATTTCTAGAAAATTTTCTCATTTCTAGAAAAATCTTATTTTTATAGGAAATTTTGATAAAATTTTATTTTTGTAGAAAATTTTGTCAAAATTTCATTCCTATAGGAAATTTTGTTAAAATTTCATTCCTATAGGAAATTTTGTTAAAATTTCATTTCTATAGGAAATTGTGTCAAGATCTCATTTCTCGAAAATGTTGATAAAATTTTATTTTTATAGGAAATTTTGATAAAATTTTATTTGTATAGGAAATTTTGTCAAAATTTTATTTGTATAGGAAATTTGGTCAAAATTTCATTTCTATAGGAAATTTTGTCAAATTTTCATTTCTTAGAAAATTTTGTCAAAATTTCATTTCTAGAAAATTTTGATAAAATCTTATTTCTATTGGAAATTTTGATAAAATTTTATTTCTGTAGAAAATTTTGTAAATTTCATTTCTATAGGAAATTTTGTTAAAATTTCATTTCTGTAGAAAACTTTGTCAAGATTTCATTTCTATAGTAAATTTTTTCAAAATTTCATTTCTTTAGGAAATTTTGTCAAAATTTCTTTTCGATAGGAAAATTTGCCAAAATTTCATTTCTATAAGAAATTTAGTCAAATTTTCATTACTATAGAAAATTTTGTCAAGATTTCATTTCTTAGAAAATTTTGTCAAAATCACATTTCTATAGAAAATTTTGTCAAAATTTAATTTCTATAGGAAATTTTGTCAAAATTATATTTTTATAGGAAATTTTGACAAAATTTCATTTCTATAGAAAATTTTGTCAAAATTTCATTTCTTTAGGAAATTTTGCCAAAATTTCATTTCTATAGGAACTTTTCTCAAAATTTCATTGCTTAGAATATTCTGTCAAGACCTCATTTTGATAAAATTGTAATTTTATAGCAAATTTTCATAAAATTTTATTTTTATAGGAAATTTTGATAAAATTTCATTTCTATAGAAAATTTTGTCAAACTTTCATTGCCATAGGAAATTTTGTTAAAATTTCATTGCCATAGGAAATTTTGTTAAAATTTCATTTCTATAGAAAATTTTGTCAAAATTTCATTTCTTAGAAATTAGAGATTCTTAGAATATCTAATTTCTATAGGAAATTTTGTCAAGATCTCATTTTGATAAAATTTTATTTTCATAGGAAATTTTGATAAAATTTTATTTCTATATAAAATTTTGTCAAAATTTAATTTCTATAGGAAATTTTGTTAAAATTTCATTTCTATAGGAAATTTTGTTAAAATGTTATTTTTATAGGAAATGTTGATAAAATTTTATTTCTGTAGAAAATTTTGTCAAAATTTCATTTCTATAGAAAATTTCGTCAAATTTTCATTTCTAAAGGAAATTTTGTCAAATTTTCATTTCTTAGAAAATTTTGTCAAAATTTAATTTTTATAGGAAAATTTGCCAAAATTTCATTTCTATAGGAAAATTTGCCAAAATTTCATTTCTATGGTAAAATTTCTCCAAGTTTCATTTCTTTTGAAAATTTTGTCAAAATCTGCTTTCTATAGCAAAATTTTATCAAAATTTCAATTCTTTAAGAAACTTTGTCAAAATTTCATTTCTATTGGAAATTTTGATGAAATTTCATTTCTATAGGAAATTTTGCCAAAATTTCATTTCTAGAGGAAATTTTGTCAAATTTTCGCTTCTTTGAAAATTTTGTTAAGATCTCATTTCTTTAGAAAATTTTGTCAGAATTTCATTTCGATAGGAACTTTTCTATAAATTTCATTTCTATAGGAACTTTTCTAAAATTCCATTTCTATAAAAATTTTTCTGAAAATTTTATTTCCATAGGAAGTTTTTCTGTAGAAAACTTTGTCAAGATTTCATTTCTATAGTAAATTTTTTCAAAATTTCATTTCTTTAGGAAATTTTGTCAACATTTCTTTTCTATAGGAAAATTTGCCAAAATTTAATTTCTATAAGAAATTTAGTCAAATTTTCATTACGATAGAAAATTTTGTCAAGATTTCATTTCTTAGAAAATTTTGTCAAAATTTTATATAGTCAAAATTTCATTTCTATGGGAAATTTTCTCTAAGGAAAATTTTGTCAAAATCTGGTTTCTATAGGAAATGTTGTCAAATTTTCACTTCTTAGAAAATTTTGTTAAGATCTCAATTCTTTAGAAAATTTATTTATAGGAACTTTTCTAAAAATTCCATTTTTATAAAAATTTTTCTGAAAATTTTATTTCCATAGGAAGTTTTCTAAAATTTTCTCCAAGTTTCATTCTTCTGGAAAATTTTGTCAAAATGTCATTTCTTTAGAAAATTTTCTCAAAATTTCATTTCTATAAATTTCATTTCCATAGGAAGTTCTCTGAAAATATTATTTCTATAGAAAATTTTCTGAAAATTTTATTTCTATTGAAAATTTTCCGAAAATTTTATTTCTATAGAACATTTTCTGATAATTTCATTTTTATAAAAAGTTTTCTGAAAATTTCATGTCAATACGAAATTTTCTGAAAATCTATTTTCTATGGGAAATATTCTGAAATCATTTGTATAGGAAATTTTGTCAAAATTTCAATTCTTTAAGAAACTTTGTCAAAATTTAATTTCTATTGGAAATTTTGTCAAAATTTCATTTCCAGAGGAAATTTTGCCAAATTTTCATTTCTTAGGAAATTTTGTCAAAATTTAATTTCTATAGGAACTTTACTATAAATTTCATTTCTATAGAAAATGAAAATTTAATTTCTATAGGAACTTTTCTATAAATTTCGTTTCTATAAGAAATTTCCTGAAAATTTCATTTCCATAGGAAGTTCTCTGAAAATATTATTTCTATAGAAAATTTTCTGAAAATTTTATTTCTATTGAAAATTGTCCGAAAATTTTATTTCTATAGAACGTATTATGATAATTTCTTGCTATAGAAAATTTTCTGAAAATTTCATTTCTATAAGAAATTTTCTGAAAATTTGTTTTCTATAGGAAATATTCTGAAAATTTCTTTTCTATAGGAAATTTCTGGAAATTTTCATTTCCATAAAAAAAATTCTCTAAATGGCATTTCTATAGGAAATTTTCTTAGTATTTCATTTCTATAGAACATTTTCAGAAAATATCATTTCTTTAAGAAATTTTCTGAAAATTTCTTTTCTATAGAAAATTTTCAGAAAATGTCATTTCTATAAGAAATTTGCTGAAAATTTCAGACAATGTCATTTCTATAAGAAATTTTCTGAAAATTTATTTTCTATAGGAAATATTCTAAAAATTTCTTTTCTATAGGAAATTTCTGGAAATTTTCATTTCTATAAAAAAAATCTCAACATTTCATTTCTATAGGAAATTTTCTTAGTATTTCATTTCTATGGAAAATTTTCAGAAAATGTCGTTTCTATAAGAAATTTTCTGAAAATTTCTTTTCTATAGAAAATTTTCAGAAAATGTCATTTCTATAAGAAATTTGCTGAAAATTTCAGAAAATGTCATTTCAATAGGAATTTTTTTTTAAACATTTTTTGCTATAGAAAATTTTCTGAAAATTTCATTTCTATAAGAAATTTTCTGAAAATTTAATCTCTATAGAAAAATTTTACAAAATATTGTGTCGAAAAAAAAATCGTGCCTTAACATATTGGAATTGCTTTATACTTTCTAGCATTTTATTTCCTTCTTTCCATTTATTGGATTGCATTAATTCATTTGTTTAAATAGCTGCACCCATAATTTTATTATTCTTAAACCAGTTTTGAGCTACGTTATTAATTTAATACTTTAATGATAATAATAATACGTATAAAACAACTGAGATCGGGCATTTAGAAAAAAATTTGCATAATTTATAGAAAATAAAATGTTGAAGCTCAATTCATTATTAATTGGATTCACCAAAACACGACCTTACACGGAGTAAATGACGTTGTAATTTTGCACAAATCTAGTCGCAATATAGTACCATAGTAATTAAATCACTCATTTCAATTAAGAATTATTAATAGAGTTATAAATATTTAGATTATGATAATCTCTCAATAAGGTTGGTTGTTAATATACATTTTGATAACAGGTATTGGATTAATAACATAAGTACATAAGAAGTTAGTTCTATTGAATAGTCTTTGTAGATTTTATGATCGTAATAAATATCTCTGATATTTACAAATTTACCATAAATTACAAATATTTACACAAAGAGTTTTCTTTTAAACTTGTTATGAAATTCTGGAAAATACAACCGAAGAAAAAATACTTTCCTCCGGAACGAAATTTTAGTCGAACGAAATTCCCATTTCTTATAATGTATTTTCTTTTGGAGCACCCAAAACTCGAATTTTTGATAAGCGATTCAACGATTGTGTGTGATATTTTTTTATTTGCTTTAAAAGACAATTTTTTAGCGTCCAAAGAAAACTTTGCTTGTCTAAAATTTCGTTTCTCTGAAAAGAAAACTCTTCTTTCTGTGTATTACCAGCATTACTGGGATTTTTAGTTGTCAATGAAATATTTCACTAGATAAAAGTAAACGACTTTAGGCGTCATTTTAATATTTAAATTTGCTTAATTTTATAGGCCATTTAAAATATTTAAAATATTAAAAGAACATTTTATTTCCACTATTTACCTCTTTCCATTTGATTGTAGATGCGTAATCTTTCGGGAGATTAATTTATTGTTCATTCTGTGTAATATAAAATGATTACCGCCCCATGTTGGGCGCCACTTCGACCTTAGAGAATTAATTTGAATAGGCCTGAATTATTGGTTTAGAAAAAAGAAAATTCAAACACTTCCAAATGGTGTATTGGCAATCGTATGTTTGAACAAATTCATTATTTTTATATATTTAGAAAAATAATTGAAAACATATATAAAAATCGGCTTTTGCTAATATTTACATTGAATTTATTTCCTGTTTTATGTTTTCTTTGTTTTTCAAAATATAATATATTTACCTTATGATAATAGTTCACACTAAATTGGTTTACCTACATAAAACATGTACTAACATGAGGAAAACTAAATACTGACCTTGGTCAAGGGCTTTTTAGTTAGTTTAACAAAAAATAAAAACATAATGTAAAACACGTTGCCATAAAATATCATGCCAATATGTAGGAAGTACAAGCGTGTAAGTGAGAATTTTCCTATTAAGTACAAGCACTAAATATTTATGAACAAAAAAAAAAAAAACTGAAAATGACAAGGTCATATAAAGCGGCTAGACAATCAGCTTTTCTCATGACTTCAATGGCAATAACCCACAAATATTTTTATTAGGGTAAACTTCTAGCTTAATAAATATAAAATATAAAATAAATTTAATTTTAATAAAATTGATTGGTAGTTTTTCTGTACACTAAAAAAAGCATGCCCGGTTCCAAAGGTTTTTTATCTTTACTTTGACAATTTTGGTATTGATTCCGAGCCAAAGAAGCGGAGAATACAAGTAAGGATATTTTTAAGACACTATTCTCTTTTACATTTGGGTTTTGTGTACTTGCTTCTAGGAAGCAAATTAGAATTTTCCGTTTTTTCAGCTTTTTTTCTTCATATACTATCTAAATCCATTAAAAAAAACGACAACTTTATTTTCCAAATTCAGTCTCGACTTTCAGAAGAAATTATGCTATGTTTCAAGTAAAAAACGTCTTTAAAATAAAGTTTTCAAACACATATCCTATTTTTGAACGATTTTTTGTTTTGTAGTCAAGATGCAAAAAGACAACAAATTTAAAGACAATTTCATTAATTTTAAAGATTTTTTTCAGAATTATTAAAGTCAAGTTGACCTTATATATAAGGACAATATGACTTCATTGAAAAGTTTATCGACTTTTGGACAAGGAAAAAAACTTTATATTAGAGAAATGCGTCTTCTAATGCTAAGGTAAATTTGCATTCGTATTTTAAAGACATGAAATCTTTGGTCTCAGTACAATATTTTTTTCAGTGTAGAAAGAAGGTGTTGATGAAAATAGTACATTTCGACTTTTCCGAATTTTGAGTCAATTTATTGTTTGCACAGAATCGTGGATATAAAAGTCGATCATTCGAACCTTTTGTCAAGAAATTTCCAGAAATCTAAAGTCAAAATCGATTTTTATACCCTGCTCCACACTGTGGAACAGGGTATTATAAGTTAGTGCATATGTTTGCAACACCCAGAAGGAGACGAGATAGACACATGGTGTCTTTGGCAAGAATGCTCAGGGTGGGCTCCTGAGTCGATATAGCGATGTCCGTCTGTCCGTCTGTCCGTGAACACATTTTGTAATCAAAGTCTAGGTCGCAGTTTTAGTCCAATCGACTTCAAATTTGGCACAAGTATGTGTTTTAGCTCAGAATAGATCCCTATTGATTTTGGAAGAAATCGGTTCAGATTTAGATATAGCTCCCATATATATATATTTCGCCCGATATGGACTTATATGGCCCCAGAAGCCAGAGTTTTACCCTAATTTGCCTAAAATTTTGCACAAGAAGAACAATTAGCACTATAGTTAAGTATGCCAAATTTTATTGAAATCGGTTCAGATTTAGATATAGCTCCCATATATATCTTTCGCCCGATATGGACTAATACAATCCCAGAAGCCAGAGTTTTACCCCAATTTGGTTGAAATTTTGCACAGGGAGTAGAATTAGCATTGTAGCTATGCGTGCCAAATTTGGTTGAAATCGGTTCAGATTTAGATATAGCTCCCATATATATCTTTCGCCCGATTTACACTCATATGACCACAGAGGCCAATTTTTAACTCCGATTTAGTTGAAATTTTGCACAGGGAGTATAATTAGCATTGTTGCTATGCGTGCCAAATTTGGTTGAAATCGGTTCAGTTTTAGATATAACTCCCTTATATATGTTTTTCTGATTTCGACAAAAATGGTTAAAATACCAACATTTTCCTTGTAAATCGCCACTGCTTAGTCGAAAAGTTGTAAAAATGACTCTAATTTTCCTAAACTTCTAATACATATATATCGAGCGATAAATCATAAATAAACTTTTGCGAAATTTCCTTAAAATTGCTTCAGATTTAAATGTTTCCCATATTTTTTTACTAACATTGTGTTCCACCCTAGTACATTAGCCGACTTAAATTTTGAGTCTATAGATTTTGTAGAAGTCTATGAAATTCTGTCCAGATTGAGTGATATTCAAATGTATGTATCTGCGACAAACCTTTATATATAGCCTCCAACACATTCGACGGATATGATATGGTATCGAAAATTTAGATCTACAAAGTGGTGCAGGGTATAATATAGTCGGCCCCGTCCGACTTTAGACTTTTCTTACTTGTTTTTTTTAAATAAAGTCAAATCGTACAATCAACTTCTGATGTTGATCAAAATCGACCAATTGCCTTATGGTAGTGTGCAAAATCGATAAAAACAAGCTTTAAAGAAAAAAATCAATAAGGGATTGTGATGAGCTCTTTTTATGCTATCAACAAGTTGAAAAATCGAAGACAACTTTTTGTAATCGACTTTTGATTCATCAAAAAGTCTAAAGTCGCAATATCCAAAATAGACTAAAAATTTACTTTGTTACATTTAAACAAATTAAAAGTCAATTTTTCTAAATTTCGAAAATTCACAATTTTTATACCATCTACCATGGGATGGGCGGGGGAGTATATTAACTTTGTCATTCCGTTTGTAACACATCGAAATATTGCTCTAAGGCCCCATAAAGTATATATATTCTGGGTCGTGGTGAAATTGTGAGTCGATCTAAGCATGTCTGTCCGTCCGTCCGACTGTTGAAATCACACTAGCTTCCGAACGAAACAAGCTATCGACTTAAAACTTGGCATAAGTAGTTGTTATTAATGTAGGTCGGATGGTATTGCAAATGAGCCATATCGGACAACTTTTACGATCCCCAGATTTGACCTCCGGAGCCTCTTGGAGTAGCAAAATTCATCCGATCCGGTTGAAATTATGTACGTGGTGTTCGTATAGGGTCTCTAACAACCATGCAACAATTTGTCCATATCGGTCCATATTTATATATAGCCCCCATATAAAGCGATTGGGAGCCACCGTGGTCCAATGGTTAGCATGCCCGCCTTGCATACACAAGGTCGTGGGATCGATTCCTGCTTCGACCGAACACCAAAAAGTTTTTTGGTATTCGGTCGAAGTGTTTCAAAGCTTCTCTAAGTGGTTTCACTGCAAGGTGGAACACCGTTCGGACTCGGCTATAAAAAGGACGTCCCTTGTCATTGAGCTTAACATGGAATCGGGCAGCACTCATTGATAAGAGAGAAGTTCACCACTGTGGTATCACAATGGGCTGAATAGTCTAAGTGAGGGTGATACATCGGGCTACCACCTAACCTAACCTATAAAGCGATTCCCAGATTTGACCACCGGAGCCTCTTGGAGGAGCAAAATTCATCCGATTCGGTTGAAATTTGGTATATTGCGTTAGTATATAGCCGCTAACAACCATGCCAAAATTGGTCAATATCGGTCCATAATTATATATAGCCCCCAAATTAACCGATCCCCAGATTTGACCTCCAGAGTTTCTTGGAGGAGCAAAATTCATACGATTTTGTTGAAATTTGTTACATTGTGTTAGTATATAGCCTCTAACAACAATGCCAAAATAGGTCAATATCGGTATATAGTTATATATCCCAAATATATCCCAAATCACAAAAAATTGGTCCATATCGGTTCACAATCATGGTTGCCACTCGAGCCAAAAAAAAATTTACTAAAATTTTATTTCTATAGAAAATATTGTCAAAATTGTATTTCTATAGAAAATTTTGTCAAAATGTTATTTCTATAGAAAATTTTTTCAAAATTGTATTTCTATAGAAAATTTTGTCAAAATTTTATTTCTATAGAAAATTTTGTTAAAATTTAATTTCTATAGAAAATGTTGTCAAAATTTAATTTCTATAGAAAATTTTGTTAAAATTGTATTTCTATAGAAAATTTTGTCAAAATTGTATTTCTATAGAACATTTTGGCAAAATTTTATTTCTATAGAACATTTTGGCAAAATTTTATTTCTATAGAAATTTTTGTTAAACTTTTATTTCTATAGAAAATTTTGTCTAAATTTTATTTATATAGAAAAAAACGAAAATCGCAATCTCAAAAGTATACGCCAAAAAAAAATGTTGACTTGTATCCGAAGATTTTGACCTTCACTTAAAGATGTTGGTATTGATTCCGAGCCAAAGTGGCGGCTTCTTTAAAATAAATAATTTTTTTAGCAACCTATGTGCCTTTAAATCTAGGATCAATACAATTAAAATTAGGATAGAGATTTCATTTTTCGAATATGTACAAACAAACGCCACTTTAAAAAACCAAATTATAAAGGGTGTTTCAAAGTATAAAAGGTTTTCTTAATTCCAAAATAAAAAAAAAAAAAAACTTTTACCTTAAACTTTTGTAAATTGTGCATCCTACAATTTAGCTTGCGTTATTTTTAATAGCTCGTTAATACGTTTTTCAGTGTACTTCTCAAGTATTGCAAAATTCTAAAGTCGATTACAACATTTTTTTTTAAATTTTCAAAAAAGCAAAAAAAAATCCACTTTTGGACTTTTTAATTGTCATTACTATGTCCCATACAATAAGCAATTTTTGTGGATTCTTTTTCACCGTCTTTCCTCTTCAGCCACTTTGCATTAAATCAATTGTTTTCTAATATCATCCAAAATAATTGTGTACAATTTTATTGGCAAATCGTAGTAAAAATCCATTGATAAAATCCTCTCTATTTTATTTATTCAACCACAAATTAGATTTCACACTTCCTATACAAATTTCTGGCCGACCCAAATATGAATGGCCACCAGCTAAGGACCATTAACTGCCCGTCCACATATATGAAATATTAAAATACAATTTACTTTAGCCTAAGGACCCACCGCGCCACCAAAGCTAGCAAGTGGACATGAAAACGAATGCTAAAATTATGGCAATAAAATTTTAACAACTTCATCATAAAAAAAAGATAATAGCACCAACTAAAAGAAAAAGAGGAAAAGGGGAATTTTACACACATGGCAGTAAAACAAAATTCCAGTGAAGAAACTTTCGCCATAAATGGTGGAACGATGATGGTGTGGAGGAAACTTAAGCAATTGACCAGTGTCTGGAAGAAACTTTAGAGGATTAGCATTGGATATGAAATCGATCGAAAAGAGCACGCGACCAGAGTCCATAAAAAATAATAAAAAGCCATATGAAGACACTCATTCACACACTTCACATACATACTCTCATGTAAGGGAAGTCCAACAATCTGCTATCCTTTGTCGAGAAGTAGTAAATGGGGGCTGAACTAAAAGATATATAGTATGCGAGGTTATAAAGTGCTAAAGATAAATAGTTTTTTTATGGACCCTTCAACAGTTTTAAAAGTACTTAACATTTTCTTTCTTTCGTTCCATCTGAACATGGTCCTCTCAAATGATGATTGGACGAGTGTGAGCTTTAGAGTTTCTTTCGTTTTTGGCCAAAAGTTATGTGTGCTGGCAAAGCGGAATGGTCGTGTCTGCAAAATAATGCAATAAAATTTGCTTTCGTGGCTAGAGTGGGTTCGAAATGGTCAACTCGTAAGTCTTAAAGACATTCTCCATATACTTGGTCTTATTTTATGGTTGCGCTTGAATGAGTGCATATTTCATAAAGAATCATAAATTTGGAAGAAACTGTTGAGACATAATTACTGTATTTTTTTAACTTAAAAGGGAGTTATTTTAAGATTATCTAAGAAAAATAAAAACAAGTATATACGGCCGTAAGTTCGGCCAGGCCGAAGCTTATGTGCCCTCCATCATGGATTGCGTAGAAACTTCTTCTAAACACTGCCATCCACAATCGAATTACTTAAGTTGCGGTAACGCTTACCGATGGCAAGGTATCTTAAAACCTCCTAACACCATCTTCTAAATTGTATGTCCATACGTGGTATATATTAAATCAAAAAAGATCGATCCAATACGTATATAATTCAGTTTGACAAAGTAGACATAAAATTTTGACAAAAATTTCTACAGAAATAAAATTTTAACAAAATTTTCTATAGAAATAAACTTTTGACAAAATTTTCTATAGAAATAAAATCTTGGTCGATTATTTTTGGCTCGAGTGGCAACTATGATTATGAACCGAATAAAATTTGAACAAAATTTTCTATAGAAATAAAATTTTGACAAAATTTTCTATAGAAATAAAATTTTGACAATGATGAAAATTTTATTATGAACCGAATAAAATTTTAACAAGATTTTCTCTAGAAATAAAATTTTGACAAAATTTTCTATAGAAATAAAATTTTGGTAGATTATTTTTGGCTCTAGTGGCAACAATGATTATGAACCGATATGGACCAATTTTTGTGTGATTGGACCAATTTTGGTATGGTTGTTAGCGACCATATACTAACACCACGTTCCTAATTTGAACCGGATCGGATGAATTTTGCTCCTCCAAGAGACTCCGGAGGTCAAATCTGGAGAACGTTTTATATGGGGGCTATATATAATTATGGACCGATATGGACCATGTTCCAAATTACAACCGGATTGGATGAAATTTGCTTCTCTTGGAGACTTTGCAATCCAAATCTGGGGATCGGTTTATATGGGGGCTATATATAATTATGAACCGATGTGGACCAATTTTTGCATGGTTGTTAGAGACCATGTACCAAATTTCAGCCGGATCGGATGAAATTTGCTTCTCTTTTAGGCTCCGCAAGCCAAATCTGAGGGTCCCTTTATATGTGGGCTATACGTAAAAGTGGACCGATATGGCCCATTTTCAATACCATCCGACCTACATCGATAACAACTACTTGTGCCAAGTTTCAAGTCGATAGCTTGTTTCGTTCGGAAGTTAGCGTGATTTCAACAGACGGACGGACGGACGGACATGCTTAGATCGACTCAGAATTTCACCACGACCCAGAATATATATATATATACTTTATGGGGTCTTAGAGCAATATTTCGATGTGTTACAAACGGAATGACAAAGTTAATATACCCCCATCCTATGATGGAGGGTATAAAAATACGAAACCAAAAACCGACCCGGTAAAAAATTTGGAAGTTCTTTCCAAGTACTACCTTTGATGGGAAATCAAAAATTTTCAAACATTCCTTTTTTTTGGTAGTTATTTTACCAAAAAACTACAAAAAAAAAATTTTGTCAAAATTTTATTTCTATATAAAATTTTGTCAAAATTTTATTTCTATATAAAATTTTGTCAAAATTTTATTTCTAGAGAAAATTTTGTGAAAATTTTATGTCTAGTGAAAATTTTGTCAAAATTTTATATACAAATAAAATTTTGATAAAATTTTTTTTTATGTCTAGATAAAATTTTGTCAAAATTTTATTTCTAAAAAATTTTGTCTAAATAAATGTAGAGACTATTTTACCAAAAAACTATCAACTAAAAGAAAAAACATAAAACTTTGACAAAATTTTCTGTAGAAATATTTTGGACAAAATTGTCTATAGAAAGAAAATTTTGACAAAATGTTCTATAGAAATAAAATTTTGACAAATTTTCTATAGAAATAAAGTTTTGAGAAGGGTTTCTATAGAAATAAAATTTTGACAAAATATTCTCTGGAAATAAAATTTTGACAAATATTTCTCTGGAAATAAAATTTTGACAAAATCTTCTCTAGGAATACAATTTTGACAAAATGTTTTTTTTTTGTTTGGAAGTTTTCTGGTAAAATATTCTCTAGATTTATTTTGACAAAATTTTCTCTAGAAATAAAATTTTGACAAAATTGTATCTAGACATAAAGTTTTGACAACATTTTCTCTAGACATAAAATTTTGATTAAATTTTCTCTAGAAATATAATTTTGACAAAATTTTTTGTAGACATAAAATTTTGACAAAATTTTTTCTAGAAATAAAATTTTGACCAAATTTTATATAGAAATAAAATTTTGAAAAAACAACAACATTTTAAAAAACAACAACATTGATTTTGACAAAATGTTTTTTTTTTCTGCTTGGTAAAATATTATCTAGATTGATTTTGGATCGGGTAGCAACCTTGAGCCCATCTCAACATTTTTGGATATACATTAAAAGGAATGTTTGAAAATTTTTGATTTGCCTTCAAAGGTAGTACTGGGACAGAACTTCCAAATTTTTTACTGGATCGGTTTTTGGTTTCGTATTTTTTTTTTTTATATTTCTTAGAAATTTTGTAAAAATTTTATTTCTAGAGAAAATTTTGTCAAAATTTTATTTCTAAAGAAAATTTTGTCAAAATTTTATTCGTAGAGAAGATTTTGTCAATATTTTATTTCTAGAGAACATTTCGTAAAAATTTCTTTTCTAGAGAAAATTTAGTCAAAATTTTATATCTAGAGAAAATGTTGTCAAAATTTTATTTATAGAGAAAATTTTGTCAAAATTGTATGTCTAGATACAATTTTGTCAAAATTTTATTTCTAGAGAAAATTTTGTCAAAATAAGTGTAGAGAATATTTTACCAAAAAACTACTAAACAAAACAAAAAAACAAAACATTTTGTCAAAAATTTATTCATAGAGAAAATTTTGTCAAAATTTTATTTCTAGAGAAAATTTTGTCAAAATTTTATTTCCAGAGAATATTTTGTCAAAATTTTATTTCTATAGAAACCTTTCTCAAAATTTTATTTCTATAGAAAATATGTCAAAATTTTATATCTATAGAAAATTTTGTCAAAATTTTATTTCTATAGACAATTTTGACCAAAATTTATTTGTAAAGAAAATTTTGTCAAAATTTTATTTTTATAGAAAATTTAATTTTGTCAAAACTTTCAAAATTTTATTTTTTTTTAAATTTTATGTCTAATAAAATTTTCACAAAATTGTATCTAAAGAAAATTTTGTCAAAATAAATATAGAGAATATTTTACCAAAAAACTACCAAACAAAACAAAACATTTTGTCAAAGTTTTATTCGTAGAGAAGATTTTGTCAAAATTTTATTTCTAGAGAAAATTTTCTAAAAATTTTATATCTATAGAAAATTTGTCAAAATTTTATATCTATAGAAAATTTTGTCAAAATTTTATTTCTATAGACAATTTTGTCAAAATTTTATTTTTATAGAAAATTTTGTCAAAACTTAAATTTTATTGAAACTCTTGTCAAAATTTTATTTGTAGAGAAAACTATATCAAAACTTTATTTCTATAGAAAATTTTGTCAAAATTTTATATCTATCGAAAAATTTTATATCTATAGAAAATTTTGTCAAAATTTTATTTCTATAGACAATTTTGTCAAAATTTTATTTTTATAGAAAATTTTGTCAAAACTTAAATTTTATTGAAACTCTTGTCAAAATTTTATTTGTAGAGAAAACTATATCAAAACTTTATTTCTATAGAAAATTTTGTCAAAATTTTATATCTATCGAAACTGTTGTCAAAATTTTATTTCTAGAGATACATTTGACAAAATTTTATATCTATCGAAACTGTTGTAAAAATTTTATTTATTTTATTTCTATTTTAGTTCTAGAGAAAATTTTGTCAAAATTTTATTTCTAGAGTAACTTGTGTCAAAACTTTATTTTTATAGAAACTGTTGTCAAAATTTTATTTCTAGAGAAAAATTTGCCTAAATTTTATTTCTATAGAAAATTTTGTCAATATTTTATTTGTAGAGAAAATTTTGTCAAGATTTTATTTGTATAGAAAATGTTGTTAAAATTTTATTTCTATAGAAAATTTTGTCAAAATTTTATTTAAAAAAAAATTGTAAAAGTTTTATTTTTAAAGAAAACATTCTGTTTAGCTGAGCCTATCGCGGAAACTAATGACTGAAAAATACTGGAAAAAACGAAGGAGTTACATCGCCTGCTCGTTTGTGGCCAGTAACCGAATTTGCGTTTGTCCTAAGAGACGATTCCTGAATTTTAACTCTTCGACATTTCCCCAATTTTTTTTCCTTACCATTCTTATGTTTAAAATATTCCTGTGAAACATTTTTTTTAATGACACCACACATACTCGTATTTATAACTGCATTTAGACATGTCCATAGAGTCATAAAATTCAAACATTTAAATTATTTCGTGAACTTTATTTCCTACAATTCAATTTGCGTTTTCATGACGAGTAGTCATTAATAATGACAGTAATTATAGACTGTGATTTAGGGGAACCAACTCAATCGACAGACAGTAATCATAAAATTTATTTCAAATTCCTTACATTTGCAGTTACTGTGCCACACCCAATCGACTAAAAAGATAACAAGTTAATTACAGATTATAGCGAATGGGAAATGTTTATTAGAGAGGAACTTTTGTACCGTAGGATTTTGGGTCAAAAGAAAAAAAAAACAACAGATCAGAGAATATATAGGAGTTTGTGAGAGATAGAATTAGAAAAAAATTGATGTATACAGCTTTGATCCAAACTCAAGATCGCTGTATTAAATCATTTAAATTACCAATTGTTTTATGTTAACAGAAAACATTGACTAGAAGTTATTTGTTTATCAGCGGAAAATTTTTTATAAAAATAAAATTTTTACAAAATTTTCTATAAAAACAAAGCTTTTGACAAGATTTTCCATAGAAATCATATTTTGACAAAAATTTCTCTAGAAATAAAATTTTGACAAAAATTTCTATAGAAATGAAGATTTCATAAAATTTTCTAGAGAAATAAAATTTTGACACAATTTTCTATAGAAATAAAAGTTTGACAAAATTGCCTATAAAAATAACATTTTGAAAAAATTTCTATAGAAATAAAATGTTGACAAAATTTTCTATAGAAATAAAATTTTGACAAAATTTCCAATAGAAATAAACTTTTTACAAAATTTTCTATAGAAATAAAATTTTGACAAAATTTTATATAGAAATAAAATTTTGACAAAATTTTATATAGAAACAAGTGAGGAAAGTCTAAAGTCGGGCGGGGCCGACTATATTATACCCTTCAGATCTAAATTTTCGATACCATATCACATCCGTCAAATGTGTTGGGGGCTATTAATAAAGGTTTGTCCCAAATACATACATTTAAATATCACTCGATTTGTACAGAATTTGATAGACTTTTACAAAATCTAAAGACTCAAAATTTAAGTTGGCTAATGCACTAGGGTGGAACACAATTTTAGTAAAAAAAAATATGGGAAACACTTAAATCAGAAGCAATTTTAAGGAAACTTCGCAAAAGTTTATTTATGATTTATCGCTCGATATATATGTATTAGAAGTTTAGGAAAATTAGAGTCATTTTTACAACTTTTCGACTAACCAGTGGCGATTTAACAAGGAAAATGTTGGTATTTTGACCATTTTTGTCGAAATCAGATAAACATATATATGGGAGCTACATCTAAATTTGAACCGATTTCAATCAAATTTGGCACACATGACTATATTACTAATTGTACTCCTAGTGCAAAATTGCAACCAAATTGGAACAAAACTCTGGCTTCTGGGGCTATATAAGTCCATATTGGGCGAAAAATATATATGGAAGCTATATATAAATCTGAACCGATTTCAATCAAATTTGGCACACATGACTATGCTAGCAATTGTACTCCTTGTGCAAAATTTCAAGCTAATCGGGATAAAACTCTGGCTTCTGGGTTCATATAAGTGCATATCGGGCGAAAGATATATATGGGAGCTATATCTAAATCTGAACCGATTTCAATAAGTCCATATCGGGCGAAAGATATATATGGGAGCTGTATCTAAATCTGAACCGATTTCAATCAAATTTTGCACACTTGACTATACTACTAATTGTACTCCTAGTGCAAAATTTCAACCAAATTCGGCCAAAAGTCTGGCTTCTGGGGCCATATAAGTCCATATCGGGCGAAAGATATATATGGGAGCTATATCTAAATCTGAACCGATTTCTATCAAATTTTGCACACATCACTATACGAATACGTGTTATGTTTTTACAAAATTTCAAGAAAATCGGTATAAAACTCTGGCTGCTGGGTCCATATTATGGCATATCGGGCGAAAGATATATATGGGAGCTATATCTAAATCTGAACCGATTTCTTCCAAAATCAATAGGACGGACAGACGGACATGGTTATATCGACTCAGGGACCCACCCTGAGCATTATTGCCAAAGACACCATGTGTCTATCTCGTCTCCTTCTGGGTGTTAGAAACATATGCTCTAACTTATAATACCCTGTTCCACAGTGTGGCGCAGGGTATAATAAAATTTCGAAAAAATTTTCCTTAAAAATAAAATTTTGACAAAATTTTCTATAGAAATAAAATTTTGACAAAATTTTCTTTAAAAATATAATTTTGACAAAATTTTCCTTAAAAACAAAATTTTGACAAAATTTTCTTTAAAAATAAAATTTGGCAAAATTGCCCAGCAAAAAAATTTGGAAGTTCTTCCAAAGGCACAACTTTAAAATCACTTCCAGAAGATGCACTCCTAATGATGTTCTTTATTTTACCTACCCAGGAAGTTCTTTTAATTCATTTTTTTACAACTTGGTTTTTTCATACTTTTAATGGGAAATTTTAACTTTTTTTGTTTCAAAAAGGTTAAAAACAGAGTAAGAATTCATAAAATGGTACAAATTATTTAAATTTTGTCGAAAAAAATACTAAATTCAATCTGAAAAATTGTGAATTTTTGAAAATATTTGAGGTCTAACGTTTCCGACAAGCGTTAGAATCCATTAAAAATTATAAAAAAATATGAAAATTATTTATTTGACAAAATATCACAGAATTTTTTAATTTACATCCAAAATATTGAATTCGGATCACACCTAAAGAAGTGATGCAAATTCAGTGCAACGGCTGTTGAAATGGAGGACTTCCGTTTTATGACAAGCCCATGTAAAATTCATCGCTTCTGCGTCAATTTTGCACCACTTCCGGATCCAAAAAGAACATTTTCATTACTTTTTTGGCGACGCTTTTTTTGCTGGGTGCCTATAGAAATAAAATTTTAACAACATTTTCTCTCTCTTTCCTTCTCTCTGATATCTCTAAATATCTATATGTTTATGCGAAACTTCTAAATGAATATTAAGATTCGAAGTCCAAAACACAATATGTTCTAAAATATATTTCCCAAATATTTTATACTTAGTTTACGCTTGCACGTAAAACTACCCAGCAAAAAAATTTGGAAGTTCTTCCAAAGGCACAACTTTAAAAGCACTGTCGGAAGATGCACTCCCAATGATGTTCTTTATTTTAACTACCCAGGAAGTTCTTTTAATTCAATTTTTTATAACTTGGTTTCTTCAAACTTTTAATGGGTAATTTAAACTTTTTTTGTTTCAAATAGGTTAGAAGTATAGTAAGAATTCATAAAATGGTACAAATCATTTAAATTTTGTCCACAAAAATGCTAAATCCAATCTGGAAAAATTGTGAATTTTTGAAAATATTTGAGGTCAAATGTTTACGACAAGCGTTAGAATCCATTAAAAATTATAAAAAATTATAAAAATTATTTATTTGACAAAATATCACAGAATTTTTTAATTTACATCCAAAACATTGAATTCGGATCACACCTAAAGAAGTGATGTAAATTCAGTGCAACGGTTGTTGAAAGGGAGGACTTCCGTCGTATGATAAGCCCATGTTAAATTCATCGCTTCTGCGTCAATTTGGCACCACTTCCGGATCCAAAAAGAACATTTTTATTACTTTTTTGGCGACGCTTTTTTTGCTGGGTAATTAAGGCCCAAGAAAGTAATTAAGTCCCAAACACATATTTTTTGCACATATGTTATGAGAAATACCTTTTTCTGTCTGGAATCTTAGTCTTGGTTTCAGAAGTCTTACGATACTCTTTTTTCCATACCAAATAACGCATTTTTCTATAGAAATAAAATTTTGACAAAATTTTCTATAGAAATGAAATTTTGACAACATTTTCTCTACAAATAAAATTTTGACAAAATTTTCTCTAGAAATTAAATTTTGACAAAATTTTCTTTGAAAATAAAATATTTGACAATATTTTCTCCACAAATAAAAGTTAGACAATATTTTCTCTAGAAATTAAATTTTGACAAAATTTTCCTTAAACAAAATTTTGACAAAATTTTCTTTAAAAATAAAATTTGGCAAAATTGTCTATAGAAATAAAATTTTAACAACATTTTCTCTCTCTTTACTTCTCTACATGTTTTGCGAAATTTCTAAATGAATATTAAGATTCGAAGTCCAAAACACAATATGTTCTAATATACAGTGAGTCACAGTGAAAATGGCCCACCCACACAAATTTAGTTGTTAGAATGAAAACCTCATTTTCTTGCAAATATATATTTCAATTTATTTTATTTTCTTAAAATATAGATAAATACAAACTAAATAATATATTAGAAAGACCTTAAAATTCTATCAATTCATAAAACAAAAATGTTTTTAAGGAAAACAAAAAAAAAAACTCACGCCACAGTGAAAATGACCCAAAATGTTTAACTAAATATTTTAATTCAATAAATTATATCTAATATTTAGTGGAAAATCCTTTTTGTTTAATGACTGATTTTAAGCGTCATGGCATGGATTCGACCAATTTTGTTGTGTAAGAAGGGCTTATTTTTGCCATTCTTCCACTAGTGCTCTCTTCAAGTCTTCCTTGCAGGATATATGATATTTTCGAATTTCCACTTCAAGTTTATACCACAAATGTTCTATTATATTTAAGTCCGGAGACTGGGCTGGAGTTTTTATGACACGCGGACAATTATAAATCAGCCACTTTTTTACAACATGAGCTGTATGTTTTGGGTCGTTGTCTTGGTAAAAATGAAATCAGCTACCAATGCCCAGCTTTTCCGCACTTTGCTTCAAATTATCTTTCAAAATAGACAGATATTGCATCTTGTCCATGTTGCCTTCAATAAAAATGAGATTTCCAACACCCGCAGCAGAGCAAGAACCCAAAACCATCACATGCCCTCCGCCGTGTTTAACAGTTGGCCGTAAATGCTTTGGGTGCAGTTCTTCGTTTGCTTTTCTCCACACATTTCTTCTACCATCTGACCCAAAAAGGTTGAATTTCGATCCATCTACGAATAGAACATCTTTCCAAAACGAAAATTCCTTTGCTGTATACGCATGGGCAAATAGTAATCGGTCTCCCTTATTCTTAGCACTTACGAACGGTTTCTTTCTTGCAATTCGTCCATGTAATCCTGATTTGTGGAGAACTATTCTGATGGTTTCTGCATGGCAATTCACTTGGAGATGTTTGGCCACCAAATCTCGAATATTTGGAGCACTTAGTTTGGGGTTAGATCGACATTTATTTACTATCCATCGTTCATCTCTGTCAGAAAACAGTTTTTTTGAACTGGATCTCGGCGTATCAATGATCCGATTTTCATCGGTATACCTTTTAATTATATTTTTAATGGTTCCACGAAGGACTTGAACCATTTCTGCAATTCGCCTTTGAATTACACCGTTTTTAAAATGATTTATTATTAAATTTCGCATCTCAAACGAAGTGTGAGGTCCCATTTTTCGATTGTTTTATCTTTTTTTTAAGAACATTTTAATCGACCACTTTGTTGCGTGTTTGAAATGCTGGAAGAAAACCGTTATATTTTTGTCATTTCTTTTGGTGGGCCATTTTCACTGTGGCATGATATTTCTGACATTTCTCTTAAATGTCTGATTCCAATAATTTATAGCTGAAACCTGAACTTTATACTCACCAAATATTGTTATTAATTAGATTTACCTAAGAGAAAACTAACATTTGGATCTCTGATTGGCCAAATATGAGATAAAATTTCAAAATATTTACATTTACTCTGGTGGGCCATTTTCACTGTGACTCACTGTATATTTCCAAAAATATTTTATACTTAGTTTACGCTTGCACGTAAAACTAATTAAGGCCCAGGAAAGAAATTAAATCCCAAGCATATATTTTTTGCACATATGTTATGAGAAATACCTTTTTCTGTCTGGAATCTTAGTCTTGGTTTTAGAAGCCTTACGATACTCTTTTTTCCATACTAAATGCTAAATAACGCATCTCTCTGTTAATCTTCAGTAAATCTATGTAAGTTTAACCGATTTATATTTACGTACTTCTTAAACCGTCATCATTTGGTGTAAATCACCATAGACAATCCCATACTCCCTACAATGTTGCAGAGGGAATATTATTTCCTCCTTTTCTGGTGAAGACATCATCATTGTTTGTGGTTTCTTTCGTTGGGGATTGACTTTGTAGCTCGATTATCACTGTAGCAATTGCACTTGTTTGGAATGTGAAGCCCCATGTCCTCGTCCATAGTGTCATTACTGTCATCACTGTCATTGCCTTTGTAGATAAATATTCCATGGAATGTCGTTCTTTGGCGCGTTTTTTTTTTTGTGTTTTATTTTTGCTTTGCATTTTTTTCTTCGCTCGTTTTCTTTTTGTATTCTTGTAATGATTTGTAAATCCGTTTTTACTGTCTTTATATGATGTTCAATGCTTTGCTGGTGGACAAAAGAATTTTCAATTCATGGAGTTTACTCTTGGGTCCTTTTCCCTCGCTCTTGGGTCCTTTTCCTTCGTTGTTGGTTAACTTTCCTCTTTCATAGAGTTTGTCTATTGACCAATAATCCTCCACCAGCAGTTAGCAGGAAGTTGAACAAATTGACAAATGTTTAGCCATTGAATGGAGTGTCATAAATTTGTAGTTCCTTTATTTAGTTTCCCTTTGGAGGGAGATGGGGGCATGTAAAGAAGGATGGCCCGGAGATGATGTGTAAATTGTATTCGGATGTTATTTAGATAATATAAATCTATGTTTAATAGTGACCGGTCAGCGAAATAAATGATGTTGTTAATGTCCTTATGGACGGGAGTTGAAGAGGAATTGGAGGAATGATAGGGAAGACAATTATACAAACATAAATTATAGCAACATTTTATTAAATGTTTGTATAATTAAAGGGCAAACGAATAGTAAAATGACAACGGTAGAGTATTACAATAACCCAATTTTATTTTAATGTAAATTAGCCGCCAATGGCTATTTAAGAAGTAGGTTTCAAAACTCGCGAAATTTAAGTAATATAAATTTATATAAATAATATTATTAAATAAATAAAATTCACAGAAGCATGCACTGGATGTTAACTCTTCACCACTACTACAGGATATAATAAGTTTGTGCATTTGTATGTAACGCCAAGAAGGAGCAGTCTTAGATCCATCGTTTAGTATATCGATCGTTTTAGAATTAAATTCTGAGTCGATTTAGCGATGTCCATATGTCTTTCGGTCTATCTGTCTGTTCATGTACTTTTGTGTGTAAAATAAAGCTCTCAGTTTAAGTCTGGTTGTCCTCAAATTTGGCACTGGGTCTTATTTCTGGTCAAAGATAATCGCTATTGAATTTGAAAAAAGAACGGTTTAGATTTAGATATAGCTGCCATATTGTGTTATCACCGATATACTCATAATTGGCGTGTTTATCAACCGATCTTCTTCAAATTTCCGTGTACTTATATATAGAAGCTAAAGTTTTATCCTGATTTCTTTCAATAGGGAATACAATTGATATTGTCGTCAAATTAAGTTGAAATCGGTTTAGATGTAGATACAGCTCCCATCTTTCGACCAATATGGATTTAATTGGTCCTAGAGGTTACACTAAAAAAAAAAAACAAGTATATACGGCCGTAAGTTCGGCCAGGCCGAAGCTTATGTACCCTCCATCATGGATTGCGTAGAATCTTCTTCTAAACACTGCCATCCACAATCGAATTACTTAAGTTGCGGTAACGCTTGCCGATGGCAAGGTATCTTAAAACCTCCTAACACCATCTTCTAAATTGTATGTAAGTCCATATGTGGTATATATTAAATCAAAAAAGATCGATCCAATACGTATATAATTCAGTTTGACAAAGTAGACATAAAATTTTGACAACATTTTCTACAGAAATAAAATTTTAACAAAACTTTCTATAGAAATAAAATTTTCACAAAATTTCCTAAAGAAATAAAAATTTTGACAAAATTTTCTATAGAAAGAAAATTTTGACAAAAATTTCTACAGAAATAAAATTTTAACAACATTTTCTATAGAAATAAACTTTTGACAAAATTTTCTATAGAAATCAAATCTTGGTAGATTATTTTTGGCTCGAGTGGCAACCATGATTATGAACCGAATAAAATTTGAACAAAATTTTCTATAGAAATAAAATTTTGACAAAATTTTCTATAGAAATAAAATTTTGACAATGATGAAAATTTCGTTATGAACCGAATAAAATTTTAACAAAATTTTCTCTAGAAATAAAATTTTGGCAAAATTTTCTATAGAAATAAAATTTTGGCAAAATTTTCTATGGAAATAAAATTTTGGTAGATTATTTTTGGCTCTAGTGGCAACCATGATTATGAACCCATATGGACCAATTTTTGTGTGATTGGACCAATTTTGGTATGGTTGTTAGCGACCATATACTAACACCACGTTCCTAATTTGAACCGGATCGGATGAATTTTGCTCCTCCAAGAGGCTCCGGAGGTCAAATCTGGAGAATGTTTTATATGGGGGCTATATATAATTATGGACCGATATGGACCAATTCTGGCACGGTTGTTAAAGATCATATACTAAAACCATGTTCCAAATTACAACCGGATTGGATAAAATTTGCTTCTCTTGGAGACTTCGCAAGCCAAATCTTGGGATCGGTTTATATGGGGGCTATATATAATTATTAACCGATGTGGACCAATTTTTGCATGGTTGTTTGAGACCATATACCAATATCATGCACCAAATTTCAGGCGGATCGGATGAAATTTGCTTCTCTTTGAGGCTACGCAACCCAAATCTGGGGATCGGTATATATGAGGGCTATATATAATTATGGACCGATGTGAACCAATTTTTGCATGATTATTAGAGACCATATACCAACACTATGTACCAAATATCAGCCGGATCGGATGAAATATGCTTCTCTTAGAGGCTCCACAAGCCAAATCTGGGGATCGGTTTATATAGGGGCTATATATAATTAAGGACCGATATGGACCAATTTTTGCATGGTTGTTACAGACCATATACCAACACCATGTACCAAATTTCAGCTGTATCGGATGAAATTTGCTTCTCTTTTAGGCTCCGCAAGCCAAATCTGGGGATCGGTTTATATGGGGGCTATATATAATTATGGACCGATGTGGACCAATTTTTGCACGGTTGTTAGAGACCATATACCAATATCTTGCACCAAATTTCAGGCGGATCGGATGAAATTTGCTTCTCTTTGAGGCTACGCAACCCAAATCTGGGGATCGGTATATATGATGGCTATATATAATTATGGACCGATGTGAACCAATTTTTGCATGGTTGTTAGAGACCATATACCAATATCATGCACCAAATTTCAGGCGGATCGGATGAAATTTGCTTCTCTTTGAGGCTACGCAACCCAAATCTGGGGATCGGTATATATGAGGGCTATATATAATTATGGACCGATGTGAACCAATTTTTGCATGATTATTAGAGACCATATACCAACATCATGTACCAAATTTCAGCCGGATCGGATGAAATTTTCTTCTCTTTGAGGCTCCGCAAGCCAAATCTGGGGATCGGTTTATATGGGGGCTATATATAATTATGGACCGATGTGAACTTATTTTGGCATGGTTGTTAGAGACCATATACCAACACCATGTACCAAATTTCAGCTGTATCGGATGAAATTTGCTTCTCTTTTAGGCTCCGCAAGCCAAATCTGGGGATCGGTTTATATGGGGGCTATATATAATTATGGACCGATGTGGACCAATTTTTGCACGGTTGTTAGAGACCATATACCAACACCATATACCAAATTTCAGCCAGATCGGATGAAATATGCTTCTGTTAGAGGCTCCACAAGTTAAATCTGAGGGTCCCTTTATATGGGGGCTATACGTAAAAGTGGACCGATATGGCCCATTTTCAATACCATCCGACCTACATCGATAACAACTACTTGTGCCAAGTTTCAAGTCGATAGCTGGTTTCGTTCGGAAGTTAGCGTGATTTCAACAGACGGACGGACGGACGGACATGCTTAGATCGACTCAGAATTTCACCACGACCCAGAATATATATACTTTATGGGGTCTTAGAGCAATATTTCGGTGTGTTACAAACGGAATGACAAAGTTAATATACCCCCATCCTATGATGGAGGGTATAAAAAGTGAAATCTCTAACTAACTTTTACTACAAATGCGTCCATCATGAACTTCTAACGACATTCTCAAAATTTTGAACTCCATTTTGTTCCTTCAAACTACAAAATTTACTTTAACAAGTAAAAAAAAAATAATTATGTCTAATAATATTTCTTGAATTTGTCGAAAAATATTTACTTATTTTTGTGATATCGCCGTGATGCCAGCGTTTGTAATACTGTTTAGTTAAAATTTTCTAAAAATATTCAAAATTTTCTAATATTAACCAAAAGTTTTATTCCTTGTGGGTTCCTTGTGGGTGTAGATTTTTGCATTTATTTCCATCAAATTTTGCGCAAAGAGTACAATTGATGGTAGTGTCAAGAATGCTAAATTTCGTTGAAATCGGTTCAGATTTAGATATTTCTCCCATATATATCTTTCGACCGATTCGAAATACAAGCGGTTATAGACAGAAGATTAGAAAAAAATTGCGAAGTTTTAAAAAATATTCGATGTCAAACATTACACACAAGCGTTAGAATTACGGTTGCCACTTGGGCAAAAAATAGTCTACCAAAACTTTAAGAAAAATTTACCAAAAATCTACCAACTTAAAAAATGAAATTTTTGATCAAATTTTGGTCAAAATTTACATGTTATAGAAAGTTTTTGTCAAACTTTTATTTCTAGAGAAAATTTTCTAAAAATTTTATTTCTATTGAAAATGTTGTCAAAATTTTATTTCTAAAGAAAATTTTGTCATCATTTTATTTCTAAAGAAATTTTGTCAACATTTTATTTCTGGAAAATTTTCATAAAATTTTATTTAAATAGAAAATTGTGTCAAAATAGATTTTAGATTTTTTAAATTTTAATTTTAGATTTTTTTAAATTTATAGATTTTTTAAATTTATAGATTTTTTAAAATTTTAATTGCTATACAAAATTTTGTCAAAATTGTATTTCTATAGAAAATTTTCTTAAAATTGTATTTCTATAGAAAATTTTCTCAAACTTTTATTTCTAAGAAAATGTTCTCCAGATTTTATTTGTATAAAAATTTTTGTCAAAATTTTATTTTTATAAAAATTTTTGTCAAAATTTGTTTCTATAGAAAATTTTATCAAAATTTTATTTCTATAAAAATTTTTGTCAAAATTTGTTTCTATAGAGAATTTTGTCGAAATTTAATTTTCATAGAAAATTTTGTCAAAATTTACATTCTATAGAAAGTTTTTGCCAAAATTTTATTTCTTTAGAAAATTTTGTCAAAATTTTTTTCCATAGAAAATTTTGTCAGAGTTTTATTTCTATAGAAAATTTTGTCAAAATTTTATTTCTATAGAAAATTTTATCAAAATTTACATTCTATAGAAAATTTCGTCAACATTTTATTTCTACAGAAAATTTTGTCAAAATTTTATTTTTATAAAAATTTTTGTCAAATTTTGTTTCTATAGAGCATTTTATAGAAATTCTATTTCTATAGAAAATTTTGTCAAAATTTACATTCTATGAGAAATTTTTGTCAAAATTTTTTTCTATAGAAAATTTTGTCAAAATTTTATTTCTATAGAAAATTTTTGCAAAATTTTATTTCTATAGACAATTTTAGCTAAATTTTAATTTTATAGAAAGTTTTTCAAAATTGTATTTCTATAGAAATTGTGTCAAAATTTTATTTCTACAGAAAATTTTGGCAAAATTTTATTTTTATAAAAATTTTTGTCAAAATTTGTTTCTATAGAAAATTTTTGCAAAATTTTATTTCTGTAGAGGATTTTGCTAAATTTTATTTCTTTAGAAAATTTTTGCAAAAATTTATTTCTGTAGAGGATTTTGCTAAATTTTAATTCTATAGAAAATAGTGTCAAAATTTGATTTCTATAGAGGATTTTGCTAAATTTTAATTCTATAGAAAATTGTGTCAAAATTTTATTTCTATAGAAGATTTTTTCAACATTTTATTTCTATAGAACATTTTGTCAAAATTATATTTTTATAAAAATTTTTGTCAAAATTTGTTTCTATAGAATATTTTGTCAAAATTTTATTTTTATAAAATTTTTTTGTCAAAATTTGTTTCTATAGAGAATTTTGTCGAAATTTAATTTCCATAGAAAATTTTGTCAAACTTTACAACCTATAGAAAGTTTTTGTCAAAAATTTATTTCTATAGAAAATTTTTATTTCTATAGGAAATTTTGTCAACATTTGTTTCTATAAAAAATTTTGTCAAAATTTTATTTCTATAGAAAATGTTTGCAAAATTTTATTTCTACAGAGAATTTTTGCTAAATTTTAATTTTATAGAAAATTGTGTCAAAATTTTATTTCTATAGAAAGTTTTTCAAAATTTTATTTTTATAGAAATTTTGTCAAAATTTTATTTCTACAGAAAATTTTGGCAAAATTTTATTTTTATAAAAATTTTTGTCAAAATTTGTTTCTATAGAAAATTTTTGCAAAATTTTATTTTGCTAAATTTTAATTCTATAGAAAATTGTGTCAAAATTTGATTTCTATAGAAAAATTTTTTAACATTTTATTTCTATAGGAAATTTTGTCAAAATTTTATTGCTATAAAAAATGTTGTCAAAATTTTATTTTTATAAAAAATTGTTAGCAATCGATGTAATAAATGAAAGTCAGACTAAGTACATGAGAACAAAAAGGAAACTTTACTATACAAAAGTTGTTACAGAAGTGAGTCTTAGATTACAAAATCGATAACTTAATCTATGGAACATATAGAGTTCACACGTAGGTACTAAAATCATATGATAGTTGTTGGGTTGTAATACATAACAGGGTGATATATTTTACATACTCTACCTCAACCCAAGTACTATCGTATTAAATTCAAATTAATACATTAACAATTTACAAAACTGGAAATGTTTTTCTTTGGACAAACATTTTGTAAATAAATCGGCTACGTTTTCATTCGTAGGTACATATTCAATTTCAATATCATGATTTTCAAATCGATCTCTAATAAAGTGATATCGTATATCGATATGCTTGCTCCTTTTGTGAGCAACTGGATTTTGAACCATGAATTGGGCACTCTGGTTATCGCATCTGATCTTAGTTGGAGTTTTGATGTAGTCTTCAAGTCCAATTTCGGCTAACAGACTTCTTATATAAACGACTTCCTTCGTTCCTTGACACATCGAAATATATTCAGCTTCCATTGAACTGAGCGCAACGATTTTCTGTTTTTGCGATTCCCAGGAGATTGGACCTCCACCAAGAAATATTACAAAGCCACTATAAGACTTTCGATCCACTATGTTGGAACCCCAGTCGGCATCTGTATAACAAACCAAACCATTAGTAGAATTAAAACACAACGTACCTTTTGGTTTGTGTTTGAGATATCTCAACACGTTTTTAGCCGCATCAAAATGTTCCTTTTCTGGATGACTGTTAAACTGCGAAAGTTTTGAAACAGCATGTGATATGTCCGGGCGCGAAGCTACAGCAAGATATGTCAACGACCCAATTAATGATTGATATCTCTTCACATCGTAGCCTTCACAATTCTCCTTTGAGCATTTGTTCAAAACAGTTCCGACAGCTAAGGGTGTGTGTGATGGTTTGCAATTTTCCATTTTCCATTCTCGAAGAAAATTTTCCGTAAAAGTACTTTGATGGACAGATATTGGTCCACGAAGGCCATCTCTTTCTATCTCCATTCCTAGATAGTACTTTACTGGTCCTCTGTCGATAGCATCCACATATTTATTCAAATTTGTCACTATTTCATTTAAAGTGCTTTCGTTGGAACATGACAGCAATATGTCATCGACATATAGGGCTAAGAAAATCTTTTCATCACCTTTATCCATCACGTACAAACAATTATCGGTTTTGGTACGAACAAATTTTAGATCAATTAAAATTTTATTTATTTTACGGTACCAATCTCTACCGGCCTGCTTGAGACCGTATATTGATCTCTTCAGCTTACACACTCGTTCGGGGAATTTCTCATCAACAAACATGGGTGGTTGTCTCATATACACCTCTTCTTGTAGATCCCCATTTAAAAATGCAGAAACAATGTCAATATGGTTGACCAAGAGTTTTCGTTGAGCAGCAATTGCAAGCAACATTCTAACAGCTGTGAATCTCACCACGGGAGAGTATGTGTCAGCATAGTCAACTTTGAATTTTTGGGAGTAACCCTGAGCGACAAGACGAGCTTTGTGTTTGATCACATCTCCACTTGGATCTCTTTTGGTGACATACACCCACTTGCATCCAACTACGTTTTTGCCTTCAGGTTTCTCAACAAGTTCCCAAGTTTTATTTTTTAAAAGAGAATCAAATTCTTTCTCCATAGCACTTCGCCATTCATTGGCTCTCTCGGATTCCATCGCCTCCTCAACCGTATTCGGATCATTGTTTATTCCTTTTATTTTGTTTATTGTTTCAGATTCTACAACAAAAACTTTTCTTGGACGTCCTCTTTGTCCAGTTTTCACCTTTTTCGGTCTGCCTCTTTTTCGTTTTTCGCCTTCTCTCACTACAACCACATCATCCTCGGATGTTTCACTATCACCAGAATCGTTTATTTCCAATCCATTATCTGACGTTTCCATGGGTTGACATTCGTCAGGAGGTGGAGTAGGAGGTTTCATTTCTACGCATAACCAATCATCACCATTGTTGTTTTTGTTGTTGTTGGGGGCATCAGCTGATCCACAGGTGAAATTGTTTTCAAAAAAGATGACATCTCTGGCTATCGTTATACGTTTGCTTTCTTTTTCATAAAGACGATATGCCTTCGACTGATGTGCATACCCAACAAACACATATTTTTTACCTTTTGGCTGCAATTTTGAACGACCAGGCTTTTTGTCCAACGCCACAACATCACATCCAAAAGTCCGTAAATGAACCACTGTAGGCTTTTTACCGAACCAGCACTCATAGGGGGTTCTATTTTTCAAAACTTTTGTAGGACAACGGTTCCTGAGATAAGTTGCTGTATTCAGGGCTTCAGACCATAGCGAGTGTGGTAGACCAGAGTCCAGCAACATACACCGTACCATTTCGACTAAGGTTCTGTTTAACCTTTCCGCTGTTCCGTTTTGTTGCGGGGTGTAACAAACGGTCATTTGGTGTCTAATTCCTGCGGACGATAAGTACAATTGAAATTCATTAGACTTATACTCACACCCATTGTCACTTCTTATGGTTTTCAACGTGAACCCTGTTTGCCTTTCTGCTACACTGCGAAACTCTCGAAATGCCTTGAATGCATCTGACTTTTGCTTCAAAAAGTACACGGAAGCAAAACGGGAATAATCATCCATAAATGTTATGAAGTACCTGGATCCACCTTCGCTCGCCACACGCATCGGACCACAAATATCCGTATGCACCAGCTCCAAGGGATTTCTTGTGAAACACTCACCATAGCTAGGAAAAGGTTGTATAGTGACTTTTGACATAGCACATGTCATACACGAAATATTTTCTTTTGGATCCACTGACAATCCTCGTACCATATCATTTTTGTACATTTTTACCATGTCATTATAATTTAAATGACCTAATCGTCGATGCCAAATTTCATTTTTATTTTCAGCTGTTACCATCATCGCTTTTTCATTTGAAAGAAATGTTGTTGTAAAAATACCACCATTAGAACGGGCTTCAAAAATCATATGGTTATCTTTATTTTTTGCATAAACCTTCTCATTCGTAAATTGCACACTATGTCCATGCTCAATTATTTTGTGGACAGACAAAAAATTGGCATTTAATTTCGGCACGAAGAGAACATTGTATAGAATAATGTCGGTGTACTCCGATTTAATATTTACATTACCTATACCCTCTGCAAGTACATAATCACCAGATGCCAGTTCTACATTCTGCTTGTGTTCTCTTAATGAAGAGAAAATACTTTTAACACCTGTCATATGTGATGAGGCTCCACTATCAATAATCCACTCGTTGTGATTTGGGCTTAAGCTGCTCTTAAATCTAGCACTCATTAACATAGCTTTGTTGTTGTTGCCACTGTTATTGTTACAATTCGCCTTAATGTGGCCTCTCTTCCCACAAGCGTAACATCGAACATTTTTGTGTCTGCTATGCTCCCCACTCTCTTTGCTTTGTTTGCTCTTATGCTTATACCTGCGTGTTGAATTCGCCCCAAATACTTGTTCATCACTTACAGCTACTCTTTCCCCACGACGTTGGTGTTCTTCCAATATTTTGACCTTCAGCTGATCGAACAAGGGCATTATATCTCTACTTTCCATCGCTACAATGAAACTCTCATACTCGTCTGGAAGACTGCACAACAGCAAAATGCTTATAAAGTCATCGGGGACAGACACATCGATCTCCTTTAATGACTCAACCAAAGCGCTAAACTCATTCAATTGTTGTTGGTAACCAATGGAATCTTGGATTTTGAAGCGAACAAGCTTTTTGAACAAATTTACCTTTCTAGCAGGGCTTTTTGCTATATAAGTATCACTCAACTTATGCCACGCTTCAAAAGCTGTTTTACATTTCTTGACGTGAATCAACTCGGATGGTTTTATCCCCAACATAATTGTTGCTAAAGCTTTAGAATCAATAGATCTCCACGCTGCTTTTTCCTCCGCCGTTGCTGCCATCGGGCACATTTTCTCGACCACATCCCAGTAGTCCAAAGTGATTAACAGGCTCCTCATGTGGACCGACCAACTCACATAGTTGTCTCCAGCTAATTTTTCAATTTGAGCCGAACTTGCCATTTTACAAATATGGACAAACAATCACGATCAACAAAGTTTACTCGACGATAACTTCTCAACCGACTTAGACTTTCAATCAAAATTACATGTGCACATGGGCAATGACTGGGCCCATAACCTATGTTAGCAATCGATGTAATAAATGAAAGTCAGACTAAGTACATGAGAACAAAAAGGAAACTTTACTATACAAAAGTTGTTACAGAAGTGAGTCTTAGATTACAAAATCGATAACTTAATCTATGGAACATATAGAGTTCACACGTAGGTACTAAAATCATATGATAGTTGTTGGGTTGTAATACATAACAGGGTGATATATTTTACAAAAATTTTGTCAAAATTTGTTTCTATAGAAAATTTTGTCGAAATTTTGTTTCTATAGAAAATTTTAGCAAAATGTTATTGCCATAAAAACTTTTCTCAAATTTTTATTTCTATAGATAATTTTCTCAAAATTTTATTTCTATAGAAAATTTTCTCAAAATTTTATTTCTATAGAAAATTTTCGCAAAATTTTATTTCTATAGAAAATTTTGTCAACATCTAATTTTTGTAGACAATTGTGTCAACATTTATTTCTATAGACAATTGTGTTCAAATTTATTTCTATAGAAAATTTTGTCAAAATTTTATTTCTATAGAAAATTTTGTCAAAATTTTATTTCTATAAAAAATTTTTATTCCGATAGAAAATTTTGTCAAAATTTATTTGAATAGAAAATTTTGTAAAGATTTTATTTCTATAGAAAATTGTGTCAAAATTTAAGTTCTATAGAAAATTTTGTGAAAATTTAATTGCTGTAGACAAAATTTTAGTTCTATAGAACAAAAAAATTTTATTTCTATAGAACTAAGACTTAGCCAAAATTGGTATTCTATTGTATTTCTATAAGAAAATTTTAAGTCTACCAAAACTTCAAGGATTCTACCAAGATACCAAATGGAAAAGATACAAAAATCTACCATTTTTGGTAAAATTGAATGATGGAAAATTTTGTCAAGATTTTATTTCTATAGAAAATTGTGTCAAAATTTTAGTTCTGTAGAAAATTTCGTCAAAATTTAATTGCTGTATACAATTGTGTCAAAATTTTATTTCTATTGAAAATTTTGTCAAAATTTTATGTCTATAGAAAATGTTGTCAAAATTGTATTTATATTAAAAGATTTTTTTTTGATGCAAAATTTTGTTAAAATTTTATTTGAATAGAAAATGTTGTCAAAATTTTAGTTCTATAGAAAATTGTGTCAAAATTTTAGTTCTATAGAAAATTTTGTCAAAATGTTAGTTCTATAGAAGACTTAGCCAAAATTTGTATTCTATTGTATTTCTATAAGAAAATTGAAAAATCTACCAAAACTTCAATCTACCAAATGGTAAAAAATCTTCCACTTTTGGTAAAATTCTACTAACTGTGACAACTGTGATTAGTATGCATTACAAGTCATAAATGTTTGTAAAAACTATTTATTTGGTAAAATATTACAAAATTTTTAATTCACATCCAAAATAGTGAATTAGGTTAACATCTTAATAAGTGACACAAATTCCAATGGTTATTGAAATGGTGGACATCCATCCTATGACAAGCCCATGTTAAGTGCATCGCTTCTGTGCCAATTTTGCACCACTACCGGATCTACAAAGAACGGTTTTGCTTTGAATGGACTGAAATATTGTTTTTTTTGGCGTGAGTAGTCAAATTTGGCATCGAAGTGGCACAACTAGAGGTAGTTCTTAAAAGACTAGCTCCTCAAAAATCTTGTCAACGAAATTACTTAAAACTTACCAATACGTTCATAAAATATTTTAGTAAAAAAAATTTAAAAAAAAAATGAGTTATTTTGATCAAAGCTTCAATTGTTAAATTTATATATTTTTTATTCTCTTTTCAGGTATGTTCTTCTTTGGATTTAAATATTCTCATGCAAAACGTAAGTCATTCCACAAGTGATTGATCCATGAAAACCGGTAACTTCAATGATATGGACACCACTGTTATATCCAATGTCAATGTTTTTGTGATGCAATCTAAGCTTTAGTTCTCCTCTGGGGGATATTCAACCACATTCCATTCTTCCTACTTAATATTGCCTTCATAATTTGCAAATGTCAAATCAATTCCTTAACAGACATTTCCTATTACAGTACACTCTCCCTCACTCTATCTTGGAATGCATATTCGATTCGAGTAATAAAAAAATATATTCCATAACTTATGGAGAGAATATGCACACGATTATTTAATGAATTCATTGTTCATTCCTAATTTTTTTGTGGTGTTGTTGCTGCCGATATATGCCAGTACAGAAATACAGCGAAATAGTGGGGCGGTAAAGCGGATATTCTTTCTATTTCTTGGCATAAGTTCAATGCCCATTAAGATGTTTGTCATTGGAACGATGATACGTAACCGAAATGACTACCAGAGGAAAGCGCAACAAAAAAATGCTCATCGAAACGATAGAAGAGTGCTGAGTGAGTTTGATCAGGAAAGACAGCAAATTAAATTTAGAAA
Source organism: Haematobia irritans (assembly GCF_050003625.1). NCBI lineage: Eukaryota > Metazoa > Arthropoda > Insecta > Diptera > Muscidae > Haematobia > Haematobia irritans. The sequence continues at coordinate 183,964,476 of NC_134397.1, read as the reverse complement.
TTCTCGGTTTCCTTTTCGTAACGATATAACCAGAGAAAAAAAAAACACACACACAAAAATTGAAAATGCAAAAACAAAACACAGAAATTAAATAAATACAAGATGACATACGAGAAACGGTGACAAATTGTATGCAGTCGCGTAGTATAAGAAATGTTGCATAACTTCAGTCGTTGGATTTTTTTTGTTGCCGCTGCAAACTGCTCATTCATTCAAAGTAAAATTATGCTAACCTAAGCTGATGATATGGGGATGGATAGCTAAAGATAATGATTGAATGTCATATGAAATTTTATAGGAACATCTTTATGGAGGGGAAAAATGTCCAACTAACAAGTACATACAGTAGTAAGTTCGGTCGGGCCGAATCTTAAATACCCTCCACCATGAATCAAATACATATAATAGTTTACTTTGAAAACTCTTCGCCGTAGAGGGTTACTTGATAATATTTAGAATTGCAGGGGATTTGATGACAGATATTCTCCCAAGCAAATCAGTTTAAACAGTACGCTTCCCGAAGATAAATTTAAAGATTCTACTATGAAGACTAGATCAGATTCTGAATTTATAAGAAACAATTTTGTTTGAGTTTTAGAGAAATCATAAACATATCGTGTAAATGATGACATAAAGCCTTGATTTGAAATCTTAAATCTGTAGATTTTTAGCGACATTATTTAAATGATTATGAGGAGTAAAATTTTACTTTCAGTTTCAAACAATTTTTATGACCAGTACGCCTGCTTTACCCTCAAGAAGTGAAATCGGTCTATATAGATGCCTTACATAATGGGTAAATGCGATACAAATTTTTGAGGGTTTAAAATACCAGTATATTTACATATTTGGGCAAATCGAATAACAACTACGGCTTCTAGAAACCCAAGGAGTTAAATCGGGAGATCGGTCTATAGGGGGGCTATACCTAAACATGGCTCGATACACACCATATTTGGCTGACATTTTTGTGGTCCTAAAATACCTAGGTTTCCAATTTCAGGCAAAGTGGATAAAAACTACAGATTCTAGCAGCACAAGAAATAAATTCGGGAGGTAGGTCTATATAGGGGCAGTACCAACACATGGACCACTTCCCACCATTTTCGACACATCTCCTTAAGGTCCTCATATACCTCTAGAATTCAAATTTCAGACAAATTGAGTAAAAACTACGAATTCCACAAGTCCAAGAAGTAAAATCGGGAGATCAGTCTATATGGGGGCTATACCAAAACATGAACCGATACGGACCATTTTCGACACACCTCTTTATGGTCCTAAAATGCTTCTAGATTTATAATTTCTGGCAAATTGGATAAAAACTACGGATTATAGAAGCCCAAGAAGTAAAATCGAGAGATCGGTCTATATGGGGGCTACACCAAAACATGGACCGATACTGACCATTTTTGACACATCTCTTTATGGTCCCAAAATACCTATCGATTTCCAATTTCAGGCAAATCGGATTGTAAATATAGTTTCTAGACGCCCAAGAAATAAAATCGGGGCTATACCAAAACATGGACCGATACACCCCATTTTCGACACACCAATTTGTGGTCTTAAAATACCTCGAGATTTTCAATTTCAGGCAAATCGGTTAGAAAATACACTTTATAGACGCCCAAGAAGCAAAATTGGGGAATCGGTCCGATATACACAATTTTCGGTACAATTTTTGATGGTTCTAAAATACCTTTAGATTTCCAATTTCAGGCAAATTGGATAAAAACTACAGTTTTTATAAGCCCAAGACCCCAAGAGCGGGAGGTCGGTTTCTATGGGGACTATATAAAAACTTGGACCGATATAGCCCATCTTCGAACTTGACCTGCCTGCAAACAAAAAATGAATCTGTGCCAAATTTCAGGACGATAGCGCCAGTATTGAAGGTTGTAGCGTGATTATTTACAACAGACAAACAGATGGACAGACGGACATGCTTATATCGTCTTAGAATTTCTCTCTGATCAAGAATAGATATATACTTTATATAGTCGGAAATCGATATTTCGATGTATTACAAACGGAATGAAAAACTTATTATACCCCCGTCACCATTCTATGGTGGTGGGTATAAAAAAGCACTTCCAAAAATTGACCTCCCAAATATGTTTTTTTATTTGAGCTACACAGGAAGTTCTTTTATTTCCATTTTTTACAACACGATTTTTTCATATTTTTAATTTCAACTTTTTTTTTAACAGAGTAAGAATTAATAAAATGGCACACATTATTTAAATTATGTCGAAAAAAATGCTAAAAATTACGAATTTTTTAAAATATTTGAGGTCAATCGTTTCAGATAAGCGTTAGAATGTATTGAAAACTGTTACAGTTTAGGAAATTTTGGAAATGAATAGACACACTGTTTTATCTCAAACCACAGAAATCTTTATTGTAAGTTCAAACTCTAAATAAAAACTAAAATCTAAATGAAAAAATATGTATCCATTGGTATACAAAACTCAATGGTAAGTTGATGGAAAATCAATGATAGTTTGTTAAAATTAATTATATGAATTGCAAAGTGCTGTATTTGCAAGTGACTCTAACATCTCCCTTTGTTTTTTTTTTTTTTATTCAGTAAATCCATACCAAACTGGCGCTTTTCTGGCTCTGGTTGGTCTGGAACGTGGGGCAGATTCAGATGCTTCTGGAGTACTAAAAGTTTCTGGCGATTGTAAAAGAAAGTGACCCGCAGGACTGGAGGATTCATTATCTTGAAACCCATTGGCTCTTTGTTCAGAATGAGAGTTCTGCTCCTGAGATATTTCGGGAACAATGTTTGCTGATCGAATTGTTCCTTCGAAATCTTGTTCTAAATCCACTGACTGTTGGTTTTCTGATGGTTTTAGTCCAAACATTTCGAAAATTATGTGAAGTGGTTCCAAATCCTGTCCGGTTTTTGACTCATCCGTCCTGGCTATTAATTGGTTTACATGAAATCGCATTAATTTTGTTTTATTGTTTTCGTATATGTACACGTTATAGTTCACAGTTCCAACTCTTTCCACGATTGATGCTGGTAACCATACCAGTTTACCTTTTCTATAAGCTTTCGCATATACTAAGTCATTGGGCTTGAAATTTCTCTCCTTAGCTCCATGTTTCTTATTAAACTGTGCTTCCATCTTACTGTCATGTATCCGAGGTTTAGGCTGACAAGTTGGTTTTAATAAATCAAGGGTTGTTTTAATTTTCCTATTAAGAAATAGTTCAGCAGGTGATTTGGATGTTTCTTTGGGAGTAGAACGGTAGGTTTGGAGGAAAATCTCAAGTATTTCCCGATTGTCTCCCTCATCCTTAAGTTTATTAAGAGCTCTTTTCAATGTACCAACGAAACGTTCGGCTTGCCCATTTGATTGGGGATGGTATGGAGCAGATTTGATACGAACTGTGTTCCATTGTCAGAGACTAAAGTATCACAGTTTCCAAATCGAGCAAATACTTCGGTAAGTTTTGAAATGATTGTAGCTGAGTTTATATTATGAACTTGGAAAATTTCTGGCCACTTTGAAAACGCGTCGACCATTACCAGGTAGTATAACCCATTGCAGGGGCCAGCTATATCTACATGTATGCGTTCCATTGGTTTAGATGCCAAGGGCCATGACTTTAGTGAGTGTTTGACGGGGTTTGATGACGTCACTGCACACTTATGACAGTTTCTCACATATGTGGTAATATCTTCATCTATTCCAGGCCAAAATACATGACATCTTGCAAGTGTTTTCATTCTCTCCTTACCTGGATGCCCACGATGTAAATCTTTAAGTAATCTGTTCCTAAGACATTCAGGGATAACAATTCTGTCATTGTACATCACACATCCTTGAACGATACTGAGATTATCTCGCTTTACATGATAGGGTTTTAAATCTTGTGCTAATTTGGAACCCCATCCATTTTTAAGTGAATTGACTACAGTTTGTAATGTTTTGTTTTTGAGTGTTGCTTGTTTTACCATGTTGAAAGTTATGGGAAGCTTGCTGATATGTCCTTGTAATGATGCCGCACAATCTTCTTCCAATGTCATACAAGCGATAACAATATCCTCATCTACTGTGGAGGTATTGCTAATAAGTCTTGATAGCATATCAACGCACCCAAAATCCTTTGTATTTATGTATTGTATTTTGAAATTGTACATCATGAGAGTTAACGCCCACCGTTGCAACCTGTTTGCTGTATATACAGGTATACCCTTTTTACTGCCGAATATTGAAAGAAGTGGTTTATGATCAGTACACAGCGTAAATTCTCGTCCATAGATGTATCTATGGAACTTCTTTACAGCATATATTAACCCCAAAGCTTCTTTCTCTATCTGTGAGTAGTTCTTTTCAGCTGGTGTTAAGGTGCGAGAAGCATGCTCAATAACCTTTTCCGAGTTGTCAGGGAAAACGTGGCAAATATATGCTCCAATTCCTTTCCCAGAGGCATCCGCAGCAACTTTTATTGGTAAGTCAGGGTTAAAATGTGTTAACAGTAGATCCGAATTTAAGATTTCTTTGAACTTTTTGAATGATTGTTGACATTCATTATTCCATTCGAATTCAACATCCTCGTGAAGTAAGTTGTCCAAAAGTGATCTTAAATTTGTTATATTATGAATATACTTGCCATAGTAATTGACAGACCCGAGAAATGATCTAAGTTCAGTTTTATTTGTTGGTGGAGGCAATTCTGTGATAGCTTTGATTTTGTCTGTATCTGGCCGTAGTCCTGATGGTGTCATGATATTCCCCAAATATTTGACTTCTTTTGCGAAAAACTTACATTTATCGTACTTAATATGAAAATTGTACTCGCGAAGTCTGTTAAGTACCATGCGAACATTTTGTAAATGCTTTTCTGTCGTTTTTCCACCTATGATTATATCATCTATGTAGGCTGCGGTATCATCTATTCCCGCCAGCATGGTGTCCATAAGCTGTTGGAATGCTCCTGGAGCACTCTTAACTCCTGGAGCAAGACGATTGAACATGAATAAACCCTTTGATGTGTTTATTGTGAGGAGTTTTGCTGAATCAGGGGTGACTTCTGTTTGCAAGTAGGCATCGGAGAGGTCAATGTGGGAAAACATACAACTGTTTCCAACTTTTGCGTATAAGTCTTCCGGACGATGCAAAGGATATCGATGTGGTTCTAAACTATCGTTAAGTCCAGAAGAATAGTCACCACAAATGCGCACCTTGCCGTTGGATTTCTTTACAGCAACAATTGGTGCCGCCCACTCTGAATATTCAACTGGGGTAATGATTTGTAAAGACTGGAGCCGTTGTAATTCTTCTTCGATTAGAGGAAGCATAGCGTAGGCTACGAGTCTCTTCGCTCTAAACACTGGCTTGTCATTTGGTTTTAGATTAAGCTGTACTTGGACCTTTGTACATTTCGATGGTGTATCTTGGAAAATGTCCGCAAATTCTGTTTTGATTTTAGTTAGTTCCTGGTTTGTTGACTGTTTTGACTGAATTTGACAACATACGCTACTTAAGGGTTTGTCCCATAGTCCAAAAATGTTACACCAATCTGCACCGAAAACGCAAAGAGAATCAATGTCTACAACGGATAAATTGCATTGTTTTACTTCACCTGATAGCCGAACGATACACACAGAAAAAAAAGTGTCTTGTAAATTTAAGGACCATTTTGACTTCCACATAGTTCAACAAATTTACTGTAATATAGTTCATTTTTCGTAACCACAACGAAAATTAACTTAGCTAAAGCAAAACTTATAAAAATTCAGTAAATGTTTTTTAGTTCACTAACTATGAAATGGGAAGGATTTTTCCTTAAATAAATTTCCAACACAGTAGTTAATGCATCGTTGATTCTATTATAAAAATACATGGGCAATATAAAAATTTTACTACGAAATGTGGACAATTTACTAAGAAAAAAATTTGTATGGAAAAAAATTTTTGTAGTAAAAATTAACTTAACGACATTACCGATTCGTACGATGGCTACCTACAGATTATTTCCCTTTTTATTATATGTTGGAGTGTTTTTACTCACATTGAAAATTTTAGATAAAGTATAATAAAAAGTAGTTAATATAAACCTTGACGGGTGTATATAATTTTTTATAGATTCCTCATAGATTTGGTATATATTTTACCTTAACTTATAGATAGAATTCCAACTAATCAATAAACGTGCTACTGGAAAATGTGAGTGCATCATGCGAAGGAGTTTTTAGAGACATTTTGTGTATATCTCGTATGATTGTTTGTGTTTGTTATTGCGTCATTTATGCTGTTGTTGGTTGTTTTGATTCTAGAGACAATGGAATGTTCCTTGTGTGTTGTTGGTATCTTTTGTGGTGAGAGTTGTTTTTTTGCAATAGCAAGATCAGAAAGGGATCGTGTGTGTGTGTGTGGAGTTGTTTTTCTTTACGGCAGGTATGTATCCCTTATGACTATTTGTGTTTTGAGTGTTATTGTTGCATTCAGTTATGTTGATGCATTTATGAAGTGCACACGTGGATTTAATTTTGCAAAATTGTACGTGCGGTATTGGTGTTTATTAATGAAAATACATTTATTTCGAAACATTTTAGAAACTGAGAAGTGAATGATGTGATGTTAGAAGAATCAAAAACGCTTTTTATTGATAAAAAACAAATAACAGATTAAGGAACTGTATATTTCTGTTAATATGTTAGTTTAAAATTAGTGCGGATTTTAAATTGATTTACATAAAAAATATACAACATGAGTGGTAATAGGATGATTTATATTTATTCTACATCTGGATCACAGGTTGAGAAGCAACCATTTTTTTGAATCTACAGTATGTCAAGAAAGTCTTTTGACATTGCCAAATATTTAAAATTCCAGAAATAATTGAAGTAAAAATCGAGTTGTTAATTCGTTTTGAGAAAAATAAAATATGTATACTTTGCAAAATACATAATTAAATATTTTTTAAAATTAAATTATATTTAATTTTGGAACAAAACATAATTTTTATCCTATTGTCAAAACACTTTCTTGACATTCTGTATATTTTTGATGTTACAGCAATTCCTACAGGTGAGTACTAAGTTCGAGTTTAGCCGCTAAAATTAAAAATAAATCACTAAGCAAAGTATAAAATTATACGTCTTCGATACAAATTTAAATATAACTTGATGGAGAATAGCCCAAATCAAGTTTTTTATAAAGATTATTTTTTATAATGGATTATTAAAGAAAACTTATCATGGAAATTGCAATTTTAGCCGCTAAACTCGAACTTAATATCCATCTTAAATACTAAATGCTTTACTGACAAGTGGAAATTATGTCTAATTTTATAATATTTTTTATTTCAAATATATTCTTAGAATAATTTCAATAACGTCCCATTTGTCCATGGATATGATTCCAATAGTGTACCTACTGGATGGATTTTTCAATGTGGTAAGTTATTCTATAAACGGTATTTTGTCCGTTTTTAATAAAACCAAAATTTCAATTTATTAAAAATTATTTTTTTCACTTGCAGGTAGACAGGTCTCGTAATGGTAATTTTTTGAATATTCTTACTGTTTAATACTAATTAAGCTGATATCCTTATTGGCTCTAGGAAATACTCTTGAAAACCGTAAGTTAAAGATCAATATGAACGATAGAATTAATTAATTAATAATATTTTTCTTATATTTTGTATAAATTTGCAATTTCAGATGCTTATAAGCCAGATCCGCCCAACAAAAGTTAGCCAAAATCGATGAAATTGGACAATTCAATTAAATATAGCAACGTATGCCACATATATCTTTCATATGGATAGAAAACATGGAAATTTAAATTAATTAGTTTAGTCCTAATAACATAGAATGTTACTCTTTTGAAGAAGCAATTACTAACTACCGACAAGTAAATGCGTCCAACGTACTAATAAAAATATTTCCTTTATTGTATATCATAAGCCATAGTTTTGTGTAATATAATAATAATTTTTTGAAATAAAATACTGGTGGTTATAGAAAATTTACGTGTTTTGTACGAAAAATTTCTTAGTTGTATACAGGCTTGTTGTACCTTTGATTCCTCAATTTCTCTACTTTTTTTAAAATTATACCGACAAACAGTTTATTTCAAACCAATTTCTTAATACAGGTTTCCCAAAAAATTGTTAATTTTTCCGGATAGCAGGAATATTTTGAATGAGTTTAACTATATTCTTCCCACAGCATAGTAATAATGAACTAAAATACGATGTAATACATGAACTAATTTATAAGAAAATCATGAACTTATCTAGATGAAAAAAATCTTTGGCGCCAAATCATGGTCATTCTTACTATGGGTTAGTTCATTTTTCATAAAAAATAGTAAACTTTTTTTTCGGTGCATGGAACTTCGGCGATAAGTCGTATTTCATTTTTAGAAGCGCTTGTCACATGTTTATTCGTTACCTCCAGCCCTGGTTTTCCCATTTTAATCCATTGGCTTTTACCGACAATTGATACATCGGATGCGGTATCGATTTGCATTTTAATATCATAATCCTGTTGAATAGCCGTGGAATTTTTGATTGGGTTGATGTTGACCGTAACATATCGTCGATTTGATGCATAAGAAACTTTGTTGATTTGAACCACGCTCGTTCTTGGGTTATTTGATTTCTTCTTGTACTTTTGAGCTTTATGAGTTTGTCCTTGGTTGTTTTGCGGTTTATTTTGTTTTGGACTCTTACAATATCCTTCTTTATGACCAATGGTATTACACTGTGTGCAATTATGTTGAGCGTAGTTGCAGTATTTTGAATAATGCATCGCTCCGCAGTTCCAACACGGGGTCTTTGGAACTGTTGTTGTTTTTGATTTCTGTGACTTTCCAGTGGCTTTAACTGAATGCACATTTAGTGGCGTATTTCCTTGAACTAAAGCTGTATCATGTTTCAAATTCAGCAATCTCTGTGCCCCTGTCACCAACTTATTCAGATTGTGGTTAGAATCGTCTTCAAGAAGGGATAAGCATCTCATCCGGACTTCGGAATCATTGTGAGCTTGTAGTCCACAGACAAATACTAAACTCTTGAACTGATCCGAATTCATTTCCGAAAGCTTAAAATTTTCACACGCTACATTCACTCTCGCTGCATACGTTACCAAATCTTCTTGAGGGTTTTTTATGGTTTGCAAACATTTGTATCTGGTACTGAAAAGACTTTCCTGTATTCCGAATATTTCATTAAGTATCTTGACTGTCTCCGCAAATGTTAGATCTCTTGCATTCCTTGGTAAGATGAATGATGAATATTTGTTATACGCTACAGAGTTTAGCTTGCGCATTAACAATCTAACTTTAGCACCATCTTCCAAAGATGCGCCTTCCACAAGGAAAATATCTTCATATCGGGTGTACCAATTGTTGAAAGTGAAGCCATCTGATACATCATAGCAAAATTCTGTGATGCTATTCGATAGCTTTTCCATTAGTTGGTCTTGGTTTAAAGGCGTGCCTTTTGTTAAACTCTCAAGGAGTTTGCCTTGTAATGTTAGGAGCTGCAGAATTTTTTCGTCCGCCATAATCCTCGTCGCCAAAATTTGTTACAGTTTAGGAAATTTTGGAAATGAATAGACACACTGTTTTATCTCAAACCACAGAAATCTTTATTGTAAGTTCAAACTCTAAATAAAAACTAAAATCTAAATGAAAAAATATGTATCCATTGGTATACAAAACTCAATGGTAAGTTGATGGAAAATCAATGATAGTTTGTTAAAATTAATTATATGAATTGCAAAGTGCTGTATTTGCAAGTGACTCTAACAAAAACCATAAAAATAAAAAACTTATTTAGTTCGCAAAATATCATAAAAATGTTAAATTCACTTCCAAAGCACTGAATTCGGATCACATCTTAAGAAATGATACAAATTCAGTGCAACGGTTGTTGAAATGGTTGACGTCCATGCTATGACAAGCCCATGTTAAATTCATCGCTTCTGCGCCAATTTTGCACTACTCCCGGATGAAAAAGGAAAATTTTCACTACTTCTTTGGCGACGCTTGTTTTGCTGGGGAATAGTTTCCCAGCAAAAAGGGCTGCCAGTAGTTTGGATCCCAAACTTGTGATACGAAAGTAGTGCAAACATGGATCATCTCCAATGAATTTTACATGGGCTTGTCATAGGACGGAAGTTCTTCGTTTTCGGATCCTTTGCATTGCTTTAGAAGTTGGATCTTGGAAGTGAAAAAATCCGCTGCGGTGAACTTTTTTATTTTATTTTATTTTATTTTTTTAATTTTTGTTGATTTTCTATTCTTTTTTGCGACATTTTATTGTCGAAAATTTCAATTTTTAATTTAAACCGCGAAATATCATATTTTCCAAGACTGGTCTCAAGAACTTCATTGGAAGTGGACAAAAATTTATGGAGGGATGCTTTTAAAAAGAAATGTTTGTGGAATAACTTTTCATTTTTTTTTTGCTGGGTCATTACAGACTTTAAATAGTTCACTAAGAATATTCCTATAAATCTTTTCTACGAAAATCGTTCATTATGAGCTTTTCTATAGAAAAAATTATATTTTGAAGGTTTTGTTGATCTTACAGGAGATAACCTTGTGCTAAATTTGAGTACGATCGGTTTATAAATGAGGCCACTAAAAATAAGGTTCTAAGGTGCAAATTTTTAAAAATTGGGCGCTACATATATATGGGAGCTATATCTAAATGTGATCAGATTTTTTCCAAATTCAATAGGGTTCGTCCTCGTACCAAAAAAACACCACATACCAAATTTTATCAAAATCGGTTAATAATTGCGACCGGAATCCTGCGAACAACAAATACATAGACGGACGGTTGGACGGACACCAAGCGATAGATCGTCTCAGGTGGTGCTGAGTCGATCGGTATATATTTTATGGGGTCTAAAATCAATATTTCTGGTAGGCACATTTTTTTGTCAGATCAAAGTTATTATACCCTGACCACTCGTGAACTTTTCTATGAAAAATTTTCATTATGAAAAAAATTATTAACTCTTCTATAAAAAAAAGGTCATAGGGAAGTTTCCTCTAAAAAAAAATCATTATGAGTTAAATAAAATAAATAAATAAATAAAATAATTGCGACCGGAATCCTGCGAACAACAAATACATAGACGGACGGATGGACGGACACCAAGCGATAGATCGTCTCAGGTGATGCTGAGTCGATCGGTATATATTTTATGGGGTCTAAAATCAATATTTCTGGTAGTGACATTTTTTGGCAGATCAAAGTTATTATACCCTGACCACTCGTGAACTTTTCTATGAAAAATTTTCATTATGAAAAAAATTATTAACCCTTCTATAAAAAAAGGTCATAGGAAGTTTCCTTTAAAAAAAATCATTATGAGTTTTTCTATCACAAACGTTATAATTAACTTTTGTATAAAATGTTAATTATAAACTTTTCTATATAAAAGTTCATCATGAACTATTCTATGAAGAAGATTATAGTTTCCTAAGAAAAAATTCATTATTAACTTTTGTGAAAAAGTTCATTGTGAACATTTGTATGAAAAAAGGTCATTGGAAAGTTTCCTATGAAAACAAGTTTATTACTTTTCTATGAAAACAAGTTTATTACTTTTCTATGAAAAAAACGTTATGAACTTTTCTATGAAAAAAAGTTCATTATGTAATTTGCTATGAAAAAAAGTTTATTATGAACTTTTCTATGAAAAAAAGTTCATTATGTAATGTGCTATAAAAAAAAGTTCATTATGAACTTTTCTCTGAAAAAAGTTAATTATGTAATTTGCTATGAAAAAACCTTCGTTATGAACTTTTCTATGAAAAAGAGTTCATTATGAAATTTTTTATAGAAAATAGTTCATTATAAACTTTTCAATGAAAAACGTTTCTATAAGAAAATCTTTTATGAAATTTTCTATAGAATTTTTCTATGAAAAAGAGTTCATTATGAATTTTTCTATGGAAAAAAGTTCATTATATGAAACACAGTTCGTTATGAACTTTGCTATGAAAAAAGTTAATTATAAAATATTTTATAGAAAATATTTCATTATAAACTTTTCTATGAAAAACGTTTCTATAAGAAAATCTTTTATAAAATTTTCTATAGAATTTTTCTATGAAAGAGAGTTCATTATGAATTTTTCTATGGAAAAAAGTTCATTATATGAAACACAGTTCATTATGAACTTTTCTATGAAAAAAAGTTCATTATGAAATATTTTATAGAAAAAAGTTCATTATAAACTTTTCTTTGAAAAACGTTTCTATAAGAAAATTTATTATAAAATTTTCTATAGAATTTTTCTATGAAAGAGAGTTCATTATGAATTCTTCTATGGAAAAAAGTTCATTATATGAAACACAGTTCATTATGAACTTTTCTATGAAAAAAAAGTTCATTATGAAATATTTTATAGAAAAAAGTTCATTATAAACTTTTCTATGAAAAACGTTTCTATAAGAAAATCTTTTATGAAATTTTCTATAGAATTTTTCTATGAAAACGAGTTCATTATGAACTTTTCTATAGAAAAAAGTTCATTATAAACGTTTCTATAAAAAACGTTTCTATAAGAAAATCTATTATGAAATTTTTTATAGAATTTTTCTATGAAAGAGATTTCATTATGAACTTTTCTATGGAAAAAAGTTAATTATGAAATATTTTATAGAAAATATTTCATTATAAACTTTTCTATGAAAAACATTTCTATAAGAAAATCTTTTATGAAATTTTCTATAGAATTTTTCTATGAAAAAGAGTTCACTATGAACTTTTCTAGAAAAAACGTTTCTATAAGAAAATCTATTATGAAATTTTCTATAGAATTTTTCTATGAAAGAGAGTTCATTATGAACTTTTCTATGGAAAAAGTTCATTATATGAAACACAGTTCATTATGAACTTTTCTATAAAAAAAGTTAATTATGAAATATTTTATAGAAAATATTTCATTATAAACTTTTCTATGAAAAACGTTTCTATAAGAAAATCTTTTATGAAATTTTCTATAGAATTTTTCTATGAAAAAGAGTTCATTAGGAACTTTTCTATGGAAAAAAGTTCATTATATGAAACACAGTTCATTATGAACTTTTCTATGAAAAAAAGTTCATTATGAAATTTTTTATAGAAAATAGTTCATTATAAACTTTTCTATGAAAAACGTTTCTATAAGAAAATATTTTATGAAATTTTCTATAGAATTTTTCTATGAAAAAGAGTTTATTATGAATTTTTCTATAGAAAAAAGTTCATTATAAACTTTTCTATAAAAACGCTTCTATAAGAAAATCTATTATGAAATTTTCTATGAAAAAAGAGTTAATTATGAATTTTTCTATAGAAAATAGTTCATTATAAACGTTTCTATGAAAAACGTTTCTATAAGAAAATCTATTATGAAATTTTCTATAGAGTTTTTCTATGAAAAAGAGTTCATTATGAACTTTTCTATGGAAAAAAGTTCATTGTATGAAAAATGGTTCATTATGAACTTTTCTATGAAAAAAAAACTTATGATCCTTTCTATAAGAAATTTTCTATAGAAAAGTTCATTATTTGCTCTTCAAAATTTATTTGAAAACCTTCATCTCTATTACCAGACCTCCTAAGATTCCGTTGGACACATCCGTATCCAGACGTAAGGCATCCTTCCCCCATATTTCTCGTGACGTTGCAAAAGATACATAGAATTCATGAATTATGCACCATTGCAAGTATTTCGCAGATATTAATAAGGCAGAATGTAAAAAAACCAACAACAGCTACAACAAAAGTAAGAAATCCATCTGTATATCTTACATGAATATTGTTATGGAAACTCATTACCAAGACACCAGGAACCTATTTAACCATAGATTGTCATGTCAGTATGTCTGTCTGTCCACGCGTGGTGTTGTCTGCGGCATGAATGCTAACCAGCGGCTAGCCGTATTGAGCGGAAATCGCCCAAAGCAGCATAAAGAAATACCACCCGAGTTCAAATATTAGACACGTGCAGTTAAAATGGAATGTGGGCTAAGCGATATTAAAAGAATTTCCCTTATTTCACGATGCTGTCGATTTAATAATTGGCAATATTTCAATGAAATTATCTAATTTCGTTTATCAAGGACTCAATTTAAGATGAAAGAGATGCAGGTATAGGAATTTCTACTATATATGAAAAAAAAAGAATCGGCCATGTGGTTTCAGGCAAAAATTTCCATTAGACGCTAAAATCGCTAAAGTGAAAACTAAATCAATAAGAAAAAGGCATACAATTATACATATTTGTTGCAAATTTTTTTATAACTTGATGGGGAAAAGCCCAAAGCAAATTTTCACAAAGTTTGTATTCCTTACAATGGATTATTAAAGAAAAGTAATCATGAAAAAATTACGATTTTAGCGCCTAAACTCGAATTAATACCCACATTTTCCTTATAAAATCGCCACTGCTAAGTCGAAAACTTGTAAAAATTACTCAAATTTTCCTATTACTCTAATACACATACATATATCGACCGATAATGATAAATACACTATTGCGAAGTTGTACAAAAAATCGGTTAAAATATAAATATTTGTATATGGGAATATAAACATTCGTGAAGGAGTTGAGATGGTAACACAAATTTTGGTCTACAAAGTGGTGAAGGGTATAATATAGTCGGCCCCGCCCGAATTTAGACTTTACTTACTTGATTATAATTATACTAGTTGGGCCCGGTTCGCGTTGCTGGCCGCATTCAACAATACACAAAACAAGAGAACACAAAGTCAATTGAATCGATCGTCCGCAAAACACGTCCTTACCTTCAAACACAATTCATCAACTGGTTTATTTTTACTAATACCTCTTCGAACAAAATTGTTGGTTCGTAAGAAGTCGTGATAAAAAAAAAACACAAAATGCTCTTCCTTACAGAAGTGCAACTTGGTAAGCGAAGGAGGAAGCACCCGCTTACTCTAGTGTAACGGAATTGCTCTAATTTCAGCACTTCCATACTTTAACAAATTTTGCGTCGCCCGCTATAAACGAAGTGCTTAGTTAAATCTTTAGAAGAAATAGCGCTGAATTCTGCACCTAAAACTTTGCGCAGAATAGTAGTTCGTACAGTATGAACACTAATATTTAAGTGATTCCAATTTTATAATCAGTTTTTTGCTGGGTCCTTTATGATTTTTATACCCTGCGCCACACTGTGGAACAGGGTATTATAAGTTAGTGCATATGTTTGTAACACTCAGAAGGAGACGAGATAGACACATGGTGTCTTTGGCAATAATGCTCAGGGTGGGTTCCCGAGTCGATATAACCATGTCCGTCTGTCCGTACGTCCGTCCGTCTGTCTGTGAACACATTTTTGTGATCAAAGTCTAGGTCGCAATTTAAGTCCAATCGCCTTCAAATTTGGCACATGTTCCTAATTTGGGTCAGAATAGAACCCTATTGATTTTGGAAGAAATCGGTTCAGATTTAGATATAGCTCCCATATATATCTTTCGCCCGATATGCACTAATATGGACCCAGCAGCCAGAGTTTTATACCGATTTGCTTGAAATTTTGTACAAACATAACACTTAGTCGTATAGTCAAGTGTGCAAAATTTGATTGAAATCGGTTCACATTCAGATATAGCTCCCATATATATCTTTCGCCCGATATGGACTTATATGGCTCCAGAAGCCAGATTTTTGGCCGAATTTGGTTGAAATTTTGCACTAGGAGTACAATTAGTAGTACAGTCAAGTGTGCAAAATTTGATTGAAATCGGTTCACATTTAGATATAGCTCCCATATATATCTTTCGCCCGATATGGACTTATATGGTCCCAGAAGCCAGATTTTTGGCCGATTTTGGTTGAAATTTTGCACTAGGAGTACAATTAGTAATATAGTCATGTGTGCCAAATTTGATTGGAATCGGTTTAGATTTAGATATAGCTCCCATATATATGTTTTTCTGATTTCGGCAAAAATGGTCAAAATACCAACATTTTCCTTGTTAAATCGCCACTGTTTAGTCGAAAAGTTGTAAAAATGACTCTAATTTTCCGAAACTTCTAATACATATATATCGAGCGATAAATCATAAATAAAGTTTTGCGAAGTTTCCTTTAAATTGCTTCAGATTTAAATGTTTCCCATATTTTTTTACTAACATTGTGTTCCACCCTAGTGCATTAGCCGACTTATATTTTGAGTCTATAGATTTTGTCCAGATCGAGTGATATTTAAATGTATGTATTTGGGACAAACCTTTATATATAGCCCCCAACACATTTGATATGGTATCGAAAATTTAGATCTACAAATATACCCTGGTGCAGGGTATAATATAGTCGGCCCCGCCCGACTTTAGACTTTCCTTACTTGTTTTTTACTAAAATTGTGTTCCACCCTAGTGCATTAGCCGACTTAAATTTTTAGTCTATAGATTTTGTAGATGTCTATCAAATTATGTCCAAATCGAGTGATATTTAAATGTATGTATTTGGTACAAACCTTTATTTATAGTCCCAAAGACATTTGACGGATGTGATATGGTATCGAAAATTTAGATCTACAAAGTGGTGCAGGGTATAATAAAGTCGCCCCCGGCCGACTTTAGACTTTCCTTACTTGTTTTTTATAAAAAAAGTTCATTACGAACTTTTTTCCTATGGAAAATTTATCATAAAATGTTATAGAAAAGCTCGTTGTGAACGTTTCTTCGTATAGAAACATTCATTTCGAACTTTTTCTCGTTATAGAAAGTTTCACTATAACTTTTTCATATAGAGCAGTTCGTTATGAATTTTTTCTTATAGAAAAGTTCATTATTTCGATTTACCGATTCGACCAGTTTTTGCATGGGTACAGTATGGTGAAAATGGTCATGATTTGGTGCCAATGATTTTCTTCTTTACTTTTAGTTCACTTCTTCTTGTATGAGAGGGTGATGTTTTGTGAGTTTTAGCTAAAAAGTACACCAGGGCAACACATTTTGCTGATTTTTACAATGCTTTGTGCAAATCTCAAAATGTGGAGTATAATTTAATTCAATTTTTGCACAAGGTTCTTCATTCTTCCTATAAGTTTATTTTGAATATTTTTATTTTTTTTTTTAATTTGTTTATGATTTTTTTTATTCTTCTAATAGGAGAACCCTTTGTTCTACACAAATTGGAAAATTTGTCTGATATGTATACCTTCCATTCCATTCCCTTAGTTTTGTTTGTTCTTTTGAAGACACTAACCATACATATGATAGCAATCAAAGTATCTCGCCAAATGAATAAAAATAAAGACCTTGGATGTTGTCTAATAACTGTCATAGTTGTGGCTAGCAGACAGTCTACATTTTGTCGAAATAATGAACCCAAAAGAAAAAGTTAAATTGTCCTCCATTTCTTAACAAGCAAAAAGAAAACTTCATAAGATTTATAAAGCAATGGTCGATAAATGATGGTAATCCCAAGTTATGACAGCATAAGACATCGACCATCAGCCTGCCGGTCGCAGCAACAGGACATTGGCCTCTAAGAATAATAAAAGGATATGGTTTTTTATATACCATTTAATAAGGAAGTGTTATACATTGAGACATATAGAAGGATTTTTTTAGTGTGTTGGATAAGAAATTTCATTTGGTTTTTGATGTAGAGCAAAGGATTTGGAATAAAATCGATGACACATATTCTGCTTTTGAGGATATAGCGTGGAGTGTCATTGAGTTTCGGAGGGTTTTCTTCAAATAATTAAATTAAATATGTTCGTGTTAAGAGGCCGATTTTCTTCTCCCATTTTTAAAGCCGTAAAAATTATCATACCTCAACTCATTTTGGCTTTAAAATGTTGTCCTTAAAAATATATTTTTTTTCTGCGAAAAACTATTCACCAAAAATAAATGTAAGCGAACAGAATTATATTAAGCCACAAATAGAAATACTAGAAATGACGTTATCGCATTATTAAGATGTAAAAATGTAAAGCGAAAATCTTCAAGTCGTGAGAAATATTCTTATCATAGGATATAAAGGCAATGCCAAAAAGAAAAAGGATGAAAAACTTTAGCAATTCTTTTTCCAGATTGTCTGTGAAATCATCCGAAACTGTTGCTGTCGTTACTATTGGCCTTCTTTGTCGCCCCCTTTTTGTATTTGAGTTCAATAGTAACGAGACGAAAAATATAAGCATTTCTATCTATTTTTTTTTTTGTTTTCAATACGATTAATCCGTTAAATAGTCCAAAGACTATTTGGCGCCACTCATACCCTATAGATTTGTGTGTTTCTTTAGCCCTTTTGGCCCCTTTTGAAATTTCGCTAGTATTACTATGTACACCGCTTTGCGTTGGCGAAACTAATGACAAAACTTCGTGGCTCAACGGATGTTGTAGTATGCCGACAAAACGGAAACGGAAGTAGAGTAATATCTTTTATTAAAGGAAATCAAAAGAAAGTGTCTTTTTGCATGAAAACAGAGGATGGAATATTTTGTAACAAACATACAAATAAGAGAGACACTAAGCTTATATACTCTCAATAATCGAAACAAAGTTTACTGGGATCTAAAGATTTTGACCTTTGTTTAAGAATTATTCGTATTGATACCGAATGAAAGAAATGGCTTCTTTAAAATATAGACATGCACTAGGGAGCTAAGTAGAATTAAATGTCAACATTTTATTTCTATAGAAAATTTTTATCAAAAGTTTTGTTTTCTATATAAAATTTTTTCAAAATTTTAGTTCTATAAAAAAATGTTATCAAAATTTTATTTCTATAGAATATTTTGTCAAAATTTTATTTCTGTAGAAAATGGTGTCAACATTTTATTTCTATAAAAAATTTGGTAAATTTTTGTTTTCTATAGAAAATTTTGTTAAAATTTTTATTTTTATAGAAAATTTTATTTAAATTTTATTTCTATAGAAAATTTTGTCTAAATTTTATTTCTATCGAAAATTTTCTCAAAATTTTATTTCTATAGAATTTTTTTTTCAATAGAACATTTTGTCAAAAGTTTATTTCTCTAGAAAATTTTTTCAAAAATTTATTTCTATAGAAAATTTTGTCAAAAGTTTATTTCTATATAAAATTTTGTCAAAAGTTTATTTCTGTAGAAAATTTTGTCATTTTTTTTTTTCAACAGAAAATTTTTTCGAAAATTTTTTTCTATAGAAAATTTTGTCAAAAATTTATTTCTATAGATAATTTTGTCAAAACTTTATTTCTATACAAAATGATGTAAACATTTTATTTATCTTTTAATGACTTCTTTAAAATATAGACATGCGCTAGGGAGCTGACTAGAATTAAATGTCAAAATTTTATTTCTATATAACATTTTATCAAAATTTTCGTTCTATATAATATTTCATCGAAATTTTATTTCTATAGAAGATTTTGTCAAAATTTTATTTCTGTAGAAAATGGTGTCAAAATTGTATTTCTATAAAACAAATATTGTCAAAAATTTTTTTCTATAGAAAAATTTGTCAAAATTTCACTTCTATAGAAAATTTTGTGAAAATTGTATTTGTATACAATTTTTTTAAATTTTATTTCTATAGAAAATTTTGTCAAAATTTTGTTTCTATAGAAAATTTTGTCAAAATGTTATTTCTATAGAAAATGTTGTCAAAATTTTATTTCTATAGAAAACTTTGTTAAAATTTTATTTCTATAGAGAATTTTGACAAAATTTTAATGCTATAAAAAAATTTGGCAAAATTTTATTTCTATAAAAAAATTTGGCAAAATTTCATTTCTATAAAAAAATTTGGCAAAATTTTATTTCTATAGAAAGTTTTGTAAAAAATTTATTTCTATAGAAAATTTTGTCAAAAGTTTATTTCTATAGAAAATTTTGTCAAAAGTTTATTTCTATAGAAAATTTTGTCAAATTTTTTTCAATAGAAAATTTTTTCAAAAATTTATTTCTGTAGAACATTTTGTCAAAAATGTATTTCTATAGATAATTTTGTCAAAACTTTATTTCTATATAAAATGATGTAAAAATATTATTTATTTTTAAATGACTTCTTTAAAATATAGACATGCGCTAGGGAGCTAACTAGAATTAAATGTCAAAATTTTATTTCTATATAACATGTTATCAAAATTTTCGTTCTATATAATATTTCATCGAAATTTTATTTCTATAGAATATTTTGTCAAAATTTTATTTCTGTAGAAAATGGTATCAAAATTTTATTTCTATTAAAAAAATTGTCAAAAAATTTTTTCTATACAAAATTTTGTTAAAATTTTTATTATTAATTTTATAGAAAATTTTACCTTCATTTTATTTCTATGGAAAATTTTTTAAAAATTTTATTTCAATCAAAAATTTTATCAAAATTTTATTTCTATAGAAAATTTGTTTTCAATAGAAAATTTTTTCAAAAGTTTATTTCTATAGAAAATTTTGTCAAAAGTTTTTTCTATAGAAAATTTTTTCAAAAGTTTATTTCTGTAGAAAATTTTTTTAAAAGGTTATTTCTATAGAAAATTTTGTCAAAAGTTTATTTCTATAGAAAATTTTGTCAAATTTTTTTCAATAGAAAATTTTTTCAAAAATTTATTTTTATAGAATATCTTGTCAAAAATGTGTTTCTATAGATAATTTTGTCAAAACTTTATTTCTATACAAAATGATGTACAAATTTTATTTATTTTTAAATGACTTCTTTAAAATATAGACATGCGCTAGGGAGCTAACTAGAACTAAATGTCAAAATTTTATTTCTATATAACATTTTATCAAAATTTTCGTTCTTTATAATATTTCATCGAAATTTTATTTCTATAGAATATTTTGTCAAAATTTTCTTTCTGTAGAAAATGGTGTCAAAATTTTATTTCTTTAAAAAAAATTGTCTAAAATTTTTTTCTATAGAAAATTTTGTTAAAATTTTTATTATTAATTTTATAGAAAATTTTATCTTAATTTTATTTCTATAGAAAATTTTGTCTAAATTTTATTTCTATCGAAAATTTTTTCAAAAGTTTATTTCTATAGAAACTTTTGTCAAAAGTTTATTTCTATAGAAATTTTTTTCAAAAATTTATTTCTATAGAAAATTTTGTCAAAAATTTATTTCTATAGATAATTTTATCAAAACTTTATTTCTGTACAAAATGTTGTAAAAATTTTATTTCTATAGAAAATTTTGTCAAAATTTTATTTCTATAGAAAATTTTGTCAAAATTTTGTTTCTATAGAAAATTTTGTCAAAATTTCGTTTCTATAGAACATTTTGTGAAAATTGTATTTTTATAGAATTTTTTTTTTTAATTTTATTTCTATAGAAAATTTTGTGAAAATTGTATTTTTATAGACATTTTGTTAAATTTTATATCTATAGAAAATTTTTTCAAAATTTTATTTCTATAGAAAACTTTGTTAAAAATTTATTTCAATAGAAAATTTTGACAAAATTTTATTTCTATAAAAAATTTGAAAAAATTTTATTTTTACAGAAAAATTTTTCAAAGTTGTATTTCTATAGAAAATTTTTTAAAAATTGTTTTTCTATAGAAAAATTTCTCAACATTTTTATTTATATAGAAATATTTGCCAAAATTTTTATTTTTATAGAAGATTTTATATAAATTTTATTACTATAGAAAATTTTGTCTAAATTTTATTTCTATAAAAAATTTTGTCAAAAGTTTATTTCTATAGAAAATTTTGTCAAAAGTTTATTTCTTTGGGAAATTTTGTCAAAATTTTATTTTTATAGAAATTTTGTTTTCAAAATTTTATTATATAGAGAATTTTGTCAAAATGTTATTGCTAGCGAAAATTTTGGAAAAATTTTATTTCTGTAGAAAATTTTAGCACAATTTTATTTCTATAGAAAATTTTATCAATATTTTATTTCTATAGAAAATTTTGTCGAATTGTTATTTGTATAGACATTTTTCTGAAAATTTCAATAGAATATTTTCTAAGAATTTTATTTCTAGAGAAAATTTTGTCAAAATTTTATTTCTAAAGGAATTTTTTTCAAAATGATATTACTATAGATAATTATAACAAAATTTTATTTCTATAAAATTTTAGAAAAGTTTTATTTCTATAGACATAAAAATTTTGCAAAATTTAATGTCTATAGAAAATGTTGTCAACATTTTATTTATATAGAAAATTTTTTCAAAATTTTATTTCTGTAGAAAATTTTTTCAAAATTTTATTTCTATATAAAATTGTGACAAAATTTAATTTCATTCGTTTTGTTTTGTTATTGTTGGTTTTGTTCTTTAATCATTGTTGTTGTTTTTTGATTTCAGCTTAAAACCATTGTGTTGACTAAACTACAAATGTAGCTTAACCAACAGAGGAAAATAATGTTTGTCAAATTTATTTGGGCAAAGCCCTATAGACTGCAAGATGGTTGGATGGACGCACGTGGTAATTGCGAAACGTGCGTCCATCCAACCATTTTGCAGTCTATAGGGCTTTGCCCAAATAAATTTGACAAACATTATTTTCCTCTGTTGGTTAAGCTACACTTGTAGTTTAGTCAATTCATGGTTTTAAGCTGAAATAAAAAAAACAACTACTAAAATTTAATTTCTATAGAAAATGTTGTAAAAATTTTATTATGATAGAAAATTTTGTTAAAATTTTATTACGATAGAAAATTTTGTTAAAATTTTATTTCTATATAAAATAATGTCAAAATTTTATTTCTATAGAATTTGTTAACATTTTATGGCTATAGAAAGTGTTGTCAACATTTTTTTTTATAGAAAATTCTAACAAAATTTTATTTCTAAAGAACATTTTGTTATAATTGTTTTTCTAACGAACATTTTGTCAAAACTTTATTTCTATAGAAAATTTTGCAAAAATTGTTTTTCTAAAGAACGTTGTGTCAAAATTTTATTACGATAGTAAATGTTGTCAAAGTTTTATTTCTATAGAGATTTTTGTCAAAATTTTATTTATATAGAAAATTAAAATTTTTTGTCTATAGAAAATTTAGACAAAATTTTATTTCTTTAGAAAATTTTGTCAAAATTGTTTTTCTAAAGAACATTTTGTCATCATTTTTTTTCTTAAGAAAATTTTTTCAAAATTTTATTTCTTTATGACGCGCATTTATTTTATCATAGATGAATATATATTTTATGAGGTTGCATTGGAATGAAAAAGTTTCATTTGCAATCAAAAAATCTTATTGGATTTTAAAAAGTCTGCATTTGTTTTGAAAAAAAAAAAAACAAATTAATTTAAAGTCAAAATCCTCAAACTATACTAGAGGTTACATGAAAAGTTGAAAATCTAAATAGATAGCTTGAAAGCTCTATTTCTAGTAGGTCATTTCAATAAAACACAAACAGCTTTTAAGTTTGAATTTGTTTCAAAAATTCATATTGATCTCCTTTTTTGTTTGGAAATAAATATTTTCGTGTTTATATTCTAGGGGAGCATGCAAATTTCTCTTTTGTTTCTTCATGTCTTCATTTTCCTGCTTTCAGTGTGTGTTTGGAATTTGCAGCATGTTTTCAAGCCCTTGACATTGCCTCCAATGGATAATTACGAAAAATTTTGCATTTTATTGCTTTGCAATTTGTGTGGTATTCGAGTTCATTGGAACAATTAAAAAACAATTTTTGGTTAATAAAAGTCAATGTCACAAACAAATATGCCAAGTGAATTATGAAGACCATTGGCCCCACCTCCCTTGATTTTGATATCAAAACAAAAAATCCAGGAAAAAGATGGGAAGGGGCTTGCAAAGTTTGATTTTAAATATTGAACAAATAAAAAAAAAAAAAAAACAAATTATAAACAAATTTCAATGAGTTGGCCGAGTTTTAGATTAACGAAAATTTGTGACAAATCTCTCACGCTTAGGAAATGTAAACAGATTGGGAGACAACACGATCGACAGACATAATGGCAATAAGAAATCGTAACAAACTTGGATTTGATTGTGTTTATTTACCGCTATAAGAGGGGGCATAATAAGTTTCTCATTCCACTTGTAACACATGGAAATATCGATTACCGACCTTCTAGAGTATATACATTTTTGATCAGAGTTAAATTCTAAGACGATATATAAACTTGGACATACACTAGTCCTGAAACTTATGTAGATTTTATATCATTGACTCTCTAAAGATGGCTTGAGTTAAAGAATTGTTCATTCAACCTAATCTTTGGATCCAAGAAAACTTTTTATGGCTGAACCGATTTACTTCAAATAGTCAAGGAAGGTGGAGAATAATAATGTGCTAAAACTGGGGTAGCTGATATTTTGATATCTGGTCGGGGAGGATGACCTCCCCCTGTCTATACTTTTTCTAAAAGCAATATTTAAAACAACTAAAATTCTCCGTTTAAATAACATAGAGAACAAAAACAAACATCAATCATTGAAAATAGCTTTATTGGTTTTGAAAATATTTCCCATTAAGATCTTTTGCCTGCTTTTGTACCAATTGCGCAAACACTTTTGGCACTATGACTGATGTATTTCATCCGATCCGGCTGAAATTTGGTACATGATGTTGGTATATGGTCTCTAGCAACCATGCAAAACTTGATCCACATTGGTTCATAATTATATATATCCCCCATATAAACCGATCCCCAGATTTGGCTTGCGGAGTCTCTAAGAGAAGCAAATTTCATCCGATCCGGTTCAAATTTGGGATATGGTGTTAGTATAGGGTCTCTAACAACCATGCCAGGATAGGTCCATATCGGTCCATATAAACCGTTCCCCAGATTTGACCTCCGGAGCCTCTTGGAGAAGCAAAATTCATCCGATCCGGTTCGAATTTGGAACGTGGTGTTAGTTTATAGCCGCTGACAACCATACCAAAATTGGTCCATATAGGGGTATAGTTATATATAGCCGATCTCCAATCACACAAAAATTGGTCCATATCGGTTCATAATCATGGTCCATAATTATATATAGCCCCAATTTAAACGATCCCCAGATTTGACCTCCCGAGCCCCCTGAGGGAGCAAAAATTTGGAACGTGGTGTTAGAATATTGGTCCATATCGGTTCATAATCATGGTCCATAATTATATATAGCCCCAATTTAAACGATCCCCAGATTTGACCTCCCGAGCCCCCTGAGGGAGCAAAAATTTGGAACGTGGTGTTAGAATATGGCCGCTGACAACCATACCAAAATTGGTCCATATCGGTCTATAGTTACGTATAGCCGTTCCCCAATCACACAAAAGTTGGTCCATATAGGTTCATAATCATGGTTGCCACTCGAGTCAAAAATAATCTGCCAAAATTTGTTTCTATAGAAAATTTTGTCAAAATTTTATTTTTATAGAAAATTTTGTTGAAATATTATTTCTATAGACAAGTTTGTCAAAATTTTATTTCTATATGTCAAAATTTTATTTCTATAGAAAATGTTGTCAAAATTTTATTTCTATAGAAAATTTTGCCAAATTTTATTTCTATAGAAAATTTTGCCAAAATTTTATTTCTATAGAAAATTTTGTCAAAATTGTATTTCTACAAAAAAATTCTGCCAAAATTTTATTTCTATAGGAAATTTTGTAAAAATTTTATTTCTATAGGAAATTTTGTCAAAATTTTATTTCTATATCTCAAAATTATATTTCTATAGAAAATTTTGTCAAAATTTTATTTCTGTAGAAAATTTTATTTCTATAGAAAATTTTGTCAAAATTGTATTTCTATAAAAAATTCTGTCAAAATTTTATTTCTATAGAAAATTTTGTCAAAATTTTATTTCTACAGAAAATTTTGTCAAAATTTTATTTCTATAGAAAATTTTGTCACCATTTTATTTCTAAAGAAAATTTTTTCAACATTTTATTTTTATAGAAAATTTTGTCACAATTTTATTTTTATAAAAAATTCTACCAAAATTTTATTTCTATAAAAAATTCTGTCAAAATTTTATTTCTATGAAAAATTGTGCCAACATTTTATTTGTATAGACAATTTTGTCAAAATTTTATTTCTATAGAAAATTTTGTCAAAATTTTATTTCTATAGAAAATTTTGTCAAAACTTTATTTCTATAGAAAATTTTGTCAAAATTTTATTTCTATAGAAAATTTTGTCAAAATTGTACTCCTATAAAAAATTCAGTCAAAATTTATTTCTATAGAAAATTTTGTCAAAATTTTATTTCTATAAAAAATTTTGTCAAAATTTTATTTCTATAGAAAATTTTGTCAAAATTTTATTTCTATAAAAAATTCTGTCAAAATTTTATTTCTATAAAAAAATCTGTCAAAACTTTATTTCTATAGAAAATATTGTCAAAATTTTATTTATACAGAAAATTTTGTCAAAATTTTATTCTATAAAAAATTCTGTCAAAATTTTATTTATATAAAAAAAAATTGTCAAAATTTTATTTCTATAGAAAAGTTTGTCAAAATTTTATTTCTATAGAAAATTTTTGCAAAATTTGTACGAATGTGTTTGGACGAATTTATTTCGGCATAAGTCAGCTGTCATAAACCTTTTTTCGAAAGGTTCACGTATGGTTCACTGTGGGTTTAGTGAACTGCCTGAATTTTTTCTGATAATTGGTTGATAGTTTTGCTGCAAGTAGAGGATGCTGATGAGGAATGTGGTAATTCCGGAACGTTCGTCCATCCAACCATTTTGCAGTCTATAGGGCTTTGTCCAAATAAATTTGACAAACATTCTTTTCCTCTGTTTGCTACACTTGTAGTTTAGTCAATGCATGGTTTTAAGCTGAAATGAAAAACAACAATAAAAATTTTATTTCTATAGAAAATTTTCTCAAAACTTTGAAAATTGTTGCAAAATTTTATTTCTATAGAATTTTTTTGCAAAATTTTATTGCTACAGAAAATTTTCTCAAAATGTTATTTCGATTCATAATTAAATGACGTAATGTGACTGTGGATGAACATTGCTGAAGACACTTTTTCAGTGTGAGGACGTACTCAAGTCCACCTCAAAATTTTATTTCTATAGAAATTTTTGTCAAAATTTTATTTCTATAAAAAATTCTGTCAAAATTTTATTTCTATAGAAAATTCTGTCAAAATTTCATTTCTACAAAAAATTCTGTCAAATTTTATTTGTATAAACAATTTCGTCACAATACTATTTTTATTGAAAATTTTGTCAAAATTTTATTTCTATAGAAAATTTTGTCAAAATTTTATTTCTATAGAAAATTTTGTTAAAATTTTATTTCTATAGAAAATGTTGTCAAAATTTGATTTCTATAGAAAATTTTGTCAAAATTTGATTTCTATAGAAAATTTTGTCAAAACTTTATGTCTATAGAAAATTTTGTCAAAATTTTATTTCTGTAGAAAATTTTGTCAAAATTTTATTTCTATAGAAAATTTTGTCAAAAATTTATTTCTATAAAAAATTCTGTCAAAATTTTATTTCTACAAAAAATTCTGTCAAAATTTTATTTCGATAGAAAATTTTGTCAAAACTTTATTTCTATAGACAATTTTGTCAAAATTTTATTTCTATAGAAAATTTTGTCAAAAATTAATTTCTATAAAAAATTCTGTCAAAATTTTATTTCTATAAAAAATTCTGTCAAAATTTTATTTCTATAGAAAATTTTGTCAAAATTTTATTTCTATATAAAATTTCGTCAAAATTTTATTTCTACAAAAAATTCTGTCAAAATTTTATTTGTATAGACAATTTCGTCACAATACTATTTCTATTGAAAATTTTGTCAAAATTTTATTTCTATAGAAAATTTTGTCAAAATTTGATTTCTATAGAAAATGTTGTCAAAATTTTATTTCTATAGAAAATTTTGTCAAAATTTTATTTCTATATGTCAAAATTTTATTTCTATAGAAAATTTTGTCAAAATTTTATTTCGATAGAAAATTTTGTCAAAAATTTATTTCTATAAAAAATTCTGTCAAAATTTTATTTCTACAAAAAATTCTGTCAAAATTGTATTTCTATAGAAAATTTTGTCAATATTTTATTTCTATAGAAAATTTTGTCAAAATTTTATTTCTATAGAAAATTTTGTCAAAATTTTATTTCTATAGAAAATTTTGTCAAAATTTTACTTCTATAAAAAATTCTGTCAAAATTTTATTTCTATTGACAATTTTGTCAAAATTTTATTTCTATAGAAAATTTTGTCAAAACTTTATGTCTATAGAAAATTTTGTCAAAATTTTATTTCTGTAGAAAATTTTGTCAAAATTTTATTTCTATAGAAAATTTTGTCAAAAATTTATTTCTATAAAAAATTCTGTCAAAATTTTATTTCTACAAAAAATTCTGTCAAAATTTTATTTCTATAGAAAATTTTGTCAAAACTTTATTTCTATAGAAAATTTTCAAAATTTGATTTCTATAGAACATTTTATCAAAATTTTATTTCTATAGAAAATTTTGTCAAAATTTTATTTCTATAGAAAATTTTGTCAACATTTTATTTCTATAGAAAATTTTGTCAAAAATTAATTTCTATAAAAAATTCTATCAAAATTTTATTTCTATAAAAAATTCTGTCAAAATTTTATTTCTATAGACAATTTTGTCAAAATTTTATTTCTATAGAAAATTTTGTCAAAATTTTATTTCTATATAAAATTTCGTCAAAATTTTATTTCTATAGAAAATTTTGTCAAAACTTTATTTCTATAGAAAATTTTGTCAAAATTTTATTTCTATAGAAAATTTTGTCAAAATTTTATTTCTATAGAAAATTTTGTCAAAATTTTATTTCTATAGAAAATTTTGTCAAAATTATATTTCTATATTGCTATGAAATATTAAGGAGAAAAAAATACAATGAACAAATTACTATTTTCGCCCGATACATCTAATTTAATACCAGTCTTAAGTCTAAAACATGAAATGCAAATATCATTTCCGCCTTTTTTAATATTTTTTAACCGATTTTCCAATACTTTTGTTGGTCTATGGGTTGCGGTATCAAGATATTTGGCGAATGCTTTTGGAAATTAGTTTAACACCCATTTTGGTCAAATATACGCTTAGCCTATATATTCAAGGTAATCCTAAAATTTGTATTATATTTCATATAGGGTCAATATTTTTTTTTTCAATGTAAGAGAGTGTTTTCTTCGTACGTAATGACCAATATCACAAATAAATAACCAAGGCGCATCGAAGTGCGCTGGAAAGTGAGACGTTTGACGACATTAATATTAGCTTCTCATAATTGGATACCTCCCAAATATGGACAAAATGTAGACTTCCATGAGTGTCCACTTCTGAGAGATCCTTCTGTAGTGTCATGTTAAACGCTACGTAGAGGTTTTTGTATAGCAAAAACCTATCCATGGTGATGGGTATTTAAAATTCGACGCGGCCGAAGATACGCCTTATAGGAGTATATTTGTTTTTCACAACAATTCCTAATTTATATTGAAATTGGTGGTGTCATCAAATTAAAAAACAAACATATATTTTAAAACCTTAAACTATGTGTGAATATTCCTATCTTACAATTGTGTTGTTGTGTTTTTTTCTGTTTGGTATTAAGACATGGAGTATTTTGCTTTTATTTGTAAATAAAGTTGTCTTGACCACCATACCGAAAATGATTATCATAATTGGCTTCTATGAACTAATTCAAATCAAATTGTTTCTTATATAGGATAAGACTGTTGTCTGTTGTTGTTTTTTTTGTTTATTAAATAAGGCGAAAATTTCAAAGAAAAGAAGATATATCAACAGCTTTTCAAAGGTCAAGCAAGAAATTTTAGCAGTATTTAATCCTAATGCATTGAGTCTTTTTTTCTGATATGGGGTCTTTGTGATTTAAGGATTTGTAGTCCTAGTTACCAAGAACAACAACCATTAGGTTTTCCAGCTTTGTATGAAAGTTGCCTTGCTAGCCAATTAATTCATTTCTCTCTTGTCTAAAATATTGACAAGTATCGTGTTTTACCTTCTTCTTCTTATAGGACAGGAAATTGCGCATCAGTTATACGATGCTTATTGCCCTGGTTACGTATGGATGTGGATGGGAGAGTGATAAAAACAAGTTTGAATATAGACTGTTGTTCAAAATACTTAAAAACAAAAAAAAAAATCATTAAAAAAAATTAGCTTATATTTTATATATCAATGGGGAAGAAAATCAAGGTGGACTTGAGTACATCCTCACATTGAAAAAGTGTCTTCAGCAATGGTCATCCACAGTCACATTACTTCATTTAATTATGAATCGAAATAAAATGTTGAAAAAATTTTCTGTAGCGATAAAATTTTGCAAAAAATTTCTATAGAAATAAAATTTTGCAAAATTTTTCTATAAAAATAAAATTTCAACAAAATTTTCTATAGAAATAAAATTTTGCAAAAATTTTCAACGGAAATAAAATTTTGCAAAAATTTTCTATAGAAATAACATTTTGCAAACAATTTTTATTATATGAATAACATTTTGATAATATGTTCCATAAATTGAATTTTAACAAAACTCGTGCAAAATGCTATTGCTATAGAAAATTTTATCAAGATTTTATTTCTATAAAAAATTTTGTTAAAATTGTATTTGTATAGAAACTATTTTCAAAATTTTATTTGTATAGATTTTTTTTCAAAATGTAGAAAATTATTGCGAAATTTTATTTCTATAGTAAATTTTTTCCAAAATTTTATTGTTTCAGAAAATTTTCCCAAAATTTTATTTCTATAAAAAATTTTTGCAGAATTTTATTTCTATAGAAAATTATTGCAAAATTTTATTTCTACACACAAAAAAATTTTTTTCTGGTTCAATCACGAAATTAATTGATACAAGTAATTTTTTAATTGAAATGTCTTCAATCACAGAAATGATAATATCAATTAAAAAATTAATTGATACGATTAATTTGTGTGATTGATTTTTGTTTCAATTAAAAAATTTGTTGAATCAATTAAATTTTTAATTGAATATTTCTTAAAACACAATTAAGATTTTAATTGGAAAAATTTTCGTGAATTTTTTTTCTGTGTATGGAAAAATTTTGCAAAATTTTATTTCTATAGAAAACTTTCTCAAAACTTTGAAATCATATAGGGTCAATATTTTTTTTTCAGTGTTAGAGAGTGTTTTCTTCATACGTATGGACCAGTATCGCAAATAAATTAACAAGGCGCATTGAAGTGCGCTGGAAAGTGAGACGTTTGCTATAGTATATTATATTATTTCTATAGAAAATGTTTGCAAAATTTTATTTCTATGGAAAATTACGGCAAAATTTTATTTCTATACAATATGCTTGCTTGAGAAAATTTTCTATAGCGATAAAATTTTGCAAAACAAATTCTATAGAAATAAAATTTTGCAATATTTTCTAAATTTTTAGAAAATTTTCTTTAAAGTGAGGTCAAACATTTATTTCCATGGAAAAATTTGTCAAAAATTTATTTATATAGAAAATTTTGTCAAAATTTGAGAATACAGTGAAACCTCTCAAACTTGGACATTCCGGAATTCGGACACCTCCCAAATATGGACAGTTGTCTGGGGACGTTTGCTATATTAACCCATTAAAATTAACCTCTCGAAGGTGGACAAAATTTGGGCGACCGTGGGTGTCCACCATTCAGACGTTTCACTGTTTATATTTCTGGAGAAAATTTTCTCAAAATTTTAGAAAATTTTTGCAAAATTTGATAGCTATATGAAATTTTTGCAAAATTTTATTTCTATAGAAAATTTTTGCAAAATTTTATTTCTACAGAAAATTTTCTCAAAATTTTATTTTTACGGAAAATTTTCTCACAATTGTATTTTTCCGAAATTTTTCTCAAAATTTTATTTCAATAGAAAAGTTTTGTAAAATTGTATTTCTATAGAAAATTGTTGCACAATTTTATTTCTATAGAATAAAAGGTTTCACTGTATATATTTCTAAAGAAAATTTTAGAAAATTTGTCAAAATTTTCTTTCTGTAGAAAATTTTTGCAAAATTTGATAGCTATAAGAAATTTTTGCAGAATTTTATTTCTATAGAAAATTTTTGCAAAATTTTATTTCTATAGAAAATTTTTGCAAAACTTTATTTTTACAGAAAATTTTCTCTAAATTGTATTTTTCAGAAAATTTTCTCAAAATTTTATTTCAAGAGAAAAGTTTTGTAAAATTGTATTTCTATAGAAAATTGTTGCACAATTTTATTTCTATAGAATAAAAGGTTTCACTGTATATATTTCTAAAGAACATTTTAGACAATTTGTCAAAATTTTCTTTCTATAGAAAATTTTTGCAAAATTTGATAGCTATAGGAAATTTTTGCAAAATTTTATTTCTACAGAAAATTTTTGCAAAACTTTATTTCTATAGAAAATTTTTGCAAAACTTTATTTCTACAGAAAATTTGCTCATAATTTTATTTCGACAGAAAATTTTCTCAAAATTTTATTTCAATAGAAAGGTTTTGTAAAATTGTATTTTTATAGAAAATTGTTGCACAATTTTATTTCTATAGAGAAAGGTTTCACTGTATATATTTCTAAAGAAATTTTTCTCAAAATTTTAGAAAATTTGTCAAAATATTCTTTCTATAGAAAATTTTTGCAAAATTTGATAGATATAGGAAATTTTTGCAAAATTTTTTGCAAAACTTTATTTCTATAGAAAATTTGGTCAAACACTTATTTTTATAGCAAATTTTGACACAATTTTATTTCTATAGAAAATTTTGTCAAAATGTTAGTTATGCAAAATTCTATTTCTATAGAAAATATTTGCAAAGTTTTAATTCCATAGAAAATGTTGACAAAATTTTATTTCTATAGGAAACTTTGTCGAAATTTTATTTCTATAGGAAATTTTGTAAAAATTTTAATTCTTGTCAAAATTTTATTTCCATAGAAAATTGTGTCAAAATTTTATTTATATAGATTTTTTTTTTCAAAATTTGAGAATATTTATTTCTATAAAAAATGTTTTCAAAATTTTAGAAAATTTTGTCAAAATTTAATTTCTTAGAAAATATTCTCACAATTTTATTTTAATTATTTTTCATATTATCCTGATACCGAAACAGGCAATTAACGTCCAAGTGCATGATATCTTTAATTTTATAATTATTATTCGAGCTAAATGGACAATTTTAGATTAAGGATCTTTTTATTAATGAGTCATTGAAAAGAAAACGCCAGATACAAAACGCCAGATATACTGTATATGTTTCGGTTCGGGCGAATGAACCTTTCCACAGTCTTTCCACAGTCTTAATAAAAAGTTCTAAAATTGTCCATTAAGCTCGAATAATAATTGTAAAATTAAAGAATTTTATTTTAATTGCACAATTTGTCAAATAGTTTATTTCTATAGAAAATTTTGTCAAAATTTTATTTCTGTAGAAAATTTGTCGACATTGCATTTCCCTAGAAATTTTTGTCAACAGTTTATTTCTATTTATTTATTTTAATTAAAATTTCTATATCATAAAGAAATAAGTCCTTAATATTTTGTAAATTCCGCATCCTAATATTAAGGTTTCGTAATCTTTAGTATCACGTAAATATTTTTTCAGTGTGTAATACATTTTCGGATCCTTTGCATTATTAAATTGAAATATTTACATTTACATTTATATATTATACATACAAATGCTTGTTGCAAACATGGTTGCAAACATTATTTAATTGTTTTTTATAATTTCCATATTTACTATATTTTTTCCTTTACCAATAATATAGTAAAACATATGGTCAGAATTCTAGTTCAATTTGTATAATTCATTTTATTTAACTGGATCTGTCTCTACTCACCACCAAAACGGAGGAGTAGACAGAAATAAATGTGATTTTTTTTAGTATTTTATCACCTATTTCGATCTAAATGTAATTTGGTCGCCAACATCGTTGAATGCAATGCATTTGGCCAGTACAAATTACTATATGGAGTGTAAGCGTTTTTCTATTTTTTGCAATGTATTTTAGTTTTTTTTTTTTATACTTGTCTGTCCGTTGCTTTGCCCGGACCTTAGTAACGTAAAAGCGTGTTGAGAATATTCACAGCTGGCCTTTTTCATTGTGACAGGTTGGCAGTGGTTCTAGCCGTTTTTTGTTTTTGTTGATCGCCGCCCTACCTCATGATAAGTTCTTTCATTCACATTCATTTCTTTTTTTTGTGATAATTTTTTATCTGTTGAAAGATTATAAATTGCTGTTGGTTGTTGGTTGAGTTGACAACACTCTGTAATTTGTTGAATGAATGAAATTTCAATGCCATTTGAAGGGCTGATTGAAGTTTTGCTAAAATAAAATACGGAATTTTTAAATTTTATTTATTTTGCTTTTTGAATAAAATATAGGAGGCCTTTATAAAAAGTTAATTTTAAACATGATACAACAATTATAGAATATCAATCTATTTATAGAATTCTTTGAGTTGAGATCTTCTTTTGTTTCTAACAAATTCTCATATATAAATCAAACCTGTTTGTCTATCTAACCCATTTTAAAAATGTCAGTTGTATAACTTTAACTAAGACTTTAATTTGAAATTGAGTTTGTATTAAATTAAATATAGAATATTACCCATTAACTTTGCTTTGCTTGTACAATTTACAAAAGTATTGATTCAAAGCAATTAAAATGGTTTGATTTATTTTATTGATTATTGACACTTAACGTGACTTGCATAATGTGAAATCATAATCGTCAGCCCTTAGTGAAGATTTAAGAAATAATCTAGAAGAATTGTAATAAAATTATGGACCGATATAGATCAATCAATACGCACGATTTTTAGGGGGCATATATTAACATTACGTACAAAATTTCAATCGGCTCGAATGAAATTTGCTTCTCCGGGGGCTTCTCCGGGAGCGCTATACATAAAACCGATCCGATATATGGCCCATTTGCAATCACGGTTGCCATTCGTTCCAAGTATAATCTACCAAAATTTAAAGATAATTTTACTACAAACGTACCAAATAAAAAAATAAATTTGACAAACATACTTTTCCTCTGGTGGTTAAGCTACTTTTGCAGTTTAGTCAACACATAGTTTTAAGCTAAAAATCAAATTAAAAATTTTATTTCTATAGAAAATTTTTTCGAAATTTTATTATTATTGCCTTGATTTCAGCTTAAAACTATGTGTTGACTAAGCTACAAGGATAGCTTAACCTACAGCGAGAAAATGAAAAATTTTATTTCTATAGCACATTTTGTCAAAATTTTATTTCTATAGAAAATTTTGTCGAAATTTTATTTTGATAGAAAATTTTGTCAAAATGTTATTTCTATAGAACAACTTTTTTCTATAATTTTATTTCTATAGGAAATTTTGTC
Source organism: Haematobia irritans (assembly GCF_050003625.1). Taxonomy (NCBI): domain Eukaryota; kingdom Metazoa; phylum Arthropoda; class Insecta; order Diptera; family Muscidae; genus Haematobia; species Haematobia irritans. Next base: position 183,929,233 of record NC_134397.1, on the reverse strand, counting down.
AAAATTTTATTTCTATAGACAATTTTGTCAAATATTTATTTCTATAGAAACTTTTGTCAAAATTTTATTTCTATAGAAAATTTTGTCAACATTTTGTTTCTATAGAAAATTTTGTAAGAATTTTATTTTTGCAGAAAATTTGTCAACATTTTATTTCTAAAGAAAATTTTGTTAACATTTTATTTCTATAGAAAATTTTGTTGCTACAGAAAAATTTTCTCCAAATGTCATTACTTTAGAAAATTTTGTCAAAATTTTACTTCTATAGAAAATTTTGTCAACATTTTATTTCTTTAGAAAATTTTGTCAAATATTCATTGCTACACAGTTAGAAAAATATGTTTTTCATATGTTCCTAAACTAACACTAAATGTTTGGGACATCTATGTTAATATGTTAGAATATATTATGTTTGGGGCATGAATGTTTCATAAAAATCATATGTGTGAATGTAAACATATATAAATTTACAAATTTCGACTAAACATACATATGTTGTGATATTTTATTCAAAGCTACAGAGAGAGAGAGAGTATAGAGAAAGAAATAGAGATGGATATCAACATAACACAGCGAAAGAATCAAAAGAGAACAATTTCTGTGAAACCGCTTGTATGTTGTTTCGGAAAACTGTTTTATGATAAAGCCAAAAATTTGATATGCTAAGTCTAAATATTATTTAATTTGAATAAAGAGAATAGACATTTGGAACCACGAGAATAGACATTTGAAAAACAAACAGCATATGTTTTCGCCTTGAGAGCAGCATTTTATGTATGTATGGACATGTGTTTTGTTTATCATTTTGGCATTATGGGCACAATTTTTTTCTTGGTTCGTTAAAAGAAAGCAGGGGTCTTCATAAAAATAACGAAAGGGCACTATACTCTTTTTAGAGTTGGGACAGTAAAATGAAATAAGGAGGAAATAGTGAAAAATTACACAGTAAAATGTATAAAAACAAAGTTTAGTTCCTCTTTATTAATAAGTAGTCCACGAGGACTTAACGGACACCTTCAAACATAAAAGCGGGCATTAAGTTCGAGTTTTGCAGCTAAAACAATTTAAAAAGTTTATTTTCTTTAAAATAAATTATTAAAGAAAAATAAAAGGCATTTTAGAGCGATGGTGTTAAATGCTAGTACAAAACTGTTCACCCCTAAAAAATTTATGTTTATATTATAAAATTATTTATATATATTTATACTCGACTCCACGTTCTTCTTTTGTTACAGTTTTTGAATTCCTTCCAAATTTTAAAGTTTTGTACCAAAAACAGTTTTTTGTTACAAAATTGTAATTTTTGCAATAAAGAAATAATATTTTATCAAAAAAGCAGTCAATTTCGTTTATATCAAGCACTGTTACTGATCATAAATCTTTAATAACCCACATTTCGAAGTTTCATTATAAAAATTTAATATAGTATAAATATAAATGTGTAAATTAAAATAAAAAAGTGTTCGGTCGGAGCAGGAATTGAACCCACGACCCTTTGCATGCAAGGCAGACATGCTAACCACTGATCCACGTGGCAAACAAATGTATGTTTCTGTTAAATAATGTTATGTTTGCATGGGTTCGTGGGCGCTGCAAACTATGCTATATAAATGTAACTTATAACGATAATTATCTACTGGTGACTATAACAGCTACGTAGTCCAGTGCATAGTGTGTTGGCTTACAAACTGTATGGTCCTCGGTTCGATTCTCCGTGCAGGCGAAACGTAAAAGTTAAAAAATTTATAAAAGTGAATAATTTCTTCAACATTATTTGTATTACAGAAAAAGGTGCCAAGAACTAAAATATTTCGTGGAAGTGAAAATTACGAGTATGTTAGGGTATGAGCACAATCGTCTTTGGGAAAAATTCTTCCAAGCATATAATATTTTTGGGCTCAAAATGCTTCCAAACATATAATATGTTCACATAAAACAAACATATTAATGTTTCGGCAGTATCCTATAATATATGTGCTTCCTGCAAAATATGTTTGGAACATATGTTAAAGAATCGATTTTTTTTGAGGGTGTATAGAAAATTTTGCCAACATTTTTTTTATTTTAGGAATTTTTTTCAAAATTTTATTTTTATAGAAAATTGTGTGAAAATGTTATTTCTATAAAAAAAAAATTGTCAATATTTTATTCCTATAGAAAATGTTGTCAATATTTTATTGCTATAGAAAATTTTTTCAAAATTTTGTTTCTATAAGAATATTTTTGTCAAAAATTTTTTCTATAGAAAATATTGTCACAATTTTATTTCTGTACACATTTTTTTCAAAATTTTATTTCTATAGGAAATTTTGTCAAAATTTTGTTTCTATAGAAAATTTTGTCAAAATTTTATTTCTATAGAAAATTTTGAAAACATATTATTTCTATGCCAATTTTTCTTCAAATTTTGTTTCTATAGAAAATTTTGTCAACATTTTATTTCTGTAGAAAATGTTGCCAAAATTTTATTTTTATAGAAAATTTTGTAAAATTTGATTTCTACAGAAAATTTGGTCAAATATTTATTTCTACACAAATTTTGTCAAAATTTTATTTCATTCGAAAATTTTGTCAAAATTTTATTTTGTCAACATTTTATTGAAAATTTTCTTCAAAATGTTATTTCTTTAGAAAATTTTGTCAAAATTTTATTTTTTTCGAAAATTTTGTCAAAATTTTATTTCTATAGAAAATGTTGTGAAACTTTTTTTACTATAGAAAATTTTGTCAAAATTTTATTTCTATAGAAAATTTTGTACAAAGGTTATTTCTTTAGAAAATTTTGTCAAAATTTTATTGCTACAGAAAAAAATTTCTCAAAATGTTATTTCTTTTGAATATTTCGTCAAAATTTTATTGCTACAGAAAAAATTTCTCAAGATGTTATTTCTTTAGAAAATTTTATCAATTTTTTTTACTTTAGAAAATTTGCCAATATTTGATTTCTATAGAAAATTTTGTCAAAATTTTATTCCTATAGAAATTTTTGTCAAATTTTTATTTCTATAGAAAATTTTGTCAAAATTAAATTTTTGTAGAAAATTTTGTCAAAATTTTATTTCTTTAGAAAATTTTGTCAAAGTTTTATTTCCTTTGAAAATTTTGTCAAAATTTTATTTCTTTTGAAAATTTCGTCAAAATTTTTTTGCTACAGAAAAATTTTCTCAAAAAGTTATTTCTTTAGAAAATTTTGTCAATTTTTTTACTTTAGAAAATTTGCCAATATTTCATTTCTATAGAAAATTTTGTCAAAATTTTATTTCTATAGAAAATTTTGTCAAAATTTTATTTCTTTCGAAAATTTTGTCAAAATTATATTTTTATAGAAAATTTTGTCCAAATTTTATTTCTTTAGAAAATTTACAAAATTTTATTTCTTTAGAAAATTTTGTCAATGTTGTATTTCCTTAGAAAATTTTGTCAAAATTTTACCTTTACAGAGAATTTTCTGAATATTTTATTTCTATAGAAAATTTTCTTAAAATTTTGTTTCTATAAAAATTTGGATTATTTCGCTAAATTTGCTAAAACATTAAGAATTCTACCAATCTACCAAACAATAAAAAATGTACCATTTTTTGTAAAATTCTACCAATTGTGGCGATCGTGCGTAGAGGTCAAACTTTCGCAGTTTGGGTGAAAACAGTTCGATCTCATCTCGCGGTAGCACTCACATTATAAGTAATGTCCAATGATGTCCCCAGTTCATAAATCGACCCAAACTGTGACTGTTTGTAAATGCATTAATAACTTTTGCAATTTTTTCGGCTGATCTTCACTCCAAAATCGACAATTCTGCTCATCTATGTATCCATTGAGCAAAAGAGGGGTGCAGATCATTACCCTTTGAGATTGCCCTTTGGTTTGGCATATGTATGACTATAACTTGTAGAATTCAAAGTCCACAATTCATAGTCACTATGATAAATTCTATATGCATTGCAATGCCGGCTTTATGAATTTAATTTGCTCCAATTTCCTAAAAAAAAATTGACCTCATATCACAATTCCTATTGCACATGAATTTGATAGCTATTGAATGAGTACCAGTATGATTATCGCTATCACAAAAAGTTGCGATAATTTTGTTTTTATTTTTCAATTCGGAGCTGGTTTCAAATCTCCATATTATAGATATTCTGAATGCAGTCAGTTCATGATTTTCATTTTGTATAAGAATTAAATGTGATCGTGAATTTAAATATGGTGAACCTGATTCTAGTTATCATTTCATTTGTCTTAGATCGACCATATACATATAGTATATCCATAAATTCTATAGCTCAATTAGCTCTTGGCAACACGCCACTTAAACAGTAGTTAAAACAATGGAATATCTGAAACGTAGATTTTCTTAAATTAAGTGACTTTAAATTTTATGTTATCAAGTTTTTATGGTCCACCATAGAATGAGGGGTATAATAACTTTGTCATTCCTTTTTGTAGCACATCAAAATACCGAGTCCGTCCGTCTGTCTGCTGAATCACGCTAACTTCCAAACGAAACAAACTATTAGATGTAATGTATCGGACACATCTTACGTATAACCGCCATATAAACCGATCTCCAGATTTATTTTCTGAAATAAAATTTTGTACAGAAATAAAATTTAGGCAAAATTGTCTATAGAAATAAAATTTAGGCAAAATTTTTCGACAGAAATAAAATTTAGGCAAAATTTTTCGATAGAAATAAATTTTTGCAAAAAATTTTCTATAGAAATAAAATTTTGCAACAATATTTTATAGAAATAAAATTTTGGCAAATTTTTTACAGAAATAAAATTATGACAAAATTTTTTACAGAAAAAAAAATTTTGACAAAAATTTCTATAAAAATAAAATTTTGACAAAATTTTCTACAGAAATAAAATTTTACAAAAATTTTCTATAGAAATACAGTTTGCAAAAAATTTTCTATAGAAATACAATTTTGCAAAAATATTTTATAGAAATAAAATTTTGAAAATATATTTTGTAGAAATAAAATTTTGACAAAAATTTCTATAAAAATAAAATTTTGACAAAGTTTTCTACTGAAATAAAATTTTGACAAAACTTTCTATAGAAATAAAATTTTGCAAAAATTTTCTATAGAAATAAAATTTTTCCATAGAAATAACATTTTTCAAAAATGTTCCTATAGAAATAAAATTTTGCAAAAATATTTTATAGCAATAAAATTTTGATAAAATTTTCTTTAGAAATCAAATTTTGACAAAATTTTCTATAGAAATAAAATTTTGACAAAATTTTCTATAGAAATAACATTTTGACAAAATTTCTTATAGAAATAAAATTTTGACAAAATTTTCTATAGAAACAAAATCTTTAACAAAAATTTCTATAGAAGAAAAATGTTTACAAAATTTCCTATAGAAATAAAATTTGGCATAATTTTCTGCAGAAATTAACTTTTGACAAAATTTTGTACAGAAATAAAATTTTCTAAAAATCATCTTAAAGAAATAACATTTTGGAAAAATTTCTTTAGAATTAAAATTTGGACAAAATTTTCTGTAGAAATAAAATTTTAGCAAAATTTTCTATTGTAGACATAAAATTTTGCAAATTTTTTTAAAGAAGTAAAATTGTGGCAAAATTTTATTTAGAAATGAAATTTTGCAAAATTTTTCTATAGAAATAAAACAAACAAAATTTTCTATAGAAATAAAATAGAAATAAAATTTTGCAACAATTTTCTATAGAAATAAAATTTTGCAAATTTTTTTTTAGAAATCAAAATTTTTACAAAATTTCTATAGAAATAATATTAAAAAAAAATATGGAAATAAAGTTTTGATAAAAGTTTCTAATGAAATAAAATTTTGACACAATTAAATATCACCCACTTTGTATATGTTTTAATTTAATAGTCTACAGTGATCTTGTCCAAACATAGTGCTTGCCTCTTTGTTAATCTTACTTGTCGAATTTGTATTCGCGCATTAGAATTCATACATTTGAAAATGAGTTGAAATAAAAGAGAAGCCTAAATCATTACCCTCTCTATTATATACAATCAAATTACATTAATGCTTGACTCATAAAAATACTTTTAACCCAATTAATGCCGAGTATGAGTATTCCATAAATATACATAAAAGTAATAATAAAAATAACTTTAATTTTGTGATGTCGTTAAGGGAAAGGGTAACTGTGTGGGGGTGAGAAAGAGAAGATTTGATAAAAGTACATCGACATTAAATTCATTCATAAAGTGGTCATATACATTTAGCCTCTGCTGGAAAACCATACGCATTGGATAAATATCATTTAACAAAGTGACCAAGTGACTCACGACTCCTGAGAACATTCATAATTGATGATTTCCCAGAATGCAAGTCCGCAAGACAGCTGAGATATAGAGACATATACGAGTCATCATAGATTATGAGTTACTTTATCGCCAATCCGAAGCTGGGTCGTCATACAAAATAGCTAGTGGCATATCGGCATTCCTATAAATATTCTTGTTATCACTGCAGCCTTAAGGGGGGATGTAACACCCACATCATCCTATACATGGGAGAAATGTTGACTCGGTTACATTAAATTATGAATGAATGAGAAATTTGCCTGTTCCAATGTCTTAGCCTATTGTGCTTATGCACCCACCCTAGGGTGTTTTCTAGTCCTAACACAGACTGAAATTGACATTTTCACATATGACATCACTGATGACATTTCTTTAATGGGACATGACATTTGAGTATGCAATTTGTTTTCTTGATTTTATACCCAAGGCTTGAATTTTACTTTAAATTGAATTGAAAATTGTTTATATTAACACAGAGAAAATTCTTACTTATTAACATTTACACAATTCAGAAAAATAACTCCATTTGATATTCATGAAATTGTATGTAAACTCGTGGGGCCATGCGATACTTTCTGTCAACAACAGGTAAAAGTCGCACTGATTTTGGACCGAGCGGAAGATACACTCTTCCATGGATTTGAGACACTTAGAATTGTAATCCGAATTTACAAGTAAGGAAAGACTATAGAAATAACAATCTTTAGAAATAAAATAATAAAAAAACAATTGCTACAGAAATAAAATTTCTAAAAATTTTTAAAATTTTTTTATAGAATTAATTTTTTTTAAATTTTCTATAGAAATGAAATTATTAAAAAAATTTTATAGAAAAAAATGTTGAGAAAATTTTCAAAAGAAATAAAATTACGGGAAAGTTTTCTATACAAATAAAAATTTCTATTACAATAAATTTTTGACAAAATTTTCCATATAAATAAATTTTTGACAAAATTTTCTATAGAAATAAAATTTTTACAACATTTTCTATAGAAATAAACTTTTGACAAAATTTTCTATAGGAATAAAATTATGAAAAAAATTTGTATCAAAATAAAATTTTGACAAAATTTTCTTTAGAAATAAAATTTTAACAAAATTTTCTTTAGAAACAAAATTTTGAAAAAATTTTCTATAATAATAGATTTTTGACAAAATTTTCTATAGAAATAAAATTTTGACAAAACTTTGTACATAAATAAAATTTTGACAAAATTTTCTATAGAAATAAATTTATGAAAAAATTTTGTATCAAAATAAAATTTTGACGAAATTTTTTTTAGAAATTTTAACAAAATTTTCTTTAGAAATAAAATTTTGACAAAATTTTCTATAGAAATAAAATTTTTACAACATTTTCTATAGAAATAAAATTTTGCAAAAAATTTTTGTAGAAATAGTAAGTTTACAAAAATTTCTATAGAAATAAAATATTGACAAAATTTTTTGTAGAAATAAAATTTTGACAAAATTTTCTATAGAAATAAAATTATGAAAAAATTTTCTATAGAAATAAAATTATGAAAAAATTTTGTATAGAAATAAAATTTTGACAAAATCTTGTTTAGAAATAAAATTTTCTATAGAAATAAAATTTAGAGAAAATTTTCTATAGAAATAAAATTTTACCAAAATTTTCTATAGAAATAAAATTTTGACAAAATTTTTCATATAAATAAAATTTTGACAAAAAATTTCTACAGAAATGAAATTTTGATAACATTTTCTATAGAAGTAAAATGTTGTCAAAATTTTTTACAGTAATAAAATTTTGACAAAATTTTCTATAGAAACAAACTTTTGACAAAATTTTCTATAGAAATAAAATTTTGACACAATTTTTTATATAAATAAAATTTTTCCATTTGTTTTGTTTTGTTATTGTTGGTTTTGTTCTTTAAGCATTGTTGTCGTTTTTTTATTTCAGCTTAAAACCATACATTGACTAAACTACAAGAGTAGCTTAACCAACAGAGGAAAAGAATGTTTGTCAAATTTATTTGGGCAAAGCCCTATAGACTGCAAGATGGTTGGATGGACGCACGTTTCGGAATTACCACATTCCTCATCAGCATCCTCTACTTGCAGCAAAACTATCAACCAATTATCAGAATAAATTCAGGCAGTTTATTAAACCCAACAAAAACCACACTTGAACCCTCCGAAAAAAGGTTTTACATTGATAGCCGGCTTATGCCAAATGAATTCGAAACAAACATATCTCTTTTCCTATGCCACTGTCAAATCATCGATTTGAATTCACATGGCTGGGTTTATTTTGAGCGTGCCTCCTCTTCTTTTTCCATTTGTTTTGTTTTGTTATTGTTGGTTTTGTTCTTTAAGCATTGTTGTCGTTTTTTTATTTCAGCTTAAAACCATACATTGACTAAACTACAAGAGTAGCTTAACCAACAGAGGAAAAGAATGTTTGTCAAATTTATTTGGGCAAAGCCCTATAGACTGCAAGATGGTTGGATGGACGCACGTTTCGGAATTACCACATTCCTCATCAGCATCCTCTACTTGCAGCAAAACTATCAACCAATTATCAGAATAAATTCAGGCAGTTTATTAAACCCAACAAAAACCACACTTGAACCCTCCGAAAAAAGGTTTTACATTGATAGCCGGCTTATGCCAAATGAATTCGAAACAAACATATCTCTTTTCCTATGCCACTGTCAAATCATCGATTTGAATTCACATGGCTGGGTTTATTTTGAGCGTGCCTCCTCTTCTTTTTCCATTTGTTTTGTTTTGTTATTGTTGGTTTTGTTCTTTAAGCATTGTTGTCGTTTTTTTATTTCAGCTTAAAACCATACATTGACTAAACTACAAGAGTAGCTTAACCAACAGAGGAAAAGAATGTTTGTCAAATTTATTTGGGCAAAGCCCTATAGACTGCAAGATGGTTGGATGGACGCACGTTTCGGAATTACCACATTCCTCATCAGCATCCTCTACTTGCAGCAAAACTATCAACCAATTATCAGAATAAATTCAGGCAGTTTATTAAACCCAACAAAAACCACACTTGAACCCTCCGAAAAAAGGTTTTACATTGATAGCCGGCTTATGCCAAATGAATTCGAAGCAAACATATCTCTTTTCCTATGCCACTGTCAAATCATCGATTTGAATTCACATGGCTGGGTTTATTTTGAGCGTGCCTCCTCTTCTTTTTCCATTTGTTTTGTTTTGTTATTGTTGGTTTTGTTCTTTAAGCATTGTTGTCGTTTTTTTATTTCAGCTTAAAACCATACATTGACTAAACTACAAGAGTAGCTTAACCAACAGAGGAAAAGAATGTTTGTCAAATTTATTTGGGCAAAGCCCTATAGACTGCAAGATGGTTGGATGGACGCACGTTTCGGAATTACCACATTCCTCATCAGCATCCTCTACTTGCAGCAAAACTATCAACCAATTATCAGAATAAATTCAGGCAGTTTATTAAACCCAACAAAAACCACACTTGAACCCTCCGAAAAAAGGTTTTACATTGATAGCCGGCTTATGCCAAATGAATTCGAAACAAACATATCTCTTTTCCTATGCCACTGTCAAATCATCGATTTGAATTCACATGGCTTTTCCTCTGTTGGTTAAGCTACTCTTGTAGTTTAGTCAATGTATGGTTTTAAGCTGAAATAAAAAAACGACAACAATAAAATTTTGACAAAATTTTGTATAGAAATAAAATTATGAAAAAAAAAAAATTTTATTAAAATAAAATTTTGACAAAATTTTCTTTAGAAATAAAATTTTAACAAAATTTTCTTTAAAAATAAAATTTTGACAAAAGTTTCTATAGTAATAGAATTTTGACAAAATTTTCTATAGAAATAAAATTTTTACAACATTTTCTATAGAAATAAAATTTTGCAAAAAAATTTTGTAGAAATAATAAGTTTACAAAAATTTCTATAGGAATACAATATTGACAAAATTTTTTGTAGAAATAAAATTTTGACAAAATTTTCTATAAAAATAAAATTAATGCAAATTTTTGTATAGAAATAAAATTTTGACAAAATCTTCTTTAGAAATAAAATTTTCTATAGAAATAAAATTTTACCAAAATTTTCTATAGAAATACAATTTTGACAAAATTTTCCATATAAATAAAATTTTGACAAGAAATTTGTACAGAATAAAATTTTGAGAACATTTTCTATAGAAGTAAAATTTTGACAAAATTTTCTATAGAAATAAACTTTTTTTGATTTTTTATCTCATAATCTCGGCTATAGGTCTATAAATTAAACTTGAAATTGTTGGTTTCTTGTTCTTTTATTTTCCGATATTTTGGTTGAATTCGTCAGAACCGTTTTCAAGGCTACAAATTACAAAATTGTACAAAAATTAATTACAAAATTCACAAAATAAAATCAAACTATCTATTCTACTTTACATTTTCTCCGCTGTTACTTCGCTGTCTGTTTTTTCTACTGGTGATTACTTTCTCTTGTGTTTTGTATCGTATGCCGCTATTTTCTCGCGCAGTTCTCAATATCTTTCTGATAATTTATTCTCTCGTTAATTGGAGTGTTAATGATGTGTAACATCTCCAGAGTAAATCTTCGTCTGTAGTTGCTTTCCTTGCTTAGGATTTCTACGTTAGGTTTGTGACCAGTCAAATAAACTTTTGACAAAATTTTCTATAGAAATAAAATCTAGAGAAAATTTTCTATAGAAATAAACTTTTGACAAAATGTTCTATAGAAATAAAATTTTCACAAAATTTTCTGTAGAAATAAAATTTTGACAAAATTTTCTGTAGAAATAAAATTTTGACCAAATTTTCTATAGAAATAAAATTTTGAGAAAATTTTCTATAGAAATAAAATTTTTAAAAATTTTATATAGAAATAGTATGTTTACAAAAATTTCTATAGAAATAAAATTATGAACAATGTTTGTATAGAAATAAAATTTTGACAAAATCTTTTTTATAAATAAAATTTTGACAAAATTTTCTGTAGAAATAAAATTTAGAGAAAATTTTCTATAAAAATAAAATTTTAACAAAATTTTCTATAGAAATAAAATTCTGATAACATTTTCAATAGAAATAAAATTCTTATTGTTGTTTTTGATCTCAGCTTAAAGCCATGCATTGACTAAACTACAAGTGTAGCTTAACCAACAGAGGAAAATTATGCTTGTCAAATTTATTTGGGCAAAGCCCTTTAGACTGCAAGATGGTTGGATGTACAGCTGTTTCGGAATTAACACATTCCTCATCAGCATCCTCTACTTGCAGCAAAACTATCAACCAATTATCAGAATAAATTCGGGTAATTCACTCAGCCCAAAGTGAAATACACTTGAACCTTCCGAAAAAGGGTTTAATAGTCGGCTACTGCCTAAACAAATTTGCCAGCATATCTCTTTTCCTTTGCCAAACTCAAATCATCGATTTGTGTTTAGTTGGCTGGGTTTGTTTTTGAGCGTGATAACATTTTCTATAGAAATAAAATTTTGACAAAATTTTATATAGAAATAAAATTTTGAAAAAAAAAATTGTTTAGAATTAAATTGTGACCAAACTTTCTATAGAAATAACATTTTTACAAAATTTTCTATAGAAATAAAATTTTTACAAAATTTTCTATAGAAATAAAATGTTGACAAAGTTTTCTATAGAAATAAAATTTTGACAAATTTTCTATATAAATAAAATTTTGACGAAATTGTCTATATAAATATTTTTTCTACTTTTTTTTAGTTTTCCTATTCTTATTTGCGGAACTTAATTGTACAAAATTTAGATCTAGCTCATATTTTAAATAACCAGATTGTTTTGTGAATTTACCTGATATTATTAAAATTTTGTCCTATTTAAAGGCTCTTAATCAATCGAAATATAAACGATTCGTTTTTTTTTTGGGTTTTTAGACCCAATTTACATTATTATCCATTCCATAATAAAATGTATATATTAAATATACAATTTTTATTAATAAATTTCTATCCAATTATTATGAAAATAATAAACAAATAAATATTCTTGAACAACCACTTTACTGTAAATGTTTGAAGATTTAACCCACCCATCAACTTTATGAAGATGATAAATTATCTAAATTGTATTAAATTTATATTTATGGAAATTGTAATTGTAATGAATTACTATCATAATTTCCCAATATTTACGTGTAACCCCATGAGCTTTTCTCCCCACCCCTCAATTTCTAATGCCGTAAAGGCCTTGAGATGTAGTTTGTCTATTCTATATTTAAATAAATATGCTTAAATATGCTAACATCCTTTAATAACCTTAAAAGTAATGTGTAAAGGTTTTCAGGATAATGTTCGAAAACTACTAAGTGATGTCTATGTCTCGCAAAAGTGACGCCAAGAAAAAGTTTGTGTAGGATTTTTGTTGATATCGCCCGCCGCCAAAGGGGACTGTAGAGCGACAGTAGAACAGTTGTACTTTATCCCCATCATGCTAGCATCCTGTGTTCCCATTTGGTTTTCTACTTCAACGGGGGTAACTAAATGTAAAGTTATGATTTCGTTTTATTTTATAGATTTCTTCTTTTTTCGGATTCATGTAGTGGGAAATGTTCGTATTCTAATGTATAGAAAAGTAGTCTGAGGACTGATGAAAATATTAGAGGGCCTTATGGAGGCATATAAAGGGACGCATATAAAGGTGTTTAGACCAGGGGCTAAATAATAATGCGGATAATATTTCTTAGCAAGTCTGCCTTCAGAATGTCCTCAAAATAAATGGTGCCTGATCCCAGAGTTAGGAATCGGCTATATAAAAAATGGATTAGTCATCGCTGAGCTGTAAAAAAATCTCGGATATGATTGATATGAGTGAAATTCTCCCGTGCCGAATGTGGGATATTTAAGTTAGTTTTTCTATATTGAAGCGAATTTACTGAAATGAAAGTCTGTCAAGAGTCTACATAGTATTATACAATATTTCAGGATAGGTCCAGAATGCGACATAGAAATATGTAAAAAAAAAATCTCCTATCAATTATTGCCGGTTTTTTCATAAATGCCAAACAAAAAAAGCGTTGCCAAAAAGTAGTGAAAAAGTTCAGAAAATATCACAAAAATTCAGAAGATTTTGTGATATTTTGACGAATAAATAATTTTTAAAATTTTTATGATTTTTAATGCACCATAACGCTTGTCTGGAACATTTGACATGAAATATTTTCAAAAATTCGCAAATTTTTCTAGAAAGGATTTAGCATTTTTTTTCGGCAAAATTTAAATAATTTGCACCGTTTTGTTAATTTTTAATCTGTTTTTAACCCATTTGAAACAATAAAATTTTAAATTTACCATTAAAAATATGAAAAAAGTGAGTTATGAAAAATTTACTCAAATGAACTTCCTGTGCAGTTAAAATAAAGAACATCTTTGGGAGGACATTTTTGGAAGTGCTTTTAAAGTTGTGCCTTAAGAAGAACTTCCAAATTTTTGCTGGTTGTTATTATGATTTTTTTTTTGCCATAGCTACAGTACCGGGTGGCAGATATATAATGTAACAAAGTAAAACGCTATATGTTTTCTATTTATTTTTATACCCTCCATCATAGGATGGGGGGTATATTAACTTTGTCATTCCGTTTGTAACACATCGAAATATTGCCGTGGTGAAATTCCGAGTCGATCTAAGCATGTCCGTCCGTCCGTTTGTTGAAATCACGCTAACTTCCGAACGAAACAAGCTATCGACTTGAAACTTGGCACAAGTAGTTGTTATTTATGTAGGTCGGATGGTATTGCAAATGGGCCATATCGGTCCACTTTTACGTATAGCCCCCATATAAACGGACCCCCAGATTAGGCTTGCGGAGCCTATAAGAGTAGCATATTTCATCCGATCTGGCTGAAATTTGGTACATGGTGTAAGTATATGGTCTCTAACAACCTTGCACAAATTGGTCCATATCTGTCCATAATTATATGTAGCCCCATATAAACCGATCCTCCGGAGCCTCTTAGAGGGGCAAAATTCATCCCATCCGGTTGAAAATTGGTACGTGGTGTTAGTATATGGTCGGGAGCCACCGTGGTGCAATGGTTAGCATGCCCGCCTTGCATACACAGGGTGGTGGGTTCGATTCCTGCTTCGACCGAACACCAAAAAAGTTTTTCAGCGGTGGATTATCCCACCTCAGTAATGCTGGTGACATTTCTTCTTCTATAAGTGGTTTCACTGCAATGTGGAACGCCGTTCGGACTCGGCTATAAAAAGGAGGTCCCTTGTCATTGAGCTTAACACGGAATCGGGCAGCACTCAGTGATAAGAGAGAAGTTCACCAATGTGGTATCCCAATGTACTGAATAGTCTAAGTGAGACTGATGCATCGGGCTGCCACCTAACCTAATCTAACCTATCCTAGTATATGGTCTCTAACAACCATGCAAAAACTGGTCCATATCGGTCCATAATTATATATATAGCCCCCATATAAGTCGATCCCCAGATTTGAAGAGTCTCGGGAGCTCTTGCAGGACCAAAATTTATCCGATCCGGTTTAAATTTGGTACGTGGTGTTAGTATATGGTCTCTAATAAACACGATATGGACACGAATTGGGCCATATCGGTCCATAATTATATATAGCCCCCATATGAACCTTTCTCCAGATTTGATCTCCGGAGTCTCCTGGAGAAGCAAAATTCATCCGCTCCGGTTGAAATTTGCCACGTGGAGTTAGTATGTGGCCGCTAATAACCATGCCAAATTTGGTCCATATCGGTCTATAGTTATATATAGCCGATCCCCAATCACACAAAAATTGGTCCATATCGGTTCATAAACATGGTTGCCACTCGAACCAAAAATAATCTACCAAAATTTTATTTCTATAGAAAATTTTGTCAAAATTTTATTTCTATAGAAAATTTTTTCAAAATGTTATTCCTATAGCAAATTTTGTCAAACTTTATTTCTATCGAAAATTTTGGCAAAATTTGATTTCTATAGAAAATGTTGTAAAAATTTTAATTCCATAGGGAATGTTGTCAAAATTTTAATTCTATTGAAAATTTTGTCAAAATTTTATTTCTATAGAAAATTTTGTCAAAATGTTATTTCTATAGAAAATTCTGTCAAAATTTTATTTCTATAGAAATTTTTGTCAAAATTTTATTTCTATAGAAAATTTTGACAAAATTTTATTTCTATAGAAAATTTTGACAAAATTTTATTTCTATAGAAAATTTTGTCCAAATTTTACTTCTATAGAAAATGTTGTCAAAATTTTATTTTGTCAAAATTTTATTTCTATAGAAACTTTTATCAAAACTTTATTTCTATACAAAATTTTGTCAAACTTAATTATATACGTATTTAATCGGCCTTTGTTAGTTTAATATATACTACGTATGGACTACCTTGCAATTTAGAAGACGGTGTTAGGAAGTTTTGAGATACCTTGCCATCGGCAAGTGTTACCGCAAAGCAAGTAATTCGATTGTTTGTGACAGTCTTCAGTAGAAGTTTCTACGCAATCCATGGTGGAGGGTACATAAGCTTCGGCCTGGCCGAACTTACGGCCGTATATACTTGTTTTTTTAATTTTATAGTTCAAAATCAAAAAATGTCTGAAATAACATCAATCTTTAGAAACAGGTTAGATTTGATGTAATTAGCTTCCTTTGGCACGAATTATGGCTTTAGGTTTGGTTGAGTATTCAGTTCATTGGGACCACAGTGGTAAACTTCACCCTTCTCTCTGAGTGCTGTCCAATTCCATGTTTAGGTCAATGGCAAAGGACCTCCCCTTAATATAAGCTACTTTATGGTGGAACCATTTGCAGAAGCTTGGAAACACTCAGTAATGTGCATCCCGACCGAACGGCATTTAAGATTACGGTTTTGAAGCAACAGTATCACATGAAGATATAATTCACCGTCAATTCACTGCATAATCCACTTCGCGCCTATGGCCTTCAAACGGCCGAGAAACCCTTCAGACGCTGTACGAAAGTAGGTTAGGTTAGGTTAGGTTATGTGGCAGCCCGATGTATCAAGCTCACTTAGACTATTCAGTCCATTGTGATACCACAGTGGTGAACTTCTCTCTTATCACTGAGTGCTGCCCGATTCCATGTTAAGCTCAATGACAAGGGACCTCCTTTTTATAGCCGAGTCCGAACGGCGTTCCACATTCCAGTGAAACCACTTAGAGAAGCTTTGAAACCCTCAGAAATGTCACCAGCATTACTGAGGTGGGATAATCCACCGCTGAAAAACTTTTTGGTGTTCGGTCGTAGCAGGAATCGAACCCACGACCTTGTGTATGCAAGGCGGGCATGCTAACCATTACACCACGGTGGCTCCCTCCCTGTACGAAAGTAGCTCTGCGGTATTTTGGCCAATTCATGGCGAAGAACCATCGTGAGATGATGGACACTTTGTCACTTTTTAGTGTCTTCCTCTCCAAAATGTCCCAGGGTCAAAAATCCAAAGGATTGAAATCCGGTAAAAATGAAGCGAGGATCTTCTCCTTAAGTCATTCTTGATTGACGAGTGCAAAAGAATGTCCATGGTCTGCAGTCGAAATGTTTGTCTGCCCAGGGCTTCAATATTGTACTTTTCCCGATATGTTCGGCCTTTACTTTCACCCCACGGTCGACGTATACGATTTGGGAGTGACCAACAGCCGTTACGGCGTTTGAGTTCGGTGACCAAACGAAGGTGACCTACATAGCTAGTAAAACTGATCAAACTGCTCAATTTGAAATGGCACATGATTGAAGAACACCAAATTCGGTGACTAGCCACTTTCGTGCAAGCGAAGCAACTCCTTTGCTCTTTCCCGTATAACTTTTTTTATGCATCGGAGATTTCTAGCACTTCTTGGAACTTGGGTGGCTTTAGTTTAAGCTCATATTTTAATATGTGTTGCATGCATTCTCGCCATATCTTCAGGTCACTTACTATCACTTCGAGGTGGATTTCCGACAAATATGGCCGAATAATTTCTGGTGCTGATCACTGTTTGATCAGTATCACGGTAATGAGCAATGGTACGAGAACATTTTTTTTTACAATTTAATTCTAGAGGGCTCTAACAATAGCCACTTATGAATTTCCCGCCCCATATAAAGCAATCACACTATCACATTTGAATTCCATTGCGAATAACTTTATTTCTGAATATAATAGATCAAAATGTTTTTGTAAGTTTGCAAACAATAAAATGAGTTGTCATTGCACGTCATCAGACGAGCTATTTAGAATTGATAGGAAACTCAATTTCGTAGCACTACATATTAGCCACCCTGAATATCTACTTATTTTAAAGAAGCCACATCTTCGGAATCAATATTTTTCATATTTCGAGTCTATGATAAGGCCTCAGATTAGATGATCCCAAAAACTCTTTTTACCGCTGCTTGACTTGAATAAATGAATGAATGAATTGGGTGTATGGATGTGTTTGTGTTTGTACGCGCTCTCAATGAATCCTTTACTTTAGTGGAAATGCGACTAAACGTGCGTATGTATGTGGGTGGTTGGTTGTATATTTTTGGCTTATTTCTGGTTGGGGTATAGCACACGTTGATGTATGGCGCCAATAAGGCGAAATCGTAGGAGAGCTTAACAGCAAAAAAAAAAAACAACAACCTACAAACCGAAACGTCGTCCCAGTCAAAGGACATTTGCTAAAGTTTTCTTGGTTGTTTTTTTTTTTAAGAATGGGAAAAATTGGGTTTTATTCACTCACGTATCCATGTGGCTGTCTCCATATGTATGAATCGCAAATATTCTCTCCCAATTTGGCTGATGGTTCATATGTACCTTTCTCCATGTATGTGTCCAATGATATGTGTTGCCGGGTGCCTTTCCATTTTTGTCTCCAGCCAAGAAATAGAAGACGTAGAAAAATCGCTAATGTAAGGTGGTTTTTTGACTATCAACACAAATTCCCGTTTAGTTTTATGACTGTTACAGTTCTTGGCTTCCTCCTTGTAGTTCCCTCATACATTACATTGCTAACGCTGATGCTGATGCTGTCTTTTTTTCCTGTCGTCACTGTGGTGATCACCTCGGACTTTATGCCACCATTTCCACTCCAATCTCACCCTCCCCTCCCAATCTGCTGAAATACCCATTGTGTGGAAATGTTGGTTCTCTATGGATTCTGGTACATTTGTCGTATTTATGACTGCGTGTTATAAAATATGAATTGACAGTTTAAGTGATGATTGGGTTTGTGTCTATGGGAAACCAAAACTAAAGGAAAACTGAGGAAAACTCCGTGAGCAATTTTAGTAGCTAAGATAATAATGTTTGATGATAATGATGATGCTGATGTTGTCGATTCTTTGGCTTCTGCTGCTGCTGCTGATGATGCGTCTTATACCACGAGCCAAGAACACCCAATTAGTAGGTCTTTGCTACTCTGTCGATTTTTTCTCCATTTTTGTTTTTTACAATCAATTTATTCCGGGACAAATGAAGATGAGCACAGACTTTATTATAAAAAAAAAGACGGTCGTAAGACACTTGAATGGCATTTGAGACACCGCGAACAATTGCTATGTACCAGGTTTTTTTCTTTACAGAATACTTTCTTGGCATTCAGACCAGAAATTTGAAATTTTTTTCATAACTGGTACTGAAAATCACTTTTCAGACGACATGAAACTTCAATTAGAAGAATTTGTCCAATGAAATATATTTTTCTCAGTGTTATGAAAGGACTTTGTATTAAAATTAATTCAGTCAAAAAATAAATAAGTATTGTGAGCGCAAATTAAAACTGCGGCATTGTATTTTCAAATGTTTGAGAATTTATTCCGAAAAAATGTGAAAAACAGACCAATCACAATATTATTCATTTAATCAATTTTTCAATTAAAAAGTTAACAGATGTTTAAAACGTAATCAATTAAAAATTTAACTGATTCCATTAACATTAATCAAATTAAAAAAAAAATTGCCAAGAAAATGAGAAATTTTTATTTTTTTAATTAAAATATTAATTATCTCAATTAATAAAAATATTTCCATTAAAAATATAATTTATAATTTTGTTTGAAAATAATTTCGTAAAATTTTGACTCAAATACAAATACGTATGAAAGTAGAAACTCTTAATGATCCAAAAAGAACATTTTCACTACTTTATTGGCGACGCTTTTTTGCTCGGCTCAAGCTGATCAAACAAACAAAATTCATATTTTGCAAAATATTATTTCTATAGAAAATTTTATCAAAATTTTATTTCTATAAAACATTTTCTCAAACTTTTATTTCTATAAAAAATTTTGTCAAAATTTTATATCTATAGAAATTTTTGTCAACATTTTGTTTCTAATGAAAATTTTCTCAAAATTTTATTTCTATAGAAAATTTTGTCAAAATTTTATTCCTATAGAAAATTTTCTCAAAAATGTATTTCTATAGAAGATTTTGTCAAAACTTTATTTTATAAAAGATTTTGTCAAAATTTTATTTCTATAGAAAATTTTATTTCTATAGAAAATTTCATTTTTATAGAAAATTTTGTCAAAATTTTATTTCTATAGAAAATTGTGTCAAAATTGTATTTCTATAGAAAATTTTATTTCTATAGAAAATTTTGTCAAAATTTTATTTCTATAGAAATTTTCGTCAAAATTTTATTTCTAAACAAATCTTTGTCAAAATTTTATTTCTAAAGAAAATTTTGTCAAAAAATTGTGAAATACGTCTGTTTTCAAAATCTATCAAAAGATCAAGAATTGTACCAGTCTACCAAAGAGTAAAAAATCTAAAATTTTTTTAGAAATCTACCAACTGTGGCAACAGTGACTGCAAGCCCTAAGGTTTCGGTGTTGGAACTGTAGGCCCGAATGCCAAGGTGGTGGAACTGTAAGCCGATGTAGGACTGTATGTGCACGTGACACGAAATTGTCGTGACTCACACGAGTGTCGTGAGTCACGCTCATGGCAACGCTTAAGAGTTAAATTCATTTACAATTTTAGTGACACCTGGGATGTTAAGAGTGTAATAATGCTCTCGATTTTAATAATGCTCATGTTTTCAGACACGTCGCTAAGGTCAATTACTCAAAAAATTGTTCGTGAGTCACGATATTTTTCGTGAGTCACGGTATTTTTCGTGAGTCAGGACATTTTCGTGTGTGAGTACAAATTTTCTTTTCGTGAGTGTACGTGAGCGTGAGTCCTACCAAACAATATCGTGCGTGAGTAAGATTTTTCCGTCGTGAGTGTGCGTGAGCGTGAGTAAAATATTACTCACGTGCACACCTCTACTGTATGACCAAACGACTTAGTGAGAAACCCGAAGAGCTCAGCTGTGGAACTGTAAGCCCGCACCTCTTAGTAGAGGATCTGTAAACCAGAAGTTCTAAATGATGAAGCTTAGGCCCGAAGGTGGAACTGTAGACTTTATGTTAAAGTCTTAATGTGGAACTGTAGCCCCGAAGTTCACAGTGGGAAGCTGTAGGGTGAGTGGAGCAACGCCAGAAGGCCTCAGTAATCCCGAAGTTCTTAGTAGAAAAACTGTAAACCCGAAGGTCTCAATGAGATCTGTCTCTTAGGTGGAACTATAGGCCAGAAGGTCTTAGTGGAAGAACTGTAAGCACGAAGGTGTAATAGACGATCTATAGGCCCGAAGATCGAACTGTAGACCCAAAAGTCTCAGTGGCTTAATAGTAGGCGCGTAGGTCTCCGTGGGAAAATGTAGATCTGTAGGTTTCAGTGGCGCAACTGTAGGTCAGAAGGTCTCAGTGGACGAACTGCAGACTGGAAGGTTTTAGTGGTAGAACTGTAAGCCCGAAGGTCTTAGTGGAAGAACTGTAAGCTCGAAGGTTTCAATGAGATCTGAAGGTCTCTTAGGTGGAACTGTAGGCCAGAAGGTCTTAGTGGAAGAACTGTAAGCACAAAGGTGTAATTGACTAACTATAGGCCCGAAGGTCTCCGTGGTGGAACTGTAGACCCAAAAGGCTCAGTGGCTTAATTGTAGGCGCGTAGGTCTCGGTGGGAAAATGTAGATCTGCAGGATTCAGTGGCGCAAGTATAGGTCAGAAGGTCTCAGTGGACAAACTGCAGGCTCGAAGGTTTCAGCGGTAGAACTGAAAACCCGAATGTCTTTATGGAAGAACTCTAAGCCCGAAGGTCTAAATGACGAAGGCCCGAAGGGCTCCGTGGTGAAACTGTAGGCTTGAAAGTCTCTATGTGGAACTCAAGGCCGGGCTCACTTAGACTATTCAGTCCATTTTGATAACACAGTGGTGAACTTCTTTCACTGAGTTTTGCCCGATTCTGTGTTAAGCTTTTATATCCAAGTCTGAACGTCGTTCCACATCGCGGTGAAATCTCTTAGAGAAGCGTTTAAACACCCGGAAATGTTACAAGCGTTACTGATAGGCGATAATCCACCGCTGAAAACTGTTTAAGTCGAAACTGTGTTTAAACCCACGACCCTGTTTTTGCATGCGGGCATGCTCACCAGTGCACCACGGTGGCTCCCTCATCCGATTGACACCTAATTGCAAGCAGAACGATGATGTGTTTCCAAATTCCCAGTCAGTTGCCTTTCCGAGTCTCCCTTTCGTTTCAAAAGGGCAGCAGTCTCAGTGGCTTAATTGTAGGCGCGTAGGTCTCCGCGGGAAAATGTAGATCTGCAGGTTTCAGTGGCGCAACTGCAGGTCAGAAGGTCTCAGTGGACGAACTGCAGACTGGAAGGTTTTAGCGGTAGAACTGTAAGCCCGAAGGTCTTAGTGGAAGAACTGCATGCCCGAAGGTTTCAATGTGATCTGAAGGTCTCTTAGGTGGAACTGTAGGCCAGAAGGTCTTAGTGGAAGAACTATAAGCACAAAGGTGTAATTGACGAACTATAGGCCCGAAGGTCTCCGTGGTGGAACTGT
This sequence comes from Haematobia irritans, assembly GCF_050003625.1. Classification (NCBI taxonomy): domain Eukaryota; kingdom Metazoa; phylum Arthropoda; class Insecta; order Diptera; family Muscidae; genus Haematobia; species Haematobia irritans. Next base: position 183,907,044 of record NC_134397.1, on the reverse strand, counting down.
AGACCCAAAAGTCTCAGTGGCTTAATTGTAGGCGAGTAGGTCTCGGTGGGAAAATTTAGATCTGCAGGTTTCTCTATGTGGAACTCAAGGCCGGACTCACTTAGACTATTCAGTCCACTTTGATAACACAGTGGTGAACTTCTTTCACTGAGTTTTGCCCGATTCTACGTTAAGATCAATGACAAGACACCTCCTTTTTATACCCGAGTCTGAACGTCTTACCACATCGCGGTGAAATCATTTAGAGAAGCGTTTAAACACCCAGAAATGTTACAATCATTACTGATAGGGGATAAAGGGTGATACGGTCAAAATTTGGTCAATATAAACTTGACGTATTTCTTTCAATTTTGCATTTAAAAAACCTGAACACCCCTCATTTTGAAGGTGTGTGTGTGTAGAATGTTGCTCCTATTTTGATTTTGGAATTCACTCTTCAGTTGTCAAAATGCCGTCCAAGCAAGAAGAGCAGCGTATCAAAATTTTGCTCGCGCATCGCCAAAATCCGAGCTACTCACACGCAAAGCTGGCAAAATCGCTAAAAGTTGCCAAATCAACCGTTACAAATGTAATTAAAGTGTTTGGGGAACAGGAAGTCTGGAACGGGGGGAAATCGAAAACCGGAAGCCGCTGAGACGACAAAGTGAGTTGCCGGTAGTTTCAAGCGAAACCCTAAACACTCTCTCCGAGATGCCGAAAATAAGCTGGGTGTATCGTCTATAACCGTGCATCGAGCCAAAAAACGAGCCGGACTATCAACTTACAAGAAGGTAGTGACTCCAAATCGCGATGATAAACAAAATACGACGGCCAAGCGCGATCCCGGAGGCTGTACACGACGATGCTGACGAAGTTTGACTGCGTGGTAATGGACGACCTACGTCAAAGCCGACTACAAGCAGCTTCCGGGACAGGAGTTTTATACGGCAAAAGGAAGGGGAAAGGTAGCAGATATTTTCAAGCACATAAAACTGTCAAAGTTCGCAAAGAAATATCTGGTTTGGCAAGCCATCTGTACCGGTGGCTTGAAAAGCAGTATTTTCATAGCTTCCGGGACTGTCAACCAAGAAATTTACGTCAAAGAGTGTTTGAATAAACGTCTGCTGCCTTTCCTGAAGAAATACGGTTGTTCCGTACTGTTTTGGCCGGATTTGGCATCTTGCCATTACAGTAAAAAAGCCATGGAGTGGTACGCCGCCAACAACGTGCAGGTGGTTCCTAAGGACAAGAACCCTCCCAACACGCCAGAGCTCCGCCCAATTGAGAAATACTGGGCTATTGTCAAGCGGAACCTAAAGAAGACCAAAAAACTGCTAAGGACGAGCAGCAGTTCAAGGCAAACTGGCTTTCTGCGGCGAAGAAGGTGGACAAGGTCGCTGTACAAAATCTGATGGCAGGTGTCAAGCGTGTGGCCCGGCAATTCGGATTTGGAAAAGCGAAAGCCTAACTGAATATTTTTCCTGAATTTTATACTAATTGAACTTGAAAAAGAAATTTAATTTGATTTTTTAAATAAACGATTTCACCGATTTACACGCGTTTTCCCTTGACTAAATTTTGACCGTACCACCCTTTAATCCACCGCTGAAAACTGTTTAAGTCGAAACTGGGTTTAAACCCACGATCCTGTGTTTGCAAAGCGGGCATGCTCACCATTGCACCACGGTGGCTCCCTCATCCGATTGACACCCAATTGCAAGCACAACGATGCTGTGTTTCTAAATTCCCAGTCAGTTGCCTTTACGAGTCTCCCTTTCGTTTCAAAAGTGCAGCAGTCTGATGGACGTGTTGAAAATTAATTCCTCTGTCATTAATTGTTTAGGTTGATCAAAATCAGGTTCCCACAGCCGCCAAGCTATTCAACGTGAAATTATGCTGGCTGACTAATGATTCACTTGTGATTCCGGTGTAATATTCTATTATATCCGAGTATATGTTCGTAAAGTGGACGATTAATGAAAGGTAAAAAATTTTATGGAGAACAATTTTCATGATACATTGAACCAATTATTTTGGAGATTGAATTTAAGAAATATTTTTAGTGAACTAATCAATTGATTTTTTATTAAAAAAAAAAATACTTCGATGATTTCTTGATTAGAATTTTCAATTTGAAAATTTTAAATTTTTGATTGAAGCCAAATAAATTATTTTTCTATGAACTTCATATCCTCCCATACGTTTAGTTGTAATTTGGAATAAGGCATAAATAATTAACAAAAATACATTTTCAATGTTAACTAATTTCCTTTTTGCACTCTCTTCTTTTGCAGAACTCAATAAGACACAATCTCTCTCTACACAATCGCTTTATGCGTGTACAAAATGAAGGCACTGGCAAATCATCCTGGTGGATGTTGAATCCTGATGCAAAACCAGGCAAATCGGTGCGTCGACGTGCCGCCTCAATGGAAACGTCACGTTACGAAAAGAGACGGGGGCGTGCCAAGAAACGTGTTGAAGCTCTCAGGCAGGCAGGCGTTACTGGTATCAATGACAATACTCCATCGCCAAGCAGTAGTATAAGTGAGGGCCTAGATCATTTTCCCGAAAGTCCTTTACACAGGTAACTATCCTAGAGAAATTTTATCTAAAAGATTAGCTCAAGTTTTTTACAAAAGTTTTGCAGTAGTTTTGTTAATTAAATAATCTACATTTTTTCGAGATAAAAAAACAAATTAACTAAATACATTTTATCTTTTTGGCATTTTTTAAAGCAGTAGTGATTTTTCTTAGAAATGCTTGAAATTTTTTATTTTTGAGTTTTAAAAAATTTTCGTTTTTATTCAATTTATACACTTTGTTTTCGTTCGAGATTGCATACATTTTCAGATAGCATAATTCATTTTTGAAAATGTTTAAAATAAGCAGAATTCTTCGTGCTCACTGTATTTGGTATTTGGTTACTATATAGAGAAATGTCTTAAGGGTAGTTTTATACAATTAAAATATTAATAGAATTTGAAAAATTAATCAATTGAAAATAATAATTTTAATCAAAGTAAAATTCAATGCAAAAATTCATTTCATTTGAAATTAATGGAATCAATTTTTTTAGTAAACCATTTTTTATACCCTCCACCATAGGATGGGGGGTATATTAACTTTGTTTGTAACACATCGAAATATTGCTCTAAGACCCCATAAAGTATATATATTCTGGGTCGTTGTGAAATTCTGAGTCGACCTAAGCATGTCCGTCCGTCCGTCTGTTGAAATCACGCTAACTTCCGAACGAAACAAGCTATCGACTTGAAACTTGGCACAAGTATTTTTTATTGATGTAGGTCGGATGGTATTGCAAATGGGTCATATCGGACCACTTTTACATATAGCCCCCATATAAACCAACGCTCAGATTCTGCTTGCGGAGCCCCTTGGAGGAGCAAAATTCATGGTATCTAACAACCATGCAAAAATTGATCCAATTCGGTCAATAATTATATATATCCCCCATGTAAACCGATCCCTAGATTTGGCTTGCGGAACCTCTACGAGAAGCAAATTTCATCCGATCCGGCTGAAATTTGGTACATGGTGTAAATATGTGGCCTTTAACATCTACGCAAAAATTGGTCCACATCGGTCAATAATTATATATAGCCCCAATATAAACCGATCCCCAGATTTGATCTCCGAAGCCCCTTGGAAGAGCAAAATTCACCTGATCCGGTTGAAATTTTATACGTAGAGTATATGGTCTCTAACAACCAAAAATTGGTCCACATCGGTCAATAATTATATATATATCCTCCACGTAAACCGATCCCCAGATTTGGCTTGCGGAACCTCTACGAGAAGCAAATTTCATCCGATCCGGCTGAAACCTTGTACATGGTGTTAGTATATAGTATCTAACAACCATGCAAAAATTGGTCCACATCGGTCCATAATTATATACAGCCCCCATAAACCGATCCCCAGATTTGACTCCGAAGCCCCTTGGAAGAGCAAAATTCACCTGGTCCGGTTGAAATTTGGTACGTGGTGTTAGTATATGGTCTCTAGCAACCATGCAAAAATTAGTCCATACCGGTCTTAATTATATATAACGCCCATTTAAACCGATCCACAGATTTGAACTCCGTAGCCTCATGGAAGAGCAAAATCCACCTGATCCGGTTGAAATTTGGTACGTGGTGTTAGTATATGGCCTCTAACAACCATGCAAATTGGTCCATGGTTAGGTTAGGTGGCAGCCCGATGTATCAGGCTCACTTAGACTATTCAGTCCATTGTGATACCACATTGGTGAACTTCTCTCTTATCACTGAGTGCTGCCCGATTCCATGTTAAGGTCAATGGCATGGGACCTCCTTTTTATAGCCGAGTCCGAACGGCGTTCCACATTGCAGTGAAACTATTTAGAGAAGCTTTGAAACCCTCAGAAATGTCACCAGCATTACTGAGGTGGGATAATCCACCGCTGAAAAACTTTTTGGTGTTCGGTCGAAGCAGGAATCGAACCCACGACCTTGTGTATGCAAGGCGGGCATGCTAACCATTGCACCACGGTGGCTCCCAAAATTGGTCCATACCGGTCTTAATTATATATAACCCCTTTTAAACCGATCCCAGATTTGTCAAAATGTTATTTCTATAGAAAATTTTGTCAAAATTTTATTTTTATAGAACATTTTGTCAAAATTTTATTTCTCTAGAAAGTTTTGTCAAAATTTTAATTCTAGAGAAAATTCTGTCAAAATTTTATATCTATAGAAAATTTTGTCAAAATTTTATTTCTATAGAAGATTTTGTCAAAATTTTATTTCTATAGAAAATTTTGTCAAAATTTTATTTCAATAGAAAATTTTGTGAAAATTTTATTTTTATAAAAGATTTTGTCAAAATTTTATTTCTATAGAAAATTTTGTCAAAATTTTATTTCGATAGAAAATTTTGTCAAAATTTTATTTCTCTAGAAAGTTTTGTCAAAATTTTATTTCTAGAGAAAATTCTGTCAAAATTTTATATATATAGAAAATTTTGTCAAACTGCATTATATACGTACTTAATCGGCCTTTTTTTTGAGAAAATGGTGTTACGAAGTTTTAAGATACCTTGCCAGCGGCAAGTGTTACTGCAACCCAAGTAATTCAATTGTGGATGACGGTCTGTAGTAGAAGTTTCTACGCAATCCATGGTGGAGGGTACATAGGATTCGGCCTGGCGAACTTCGGCCGTATATACTTGTTGTTTATTGTAATTGAAGTCGGTCAGTGATACTATTATTTTGGTGATTGGTGAAAGTTGGGTGCGATTGGTGAAAATTCAATTAAAAATTAATTTCGTGAGTATTTTTTTTTTGTGGTAGTGAACAAGATCAAGATCAGAGTGGGTTATCTAAAATTGGGTGGGGCGTCTAATAGTTTATGAGAGCCTGAAACTTAGATCGGTCGATATATAAGAAATCATACACCGATACACACCATGTCTGGCCTAAAAATCCTCGGGATTTTGAATTTTATACAAATCGGATAAAAATTGCGGTGTCTTGATGGTCAAGGCCCCGAATTGGGAGATCTGTTGATATGAGGGCTATATCAAATTATGAACCGATACACACCATATTCGAACTTGACCCGCCTGAAGACAAGCGATGAGTATGTGCAACATTACAGCACGATAGGTTCAATATGTTAAAAACAGGGTAAGGATTAATAAAATGGTATAAATTATTTAAATCTTTTCGAAAAAAAATCTAAATTCGTTCTAGAAAAAATGCGAAATTTTGAAAATCTTTGAGGTCAAGGGTTTCAGACAAGCGTTATAATGCATTAAAATCATAAAAGAAATTAAAAATTATTTATTTGTCAAAATATCACAAATTTTCTTAATTCACATCCAAAACATTGAATTCGACTCACACCTTAAGAAATGATGCAAATTCAGTCCAGCTGCTGCTGAAATGGTGGACATCCGTCCTATGACAAGCCATGTTAAATTCATCACTTCTGCGTCAATGTGGCACCACTTCCAGATCCAAAAAGAACATTTTAACTAATTTTTTTGGCGACGCTTTTTTTTTGCCGGGATGTATTAGAAATATAGGAAAATTTAAGTCATTTTTAAAAGTTTTCGATCCAGCAGTGGCGATTTTGCAAGGAAAATCGTGGTATTTTTTTTGGCATTATTGTCGAAATCAGAAAAACATATATAAGGTAGTTGTATCGAAATCTGAACCGATTTCCCCAAAATTTTGCATGCATAGTTATAATGTTAATTCTACTCCCTGTTGAAAATGTAAAGCAAATTAAGGCAAAATTCTGGTTTCTGGGGCCATATAAGTGCATATCGGGCGAAAGATATATACGTGAGCTAAACCTAAATCTGAACCGATTTCAACCATATTTAGAAAGGAGTAATAGAATATGAAGTCTACTCTCTACACTATAGAAAAAGTTTTGTTATATTAACGAAATGTGTCATTAAAAGTCAACCAATGAAACAAATTCGTTAATACAATGAAATTTTTCTGTTAATCAACGTAAATTTTCGTACTACTAACGAATATTTTCTTTGTATTAATGAAAATGTTTCGTTATATCAATGAAATTTTTTCGTTGGCTGAATTTTAATGAAATTTCCTTTGCGTGTATGTAAAATTTTACGTGGATCGGTGTTAAAATTTGACATCTTTGGTCATATGAATCTAAATCGGGCGAAAGATATATATGGGAGCTGTATCTAAATCTGAACCAATTTGGCTGACATTTTGCAGGTTTTTCGAGACTCATAAAATATTCCGATGTACGAAAATTGAAGAAGATCGGTTGATAAACACGCCAATTATCATCAGATCGTTGATAAATATATATGGAAGATATATCTTAATCTGAACAGATTTTTTCCAAAATCAATAGCGATTGTCTTTGTCCCGAAAAACGACCCTATGCCAAGTTTGAGGTCGATAGGACTGTTACTTTGCACACCTGTACTTTGCAACCTGAACTTTGCACACAAAAATACATGAACAGACAGATGGACAGACGGACGGACATAGCTAAATCAACTCAGAATTCAATTCTGAGACGATCGGTATACCAAACGATGGGTCTCTGACTTTTCCTTCTTGGCGTTACATACAAATGCACAAACTTATTATACCCTGTACCACTATCACAATGGACTGAATAGTCTAAGTGAGCCTGAATCTTAATCGGGCTGCCACTTTAAACTATCCATACCCTGTACCACATTAGTGGTGAATGGTATAATAATAGGATCAAATCAATTTCATGATTAAATCAAACAACTAATTCTCTGGAGCTAATAATTCGAATTGGGCTAAATGAAATCATGTTTATGAAATCCGCTTTTTATACCCACCACCATAAAATGGTGACGGGGGTATAATAAGTTTGTCATTCCGTTTGTAACACATCGAAATATCGATTTCCGACTATATAACGTATATATATTCTTGATCAGGGAGAAATTCTAAGACGATATAAGCATGTCCGTCTGTCCGTCTGTCTGTCTGTCTGTCTGTCTGTTGTAATCACGCTACAGCCTTCAATAATGGCGCTATCGTCCCGAAATTTGGCACAGATTAGTTTTTTGTTTGCGGGCAGATAAAGTTCGAAGATGGGCTATATCGGTCTAAGTTTTGATATAGTCCCCATATAAACCGACCTCCTGATTTGGGGTCTTGGGCCTATAAAAACCGTAGTTTTTATCAGATTTGCCTGAAATTGGAAATTCAGAGGTATTTTGGGACCATAAAGAGGTGTGTCGAAAATGGTCCGTATCGGTCAATGTTTTGGTGTAGCCCCCATATAGACCGATCTCCCGATTTTGCTTCTTAGGCGTCTAGAAACAGTATTTTCTACCCGATTTGTCTGAAATTGAAAATCTAGAGGTATTTTAGGATCATAAGGAGGTGTGTCGAAAATGGTCCGTATCGGTCCATGTTTCGATATAGCCCCCATATAGACCGATCTCCCGAGTTTGCTTCTTGGGCGTCTAGAAACTATATTTACCATCCGATTTGCCTGAAATTGGAAATCTAGAAGTATTGTGGAACTATAAAGAGGTGTGTCGAAAATGGTCCGAATCGGTCCATGTTTTGGTATAGCCCTCATATAGACAGATCTCCCGATTTTGCTTCTTACGCGTCTAGAAACAGTATTTTCTATCCGATTTGTATGAAATTGAAAATCTAGAGGTATTTTGGGACCATAAAGAGGTGTGTCGAAAATGGTGTCCATCGGTCCATGTTTTCATATAGCCCCCATATAAACCAACCTCCCGATTTGGAGTCTTGGGCCTATAAAACCCGTAGTTTTTATCCAATTTGCCTGAAATTAGAAATATAGAGGTATTTGAGGACCATAAATAGGTGTGCCGAAAATGGTGCCCATCGGTCCATGTTTTGGTATAGCCCCCATATAGACCGATCTCCCGAGTTTGCTTCTTGGGCGTCTAGAAACTATATTTACCATCCGATTTGCCTGAAATTGGAAATCTAGAGGTATTTGAGGACCATAAAAAGGTGTACCGAAAATGGTGCTCATCGGTCCATGTTTTGATATAGCCCCCATAGAGACTGAACTCCCGATTTTGCTTCTTGGGCTTCTAGAAACTATATTTTCTATCCGATTTTCCTGAAATTGAAAATCTAGAGTTCTTTTGGGACCATAAAAAGGTGTGCCGAAAATGTATGCCGAAAAGGTGTGCCGAAAAAGGTGCCCATTTTTTGGTATAGCCCCCATATAGACTGATCTCTCGATTTTTACTTCTTGGGCGTCTAGAAACTATATTTTCTAGCCGATTTGTTTGAAATTGAAAATCTGGAGGTATTTTAAGATCACAAATATGTGAGTAGCAAATGGTGCCTATCGGTCCATGTTTTGGTGTAGCCCCCATATACACCGATCTCCAGGCTTTATTTCTTGGGCTTCTAGAATCCGTAGGTTTTATCCGATTTGTTGGAAATTAGTAATCTATAATAAAATTTTAGACAAACGAAATTTCTGTCTCTTATTAAGTGTTTTCGTCTATTCAACGATTGTCTCTAAAATTTGTGTCAAAAGAAAACTTTGCTTGTCTAAAATTACGTTTCTCAAAAAAGAATACATTTCTTTCAGGGTATAGCAGACGCACTGATCATGAAAATTGCTTCAAACTGAAAGTAAAAGTTCCAGATTTTACTCATCGTATTTAAATAAATGCGGAAAAATCTACAGATTTAAGATTTTAAATCCAGGCGTAATTTCAACATATCGTGTATATGTTTATATTTTCTCTAAAACTCTAACAAAATTGGTTCTCATAAATCCAGAATCTTATCTGGTCTTCATAGGTAGAATCTTTAAAGTTTGTCTTCGGAGGCTGGCTCGTTTGGGAGAAGATTTGTCATCAAACCCCCTACAATTCTATATATTATAAAGTAACCCACTACGACGAAGAGTTTTCAAAGTAAACTATCATATTTGGTTCATGGTGGTGGGTATTTAAAATTCGGCCCGGCCGAATTTAATGCTTTATATACTTGTTTTATTTTCATTTTGATATCTAATGATTAGATGAAAGGATAACGTATGAATGGACAAATGGACGGACGGATATATTGGACAAACAGTGGGTAAACGGTTATCGCTAGGTCATCTCAATATTATATCTTGATCGAAAAAAAAAAATTACTTTCAAAAAAGATTGACAGACTTAAAATAATCCTCTTCAATGGTGAGGGTTATATGTAAGTCAACCTAATTCAAAAAATTAAAATAATTTTAATTTAAAAGAAACCCAATAATTTCTTTACAATTTAAAATTATTAGAAATTCAAAAATCGAAATCTAAAACATCATCCAACTGTTCCATTGTCTACTAGATATTATACACGCCTAAATGTATGCAATAAAAACAAATCAAGAAAAAAATCATTTCTGTTATTTTAAAATGCCTTTAGTCCTGCAACTAATATTTAAAAACAAAAACGCCAATAATGTAGTTCGTTTAAAGTTTTTTGGCATGAACATCTTATAATACCTTCAAATATTCCAATAAATTTGAAATTTCATTTTGTTTTCTTTTTGATTGAGTTATTCTTCATTTTTTTGCGTTGAATTAAATTCACTTAACCCCCCAAAGAGAAAAAAAAAACAACCAAAACCAAAAACGATTATGATTTGTGCTTTTGTTTCATTTTTGTGTTCTTTTTTTATATCACCATCATTTAACAAATGGAAATCGACTATTAGTGGGTTTCCAATGTCACCAGATTTTCGGCAACGAGCTTCATCAAATGCCAGTTCCTGTGGACGTTTGAGTCCAAGACCAACTCTAGTGGGGCTGGAATATGATTGGGGTTTTCCCGATTATCAAAATTCGGCATCGGCAGCCACCATGGATAAATTGGCTGGTTCAATGGCTGAGGAATTGACACTACAAAAGGACCTGATGCAACAACAACAGCAGCAGCAACAACAACAACAAGGGTCAGTTTTTCTTATGATTTTGTGATTGTTTTTTTTTGTTTTGTTTTATTTTTGATTTCAGTTTTCGTTTAGTTTTTCTGTTGATCCTTTTTTGTGATTTAATTTTTATGGGATTCGACCCAAAACATTTTGTATATCCATGGTTTTTGTTGTTTGTTGTTAATTCACAGCAAAGCCATTTAACCACTAATGCATGATAATCACATAGTTGCTTGCATAGTCATGTCTTCTTTTTTTTTGGTAATTTATATAAACAATCAATAATCACTGCATGAGTTTCCTAAATGGTCCTTAAGGATATTCCATAGCTATTGTTATTGTGAATCACCCATATATTGCTCGCCAGATGAATAAAGTCAAGTGTCTTTCCTTTGATCTCTTTTTGAAACCAAACGGTCATACGGTTGGCACAGGTTCAGCACAGCCACGGGTATGCCTACACAACCCCCACCGCCATATCCCAGTAACAATCAACAGCCAACCTACACGCTCAATGGGCCCATGACACAGGGCTATAGTAATCTAAGCCCTCAGCAATGTATGCTACATCGTTCATTAACCTGCACCTGTTTGCATTCAACGCGTGAGGTAAGTAGTCCTTGCGAGGCTCAGACACAAAACTTCGAAATTAACACTCCTTTCATTTCATTTAATTAAGGGTCTCTCACCAAACTCAGTTCAAACCATGTCACCCGCCTATCCAAACAGTGAACCCTCATCGGATTCCCTAAACACCTATGCCAATGTGGGTATAGAGGGTGCGTCTGGGGTATCCTCTGATGGCAGTGGCTCCAATCACTTAATGGTACATCCCCAGCAAAGACAACTACAACAACACCAACAGCAACAGACACAACCACAACATAGCTCAAATTTAGAAGGTAAGTTGGCGAGGCAATCATTTGGAAAAATCTGAAAGATGATGATCGTTTTTTTCCCTCCCCTTCACATATTAGTTTCCCCCAAAAAAATAATTTTGAAATTGTCTTTCAATTTCCAGATAATAATTGCGCATCAACACTTATAGGACAATATTTGGGTGCTCTTAATAATGAGGCAGCGCCAATTGACGAATTTAATATAGAAAATTTTCAAGGTGGTCTCGAGTGCAATGTTGAAGAGGTGAGTTTATTTAAAAAATATCCACAAAATATTTGCTTCGACAACAACAAGAAAATCTTTCCCTCCGACACAAAATTTCAAATCAATGAACATTGTTTTTGAATTTTTTGGCAAAAGTTTTCTTGGGTGAAAACATATGTGATTTGAAATCTTAATTCGGTACCCAGCAAAAAAATTTGGAAGTTCTTCCAAAGGCTTTAAAAGCACTTCCAGAAGATGCACTCCCAATGATGTTCTTTATTTTAACAACCCAGGAAGTTCTTTTAATTCATTTTTTTATAACTTGGGTTTTTCATGTTTTTAATGGGTAATTTTAACTTTTTTTTTTTTGTTTCAAATAGGTTAAAAATAGAGTAAGAATTTATAAAATGGCACAAATCATTTAAATTTTGTCGAACAAATTGTTAAATCCAATCTGGAAAAATTGTGAATTTTTGAAAATATTTGAAGTCAAACGTTTCCGACAGGCGTTAGAATCCATTAAAAATTATAAAAAATTATAAAAATTATTTATTTGACAAAATATCACAGAATTTTTTTATTTACATCCAAAACATTGAATTAGGATCACACCTAAAGAAGTGATGCAAATTCAGTGAAACGGCTGTTGAAAGGGAGGACTTCCGTTCTATGACAAGCCCATCTTAAATTCATCGCTTCTGCGTCAATTTTGCACCACTTCAGGATCCAAAAAGAACATTTTCATTACTTTTTTGGCGACGCTTTTTTTGCTGGGTAATTACTCCAATAAGAAGGAGAAGTAAAAAACGGGAAATTTCACTTTTACTTTGGATTATCAGAGCGCTTACTATCCCATAAAGAAGTTAAATCGGGAGAATAGTTTACAGGCAGGCAGATGTGTAATGCAACAAAGACGCTTAAATTTTTTTTATATTTATAGCCTCCACCAAAGGAGGGGGGGGGGGGGTGGTTATATAAACTTTGTCATTCCGTTTGTTACACATCGAAATATATCTCTAAGACCCCATTAAGTATATATATTCTGGGTCGTGGTGAAATTCTGAGTCGATCTAAGCATGTCCGTCCGTCCGTCTGTTGAAATCACGCTAACTTCCGAACGAAATAAGCTATCGACTCCAAACTTGGCACAAGTAGTTGTTATTGATGTAGGTCAGACGGTATTGCAAATGGGCCATATCGGTCAACTTTTATGTATAGCCCCCATATAAAGGGACCCTCAGATTTGGCTTGGGGAGTCTCTAACAGACGCATATTTCATCCGATCCGGTTGAAATTTGGTACATGGTGTTGGTATATGGTCTCTAAAACCGTGTTATATACGACCGTTATATACGAGGGCGGTTCGGAAACTTCTTAGCCTATCAATGAAAGAGAATAGTTAGTTTTCCAAAAATATTTTTATTATACCCACCACCATAGAATGGTGACGGGGGTATAATAAGTTTGTCATTCCGTTTGCAACACATCGAAATATCGATTTCCGACTATATAAAGTATATATATTCTTGATCAGGGGGAAATTCTAAGACGATATAACGATGTCTGTCTGTCTGTCTGGCTGTCTGTCTGGCTATCTGTCTGGCTGTCTGTCTGTTGTAATCACGCTACAGTCTTCAATAATGAAGCAATCGTGCTGAAATTTTCAACTTAAAAAAAAAATATTCATATAATCTCATGTGTAGAAAATTTTATTTATGCATAGGTATGTATACAATATTTTTATAATATTAAATTGAGCCGACGGGCTTTTTGGGCAGCAAATAAATCAATTACTTCTTCAGTCGGTACATTTATTCGGCGATGAACCGACATTAATGCCAATCCATTGAGTCTAGTCTCGCTAGTCGAATTTCTAAGATACGTCTTTAATCTCTTCATTGTTGAAAATGAAAGTTTGGATGAGTACGTAGTAACTGCAGGGATGGAAAATGCAGTACTATAGTACTTTTTTCAATACTTTTTCACCCCGGTCAGTACCGTAGTACCCCCGCGAATGATTTAGTAACTTTTGTGTAGACATTTTTGAGTCGATATCAGATTTATGGTACAATAGCTTTGACAAAATATATTAATATTTTGAGAAAGTCTTTATCAATCTTATTTGCTAATAGTCTTTTACAAATATGGCAAAACAGACATGTTCATGTGGGAAGAAAATCTCGATTTTGTAAAAGACATAGTCAAAAACAGGATTTTATTGAACTTCAAGAATGTTTTAGTCGAAAAAAGAATGCGATTCTATATTATCGATTTTTTATTTCGGTAGAAAATGTTATGAAAATTTTATTTCTATATAGAATTTTTGCAAAATTTTATTTTTATAGAAAATTTTGTCAAAATTTTATTTCAATTGAAAATTTTGTACAAATTTTATTTCTATAGGAAATTTTTGCAAAATTTTATTTCTATAGAAAAAATTTTGCAACATTTTTTATCTACAGATTTTTTTTGCAAAATTTTATTTCTATAGAAAATTTTTGCAAAATTTTATTTATATAGAAAATTTTGTCAAAATTTTATTTTCTTTACAATTTAGTCTCTTGACAATAATTTTCCAGTGAAATTTTTGTGAAATTTAGTAAAAAGTACCTTTCCGCTCAAAAAAATACCTTTTTTGTACTTTCTTAAAAATTGTATTTTCCATCCCTGAGTAACTGGCAAAGTGACCAACATTTTTAAAAGAATATGCACATTTGGACATATCTCTTTATTGCACTCTCCAAGTGCTTCCATCGCTGAATTAGGCAGGTTCTTTTCGCAGGTTTTGCGCCATTTTATTTACACATGTGTGTTTGGCAGGGATGGAAAATACAATTTTTAAGAAAGTACAAAAAAGGTATTTTTTGAGCGGAAAGGGACTTTTTACTAAATTTCAACAAAAATTTCACTGGAAAATTATTGTCAAGAGACTAAATTTTAAAGAAAATAAAATTTTGACAAAATTTTCTATATGAATAAAATTTTCTATAGAAATAAAATTTTGCAAAAAAATCTGTAGAAAAAAAATGTTGCAAAATTTTTCCAATAGAAATAAAATTTTGCAAAAATTTCCTATAGAAATAAAATTTGTACAAAATTTTCAATTGAAATAAAATTTTGACAAAATTTTCTATAAAAATAAAATTTTACAAAAATTCAATATAGAAATAAAATTTTGACAACATTTTCTACCGAAATAAAAAATCGATAATATAGAATCGCATTCTTTTTTCGACTAAAACATTCTTGAAGTTCAATAAAATCCTGTTTATACCCTAAACCACATAGTGGTTTGGGTATAATAAGTTTGATCGGCCAAAAAATGTGCCTACCAGAAATATTGATTTTAGACCCCATAAAATATATACCGATCGACTCAGAATCACCTCCTGAGTCGATCTAGCGCTTGGTGTCCGTCCGTCCGTCTGTCCATGTATTTGTTGTTCACAGGATTCCGGTCGCAATTATTAACCGATTTTGATGAAATTTGGTACAGGGAGTTTTTTGGGCACAAAGACGAACGGTATTGAATTTGGAAATCGGATCAAATTTAGATATAGCTCCCATATATATGTATCGCCCGATTTCTACAAATGGGGTCACGTTGCGCGTTTTTTCAAACGGATCGTCACCAAATTTGGCAAAAGTTAATCTTTTCCATCGCCCTTCAAGTCTGCAAAATTTCATCCAAATCGGTTCAGATTTAAATATAGCTCTCATATATATGTATCGCCCGATTTTCCCAAATTTGGCCACAAAACCTTTATTTATCAACCGATCTTACTCAAAGTTGGCTAAATATAATCTTCTATAGCACTAACTATATGTGCAAAAAATTATCGAAATCGGTTCAGATTTAGATATAGCTCCCATATATATGTATAGCCCGATTTTCCCAAATTTGGCCATAGAACCCTTATTTATTACCCGATCTTACTAAAAGTTTGCTAGATCCAGTCCTCTATAGTACAAACTATATCTGCAAAATTTCATCGAAATCGGTTCAGATGTAAATATAGCTCCCATATATGTATCACCCGATTTTGAAAAAATCGCCCCTAATAACCTTATGTTTGACCATACAGGCCTCATTTCTTAACTGATCTTACTCAAATCTTGCACAAGGTAACCTTTTGTGGTATTAATCAAACCCGCAAAATATTATGCAATTTGGTTCAGATTTAGATATAGCTTCCATATATATGCATCGCTCTATTTTCCCAAATTTGGCCATAATATTCTTATTTATTAACCAATGTTACTCAAATTTCAAATTTTGATGTACTAGCCGATCGTATTTATACGTACTTGTAGCTCTTACATAAGAATATTGCTCGATTTTTACAAATTTGTATTTATTACCCACACTAATTTAACGATTTTCTCTTTTTTAATAATGGGCTCAATATTAGTGACATACTAACTCCGTAGGCGCAATATCAACACAGCCAGTGTTGCTAGAAGTAGGGGAAATTCCCTATATGTAGGGTTTTTCTAATATTTAGCGTAGGGCCACAATGTAGGACATTTTCACTCAATACAATTTGTAATAATTTTTACATTTTGGTGGCTCTAGAGGAGGAAATTAGAAGCCGGCAAGGCTTGATCTTTAACAATGTGTGGTAAACTTTTTTCCTGTAGAAAATTTTGTCAACATTTTATTTCTATAGAACATTTTGTCAAAATTGTATTTCTATAGAAATTTTTCTCAAAATATTATTTCTTTAAAAATTTTTCTCAAAATTTTATTTCTGTGGAATTTTGTCTCAAAATTTTATTTCTATAGAATTTATTGTCAAAATTTTATTTCTATAGAAAAATTTCTCACAAAAATTTGTTTATAGAAACTTTTTCCAAAATTTTATTTTTATGAAGATTTAACAAAAAATATTACTAATTTGGGTAGAATTCTACCAACTGTGGCAACCGTGGTCGTAATACAAATTTATATTCTAAGTTATATACGTTGCATATTCATGTTTTATGGTAATAAATACTTAGAAACATTTTTGTTTTGTAAAATTTTTTAAATTTAATGAAAAATATAGTAGGGAAAATTGGTTGGGAATGTATGGGAAAGTAGGGAACTTTTTTGTCCTTGTAGGGTAAACCGAACATTTTCCCTGGCAACATTGACTATGAGCTATAGTCAGATTGGCACAAAGCACCCATAGACATGTACCCCTTAATTTTCTTAAATATGCAACTGCGGTTTATCTCCCAGACCTATATGTTACCCCACAAATGCTTATAATTACTAATTCTGTAATGGTGGTTTAGGGTATGATATAGTCGGCCCCGCCCGACTTTCTACTTTACTTACTTGTTTATTTTTATACCCACCACCATAGGATGGGGGGGGGGGGTATATTAACTTTGTCATTCCGTTTGTAACACATCGAAATATTTCTCTAAGACCCCATAAAGTATATATATTCTGGGTCGTAGTGAAATTCTGAGTCGATCTAAGCATGTCCGTCCGTCTGTTGAAATCACGCTAACTTCCGAACGAAATAAGCTATCGACTTGAAACTTGGCACAAGTAGTTGTTATTGATGTAGGTCAGACGGTATTGCAAATGGGCCATATCGGTCCACTTTTACGTATAGCCCCCATATAAAGCGACCCTCAGATTTGGCTTGCGGAGCCTCTAACAGACGCATATTTCATCCGATCCGGTTGAAATTTGGTACATGATGTTGGTATATGGTCTCTAACAACCGTGCAAAAATTGGTCCACATCGGTCCATAATTATATATAGACGGTTTAATTTTGGAACATGGTGTTAATATATGATCTCTAACAACCGTGCGAGAATTGGTTCATATCAGTCCATAACTATATATAGCCCCCATATAAACCGTTCTCCAGATTTGAACTGCGGAGTCTCTTGGAGGAGCAAAATTCATCCGATCCGGTTCAAATGTGGAACGCGGTGTTAGTATATAGCTTCTAACATCCATGCAAAAATTGGTCCACATAGGTTAATAATTATATATAGCCCCCATATAAACAGATCCCCAGATTTGGCTTGCGGAGCCTCTAAGAGAAGCAAATTTCATCCGATCCGGTTGAAATTGGGAACAGGGTGTTAGTATATGGTCTCTAACAACCGTGCGAGAATTGGTCCATATCAGTCCATAACTATATATGTTATAGCCCCCATATAAACCGTTCTCCAGATTTGACCTCCGGAGCCTCTTGGAGGAGCAAAATTCGTCCTATCCGGGTCAAATTTGGAACGTGATGTTAGTATATGGCCGCTAACAACCATACCAAAATTGATCCATATCGACCTATAGTTATATAGCCGATCCCCAATCCCACAAAAATTGGTAAAAATTTTATTTCTATAGAAAATTTTGTCAAACTGAATTGTAGACATATTTAATCGGTCTTTTTAATTTAATATATAACACCGTATGGACTTATTTACAATTTAGAAGACGGTGTTAGGAGGTTTTAAGATACCTTGCCATCGCAACTCAAGTAATTCGATTGTGGATGGCAGAGTTTAGAAGAAGTTTCTACGCAATCCATGGTGCAGGGTATATAAGCTTCAGCCTTGCCGAACTTACGGTCGTATATACTTGTTTTAATGTTATTATTCAACAAGTATATACAGCAGTATGTCGGGCAGGCCGAATCTTAAAAACCTACTACCATAAATCAAATATAATAGTTTCCATTGAAAATTTTAAGGGAATTTGATGACAGATATTCTCCCAAGCAGATCAGTTCAACCGGTACGCTTCCCGACGATAAATTTAAAGATTTTACCTAGGTTAGGTTATGTTAGGTGGTAGCCTGATGTATCAGGCTCACTTAGACTATTCAGTCCATTGTGATACCAAATTGGTGAACTTCTCTCTTATCACTAGTGCTGCCCGATTACATTGCAGTGAAACCACTTAGAGAAGTTTTGAAACTCTCAGAAATGTCACCAGCATTACTGAGGTGGGATAATCCATCGCTGAAAAACTTTTTGGTGTTGGTCGATGCAGGAATCGAACCCACGACCTTGTGTATGCAAGGCGGGCATGCTAACCATTGCACCACGGTGGCTCCTATGAAGACTAGATCAGATTCTTGATTTATAAGAACAATTTTTTATACCCACCACCATAGAATGACGATGGGGGTATAATAAGTTTGTCATTCCGTTTGTAACACATCGAAATATCGATTTTCGACTATATAAAGTATATATATTCTTGATCAGGGAGAAATTCTAAGACGATGTAACCATTAGGGAGACCGCAACTTATATGGGGCAAAAAAAAACAAGTATATACGGCCGTAAGTTCGGCCAGGCCGAAGCTTATGTACCCTCCATCATGGATTGCGTAGAAACTTCTTCTATACACTGCCATCCACAATCGAATTACTTAAGTTGCGGTAACGCTTGCCGATGGCAAGGTATCTTAAAACCTCCTGTTCCCAAAAAAGTAGGTTCGCTATGGCCTGATTAGATTTAAAAACATTGGTTCAATTCAGTGAAATATTTATTTCGTGACTATCTTTATTGACACAACCAAATGTTTAAATTCCTTTAATAACAAATTAAATTCATTAATTTATATTTTGTAATGGTTCACGAATTTTAATAAACTTACTTATTTGGTATCAAAACCATAGACAAATTAAAATTTTATATATTAATACTTAGCGTATTCTACGCGCAACCAACTTTTTAGAGAAAAAGAATAATTTTCTGTAACATAAGAATGATGTACAAAAGAGAATCGATAAATAAAATCGATAATATATTCGATAATTATTTGATAAAAATTCAATAGTTTTAGGGTGTGTTACCACTAGCGATGTTTTATAGTTGTGATTGAGATTTGGCGGTAACACCCCCGCGCAGTATGAAAATAAGTTTTCGCATTCATACTCCTAATTGTGAGCCACATCTAAAATCGCCAACTTCACTGCAGGTCGAACTAATAGTCCACCAGATGTTAAAACTTTTGCTTTACGCACTTGACCATCCTTCGCTAGCATAGTCTCAATTACCTTGCCCCTCGGCCACACGTTTCGTGGATTAGATGGATCGACTACAACGACCAAGTCGCCGACTTCTATAGGTTTAGCCTTTTCGTGCCACTTCGATCGTCGTGTTAAATTTGGTAAGTACTCCTTTACCCATTTTCTCCAGAAATTATCGGCAAACTGTTGTGACATCAACCAATTCTGTTTTAATGTATGACCACTATCATCGTACATAGCTAAAGGTTTCATCCCATTCGACGAGCCAAGCAACAAGTGGTTTGGTGTAAGAGCTTCTTCATTTTCTGTGTCTAGAGGAACGTATGTGAGGGGACGGGAATTTACAATATTCTCTACCTCTGCTAACATTCCTCGTAGTGTTTCTTCTGATGGTGTTTTTGTAGGGGCAATCTTGTACAAAATGTTCTTTACCGATCTCACCATTCTCTCCCATGCGCCACCCATATGTGGTGATGAAGGGGGGATGAAATTCCACTTGGTTACGGAGGTGGTGAAATTACGTACAAGCTCGTCTTTATTCACCTCTTTTATTGCCTCTCGAAGCTCTTTCTCTGCACTCACGAAATTCGTACCATTGTCGCTGTAGAACTCCTTATGTGTACCACGTCTGCATATAAAATTCCGAATGGCTAGCAGACACGAAGACGTATTAAGTGTATTTACTACTTCGATATGGACAGCTCTAAGAGTTAAGCACGTGAAGAGAGCTCCGTAGCGTTTCTCTTGATGCCGACCAACGGATATCATTAAGGGGCCGAAGTAATCTACTCCGGTGTATGTGAATGGGCGAGAGAAAGAAGCTAGTCGTGCTGTTGGGAGCTTAGCCATTTGTGGATACGATGGTTTTGTTGTTTTAATTTTGCAGTGTTGGCATAGTTTCGATAATTTTTTCACCACAGTTCTTAATTTCGGAATATACCACTGCTGTCTGATTTCATTGACAACGGTTTCATTGTTGCCATGGTGATATTTACTGTGGTAGTGGAGAATAAGTAAATAAGTGACATAGCTATTTTTGGGCAATATAATTGGATTTTTTGTATTTGCCGACACGAGTGCATTTTCTATTCGTCCGTCCACTCTAAGTATGTTATCCTCGAGTTTTGGTGTTGCTTTATAAAGAGGGCTTGATTTTGGCAATGTCATGTTGGACTTTAAAGCATATATTTCCTCAGAGTAAAATTCATTTTGTGCTTGACGATATAAAACCATTTCAGCTCGTTCCAATTCAGCAGATGTGAATTCACCATAATCTTTTCTCTTTGTTTTAAGAATGAGTATAAATCTTATGACGTAGGCTACGCACCTTACAGCTCTGGTCCACTTTGAGAAGCGTTTTATATCGATAAATGATGTATTTTCTTCATGTTTGAGAACAACTTGATTCGTTTCCATAGCCGTAGGTTCTGGAATAAATTCGCTCTTTGGCCATTCACATTCAGATTTTAATAAAAATGGTGGTCCATTAAACCAACGACTTTGCTCAGTAAGGTCAGGTCGTTTGGCCCATTTAGTGGCTTCATCCGCTACATTGAGTTTACCCGGAATCCAAAACCATTCATGTAGATCAGATGATTCAAGTATTTCACCTACACGTAAAGCTACAAATTGGTGGTACTTTTTGTTATTGTAGTTTAACCAGCTGATAACCGTCTTTGAGTCCGACCAAAAATATTTTTTCATTATTGGAATTGAGTGATTTTCAATAACAAATTTTGCTAATCTGCAACCTATTAGTGCCGCCATTAACTCGAGTCGTGGTATTGAGTTCATTCGCAAAGGAGCTACTCGGGTTTTCGAACCCACTATGGAGCAAATTATTTGGTTATTGAACTCAATGCGCAAATAGGCAACTGCTGCGTATCCATTCTCACTCGCGTCGACGAATGTATGAAGTTGCAGGTTAGTGTTATTATAGTTACCAAGTGATTTTAGGTAACATCTTGGAATTTTAATGGTTTCTAAGTCTGGAAGATATTGGAGCCATTTTCTCCATTTTACCAATTGGTCATCTTTTATGGGTTCATCCCAACTCACACCGCTTCTCCAAATCTCTTGGAGTAATATTTTTAAGTACATAAGGAAATTTCCTATAAGGCCTAGAGGGTCAAAAATCGTCATTAGAATTTTTAAAATTTGACGTTTTGTGGCCGGTTTATTCCCCTGGATGACTTCGTTATTTCGTATGTGAGGTGATATCTTAAATATGAAAAAGTCATTCTTTGGATTCCAAAATATTCCTAAGACTTTCTCTGTTTGTTCATCTGGACCTATGTCTAGTGGTTTGTCACTTTCTGAAGAATTTCCTAGGCATGAAATTACATCTGATTTGTTTGAAGTCCAGTTTCGAAGATTGAAGCCTGCTTGTCTTTGAATATATTGTACCTGCTTTGCGATCTGAACGGCTTGATCGACGGTATCAGTAGAATAAAGGAAATCGTCCACATAATGATTTTCTATTACGGCAGAGGAGGCCTCAGGAAGCTTGTTAATAAATTTGGAAGCGTTTTTATTTTTCACGTACTGTGATATGCAGGGTGCACATGACGCACCGAATATCATTACGTTCATTACATAAATATCAGGTTCCTTTTCTACGTTACAATTTCGCCACAAAAAACGTTGGACCTGTCTATCTTCATTCCTAATATAAACTTGGTGAAACATCTGCTCTACATCGCCACATAATGCAACAGATTTTTCACGAAATTTAAATAAGATGGCTGGTAAAGATGATAAAAAATCTGGTCCTTTGTACAGCATTGTATTTAAAGAAATTCCATTATATTTTGCAGCCGCATCCCAAACGATTCTACATTTCCCAGGTTTGTTTTTGTTAAACACTGGGAAAATCGGAAGATACCATACGTTTCCACACGATTCTGAATTTTCAATTTTGCTAATAAATCCTTTGTTTATGTAGTCAGAAATAATATCTTGAAAAGTAGAATGAAGAACTTTATCAGCCAAAAGCTTCCTCTCAAGGCAAACTAGACGTTTCAAGGCCATATCGTAATTGCTAGGCAATTTTATATTGTCATATTGCCATAACAGACATGTTTCATAATGGCCGTCTTCTCTTTGTGTCGTGTATTTTTCTAAAAGCTGCAGAGCTCGCTCATCGTTTTTGTTCGATGGGATCTTTGAGCAAGATACACCAATATTTTCGATCCTATAAAAATCTTTAACCATTTCGTGTAATTTATTATCTCTCTCGCTACAGTCACACATGTGAAAGTTGTAGTGCTGCGCTCTTACATTTTCACAAGGCCCATAAATAGTCCATCCCAACTTTGTCTTTATACCAATGGGTTCATTGCTTTTCCCTCCTTTTGATTTGCTTGACGTCAAAACATTTATATTGTCCAGCCCAATTAAAACCTTTGGAACTGCATTGTTATAACTTTCAACTGGGATCCCTTTAAGATGAGAAAATCTGCTAGAGATTGTCTTATAATCAAGAGATTGTTTCGGCAGTAATAATTCTTTTACAGAACGAACTTCTAACACAAACTCTTTGGAGTTCCCACCTCTCACACGTATATTTAAACGTTGGGAATTGTTCTCCATTCGTTTTACATTTGATGTCCATTTCAAACATAACTGCTCTGGTTCCCCCTTCAAACCCAGTTGATTGAAAATCCCCTCGTCGATGAGTGAAATGGACGAGCCATCATCCAAGAATGCAAACGTTGAAATATTGTTGTTGTTGTCTCCATAGATAGTTATGGGTACAACTTTGAAGAGAATATTTTGTCGGTGGTTGTTGTGTGTTTGCAAATTCTCTTCGATTGCGTTCTCTTGCTCTCTTTCACTGCTATTGTTTTTATTCTCTCTATTCTGAGCCAATTGAACGGTGTTACCTGTATTTGTTTTGGATCCATGTAGCAAATAATGATGTTTGAATTGACAACTGTCTACATTGCATACCTTTTCTTTGTTATAACAACTACCAGAGTGTTTTCGTAAACAATGCCTACATAGTGCAAAAACATTCACCATATTCCATCGCTCTTTGCGATCAGCTGACAAAAACTTTTTACAGTTTGGAACATTCTGACATTCTTCGCTGCAAATTATGCATTTCTTTTTGTTTGTTTTGGTGTGGGAGTGAATATGCACATTCCGTTGTTTTCGATTAGAAGAAATGTCAGAACTTACATTGCTTTCATTATTTACTGTACTGGCCGACAAACCAAGATCAAAAATCCAATTTGAGAACTCGACCAAATTTGCTTTTACATTGTTTTGTTGGAGATATAATTTCTGAGTTCCCCAATGTAGTTGGTAATAAGGTGGTAGCTTTGACACAAGTTCGTGCATTAGAGTGGTGTTATTTATTTCATCCGTAAGCCCGCAGGCTTCGATGGTAGATAGTAAACCTTTTACATGCACGGCGAAATTGGTGATGGTTTCCATTTTATTGGGATTAACTTGTGGCAACGATTTAATTTTATTTTTAAGAGAGAATACAATTTTCTCTGGTTGCCCGAACAATACTTTTAGAGTAGATATGGCGTGCGGTACACATGTTGGGTGAATTAGAATTTTTTCCACAGACTCCAGAGCACTGCCACGTAATGAACGCTGTAGTCTGATTAAATTTTCTGCATCGGTGAGGCCACACACAGCTGTTGACCAATCGAATGTAGAGCTGAATAGAGGCCATTCCTCCGGGTTTCCTGAAAATATCGGTAGTTCTTTTGGAACAGTTTGGCGTGCATAAAGTTGCTCTTGCGTTAAATTCCGTCGTCGAGGCTGTTGTTGTTGAATATATTCTTGGAAACCACGGGCCTGTTCGGGATTTATGAATGACTGATTATTGGTGCCATCGAGGGGCTGTGGGTTGGTGTTTAAATTTATGTTCGCTGTAGATTGCATTGATGTTGTATTTGGTATAAATTGAAACGGATGAGAGCTATTATGTGTATTATCTTGGTTTAGTAGAGATTGGTGAACGGCAGCTGAAGTTACTGGGTTAAAATTTGAAGTGTGAGGAATGATAGAAGTGTTTGAGATTATGTTCGGAAGATCGTTAATTGGTTCTTGCATTGTTGTATTTTCGGCTATGGGGGTGTTATTTTGGTCTGGGATATTTTCTTGCAAAATTTCTTGGAAATTGTTTGTGGTTTCTTCGTCTATTTGTTGGAGAATGCTATATTTCCTTTCCAAGTATTCTCTGTCACGCTTCTCTTTCAGTTGTCTTTCTTCTTCTAGCTTTTTTAGCTCAAGCTTCTGTTTAGATGTAAGTGACGTGGAAGAAGAAATGGATGAGATGCTTGAATTTCGAGAACGTTGTTTCTTACTGGAACACAGAGGACATACCCAAGGACTTTCTTGAGGGGTTATTGAATTAGCGCAATGCTCATGGTATGGTTGGCGACATTTGCCGCAGAATATGGTTTTTTCGTTAATATGTTCGTGGCAAAATTGGCAAACAGGAGGTGGCGAGTCGACTTGGTCTTGTGGCAGATTTTGGTTTATCGTAGGAGACATGGTTAAGGCGTACTTACGTGTGGCAGAGACTGCGATCAAAGTTGATGTGGGGTCGATGCTGTAGAGGTTATGTAATCCACGTTGATGGTCAGTTGCTCGGGATATATATGGAGAGGATTAATTACAGATTTGGTTTCCAGCTGCAACAGTTTGCTCTTTAATCCTTCACTTTCAGCAAATAAGAATTTAAAATTGTTCCCAAAAAAGTAGGTTCGCTATGGCCTGATTAGATTTAAAAACATTGGTTCAATTCAGTGAAATATTTATTTCGTGACTATCTTTATTGACACAACCAAATGTTTAAATTCCTTTAATAACAAATTAAATTCATTAATTTATATTTTGTAATGGTTCACGAATTTTAATAAACTTACTTATTTGGTATCAAAACCATAGACAAATTAAAATTTTATATATTAATACTTAGCGTATTCTACGCGCAACCAACTTTTTAGAGAAAAAGAATAATTTTCTGTAACATAAGAATGATGTACAAAAGAGAATCGATAAATAAAATCGATAATATATTCGATAATTATTTGATAAAAATTCAATAGTTTTAGGGTGTGTTACCACTAGCGATGTTTTATAGTTGTGATTGAGATTTGGCGGTAACACCTCCTAACACCATCTTCTAAATTGTATGTAAGTCCATACGTGATATATATTAAATCAAAAAAGATCGATCCAATACGTATATAATTCAGTTTGACAAAGTAGACATAAAATTTTGACAAAATTGTCTACAGAAATAAAATTTTAACAAAATTTTCTATAGAAATAAAAATTTTGACAAAATTTTCTATGGAAAGAAAATGTTGACAAACATTTCTACAGAACTAAAATTTTAACAAAATTTTCTATAGAAATAAACTTTTGACAAAATATTCTATAGAAATAAAATCTTGGTAGATTATTTTTGGCTCGAGTGGCAACCATGATTATGAACCGAATAAAATTTGAACAAAATTTTCTATAGAAATAAAATTTTGACAAAATTTTCTATAGAAATAAAATTTTGACAATGATGAAAATTTTATGATGAACCGAATAAAATGTTAACAAAATTTTCTCTAGAAATAAAATTTTGACAAAATTTTCTATAGAAATAAAATTTTTGACAAAATTTTCTATACAAATAAAATTTTGGTAGATTATTTTTGGCTCTAGTGGCAACCATTTGGGTATGGTTGTTAGCGACCATATACTAACACCACGTTCCTAATTTGAATCGGATCGGATGAATTTTGCTCCTCCAAGAGGCTCCGGAGGTCAAATCTGGAGAACGTTTTATATGGGGGCTATATATAATTATGGACCGATATGGACCAATTCTGGCACGGTTGTTAAAGATCATATACTAACACCATGTTCCAAATTACAACCGGATTGGATGAAATTTGCTTCTCTTGGAGACTTCGCAAGCCAAATCTGGGGATCGGTTTATATGGGGGCTATATATAATTATGAACCGATGTGGACCAATTTTTGCATGGTTGTTAGAGACCATATACCAATATCATGTACCAAATTTCAGGCGGATCGGATGAAATTTGCTTCTTTTTGAGGCTTCGCAAGCCAAATCTGGAGATCGGTTTATATGGGGTCTATATATAATTATGGACCGATGTGGACCAATTTTTGCATGATTGTTAGAGACCATATACCGACACAATGTACCAAATTTCAGCCGGATCGGATGAAATATGATTCTCTTAGAGGCTCCACAAGCCAAATCTGGGGATCGGTTTATATGGGGGCTATATATAATTAAGGACCGATATGGACCAATTTTCGCATGGTTGTTAGAGACCATATACCAACATCATGTACCAAATTTCAGCCGGATCGGATGAAATTTTCTTCTCTTTGAGGCTCCGCAAGCCAAATCTGGGGATCGGTTTATATGGGGGCTATATATAATTATGGACCGATGTGGACCAATTTTTGCATGATTGCTAGAGACCATATGCCAACACCATATACCAAATTTCAGCCGGATCGGATGAAATATGCTTCTGTTAGAGGCTCCACAAGCCAAATCTGAGGGTCCCTTTATATGGGGGCTATACGTAAAAGTGGACCGATATGTCCCATTTTCAATACCATCCGACCTACATCGATAACAACTACTTGCGCCAAGTTTCAAGTCGATAGCTTGTTTCGTTCGGAAGTTAGCGTGATTTCAACAGACGGACGGACGGACGGACATGCTTAGATCGACTCAGAATTTCACCACGACCCAGAATATATATACTTTATGGGGTCTTAGAGCAATATTTCGATGTGTTACAAACGGAATGACAAAGTTAATATACCCCCATCCTATGATGGAGGGTATAAAAAAAATGTCGGAATCGGAAACCTTAAACCCACAAAACGAATCCCCTTTCCAGATATTGGGATAGCCAAAATTTGAGCCTGATTAAACGACGTTAACACGTGCCGCTCGTCGCTCAAAATTTGAAAAAAAAAGAATGTTTTGGCCAAAAAGTTGACGTATTGAGCCATAACTCGAGAACGGTAAATAATAAAAACACGCACGATATCACAAACGATAGCTTATTTTTTGCCCCATATAAGTTGCGCCATATAACCATGTCCGTCTGGCCATCTGTCTGTTGTAATCACGCTACAGTCTTCAATAAAGGAGCTATCGTCCTGAAATTTGGTACCGAATCGTCTTTTATCTGCACGCGGGCCAAGTTCGAAGATGGCTATATCGGTCCAGGTTTTGATATAGCTCCCACATAAACCGATCCTCCGATTTGGGGTCTTGGGCTTTTAGACACCGTAGTTTTTATCCAATTTGCCTAAAATTTGAAATCTAAAGGTATGTAAGGACCATAAAGAGGTGGGAGGGAAATGGTGAGTATAGGTCCATGGTTTGATATAGCCCGCATATAGACCGATTTCCCGATTCTATAGAAAGTCGGGCGGGCCCGACTATATCATACCTTAAACCACCCCTACTGAATTAGTAAAGATAAGAATTTGTGGGGTATAATTGAAATAGGTTTGGGAGATAAAGCGTATTTATGAAAATTAAGGACACATATTTATGAGAGCTCTATCTCAATCTGAGCAGAAATGTCTGATATTAGGAGCTATAGTTGATTTTGCACTTACAGAATTAGTATGCCACTAACATTGAGTCCCTTATTAAAAAAGAAGAAATCGCTCAATGGGTGTGGGCAATGAATCAAAATTCGGGAAAATCGGGCAATATTATTATAAAAGAGTTACATGCAAGTCGAAATACGATCGGATAATACATAAAAATTTGAAACTTGAGTAGAATTGGTTAATAAATAAGAGTATTATGGTCAAATTTGGGAAAATCGAGCGATGTATAGGGAGCTATATATAACTCTGAACCGATTTGGATGGTATTTTCCAGGTTTGGTTGATACCACAGAGTGCTACTGTGTGCTAAATTTGAGTAAGATCGGTTAATAAATGAGGCGACTACACTGGTAGAAAAAGTTTCGTTATATTAATGAAATGTGTCATTAAAATTGAGCCAATGAAACAAATTCATTGATATAACGAAAATTTTCGTTATTATAACGAATTTTCTGTTAGTCAACGAAACGTTTCGTACTATTAACGAACATTTTCATTGTCTTAATGAAAATTTTTCGTTGTATCAATGAAAAATTTTCGTTGGCTCAATTTTAATGAAATTTTCTTTGTGTGTATGGTAATAATAACGTTATTAGGGCAAATTTTTCAAAATTGGGTGCTATATCTAAATCTGAACCGATTTGAATGTTATTTTGCTGGTTTGGTTAATATTACAGCATATTACCTTGTGTTGTATTTGAGGAGTAAGATCGGTTAATATATGAGGTCACAATGGTCAAAAATAAAGTTATTGTGGACAAATTTTTCAAAATCGGGCGATGCATATATATTAAAATCTGAACCGAATTAGATTATATTTTGCAGGTTTGGCAGCTATCTCAGAAGGTTACTGTGTGCCAAATTTGAGTAAGATCGGTTAATTAATAAGGCTATTAAGAGCAAATTTTCGAAAATCGGGCGATACATATATATGGGAGCTATAGCTAAATCTGGACCGATTTCGTTCAATTTTCGCACATATAGTAAGTACTATAAAAAATTAGATTTGGCCAACTTTGAGTAAGAGCGGTTTATAAATAAGGGACTTATGGCCAAATTTGGGAAAATCGGGCGATACATATATATGGGAGCTATATCTAAATCTGAACAAATTTCGATGAAATTTGACATACTTAAAGGGTGGTCAATTGGATTACTTTGTAGCAAATTTGACGCGGATCGGTTAGTAAATGAACACAATCTGACCCCATTTATCGAAATCGGGCGATACATAACAGGTTGGCTGATAAGTCCCCGGTATGACACATAGATGGCGTCGCTAGTATTAAATGCAAATTATTTTTATATAGTACCTACCTTCAAATGATTCGTGTCAAAATTTGACGTCTGTAAGTCAATTAGTTTGTGAGATAGAGCGTCTTTTGTGAAGCAACTTTTGTTATTGTAAAAAAAATGGAAAAAAAGGAATTTCGTGTTTTAATAAAATACTGTTTTTCGAAGGGAAAAAATACGGTGGAAGCAAAAACTTGGCTTGGCAATGAGTTTTCGGACTCTTCCACCCCAGGGAAATCAACAATAATTGAAAAGAGCACGGAGGACGGTGAACGCAGTGGACGCCCGAAAGAGGTGGTTACCGACGAAAACATCAAACAAATCCACAAAATGATTTTGAATGACCGTAAAATGAAGTTGATCGAGATAGCAGAGGCCTTAAAGATATCAAAGGAACGTGTTGGTCAAAATGGTCAAAACAACAACGTGTTGATGATTCTGAGCGGTGTTTGCAACTGTTAACTCGTATACACCCGAGTTTTTCCGTCGATATGTTACAATGGATGAAACATGGCTCCATCACTACACTCCTGAGTCCAATCGACAGTTGCCTGCGTGGACAGCGACCGGTGAACCGTCTCCGAAGCGTGGAAAGACTCAAAAGTCCGCTGGCAAAGTAATGGCCTCTGTTTTTTGGGATGCGCATGGAATAATTTTTATCGATTATCTTGAGAAGGGAAAACCCACCAACAGTGACTATTATATGGCGTTATTGGAGCGTTTGAAGGTCGAAATGGCGGCAAAACGGACCCATATGAAGAAGAAAAAAGTGTTGTTCCATTGAGAACGATGGCAAAAATTCATGATTTGGGCTTCGAATTGCTTCCCCACCCACCGTATTCTCCAGATCTGGCCCCCAGCGACTTTTTCTTGTTCTCAGACCTCAAAAGGATGCTCGCAGGGAAAAAATTTGGCTGCAATGAAGAGGTGATCGTTGAAACTGAGGCCTATTTTGATGCAAAACCGAGTACTACCAATATGGTATCAAAAAATTGGAAGGTCTTAAAAACGTTGTATCGCTCTTGAAGGGAACTATGTTGAATAATAAAATCGAATTTTGACAAAAAATGTGTTTTTCTTTGTTAGACCGGGGACTTATCAGCCAACCGTCATATATGGGAGCTATATCTAAATTTCATCCGATTTTTTCCAAATTCAATAGCGTTCATCCTTGTACCAAAAAACGCCACATACCAAATTTCATCAAAATCGGGCATTAATTGCGACCGGAGTCCTGCGAACAACAAATACATGGACGGACGGACATACACCAAGCGCTAGGTTAGGTTAGGTGGCAGCCCTATGTATCAGGCTCACTTAGACTATTCAGTCCATTGTGATACCACAGTGGTGAACTTCTCTCTTATCACTGAGTGCTGCCCGATTCCATGTTAAGCTCAATGACAAGGGACCTCCTTTTTATAGCCGAGTCCGAACGGCGTTCCACATTCCAGTGAAACCACTTAGAGAAGCTTTGAAACCCTCAGAAATGTCACCAGCATTACTGAGGTGGGATAGTCCACCGCTGAAAAACTTTTTGGTGTTCGGTCGTAGCAGGAATCGAACCCACGACCTTGTGTATGCAAGGCGGGCATGCTAACCATTGCACCACGGTGGCTCCCAAGCGCTAGATCGACTCAGTCGGTGATCGGTATATATTTTATGGGGTCTAAAAACAATATTTCTGGCAGGCACATTATTTGGCAGATCAAAGTTATTATACCCTGACCACTATGTGGTTTAGGGTATAAAAAATAACATGTTGAGGCAAACATATTACATGATCACAATCAAAAAATATAATTTTGCTCTTGAAACATATTTTAGGTGCTCATATTCCTTCTCTGGGTGTGGACATCGTAGTTTCTTCCCAAATTGCCTGAAATTGGCAATTTAGGTCCACAAATAGGTGTGCCGATTATGGCCTGAATCAGTCCATGTCCATGTACGAGACACTGCAACTTTTATTCGATGGTCCATAAATAGGTGTTCCCCATATAGTGAGAATCGGTCCATGTTCATATAGACCGACCTCCCGATTTTAATCCTCGTCCATCTAGACACCGCAATTTGTATTCGGTTAACCTGAAATGAGAAATTTAAAATTATTTTCCATCCATAAAGAGAGTTTTCAATTTGGGTTTGTATCGTTACACCGGTCCAGTGTTGCCAGGTTAGGGGTTTCCCCCCCAAATTTAGGGGTTTTTTTTCACGTTTAGGGAGATTTTTAGGGGTAAAATTTATTTGGGGGGATTTTTGGGGGTAAAAAATTATTTCAGACCTTATAAAGTGGAGCAATTCTCAAGCAAATTCGGAACAATTCTAGCATGAGTTATGAGAAAAAAGATGCGGAAAGTAAAGAAGAAGATCCTAAATACAAACCAGTATCCAATAGCATTATTTTCGTTATCTTTTTTAAACTCGCCTGTTGAAAGGGCATTTTTAATATTTGACAAAATTAAAAACAATCGTATTTTAACTTAGCAGCTGAAAGCTTTTTAAGAGTAAACCCGCTTTTTAAATTGATATACATATTGTATTATTACGTCCACAGAAAAAATAATTTCCTCACGGATGAAATTTTAAACAAACGAGAATCTCTTTTGTTTTAAAGTATTTTCTTAAATAGCAAATTTTATTTTTTATTTACTTCAAACGAAAAAGTTTTAGCATCAAAAGAAAACTTAGTTTTTCTAAAATTTCGTTTCTCAGGAAAGAACTCTTCTTTCAGGATATATATTTGTGTTAAATTTAATTTTTAAAGTGTATCACTACAGGATTTTTCAGAATATAAAAGGCCACTTTTGTACTTTTATATTCTGAAATTTTTTGGTTTTTGAAAAAAGCTTAGACCAATTTAGCGGTTGTTTTCTTAAGATTTGGGGGGAAGAATCAAAAATCACCTGGCAACACTGCACCGGTCTCCCATCAATAAATAATTTTTTTCCTTTTTACTGTTCGAGATCATTCACATAATGTGAATAAAAGTCTATAGAATATAGATCACAAGCTATTTGACAGATATTCTGATATTCTTTCAAGCATAGACGAGAAGTGTAAGATTCCCCTAAAGCTAAAAAATGGTTCTTATAAATCCAGCATATGAGTGGAAATTTTAAATTTAACTTCGGGAATCGTATCATTTGAGTCGATATAGAATCGGTTGTCTGATAAGTACTAAGCCTTTTTTCCCCCATTAAGGTCATAAGCCAAATAGGTGGAATATACCGCAAACTTTCCAAATTCATCTTAATATGAATATTTCTCTGTTTACAATTGCTCCAGAACAATTCATGTATTCTTGCGATGAAATTGTCCATGTTATTTGGAATTTAAAATTGTTTTAATATGAATTGAATAAATTTTTTAATGAATTATTTTTTTTTGTGCTCCCATTTGCAGCTTATGAAGCAAGAAATCGACATTGATGGTATGCTGGACATTAATATACCGCTGACAACGGTCAATAATAGTGGCGTTAGTAATAGTGTCTCAAATGCTGGTCATCTGGGAACGGTGAATAATGCGTCATCGCCAACATCAATAACGGCTACAACCGCTGTATCGTTGGCCACACATCAACAACAACTAAATCAATTGCATGCCCATTTACAACAGCAACAACAACAGCACCAGCAACAAATGCAACATCAACAGCAGCAACAACAACAACATCTTCAACAACAATTGCCACCAATGCTGAATAACAATAATAATTCACCTATGACAACCGGCCTGGAATTGCCGGCTCAAACCTCAACCTCAAATCTAAATGCCATAGTACAATATCCTCAACAGAATGTGGTCACACCACCATCCTGGGTGCATTGATACAGTCGAGTGGTTCAGTACTTTCCCTACCCTGAACATCCCTATAGCAATAATACCTCCGCCAACGCCACGACCACCACCACCACCAACACCCCTTACTGCAACTACAATACCAACCCCGACAAATATCGAGGAGAGCGCTACTACCGCTACAGCAGCAATCACAAACAACGAAAGCTAAGCTTTCGATATTTGTGTCGGCGAGAGGAGAATACAGTGGTTCAGTATTTTCTGCCACCTCCACCTCCATCGCCATCCAATTACCAGTGAAGATCTTCCGTTTGAAGGACTCCTCGAAGAACCTGCCTGGTGATGTGGACCCAAGGAAGCATTGTCGAAGCAAAGCTGGAACAAATTGTTTTTCTTTCTTTGATTTGTTTGCCGCCTAGGGCAGCCAACAACTATAACCAGGATAAATAATGAAAAAAGGATAATTTAAGGACAATAGTGTAAAATATTAATTAAATAAAACAACAAATCTTGTACAGAACAAAATAATTCTCGATTATTACATGGAGAGAAAATTTCATAAAAATTAAATCAACTTCAGTTTTTTGATGGACATACTGAAAATGTTCATTAAAGGTATGAAATGTTTCATTTTTTAATAGACAACAATCAACTATAATTGCTATTAAGTCATATAACAACAACAACAACAAAAATGTAAGTATTCGGTTTTTTAGAGGTTTGTATTCCAACGAAAACGAATGGAAGTCAATATTAGCCATATCCTATGAGGATATTTAAAGAAATGCCCTTAGAGAAATATTTTGGTGATTAAGATAATATGTTGGCATCCGTTTCTTTCTTTGGCTTGATGAAAAAGAGGACAATGGGAAGTGTGTTTGCTGAACATTGCGACAGAAGGACCTAACACATGACTGGTACCGATTCTTCAGTCTATCGCAATTTTTTAAATTTTTCCTCCTGCGGCACAATGAAATTAGTATATATGTTTGCAACACCCAGAAGGCGACAGGGTTGACACATGGTGTCTGTGGGAATAATTCTCAGTTCCGGCCCCTGAGTATAGTTGCCACTGGAGCTACAGATTATCTACCACAATTTGGAGAAAATGTTACAAAAAAAAAAAAAACTACCAAACAAAAAAAAAATATTTTGCTAAATTTTATATTTTTAGAAAATTTTGCCAAAATTTTATTTCTATAAAAATTTTTGGAAAATCTTATTTCTATAGAACATTTTGTCTAAATTTTATTTCTATAGAGAACTTTGTCAAAATTCTATGTCTGTAGAAAATTTTGTCAAAATTTTATTTCTATAGAAAATTTTGTCAAAATTTTATTTCTATAGAAAATTTTTGCAAAATTTTATTTCTATAGAAAATTTTTGCAAAATATTATTTCTGTAGAAAATGTTGTCAAAGTTCTTTTTCTATAAAAAATTTAGCCACAATTTTATTGTTAATTTTTTTTTTTTCAAAATGTTACTGCTATAGAAAATTTTGTCAAAATGTTATTGCTATAAAAAATTTTGTAGAAAATTTTGTCAACATTTTTTTTTCAATAGATGATTTTGTCAAAATTTTATTTCTAAAAAAATTTTGTCTAAATTTTATTTCTATAGAGAACTTTGTCAAAATCTAATTTCTGTAGAGAAATTTGTCAAAATTTTGTTTCTATAGAAAATTTTGTCAAAATTTTATTTCTATAGAAAATTTTGTTAACATTTTATTTATATAGAAAATTTTTGCAAAATTTTATTTCTATAGAATAATTGTCATAACTGTATTTCTAAATAATTAAATTTTAGCAAAATTTTATTTCTATAGAAAATTTTGTCTAAATTTTATTTCTATATAGAACTTTGTCAAAATGTTATATCTGTAGAAAATTTTGTCCAAATTTTATTTCTATAGAAAATTTTGTCAAAATTTTATGTCTATAGAAAATTTAGCAAAATTTTATTTCTATATAGAACTTTGTCAAAATGTTATATCTGTAGAAAATTTTGTCCAAATTTTATTTCTATAGAAAATGTTGTCCAAATTTTATGTCTATAGAAAATTTAGCAAAATTTTATTTCTATAGAAAACTTTGTCAAAATTTCTTTCCTGTAGAAAATTTTGTCAAAATTTTATTTCTATAGAAAATTTTGTCAATTTTTTTTTTTCTATGGAAAATTTTGTCTAAATTTTATTTCTATAGACAATTTTGTCTGAATTTTATTTCTATAGAAAACTTTTTCAAAATTTTATTTCTGTAGAAAATTCTTTCTATAGAAAATTTTGTCAATTTTTTTATCTATAAAAAACTTTGTTAAAATTTTATTGTTAATTTTGTTTTTCAAAATTTTACTGCTATAGAAAATTTTGTCAAAATTTTATTGCTATAAAATTTTTTTTAGAAAAATTTCTCAAATTTTTTTTTTCTATAGAAAATTTTGTCAAAATTTTATTTCTAAAAAATGTTGTCCAAATTTTATTTCTATAGAGAACTTTGTCAAAATTTAATTTCTGTAGAAAAATTTGTCAAAATTTTATTTCTATAGAAAATGTTGGTAACATTTTATTTCTATAGAAAATTTTTGCAAAATTTTATTTCTGTAAATTTTTTGCAAAACTTTATTTCTATAGAATAGTTGTCAAAATTGTATTTCTATTTTGTCAAATTTTATTTCTATAGAAAATTTAGCAAAATTTTATTTCTATAGAAAACTTTGTCAAAATTTTATTTCTGTAGGAAATTTTCTCAAAATTTTATTTCTAAAGAAAATTTTCTCAAAATTTTATTTCTATAGAAAATTTTGTCAAAATTTTATTTCTATAGAAAAATTTTTCCAAAATGTTATTTCTGTAGAAATTTTTGTCTAATTTTTTATTTATAAAAAATTTAGTCAAAATTTTATTGTTAAATTATTCTTTGTTTTCAAAATTTTACTGCTATAGAAAATTTTGTCAAAATTTTATTTATATAGAAAATTTTGTCAAAATTTTATGTCTATAGTAAATTTTGTTTAAATTTTATTTCTATAGAGAACTTTGTCAAAATTTAATTTCTGTAGAGAAATTTATCAAAATTTTATTTCTATAAAAATTTTTGCAAAATTTTATTTCTATAAAAATTTTTGCAAAATTTTATTTCTATAAAAATTTTAGCAAAATTTTATTTCTATAGAAAATTTTGTCAAAATTTTATTTCTATAGAAAATTTTGTCGAAATTTTATTTCTATAGAGAACTTTGTTAGAACTTTAGTTCAAAAAAAAGTTTTGCAAAAAATTTTATTATACCCTGCGCCACACTGTGGAACAGGGTATTATAAGTTAGTGCATATGTTTGTAACACCCAGAAGGAGACGAGGTAGACATATGGTGTCTTTGGCAAAAATGCTCAGGATGGTTCCCTGAGTCGATATAACCATGTCCGTCTGTCCGTCCGTCTGTCTGTGAACACATTTTTGTGATCAAAGTCTAGGTCGCAATATAAGTCCAATCGCCTTCAAATTTGGCACGTGTTCCTTTTTTGGGTCAGAATAGAACCCTATTGATTTTGGCAAACATAACACTTGGTCGTATAGTCAAGTATGCAAAATTTGATTGAAATCGGTTCAGATCTAGATATAGCTCCCATATATATCTTTCGCCTGATATGGACTTATATGGCCCCAGAAGCCAAAGTTTTTGCCCAATTTGGTTGAAATTTTGCACCAGGAGAACAATAAGTACTATAGTCAGTGTGCCAAATTTGAGTGAAATCGGTTCAGATTGAGGTATAGCTCTCATATACATCTTTCGCCCGATATAGACTTTTATGGCCCCAGAAGCCAGAGTTTTAGCCCAATTTGGTTTAAATTTTGGACTAGGAGTAAAATTAGTAGTGTAGTCAAGGCATATATATCTTTCGCCCGATTTTCCGTCATATGACCACAGAGAGCAAAGTTGTAGTCCGATTTGCGTGAAATTTTGCACAGGGAGTAGAATTAAAATATTAAGTATGCATGTCAAGTTTGGTTGAAATCGGTTCAGATTTCTTTTATAGCTTCCATATATATATATATATATATATATATATATATATATATATATATATATATATATATATATATATATAAAACTTGCAAAATATCAGCCAAATCGGTTCAGATTTAGATATAGCTCCCATATATAGCTTTCGCCCGATTTACACTCATTTGCCCACAGAGGCCAATTTTTTGCTCCGATTTAGTTGAAATTGTGCACAGGGAGTAGAATTAGCATTGTAGCTATGCGTGTCAAATTTGGTTGAAATCGGTTCAGATTTAGATATATCTCCCATATAAAGCTTTCGCCCGATTTACACTCATATGACCACAGAGGCCAATTTTTAACTCCGATTTAGTTGAAATTTTGCACAGGGAGTAGAATTAGCATTGTAGCTATGCGTGCCAAATTTGGTTGAAATCGGTTCAGATTTAAATATAGCTCCCATATATAGCTTTCGCCCGATTTACACTCATATGACCACAGAGGCCAATTTTTCCCACCGCTTTAGTTGAAATTTTGCACAGGGAGTAGAATTAGCATTGTTGCTGTGCGTGCCAAATATGGTTGAAATCGGTTCAGATTTAGATATATCTCCCATATATAGCTTTCGCCCGATTTACACTCATATAACCACAGAGGCCAAATTTTAATTCCGATTTAGTTGAAATTTTGCACAGGGAGTAGAATTAGTATTGTAGCTATGTGTGCCAAATTTGGTTGAAATCGGTTCAGATTTAGATATAGCTCCCATATATATGTTTTTCTGGTTTCGACAAAAATGGTCAAAATACCAAAATTTTCCTTGTAAAATCGCCACTGCTTAATCGAAAAGTTGTAAAAATGACTCTAATTTTCCTAAACTTCTAATACATATATATCGAGCTATAAATAATAAATAAACTTTTGCGAAGTTTCCTTAAAATTGCTTCAGATTTAAATGTTTCCCACATTTTTTTACTAACATTGCGTTCCACCCTAGTGCATTAGCCGACTTAAATTTTGAGTTTATAGATTTTGTAGAAGTCTATCAAATTCTGTCCATATCGAGTGATATTTAAATGTATGTATTTGGGACAATCCTTTATATATAGCCCCCAACACATTTGACGGATGTGATACGGTATCGAAAATTTAGATCTACAAAGTGGTGCAGGGTATAATATAGTCGGCCCCGCCCGACTTTAGACTTTCCTTACTTGTTTTTTACTAACATAGTGTACTATCCCAAGGCATTAGCCGACTTAAATTTTAAGTCTATTGATTATAAATTTTGTTCAGATGGAGTCAGATTTAACTGTATGTATTTGGGACAAGCTTTATAACATATATAGCACCCAACACATTTGACGGGTTTGATATAGTATCGAAAATGTGGATTTTCAAAGTGGTGCAGGGTAAAATATAGTCGGCCCCGCCCGACTTTAGACTTTCCCTACTTGTTGTTTCATTAAAAAATATGTCAAAATTTTTATTTCTTTAACAAAGTTTGTTTCTATAGTCAATTTTCTAAAAATTTCATTTTTATGGAAAATTTTGTCAAAATTTCATTTCTACAGAAAATTTTATTTCTATAGAAAATTTTGTCAAAATTTTTATTTTTTTAAAAAAGTTGTCAACATTTTTATTTCTTTAAAAAAATTTTGTTTCTATAGACAATTAAAAAAAAAATATTTTTATAGAAAATTTTGTAAACATTTTATTCCTATAGAAAATTTTGTTAAAATTTTATTTCTATAGAAAATTTTGTCAAAATTTTATTTCTAAAAGAAATTTTGTCAAAAAGTGTTGTCAAAATTTTACTTCAATACAGAACTTTGTCAAAATTTTAATTCTATAAAAAGTTTTGTCAAAAATTTTATTTGCATAAAAAATTTTGCAAAATTTTATTTCTGGAGAATATTTTGTCAAAATTGTATTTCTATAGAAAATTTTGTCAAAATTGTATTTCTATAGAAAATTTTATTAAAATTATATTTCTGTAGAAAATTTTGTCAAAATTTTATTTCTGTAGACAATTTTTTAAAAATTTTATTTCTAAAGAAAATTTTGTCAAAACTGTATGTTTATAGAAAATTTTGTCAAAATTTTATTTTTACAGAAAATAAAAATTTTATTTCTATAGAAAATTTTGTGTAAATGAGACAGCTTCTTAATAAATCTTCTGTAATTAGTTCAATGGCTCCTGTCTAAGGTCTGATCCCAGTACACTGTTCCATAATGTGGACTTTGGACTAAATCGAAGTTAGTTCCTAAAGTGTTAAAGGTCCACCACTTCCTTACCAAAACTGGGACAGGTTCACAAAAACAAGGTGCTAGTCCTGTACCGATTCGGAGGTTAATTCATCTTCCGTAGAGTGGTATTTCCCCGTTGTGTGAATGGATATTTAGATTCTTATCTTCAAAATGCATGGACTCAGCATTTTCTACTCTCTTTGAATTTCCTTCTCTTATCATAATTTCCATCTCTATGCCGTCATCTTCCCTTGCATATGCAATTATTTTTTGTGTGTTTGAATGAATTCTTTTGCTATCGAGGGTGGATCAATTGACGTTCCCGCTTTAATTCTTACATTAATTTAAAATGACATTTACACATAAATTATGTTAATAAAATAATATGGTCTACTGTTTTTCCCTTCCTCCACTTTGTGTTGGCCGTCATCATCTTGTAAAGTTATAAATTATGAATGAATATGAATGAACCTATTTTGGATAGCAGAAAATGCTGAATAAATTAAATTTGTCCCTTAAGATTTTTGTCGCTTTCTTGTACGATTCACCAAACTACCACCATTGCCATTATTCTTTCTCCTTTAAAACAATGTCCTTATTCATGGTCTTATTCATTCATTCACTTAAGTAAATTATATGGAACTAAATGATTACTAATATGAAAGCCCTCTAGATATTTATAAGCAGTAACAAAGTAAACCGTTGTAGAGAATTGTTGTAGCTTTAAGTAAATTTCAGTAAAGATTTTTCTATTAGAACTTAAAATCCAAAAAACGTCGTTGAGGGATACCAAAATACTTTACTATCCCTGCAAAAAAATTTGGAAGTACTTCTAAAGTCACAACTTTAAAAGCACTTCCGAAAATGTCCTTCCAGAGATGTTCTTTAATTTAATATAACAACTCAGGAGGTTCTTTTAATTAAATTTTTTATAACTCACTTTTTTCATACTTTTAAACGGCAATTTTAACAGATTTTGTTTCAAATATGTTAAAAACAGGGTAAGGATTAATAAAATGGTATAAATTATTTAAATCTTTTCGAACAAATTTCTAAATTCATTCTAGAAAAATTGCGAAATTTTGAAAATATTTGAGGTCAAGGCTTTCAGACAAGCGTTAGATTACATAAAAAATCATACAAAAAAATTATAAATATTAATTATTTGTGAAAATAGCACAAAATTTTTTAATTCACAACCAAAACACTGAACTCGGATCACATCTAAATAAGTGATGCATATTCAGTGCAATGGGTGTTGAAATGATGGACATCTGTCCTATACAAGCCCATGTTAAATTCATCGCTTCTGCGCCAATTTTGCACCACTTACGGATCCAAAAAGAACAATTTCACTACTTTTTTGGCGACGCTTTTTTTGCTGGGATGATTATTGTATTTTATGACCAAAGACTTCCAACGGAATTTTGTATAGAAATTGTGCATGGAAACTTTAGTTGCAATAAATTCTATACGACTACAACATTTTTCAGCACTTTTCAATGAAAATCTACATAAAAAATATGCAACGTCATTTTCTATAAAAAAACTTGTTCTAAAGTTTCAAAATTAATTTTCAAAAAAAAGTTTTAGAATTTCTGTAGAAATAAAATTAAAAAAAAATCTATAGAAATAAAATTTAAAAAATTGTCTATAGAAATAAAATTTTCATAAAATTTTCTATGGAAATTAAATTTTGTGAAAATTGTCTACACAGAGAATACAGATTGGTTGTGACAATCGAATTTATTGCCAACCTCCTTTTGGCAGTTGTAGCAACTACCAAATATGGTGTTGGTTAGGTCTGCCGACGATATTGGTTGTGACTACCTTCATCATTCGGTTGTGTTGCTCAACCTAAATAATACTCATGACCTAATTAAAAATATATTTAAAATCAATTACTTCACAATTAAATATTATATTTTATTTTATTTACATATAGGTATAGTGGTACAAATAAATCTAAATACGCTAAATGTATGTAATTAGTAGATAAAAATTTTTGTCTAGAATCTCTACTTATTGCATCAAACCCATATTCTTAGAGCAAACATTCTTTTTGGCTGTGAACATGTAGCATGGTTACCGCAACCCTGTTATCTTCTCGGACATTATGTACCTGACTTCGACAGCATCAAAAATATATTGTCCTTTTTTATGGGTATCAATAATTGAATATACGTGGTGTGAGAAAATTGATAAAATCGTGCAGATTTAGTAAGATTTTCCACATCCAACTGCTTTCGTATCCGAAATGTAACTTCTTAAAATCCAGGACTATATCGCTGGTTAACCAGAGTTGATTTCTCTGCCCAAGCTGACGTCCAGAGTACATAGTACTGCAAATACAATTACAAAGTTAGGGGGTATAGGTATCACTGCTAGAGTTTAGAAAATAATTCCAGAACTTACCCAAAAATATATCATATCTTCGAAGATTGGTGTATAGGCAAAAGTCTACATCAAAAATGGTCCAAAGCTATTACCAGATACAAAACGGCAGGTTCAATGAAAAGTTAAAAACCACTGCTAATGTTGTCATTCTTATCCTATATACAATATATATGCGTTTCTTTTTTAAACCAATTTGAAGCCAACAAAAATATGCCTTCCTTTGATAGTAAACTATTTGTTAAAATAAAAATTACATTTGAGAATTCATCAACCGGAATTCGGCTGAGAATACCAAATATCAGTTAGAATTACTAAATGACAGTTACGAAATTTATTTAAGGTAGGTCATATCTACCGAATTCAAATATTTTTTCTTTTTTCAAAAGAGAGGCAATTAGTTGCTACAACCATTTGGAAATAGATCAGCACAACTTATTAATTCTGAGTGTACAATTTTCGTTAGTACAACTGATTTCCAAACAATTTGTTTTCTTTGTGTATAGAAATAAAATTTTGACAGTTTTTCTATAGAAATAAAATTTTGACAAAATTTTCTATAGGAATTAAATTTTGACAAAATTTTCTATAGAAATAAAATTTTGACAAAATTTTCTATAGAAATAAAATTTCGAGAATTTTTCTTTTTTTTGGGAAAATTTTTTATAGAAATAAAATTTTGACAAATTTGTCTATGGAAATAAAATTCGAACAAAATTTTCTATAAAAAGAAAAGTTTGACAATTTTCTATAGAAATAAAAGGGTTTACAATATTCTATAGAAATAAAAGTTTTGACAATTTTCTATAGAAATAAAAGATTTGACAACTTTCTATGGAAATTTTCATAAAATTTTTTATAGAAATAAAATTCTTACAAACTTTATATAGAAATAACATTTTGACAAAATTTTATATAGAAATAAAATTTTGACTAAATTTTCTATAGAAATAAAATTTTGACAATATTTTCTATAGAAATAAAATTATCTATAGAAAAAAAAAATTCATAAAATTTTCTATAGAAAACAAATTTTTGGCAAAATTTTCTGTAGAAATAAAAATTTCATAAAATTTTCTGTAGAAAATATTTACTAATAGTAAATTAGTGTGTTTTATGACCAACGGCTTTCAACGGAATTTTGTGTAGAAATTGTGTATGGAAACTTTAATTGCAATAAATTCTGTTCGACTACTAAATTTTTAAGCAGTTTTCTATGAATATGTAATTAAAAACAAGTACATAAGCTTCGGCCTGGCCGAACTTACGGCCAGGCCGAAGCTTATGTATCATCCACCATGGATTGCGTAGAAACTTCTTCTAAACACTGCCATCCACAATCGAATTACTTAAGTTGCGGTAACGCTTGCCGATGGCAAGGTATCTTAAAACCTCCTAACACCATCTTCTAAATTGTATGTAAGTCCATACGTGGCATATATTAAATCAAAAAAGATCGATCAAATACGTATATAATTCAGTTTGACAAAATTTTGTTAAAATAAAATTTTAACAAAATTTTCTATAGAAATAAAATGTTCAAAACATTTTTTATAGAAATAAAATTTCGACAAAATTTTCTTTAGAAATAAAATTTTGAAAACATTTTGTCCAGAAATAAAATTTTAACAAAATTTTCTATACAAAGAAAATTTTAACAAAATTTTCTATAGAAATAAAATTTTAACAAAATTTTCTATAGAAATAAAATTTTAACAAAAATTTTCTATAGAAATAAAATTTTAACCAAATTTTCTATAGGAATAATAGATATGGACCAATTTTTGTGTGATTGGAGATCAGCTATATATAACTATAGACCGATAAGGACCAATTTTGGTATGGTTGTTAGCGGCCATATACTAACACGACGTTCCAAATTTGAATCGGATCGGATGAATTTTGCTCTTCCAAGACGTTCCGGAGGTCAAATCTGGAGAACGGTTTATATGGGGGTATATATAATTATGGACCGATGTGGACCAATTTTTGCATGGTTGTTAGAGACCATATACCAACACCATGTACCAAATGTCAGCAAGATCGGGTGAAATTTGCTTCTCTTTGAGGCTCCGCCAGCCAAATCTGGGGATCGGTTTATATGGGGGCTATATATAATTATGAACCGATATGGACCAATTTTTGCATGGTTGTTAGAGATCATATACTAATACCACGTACCAAATTTCAACCGGATCGAATGAATTTTGCTCCTGCAAGAGGCTCCATAGGTCAAATCTGGGGATCGGTTTATATGGGGGCTATATATAATTATGGACCGATATGGACCAATTTTTGCATGGTTGTTGGATACCATATACTTACACCATGTACCAAATTTCATTCGGATCGGATAAAAATTGCAATACCATCCGATCTACATCAATAACAATTACTTGTGCCAATTTTCAAGTCGATAGCTTGTCTTAGAGCAATATTTCGATGTGTTACAAACGGAATGAAAAATTTAATATACCCCCCATCCTATGGTGGAGGGTGTAAAAAACCAAATTTTTCATATAATTCAATTCAAAAATGAATTTGAAATCCGATGTAGACACTTTAACTACTACCATTATAATAGTAAGCATGGACTATAAAAATACACGTGTAATTGCCCACAAATTACCATAATTTTCATTTTCTATTCCCTGTTTCATACTCTCTCTATCTCTCTGCGACAAAGTCCAATTACAATTTTATTTCATTTATAACAATTGTAGCCGGATTTGCTATTATTATAATGAAACAAATTTAATGGAACTCAAAACGAATCGTTGACGACCAAACGACCAAACATTTATTTCAACG
Source organism: Haematobia irritans (assembly GCF_050003625.1). Classification (NCBI taxonomy): domain Eukaryota; kingdom Metazoa; phylum Arthropoda; class Insecta; order Diptera; family Muscidae; genus Haematobia; species Haematobia irritans. The sequence continues at coordinate 183,862,336 of NC_134397.1, read as the reverse complement.
ATACTCGTATTTCTCTTCAAGAGCAATTTTGAAATTCAATTGAAAGCTTTTGAGTTTCATTTCTATCACATTTCATAATTCGCGCAAGGGTATCCAAGGAAATCGGTATGCTATGATCTTAGTGGCATATCCAGGAACAATAGCTCTGCGTTGTTGGCATTTCAAGGACTTTTTGAATTGCTTTGTGGAGATGTTGTTGGATTTTTTGTATTGTATTTAAGCTGAAAATGTCCTGTTGTTTCCTCTCAAACACTATGTGTTTTCAAACATGAGGTTTTTCCATCAAAAATTATTATAATTGAAATGTACAAAGCAAGAGAAACAAGAATGAAGGGACATTTTGCAACCCCCTGAACAGAGATCCCTATGCCCTATATAAGTATTCGAAATATTTTGAAGGGGAAAATATGAACAAAAGACGATATGATTTATACTTCATTAACTAGGAAGTCAATTCACCCTAGAAAATGTTTCCATTAAGAATCGGGGTCGGGGAATATTTAGGGAAACGGAAATGAGTCTAAATGCTATACATGAACTAATTTGTAAAGTGGTTGCAAGTATCAAAATTCATGGCCAAACTGAAAAAACACCACCATGATATGGGTCAGGCTTGGAGAAGTGCTACATAATGGGTCAGGGATTTTGAACTTTCGAAATATTATGTGCATATTTAAAATTGTGCCAAAAATTAAAGTAAAACAAGTAAGGAAGGTCTAAAGTCGGAAGGGGCCGACTATATTATACCCTGCACCACTTTGTAGATCCACATTTTCGATATCAAACCCATGAAATGTATTGGGTGCTATATAAAGGGTTTTGTTCCCTTATACACACATTTAAATCTGACTCGATATGGACAAAACTTTTTAGACTTCTAAAAAAACTGTAGACTGTACAAAATTTAAAGTACATCAGGATGAAATTCTGGCTTCTGGGGCCATATTAGTAGATATCGGGCGAAAGATATATATATGGGAGCTATATCTAAAACTGAACCGATTTTTTTCCAAAATCAATAAGGTTCTATTCTGACCCAAAATAAATACTTGTACCAAATTTGAAGTCGATTGGTCTCAAATTGCGACATAGACTTTGATAGCAAAAATGTGTTCACAGACAGGTGGACAGACGGACGGATAGACATGACTAGATCGACTCAGGGGCCGGCCTTGAGCAATATTGCCAAAGACACCATATGTCTATCTCGTCTCCTTCTGGGTATTGCAAACATATGAACTGACTTATAATACCCTCTTCCACAGTGTGGCGTAGGGTATAAAAAATTGTAGTTTTGAGGACCTACTTCAATTGGGTATATAAGTTTGTTCCAAAGAAACCTTACGAAAATAAGCTCTATTTAACATATTATATTTACCAAAGTATTAGAAATAAATAAAATAAAAATAAAAAACAAGTATATACGGCCGTAAGATCGGCCAGGCCGAATCTTATGTACCCTCCACCGTGGATTGCGTAGAAACTTCTACGAAAGAATGTCATCCACGATAGAATTATAGGGTTATGGTATCTTAAAACTTCTTAATATCGTTTTCTAAATTGTGAGTTAGTCCATACGTGGTATATATTTGACAAAAAAGTTATGTATAGGTAAGTCTGCAAATAATTACGAATCGACATGGACTTCTTGCACGACACGTAGAGAGCCAGAATTGAAATATGGGGGTCGCTTATGTGGAGGCTCTATACAATTATGAACTTGGTATGGACCAATTTTTGTGTGATTGGGGATCAATTTATCTGAGGGCTATATATAACTATAGACCAATATGGACCTAGTTAGGCATGGTTGTTAACGGCCATATACTAGCACAATGTACCAAATTTCAACTGACTCGGATGAAATTTGCTCCTCCAAGAGGCTCCAAAACCAAATCTCGGGATCAGTTTATATGGGGGCTATATTTGATTATGGACTGATATGGACCACTTTTATGTACCAAATTTCAGCCGGATCGGATGAAATTTGCTTCTCTTAGAGGCTCCGCAAGCCAAATCGGTGGATCGTTTATATGGGGGCTATATATAATTATGGACTGATGTGGACCAATTTTTGCATGGATGTTAGAGACCATATACTAACACCATGTACCAAATTTCAGCCGGATCGGATGAAATTTGCTTCTCTTAGAGGCTCCGCAAGCCAAATCGGTGGATCGTTTATATGGGGGCTATATATAATTATGGACTGATGTGGACCAATTTTTGCCTGGTTGTTAGAGACCATATACTAACACTATGTACCAAATTTCAGCCGGATCGGATGAAATTTGGTTCTCTTAGAGGCTCCGCAACCCAAATCGGGGGATCGGTATATATGGGGGCTATATGTAATTATGGACCGATATGGACCAATTGTTGCATGATTGTTAGAGACCATATACTAACACCATGTACCAAATTTCAGCCGGATCGGATGAAATTTGCCTCTCTTAGAGCAATCGCAATCCAAATTTGGGGGTCCATTTATATGGTGGCTATATGTAATTACGGACCGATATGGACCAATTTTTGCATGGTTGTTAGAGACCATATACTAACACCACGTACCAAGTTCCAGCCGCATCGGATGAAATTTGCTTCTCTTAGAGGCTCCGCAACCCAAATCGGGGGATCGGTTTATATGGGGGCTATATGTAATTATGGACCGATATGGACCAATTTTTGCACGGTTGTTAGAGACCATATACTAACTCCATGTACCAAATTTCAGCCGCATCGGATGAAATTTGCTTCTCTTAGAGCAATCGCAAGCCAAATTTGGGGGTCCGTTTATATGGGGGCTATACGTAAAAGTGGACCGATATGGCCCATTTGCAATACCATCTGACCTACATCAATAACAACTACTTGTGAAAAGTTTCAAGTCGATAGCTTGTTTCGTTCGGAAGTTAGCGTGATTTCAACAGACGGACGGACGAACGGACGGACGGACATGCTCAGATCGACTCAGAATTTCACCACGACCCGAATATATATACTTTATGGGGTCTTAGAGCAATATTTCGATGTGTTACAAACGGAATGACAAAGTTAATATACCCCACTCCTATGGTGGAGGGTATAACAAGTGAGTAAAGTAGAAAATCGGGCGAGGCCGACTGTATCATACCCTAAACCACCCCTACTGAATTAGTAAACATTGTTTGTGTGGTATCAATGGTACAGGTTTGGGGAAAACCCGCATTTCCATATTTAAGAACACTAATGGGTACATGGTTATGGAGTTTTATCACAATCTGAACAGAAATGTCTGATATTAGGAGCTATAGTTGATTCTGGACCTACAGAGTTAGTATGCCACTAATATTGAGTCCATTATTAAAAAATAGGAAATTGCTCAATTATCCGGTTGGCTGATAAGTCCCCGGTCTAACAAAGGAAAACACATTTTTTTTTTCAAAATTCGTTTTTATTATTCAACATAGTTCCATTCAAGAGCGATACAACGATTATAACGACCTTCCAATTATTTGATACCATTTTGGTAGTACTCCTTCGGTTTTGCCTCAAAATAGGCCTCAGTTTCGGCGATCACCTCTTCATTGCAGCCAAATTTTTTCCCTGCGAGCATCCTTTTGAGGTCTGAGAAGAAGAAAAAGTCGCTGGGAGCCAGATCTGGAGAATACGGTGGGTGGAGAAGCAATTCAAAGCCCAATTCATGAATTTTTGCCATCGTTCTCAACGACTTGTGACACGGTGCGTTGTCTTGGTGGAACAACACTTTTTTCTTCTTCATTTGGGGCCGTTTTGCCGCGATTTCGACCTTCAAACGCTCCAATGACGACATATAATAGTAACTGTTGATGGTTTTTCCCTTCTCAAGATAATCGATAAAAATTATTCCATGGGCATCCCAAAAAACAGAGGCCATTAATTTGCCAGTGGACTTTTGAGTCTTTCCACTCTTCGGAGACGGTTCACCGGTCGCTGTCCACTCAGCCGACTGTCGATTGGACTCAGGAGTGTAGTGATTGAGCCATGTTTCATCCATTGTCACATATCGACGGAAACTCTCGGGTGTATTACGAGTTAACAGCTGCAAACACCGCTCAGTTGTTTTTGGTCAAATGTGAGCTCGCGCGGCACCCATTTTGCACAGAGCTTCCGCATATCCAAATATTGATGAATGATATGACCAACACGTTCCATTGATATCTTTAAGGCCTCTGCTATCTCGATCAACTTCATTTTACGGTCATTCAAAATCATTTTGTGGATTTTTTTGATGTTTTCGTCGGTAACCACCTCTTTCGGGCGTCCACTGCGTTCACTGTCCTCCGTGCTCATTTCACCACGCTTGAATTTTGCATACCAATCAATCCCTGGGGCAGAGTCCGGAAACTCATTATCAAGCCAAGTTTTTGCTTCCACCGTATTTTTTCCCTTCAGAAAACAGTATTTTATCAAAACACGAAATTCCTTTTTTTTTCATTTTTTTCACAATAACAAAAGTTACTTCACAAAAGACGCTCTATCTCACAAACTAATTGACTTACAGACGTCAATTTTTGACACGAATCATTTGAAGTTTGGTACTATATAAAAATTTAATACTAGCGACGCCATCTATGTGTCAGACCGGGACTTATCATCCAACCTGTTACCTTGCAAACATAAGCATTATACGTATATAAGGTCAAATAAATAAAGATCGTACTACTATTATTATATACACACAGAGAAGGAATATCATCACCTCAAACATGTTTCAAGAGCAAAATATTATTTTTGTATGGTGACCATGTAAATGTTTGTCACTAAAATGTTATTTTGTCGTCAAATATAACCTGCTTGCCGAAATCAGATACATGATTTCCTAGAAAATAACATGGTTGCGAAAAACATGTTACATGGTCACCACCCAAAAATAACATTTTGCTCTTAGAACATGTTTGAGGTGATCATAGTCCTTCTCTGGGTGTAAATACCACCAGATCGTATGTTCTTAATTTAAGTTTCGTGGGTCTTTAAAGTTGATTCTGGACGACCACTGGTCTACCTCAGCCGACGACAAAAACACGTTACAAGATCCAAGTGAATTTTTTTGTGAGTGTACATTTTTTACCCCATCTCCGTCCCCTACTAAATTTGTCATGACTTCCAATCCCCATGCCACCCAGAAAAAAAGACATCGTTTTAAATATTTCAAGTATTCAAATTGCCTGTAATGGGCAATTTCTTATGCTTACCTGCCTGAAAAATGTGCCACTTAAAAATTTCCGACAATGAAATTAAGTGATAACTTGACTTCCTTTTACCTCCCCAACGTCCTCCTCGCAAAAAAAAAGTTAACATAATATTCTAGGCCATAGTAGCCAATGGTCTTCAAATAGACTACCAAGCCATATGCTCTGTGCTGTTTTCTTGTCTAAGCTTATGAAAAATTAATTATATCCTTAGGGTGGGTTTATGAGCACCAGAAGGACAACATGGTACTGGCGTTCAAGTTAGTCGACAAATCCCCTCACTTAAACAATGAAAGAAATTAATGGGAATGGGCGATGAGCAAAGAGAGCATGGCGAATAGAAAGAAGAATAGCCTGGGATGATACTTGGTTTTAACTGATGGATGGTGGTAAATGGGTACCTGTCGTTGTCGGGCATATAAAACAAATCAGCCATAAAAATGGTAAAAATAGCCCCAAAAGGATAAAAATGATGCCAGCTGAAAGAGAACATTCTTCGAAACCTACATTGTACCTTACATCTTTTTTTTCGCAAAAAAGAATAATGTAAAAAAGTTTTTCCTTTGATCGCTTAAGTTAACGCCTGTCCTTAAAAGGACTCATAGTTTTTTTTTTGTTGCTGCCTTTGCCACTTTCTGGCTAGGAAAAAAATCTAAATTATTCAAATTCTTTGTAAGTTTCTTAACTTCGTCCACTTTGTATCTTCATCATTTCAAGAAACTGCATCTACGGAGTGCTCTTTGTATGTCAGTTCTTTTTTTGTTTCTATCTTTTACTGATAAATTAATTTACGACAAACAATTTTAACGGCCAACGGAATTTAGTTGCCAACATTACCACCAACATCTTTGATTGTTGGTTGGCTAGTCAACTGTCGACATCAGATTTTTTTTTGCGATTATTTGAGGGAAACTTTGGTTTCATTATTCTGATGTTTATCTCAAATTCTATGCCCTACATTAGGTATAAGGTTGGTTAGGTTAGGTTGGGAGCCATTGGTGGTGCAATGGTAAATTTGTAAATTTTTCACATTTTTTCTTTTTGACCATCTTGGTGAAATGCTGAGGACTTGTTAGAAAAAATTATATCTCTGAATTTCGGGGCCGTAGCCCTCTCCTTTATTTCGGCAGTATCCAAAATTATATCTCTGAATTTCGGGGCCGTAGCCCTCCCCTTTATTTCGGCAGTATCCAAGAATATAACGGCGTTCTGCTAAATTTTTTTGGAACGTGTGTTAGAGAATCGTGCATCAACACCTACTTAACCGGAATTGTTAATAGCGTAGACGAAAGAAGCTATGAATATGGGCCCCATGCAAATAGGCCCACAACCCAAATGGAACAGGGCCACAAATGTGGGGCGAAGTTTCATAATGAATATGAGCCCCTGAAAATGAGTCACAACAAAATGTAGCTGACAATCGACTCCAAAAATAAAATTAGGCTCATCTTCACTTAAGATTTAAGACACCATGTGAAAATGAAACAACTGATGGAAAGAATGTGAAATTTTAAGAAAAGAAAAATTAAATATGTTTTACTGAATATCTCTTGGGAATTGCGTGAGTCCACTTTGGACTCTGACCACAGGATAAGGTCTTAAATCCCGTCCAAAGTCAGGTCACACAAAAAAAATCTGATGCAGGACAATAAAAAAGTATGTATATTTGCTATCGTTATCAAGTCTCAGAACGCAAAATAGGCCCCACTTGAAAACGACGCACAAATACGGTTGCCACTCGTGCCAAAAATATACCAAATTAAAACAAAAATCTTATTTAATATCAAATTTTTGCAAAAAATTGTTATCTTGTAATGAGTGAATAACCCCTCCTACCAGCTACAAGTTTATGTGTATGAAATACAAGGAAAATAAAAAGTAAAAATTTATTGAAATTGTAGAAAATGTCAAAATTTCATTTCTATAGAACATTTTCTTAAAATTTTATTTCTATAGAAAATATTCTCAAAATTGTAATCCTTTATAAAATTTTATTTCTGTAGAAAATTTTGGCAAAATTTTATTTCTATAGAAAATTTTTTCAAAATTTTACTTCTAAAGAAAATGTTGGGAAAATTTTATTTCTATAGAAAATTTTGGCAAAACTTTATTTCGTTAGAAATGTTTGGGAAAATTTTGCCAAATTTTATTTATATATAAAATTTTGTCAAAATTTTATTCCAGTAAACAATTGTCTCAAAATTTTAATTTCATATACAATTTAAAAAAAAATCTATATAAAGTTTTCTCAAAAATGTATTTCTATAGAAAATTTTGTCAAAATTTTATTTCTATATAAAGTTTTCTCAAAATTTTATTTCTATAAAAAATTTTGTCAAAATTTTATTTCTAAAGAAAATTTTGTCAAAATTTTATTTCTGTAAACAATTTTCTCAAAATTTTAATTTCAAATACAGTTTAAAAAAAATGTAATTCTAATTCAAAATTTTATTTCTATATAAAGTTTCTCAAAATTTTATTTCTATAGAAAATTTTGTCAAGAAGGGGCGTTTAGGCAAAGATCAGCTACTTTATTTTTCGATATTTCGTCGAGGAGGGGGGCTCCCCTTTTCCGACCTTATTTAAAAACAGTGAAAAAACTAAAATTTTCGACTTACTGAAATTTTACGGAGAACTTGGGGGAGATTATGAAATTTATAGGTGATTATATGTGATTTTTTAAAATTTGGTCGGGGAAAAATAAAAGGGCACAGGGAGACCTAATCTCTCCTCAAGTAAATACCGTGAAACAAATAAACTTTTCCAATTTACTTGAAATTTACAGAGGATATGGGTTACGTTATATGTATTACTATAATGGATATCTGATTTTGTGATATTCGGAAGGAAGGAGGAACTATATATAGAAAATAGAAAATTTTGTTAAAATTTAATTCGATATAAAATTCAGTCAGTTTTAATATCATAAAAAAATTTTCTAAAAATGTTAATTGTTTTATTTATAATTCTTTTTTTATTTTATATACAATTTTAAAAAAAATAAATTCTATATAAAGTTTCTCAAAATTTTCTATAGAAAATTTTCGAAAAATTGTAATTCTACATAAAATTTAGTAAAAAATTTAATTCTATATAAAGTTTTATCAAAATTTTTATTCTATATAAAATTTTCTAGAAATTGTATATAAAGCTTTCTCTCAATTTTATTTCTATAGAAAATTTTCCCAAAATTTTATTTCCATAGATAATTTTCTGAAAATTTTTACTTCTATGGAAAGTTTTGTGAAAATTTTTTTCTATAGAAAATTTTAATACTATATAAAATTCTGTCAGTTTTAATATCATATAAAATTTTCTAAAAATTTTAATTCTATATAAAAATTTCTCAAAATTTTAATTCTATATAATATTTTGTAAACATTTTAATTTTATATAAAACTTTCTCTCAATTTTATTTCTATAGAAAATTTTGTAACAATTCTATTTCTATAGAAAATTTTGTCAAAATTTTATTTCTATAGAAAATTTTGTCAACATTTTATTTCCATAAAAGATTTTTTTTTTAAATTTTATTTTTATAGAAGAGTTTGTAAAAATTTTATTTGTATTTGTAACAATTGTCTCAAAATTTTAATTTCATATACAATTAAAAAAAAAAGTAATTCTATATAAAGTTTTGTTAAAATTTGTATTTCTATAGAAAATTTTCGAAAAATTGTAATTCTACATAAAATTTAGTAAAAAATTTAATTCTATATAAAGTTTTATCAAAAATTTTATTTTATATAAAGATTTTAATTCTATATAAAATTTTTTAAAAATTTTATATAAAGTTTTCTCTCAATTTTATTTTTATAGAAAAATTTCTCAAAATTTTATTTCTATAGACAATTTTCACAAAATTTTATTTCCATGGAAAGTTTGTCAAAATTTTTTTTCTATAGAAAATTTTGTTAAAATTTTAATTCTATATAAAATTCTGTCTGTTTTAAAATCATATAAAATTTTCTAAAAATTTTAAGTATAATTTAATTGCTCAAAAATTTTAATTCTATGTAAAATTTTGTACAAATTTTAATTTTATATAAGGCTTTCTCTCAACTTTATTTCTATAGAAAATTTTGTCAAAATTTTATTTCTATATAAAGTTTTCACAAAATTTTATTCCTATAGACAATTTTGTCAAAATTTTATTTCTTTATAAAGTTTTCTCAAAATTTTAATTCTATAGAAAATTTTGTTAAAATTTTATTTGTTTAGAAAATTTTGTCAAAATTTTATTTTATAGAAAATTTTGTCAAAATTTTATTTCCGTAAATAATTTTCTCAAAATTTTAATTTTATATACAATTTAAAAAAAAATTAATTGTATGTAAAGTTTTCTCAAAATTTGTATTTCTATAGAAAATTTTCGAAAAATTGTAATTCTACATAAAATTTAGTAAAAAATTTAATTCTATATAAAGTTTGGTCAAAATTTTAATTCTATATAAAATTTTTTAAAACTTGTAAATAAAGTTTTATTTCAATTTTACTTCTATACAAAATTTTATTGCTATATAAAATTTTCTCAAAATTTTACTTCTATAGAAAATTTTGTCAAAATTTTATTTCTGTAGACAATTTTGTCAATTTTTTTTCTATAGAAAATGTTGTCAACATTTTATTTCTATATAAAGTTTTGTCAAAATTTTATTTCTGTATAAAATTTTGCAAAACTTTTAATTTTATATAAAGCTTTCGCTCAGTTTTATTTCTATAGAAAATTTTGTCAAAATTTTATTTCTACAGTAAATTTTGTAAAAATTTTATTTCTACAGTAAATTTTGTAAAAATTTTATTTCTATAGAAAATTTTGTAAAAATTTTATTTCTATAGAAAATTTTGCAAAAATTTTATTTCTATAGAAAATTTTGCAAAAATTTTATTTCTATAGAAAATTTTGCAAAAATGTTATTTCTATAGATAATTTTATCTAAATTTTATTTCTATAGAAAATTTTGCAAAAAAGTTATTTCTATAGAAAATTTTATCAAAATTTTATTTCTATAGAAAATTTTGTCAAAATTTTATTTCTACAGTAAATTTTTTAAAAATTTTATTTCTCTAGAAAATTTTCTCAAAATTTTATTTCTATAAAAATATGATCAAAATTTTATTGCTATAAAAAATTTTCTCAAAATTTTAGTTGTATATAAAATTTGGACAACATTTTATTTGTATAGACAATTGAAGTATCTCTTCGTTGGACAGGAATGTTTTGCAAAATCTACGAAGATATCAATACTTCCACCAATCTACCAAACAGTAAAAAATCTACCAATTTTGGTAGAATTCTACCAACTGCGGCAATCGTGACCACAATCTGAAAAAGGAAATTGGGGTTTATTTTCATTTGAAATATTGGGATTTATTGTCATAATGTAAACGAGCCCCACAAATAATAAGAAGCTACTCCCACAAAAAAACAAATGGTATTGTTGTTTTCCATATAACTTTTTGGGGTCCTACTTTAGGTTCGGGGGCTAATTTTCATAATTTGGCGATTCCATAACAACAGCAACACCATTCGAAATTGGTTCAATCAGATAGGGATATCTAATGCGGTTTGGAATATATAGAATAGGGATATCTAATGTGTTTGGAAAATATATGGAAAATAACTTTCGGTGTTTACCTCTGCTCAATCTATGCACCAGGACCAATGCTCTGGGCAAACTTTTACTAGCTGTCAGTAGGAATTCCTTTGGCCACTTTTTCTCGACTTTCTGTTATATTCAGCTTTGTGTGACAGAAAAAAATGTTTCGTGTTCAAAGAATTTTCTTACTTCAGTCTTTCGTAAGTGTCGTAAAAGAAAGTTTTGTCTTTTAGGGTGAGAGTTAGTTTTTTTTCTCCCGTTACCAACATCGTCACTTCAGTCGGCTGCGACAGTTAAAACATTGTTGGCCAACAAATTGAATTTTTCCACAAAAAAACTCCTGTGTAATCCAACAATTAGTTGAATTCCTTCCACTGGCTTTAGCTTTAGGGTTTCTCATGATGGTGGTGGTGGTGTCGTAAACTTTTTTTTTTTTTTGAAATCAGAGGAAAAGCAAAAAAAAGTTTGACACAAATCATGCATCTCATAAAAAATCCAAATATTCGAAGGAAGACAAAAAAGTTTAGCACTTTGTTCTATTTCTTTTTTAGCCATTTTTTTATTCAAATTCAATTTGAGTGAATTAATTCTCAAGTTGAATGAAATACTCTGGCTGGTTGCCCGTCTGACAGTTGTCATAGCCAACCAAAAACTGCAAAAAAAAAAAATTAGTCTTCTTCATGTCTAAAATCCACTAATGGACCATTACTGCTGTTGCCCATCATTTAATTTTGTAAAAAGATTAGGAGGATTCCAAGAAACTTTTCTTACCTTTGTTGTAAGTAACAGTCAAATTGGAATTATGGAAATTTTTCTACAAAAGTTTTTATTTTGTGAGAATTAAAGATGTGCCAAGGTATGATTTTAATATGAAAAATTTTAACGCAACATATTCGTATTTGAAGTAAATTTTCGAAATTGATGTTGGCAGTGAATTGAAGCAAAGACTTATTGGCTTTTGCAGCACTATCCATTTTTTCAGATTCGCATATTAAAGTTTTCTATATATACATTCAAAAGTCTAGCGACTAAAAATTTACTATCATCATTCCAGTACAAACCTCAAAAATTTTATAAAAATTTACAAAATGTGATTTATTTAAATACTAGCGTAACCCGGCCCGCTTCGCTGCGCCTTCCGAAGCGTATTTGTAGGAAAATTTTGCGCTAACTTAGTCAACCATATTCTTTGTGCTGAAAACAAATTCGAAAAGATCTGAATTATTTCAAACAAATCGGACTACTTGCTCTTTCGTTTATAGGTACAAATACGCCGATCATGCATATGTAAAATGGTTCGTCTCAAAAAATGTTCTGTATTCAAGTAGTTGGACAAACTTCTACATTTCTTGTAAATTTTAAGTGTGGTTTGTCAAGGAAAGGTATCCTTCTCCTCAACATATCTGAAAATTAAGCACTATATTATAATATCATACAAAGAATTACTGTTTCCCATCCAATAAATCGGAAAAAGCAAAAATAGTAAAAAAATTTACCACATTAACATTTGCTAAAATGTTAGAAAATGATGCACCCTCTGCCAATTTCATGTAAATTTAAGTTCTTTACTAAAAAGAAGTCTGGCAGAAGCCTGTGCAAAAATCATAAAATTCCCATTTACGGGCAACCCTCTACTTTCAATTTAAGAAAAAAAAAAATCGGACAAAAGGGAACCCTCTCCCCACCTTCGCTCCACTCTGACCTGATATCGGACTATCACGTACAATATATTAACATAATTTCATAACTACTCAATGGTCCCTATATTTAAATTGAATCGAAGTAAATCGACAAAGTTTATTTTAATTTTCCCCTTCTCTAACCAGATATCGAAAAATCATATAGTAATTTAAAAATCATGTATAAATTTAATCACCCCCTCCCAAGTTCCCTGTAAATTTCAAGTAGATCGGAGATGTTTAGATGTTGCTTATTGTTTCAAAGGGACGCCACTTTCCCCGATACAATATCGACAAACACCGTAGTGAATAGCACCCCTAACCTTCCCTGAAAATTCTTGAAACTTTTTGCAGTTTTAGAGAAGGACCTACTTCCCGACCAAATTATAAGCCTAAAGGGGCGGCCTCTCTTCCGTCCAAATATCACAAAATCAGGTATCAACTATTAATATCGTAACCTCTCCCCAATCCTCTGCAAATTTCAAGTAACTCGGTAAAGTTTAATTGTTTCTCTGTATGTCGTTACTTAAGAGAAGCGGATGTCTCCCTATGTACTTTTATTTTTATTAAAAAATTAGGAACCTTATATAAATATAATAACCTCACTCATTTTTCCGTAAAATTTCCTTCGGGGTACTTTAGTTTTTTTTTTCACTGTACTTTAAAAAAAAGTCGGGCAAAGGGGTGGTCCCCCTCCCCGACCAAATATCGAAAAATAATGTGGCGGATTTTTGTCTAGATGCCAACCCCAACATTCAATGAAAATTTCAAGCAAATCGCATAATTTTGTTCCAAGTTTAAAAAAGTAGGGCAAGGGGGAGGTCCCCCTCCCCGTCCACATATGAAACCATCAGGTACCCCATATAAATTCTATAACCTCACCGCATGTTCTCTGTAAATCTCAGATAATTTAGAGAATTTTATTTTTTTCACTGTACTTTAAAAAAAGTCGAACAAAGGGGAGGTCCCCCTCCGCCACCAAATATCGAAATATAAAGTAGCGGATCTTTGTCTAGATACCAAACCGAACCTTCAATGAAAATTTCAAGCAAATCGGTCAACTTTGGTCCAATTTTCAAAAAGTCCGACAAAGGAAAGGTCCCCCTCCGCGACCAAGTGTCAAAAAATGAGGTACCCTATTTTCACCACATGAACGCCCCCTACGATCTCTGAAAGTTTCAAGTAAATCGGTTCAGCCGTTTCGGAACAAACAAACAAACAAACAAATAAACAAACATAGATTGAATTTTATATATATAGATTGTAATTTGTTATATTATTACAATTTTAATATGAGCTAATTGGACATGAAGATTAAGGAATTCGTATTATTAAGCAATTGAAAGAAAATATCAGATATCCATCTTACAAGCCTGACTATACATATGTTTCAGTGTCGGCCAATCTACATTTCCATAGTCTCTAGTAAGATCTGGCTGGGTGAGATGATTCAATTTGTGTCTTATATGCTACTTTCTTATGACAATTACATACGATTTTTTGTTTGAAAAATTAGCGACACATTTTGATCGAGACAACGCAATATATCGCGATTTTCCTGAAATTGGAAATGTTGAGATATTTTAGGTCTTTTAAGAGATATATCAAATTTTATTTCATTTAATTTCTTTATGGGATAGAATGCTCATCCAGCTTATCCGCCTTGCATACAAAGAGTTCTGAGTTCAATCCCTATTTCGACCAACAAACAGATTTTCGGCGGTGGGTAGGGGTAGCCCCTTTGACAAGAATTACAGCCTTCTAATGGTCGACAAAGCCATCACACGCTGCACTAAAGTGACTCACGGCGAATCGCCGTCTTGATTTGGTGGCACTTTGTAGTGCCAACATTACTCTCAAAATGGATCCAGCCGCATAAGTCCAACAGATGACTTCTGAAGATTTTGGTTGCCATTGTGTGGTAGAAATGAAACGACGAACTCCAACGTATAGCCCCCATATAAACGGATCTCCAGATTTGGCTTGCGGAGCTTCTAAGAGAAGCAAATTTCACCCGATCCGGCTGACATTTGGTACATGATGTTGGTATATGGTCTCTAACAACCATGCAAAAATTGGTCCACATCGGTCCATAATTATATATAGCCCCCATATAAACCGATACCCAGATTTGGCTTGCGGAGCCTCCAAGAGAAGCAAATTTCATCCCATCCGGTTGAAATTTGGTACATTTCGCTAGTGTATGGCCGGTTACAACCATGCCAAATTTGGTCCGTATCGATCCATATTATACATAGCCCCAAATAAAGCGATCCCCAATCAGAGAAAAATCACGATTGATACTCGAGTCAAAAATAATCTACTAAAAATTTATTGCCATAGAAAATTTTGTCAAAATTTTATATTTCTATAGAAAACTAGCGTAACCCGGCCCGCTTCGCTGCGTCTTCCGAAGCGTATTTGTAGGAACATTTTGCGTTAACTTAGTCAACCAGATCCTTCATGCTGAAAACAAATTCGAAAAGATTTGAATTCTTTCAAACAAATCGGACTACTTGCTTTTTCGTTTATAGGTACAAATACGGCGGATATGCATATGTAAAACGGTTCGTCTTAAAAAAAGTCGGGGAGAGGGTTTACCCTTTCCTCCAAATTTTTTTAATAATGTTCTGTATTCAAGTAGTTGGACAATCTTCTATATTTCTTGTGAATTTTAAGTGTGGTTTGTCAAGGAAAGGTATCCTTCTTCTCAACATATCTGAAAATTAAACACTATACTACAATAACATACAAAGAATTACTATTTCCCATCCAATAAATCGGAAAAAGCAAAAGTAGTAAAAAATTTTACCACATTAGCATTTGCTAAAATGTTGGAAAATGATGCACCCTCTACGTTGGCTGCCAATTTCATGTAAATTTAATTTCTTTACTAAAAAGAAGTCTGGCAGAAGCCTGTGCAAAAATCATAAAATTATGTACCGAGTTCCCATTTACGGACAATCCTCTACTTTCAATTTAAGAAAAAAAAGGACAAAAGGGAACCCTCTCCCCACCTTCGCTCCACTCCGACCTGATATCGGACTATCACGTACCCTATATTAATTTCACAACTACTCTATCCACCCTATAAATTCCATCGAAGTAAATCGACAAAGTTTATTTCAATTTTCCCCTTCCCCAACCAGATATCGAAAAATCATATGCTAATTTAAAAATCATGTATAAATTTATTCCCCTCCTCCCACTTTCCCTGTAAATTTCAAGTAGATCGGCGATGTTTAAATTTTGCTCTATTGTTTTAAAGGGACGTCACTTTCCCCAATACAATATCGACAAGCACTGTAGTGAATAGCACCCCTAACCTTCCCTGAAAATTCTTGAAACTTTCCTTCAAGTGTGGGGCAAGGAAGGTTGCCTCTTCGTTCATAACCTTCCCCCACTGCCTTTGTAAATTTCAAGAAAACTTAGAGGAGGACCTCCTCCCCGACCAAATATCGAAAAGTGATGTAGCGTATCTTTTGCACCCTCAAAAAAATCGCTTCTCTAACATATGTTCCAAACATATTTTGCAGGAATCACATATATTATTGGATACTGCCGAAACATTAATATGTTTGTTTTATGTGAACATATTATATGTTTGAAAGCATTTTGAGCCCAAACATATTATATGCTCACATAATTTTCCCTTCCACGAAATTTTTTAGTTCTTGGCACCTTTTTGTGTAATACAAATAATGTTGAAGAAATTATTCAATTTTTTAAATTTTACCTTTCGCCTGGACGGAGAATCGAACCGAGGACCATACAGTTTGTAAGCCGACACACTATCCACTGAGCTACGTAGCTGTTATAGTCACCTGTAGACAATTATCGTTATAAGTTACATTTATATAGCATAGTTTGCAGCGCCCACGAGCCCATGCAAACATAACATTATTTAACAGAAACATACATTTGTTGGCCACGTGGAGCAGTGGTTAACATGTCTGCCTTGAATGCAAAGGGTCGTGGGTTCAGTCCCTGCTCCGACCGAACACCATTTTTTTTTTAATTTAAACATTTGTACATAATTTCATTTTTACCTTTAAGGCCGGTATTAAGTTGGCATTATCACTCTAAAATGGAAATGTTTTGCCTTTTACTTTTCTTTAATAATTCATTTTAAAGAAAATAATCGTTTTCAATTGTTTTAGCTGCAAAACTCGAACTTAATGTCCGCTTTTCTACTTGAAGGTGTCCGTCAACTCCTCTTGGACTATTCTCTTGGTTCCGAATGTCTATTCTCTTTACTCCGAATACTCATTCTAATATTCAAATTAAATAATATTTAGACTTAAGCATATTAATTTTTTGGCCTTATCATAAAACAGTTTTCCGAAACAACATACAAGCGGTTTCACAGAAATTGCTCCCTTTTGATTCTCTCGCTGTGTTATGTTGATATCTTTCGTCAACCCTCCCGGTTTCCATCTCTATACTCTCTCTCTCTCTGTCGCTCTCTGAATAAAATATCACAACATATATATGTCTACTCGAAATTTGTAAATTTATATATGTTTACATTCACACATATTATTTTTATGAAACATTCATGCCCCAAACATAATATATTCTAACATATTAACATATGTGTCCCAAATATTTAGTGTTAGTTTAGGAACATTAAATGCTTGCACTTAAATATATTGTGTTTAAAAATTGTGCCCGAAACACATTTTGTTTATATCGGAACATATGAAAAACATATTTTTCTAACAGTGTGTAAAGGTCCCAGAGAATGTCAAGCAAATTATAAGCCTAAAGGGACGGCCTCTCTTCCGTCCAAATATCACAAAATCAGGTATCAACTATTAATATCGTAACCTCTCCCCAGTTCTCTGTAAATTTCAAGTAACTCGGTAAATTTTAATTGTTTCTCTGTGTGTACTTAAGAGAAGCGGATGTCTCCCTATGCCCTTTTATTTTTATTAAAAAATCAGGAACCTGATATAAATTTCATAACCTCACCCATTATTTCCGTAAAATTTCAGTCGGGGGAGTTTAGTTTTCACTGTACTTTAAAAAAAGTCGGGCAAAGGGGTGGTCCCCCTCTCCGACCAAATATCGAAAAATAATGTAGCGGATTTTCGTCCACATGCCAACTCCAACCTTCAATGAACATTTCAAGCAAATCGGTCAACTTAGGTCCAATCTTCAAAAAGTCCGACAAAGGGGATGTCCCCCTCCGCGACAAGGTGTCAAAAATGAGGTACCATATTTTCACCCCATGGATGCCCCTACGATCTCTGAAAGTTTCAAGTAAATCGGTTCAGCCGTTTCGGAGCCAGCTCGGAACATATAAACAAACATAGATTGTATATACAGATATGATATATATATATATATATATATATATATATATATATATATATATATATATATATATATATATATATATATATATATATATATATATATATATATATATATATATATCTTCCAAAACATCACGAATTCTACCAATCTACCAAACAGCAAAAAATCTGCCATTTTTGGTAGACTCGTGGTCATAATTGTATATAGCCTCCATATAAAGCGATCCCCATTTTTCAATTCTGGCTCTATAATTACAGCACAAAAGTTCATATCGGTTCGTAATTATTTCTTCCCTATATATATCGCTCAAGGACTGAATATATACGTATTTAATCGACCTTTATTTTGTCTACTATATATCACGCATGATGTTAAGAAGTTTATAGAAGATGATGTTAAGAAGTTTATAGATGCCTTGCCATCGGCCGCAACCCAAGTAATTTAATTGTGGATGACCGTATTTAGTAGAAGTTTCTACGCAATCCATGGTGGAGGGTACAGAAGCTTCGGCCTGGCCGAATTTATGGCCGTATATACTTGTTACTTAATCGAACGGTCACGAAAAGAATGTTGCATATGAGGATTGTATAAAATCCTTTTCGATGTAAACAAATTCAAATTCTAGATATCCATTTTCAGAAAAGTCTTATAAAAATTGCGGTTTCTAGAAGCCCAAAAAGTCAAATAGGTCTATATGGGGGAATACAAAAGCATAGACTGATACACACCATTTTCGGGATAGATTTTGAATTTCTAGCAAATCTGATAAAAATTGCGGTGCCTGGAGGCCCAAGAACACAAATGAAGAGATCATTATCGGACTGATACACTTCATATTCGGCACACTTATTTGTGGACCTAAAATACCTCTAGATTTACAATTTTAGAAAAATCGGATAAAAATTGTGGTGTGCTTAAGATGTAAAATCGGTAGATCGATTTATTTTGGAGCTACATTAAAACCTGGAGCGTTACAGCCCATCATCGAACTTGGCCAGCGTGCACATAAAAAAAAGTAATCTGTGCCAAATTTTAGGACGATAGCGGACATATCTCTTATATCGTATTATAATTTCTCCCTGACCAAGAATATTTATAGTTTATATAGTCAGATCTGGATATTTCGTTGTGTTACGAACGGAATGGCTGTCACTGGAATTAATCTGTCAGCTGGTTGCTAAGTGGTTTAGAAACCGCAAGACATCCCAAAGAAACGGGTAGGTTAAGTAGGGTGGTTAAAATTTCAAGGGCCCATGTTTATTTTGAATAAAACACAAACTATTTAGGAAATTATTATAATTTTATTTTGATATATTGGTATTACTCAATTATGTATGGAACAAAATATCGGCCAAATGGGCGCCGCGACCTCGGTGGCACACCTTCACCCGATGGTCAAAATTTTTGATGACGCTGAGGCATAATGGAGGTTCTATGCCGTTAATGTGCCGAATTATCTCATCATTTAGCTCTTGAATTATTGCTGGCTTATCGACGTAAACCGCACCAAGCAGTCACTCTTTGTGGGTGTATTGGTTTTTCGACAATCACTCTTGGATTCTCATTCGCCCAAATGCGGCAATTCTGTTTATTGACGAATCCACTGAGGTGAAAATGTGCCTCATCACTGAAGATGATTTTCTTCGAAAATTGATCATCCACTGTTGCCATTTCTTGGAACTATTTAACACGTTGTTGGATTGTGTATCTATCCTTGGTTCAAATTGAGTAAGTCTGAAATAGAGAAATGTCAAATAAAATTCGGAAAAAAAAGTTGGCGTTTAGGTGTGGTTCACATTCAACATCGGCCCTTACAATTTAACCACCCTTTATATTGGCTTAGACTATTCAGTCCATTGTGATACCACAGTGGTGAATTTCTCTGTCGACACTGAGTGCTCCCAGATTTCATGCTTAGCTCAATGAGAAGGGACCTCCTTTTTATAGCCAAGTCGGAACGACATAGGGGCATGTTAACATTTTCTCCATGGTAGTTTCCTTGTTATATGCTAGTTAGCTAACTATTGACCGGATCCGAGGTTGATACTCCAAAAAATTAAGCATTTTGTTTTTATTCCCGTCCCCATTAACCCACCCGCTCAGAATAACCATAATAATAAAATCAATTAATTTATGTAGTGTATATCCACCGACATGTATAGGGTTTCTACAATCTAACCAAATCCGTAAAGTATGCAAAATTTTTATTTAAAATTTTACAATAGTTTTAAGAGTTTTTATTAAGCAGGCAGACCTTTATAGTTCTAAATATCTTTAACACTTTCCTGCACGGGGTTCAAACAGTCTCGTTTAATACCCATGAATTGTATCAATAACAATTCACTTGACAATCGTTATCATTTATAAATAATAAATCAAAATGAAATTCAATCAATTACATATGTCCCCATAAAAGCTAACCGTTATTATCCAACACACTAAACTGTATGACTCTCATAAAATCTCTATATAAAAAGAAATGACAATTTCGCTTGTGCCATCATCAAAAAAAAGGAGGTATATACCACTGAAATCAAAGTAAAACATCTATGCGTAAGTGAAATGCCAAAAAAAAATCTATTAAATTTTTATGATATCACTAAAAGTGTGAGGGTGGTAGGAGGTGGATGAAGTGAAGAAAAATTATTTGAAATTGTTAGCAATTTATGTTTATTGTGACACTCACTTGGTGTTTCTATTTTTTTTTTTTGTTTTGCATCATACTATACGCAATGTTATGTCCCCAAACAGTAAAGATTGCTTGGAGTGTTAAGCTATGATGGAATATAGTAAAAATTTATAGCATAATTTTTGGCGCTTATTTATGAATTGTTTTTTTTTTGTGGCACTTCACTTAGGCGTATTTTATATGCAAATTATTTTGGTGTAGATGGCTGATTCCCCTATTTCACGTCTAGTTTTTTTTTAAGAGTACAGAAGTCTCATTTATGTCCTCCTTATCTGGTAACTCATGAATATTTTTGTCACATTTGCTTATCATTAACACCATAGCATGGCCTTTGAATTCTAGTATAAGAGGGAGAAAAATTCCATGTCTCTCCAAAGAGGACATATTGGTGAATACGCATACTATGTAGTACAGAGACATTGTAGATTGTCTGGAAAAAAGTGACAAGTGATGTTATTAATATTCAGTAGTTATCAAAGACCATTTAGTAGCCAAATGATTTTTTGACATTTGCATAAATTGGAGGATGAGAAAGAAGAATATTTTGTGGAATGACGATAAAAAAAATTGTAGTGGTCGTTATGTATAAGCAATGTCTTGTTTGTGATATTGAGGGTATATTCGAACAAATGGACATCAATTGTTAACGCATTATTATATTATCAATTTAAACAAGTATATACGGCCGTAAGTTCGGCCAGGCCGAAGCTTACGTACCCTCCACCATAGATTGCGTAGAAACTTCTACTGAAGACTGTCATCCACAATCGAATTACTTGGGTTGCGGTAACACTTGCCGATGGCAAGATATCTTAAAACTTCCTAACACCGTAATATATACCACATAGTCCATACGTGGTATATATTAAACTAAAAAGGCCGATTAAATACGTATATAACTAAGTTTAAAGTTTCTATAGAAATAAAATGTTGACAAAATAAAATTTTGACATTATTTTCTATAGAAGTAAAATTTGGGAAAAATTTTCTATAGAAGTAAAATTTGGGAAAAATTTTCTATAGAAATAAAATTTTGACAAAATCTTCTATAGAAATAAAATTTGGAAAAAATTTTCTATAGAAAAAAAAATTTTACCAAAATTTTCTATAGAAATAAAAACTTGACAAAATTTTCTATAGAAATAACATTTTGACAAAATTTTCTATAGAAATAACATTTTGACAATGTTTTCTATAAAAATAAAATTTTGGTAGATTATTTTTGGCTTGAGTGGCAACCATGATTATGAACTGAAATGGATCAATTTTTGTGTGATTGGGGTCGGCTATATATAACTATAGACCGATACGGACCAATTTTGGCATGGTTATTAGCGGCCTTATACTAACACCACGTTGCAAATTTCAACCGGATCGGATGAATTTTGCTCCTCCAAGAGGCTCCGGAGATCAAATCTAGGGAACGGTTTATATGGGGGCTATATATATAATTATGGACCGATATGGACCAATTTTTGCGTGTTTCTTAGAGACCACATTCTAAAACCATGTTCCAAATTTCAACCGTATCGGATGAATTTTCCTCCTCCAAGAGGCTCCGGAGGACAAATCTGGGGATCGATTTATATGGGGGCTATATATAATTATGGACAGATATGGACTAATTTTGGCATGTTGGTTAGAGACAATATACTAACATCACGTACCAAATTTCAATCGGATCGGATGACTTTTGCTCCTCTAAGAGGCTCCGGAGGTCAAATTTGGGATCGGTTTATATGGGGGCTATATATAATTATGGGCCGATGTGGACCAATTTTTGCATGGTCATTAGAGAACATATACCAACACCATGTACCAAATTTCAGCCGGATCGGATGAAATTTGCTTCTCTTAGAGGCTCCGCAAGCCAAATCGGGGGATCGGTTTATATGGGGGCTATATATAATTATGGGCGGATGTGGACAAATTTTTGCATGGTTGGTAGAGACCATAAACTAACATCATGTACCAAATTTCTGTCGGATCGGATGAAATTTGGTTCTCTTAGAGGCTCCGCAAGCCAAATCGGGGGATCAGTTTATATGGGAGCTATATGTAATTATGGACCGATATGGACCAATTTCTGCATGATTGTTAGAGACCATATACTAACACCATGTACCAAATTTGGTTCTCTTAGAGGCTCCGCAAGCCAAATCGGGGGATCAGTTTATATGGGAGCTATATGTAATTATGGACCGATATGGACCAATTTCTGCATGATTGTTAGAGACCATATACTAACACCATGTACCAAATTTCAGCCGGATCGGATGAAATTTGCTTCTCTTAAAGCAATCGCAAACCAAATTTGGGGGTCCGTTTATATGGGGGCTATACGTAAAAGTAGACCGATATGGTCCATTTACAATACCATATGACCTACATCAATAACAACTATTTGTGCCAAGTTTCAAGTCGATAGCTTGTTTCGTTCGGAAGTTAGCGTGATTTCAACAGACGGACGGACGGACGGCATTCTCAGATCGACTCAGAATTTCACCACGACCCAGAATATATATACTTTATGGGGTCTGAGAGCAATATTTCGATGTGTTACAAACGGAATGACATAGCCCCATCCTATGGTGGAGGGTATAAAAATTGTGACTTTCGTCTCTCTAACAACCTTCTTATTTTCTTCACCCCATGTAGGCTCTAACTCACCTTTATCAAAGTTGACGCTACTAAAACCATACACTTAATTAGATTTGGCAAACATTTCGAATCTCACCAATATGTATACCTTCGACGAAAGTAGCGAGCCATAATTTATTTGACATAAGCAAAACATGAAACTTCCAGTAATTTCTAAGTGGTTTCATCGCAGTACTCAGTAATAGGATAGAGGTGATCACTTCAAACATGTTTCAAGAGCAAAATGTTATTTTTGTATGGCGACCATGTAACAGGTTTGCCACTAAAATGTTATTTTCTAGTCAAATATAACCTGCTTGCCGAAATCAGATAAATGATTTCCGAGAAAATAACATGGTTGCGAAAACCATGTTACATGGTCACCACCCAAAAATAACATTTTGCTCTTAAAACATGTTTGAGGTGATCATATTCCTTCTCTGGGTGTATATCTAAACTAACCTATTGGTTGCCTGTGGCCGACACTAGAGGCGTGCTCGTGACTGAAATTTCACTCACGCACATTCACGAAGCAAAATGTTTATTCACGCACGCTCACGCACGATAAGTGTGCAAGCCAATCCCACTCACGGACATTCACGAAATGAAAACCAGTACTCACGCACGCTGATGCACGAACTACTTTTAAAGACTCACGGCCACGCACAATTCACGACTAATTCACGAGACGGAAATCAGCAGAGGTAACAAAATTCAAAAAATAGAATATAGTTCGAGAGCTAAATTAATTTCGGTTAACATACGAGTATGAATTAAATCTTGATTTTTTCGCGAGCGTGATTTTTCAGAAATTTTATTCACGAACCGATTTTATTTCTCACACACGCTCACTCACGACAAGTTTATTTTAGTGCCATTCACGCACATTCACGAGAGTTGCTTTGGATTTTGTTTACGACTCACGTGATTCACGCGTGAATCACGCGTGTCACGAGAATTTCGTTTCACGCGCACACCTCTAGCCGACACATAGAAACATATCTTGGGACTCGGGTTCGAATCCTGCCATCAGATATCATGTTTTTGGTAGCCTCCATCATAGGATGGGGGTATATTAGCTACCCAGCAAAAACAAAATCTGGAAGTTGTTCTAAAGGTATAACTTTAAAAGCACATCCAAAAATGTCCTCCCAAATAAGTTTTTTATTATTACTCGATTTTTATACCCTGCGTCACACTGTGGAACAGGGTATTATAAGTTAGTGCATATGTTTGCAACACCCAGAAGGAGACGAGATAGGCAAATGGTGTCTTTGGCAATAATGCTCAGGGTGGGTCCCTGAGTCGATCTAGCCATGTCCGTCTGTTCGTCTGTCCGACCGTCCGTCCGCCTGTGTGTGAACACATTTTTGTGATCAAAGTCTAGGTCGCAGTTTAAGTCCGATCGCCTTCAAATTTGGCACAAGTTCCTGTTTTGGGTCAGAATAGAAACCTATTGATTTTGGAAGAAATCGGTTCAGATTCAGATATAGCTCCCATATATATCTTTCGCCCGATATGCACTTATATGGACCCATAAGCCAGAGTTTTACCCTGATTTGCTTGAAATTTTGCACAAACATAACACTTGGTCATATAGTCAAGTATGCAAACTTTGATTTAAATCGGTTCAGATTTAGATATAGCTCCCATATATATCTTTCGCCAGATATGGACTTATATGGCCCAGAAGCCAGAGTTTTACCCTAATTTGCTTGAAATTTTGCACCAGGAGAACAATAAGTACTATAGTCAGGTGTGCCAAATTTGATTGAAATCGGTTCAGATTGAGATATAGCTCTCATATACATCTTTCGCCCGATATAGACTTATATTGCCGCAGAAGTCAGAGTTTTAGGGATACCTTGTCATCATCAAGTGTTACCACAACCCAAGTAATTCGACTGTGGATGATATCCTTTAGTAGAAGTTTCTACACAATCTATGGTAGAGGGTACATGTGATACGGTCAAAATTTGGTCAAAGGAAAACGCGTGTAAATCGGTGAAATCGTTTATTTCAAAAATCAAATTAAATTTCTTTTTCAAGTTCAATTAGTATAAAATTCAGGAAAAATATTCAGTTAGGCTTTCGCTTTTTCAAATCCGAATTGCCGGGCCTCACGCTTGACACTTGCCATCAGATTTTGTACAGCCACCTTGTCCACCTTCTTCGCCGCAGAAAGCCAGTTTGCCTTGAACTGCTGCTCGTCCTTAGCAGTTTTTTGGGCTTCTTTAAGTTCCGCTTGACAATAACCCAGTATTTCTCAATTGGGCGGAGCTCTGGCGTGTTGGGAGGGTTCTTGTCCTTGGGAATTTTAACCACCCTGTTTATTGCTGGTTACTTTATAATGTATAGAATGATAATAAAGGGTGGTTAAAATTTCAAGGGCCGATGTTGATTTTGAATAAAACACAAACTATTTAGGAAATTATTGTAATTTTATTTTATTATGATATATTGGTATTACTCAATTATGTATGGAACAAAATATCGGCTAAATGGGCACCATATTCGGCGCACCTGTTTGTAGTCCTACATACTTTTAGATTTCTAGTATAGTAAAATCAGGAGATCCGTCTATATGGGGACCATTTTCGACACACCTATTTGTGGTTCTAAAATATCTCTAGATTTAGAATTTTAATCAAATCGGATAGAAAATAAGGTTTCTAGAAGCCCAAGACCCAAAATCGGGGGGTCGGTTTATATGGAGGCTATACCACAACATGAACCGATACACCTCATTTTCGACAAGCCTATTTTTGATCCTAAAATAACTATGGATTTCCAATTTCAGGAAAATCGGATTGAAAATACGGTTTCTAGAAGCCCAAGAAGTAAAATTGGGAGATCGGTCTATATGGGGGCTATACCAAAACAGTGACCGATAAGCACCATTTCGGCACACTTATTTATGGTCCTAAAATACCTCTACAGTGGTAGAAAAAGTTTCGTTATATTAATGAAATGTGACATTAAAATTGAGCCAATGAAACAAATTCATTGATATAACAAAATTTTTCGTTATTATAACGAATTTTCTGTTAGTCAACGAAACGTTTCGTACTATTAACGAATATTTTCATTGTCTTAATGAAAATGTTTCGTTGTATCAATGAAAAATTTTCATTGGCTCAATTTTAATGAAATTTTCTTTGTGTGTAGGTTTTCAATTTCATGCAAATCGGAAATACGGTTTCTACAAGCCCAAGACCCCAAACCCAAATCGAGGGATCGGTTTATATGGGGGCTATACCAAAACATGGACCGATATAGCCCATCTTCGAACTTGACCTGCTTGGAGGCAAAAAACGAGCTTGTGCAAAAATTAAGCAAGATAGTTTTATTATTGAGGGCTATAGCGTGATTACAACAGACATCCAGACAGACAGACAGACGGATATCGTTATATCGTCTTAGAATTTCTCCCTGATCAAGAACATATATATATATTATATACTCGGAAATCGATATTTCGATGTGTTACACACGGAATGACAAATTTATTATACCCCCATACCATTCTATGGTGGTGGGTATAAAAAATATTTACTGTGATCTAAAAATATTTGACCTTTCTTAAAAAATTTGGTATTGATTCCGAGCCAAAGAAGCGATATCTTTAAAACAAGGATACATTATAGAGACATACGAGTATCTAGCTTTAACTATGATCAATACAGATCTGATTTGTCATTCTCTTTTTGCGATATATTAATAAAGCTAATCACTTGAACTTGAAGGTTACATATAAATTACAATCATCGAATTTATATCGCATTAAAAAATAACCTTCCCACTCATATTGCATTCTATATTTCATGTTTAAGACTTAAATTAGGTTAATAAAATTCAGCACGTTTCTTTTCTTTATTTATTTGATTTAATATGAAAATTTTATCCTAAAGCCAATGTAAACTTTGAACCATTACTACAGTTTTCGCTCACAATATGACGATGAAAACAAAAAAAATCTACAAGTATAGATATATGTCTCATAAATTATTAAAGTAAAAATATGCTTCAGTTCATGCATATTTACAACAAAATTCCAGGTAATCAAATCTAAATTACATGCTTGACTGCTCAGCAAATATGGCAAAAAATGTTAGCAAGTGGTTTGATGACATCTAAGCAACGACGACAGCAACGCCAACGATTTACAAATAATGCGCTGAATCCTACTTTACATTCCCAATGAAGGATGTACGTGTAATAATGAGAAATCTAGAGAGTATATGTGAGGGTGTGTGACAGGGAGAGAGAGAGAGTGCGAATGAGAGGGTGTTAGGTAGAGTATCTAATATTTGTGGTTGTGTGACATGCAATCATCGCCACATAATATGACATTTTTATGCTCTGTTTGCTTAGCACCTTTTATTTTCATCAAACAGTGGCAGTGGCAAAAGCTAACAGTACTACAGCAAAACTTGTGAGAAGTGTGAGAGAATTTATACCGGGATTGCCAACCCATCGTATTTATAATACGATTGGGTTGAGAGAATCCTACCCAAGCATTTTTGTATCGTTATATCTCCTTAAGGGTTTATTATTTTCCGTCACAGTTGAAGACACCCTTGGCTGATGTGTAAACAAATGTGTGTGTGTGCAATGCTCCTTCGCCTCATGCTTTCACTCTCTTGTGTTTATGCCTTTTAATATTTTTATATTGGTGCAAATTTCGCATAAGGTTATCCCTTATATCATTCACCACTAATGTAAAGAGGCCTACAATGACGATGTGAATTTGGATGCAATTCCAATGAGGAGTCCGCGTATGATTTTCATAGTTTTCGACTTACACAAGGGATGGAAAATGCAGTACTATAGTACTTTTTTCAATATTTTTTCAACCTGGTCAGTACCGTAGTACCCCCGCGAATGATTTAGTACCTTTTGTGTAGACATTTTTGAGCCGATATCAGATTTATGGTACACTAGTTTTGACAAAATATGTTAATATTTTGAGAAAGTTTTTAACAAACTTATTTGCTAGTAGTTTTTTACAATTTTGGCCAAACAGACAAGTACACGCGGGAAGAAAATGTCGATTTTGTACAAGCCATAGTCAAAAATACGATTTTATTAAATTTCAAAAATGTTTTAGTCGAAAAAAGCATGTGATTCTCTATTACGCTTCCACACGAATACTTTATAGATAAGAAGTTATTGATCGCCTACTAAAAAAATGCGAACCATTCAAGGTCGAAACTTGAGAAAAAATAAACTACCGACATTTGGAGAAAATATTACCAAAAACTACCAAAAAATATTATTTTGCAAAAATGTTGTTTATTTCTACAGAAAATTTTGTAATTTTTTTTTTCTTTTGGAAAATCTTATTTTATTTTTTGTCAAAATTTTGATTTCTAAAGAAAATTTTGTCAAAATTTTATTTCTGTAGAAAATTTTGTCAAAATTTTGATTTCTATAGAAAAGTTTGTCAAAATTTTGATGTCTATAGAAAATTTTGTAAAAATTTTGTTTCTATAGAAAATTTTGTCAACATTTTGTTTCTATTGAAAATTTTGTCAAAATTATATTTCTAAAGAAAATTCTTTCAAAATTTTATTTTTATAAACAATTTTGTCAAAATTTTATTTCTGTAGAAAATTTTGTCAAAATTTTGATTTCTATAGAAAAGTTTGTCAAAATTTTGTTTCTATAGAAAATTTTGACAAAATTTTGTTTTTATTGAAAATTTTGTCAAAATTATATTTCTATAGAAAATTTTGTCAAAATTTTATTTTTATAAATAATTTTGTCAACATTTTTTTTATAGAAAATTTTGTTAACATTTTTTTATAGAAAATTTTGTCAAAATTTTTTTATAGAAAATTTTGTCAAAATTTTATTTCTATAGAAAATGTTGTCAAAATTTTGATTTCTATGGAAAATATTATCAAAATTTTGATTTCTATAGAAAATTTTGTCAAAGTTTTATTTCTGTAGAAAATTTTGTCAAAATTTTGATTTCTATAGAAAATTTTGTCAAACATTTTTTTCTATAGAAAATTTTGTCAAAATTTTATTTTTATAAATAATTTTGTCAAAATTTTCTTTTTTTATAGAAAATTTTGTCAAAATTTTATTTCTATAGAAAATATTGTCAAAATTTTGATTTCTATGGAAAATATCAAAATTTTGATTTCTATAGAAAATTTTGTAAAAAAAATATTTCTATAGAAAATTTTATTTCTATAGAAAATTTTGTCAAAATTTTATTTCTATAGAAAATTTTGTAAAAATTTTATTTCTATAGAAAATTTTGTCAAAATTTTATTTCTATAGAAAATTTTGTCAAAATTGTATATCTATAGAAAGTTTTGTCAAAATTATATTTCGGTAGAAAATATGTTCAAAATTTTATTTCTATAGAAAATTTTGTTAAAAATTTATTTCAATTTATCTACAGAAAATTTATGAAATACCATGAATTCTTTGTAAGCGGATATATAACTAAAAAAAATTAAAATTGTGGATTCGACAAACAAAATTTTATTTTCTTAAAAATTCACTCTAAAGGTGCTCTTGACAATAATCTTCCAATGGGATTTTTGTTGAATTTTTGTGAAAAGTACTTCTTCGCTCAATAAATACTTTTTTTGTACTTTCTTAAAAATTGTATTTTCCATCCCTGACTTACACACAACGAATTAATTCATTTAGTTTATGGATAGTGTTCACAAAAATAAGCCAATTCAGTTCTTCGTCGGTTTATGTAGTGCAATGTAAAAATAATTATGAACCGATATGAACCCAATCTGGGAATCGGCTTATATGTCCAGCAAAAAATACTTCAGCAGTAAGAGTTTAGTTGCGTTTTTTTTTTGGTATACAATAAAGTAGGCAGTTCATCCACACTGCATGAATCGGCAATAACGTAAATGAGTTATCAAACTAGTTTATGATCGTTCGTTTACGTTACTGCAACCAATTCATGCAGTATAAATGCATGAAAGGTAGTGCTGTTTTCCTTCACGCCAACAATGCTATACTCAAGATTATATATCATTTCTAAGCAATATTTCTATTAAAATGACCAATTAGATCAGCGCTATGTAGAAGCTGCTCCAAATCGGGACATCGCTCACAAAAAATCAGCGCTGATTCGGTTGTTTTGTAAGCAATTGGTACCGCCTCTCTCCCTTACAATCCTGCTGAAATAGTACTCAATTTTTTACTGGGTGGAGTATACTTATAATTATGGACCGATATTGACCAAGTTTTCCGTGATTATTATTATACTCACATCACGTACCCAATTTAAACTGAATCGGATGAAATTTGCTTGTCCAGGAGGCTAAAAACGTAAAATCTGGGGATCGCTTTATTTGGGCGCTATATAATTATGGACCGATATAGACCAATTTTTTTGCATGGAAGTTAGAGCCATATATTGACATCATGTATCAAATTTCAACCGGATATAATTACATTTGAACCTCCAGGAGGCTCTGCAATCCAAATCTGCTAATCACTATATCGGGGGCGTTATGTAGTTATGGACCGATATGGACCAATTTTTGCGTGGTGGTTAGAGGCCTCACTATTATTTCCAGAGGCCTTACATACCAAATTTTAACCAGATCAAATAAAATTGGTTCCTCCAAGAGGCTCCGCAATCGAAATCTGGGGATCGGTTTATAAGGGGGCTATATATAATTGTGGACCGATATAGACCAATATTTGCATGGTACACCCTCAAAAAAAAAATCGCTACTGTAACATATAGCCCAAACACATTTAGCTTCAAGCATATATATATTCAGGATTGGTCCAAACAAAATATTGTTTGCATTCTTCAAACATGTTATGTTTCACCTTAGGGCATACACTGGTAGTAAAAAATTTTAATGAAATTTTCTTTGTGTGGATATATTTTTAAGGCGCCAATTGGTTACTTCCATTATTTTACTTGCAGCATATTTATGTTACTCTCTAGGTCTCTCTTTCTAAACACATATATGTTGATAGGCTATTTCCAAATTAATATATGTTTGCATATAAGTATATTATATTCACAAAAACTTTATGTCCCAAACATAACATTACTTACCAAATTTCAACCAGATCGGATGAAAGTTGCTGTTAATTACCTGCAAACACAAACGGGATTCCCAAAAGAACGCAAGTGTGCAGGATTTTACCGTTGGAGTTTATTACCGCGAATGGGGCAAACGCAATTCTTTTCGAAGGAGCAAAATGTGGAGCATTAATTTCGACCGGGCCGAATCTTAAATACTCACCACCATGGATCAAATATAATAGTTTCCTTGGAAATCTTTTTGTCGTAGGGAGTTACTTAATAATATATAGAATTCCAGGGGGGTTTGATGACAGATATTCTGCCAAGCAGATCAACTCAACCAGTACGCTTTCCGAAAATAAATTTAAAGATGCTATCTATATATATATCAAAATCTATTGCGATATACAATATATTCGGAACACCTATTTGTGGTCCTAGATTTCCAATTTCAGGCGAATTGGATAAACCTACGGTTTCTAGAAGCCCGATACACACTATATTCGGCACACCTAATAACGATCCAAAAATACATCTAGATTTCCAATATCAGGGATAGCGTAAAGAAACTATGGTTTTTATCCTCTATTCTTGAAATCGGTCTACATGGGGGTCATACCAAAACATGGACCGATAGGCATAATTTTCGACACACCTATTTGCGGTCTTAAAATACCTGCAGATTTCCAATTTCAGACAAATCGGATAGAAAAAATTGGGTTTCTAGAAGCCCAAGACCCCAAATCGGTGAATCAGTTTATAAGGGGCTATATCAAAACCTGGACCGATATAGCCCATCTTCGAACAAAATTGCAGGCAAAATTTCTGCACGATTTCTTCATTATTGAAGACTGTAGCGTGATTAAAACAGACAGCCAGACAGACCGACAGACAGGTGGACATGGTTATATCGTCTTAGAAAATCTCCCCGATCACGAATATATATACTTTATATAGTCCGAAACCGATATGTCAATGTCCCTACGGGAAATTGGTGCGAATTGCCACTGACGGACCTATCACAGGACTGGTACCGGTGATCCAGTTTGTCGCTGTTTTTAAATAGTCATAAACTCTTAGACATAAAAATCTTACTGGATCTACACATTTAAAGGGTGATACGGTCAAAATTTGGTCAATATAAACTTGACGTATTTCTTTCAATTTTGCATTTAAAAAACCGGAACACCCCTCATTTTGAAGGTGTGTGTGTAGAATGTTGCTCCTATTTCGATTTTGGAATTCACTCTTCAGTTGTTAAAATGTCGTCCAAGCAAGAAGAGCAGCGTATCAAAATTTTGCTCGCGCATCGCGAAAATCCGAGCTACTCGCACGCAAAGCTGGCAAAATCGCTAAAAGTTGTCAAATCAACCGTTACAAATGTAATTAAAGTGTTTGGGGAACGTTTGTCGACAGCCAGGAAGTCTGGATCGGGGGGAAATCGAAAACCGGAAGCCGCTGAGACGACAAAGAGAGTTGCCGGTAGTTTCAAGCGAAACCCTAACCTCTCTCTCCGAGATGCCGCAAATAAGCTGGGTGTATCATCTACAACCGTGCATCGAGCCAAAAAACGAGCCGGACTATCGACTTACAAGAAGGTAGTGACTCCAAATTGCGATGATAAACAAAATACGACGGCCAAAACGCGATCCCGGAGGCTGTACACGACGATGCTGACGAAGTTTGACTGCGTGGTAATGGACGACGAAACCTACGTCAAAGCCGACTACAAGCAGCTTCCGGGACAGGAGTTTTATACGGCAAAGGGAAGGGGAAAGGTAGCAGATATTTCAAGCACATAAAACTGTCAAAGTTCGCAAAGAAATATCTGGTTTGGCAAGCCATCTGTACCTGTGGATTGAATAACTTCCGGGACTGTCAACCAAGAAATTTACGTGAAAGAGTGTTTGAATAAACGTCTGCTGCCTTTCCTGAAGAAACACGGTTGTTCCTTACTGTTTTGGCCGGATTTGGCATCTTGCCATTACGGTAAAAAGGCCATGGAGTGGTATGCCGCCAACAACGTGCAGATGGTTCCCAAGGACAAGAACCCTCCCAACACGCCAGAGCTCCGCCCAATTGAGAAATACTTGGCTATTGTCAAGCGGAACCTAAAGAAGACCAAAAAACTGCTAAGGACGAGCAGAAGTTCAAGGCTTTCTGCGGCTGGCTTTCTTGTTCAATATATTTCAAAAATTGTCATTTCTGGTGCGATTCGGATAACTAAACTCAAACAGATTCCTAAAAGTTTGTCAGAGACTGGTTCATGGGGACCTGTCTATGGAGTGCTACTACTAAAATGTCTCAGAACGTGTCCTAAGGAACGAGTCCAAGACGTGTCATAAAATGTAAATTTACCCCGTCAATGACAAACCCATGTTAAAGTGACCGGTCCCTTCCATACGTCTTGACCAGAACTAGGACTGGTCCATGCACACTAGGGACTAGTCCTGTACCGGTCCTGTGGTTGATCCATTTCCCATAGGGGCGTTACAAACGGAATGACAAAGTTGTTATACGTCCACCACCATTCTATGGTGGTGGAAAGACATGAAAAGGGGATTTTATCCCAGTCATGGCCCATCATCGACGACATTCCGGAATATCTATGGAAAGAAGCTTTTGTTGTATATTTAGTGGGACCGCCTAGGTGTGGCGTACTATGAGTTCGTGCATCCGAGTGAAACGATCATAAGAGCTTTGTAGCGAACGCAATTGATGCGTTTGGGCTGAGAATTGCGTGACATGACAAGGTGATATTGCAGCACGACATGGCTCGGCCACATGTTGCAAAACCTGCAAAAACTAATTTTGGAACACTCAACGTTCCACCCCAACCGTCATTGACCGTAGCAGAAATTTCTGCATAAATGGGGAGGAGTGCTAACATTTCTGGCTGAGTTAGTTTCTCTTTGTTTTCATTCCATAACAATATTGAAAAAAAAAAAATCTTCATGCCCATATTTTTAGTTCCCTTCATTTATGTCATGTGGTCGTATTCAATTTTCCCCCAGTGTAAGGCAAATAAAATATTTGCATTTCATATTTCCTTTATTTCGATGATATTTGACTTAGCTCACATGATATGGAAGTCCTTGTGCTTAAACACTTGCTTGCCTCCATCTATTGTCTTTCGTGTTGAAGATTTTGTACCTCGGCATTGTCAACAGAAAAATTCCCAAGAGTGTCAGAGAGTGAGGAAGGGTAAAATGAAATCAGGTTTTTGAACCATTTTGCCTTTTGACATTTTAATGCTTCAACTTTAACCCGTACATTGATTGTTATCCTTGTTCTTGGGCGATCCCTTAAAAATTCACCATAAGACAGATGTCACATAGCCAAAGCCACATCAGCAACAAGTGTTTCAACCTCGCATTTGTAGTTTCTGGCATATCCTTGGTATGTTTCATGGAATTTCTCTTTGCCCAGTGAAGTGAGGAAGCTCCAGGACTATATCCTTGTAGTTGTTATTAATGTCCTTGTTGTTATTGCTGCTGTTTCAGTTGTTGAGTTTTGTGGTTAGTCACAAAAAAAAAGGAGAAAAAGAAACAGAAACAAGGGAACATAAGTCCTTAAGGATTTTAAGAAGCTTGTCAAGATTGTCTGTCTGGTCTTTAGTGTTACAGATTTGTGAGTGGATGAGTTCTGTGTATGTGTGTGTGTGTGTTCTCTTTGTTACACTTATAGCTCCTTCTTTTCTTGGGATTGTATACTTAACTGATTTAAACACTCCAGTTGTTGGTTAGCTTGAAAAACTTGCCAACAAATGGGAAAGCCAGCAAGCAAGCAACTCACCAACCAACAAAACTCTTCCAATGGATTCACTGTCATCCTTATACGAATAGAGAGGGTATTTAATGTTCTCACCTTGTAATCACTGAGATTTAAACATATTGCCAGATATCCTTGTAAAAGGATAAACTTGTACTGATAACACTTAGACAACAATGATTTCCTGTTTAGTGTCATAATAGCGATGAGGGGGAGGGGGAAGATTTGTTATCTACCCCAAATCAAATTGTAATGGTTTGTTTAACGTTTACAATTAAGATAAGCGGTTTTATTAATAGGAATAATGACATTTCCATTACAATTATCCTCCTCCTCTTTATCTTAAAACGTCAGAAGTCGGAAGGCCGACCAAGTAGAAAGGGATACTGAAGGAGTTGACTTGTGAGAAAAGGATATGATCTTGACTTAATATGTTGCCCCTATCTCAATAAGACTTAATATGTTGCCCCCATCTCGATTCCGGTCTTTTATCATGCTCAATGGAAAAACCTACTAAACACTGTTTTGAGAATCGCAAAAGGAGGCCACTCAAAAACGCCTAGGTATCACCTCCAGGATTAGAAATACAAATGCCCAAAATCGACTTCTTGTCGAAAAGAAGCGAAGTCGACTTTTTATAATTTTCAATTTCCACTGATCGATTTTTGATATTTTGGCTTACAAATATTTTAGACTAATTGGCTTGCAAATATATCTATGCTAACTCTGAGAGTACTTGTATGTGGTAATAGGTATATGATAACTAGCGTAGCCCGGCCCGCTTCGCTGTGCCTTTCGAAGCGTATTTGTAGGAACATTTTGCGATAACTTAGTCAACCATATCCTTCGTGCTGAAAACAAATTCGAAAATATTTGAATTCTTTCAAACAAATCGGACTACTTGCTTTTTCGTTTATAGGTACAAATACGGCGAATATGCAAAATGTCGGGGAGAGGGTACACCCTCCAAATTTCCACCAATTTTTTTTAAATAATGTTCTGTATTCAAGTAGTTGGACAATCTTCTATATTTCATGTGAATAAGAAGAAGAAAATAGGTGTGGTTTGTCAAGGAAAGGTATCCTTCTCCTCAACATATCTGAAAATTAATTATAATTATATTATAACAACATACCAAGAATTACTGTTTCCCATCCAATAAATCGGAAAAAGCAAAAGTAGTAAAAAATTTTACCATATTAACGTTTGCCAAAATGTTGGAAAATGATGCACCCTCTACGATGGCTGCCAATTTCATGTAAAATTAAGTTCTTTACTAAAAGGAAGTCTGGCGGAAGCCTGTGCAAAAATCATAAAATTATGTACCGAGTTCCCATTTACGGACAACCCTCTACTTTCAATTTAAGAAAACAAAAAACGGACGAAAGGGAACCCTCTCCCACCTTCGCTCCACTCCGACCTAATATCGGACTATCACGTACCCTATTTAATTTCACAACTACTCAATGGTCCCTATAAATTCTATCGAAGTAAATCGACAAAGTTTATTTAAATTTTTCCCTTCCCCAACCAGATATCGAAAAATCATATACTAATTTAAAAATCATGTATAAATTTAATCACCTCCTCCCACATTCCCTGTAAATTTCAAGTAGATCGGAGATGTTTAAATTTTGCTCTACGTAACGTAACTTTCCCCGATACAATATCGACAAACACCGTAGTGAATAGCACCCCTAACCTTCCCTGAAAATGTCCTTCAAGTGTGGGGCAAGGAAGGTTGCCTCTTCGTTCATAACCTTCCCCCACTGCCTTTGTAAATTTCAAGAAAACTTTTTTTTGGCAGTTTTAGAGGAGGACCTCCTCCCGGACCAAATATCGAAAAGTGATGTAGCATATCTTTTGTAAACGTTCCAGAAAATGTCAAGCAAATTATAAGCCTAAAGGGGCGGCCTCTCTTCCGTCCAAATATCACAAAATCAGCTATCAACTATTAATATCGTAACCTTCTCCCAGTCCTCTGTAAATTTCAAGTAACTCGGTAAAGTTTAATTGTTTCTCTGTATGTACTTAAGAGAAGCGTATGTCTCCCTATGCCTTTTTATTTTTATTAAAACATCCGGAATCTGATATAAATTTCATAACCTCACCCATTTTTTCCGTAAAATTTCAGTCGGGGGATTTTAGTTTTGTTTTCACTGTACTTAAAAAAAAGTCGGGCAAAGAGGTGGTCCCCCTCCCCGACCAAATATGGAAAAATAATGTAGCGGATTTTTGTCTAGATGCCAACCCCAACATTCAATGAAAATTTCAAGCAAATCGCATAATTTTATTCCAAGTTTCAAAAAGTAGGGCAATGGGGGAGGTCCTCCTCCCCGTCCACATATGAAATCATCAGGTACCCCATATTAATTCCATAACCTCACCGCATGTTCTCTGTAAATCTCAGATAATTTAGGGAATTTTAGTTTTTTCACTGTACTTTAAAAAATTCGAACAAAGGGGAGGTCCCCCTCCGCCACAAAATATCGAAATATAAATTAGCGGATTTTTGTCTAGATGCCAACCCCAACCTTCAATGGTGATTTCAAGCAAATCGTTCAACTTTGGTCCAATTTTCCAAAAGTCCGACAAAGGGTTCCCTTCCGCGACCAGGTGTCAAAAAATGAGGTACCCTATTTTCACCACATGAATGCCCCCTACGATCTCTGAAATTTCAAGTAAATCGGTTCAGCCGTTTCGGAGCCAACTCGGAACATACAAACAAACAAAGAAACATAGATTGAATTTTATATATATAGATTTTTTTTATTTCAAAATGTTTAAAAAGTCGAAAAGTCGACTTTTTTTAATACTTAAAAAAGTCGACTTTTCAAAGTCAAAAGTTTGAAAATCATTTGACCGAACTTAACGTGTTTTTTTTTTTGTCAAATTTTTCTTCTGGACATTTCCATTGGGATGATTGGGGTTTGGTTTCAATGAATTGTCGTTGATGATATTCAGCACCACCAGAGCTATGTCAATGCGACCTTGATTTTTTTCTCAAATTAGAGCAATTTTGAAACAATCATCGCTGCCGCACGTTTCATGTCTAAAGCATTCATAAAAATTGTTTATCCCACCCAGAGAAGGAATATGATAACCCCAAACATATTTCAAGAGCAAAATGTAATTTTTGGACGGTGAACATGGAACATGTTTGTCGCAACCATGTTATTTTCTCGAATATATTGTATCTGTGTATTTTTTTGCCGTGTATTTTTTTGTGTATTTTTTGTTTGTTCACCGTTTAACATTACCTCTTAAAACATGTTTGGGTTGATTATATTTCTTCTCTGCGTGCATATGCCGAAATGTGCTGCTTCGGATGAATTGTGCGGCTGCCATGATCTCAAGAAGTCAAATCAAGAGATCGGTCTATATGGAGGCTATTTGAAAACATAATCCGAGACATAGCAAACTTAGCTTAGCTCGACACTGACTTAAAATTATCCCAGAAGAAAATTGAACTAAATACTCCACACTTTGAGATTTTCACAAATCGTAGTAAAATCCAGAAAAATGTAATGCCCTTTTGTACCTCATAGAATAAAAATGAACTGAAAGTAAAGAAGAAAATCATTGGCGCCAAATCATGACCATTTTAACCATACAGTAGTTCATTCTGGTGAACGTCTCTCTTATCAATATTTACTACCCAATTCCATGTTTGGCTCAATGAAAAGGCACCTCCTTTTGATAACCGGAGGTCCCTTGTCATGCCCACCTTACTCTCAAAAATGCCCCAGGGGCAAAAGTCCAACGGATTGAGATCCGGAAATTTTGGTGGCCATTGTTAGA
The DNA here is from genome assembly GCF_050003625.1 of Haematobia irritans. Taxonomy (NCBI): domain Eukaryota; kingdom Metazoa; phylum Arthropoda; class Insecta; order Diptera; family Muscidae; genus Haematobia; species Haematobia irritans. Next base: position 183,823,592 of record NC_134397.1, on the reverse strand, counting down.
AATTAAGCTAGGAACCATTTTTTCTGAGCCATTCTTGGTTGACGCGTGCTAAGTGCGATGGTATTGGCTTGTCGTTTCAATACTGCCTTTAGGACATTTTCCCCATAATAGTCGGCATTTATTTTGACTCACGGTCGATGAATACGATCAGGGAGCGACTTTCCGATCGGCAGTTACGGCAGATTCGAGAAGTAATCCTTTAATTTGGAATGACTTCTCGTCGCAGGAGACAAAATTCAGCAACTAGCCACTTTCATGCGAGCGAAGCAACTCCTTGGCTCTTTCCACTCTAGCTTTCTTTGTGCATTGATGAGCTCTTGCAATTTTTGGAAAATAAGAGGTGTATCCGTTGCCGCGAAATATTCAGCTCACGGCCAAATTTTCTACCACTGCGGCGTGGATTTCGAACAAATCTGGCCTTCATTTTTGGGATCTGGCTTTGGTGTTTCGTCCACTCTTTGGAGGCGATGCAACACTGCCAACAATGGTACGAGAAACAAAAGATTTATTCACATTTAAATGCTGGAGGGCTTTAACGACAGCCACTGCCAAGCTCAATATGACCATTTTTTTTAAATTGTAAATTTCTCTATAAATACAATTATGTAGAGCTTTAGAATATTTTGTGGAAATGGAGACAAAAAATTATTTTAATATATCATTTATGTGTTTTTTATGACATTTCAATCATTCTAATTTCTACAGAAAGGAACTAAACTGAAACCCACTTGTTATTTGTCTATCGCTAACATTTGCCTTTTTGTTACATAAGGCCCTTCCTTTTTTTTTCTTGTCATCATTAAAATCAAATTAATTTCATAAATTGAAATGTCGCTTCACCCTCCCAGGTCCAGGGGACTCCCCAAGGTTATAAGAGTACTTTAATTTATTGGCTTTCGAAAAAAAAGAACCACCACAGCAGAATTGTAAAACGCAAGCTGGGGGTAATACCATGTGCACAGCATCAATAAAGGCGATCTACTTCGCGACTTACCTACCATAAATGTCAACGTTAACTTGCCAAAGTTGTTATAACAAATCGTCCCATTAAATGTTGTCATGGTGCTAATAAACCTCCAATTGAATGGGAAGCAGTGACATTGTGTTTGCGTGAGGGAAGCAGTATTGTACGCGATGGCTAACGGAAGCGACCAAGGCCGTTTCGTATATTTCAACGAAATGTATATGGTGTGTTTTATATAATTAGCTACGAAAGAGGAAATTGGACAAAATTAGGTACGATAAAGGTAATTAGGCAAAACAGAGAAGACATTTTGACAAAATTTCCTATAGAAATGCAATTTTGACATAATTTCCTATAGAAATGAAGTTTTGACAAAATTTCCTATAGAAATGAAATTTTGAAAAAATTTCCTATAGAAATGAAATTTTGACAAAACTTCCTACAGAAATGGAATTTTGACAAAATTTTCAATAGAAATAAAATGTTCACAAAATTTCCTATAAAAATTAAATTTTCAGAAAATTTCCTATAGAAATGAAATTGGGACACAATTTCCTATAGAAATGAAATTTTGACAAAATTTCCTATTGACATGAAATTTTGACAAAATTCCCTATATATATAAAATTTTGACAAAATTTCCTATAGAAATGAAATTTGGACAAAACTTTCGACAGAAATAAAATTTTGACAATATTTTCGATAGAAATAAAATTTTGACAAAATTTTGGATAGAAATGAAATTTTGACAAAATTTCCTATAGAAATAAAATTTTGAAAAAAATTCCTATAGAAATTAAATTGTGACAAAATTTCCTATAGAAATGAAATTTTGACAAAATTTCCTATAGAAATGAAATGTTGACAAAATTTCCTATAGAAATGAAATTTTGACAAAATTTCCTATAGAAATGAAATTGTGACAAAATTTTCTATAGAAATGAGATTTTGGCAAAATTTTCTATAGAAGTGAAATTTTGACAAAATTTCTCATAGAAATGAAATTTCGGCAAAATATTCTATAGAAATGAAATTTTGACAAAATTTTCTATAGAAATGAAATTTTGACAAAATTTGTTATATAAATGAACTTTTGACAAAATTCTTTTTGAAATGAAATCGTGACAAAATTTTCGATAAAAATGAAATTTTGACAAAATATCCGATAGAAATAAAATTTTGACAAACTTTCCGATAGAAATAAAATTTTGACAAAATTTTTGGATAGAAATAACATTTTGACAAAATTTCCTATAGAAATGAAATTTTGACAAAATTTCCTATTGACATGAAATTTTGACAAAATTCCCTATATATATAAAATTTTGACTAAATTTCCTATAGAAATGAAATTTTGACAAAACTTTCGACAGAAATAAAATTTTGACAATATTTTCGATAGAAATAAAATTTTGACAAAATTTTGGATAGAAATAAAATTTTGACAAAATTTCCTATAGAAATAAAATTTTGAAAAAATTTCCTATAGAAATTAAATTGTGACAAAATTTCCTATAGAAATGAAATTTTGACAAAATTTCCTATAGAAATGAAATTTTGACAAAATTTCCTATAGAAATGAAATTTTGACAAAATTTCCTATAGAAATGAAATTTTGACAAAATTTCCTATAGAAATGAAATTTTGACAAAATTTCCTATAGAAATGAAATTTTGACAAAATTTCCTATAGAAATGAAGTTTTGACAAAATTTCCTATAGAAATGAAATGTTGACAAAATTTCCTATAGAAATGAAATTTTGACAAAATTTCCTATAGAAATGAAATTGTGACAAAATTTTCTATAGAAATGAGATTTTGGCAAAATTTTCTATAGAAGTGAAATTTTGACAAAATTTCTCATAGAAATGAAATTTCGGCAAAATATTCTATAGAAATGAAATTTTGACAAAATTTTCTATAGAAATGAAATTTTGACAAAATTTGTTATATAAATGAACTTTTGACAAAATTCTTTTTGAAATGAAATCGTGACAAAATTTTCGATAAAAATGAAATTTTGACAAAATATCCGATATAAATAAAATTTTGACAAACTTTCCGATAGAAATAAAATTTTGACAAAATTTTTGGATAGAAATAACATTTTGACAAAATTTCCTATAGAAACTAAGTTTTGACAAAATTTCTTATAGAAATGAAATTTTGACAAAATTTTCTATAGAAAAGAAATTTTGACAACATTTTCTATAGAAATGAAATTTTGGCAAAATTTTCTACATAAGAGAAATTTTGACAAAATTTCTTATAGAAATGAAATTTTGACAAAATTTCGTATAGATATGAAATTTTGAAAAAAAAAATCTTATAGAAATGAAATCTTGACAAAATTTTCTTTAGATATGAAATTTTGACAAAATTTTCTATAGAAATGAAATTTTGACAACATATCTATAGCAGTCACCTTTTGACAAAATTTCCTATACAGAAATGAAATTTTGACAAAATTTCCTATAGAAATGAAATTGTGACAAAATTTCCTATGGAAATGAATTTTTGACAAAATTTCCTATAGAAATGAAATTTTGACAAAATTTGCTATAGAAATGAAATTGTGACAAAATTTCCTATAGAAATGAATTTTTGAAAAAAGTTCTATAGAAATGAAATTTTGACAAAATTTCCTATAGAAATGAAATTTTGACCAAATTTTCTATAGAAATGAAATTTTCTATAGAAATGAAATTTTGACAAAATTTCCTATAGAATGAAATTTTAACAATACTTCCTATAGAAATGAAATTTTGCCAAAATTTTCTATAGAAACGAAATGTTGACAAAATTTCCTAGAAAAATGAAATTTTGACAAAATTTCCTAGAAAAATGAAATTTTGACAAAATTTCCTATATAAATGAAATTTTGACAAAATTTCCTAGAAAAATTAAATTTTGAGAAAGTTTCGTATAGAAGTGAAATTTTGACAAAATTTCCGATAGAAATAAAATTTTGAGAAAATTTTCGATAGAAAAAAATTTGACTAAATTTCATACAGAAATGAAATTTTGACAAAATTTTCTATGGAAATGAAATTTTGACAAAATTTTCTATAGAAATAAAATTTTGACAAAATTTTCTATAGAAATGAAATTTTGAAAAAAATCTATAGAAATGAAATTGTGACAAAATTTCCTATAGAAATGAAATTGTGACAAAATTACCTATAGAAATGAAATTGTGACAAAATTTCCTATAAAAATGAAATTTTGACAAAATTTTCTATAGAAATGAAATTTTGACAAAATTTTCTATAGAAATGAAATGTTGACAAAATTTTCTGTAGAAATGACATTTTAACAAACTTCTTATAAAAATGAAATTTTGACAAAATTTCCTATAGAAATAAAATTTTGACAAAAGATCCTATAGATATGAAATTTTGACAAAATTTCCTATAGAAATGAAATTTCCTAGAAAATAAAATTTTGACAAACTTTCCGACAGAAATAAAATTTTGACAAAATTTCCGATAGAAATAAAATTTTGACAAAATTATGGATAGAAATAAAATTTTGAAAATATTCTCTAGAAATAAAATTTTGACAACATTTCTTTTAGAAATTAAATTTTATCAAAATTTCTTATAGAAATGAAATGTTGACAAAATTTCTGTTGATGATGAAATTTTCACTAAATTTCCTATAAGGATGAAATTGTGACAAAATTTTCTATATAAATGAAATTTGACAAAAGTTTGACTAATTTTTCTACTTAAAAGGAATTTTTGAGAAATTCTCCCATAGAAATGAAATTTTACAAAAACATGTCTATTGTTTATAACAAATTATAGCTATAAATTTCTACTTAGTCGTATCCTTGGTAAGGTAAGCTCGACACAATGGTGTAATTTTGCAACTAAAATGCTCCTCAGCAGCATCAGCAAACAACCACAATATCATCTTAACCTCAGCACCACCTCCATCGAACAATACGACGACACACCTTTATTAAAAAAAAATCCTGAGGAAATAAAAGGACCGTGGAAATCGCGATGACGGTGTTTTTGTTAATTTAACATCTTGTAGCAATTTTCCCCAAGAGAAGACGTAATAGAAAACCCCCTGAGCTTTCAGAAGGTAGCAGGGAAAAAAGAAAAAAACGAGCTTTTTAACAAACCACAATGAAAAGTTGACATATATTTTGGGTTTGTTGAGAACAAAAAAAAAAAACACGCGAACCACAAGAGTATATTAATTTTTTTTTGAAATTTTTAAGAGATGTCAAAGATGTGTGACAAAAACCTAATGTCGTGGGTGTAGGAATTATTTATTTTTTTAAAGGCCTTTTTGAAGTCGATGGTAAGACAGATAAAAGATCCCACATTTTAGCTGAACAAAAGTGATTTAATTACCCGAAATATATTTAGTTTCATGGTCATCGGATTAGGTAGCAGATATGCGTTTGGATATAGGACGTCGCCCAAAGTGCTGCAAATTTAGATGGTTTGAAGTGAACCAAAAGAATTAAAAAAAGATTTCAGATTGTCCTGTGCGTTCGAATGTCTTCATCCCATTGTACTCTGTGTCTCTGATCCTAGCTGATCCAGATCCGAATCACATCTTTACCGATATATTTAACTCTTTGCTTTGATATAGGTAGTGTTTCGAGGTCTCAATATTCTCAAAACACGCCCTGCATGCACCATCCTCTGCTGCTCATATTCGACACTTTCACTTCTAGTTACCCAGTCATTATTCCCACGGCCCTCCTGACCGTCGTCTTACTCTCCTTAAGTAGTTATCCAGTCTGTTTCTTATCTGGGTCACCCCATAGTATTTTCGTCGTCCTGCTATTAGTCCAAATCGCTTTATGTGTCTCCCGATCCCATTCATTCAACTCGGCCCGCATTGCCTTTATTGTTTTTGCGTGCTCTGAGTTAATTTCATTATGTGTTCTGGCTCTTATCGCCAGTTCATTTCAGTGTTGCCAGGGAAATTTTTCAGCTTACCCTACAACGAAAAAAAGTTACCTACTTCCCCTACATTCCCAAAAAAATTCCCTACAATTTCCCCCTACAATATTTTTCGTTCTATAGAAATAAAATTTTGACAAAATTTTCTATAGAAATAAAATTTTGAAAAAATTTTCTATAGAAATAAAATGTTGACAAAATTTTCTATAAAAAAATTTTGACAAAATTTTCTATAAAAAAAATTGGCAAAACGTTACATCTATAGAAATAAAATTTTGACAAAATTTTCTATAGAAATAAAAATTCATAAAATTTTCTATAGCAATAAAATTTTGACAAAATTTGCCATAAAAATAAAATTTTGAAAAAAAATCTATAGAAAATTTTTCTATAGAAATAAAGTTTTGACAAAATTTTCTATAGAAATAAAATTTTAAGAAAATTTTCTATAGAAATAAAATTTTCGATAGAAATAAAATTTTGACAAATTTTTCTATAGAAAAAAAAAAATGTTGACAAAATTTTCTATAGAAATAAAATTTTGACAAAATTTTCTACAGAGATAAAATTTTGATAAAATTTTCTATAGAAATAAAATTTTGACAAAATTTTCTATAGACAAAAATTTCTGTAGAAATAAACATGTGACAAAATTTTCTTTAGAAATAAAATTTTGACAAAATTTTTTATAGAAATAAAATTTTTATAAAATTTTCTATAAAAATAAAATTTTGACAAAATTTCCCATAGAAATAAAATTTTCTCTCTAGAAATAAAATTTTGACAAGATTTTCTTTATCGATAAAATGTTGACAAAATTTTCTATAAAAATAAAATTTTGAAAAAATTTTCTATAGAAATAAAATTTTGACAAAATTTTCTATAGAAATAAAATTTTGACAAAATTTTCTATAGAAATAAAATTTTGACAAATTTTGAAAAAAAATTCTATAGAAATAAAATTTTGACAAAATTTGTTGTAGAAATAAAATTTAGACAAAATTTTCGATAGAAATAAAATTTTGAGAAAATTTTCTATAACTATAAAATTGTCATAAAATTTTCTATAGAAACAAAATTTTGACAAAATTTTCTGTAAATTTGTGGTAACATTTTCTTCAAGTTTTGGTAAATTGTTTTTGGCACAAGTGGTAAGCGTGGTTACAACACATTATTAAAGATCAGGCTTTGCCCGCTTCCTGCTAAAGAGCCCTAAAATGTAAATATTATTAAAAATTTTGTTGAGGAAAAAAGTCCCTACATTGTGTCCCTATGTCCCTAAAAGACGCTAAATATTAGAAAAAAATCCTACATGTAGGGAATTTCCCCTACTTCTGGCAACACTAATAATTCGATTTTTAGGGTTAATATTTTTCTGTTTATGTGGTGAAAATTGGCACCTCATTTTTTGATATCTGGCTTGAAATTTTCAGCGAACGTTGGGCGTGTCTTCATGACAAAGATCCTATGCTTTGTTTTTCAATATTTGATCGAGTAGGGGAACTTCCCATTGGCAGTATTTTTTAAAATATATTGACAAACCCAAACGTTTCCGATTTAGATTGAATTTGCAGAGACCATAGTGGAGATTATTAAATTAATAAGGGGTACGTGATTTCTTGAAATTTCGGCGGACTTCTTCCCTGCTGTTGTTTTTCAAAATTTGGCAAGTTGTCCGATTTGCTTGAAGTTTTCATGGAAGTTTGGGGTTGGCCTCAAGACAAAGATCCCTCATTTAATTTTTCAATATTTGGTTGAGGAGGGGTTGACCGATTTTTTTTAAAGTATTTTGAAAAACATAAACTTTAGGTTAGGTTAGGTTAGGTGGCAGCCCGATGTATCAGGCTCATTTAGACTATTCTGTCCATTGTGATACCACATTGGTAAACTCTCTCTCCTTTTTATAGCCGAGTCCGAACGGCGTTCCACATTGCAGTGAAACCACTTAGAGAAGCTTTGAAACCCTCAGAAATGTCACCAGCATTACTGAGGTGGGATAATCCACCGCTGAAAAACTTTTTGGTGTTCGCTCGAAGCAGGAATCGAACCCACGACCTTGTGTATGCATGCCCGCGCTAACCATTGCACCACGGTGGCTCAATTTGAAATTTGCAGAGAACATGGGTGAAATTATAGAATGAAATTTGGACCGGAAGGGGGTGCTTCTGCTTGCTTGTCGGATTTGCTTAACATTTTCATGGAAGATTGGCGCTGGCCATCCAAATCGTCCAGCCAGACGGACGTGTCAGGAACATTCGTATCAGATCATTTTTTGGAGACGTAGAATCACCAGAATCAATCAAGATCATATCAGATAACCGTAAATCCATCCGTCCGTACATGTAAAAGTTATAATGTTGCTGTCAGGCATTTAATCCACTGGCACAAAAGGTTGACAAAATTTCTTATAGAAATGAAAATGGTGACAAAATTTCCTATAGAAATGAAATTAAAAAAAAAAATCCTATAGAAATGCTATTTTAACAAAATTATATAAATAACACTTCGAAAAAATTTCATATAGAAATTAAATTTTGACAAAATTTTCTATAGAAACGAAATTGTGACAAAATTTCCTATAGAAATGAAATTTTGACAAAATTTCCTATAGAAAGGAAATTTTGACAAAATTTCCTATAGAAAGGAAATTTTGACAAAATTTCCTATAGAAATGAAATTTTGACAAAATTTTCTATAGAAATGAAATTTTGACAAAATTTCCTATAGAAATGAAATTTTGACAAAATTTCCTATAGAAATGAAATTTTGACAAAATTTCCTATAGAAATGAAATTTTGACAAAATTTCCTATAGAATTGAAATTTTGATAAAATTTCCTATAGAAATAAAATTTTGATACAATTTCCTATAGAAATTAAATTTTGAAAAAATTCCTATAAAAATGAAATTTTGAAAAAATTTCCTATAGAAATGAAAATTTGAAAAAAATTCCTGTAGAAATGAAATTTTTACACAATTTCCTATAGAAATGAAATTTTGACAAAATTTCCTATAGAAATGAAATTTTGACAAAATTTCCTATAGAAATGAAATTTTGAAAAAATTTCCTATAGAAATTAAATTTTGACAAAATTTCCTATAGAAATGAAATTTTGACAAAATTTCCTATAAAAATGAAATTTTGAAAAAATTTCCTATAGAAATGAATTTTTGACAAAATTTCCTATAGAAATGAAATTTTGAAAAAATTTCCTATAGAAATGAAATTTTGAAAAAATTTCCTGTAGAAATGAAATTTTGACAAAATTTCCTGTAGAAATGAAATGTTGACAAAATTTCCTATAGAAATGAATTTTTGACAAAATTTCCTATAGAAATGAAATTTTGAAAAAATTTCCTATAGAAATGAAATTTTGACAAAATTTCCTATAGAAATGAAATTTTGAAAAAATTTCCTGTAGAAATGAAAGTTTGAAAAAATTTCCTATAGAAATTAATTTTTGACAAAATTTCCTATAGAAATGAAATTTTGACAAAATTTCCTATAGAAATGAAATTTTGACAAAATTTTCTATAGAAATGAAATTTTGACAAAATTTCCTATAGAAATGAAATTTTGAAAAAATTTCCTGTAGAAATGAAAGTTTGAAAAAATTTCCTGTATAAATGAAATTTTGACAAATTTCCTATATAAATAAATTTTTTACAAAATTTCCTATAGAAATGAAATTTTGACAAAATTTCCTATAGAAATTAAATTTTGACAAAATTTCGTATAGAAATGAAATATTGACAATACGAAATTCTTTACTAAAATTGAGTCGACCATACAATTTCATAAATACAATGAAATTTTTCCTTTTCGTAATGAATTTTCCCTTTAATTTCATAATATGTATGAACATATTCATTATCCCAATGAATAACTTCCGTTATGTCAATTGAAAAATTTCGTTGCTTCAAATTTCTTGATTTTTTTATGTAGACAACTTCACCCATTTTTGGTTCTTTCTTATTTTGTCTTAAGTCTTAGATAAGGCCTTTCCATTGTAACACCCCCCATATCACCTCACTGAATCCTTAAGAATTAAAATGTGTGACACATTGTCACTCACTTAAATCAAGAATGCTTAGGTGAACATTTGTACCCATAGGCAACCTCAGGGAATATAAAAACGTTGTTGGTGGAAAAATGATGAACCCAAAAAACAAAATCTAAAAAAAAGGCCGACAAAACTGAAAAATCATTGGAAACCATGTCTTAGCATCACCCCTAACTACTTTTTTATGATGCTTGACGACTATCATAGAACCAAAGGCCTCTTATGCTAGATTTGTATAGAGGTGAATGAGATGGGTTGTGTGTTGCTCAGGAAAAAAAGTTTCCTCAAGTATTTGAATGATATTCCTTCAAGTGTCAAATGCATACTTTGACATTTTTTTCTTTTTCAATTTGAATAGACTTGAGGGGCTTGAGTTTGCAGCTTTCCAACATTAGCTTCATTTCGCTGCCTCAAATATGCGGGCGTATCATTATTTTAATGAAATTCTTATGCTTGGACGGACACCAAGGACAGACTGAGTACAGAGAAGGCGTTTTTTTTTATTTCTTTTCATTGACATTCCGTGAATAATTCGATAAAATGTTTATAAAAAAGTTGTCATGTAGTTGTTGTTTTTTTATTTCGTATTCTGAAACATTGAGAAATGAAATATTGGGATATACTACACTTAAAAAAAAAACAACAACAACCAACAAACGTGAGCCCACCACAAAGAAAGAAAATTTGGTTAATTTTATAAATTTTAACTGACCAGTATTACATGTTCCGATATCATAATAATAAATAATTTGTTTTTCGACCTATTCAAGAAATTTTATTAGACATAACATAACATACATGTTTAATTTGTTTTCACTTTTGAAATATGGAGAAATGAAAGGTTTGGGTGTGCTACACTAAAAAAACATACGAAAGGTTTGGGTATACTACACTCAAAAAAATCTGAATAGATATAAACCATATTCCATTAAGATTTCGAATTTTCTGCAAATCGTGTGTCTAGAAATCGAAGAAATTAAATCAGAAGATTAGTTTATGTGGGGGCTCACCAAAAACTGGACCGATGAAAACCATATTCGACTCAGGTCTTTTGGATCTAAAATACCCTTTGATTTCTAATTCCCTCCAATGAAAAGTCTTAAAATATTCGTTAGAGGTTCTAATGGCAAACTCGTCGGTGGTGCAATGAGCTAAGGCGACTGTTAACGCGTATGGGGCACAATTTTTGTACCCTCCACCATAGGTTGGGGGTATATTAACTTTGTCATTCCGTTTGTAACACATTGAAATATTGGTTTACCACCCCATAAAGTGTATATATTCTGGGTCGTGGTGAAATTCTGAGTCGATCTAAAGGGTGACACGGTCAACATTTGGTCAATATAAACTTGACGTATTACTTTCAATTTTGCATTTAAAAACCCTGAACACCCCTCATTTTGTAGGTGTGTGTGTGTGTAGAATGTTGCTCCTATTTTGATTTTGGAATTCACTCTTCAGTTGTCAAAATGCCGTCCAAGCAAGAAGAGCAGCGTATCAAAATTTTGCTCGCGCATCGCGAAAATCAGAGCTACTCGCACGCAAAGCTGGCAAAATCGCTAAAAGTTGCCAAATCAACCGTTACAAATGTAATTAAAGAGTTTGGGGAACGTTTGTCGACAGCCAGGAAGTCTGGATCGGGGGGAAATCGAAAACCGGAAGCCACTGAGACGACAAAGAGAGTGCCGGTAGTTTCAAGCGAAACCCTAACCTCTCTCTCCGAGATGCCGCAAATAAGCTGAGAGTATCGTCAACAACCGTGCATCGAGCCAAAAAACGAGCCGGACTATCGACTTACAAGAAGGTAGTGATTCCAAATCGCGATGATAAACAAAATACGACGGCCAAAGCGCGATCCCGGAGGCTGTACACGACGATGCTGACGAAGTTTGACTGCGTGGTAATGGTACGTCAAAGCCGACTACAAGCAGCTTCCGGGACAGGAGTTTTATACGGCAAAAGGAAGGGGAAAGGTAGCAGATATTTTCAAGCACATAAAATTGTCCAAGTTCGCAAAGAAATATCTGGTTTGGCAAGCCATCTGTACCTGTGGCTTGAAAAGCAGCATTTTCATAGCTTCCGGGATTGTCAACCAAGAAATTTACGTGAAAGAGTGTTTGAATAAACGTCTGCTGCCTTTCCTGAAGAAACACGGTTGTTCCCTACTGTTTTGGCCGGATTTGGCATCTTGCCATTACGGTAAAAAGACCATGAAGTGGTACGCCGCCAACAACGTGCAGGTGGTTCCCAAGGACAAGAACCCTCCCAACACGCCAGAGCTCCGCCCAATTGAGAAATACTGGGCTATTGTCAAGCGGAACCTAAAGAAGACCAAAAAAACTGCTAAGGACGAGCAGCAGTTCAAGGCAAACTGGCTTTCTGCGGCGAAGAAGGTGAACAAGGTGGCTGTAAAAAATCTGATGGCAGGTGTCAAGCGTGAGGCCCGGCAATTCGGATTTGGAAAAGCGAAAGCCTAACTGAATGTTTTTCCTGAATTTTATACTAATTGAACTTGAAAAAGAAATTTAATTTGATTTTTTAAATAAACGATTTCACCGATTTACACGCGTTTTCCCTTGACCAAATTTTGACCCTTTAGCTATGTCCGTCCATCCGGCTGTCCGTTCGTCTGTCCGTCCGTCTGTGGAAATCACGCTAATTTCCGAACAAAACAAGCTATCGACTTGAAACTTGTTATTGATGTAGGTTGGATGGTATTGCAAATGGGCAATATCAGTCCCCTTTTACGCATAGCCCCCATATACACGGACCCCCAGATTTGGTTTTAGAAGCCTTTTAGAGAATCAAAATTTGTCCGATCTGGTTGAAATTTGGTGCGTGGTGTTAGTACATGGCCCCTAACATTTTTGCAAAAATTGGTCCATATCGGTCCATAATTATATATAGCCACAAATAAACCGATCCCAATTTGGTGCTCGGTGTTAGAATATCGCACCTAACATTTGTGCAAAAATTGGTCCATAATTTTATATAGCCCCCATATAATCCGATCCCCAGATTTGACCTCCGGAGCCTCTTGGAGGACCAAATTTCATCCGATTCGATTGATATTTGGTACATGGTGTTAGTCTATGACCTCCAATACCCGTGCTAAAATTGGTCCATATAGCTCCATAATTATATATAGCCCCATATAAACCGATATGCAGATTTTGTTTGTGAACCCTCTTGAAGGAGCAAATTTCATCCGATCCGGTTAAAATTTGGTACGTGGTGTTAGTATTTGGCCCCTAACATTTGTGCAAAAATTGGTTCATATCGGTCCATAATTATATGTAGTCCTCGCGAAAAGATTTCACAATTGTAGAAAAAATGTCTTGGTCAAGCTGAGTAAAATTATAAATTAGCGCTAGAGACCCCAAAATAAAATCTTTATAGCCCATATGGTACATTTGCACCCTATCGTATGCCGTAAAAAAATGTTGATCTCACAAATATCCCCAAATTTATAGAAATTCCCCAACAAGTCCCCAAGCCCCCAAATCAAAAAAAATTTATATTTATATTCGAAAAATCCCCAATTTGGAGAAAATCCCCAATACTGGCAACACTGAATCGGAATGTCACGTGGAAAAAGCTTATCAAAACCATATACCTGTCTAGCGATACTAAATCGACTCTTCGACCAATAGACTTTTTGACAAAAATAAAAAGAGGCAAAAGAAAAGTCGTATTACAGTCCACTGTGCCAGGTAATAGCTAAAACCTTTATCATGGTGAATGAAGTCGTGGGCCAAACAAATTAAGTTGAAATTAATTTGATGATAAAATTTTCATTTTTCTACCTACTTGTCAAGTCTTTTTTTTTTTTGCTTCTTGATTCCATGGATGTCCTCAATCGTTCGGTTTTTTTCTTATCATATCTCTATCTTTTTGGGTAAAAGGACAATTTTTTCCCTTTTGGCAGTTTTGTCATTCACATTTTGTGTGAAATGATGCAACATCATTAATAAATTCTGCTTGAATTAACTCGATAAATAAATGATGCTAAACATTTTGGTGAGACTTTTTTTTCGTACATCTCTAGAAGGTTCTCTCTTTTCCAATGGTGGATGTTTACAGGCAGGCGGGGGGGTTGGTTGATGGTCATGGTTGATTGGTGATGGTCTTGACGTCAATAGGTTGGTAGAAATGAAGGTGTACGTGTGTGCGTTTCTGTGCGAGAGTTTATCTGTTTATTATCCTTGGCTGATGTCCTTAGCTGCCAATTCATAAGAGTGTCCTTGTGGTGTTACCTTAGTTTCAGTTTCATGGTAAATATCACATTAAACGCTGTCAAATGTCCCATTTTTTCCAAAGTGATTTTTTTATCACTTTAGTTTTATCCTTAGTTTCTCTGATGAAATGTGGAATGAAGGCTTTATTGGCTAGAGTATGTTTATTTTTAATTTTTCTTCCGCCAAACTTAATTTAATTAAGATACTTGATGGTTAAATTTTTAATGAAGTCCTGAGGTAATGGTGAATATTTTTTTAATAGTTTTAGTTTTAAAGCTGAAGCATTTTAGTTTGCTGTATGGATTAATCAATATTTACTTGAATTCAAAGGTTTTGAAATTTTGGTATTGATTTAAGCCAAACAATTTTGTCAAAATTTTCTATAGAAATACAATTTTGACAAAATTTTTTATAGAAATAAAATTATGACAAAAATTTTCTAAAGAACTAAAAGCTGGACAAAATTTTCTTTAGAAATAAAATTTTTAAAAAAATTTATGACGAAATAAATTTTTTTATAAAAATATAACTTTGACAAAATTTTCTATAAAAATAAAATTTCAACAAACATTTCTATAGAAATATAATTTTAACAAAATTTTCTAAAGAACTAAAATCTCAACAAAATGTTCTTTAGAAATAAAATTTCGACAAAATTTTGTATAGAAATAAAATTTTTGCAAAAGTTTTCTATAGAAATTTAATTTTGAAAAAATTTTTAATAGAAATAAAACTTTGACAAAATAGAAATCAAATGTTGACAAAATTTTCTATTGAAATAAAATTTTGACAAAATTTTCTACAGAACTAAAATTTTAACAAAATTTTCAATAGAAATAAAATTTTGATAAAATTCACTGTAGAGATAACATTTTGACAAAATTTTCTATCGAAATAAAATTGAGACAAAATTTTCTATAGAAATAAAATTTCGTTATTGATGTTTTCGATTTCAGCTTAGTGAAATAACCGAATTTATTCTAATAATTGGTTGATAGTTTTGCTGCAAGTAGAGGATGCTGATGAGGAATGTGATAATTCCGAAACAGCTGTCCATTCAACCATCTTGCCGAACTAGGCTTTGCCCAAATAAATTTGACAAGCATACTATTCCTCTGTTGGGTAAGCTACACTTGTAGTTTAGTTAATACATGGTTTTAAGCTGAAATCAAAAATAACAATAATGATTGAAGAGTAAACCAACAATAATAAAAAAACGAATAAAATTTCGACAAATATTTCTATAGAAATAAAATGTTTACAAAATTTTCAATAGAAATACATTTTTGACAAATATCACTATAGAAATACAATTTTGACTCAATTTTCTATAGAAATAAAATTAAAAAAAAAAATCAATAGAAATAAAATTTAGAAAATTTTATAGAAATAATGTTATGACAAAATTTTCTATAGAAATAAAATTTTGTCAAAATTTTCTATTGAAATAAAAGTTTGTTAAAATTTTCTATCGAAATGAAATTATGTTAAATTTTCTATCGAAATAAAATTTTGACAAAATTTTCTATAGAATTAAAATTTTGACAGAATTTTCTACAGAAATAAAATGTTGACAAAATTTTCTACAGAAATAAAATTTTGACAAAATTTTCTATAGGAATAAAATTTTGACAAAATTTTCTATAGAAATAAAATTTTGACGAAATTTTCTATAGAAATAAAAATTTGATAAAATTTTCTCTAGAAATAAAACTTTGACAAAATTTTCAATAGAAATACAATTGTGACAAAAATTTCTATAGAAATAAAATTTTAACAAAATTTTCAAAAAACATAAAATTTTGACAAAATTTTCTATAGAAATAAAATTTTGTCAAAATTTTCTATAGAAATGAAATTTTGATAAAATTTTCTATAGAAATAAAATTTTGTTAAAATTTTCTATCGAAATAAAATTTTCACAAAATTTTCTATAGAAATAAAATGTTGACAAAATTTGCTATAGAAATAAAATTTTGACAAGATTTTCTATAGAAATAAAATTTTGGCAAAATTTTCTATAGGAATAAAATTTTGACAAACTTTTCTATAGGAATAAAAATTAGAAAAGATTTTCTGTATAAATAAAAATTCGACAAAATTTTCTAAAGAACTAAAATCTCGACAAAATGTTCTTTAGAAATAAAATGTTGACGAAATTTTCTATAGAATTAAAATTTTTAAAAAATTCGCTATAGAAATAAAATTTAAAAAAAAAATCGCTATAGGAATAAAATTTAAAAAAAATCGCTATAAAAATAAAATTTTGACAAAATTTTCAATAAAAATAAAATTTTGAAAAAATCTTCTATAGAAATAACATTTTGACAAAATTTTCTATAGAAATAAAAATTTGACAAAATTTTCTATAGAAATAAATATTTGACAAAATTTTCTATAGGAATAAAATTTTGACAACATTTTCTATAGAAATAATGTTTTGACAAAATTTTGTATAGAAATAAAATTTTGACAAAATTTTCGATAGAAATAAAATTTGACAAAATTTACTATAGAAATAATGTTTTGACAAAATTTTCTATAGAAAATTAAGCTGTAATGATAAAAACTTCAGCATCATGAACATTTGTTTCAATTCTAGAGGTAGTGATAGATGGATACACACAAATGCATGCAGCAATTTCTAGCTTGCCGTACCACGCAGTACACTGAAAAACCGCGTAACGATATCCAAAGATTTTGTCATTCTTTAATGACTTTGGCATTGACTCCAAGCCGAATAAGCTACGAATTACTCTAAGGATACACTTTACAAGCAATTTAATTTTAAAATCAGGTTTTGAGTACTTGCTACTGGGAAACAAATATTAATTAATTTGTTTTCTTTTTCAGTTTATACATAACTAGCCAAACTCGGCCCTCTTCTCTGCCACTGTTGTCATTTGAGCCAAAAAATATCTACGAAAATTTGGAGAACATTTTACCAAAAAAAAAAATCTTTTATGCAACATTTTATTTCTATAGAAAATTTTTTCAACATTTTATTTTTATAGAAAATATTCTCAAAATTTTATTATTATAAAAAATTTACTGAAAATTTTATTGTTATAGAAAATTTTCTGAAAATTTTATTTGTATAGAAAATTCTCTGAAAATTTTATTTGTATAGAAAATTTTCTCTAAATTTTATTTGTATATAAAATTTTGTACAATTTTATTTGTATATAAAATTTTGTACAATTTTTTTCTATAGAAAATTTTGTCAAAACTTTATTTCTATAAAATTTTTGTCACAATTTAATTCCTATAGAAAATGTTGTCAAAATTTTATTTATATAGAAATTTCTGCCAACATTTTATTTCTACAGAAAATTTTTGTTAAAATTTTATTCCTATATCAAAATTTTATTTCTATATACATTTTTTCAACATTTTATTTCTATAGGTTAGGTTAGAAATAAAATTTTTAAAATAAGATTACGTTAAAAAAGAAAATTGTATTAATTTTTAAGTTTAATAGAACTTAAATACCTGTTATTTATAATGTTTTATAAAATTTTGCTTATTATTTCTTTGTAAATAGATTGCAAATAAATGAGTTTGAGAAAAAAAAAAAAAAAAAGAAATAAAATTTTGACAAAATTTTCTATAGAAATAAAATTTTGACAAAATTTTCTATAGAAATAAAATTTTGACAAAATTTTCTATAGAAATAAAATTTTGACAAAATTTTCTATAGAAATAAAATTTTGACAAAATTTTCTATAGAAATAAAATTTTGACAAAATTTTTTATAGAAATAAATATTTGACAAAATTTTGTACAGAAATAAAATTAAAAGAAAAAAATGTATAGAAATAAAATTTTGACAACATTTTCTACAGAAATAAAATTTTGACAAAATTTTCTATAAAAATAAAAGTTTGACAAAATTTTCTATAGAAATAAAATTTTGACAAAATTTTCTATAGAAATAAAATTTTGACAAAATTTCCTATAGAAATATAATTTTGACAAAATTTTCTATAAAAATAAAATTTTGACAAAATTTTCTATAGAAATAATGTTTTGACAAAATTTTGTATAGAAATAAAATTTTGACAAAATTATCTATAAAAATAAAATTTTAACAAAATTTTTTATAAAAATAAAATTTTGACAAAATTTTCTATAGAAATAAACTTTTCACAAAATTGTCTATGGAAATAAAATTTTCACAAAATTTTCTATAGAAATAAAATTTTCACAAAATTTTCTATCGAAATAAAATTTTGACAAAATTTTCTATAGAAGTAAAATTTTGACAAAATTTTTTATAGAAATAAAATTTTGACAAAAATTTCTATAGAAATAAAATTTTTACAAACATTTCTATATGAATAAAATTTGTACAAAAATTTCTATATAAATAAAATTTTTACAAAAGTTAGTTTAGAGAAAATTTTCGTTAGAAGTAATTTTTTAAGGAAATTTTCTATAGAAATAAAAATTGTGACAAAATTTTCTTTATATTAAATACGCTTAAAAATTTTAATTTCGTGTTGGTCCAATCCCTTGTTGGTAAATTGTCAAAACATTTAAACATCGACACATTAATAATTCAAGGGGCACTTATTCACCCAAAAATTATATTGAAAATACTGTAATAAACTTCTAAAATAAAATTATAAAACATTTCTTTCAAAAAACTAAGCAAACCGCAAAATGTTGATTAAAAACAAAAAATATTTTTTTAAATGTAGTACAATTTTCTTAAAATTGTGGTAGATTATTTGAGTGACAACCGTGTTCCCCAATCGAAATATGCAACGGAGAAGTAGGTTAGATATTTTAAGCTGTTGCCAAGTCAACAATTTAATCTGGCAACAATCAAACTGCACATGGTTGTTGTCTTTGCTAGATAAGTGTTAACATTCTAAAGCTTTGTAGCTTTTTCTGGTTATTCCAATTTATTAACACAATTAGTTTGTATTTGCATGCTGTGCTATTTTCAATTGAGTTTTCAAACCATTGTAAGAAAATACGGGGAATAGTTAAGAATGCTTTTAAGCTGTGACTTTTTTGTAATATTTCACCAATATGTTTACAAGTTAATATTAGAGGGCGCTAGTATACTTAACATTAAATATATTTACATTTCGCTTCATTATGCTCCTAGAAAGTAAAACATGACTTCTGGACTACACTAAAAAAAAACTTGTTTGGCCTCAAATATTTTGGGGCTTACACTAATGATTTTGGTAACATTTCCGATCCAAAGAAGCTGAGAATTGAAGTAAAAATACATTTAAGACCCAATTAACTTAAATTTGAGTTTTGCGTACTTGATACTAGTAAACAAAATTGAATTTGTTCGATTTTTGGTTTTTCTTTCATTTCATATCAGAATCCTTTAAAACGTCTTATGTCGGTTTATGTGGGGACTATATCAAAACCTGGACCGAGATAGCCATTTTCGAACTTGGCCTGCCTGTAAACAAAAAACGAATCTATTCGAAATTTCAGCACGATAGCGCCATTATTGAAGTCTGTAGTGTGATTACAAGAGACAGACATATAGACTGACGGACGGACATGATTATATCGTCTTAGAATTTCTCGATATCGATATTTTGATGTGTTACAAATGGAATTACAAACTTATTATACCCCCATCACCATTCTATGGTGGTGGGTATAATTAATCGAATCAATTAATTTGGTGATTGAATCAGAATTTTTTCCCTTGCTGTTATAATGGTACATTGCCATCGGTGAGTGTTACCCAACCCAATTAGTTCGATTGTGGATGACAGTACATAAGATACGGCCTGGCCGTATAAAAATGTGGTTTTGATGTTCCGTCGAGAGTGGGATTGAACCTAGCAACATTTGGATCATTACATTTACATCAATCAACAATATTTGAGTTCCCGGACCCGTAGTGTGGACGTTATTCTTTTTGTTCGCATCACAAGTAAAATACACTGTACATTCGGTGCGAGTGTAACAAGGAGGCAATAGATGTAGTGTTAAAGAAGCCAATCCCCAGTATAGTAGATCTAACACTTTAAGATCTTCCTATTCAATCAATGTTAAATGTTTGAAAAATAAAATAAAAAAATATAACTGAAAACAAAACTCTTTAGTCGATTGACTTTATAGTTTTATTGGCTTCAGCAAATGGACATAACTTGTGAAATGTTTATCCTGCAGTTGTTTTTCTTCATTTGACGCTGTGTGTGACCACATAGATGGTCACATATCTTGAACGCTTAATGTCCAATGTAATGAAGTAAGGATTGTCCTTGGGCCGACCATATGTTCCGGTGATTGTTTGTTTTAAGCTTTAATGATAAAAACTTCAGCATCATGAACATTTGTTTCAATTCTAGAGGTAGTGGTAGATGGATACACACTAATGCATGCAGCAATTTCTAGCTTGCCGTACCACGCAGTACACTGAAAAACCGCGTAACGATATCCAAAGATTTTGTCATTATTTAATGACTTTGGCATTGACTCCGAGCCGAATAAGCTACGAATTACTCTAAGGATACACTTTAGAAGCAATTTAATTTTAAAATCAGGTTTTGAGTACTTGCTACTGGGAAACAAATCTTAATTAATTTGTTTTTTTTTTTTCAGTTTATACATAACTAGCCAAACTCGGCCCTCTTCTCTGCCACAATTGTCATTTGAGCCAAAAAAATATCTACAAAAATTTGGAGAATATTTAACCAAAAAAAAAAAAATCTTTTTATTTTATTTTCATAGAAAATATTCCCAAAATTTTATTACCATAGAACATTTTCCTAAATTTTTTTTGTATTAAAAATTTTCTCAAAATTTTATTTGTATAGAAAATTTTCTCAAAATTTTATTTGCATACAAAATTTTGTCCAATTTTTTTCAATAGAAAATTTTGTCAAAAATTTATTTCTATAAAATTTTTGTCAACATTTTATTTATATAGAAATTTCTGCCAACATTTTATTTCTATAGAAAATTTTTGTTAAAATTTTATTTCTATGTCCTAATTTTATTTCTATATAAATTTTTTCAACGTTTCATTTCTTTAGAAAATTATGTCAAAATTTTATTTCTATAAATAATTTTATTAAAATTTTATTTCTATAGAAAATTTTGTTAATTTTTTTTTCTATGTCAAAATTTTATTACTATAGAAACTTTTATTGAAATTCTATAGAAAATTTTGCTTAAATTTTATTTCTATTCCAAAATTTTATTTCTATAGAAACGTTTGTAAAAATTTTATTTCTATAGATTTTTTTAGAATTCTTTGTCTATAGAAAATTTTGTTAAAATTTTATTTCTATAGAAAATTTTGCAAAATGTTATATCTATAGAAAATTTTGTTAAAATTTTATGTCTATGTCAACATTTTATTTCTCTATAAATTTTTTCAATTTTTTTTCTATAGAAATTTTTTCAAAAATTTTATTTCTATAGCAAATTTTATTTCTATAGAAAATTTTGTCAACATTTTATTTCTACAGAAAATTTTGTCAAAATTTTATTTCCATAAAAAATTTTTTCAAGATTTTTTCCATGGAAAATTTTGTCAAAATTTTATTTCTATAGAAAATTTTGTCAAAATTTTATTTCTATAGAAAATTTTCTTAAAATTTTATTTCTTGAAAAAATTTTGTCAAAATTTAATTTATATAGAATATTTTCTCAAGATAGAAATTTTGTAAAAATTTTATTTCTATATAAAATGTTGTCAAAATTTTATTTCAATAGAAAATGTTGCCAAATTTTATTTCTATAGAAAATTTTGCCAAAATTTTATTTCTATAGAAAATTTTGTCAAAATTTTATTTCTATAGAAAATTTAGTCAACATTTTTTTCTACACACAATTTTGTCAAAATTTTATTTCTATAGAAAATTTTGTCAAAACTGTATTTCAATATAAAGTTTTGTCAAATTTTTATGTCTATGGAAAATTTTCTCAACATTCTATTTTTATAGAAAGTTTTGTCAAACAAATTTTTTAGTGGGAATTTTGTAAAAATTTTATTTTTATACAAAATTTTTTCAATTTGGTCAATATTTTTTTATACAAAATGTTGTCAAAATTTTACTTCTATAGAAAATTTTGTTAAAATATTATTTCTATAGAAAATTTTGTCAAAGTTTTATTTCTGTTGAAATTTTTTTTCAAAATTTTATTTCTAATTTTGCTAAAATTTTATTTCTATAGAAAATTTTGTCATAATTTTATTTCTGTAGAATTTTTTTTCAAAATTTTATTTCTATAGAAAATTTTGTCAAAATTTTATTTCTATAGAAAATTTATTTCTATAGAAAATTATTTCTACAGAAAATTTTGTTTCTATAATAAATTTTGTCAAAATTTTATTTCTACAGAAAATTTTGTCAAAATTTTATTTCTACAGAAAATTTTGTTAAAATTTTATTTCTACAGAAAATTTTGTTAAAATTTTATTTCTACAGAAAATGTTGTTAAATTTTATTTCTATAGAAAATTTTGTTAAAATTTTATTTCTACAGAAATATTTGGTAAAATTTTATTTCTACAGAAAATTTTGTTAAAATATTATTTAAATGTTAAAGTTTTATTTCTAAAGAAACTTTTGTTAGCATTTTGTTTGCATAGAAAACTTTATTAAAATTCTATTTCTATAGAAAATTTTGTTAAATTTTTATTTCTATTCTAAAATTTTATTTCTATAGAAACTTTTGTCAAAAATTTATTTGCATAGAAAACTTTGTTAAAATTCTATTTCTATAGAAAATGTTGTAAACATTTTACTTCTATAGAAAATTTTGCTAAAATCTTATCTCTATGTCACAATTTTATTTCTGTAGAGTTTTTTTTTCAAAATTTTATTTCTATAGAATTTTCAAAATTTGATTTCTACAGAAAATTTTGTTAAAATTTTATTTCTACAGAAAATTTTGTTAAAATTTTATTTCTACAGAAAATGTTGTTAAATTTTATTTCTATAGAAAATTTTGTTAAAATTTTATTTCTACAGAAATATTTGGTAAAATTTTATTTCTACAGAAAATTTTGTTAAAATATTATTTAAATGTTAAAGTTTTATTTCTAAAGAAACTTTTGTTAACATTTTGTTTGCATAGAAAACTTTATTAAAATTCTATTTCTATAGAAAATTTTGTTAAATTTTTATTTCTATTCTAAAATTTTGTTTCTATAGAAACTTTTGTCAAAATTTTATTTGCATAGAAAACTTTGTTAAAATTCTATTTCTATAGAAAATGTTGTAAACATTTTACTTCTATAGAAAATTTTGCTAAAATCTTATCTCTATGTCACAATTTTATTTCTGTAGAGTTTTTTTTTCAAAATTTTATTTCTATAGAATTTTTTTTCAAAATTTTATTTCTATAGAAAATTTTATTTCCATAGAAAATTTTGTTAAAATTTTATTTCTACAGAAATATTTGGTAAAATTTTATTTCTACAGAAAATTTTGTTAAACTTTTATTTATATGTCAAAGTTTTATTTATATAGAAAATTTTGTCATAATTTTATTTCTGTAGAAATTTTTTTCAAAATTTTATTTCTATAGAAAATTTTATTTCCATAGAAAATTTTGTCAAAATTTTATTTCCATAGAAAATTTTGTCAAAATTTTGTCAAAATTTTATATCTACAGAAAATTTTGTCAAAATTTTATTTCTACAGAAAATTTTGTCAAAAATTTTTTTTCTATTTTTTTTATTTTATTTCTACAGAAAATTTTGTCAAAATGTTATTTCTACAGATAACTTTGTTAAAATTTTATTTCTACAGAAAATGTTGTTACAATTTTATTTCTACAGAAAATTTTGTTAAATTTTATTTCTATAGAAAGTTTTGTTAAAATTTTATTTTTATAGAAAATTTTGTTAAAATTTTATTTCTACAGAAATATTTGGTAAAATTTTATTTCTTCAGAAAATTTTGTTAAAATTTTATTTATTTGTCAAAGTTTTATTTCTATAAAAAGTTTTGTTAAAATTTTGTTTGCATAGAAAACTTTGTTAAAATTCTATTTCTATAGAAAATTTTGTTAAATTTTTATTTCTATTCTAAAATTTTATTTCTATAGAAACTTTTGTCAAAATTTTATTTGCATAGAAAACTTTGTTAAAATTCTATTTCTATAGAAAATTTTGTTAAAATTTTATTTCTATAGATAATTTCTATAGAAAATTTTGTTAAATTTTATTTCTATAAAAGTTTGTGAAATAATTCTTAGTTGGAGTGGAATATTTTGCAAAATCTACCAAGATATCTAGAACTCTACCAAGGTTTGGTAGAATTCTAACAATTGTGGCAACCTTCTTCTCTGCACCTTTTTGATTTGTTTAAGACTGAGAGAAAATGACGCATTATTAAGAAAGATTTTGCTTTAACTGAGTCAACCATATCCTTCTGAAAGCAAAACCCAAAGGTTTTGAAGATATTTTGGAAATTCGCATGAATACAGATTTCAATTTATCGGTGTATGAGGTTAAGGAATAAGACTTTAAAAACAAAGTAAGGCAAAGCAGAGAGGGACCTCCGCTCCGAGCAAGTATCGAATTTAAAAAGTGATGGATCTTTGTCTATAAACTACCCCAAAGCTTCTGCGAAAATTTCAAACAAACAAAGATCTCATTGTAAGCCTAATTTAAAAAGTCGGACCACGGGTAGATCTTGCATCCCGTCCTAATATAAAAAAATTAGGTGCCCAATATTAATTTCATAGTCTCCTCTACGCCATCTGCAAATTTAAATTTAATCGGGGAAGTTTAGTTTGTTCACTGTACCTAAAAAAGTCGGGCAAAGGGAAGTTTCCTATCTCCGACAAAATATCGATAAAAATGTTCGTGTTTTTGTGCAGATGATACCTCCAACCTTCCCTGAAAATTTTAAGCACATCGGACAACTTTGTTCCAATTTTCAAAAAAACGGGTAAGGGTCTTACTCCCCAACCAGATATAAAAAAATCTCTACGTTCTCTGAAAATTTCAAGTAAATCGGTTCAGCCGTTTCTGAGCTTACATGGAACATACAAACGAACAAACATAAATCGGATTTTCGACCGGATCGGATGCAATTTATTCCTGCATGAGGCTCAAGAATTCAAATTGGTGGATTGGTTTATATGTAGGATATACCCTAAAGTGGTGCGATATGCCCTATTTGCAATACCATTCCACCTACTTTACTAACAACCACTTGTGACATGTTTCAAGCCAATAGCTTGTTTCGTTCGGAAGTTAGAGTGGATACCCATTTTAGGGTCGAAACCCCCCAACTCCGCCTTTCTATTTGGTCAAATAGAAAATCGTTGTATGAAAAAAAATATTTCTGCAATCTTGAGTAAAAATCACATTAGTATTTTAAAGAAAAGAAATCCTTGTGCTGATGATAAAATTTCTTTCAGTGTAGATAGTTCCACGACTTTAACGTTTACCTCATCAAATGACCACATAAAAGAATAACGGACATTGCGTTGTAGTCGTCATAGTTATCCTTTGCCATTGGCGTATAATAGAGCTACGCTTGTTTTTTTTTCTCTCTCTCTCCCTCTCTACTTGGCCAACTTTCTGTGTCAAATGATAAGAAAGTTTCTTTTGTCCACTATGTGTGTTTTTCTACCTCAACACTTTTGGTTGACAAAGTCGTATATCCTTCCTAATGGTATTATTCGCCAATGGCTGGAATGCAATGACCACAGGGGCCACACCAATGTGTTCCAACACCTAAACTCAAGATAGCGAGGTAGTTTTCTTTATTGGTTTGTTTATCTCTAGGTCATATTAACGGGCAATGTGTTCTGCAACAATTGATGGCGTACGATGTTCTTTTGGCCTGCTTATCTTCATTTAAAAAAGGGGAGAGAAAATGTTGCAGAGATCACAAAAAGTGTTAGGAAATCCTTTTAAGGTTATTGGGCTATTAGTCTGTTCGATGTAGGCTTCATATAAATAAACCGATATTTCTACATGATGTCTTGCGGGCTCAGAAGCGAGTTTGGAGAGTAGAAGTATTGGCCATCTTGGAGATAGTCTCTACATTAGAGGGCAATATTGCACTAACGCTCACGCACGAAGGAAAATTGTTACTCACTCCCACTTACGAATGATATTTTTGGTACAACTCACTCACGAAAAGTCTACAACTCGCTTTTAAATGAACTTTTCCTAGAATTTTGAAAAATAGTCTGCTGGTGGGAATTTCGGTCTGATTTTGGCCCAAAATAAAATTTCGGTGTGGCAACGCTGCTCACTGTCAAGAATGTCTCCAAACTCGGTTAAATTATTAAGTACATTGAGTTACCACAATGGTCAACTTCTTTCTTATCATGCTAACTCTGTGACAATGGAGCTTATTTTTATAGCCGAGTCCGAACGGCGTTCCAAATTGAGGTGAAACCACACGCAGAAAAGGAATATGATCACCCACGCAGAGTAGGAATATGATCACCCCAAACATGTTTTAAGGGCAAAATGTTATTTTTTGC
Organism: Haematobia irritans; assembly: GCF_050003625.1. Lineage (NCBI taxonomy): Eukaryota > Metazoa > Arthropoda > Insecta > Diptera > Muscidae > Haematobia > Haematobia irritans. The sequence goes on along the minus strand of NC_134397.1, from coordinate 183,796,943 downwards.
TCTTAAAATGGTTGCCGAAATCAGACATATACTTTTTGAGAAAATAACATGGTTGCCGCAAACATGTTACATGTTCTCCGTCCAAAAAAACATTTTGCTCTCGAAACATGGTTGAGGTGATCATATTCCTTCTCTGGGTGCCTCAAACAAGTTTCAAGGGCAAAATGTTATTTTTGGTTGGAGAACATGGAATATTTTGGTGCAAAAAATTTGGTTTTTCGCCAAACATATACGTGGTTACCGAAATTAGAAACATAATTTTCGATAAAATAACATGGTTGCGGCTGATATGTTCCATTCTCCATGTCCCAAAACTAACTCAACAATTATTTTTTTATACCCCCCACCATAGAATGGTGATGGGGGTATACTAATTTTCTGGAAGTATTTTGGGTCTACAAGTAAGTATGCCGAATGTGGTGCATATCGGTCCACTTTCTGATATAGCCTCCATCTACCCTGATGGCCTGATTTTACTTCTTGCGATTGTAGACACCGTTTGCAATTATAAATCTAGAGGTATTTTAGGGCCATAAACAGGTTTGCCGAAAATAGTGACTATTCGTTCATATTTTGGTACAGTGTGACGAAAATGATGTGAATTGGTTTTTTTCTAATTTGCCTGAAATTAGAAATCTTGATGTATTTTAAAACCATAAATACAACCACAAATACATCGGCCAGGCCGAAGCGTATGTACCCTCCACCATGGATTGCGTAGAAACTCCTACTGAAAACTGTCATCCACAATCGAATTACTTGGGTTGCGGTAACACTTGCCGAAGGGAAGGTATCTTAAAACTTCCTAATACCTTCTTCTAAATTGCAAAGTAGTCCTTACGTGGTATATATTAAACTAAAAAAGGCCGATTAAATACGAATATAATTAAGTTTGACAAAATTTGTATAGAAATAAAATTTTGACAAAAGTTCCTATAGAAATAAAATTTTGACAAAATAAAATTTTGACAACATTTTCTACAGAAGTAAAATTTGGAAAAAAATTTTCTATAGAAATAAAATTTTGACAAAATTTTCTATAGAAATAAAATTTTGACAAAATTTTCTATTGAAATAAAATTTTGACAAAATTTTCTATAGAAATAAAATTTTGACAAAATTTTCTAAAGAAATTAAATTTTGACAAAATTTTCTATAGAAATAATATTTTGACAAAATTTTCTATAGAAGAAACATTTTGTGACAAAATTTTCTATAGGAATAAAATTTTGTTGTTGTTTTTTATTTCAGCTTAAAACCATACATTGACTAAACTACAAGAGTAGCTTAACCAACAGAGGAAAAGAATGTTTGTCAAATTTATTTGGGCAAAGCCCTATAGACTGCAAGATGGTTGGATGGACGCACGTTTCGGAATTACCACATTCCTCATCAGCATCCTCTACTTGCAGCAAAACTATCAACCAATTATCAGAATAAATTCAGGCAGTTTATTAAACCCAACAAAAACCACACTTGAACCCTCCGAAAAAAGGTTTTACATTGATAGCCGGCTTATACCGAAATAAATTCGAAACAAACATATCTCTTTTCCTATGCCACTGTCAAATCATCGATTTGAATTCACATGGCTGGGTTTATCTTGCAGTCTATAGGGCTTTGCCCAAATAAATTTGACAAACATTCTTTTCCTCTGTTGGTTAAGCTACTCTTGTAGTTTAGTCAATGTATGGTTTTAAGCTGAAATAAAAAACAACAACAATGCTTAAAGAACAAAACCAACAATAACAAAACGGAATAAAATTTTGACAAAATTTTCTTTCGTAATAAAATTTTGGTATATTATTATTGGCTCGTGTGGTAACCATGATTATGAACCGATGTGGACCAATTTTTGTGTGATTGGGGATCGGCTATATATATAACTATAGACCGATATGGACCAATTTTGGCATGGTTATTAGCGGCCATATACTAACACCACGTTCCATATTTCAACCGGAGCGGATGAATTTTGCTTCTCCAAGAGGATCCGGAGATCAAATCTGGGAAACTGTTTATATGGGGGCTATATATAATTATGCACCGATATGGACCAATTTTTGCATGGTCGTTAGAGATCATATAATAACACCACGTACCAAATTTCAACCGGATCGGATGAATTTTGCTCCTCCAAGAGGTTCCGGAGGACAAATCTGGGGATCGGTTTATATGGGGGCTATATATAATTATGGACCAATATGGACCAATTTTTGCATGATTGTTATAGACCATATACTAACACCACGTTCCAAATTTCAACGGGATCGGATGAATTTAGCTCCTCTAAGAGGCTCCGGAAATCAAATCTGGGGATTGGTTTATATGGGGGCTATATATAATTGTGGACCGATATGGGCCAATTTTTGCACGGTTGTTAGAGGCCATATGCTAATACCATGTACCAAATTTTAGCCGGATCGGATGTAATTTACTTTTCTTAGAGGATCCGCAAACCAAATCTGGAGATCGGTTTATATGGGGTCTATATATAATTATTGACCGATATGGACCAATTTTCGCATGGTTGCTACAGACCATGTACTTACACCGTGTACCCAATTTCAGCTATATCGTGTGAAATATGCTACTCTTAGGGGCTCCGCAAGCCAAATCTGGGGGTCCATTTATATGGGGGCTATACGTAAAAGTGGACCGATATGGTCCATTTGCAATACCATCCGACCTACATAAATAGCAACTACTTGTGCCAAGTTTGAAGTCGATATCTTGTTTCGTTCGGAAGTTAGCGTGATTTCAACAGACGGACGGACATGCTTAGAGCGACTCAGAATTTCACAACGACCCAGAATATATATATACTTTATGTATATGTATTCAAATTGTGGCAAAGTAATGGCCTCTGTTTTTTGGAATGCGCATGGAATAATTTTTATCGATTATCTTGAGAAGGGAAAAACCATCAACAGTGACTATTATATGGCGTTATTGGAGCGTTTGAAGGTCGAAATCGCGGCAAAACGGCCCCATATGAAGAAGAAAAAAGTGTTGTTCCACCAAGACAACGCACCGTGCCACAAGTCATTGAGAACGATGGTAAAAATTCATGAATTGGGCTTCGAATTGCTTACCCACCCGCCGTATTCTCCAGATCTGGCCCCCAGCGACTTTTTCTTGTTCTCAGACCTCAAAAGGATGCTCGCAGGGAAAAAATTTGGCTGCAATGAAGAGGTGATCGCCGAAACTGAGGCCTAATTTGATGCAAAACCGAAGGAGTACTACCAAAATGATATAAAAAAATTGGAAGGTCGTTATACTCGTTGTATCGCTCTTGACGGGAACTATGTTGAATAATAAGCTTGTAGAATCCGTTGTTTTTATCTAATTTGCCTGTAATTGGAAATCTAGAAGTATTAAAGGATCACAATTTGGTGTTCTCAATATGGAGCCTATCGGTCCGATCGCGAGATCGGTCTATATGGGGGCTATATACCGATCTTCCGATTTAACTCCTTGGGCTTCTAAAACCGTAGTTTTTATTAAATTTTCCTGAAAGTGTAAATGTACTGGTATTTTAGACCCCCGAAAACCTGTATGGGACTTATTTTTATGGGTCCATTTGGAAGGCCTCCTTATAGATCGTTTACACTTTTTGAGGGTATAGAAGGCGCACTGATCACGAACTTTTATTGAAACGGAAAGAAATATTTGAAGATTTTAATTCGCGTAATCATTTTTATAATGGCGGTAAATCCATTGTTTTAGATTACAAATCAAGGCGTCATTTCATCATTTTCTTCCACACTTACCCTAGATGTTTATGATTCCTTAAAAAACTCAAACAAAAATGGTTCTTATAAATCCGGAATGTGATCTGGTCTTCATAGGTAGGATCTTTAAAATTCTCTTCGGGCAGCGTACTGGTCTGCGTTGGAGAAAATATGTCATCAAACCCCCTGAAATTCTATATATATTATCAAGTAAGCCGCTAAGACGAAGAGTTTTCAAAGCAAACTATTAAATTTGATTCATGGTGGTGGGTATTTAAGAGTCGTCCCGACCGAAATTACTGACAATGACAACCATTATTAACCCTTTGACTACCAATGTACAACTTGGAAGGGCATTCGAAAACGATAACAAACTTTATGCCCCACTTATTTTCGATTTATTTCTCGATGTTATTTTAAAGTAGAGGCTTTAATTTAAATAAGATATAAATATTTCCCATATTGGTGAGAACTAAAATGTATTTTTATAAACTTCTATAAAAATAAGCGAAAAATACGAAATTTTGAGACTATTTATACGCAGCGCCACACTGTGGAACAGGGTAATATAAGTTAGTTCATATGTTTGCAATACCCAAATGGAGACGAGATGAACACATGGTGTCTTTGTCAATTATGCTCAGGGCTTGCCCCTGTGTCGATCTGGTGATGTCCGTCCGTCCGTCTGTCTGTCTATGAACACATTTTTGTGATCAAAGTCTAGGTCGCAGTTCTAGCCCAATCGACTTCACATTTGACACAAGTATGTATTTTGGGTCAGAATAGAACTCTATTGATTTTTGAAGAAAACGATTCAGTTTAAGATAAAGCTTACATATATATATATTTCGCCCGATTTGCACAAATATGGTTTCAGAGGCCAAAATTTCACTCCCATTTACTTGAAATTTTGCACAGAGAGTAGAAATTAACATCCTTACTATACATGATAAATTTGTTTTAAATCGGTTCAGATTTAGATATAGCTTCCATATATATCGTTTAGCAGATTTATATTCATATGACCACAGAAGTCAAAATTGTAATCCGATTTACTTAAAACTTTGCAGAGGGAGTAGAATTAACATTCTGGATTCTATGCTAATTTAATTTGAATTTAATTCATATTAAGATATAGCTGCCATATATATCTTGCGCCTAATTCAACTCATATGACCACAGAGACTAAATTTTAACTCAGATTTTCGTGAAACTTTGCACAAGTAGTATAATTAATATTCTTACAATACGTGCCAAATTTGGTTGAAATCAGTTCAGATTTATATATACGAGTAGTTCCTATATATATGTTTTTCCGCTTTGGGCAAAAATGGCAAATTTTCCTAGTAAAATCGCCAAATCTATGTCGATAATGACTTAAATTTCCCTATACTTCTATTGACCGATATCTATTGACCGATAAATCATAAATGCAGTTTTTATGCCATCCACCATAGGATGCGGGGTATATTAACTTTGTCATTCCGTTTGTAACACATCGAAATACTGCTCTAGACCCCATAAAGTATATATATTCTGGGTCGTGGTGAAGTTCTGAGTCGATCTGAGTATGTCCGTCCGTCTATTGAAATCACGCTAACTTCCGAACGAAACAACCTATCGACTTGAAACTTGGCACAACTAGATGCTATTGATGTAGGTCGGATGGTATTGAAAATGGGCCATATCGGTCCACTTTTACGTATAGTCCACTTTTACGGACCCCCAAATTTGGCTTGCACACCCTCTAAGAGAAGCAAATTTAATCCGACCCGGCTGAAATTTGGTACATTGTGTTAGTATATGTTCTTTAACAACCATGCAAAAATTGGTCCACATTGGTCCATAATTATATATAGCCCCCATATAAACCGATCCCCAGATTTGGCTTGCTGAGCCTCTAAGAGAAGAAAATTTCAACCGATATGTCTGAAATTTGGTACATGGTGTTAGTATATCGTCTCTAACAACTATGCAAAAATTGGTCTACATCGGTCAATAATTATATATAGCCCCCATATAAACCGATCCCCCGATTTGGCTTGCGGAGCCTCTAAGAGAAGCAAATTTCATCCGATCCGGCTGAAATTTGGTACATGGTGTTAGTATATGGTCTCTAACAACCATGCAAAAATTGGTCTACATCGATCCATAATTATATATAGCCCCCATATAAACCGATCCCCCGATTTGGCTTTCGGAGCCTCTAAGAGAAGCAAATTTCATCCGATCCGGCTGAAATTTGGTATATTGTGTTAGTATATAGTCTTTAATGACCATGCAAAAATTGGTCCACATCGGTGCATAATTATATATAGCTCCATATAAACCGATCGCCAGATTTGACCTCCGGAGCCTCTTGGAAGACCAACCTTCATCTGATTCAGTTGATATTTGGTACGTGGAGTTAATATATGGCCTCAAACACGCATTGAAACATTGGTCGAAATCGGTCCATAATTATGTATAGGCCCCATATAAGCCGATCCCCAGATTTGACCTCCGGAGCCCATTGGAAGAGCAAAATTCACCGGATTCGGTTGAAATTTGGTACGTGATGTTAGTATATGGTATCCAACAACCATGCATGAATTGGTTCATATCAGTCCATAATTATATATAGCCCCCATATAAACCGATCCCCAGATTTGACCTCCGGTGCCTTGTGGAGAAGCAAAATTTATCCGATCTGGTTGAAATTTGGTACGTGGTGGTAGTATATGATATTTAACAACCATGCCAAAAGTGGTCCATATCAGTCTATAATCATATATAGCCCCCATATAAACCGATCCCGAGATTTGGTTTTGGAGCCTCTTGGAGGAGTAAATTTCCTCTGAGTAAGTTGAAATTTGGTACATTGTGCTAGTATATGGCCATAAACAACCATGCCTAAATAGGTCCATATCGGTCTGTATTTATATATAGCCCTCTGATAAATCGATCCCCTATCACACAAAACTTGGTCCATATCAAGTTCATAATTGTATATAGCCCCCATATAAGCGACCCCCATATTTCAATTCTGGCTCCCTACGTACCGTGCAAAAGTCCAAATCGATTCGTAGTTATTTGTAGACTTACCTATACATACCTTTTTGTCTAATATATACCACGTGTGGACTAACTCCCAATTTAGAAAACGATTTAAGATACCACAACCCAAGTAATTCGATTGTGTATAACAGTCTTTCGTAGAAGTTTCTACGCAATCCATGGTGGAGGGTACATAAGATTCGGCCTGGCCGAACTTACGGCCTTTATACTTGTTTTTACTACCATTGTGCTTTTAACTTCAGGGCATTAGCCGACTTAAATTTTAAGTGTAGAGATTTTGTTGAAGTCTAACAAAATTTTGTCCAAATCGGGTCAGATTTAAATATATGGGAACATAACCCTTTAACAAATTTGATAACTTGAGATGGTATCAAAAATATATATCTACAAAATGGTACAGGGTATATTATAGTCGGCCCCGCCCAATTTTAGAATTTCTACTACTATTGCATGTCTCTGGTACTATACTATTGCATGTCTCTGGTAAATTGACATTCATAAAGAACTATAGCCTATATTTTTCCGGATGCTTTATGTATTTTTACTCACACTTCTATAGAGTACGAAATATCGCTTATTTTGGTTAAAAAAATGTAGAAAATGAATTACAATTTTTTTTACTTGGTTTTAGTACAAGTAAAAAAAGGAGAAAGAAAAATTAATGTTTTTAACATTAGGCATATTTCGGTAGTGAAAGGGTTAAGGTTGCTTCAAACTTCAATAGTTCTCTTGGCCCACCATTGTCATTTTCCTTTACGAGTATTTGTGTTTTCCACTTTATGTTAGTATGCTGTTAGAAGTTTAGGTTAGTAGAAAGAATGGTAGAAAGGCGAATCCTTTCGAATGTGAGCTCAATTGTTTGATATCAACGCTGTAATCGCTTTACGATAATCCCTATTGGTCGATAGTTGGAATGAAGCTTGAAATGTTTGCCTGAGTTTGAGCCATATTATACGAAGGACATTATGGTCATTTTCAGGGGTCAGAAGATTGTGTGAAATTAACACAATTGTAATGACTAGAGAAACATTCAGCGAAAGTAAATTATTACGTTGTAGTCAACGAATTAGCAGATTAGTTTTTGCAACACCCACATTTTAATTGGACTTTTTAAACTCAAATTATATTACAATGGCTTCTGGAATATATGAAATGATTTGATTTTCGGAGTTTCCTGAATGTAAAAATTTTATGCGATCCTATTGAAATTTTGCACATTGTGCTAGTCTACAAGGACGTAAAAGATTATTTGGGTGTAAAAATTATATGTTTGGAACTCAAATTTGTAGCACATTATTTTTAAGTGCAAGTATACAATGCTCATAAACTAGCATAACATGTTTGGGACATACGATTTTTTAAATATAATATGTGTGCATGTAAATATATATTAATTTAGAAATTTTCTATAAACATATATGTGTTTAGAAAGCGCGACCGAAGAGTATGCTGCAAGTAGAGGTGTGTGCGTGACACGAAATTCTCGTGACACGCGTGAATCACGTGAGTCGTGAACAAAGTCCAAAGCAGCTCTGGTGAATGTGTGTGAATGGGACTAAAATAAATATGTCGTGCGTAGGTTAGGTTGGGTTAGGTTAGTTGGCAGCCCGATGTATCGGGCTCACTTAGACTATTCAGTCCATTGTGATACCACATTGGTGAACTTCTCTCTTATCACTGAGTGCTGCCCGATTCCATGTTAAGCTCAATGATAAGGGACCTCCTTTTTATAGCCGAGTCGGAACGGCGTTCCACATTGCAGTGAAACCACTTAGAGAAGCTTTGAAACCCTCAGAAATGTCACCAGCATTACTGAGGTGGGATAATCCACCCTGAAAAACTTTTTGGTGTTCGGTCGAAGCAGGAATCGAACCCACGACCACGACCACGGTGGGTCCCGTGGGAGTATATGTTACAGAAGCAAATTTTTTGAGGGTGTATGGCCTTTACCAACAATGCAAAAATTGGTCCATATCGATCTATAATTATTTATAACCCCCATATACACCGATCCCCAGATTTTACTTCTTGAGCCGTTTGGAAAAGCAAATTACATCCGATCCGATTGAAAGTTGGTGCGTGATACGCTTTCCACTAATAAACGGATCACCAGATTTGATTTTCGGAGCCTATTGTGTGATGTTTATAACATATATGGTCTCTAACAACCATGCAAGCATTAGTCCAAATCGATATTAACTATATATAGACTCCCAATAAACCGATCCCCAGATTTGATTTCCCACTCCTCTAGCATGTGCAAATTTCATCCGATCCGCTTGAAATTGAGACCTCTAATATCCGTACGAAAATTGGTTCATATGGGTTCATAATTATTTATGGTCTCCTCTATATAAACCGATCATGAACTGAATTGTTTTATGTTCCAAACATTTTTTGCCGGAAGCACATATATTATTGGATATTGTCGAAACATTATTAGATTTGTTTTATGTGAACATATAATATGTTTGGAAGCATTTTGAGCCCAAAAATATTATATGCTTGGAATAATTTTCTCCCAAAGAAGATTGTGCTAAAAAAAATATATATTTTTGCCTAATTGCATGTTCCCGCACATCATTCTCACTTCCACAAGATTTTTTGGTTCTTAGGATCTTTTTCTGTAATACAAACAATGCTGAAGAAATTATTCAATTTTATAAATTTAACCTTTCGCCTGGAGGGAGAATCGAACCGAGGACCATACAGTTTCTAAGCCAGCACAGTATCCACTGAGTTGGCTTAGAAACCCAATAGACAATTATCATTATAAGTTACATTTATGTAGCATAGTTTGCAGCGCCCACGAGCCTGCATTGCCACGTGGAGCAATCGTTAGCATGTCCGTCTTGCTTGCAAGGGGTCCTGACTTCAATCTCTGCTCCGACCGAACACCCATTTTTTTTATACCCTCCATCATAGGATGGGGGTATATTAACTTTGTCATTCCGTTTGTAACACATCGAAATATTGCTCTAAGACCCCATAAAGTATATATATTCTGGGTCGTGGTGAAATTCTGAGTCGATCTTAGCATGTCCGTCCGTCCGTCCGTCTGTTGAAATCACGCTAACTTCCGAACGAAACAAGCTATCGACTTGAAACTTGGCACAAGTAGTTGTTATCGATGTAGGTCGGATGGTATTGAAAATGGGCCATATCGGTCCACTTTTACGTATAGCCCCCATATAAAGGGACCCTCAGATTTGGCTTGTGGAGCCTCTAACAGAAGCATATTTCATCCGATCCCGCTGAAATTTGGTACATGGTGTTGGTGTATGGACTCTAACAACCATGCAAAAATTGGTCTACATCGGTCCATAATTATATATAGCCCCCATATAAACCGATCCCCAGATTTGGCTTGCGGAGCCTCAAAGAGAAGAAAATTTCATCCGATCAGGCTGAAATTTGGTACATGGTGTTGGTATATGGTCTCTAAAACCATGCAATAATTGGTCCATATCGGTCCTTAATTATATATAGCCCCCATATAAACCGATCCCCAGATTTGGCTTGTGGAGCCTCTACGAGAAGCATATTTCATCCGATCCGGCTGAAATTTGGTACATGGTGTTGGTATATGGTCTCTAACAATCATGCAAAAATTGGTCCACATCGGTCCATAATTGTATATAACCCCCATATAAAACGATCCCCAGATTTGGCTTGCGGAGCCTCAAAGAGAAGCAAATTTCATCCGATCTGGCTGAAATTTGGTACATGATGTTGGTATATGGTCTCTAACAACCATGCGAAAATTGGTCCACGTCGGTTCATAATTATATATAGCCCCCATATAAACCGATCCCCAGATTTGGCTTGCGAAGTGTCCAAGAGAAGCAAATTTCATCCAATCCGGTTGTAATTTGGAACATGGTGTTAGTATATGATCTTTAACAACCGTGCCCGAATTGGTCCATATCGGTCCATAATTATATATAGCCCCCATATAAAACGTTCTCCAGATTTGACCTACGGTGCCTCTTGGAGGAGCAAAATTCATCCAATCCTGTTCAAATTAGGAACGTGGTGTTAGTATATGGTCGCTAACAACCATACCAAAATTGGTCCAGTCACACAAAAATTGGTCCATATCGGTTCATAATCATGGTTGCCACTAGAGCAAAAATGGTCCACCAAAATTTTATTTCTATAGAAAATTTTGTCAATATTTTATTTCTATAGAAAATTTTGTTAAAATTTTATTCGGTTCATAATAAAATTTTCATCATTTTTAAAATTTTATTTCTATAGAAAATTTTGTTCAAATTTTATTCGGTTCATAATCATGGTTGCCACTCGAGCCACAAATAATCTACCAAGATTTTATTTCTATAGAAAATTTTGTCAAAAGTTTATTTGTATAGAAAATTTTGTTAAAATTTTATTTCTGTAGAAATTTTTGTCAAAATTTTCATTCTATAGAATATTTTGTCAAAATTTTTATTTCTATAGAAAATTTTGTTAAAATTTTATTTCTGTAGAAAATTTTGTCAAAATTTTATGTCTACTTTGTCAAACTGAATTATATACGTATTGGATCGATCTTTTTTGATTTAATATATACCACGTACACACAAAAAAAAATTTTTCTGATTCAATCACGAAATTAATTGATCCAATTAATTTTTTAATTGAAATGTCTTCAATCACAGAAATGATAGTATCAATTAAAAAATTAATTGACAGTCAATTAAAAAATTAATTGATCCAATTAAATATTTAATTGATACTATTAATTTGTGTGATTGATTTTTATTTCAATTAACAAATTTGTTGACTCAATTAAATTTTTAATTGAAAATTTTTTAAAACTCAATTAAAATTTTAATTGGAAAATTTTTCGTGAAATTTTTTTCTGTGTATGGACTTACATACAATTTAGAAGATGGTGTTAGGAGGTTTTAAGATACCTTGCCATCGGCAAGCGTTACCGCAACTTAAGTAATTCGATTGTGGATGGCAGTGTTTAGAAGAAGTTTCTACGCAATCCATGATGGAGGGTACATAAGCTTCGGCCTGGCCGAACTTACGGCCGTATATACTTGTTTTTTTTTTTAATTTTTATACCCTCCACCATAGGATGGGGGTATATTAACTTTGTCATTCCGTTTGTAACACATCGAAATATTGCCCCATAAAGTATATATATGCTGGGTCGTGGTGAAATTCTGAGCCGATCTGACAATGTCCGTCCGTCCGTCTTTTGAAATCACACTAACTTCCGAACGAAACAAGCTATCGACTTGAAACTTTGCACAAGTAGTTGCTATTGATGTAGGTCAGATGGAATTGCAAATGGGCCATATCGGTCCACTTTTACGTATAGCCCCCATATAAACGGACCCCCAAATTTGGCTTGCTGGGACTCTAAGAGAAGCAAATTCCATCCGATCCGGCTGAAATTTGGTACATGGCGTTAGTATATGGTATCTAACAACCATGCAAAAATTGGTCCACATCGGTCCATAACTATATATAGCCCCCATATAAACCGATCACCAGATTTGACCTCCGGAGCCTCTTGATATTTGGTACGTGGCGTTAATATATGGCCTCAAGCACCCATGCAAAAATTGGTCGAAATCGGTCCATAAATTTATATAGCCCCCATATAAACCGATCCCAAGATTTGACCTCCGGACCAACTTAGAATAGCAAAATTCATCCGATTCGGTTGAAATTTGGTACGTGATGTTAGTATGTGGTATCCAACAACAATGCAGGAATTGGTTCATATCAGTCCATAATTATATATAACCCCCATATAAACCGATCCCCAGATTTGACCTCCGGTACCTTTTGGAGAAGGAAAATTCATCCGATCTGGTTGAAATTTGGTACGTGGTGGTAGTATATGATATTTAACAACCATGCCAAAAGTGGTCCATATCAGTCCATAATCATATATAGCCCCCATATAAACCGATCCCGAGATTTGGTTTTGGAGCCTCTTGGAGGAGCAAATTTCATCAGAGTCAGTTGACCAGGCCGAACTTACGGCCATATATTCCTCTAAAATACCTCTAGATTTTCAATTTCAAGCAAATCGGCTAGAAAATATAGTCTCTACACCCAAAGAAAAGGGGTCTTCTTAAATCAAGTTTCAAATCCCTATTTTTAGCCTGAATTCTCACTTAAAATTTTAAGTACGCAATTACTAAGTTATACTCATATTAAGTACAAAGTGTGCTTGTTTGTGTAATTCAAGTACTTGAAGTTTGAATTAAGCTTGTTTTGGATTAAAACAAGAAAATTTTTACTTAATATGCCAGTGAGACTTAGCTAATGAGAGCACAAAATAGAGTTTTTTTCTCCTCGATGCTCTCATCGATTTTCAACCCCCAAAAACGGCTTTGCTTGTAATGGTAGTGGCATCCATTTCGTTTGCTATCTTAAGTCGACTATGCCCTGCAAACATTTTCTATCGAAAGTGTATCGAAGTAGATTCACCCTGGAAGATAAAACTTTCATAGGCGATATCATTTTCTTATCGAGTAAGTGTCCCCATTCGGGAACAAATGTCCCACTACGCGATAGTGCTCTCGGGGAATCAAACCAGTGACTAAAAGAAGTCAAAAAAGCGATAGTTATTTTTTAAAAAATAAAAATGACGATCGGCCGCACCGAGCTTTGAACTCGGAACCTCTCGTTTTCAAGTCAGAGGCTCTCCCTCTGTGCCACCCACGCTCGTTGGTTGATAGTGGCTTTTTACACACATGTACTCTCAGAGAGGTGCTATTGAAAAATTAGCTATGTCGATGTATGGAGTCTATATTTAGAGTTTTGATCGCTGTTAGAGTCGAATTTGTTTCGAAACGGAAACACCCCACGCGATAGTTGTTTTTATTGTTGCTGTGCTTGCGATTTTACTACCAGAAAACTTCCTAGCGATCCGAAATAGTGACATCTTAGCGAAAGACGATAAAACTATCACCCAAATGTTGGCAGGGTTTGGATTGGCTTGTATTTTATTTGCTGAATTATTTTAGTATTATTGTGTGCTTAGACCCTAATGGTATAATAAATGTTTTTGAAGCATCTTCTATCTTTTTTACTTGCTCCATAGTATCATAATCAGGTCCGTTGTCCTATAGTCTTTTATTATAGCTATTGCTTTACATCTGGCTTATCGCTCAATAGGAAGTATTCTTCATAACCCTTTACATCACATTTCAATAAAAGTGTCATTTGAATGAAGCTTTAATTGATAAAAGTAATACAAAATAGAACAAACAATATTCAACCAATTACGGTATTTTATTTTTCGTATCCCAAACAAATACCTTAAATATTTTGTATAACAAAATGAAACTCTAACTAAAGTTAAAGCTATCTCAAAGTAAAAAGTGATACAACATCAATTCTCACTTTTGCCTTCATTACTAATGTATCTTTTCGGTTGATGGCCAAAATAAAAAAAAACAATCGCAATTTATTACCAATCGATAAAGGCCAATAATAAAGTGCTCACTGGCAATCAAACAAAATTGAAAATCTATCAACAGGTTTTCCACCATCAATTGCCCTCTGGCAGAAATCCTAAATTGAGGCTCCTTTGACCCAATATATATTGTGCTATTTAGTATGACGAAGGAGACAATGTGGTTGGCCCCATAGCATAGCCATCTACGAATCACTCGACCGCATGCCTTTCGAGGTCAATGACGTTGGTCCTAATGACACACCATAAAACAGTCAGTTTCCTGGGCTTTCATAGGACATCCGTTTAAATGATTTTCATTTCATGTTAAATAAATAAATAATGCCTACCCATCCGCAGATAAAAAAACAAAACACACACACAATCACACATAATCACACACAATCTCACACATACTCCTCACTCATTTACACTTTTAGTTTCACATAGTATGAAACCCGGATAAAGAGGAAAAATAAAATAGGCTTTTTTTATAGATGGCCTTGTCTCATATTAAAACAAGTAAGTAAAGTAGAAAGTCGGGCGGGGCCGACTATATCATACCCTAAACCAACCCTACTGAACTAGTACACATAAACATTTGTGGGATATCACTGGTAAAATAAGGTCATTAGAGATAAAATGGGAGCTATATAAAAATTTGATCCGATTTCTTCCAATTTCAATAGCGTTCGTCCCTGTGCCCAAACAACACCCTGTATCAAATTTCATCAATATCGGTTAATAATTTCGACCGGAATCCTGTGAACAACAAATACATGGACAGACCGACGGACAGACGCCAAGCGCTAGATCTACTCAGGAGGTGATTATGAGTCGTTCGGTATATATTTTATGGGGTCTAAAATCAATATTTCTTGTAGGCACATTTTTTTGGCAGTTTATGGTATAAAAATAAATAAATAGTAAGAGGAGGCTATAAATAATTTTGAACCGATGTGAAGCATTTCTTGTATGGTTATTTAAGGGTCAAATTTTACCAATTTTTTCCGTGATTATTAGAGAGCATATAGTAACATCCAGCCCCAAATAAAATCGGTTTGGATGAAATTTGCTCTTCCATGAGAATCCGGAAATCATATCTGGGGGTCGATTTTTATGCGGGTTATGCCTAAAGTGGGCCATTAGCAATATCTTCTTTCCTACATCAATAAAAAATACTTTTGCCAAGTTTCAAGTCGTTAGCTTTTTTCGTTCGGAAGTTACAGTGATTTCAATAGACGGACGGGCGGACGAAATTCCATAGATCGACTCAGAATTTGACCACGACCCTGAATAACAATATATACTTTTTGGAACTAAAATTTAAAAATATAACGTTTTACTTTGTTGCATAAAATATCAACCACCCTGTTCGTAACCATATCATAAAATAATTTCTATAACAACGTCTTTCATTGCATTACCGATGTTTGAATTAGCTGAATGAAAAAAATTTCTTCAGGCCATAAAAAGGCCTTTGCCTATGTGTGCTAACCATCACCACTGGAAGCTGTTGTTTTTTATCGTCCCTTTGCAAAACGTTAGCATTTATTTTATTTTCATATCCTTTTTTTTATAAGATAACCAAGACACCAACAATAAATCAAAGAAGAATGATGGGTGGTGGAGGACTTTAAACATTCAACTTTCATGGAAAACTGCCTTTCGGAGACACAAAAGGAATCAAGAAAACTACTCTGAATTCGTTATCAGAATCGTAGTCGTTGTCGTTTTTGTCGAAGGTAATTGTATTTCTAGTGACCATCATTTCATTTGCTTCCAAAGCTTTTATTTTTATATCACGACTGCTAGCCATTGGCATACAGATTCTGGTGTATCTTTCTAAGGATCTTTATCCTTTGTATTCGACTCACGTTTACAGGTATACTTACATATTGTCTACAATATTCCTACAGTCGAACAGTATTAAAATGATAACAAAAAATCCTTAGTAAATTTTCAATAAATTAATATTATAATAAAAACTATATTTTAATTTATTGTCTGTGTCATTAACATTCCTGCCAACTAATCAAGAACAGAAGTATTTTGCAATAAAATTTCTGACAAAATTTTATTTTATAGAAAATTTTATCATAATTTTATTTCTATAAAAAATTTTGTTAAAATTTTATTTCCATAGAAAATTATGCCAAAATTGTATTTCTATAGAAAATTAAAAAAAATATATATATTTTAATAGAATTAAAAAAAAATATATTTGTATAGAACATTTTGTTTCTTTCTATCGAAAATTTTGTAAAAATGTTACTTCTGTAGAAAGTGTCAAAATTTTATTTCTATAGAAAATTTTGTCAAAATTTATTTCTATAGAAATTTTGTCAAAATTTTATTTCTATAGATTTTTTTAAATTTAATTTCTATAGAAAATTTTGTCAAAATTTTATTTCAAAAAAATGTTTGTCAAAATTTTATGCCTAGAGAAAATTTTGTCAAAAGTTTATTTCTATAGAAAATTTTATAAAAATTTTATTTCTATAGATTTTTTTAAATTTAACTTCAATAGAAAACTTTGTCAAAAATCATTTAAGAAAATTTTTGTGAAATTCAAAGTCGATCTAAGTATGTCCGTCCGTCTGTCTGTTGAAATCACGCTACCTTCCGAACGAAACAAACTATCGACTTGCCACTTGGCACAAGTAGTTGTTATTGATGTTGGTCGGATGGTATTGCAAATGGGCCATATCGGTCCACTTTCACGTATAGCCCCCATATAAACCGACCTCCAGATTTGGCTTGCGGAGCCTCTTGGAGCAGCAAAATACATCCCATCCAGTTGAAATTTGGTACGTGGGGTTAGTATATGGTTTCTAATAACCATGAAAAAATTGGTCCATAATTATATATAGCCCCCATATAAACCGATCCCCAGATTTGACTTCCGGAGCCTTTTGAAGGAGCAAAATACATCCGATCCGGTTGAAATTTGCTACATGGTGTTAGTATATGATCTCTAACAACTATGCAAAAATTGGTCCGCATCGGTCAATAATTATATATAGCCCCCACATAAACCCATCCCCCGATTTGGCTTGCGGAGCCTCTAAGAGAAGCAAATTTCATCCGATCCGGCTGAAATTTGGTACATGGTGTTGTTATATCGTCTCTAACTACCATGCAAATCGGTCCATAATTATGTATAGCCCCCATATAAACCGATCCCCAGATTTGGCTTGCGGAGCCTGAAAGAGAAGCAAATTTCACCTGATCTTGCTGAAATTTGGTACATGGTGTTGGTATATGGTCTCTAACAACCATGCAAAAATTGGTCCACATCGGCCCATAATTGTATATAGCCCCCATATAAACCGTTCTCCAGATTTGACCTCCGGAGCGTCTTGGAAGAGCAAAATTCATCCGATCCGATTCAAATTTGGAACGTCGTGTTAGTATATGGCCGCTAACAACCATACAAAAATTGGTCCTTATCGGCCTATAGTTATATACAGCCGATCTCCAATCACACAAAAATTGGTCCATATCGGTTCATAATCATGGTTGCCACTCGAGCCAAAAATAATCTACCAAAATTTTATTTCTATAGAAAATTTTGTTAAAATTTTATTTCTATAGAAAATTTTTGTTAAAATTTTATTTCTATAGAAAATTTTGTCAAATTTTTTTTCTATAGAAAATTTTGTCAAAATTTTATTTATATAGAAAACTTTGTCAAAATTTTATTTATATAGGAAATTTTGTCAAAATTTAATTATATAGAAAATTTTGTCAAAATTTTGTTTCTATAGAAAATTTTGTTAACATTTTATTTTTATAGAATATTTTGCCAAAATTTTATTTCTATAGAAAATTTTGTCAAAATTTTTTTTCTATAGAAAATTTTTTCAAAATTTTGTTTCCATAGAAAATTTTGTCAAATTTTTTTTCTATAGAAAATTTTGTTAACATTTGATAGCACATTTTGTCAAAATTTTGTTTCCATAGAAAATTTTGTCAAAATTTTGTTTCTGTAGAAAATTTTGTCAAAATTTTATTTCTATAGAAAATTTTGTCAAAATTTTATTTATATAGAAAATGTTGTCAAAATTTTATTTATATAGGAAATTTTGTCAAAATTTTGTTTCTATAGAAAATTTTGTTAACATTTTATTTTTATAGAACATTTTGTCAAAATTTTAGTTCTATAGAAAATTTTGCCAAAATTTTGTTTCCATTGAAAATTTTCTCAAAATTTTGTTTCTGTAGTAAATTTTGTCCAAATTTTATTTCTATATAAAGTTTTGTCAAGATTTTGTTTCTATAGAAAATTTTGTTTAACATTTTATTTTTATAGAACATTTGGTCAAAATTTTGTTTCTATAAAAAGTTTTGTCAAAATTTTACTTCTGTAGAAAATTTTGTCAAAATTTCATTTCTATAGAAATTTTGTCAAAATTTTATTTCCAAAAGTTTTTTTTAATTCAATTTCTATTGAAAATTGGGCAAAATTTTATTTCTATAGATTTTTTATACCCTGCGCCACACTGTGGAACAGGGTATTATAAGTTAGTGCATATGTTTGTAACACCCAGAAGGAGACGAGATAGACACATTGTGTCTTTGGCAATAATGCTCAGGGTGGGTCCCTGAGTCGATATAACCATGTCCGTCTGTCTGTGAACACATTTTTGTGATCAAAGTCTAGGTCGCAATTTAAGTCCAATCGCCTTCAAATTTGGCAAATGCCTCTAATTTGGGTCAGAATGGAACCCTATTGATTTTGGAAGAAATCGGTTCAGATTTAGATATAGCTCCCATATATATCTTTCGCCCGATATGCACTAATATGGACCCAGCAGCCAGAGTTTTATACCGATTTGCTTGAAATTTTGTACAAACATAACACTTAGTCGTATAGTCAAGTGTGCAAAATTTGATTGAAATCGGTGCAGATTTAGATATAGCTCCCATATATATCTTTCGCCCGATATGGACTTATATGGCTCCAGAAGCCAGATTTTTGGCCGAATGTGGTTGAAATTTTGTACGAGAAGTACAATTAGTAGTCTAGTGAAGTGTGCAAAATTTGATTGAAACCGGTTCAGATTTAGATACAGCTCCCATATATATCTTTCGCCCGAAATGGACTAATATGGTCCTAAAAGCCAGAGTTTTGGCCCAATTTGGTTGAAATTTTGCACAGGGAGTAGATTTAGTATTGTAGCTATGCGTGCCGAATTTGGTTAAAATCGATACAGATTTAGATATAGCTCCCATATATAGCTTTCGCCCGATTTACTCTCATATGACCACAGAGGCCAATTTTTAACTCCGATTTAGTTGAAATTTTGCACAGAGAGTAGAATTAGCATTGTAGCTATGCGTGCCAAATTTGGTTGAAATCGGTTCAGATGTAGATATGCTTCCATATATAGCTTTCGCCCGATTTACACTCATATGACCACAGAGGCCAATTTTTAACTCCGATTTAGTTGAAATTTTGCACAGGGAGTAGAATTAGCATTGTAGCTATACGTGCCAAATTTGGTTGAAATCGGTTCAGATGTCGATATAGCTTCCATATATATGTTTTTCTGATTTCGACGAAAATGGTCAAAATACCAACATTTTCGTTGTAAAATCGCCACTGCTTAGTCGAAAGGTTGTGAAACTGACTCTAATTTTCCTAAACCTCTAATACATATATATCGAGCGATAAATCATAAATAAACTTTTGCGAAGTTTCCTTAAAATTACTTCAGATTTAAATGTTTCCCATATTTATACCCTTCACCACTATTGTGGTACAGGGTATAATAAGTTTTTGCATTTGTATGTAACGCCAAGAAATAGTGGTCATAGACCATCTTTTAGTATACCGATCGGCTTAGAATTAAATTCTGAGTCGATTTAGCGATGTCCGTCTGTCTGTCTGTCTGTATATGTAATTTTGTGCACAAAGTACAGCTCGCAATTTAAGTCCGATCGTCCTCAATTTTGGCACAGGGCCGTTTCTTGAGACAGAGACAATCGCTATTGGTTTTGGAAAAAATCGGTTCAGATTTAGATATAGCTGTCATATATATTTATCCCCGATTTGGTCATATTTAGCGTGTTTATCAACCGATATTCTTGAAATACCGTACATCCAAATATTTTATGAATTTCGAAAATCTTGCAAAATATCAGCCAAATCGGTTCAGATTTAGATATAGCTCCCATATATATCTTTCGTCCGATTTAGACTCATATGACCACAGAGGCTAAAGTTTACTACCTATCTTCGTGAAATTTTGCACAGAGGGTAGAATTGATATTCTACCAATGCTTGGTAAATTTGATTGAAATCCGTTCAAATTTAGATATAGCTCCCATATATATCTTTCGTCCGATTTGAACTTATATGGCCACAAAAGCCAGAGTTTCGCCGTGATTTGCTTCAAATTTTGCACAAGGAGTACGTTTGGTAGTATCGGTAATTGTGCCAAATTTGGTTGAAATCGGTTCAGATTTAGATATGGCTCCCATATATATTTTCCGTCCGATTTGCACTCATATGACCAGGGGGCCAAAGTTATACTGCCATTTACGTGAAATTTCGCATAGATAGTAGAATTATTATTCTAACTATACATGTCAAATTTAGTCAAAATCGGTTCAGATTATATATAGCTCCCATATATACGTACACCAAAGTTGAGGAAATATGGTAGACTGTTACACATTTTAGACCCATTTTCAATGGAAGTGTCCTCCAATTAACTGGATAGCGTTAGCCGATTTAAATTTTAATTCTAGAGATTTTTTAGAAGTAAAAAAATTGTCTCCTTTATGTTATATAGCTTCCAGCAAATGTGAAGTAGTTGAGATGATAACACAAATTTTGGCCTACATAGGGGTGAAGGGTATAATATAGTCGGCCCCGCCCGACTTTAGACTTTACTTACTAGTTTTTACTAACATTGTTTTCCACCCTAGTGCATTAGCCGACTTAAATTTTGAGTCTATACATTTTGTCGAAGTCTATCAAATTCTGTCCAGATCGAGTGATATTTAAATGTATGTATTTGGGACAAACCGTTATATAGCCCCCAATATATTTGACGGATGTGATATGGTATCGAAAATTTAGATCTACAAAGTGGTGCAGGGTATAATATAGTCGGCCCCACCCGACTTTAGATTTTCCTTACCTGTTTTTCTTTGTCTTTTGTTGTTAGATTTAATTTAGTTTGATTAATTTTTTATTAAAATTATATTTCTTAAATTTTATGAATACTGTATCTTTGTCTTAACATTTATGGTACTTTGAAGACATCTTTCCTTTGAAATTACAAATGGCAAGGTTTGTAAATTGTTGACCATGTTCATAATGTCCACACCATAACCCCGAATTGGTAACATTTCCACCAACTTGACCATTACGACCACCATTGACATTGGCATGTCCATTGTAGCTTCAAACTCTTCCTTGTTACATAGGCATTCTGATGATCATACGTAAGTATACGACAATGTTCTTAATGTTTTCTCCACTTATCCTTTATGGCCCTTAACCACTTCCCTTTTGGGCTATTTTGAAGTATCCTTCTCCAGCACTCTAGATGTCCATCTGATAAAGAGTATAATGTCACATGTTTTCCAAAATTCCTTAAACATGTATACACGCACTGCAGTGAAAGATTGTGGCCATCTTTAAGTTGACTATTTGTAGGAGGATTACTTGAAGATAAAAGAGAACAATTTAAAGAATGCAGGACAACACAGTTTTATTGTACAATAATTCACAAATACATGGTGATATAAACCTGCATTAAGGATGGTTAAATTTGAAGGTCCGATTTTTTATTTAAACACAATTTATATAGTAAACTTTTGTAATCTTTTTTATAGGTTAATATCCCGAGTAAAAAATGAGGGATCTAATTTGATACAATTAGATATGAGTAGATCCGAAAAATGGTAAGATATAATCATATCTAATTACTATGGAATTAGATCTGATCAGATCTCAATATTGGCCTAGTTCTAATGTCTTAGATATAATTATATCTATCCCTATATATAGTTGGATCTGATGTTAGATCTCGTCATTTGTGGAATTATATTTAATTATATCTAATTCTGTCTCATCTCATCTGGGTAAATCTGCTTAGATCTAAGGTGGCCAATTTCGAGATCTAATCATATCTAATTAGATCCTCCAATTTTTACACGGGATGATATGGCTCGATTATAGATCGAATACAATTTTGGTCAAATGTTAAGTTAGACTGAACTTAAAAAAAGGTGTAACGTGGTTTCCTCGTCGGTTGATCTAAACTCAGTTGCCACTAGGGTCTCCGAAAGGACACACTAAGGTCCCTAAGGATCCTTTTAGAATAAGAACACAAGTGTTTACCTCTTTCGAGGTAAATATTAATTAACACAATTTTAAAATCTACTTGTCTGATATTTGACAATATCCCTAATATGATCAGAATGTGATGTGACCAGGTATTTGTCGATTTGTAGATAATCGGCAACTTGTATATTCGCTAAGATGAAAAAAGAATTCGGTTCGTATATATTCGACAGGTTGGAAGTAATTCTAATCTTCGGTTACTTCATGATCGGTATATGATGAGAGATTCTGTGCGTTGATGAGTGCGTCCGTTTCTTGATGATCGGTGGTTGTTGAGAATTTGGTTTGTTGTTGATCGATGAAGGATGGGAACATCGAGTCGTAGACATTCGTTAATTGATGAGGAATTCGGTTCGTTGATAATTCGTAGTCAGCGAGAAATTCGATTCGGTTTATCGATATTCGGTAGTTGACGGGAAGTTCGGTTCATTTATAATCAGTAGTGGAAGAGAACATCGGTTGGTCGATGCTCGGTAGTTGATGATTCTTTTGTAATTGGTGGCTTTTGTATTCGTTGAAACGTGGATGATTGGTATTTGCTGAATACTTCGGTTGATTGTAAAGTTTTGATATTCGGTAGTTGACTGAAAGTTCGGTTCGTTTATAATCAGTAGTTGAAGAGAACATCGGTTGGTTGGTGATGTTTCGTTTGCAATTGGAGGCTATTGTATTCATTGAAACGTAGATGATTGGTCGTTGTTGAATAGTTCGGTTGATTGTAAAGTTGTGTATTCATCTTCGTATTTGTAGTCGATCGGGTACTTGTTTTTCGTCGATTTGCAGGTGATCGGGAATTGTTGATGAGACCTTCGGGTTTCAGTGTTGTTACAGTTGGTTATTGTAGAAGCGATCTGGCAGTGGCGTGATAGTTGTCCCGGTGTCGGGATCAGCTTGGGGTCGGTAATCGGTCAATGTCGGTGTTTAGTATTACTGACGACTACCATGCAAACTACTACTGTAACTACTAACTAATTTACGAGCGAACAGGTTGTCTGATAAGTCCGCGGTCTGACACATAGATGGCGTCGCTAGTATTAAATGCATATTATTATACCCTAAACCACATAGTGGTCGGGGTATAATAAGTTTGATCGGTCAAAAAATGTGCCTACCACAAATATTGATTTTAGACCCCATAAAATATATACCGATCGACTCAGAATCACCTCCTGAGTCGATGTAGCGCTTGGTGTCCGTCCGTCTGTCCATGTATTTGTTGTTCACAGGATTCCGGTCGCAATTATTAACCGATTTTGATGAAATTTGGTACAGGGAGTTTTTTGGGCACAAGGACAAACGCTATTGAATTTGGAAGAAATCGGATCAAATTTAGATATAGCTCCCATATATATGTATCGCCCGATTTCGACAAATGGGGTCACGTTGCGCGTTTTTTCAAATGGATCGTCAACAAATTTGGCAAAAGGTATTCTTTTCCATCGCCGTTCAAGTCGGCAAAATTTCATCCAAATCGGTTCAGATTTAGATATAGCTCTCATATATATGTATCGCCCGATTTTCCCAAATTTGGCCACAAAACCTTTATTTATCAACCGATCTTACTCAAAGTTGTCTAAATATAATCTTCTATAGCACTAACTATATGTGCAAAAAATCATCGAAATCGGTTCAGATTTAGCTATAGCTCCCATATAAATGTACCGCCCGATTTTTCTAAAATTTGGCCATAAAACCCTTATTTATCACCCGATCTTACCCAAATTTTGCTAAATATAGTCTTCTATAACACTAACTATATGTGCAAAAAATCATCGTACTTATACGTACTTGTAGCTCTTACATAAGAATATTGCTCGATTTTTACAAATTTGTATTTATTACCCACACTAATTTAACGATTTTCTCTTTTTTAATAATGGGCTCAATATTAGTGGCATACTAACTGCGTAGGCGCAATATCAACACAGCCAGTGTTGCTAGAAGTAGGGGAAATTCCCTATATGTAGGGTTTTTCTAATATTTAGCGTCTTGTAGGGACGTAGGGCCACAATGTAGGACATTTTCACTCAACACAATTTGTAATAATTTTTACATTTTGGTGGCTATAGAGGAGGAAATTAGAAGCCGGCAAGGCTTGATCTTTAACAATGTGTGGTAAACTTTATTCCTTTAGAGAATTTTGTCAACATTTTATTTCTATTTTCTATTTTTCTATTCTATTTTTTCTATTTTGTCAAAATTGTACTTCTATAGAAAATTTTTTCATATTATTTCTATAAAAAAATTTCTCAAAATTTTATTTCTGTGGAATTTTTTCTCAAAATTTTATTTCTATAGAATTTATTGTCAAAATTTTATTTCTATAGAAAAATTTCTCACAAAAATTTGTTTATAGAAACTTTTTCCAAAATTTTATTTTTATAGAGATTTAACAAAAAATATTACTAATTTGGGTAGAATTCTAACAACTGTGGCAACCGTGGTGGTAATACAAATTTATATTCTAAGTTATATACGTTGCATATTCATGTTTTAAGATAATAAAGTACTTAGAACCATTTTTGTTTTGTAAAATTTTTTAAATTTAACGAAAAATATAGTAGGGAAAATTGTTTGGGAATGTATGGGAAAGTAGGGAACTTTTTTTGTACTTGTAGGGTAAACCGAACATTTTCCGTGGCAACATTGACTATGAGCTATAGTCAGATTGACACAGAGCACCCATAGACATTTACCCCTTAATTTTCTTAAATATGCAACTGCGGTTTATCTCCCAGACATCTATGTTACCCCACAAATGCTTATGATTACTAATTCTGTAATGGTGGTTTAGGGTATGATATAGTCGGCCCCGCCCGACTTTCTACTTTACTTACTTGTTTTTATATAGTACCAACCTTCAAATGCTTCGTGTCAAAATTTGACGTCTGTAAGTCAATTAGTTTGTGAGATAGAGCGTCTTTTGTGAAGCAACTTTTGTTATTGTGAAAAAATGGAAAAAAGGAATTTCCAGTTTTGATAAAATAGTGTTTTCTGAATGGGAAAAATACGGTGGAAGCAAAAACTTGGCTTGATAATGAGTTTCCGGACACTGCCCCAGGGAAATCAACAATAATTGATTGGTATGCAAAATTTAAGCGTGGTGAAATGAGCACGGAGAACGGTGAACCAGTGGACGCCCGAAAGAGGTGGTTACCGACGAAAACATCAAACAAAATCCACAAAATGATTTTGAATGACAGTAAAATGAAGTTGATCGAGATAGCAGAGGCCTTCAAGATACCAAAGGAACGTGGTGGTCATATCATTCATCAATATTTGGATATGCGGAAGCTCTGTGCAAAGTGGGTGCCGCGCGAGCTCACATTTGACCAAAAACAACAACGTGTTGATGATTCTGAACGGTGTTTGCAGCTGTTAACTCGTAATACACCCGAGTGTTTCCGTCGATATGTGACAATGGATGAAACATGGCTCCATCACTAAACTCCTGAGTCCAATCGACAGTCGGCTGAGTGGACACGATACGCACTTATCTGTATACAGTAAGGTGCAGGTATTCGTCCAATGTCTCAGTCAGTCGCCTATCCGAGTCTGCCTTTGGTTAGAAAAGATCCACAACATAAGTAATCCATGCATACTAACCATTGCCACCGTGGAGCAATGGTTAGCATGCCCGCCTTGCATACACAAGGTCGTGGGTTCGATTCCTGCTTCGACCGAACACCAAACAGTTTTTCAGCGGTGGATTATGCCACCTCAATAATGCTGGTGACATTTCTGAGGGTTTCAAAGCTTCACGAAGTGGTTTCACTGCAATGTGGAACGCCGTTCGGACTCGGCTTTAAAAAGGAGGTCCCTTATCATTGAACCTAAAATGGAATCGGGCAGCACTCAGTGATAAGAGAGAAGTTCACCAATGTGGTGGGTCTAAGTGAGCCTGATACATCGGGCTGCCACCTATCCTACCCTAACCTAATCCATGCAATGAACTGACTGAGAATTGTCTTTCCTTCCACGAATTGTTTTTTTTTTTACCATAGCCACCATGGTGCGGTGGTTAGCATGCCCGCCTTGCATACACAAGGTCGTGGGTTCGATTCCTGGTTCGACCGAACACCAAAAAAGTTTTTCAGCGGTGGATTATCCCACCTCAGTAATGCTGGTGACATTTTTGAGGGTTTCAAAGCTTCTCTAAGTGGTTTCACTGCAATGTGGAACGCCGTTCGGACTCGGCTATAAAAAGGAGGTCCCTTGTCATTGAGCTTAACATGGAATCGGCCAGCACTCAGTGATAAGAGAGAAGTTCCCCAATGTGGTATTACAATGGACTGAATAGTCTGAGTCGGATACATGGGGCTGCCACCTAACCTAGCCTAACCTACCAGAAATCACCCCTATGCAGTAACGCACAGCCATTAAGCGATTCTTCATAATGCCTGTTTGTGGTTCCTGTGGAAGTGTGTGTTTGGTTGAATGTTGGGTGACGTAGATTGGATTGATAATGTACATCAAAATAAAATAAAAAATAAATAAAGAACATCCGAAAGGAATGGTGAGGCCAAAAAGAGTGAAATGACTTTCTTCGTTACACTGTCTTCCCTCAACGGCGACTAGGAACCACCTATATTATCACCATGTCACCATGTTTGATGGTAATGCGATCGCGCTGCTCATTAATGGCTGTGGTATACTTATAAGGCCGATGGATACTCCTGGCAGTATTCGAAATAAGGTTACAGCTCCTCCAATACTTCTTTCGACAGCTCTTCACGGCATTTATAATGTAGTGTTTTTAGCAGTACAACTAGCGTGATTGTCAGTTGTCTCTTTGAAGATGGGTCGCGGTTTAGGATCAACGGGTGTTTTTTTCGCGGTCCACTTTGGACGGGGATGGATGTGAAGGCGAGGCACCTGAGGTGACTGGGCCGTCTGGCAGGATATCATTATTTTTGACGTGCGCATTTGCACTTCTGCTGGTCCGACATCGCTGGTTCCGTATGATTGGACGTTCGTGCATGGATGGCCGACCCGGGAGTCGTCATGATATCATCCGTAGTTACATCAATATAATACGGCGGTGTTAGTCGGAATGATGCTCTCTAGAAAGCAGTGTTGCCAATTTGGTGCTTTTAGCACCAAATTTAGTGCTTTTTGATTTCTAAAAAGCACCAAATTGCCTTTTTGGTGCCTTTTCAAAAAAAGCACCAACTTGGTGCTTTCTGGCATTTTCATTTAGTGCTTTTGGTGCTTTTTTTATTTTGAACAGTATTAAGTTTAATTGATACAAAAATGTTGTTTAGACTTTAAAGAGCCGAAGAAACTCAAATTTATTGCCAAATATAGAATTCGTTTGTTATGAAGTTGGTATTGATTATTTTTTAATTAATATTGTTATTTAGGGTATTCTGTAGGAAAGTCGAGCGATGAGTGTCGAATTTTTGAATTTGGTAAAGATGTCTTAAAAAACGTTTGTACTAAATTCACAAAAGCACGCACAACTGAAATAAGCAATAGACTCCTTCCTTCCATATAAAAGCTGAAAAACATCACTGATCAAAATGAATTGGAGGAAAGTATTAAAACTGATCAAAAGTGTATACTTGAATAGCGGTTCATAATGGTGAGTACTAAGTTCGAGTTTTCCCGCTAAAGTGAAAACTATATCAGTAAAAAAGGCATTAAATTATGCATATTTGCTGCAAATTTTATTATAACTTGATGGGGAATAGCCACCCTGCCAGCATTTCAAAGTTCCATTTCATCTTCATCGCTACCACAGACTCGTAAATGTCACTACAACCATCCTACTGTGATAGGGGGCAGCATATCATAAAGTACAAAATGTTCTTCATACATGCAGTTTGCCATCACTACTTTTACAAAAGCCATTTTATTTTTTGTGAAACGCCAAGCGCAACCAGCTTGTTATATTTTATTTAAATAAAAGCGAAAATAAAGTTCTGAAAACATAGATTTTACGCTTAAAGGCCGGTATGCACCTCTAGCGAAATTTTCGGTAGCAAAAATTCATTTAAGTCTACAACAAAAAAACAGGGCTGTGTACAACAAATTTTAAACCAGCTAATCGCTTTTAAAAATTGTTAATATATGTTCCAAATATTCCTCAAATAAATTGTTTATTATTTACAGACCTTTTAAAACTTGTACGCACACAATGATTGTAATAAATTAAATGTTTGCTGCCAAAATATGCTTTTGACAACCCTGTTATTTTCATTAGAGGTGCGTACCAGCTTACGAAATTGAACGCTACCGAAAATTTCGTTAGCATAAATAGCAATGCATTTCTTATGGGAATGAAAATTTTCGCTAGAGGTGCATACCGGCCTTAAAATTGTGAAAGGTATATTGGTGAACAATTTTTGATTTTCCAAATGGAATAAAGTGATTGTTTTTCAAATATTTTACAGACACGCTGCCTCCATCGAATAAAAACACTGGCTGATAGACGCTGCAACATGTACTTGTAACTCTACATCATAATTAATGCAAAAAATTATGTTAAATGTGATGTGATAGTGGTATAAATGTTATATTTTTAAGAATTTGTAAATGATTAATCAAATTAATAAATATCTAAACAAACGTGTTTTACTCGACCACAATGATTCTTTTACCACTATCTTAAAATGTGCTTTTTCTGATTGTTTGGAGGGTCTCTTATTGGCGTCGTTCTAAATTGATCTATAAAGGCACCTAATAATTGCACTCATGCGAAACCTTTTTGTAGTAACTTGGCGTGGTACAACTTCTCAATAGTGACGGCGCTTTTCCGACGAGTTTTTGATATCGTATATGATTGTTTTCGACGTACTGGGGATTCTCAGAAGCGCCCCCAAATTAAAAAAATGTTGGCAGGGCAAAAGCAAATTTTCACAAAGTTTGTATTCCTTAAAATTAATTATTAAAGAAAAGTAATTGTGAAAAATGACTATTTTAGCAAGTAAACTCGATCTTAATACCCACCTTAACTTCTTAAAATTCAATTCACAAAAGTTCTATAATACATCTTCGGAAGTTTTTTTTTTTTTTTTTTTTTTTTTTTAGTAGGGCATTTAATTTTCGATTTTGTGGTGAAAGGTGGTATGTTAGAATTTATAATATATTTTTGGTGCTTTTTGGCCTTGGGGAGTTGGCAACACTGCTAGAAAGCCTCTAGACTAGACCCTTGTTTGATAATTATTGGGCCTAACGATGAGGAAATGCTGTAAGTTTGTATTTGCGGTCGGGCTTTCCGGGATGAACTCTCTGGTGAGGATGTCAAGATTTGGCTATGGGATTGGCGTCTGTGCCGCAGGCGTCGTGATGTGTAGGACTCGTCGCTGTCTAAACAGATACAAATTGTTTCCAGTTAGGGTTTAACAAAAGCTATTGAACGATTTGGCCGGGCTCTCTTCTGTTTGAATGATGACTCTCTCCAATGGACATTTGATTAAGACGAACTGTGTAACTCTTTAAAGGCGGGTGGTTCGTAGTCCGAGTGGTTTGGGTATTATTGTTTGTAGTAGTTGTTTGTGTGGAAAGGCAGTGAGGTAGCAGATTCTAGTTTATCCATGTCGAATATGATTTTTTTGTGTCTGTGGTAGAAGGGAAAATAGTGTTACAATTAACTTTAGAAGTTGGAATAGATAAGTATTTCTCAATTGTCAATAGTGATCCTCCGATGCATGTGCTCCATCTGGAATACATCCCACAATTCGTTGGTCCTATACTCAGGTTTCCTCGACCTGCTTCCAGTGCCGTGGCGACTTCTTCATATAATGCCCGTGGTCCACATAATTGACGGCACTGCTCTAAATATATTATCCTGTGGAATCTGTAACGGCCGAATTTAAAGCTAATCCAACTTCGGGTAAGTAGTTATCCCACTGACTGATTAGCTAGCGGTTGTTTGATCTTCGGTCCATTGCCAATACAGGACACGCCTCGTAGCTCCTTAAATGTGTTCGGTTCCTTCTCCGCTGTGTTTACAAGTGTTCCTCTAGTGTTCTCAGAATAACGATGATGTCCTCAAGGTGAGAAAATGCGTAAGGCTCTGTATTTGCAGCTCGTAATTCTGGCTGGGTCCTCCGCAGTGGATTTCTTCGCCACCTGCGTTGTCGACATCGTGTGAGCCGTCAGAGGGAGGCGCTGATAACCAGGGCCAGTAATCCGACATTGAGGAGTCTGTTGATATCCTACCCCAAAGGTTGCCGGGCTCTACTCGTAGCGATGTTCTTACTGGGGGGTTCTTGATAGATTTGCTGATTCACTCCCCCTCGTCCTTGGCATTGACACACAAAGGCTGGTAATCGAGAGCGAAGTTCTCGCACAGGACTAGCGGGGCTTCTGTCGGTGCTTCCTTACTTCATTTTCTAAATTCTAGATGGAAGGCGGTGGCAGGAAGAATTTTAAAAACTCATCCCTGAACGCGTTACTGATAAATTAGTGTTTTGTGGTGTTATGTACCACACGAACTGTCTATTGGGCAAAACTTCGAGCATCGTCTTCATTAGGGTGTCCACACCCATAGTGTCATGAAGGCTTTTTCCCAATCTGACCATGAAATCCAGAGAACTGTGCTCGCCATTGTAGGGTACACTCCACCTTCGAACCTAAATCGCAATGATGTGAACGTCCTGCAGTAGGGTGTTATTATGGTCAACGAGGATCTATGTGGTCCGTTCTATTACATTCGTATGAAAAGCTGTACTACGCTAATGCCAAGGGTCTCTTCATTTGAAATAAGATTTTTCATTTTTGATCTGTTCGATTTTGTTGCTCCAATCTGAATATTTTCTAAATCTTGTTGACGATGCAGACTGGACATACATTTTAAATCAATGGAATGTATGGAGACAGTTTAAGGGTAACATTATTTTTTTCGCAAATGCAATTCGTGATTTTCTTTATCTGAAACTGAACAGGTAACGAACTTTTATTCTACGATGAAACCTCAACGGTTATACTGATTTCACTTCTTGGTTATGAATATGCTAAAGGAGTGAGTTTGTGGAGAATCTGATTACCACTCAATTTCCATAAATTAAAGCAATTACTTCAGCATTATATTTTAGGCCTTATCATCAAATCTGAAAAATCCTTTTGTATGGATGGCCGTACTAATTCTCATCCCTTTCCTGTATCATGGAATATATTAGCATAAAATTTCCAGAGAAACGCCTTTAGGCTATGTTGACAAATTGTTAATGAGCTATGAGTGTCAGAATGACCGCAAAGGCCAACTACCAACTAATGATATAAATTACAATCCAGAAAACCGGTCTGTCAAGTGTGAATGTATGAACAATAGAGTGGAAACGCAAGTAAGGATGTATTTTGATAAGGCATACACTTAAAAAAAATATAGTCATAAGCAGAAAGATTTCTTGACTTTGAAATGCGTATAAGATTGTAGATTTTGACCTTCACTTGAGGATTTTGATGTTATGCCGAGCCAGGGATGAGTCTTTTTTAAAATTAAGACATTTTTTAGGAAGCATTCACGTTCTTTTTACGATATATTAACGACAAAAACTTGGCTAAGAATAAATAAATCTAAGTTAAGAGAAGTATTTCCAACTGTACTCAAGGTACAAAAAGTCAACAAATTTATAGACGATTTAATTAATTTGGAAGATTTTTTTTTCGAATTATTAAAGCCAAATTGACCTCACTCAAAAAAAATCTTTCATGTTAAGATACCCATTTTAAGTCGAATCACTAAGATCTAAGGACAAATTGAAAAGTCTATCGACTTTGGATAAGGAAAACAATTTTATATTAGAGAAATGTGTCTTCTATGCTCAGCAAAATTCGCATTCGTATTTTAAAGACGTTCAAATCTTTGGCCGCATGACAATATTTTTTTCAGTGTTGATAATTTTATATGCCAGCTACATGTGATTACGGAACGGTATGGTATGAACGCATGATTGTTAGAAGGCATATACTGATATCACGTACAAACTTTCAATGGGATAGGATGAAATTTGTTACTCCATTGGACCCTAAAAGCCAAATCTGGAGACCGGTTTATATGGGGTCTACGATTATTTTTTACAAATTTTGAAGATGAACTTAATTCAATTTTTGGCGATGGAGCAACTGCAACCACGGTTACCACAGTTGGTAGAATTCTAACAAAATGTTGCGAACATTTTTTATAGAAATACATGATTGCAAAAATTGTCTAAAGAGATAAAATTGTTAAACATTTTTTTAGAAATAAAATTTTGCAAAAATTTTGTATAGAAATAACAATTTTCGAACATTTTTGTAGAAATAAAATTTAGTAAAAATAGTCTATAGAAATAAAATTTTGCAACAAATTTCTAGAGTTATAAAATTTTGGAAAAATATTCTATAGAAAATCAATTTAGAATTTTCAAAAATAAAATTTTTAAAAATTTTCTATAGAAATAAAATTGAGACAAAATTTTCTATAGAAATAGAATTTAGACAAAATTTTCGATAGAAATGACATTTTTCGAAATTTTTTGTAGAAATAAATTTTAGCAAAAAATTTTGTATAGAAATAAAATTTTCTAGAGATATACAATTTTGCAAACAATTTCTAGAGTTATAAAATTTTGACAAAATTCTATAGAAATAGAAAAAAACCTTTGACAAAATTTTCTATACAAATAAAATTTTGACAGAATTTTCTATAGAAATAAAAATTTGACAAACATTTCTACAGAAATAAAATTTTGCAAAAACATTCTACAGAAATAAAATTTCGCAAAATTTTTCTATAGACAAAAAAAAATGTCAAAAATTTCTATAGAAAAAAAAATCAAAAATTTTCTTTAGAAGTAAAATTTTGCAAAAAATTTATTTCGAAATAACATTTTCCAAAAATTTTGTAAAGAAATAAAATTTTTGAAAACTTGTCTAACGAAAAAAATGTTTCGAACATTTCTGTAGAAATAAAATTTACCAAAAAATTTCTATAAAAATAAAATTTTGACAACATTTTCCATAGAAATAAAAGTTAGACAACATTTTCAATAAAAATAAAATTTTGGCAAAATTTTCTATAAAAATGAAATTTTTCGAACATTTTTGTAGAAATAAATTTTAGCAAAAAAATTTTTATAGAAATAAAATTTTGAAAAATGTTTTATAGAAATAAAATTTAGACGAAATTTTCTATAGAAATAAAACTTTGACAAAATTTTCAATAGAAATAAAATGTTGACAAAATTTTCAATAAAAATAAAATTTTGACAAAATTTTCTATAGAAATAAAAATTTTACAAATATTTCTAAAGAAATAAAATTTTGCAAAAACATTCTACAGAAATAAAATTTCTCAAAATTTTTCTATAGAAAAAAAAATTGCAAAAATTTCTATAGAAAAAAATCAAAAATTTTCTTTACACGTAAAATTTTGCAAAAATTTTATTTCGAAATAACATTTTGTAAAGAAATAAAATTTTGCAAAACTTGTCTAAAGAAATAAAATGTTTCAAACATTTCTGTAGAAATAAAATTTACCAAAAAATTTTTATAGAAATAAAACTTTGACAAAATTTTCTATAGAAATAAAACTTTGACAAAATTTTCAATAGAAATAAAATGTTGACAAAATTTTCAATAAAAATAAAATTTTGGCAAAATTTTCTATAGAAATAAAAATTTTACAAATATTTCTAAAGAAATAAAATTTTGCAAAAACATTCTACAGAAATAAAATTTCGCAAAATTTTTCTATAGAAAAAAAAAATTGCAAAAATTTCTATAGAAAAAAAATCAAAATTTTTCTTTACACGTAAAATTTTGCAAAAATTTTATTTCGAAATAACATTTTGTAAAGAAATAAAATTTTGCAAAACTTGTCTAAAGAAATAAAATGTTTCAAACATTTCTGTAGAAATAAAATTTACCAAAAAATTTTTATAGAAATAAAACTTTGACCAAATTTTCAATAGAAATAAAATTTTGACAAAATTTTCAATAAAAATAAAATTTTGGTAAAATTTCCTATAGAAATGAAATTTTTCGAACATTTTTGTAGAAATAAATTTTAGCAAAAAATTTTGTATAGAAATAAAATTTTATAGAGATATAAAATTTTGCAAAAAATTTCTAGAGTTATAAAATTTTGACAAACTTCTATAGAAATAGAAATAAACATTTCACAAAATTTTCTATAGAAATAAAAATTTGACAAACATTTCTACAGAAACAAAATTTTGCAAAAACATTCTACAGAAATAATTTTGACAAAATTTTCTATAGAAATAAAAATTTGACAAACATTTCTACAGAAATAAAATTTTGCAAAAACATTCTACAGAAATAAAAGTTCGCAAAATTTTTCTATAGAAAAAAAATTGCAAAATATTTCCATAGAAAAAAAATCAAAAAATTTCTTTATAATAAAATTTTGCAAAAATTTTATTTCGAAATAACATTTTCCAAAATTTTGTATAGAAATAAAATTTTGTAAAACTTGTCTAAAGAAAAATTTACCAAAAAATTTCTATAGAAATAAAATTTTGACAACATTTTCCATAGAAATAAAATTTAGAAAAATTTTTAATAAAAACAAAATTTTGGCAAAATTTCTTATAGAAATGAAATTTTTCGAACATTTTTGTAGAAATAAATTTTAGCAAAAAATTTTTTATAGAAATAACATTTTGACAACATTTTCCATAGAAATGAAATTTAGACAAAATTTTCTATAGAAATAAAACTTTGCCAAAATATTCAATAGAAATAAAATTTTGACAAAATTTTCAATGAAAATAAAATTTTGGCAAAATTTCCTATAGAAATGAAATTTTTCGAACATTTCTTAGCAAAAAATTTTTTATAGAAATAAAATTTTGCAAAAAATTTCTATAGTTATAAAATGTTGACAAAATCCTATAGAAACAGAAATAAAATTTTGCAACATTTTCTATAGAAATAAACTTTTGCAAACATATTCTACACAAATAAAATTTTGGAACTCACATTCAATAGAAATAAAATTTTGCAAAAAATTTCTCTAGAAATAAAATTTTTCGAACATTGTTGTAGAAATAAAATTTGTCAAAAACTTTTTATAGAAATAAAATTTTGACAAAATTTTTCTAGAGATATAAAATTTTGCAAAAATAAAATAAATGAATAAAATTTTGCAAAAAATTTCTTTGGAAATAAAATTTTTCAACAATTTTGAAAAAAATTTCCTATAGAAATAAAATTTTCTATACAAACAAAATTTTGCAAAAATTTTGTACAGAAGTAAAATTTTTCAAAAAATTTCTAAAGTTATCAAATATATTCTAGCTATAGAAAATTTTCCACAAATTTTTTGCGGATATAAAATTTTGACAAAATTTTCTATAGAAATAAAATTTTGTCTAAGATTTCTATAGAAATAAAATTTTGCAACATTTTCTGTAGAAATAAAGTTTTGCAAACATATTCTGTAGAAATAAAATTTCGCAAAATTTTTCGAGAGAGATAAAATTTTGCAAAAATTTTCTTTAGAAGTAAAATTTTGCATAAATTTTCTTTAGAAATAAAATGTTGGAAACATTTTCCATAGAAATAAAATTTTCAAAAAAATTTACAGTAACAAAGTTTTTCAAAAATTTTCTATAGAAATAAGATTTTTCAAAAATTTTCTGTAGAAATAAAGTTTACCAAAATTTTCTAAAAAAGTAAAATTTTGTAAAGAAATAAAATTTCGCAAACATTTTCTAAGAAATAAAATTTTACCATAATTTTGTACAGAAATAAAATTATTTGAACATTTTTAGAAATAAATGTATGCCAAAATTTTCCATACAAATAAAATTTTGTAAATCTTTTCTAGAGATATAAAATTTTGCAAAATATTCTAGCGATAGAAAATTTTCTAGAGTTATAAAATTTTGCAAAAATTTTCTAGTGTTTTAAAATTTTGACAAAATTTTCCAGATTTATAAAATTTTGACAAAATCATCTATAGAAATAAAATTTTGCAACATTTTTGTAGAAATAAAATTTTGCGAACATATTCTATAAAAATAACATTTTGAAATGTTTGAAAAATTTTCTATAGAAATGCAATTTTTCAAAAATTTCCTAAGAAATAAAATTTTCCAACATCTTTGTAGAAAAAAAATTTTGACAAAATTTTCTAAAGAAATACAATTTTGAGTAAGTTTTGAGTAAGTAACTTCAAAACGAGATTTTTTTTTTAAATTGTAGATTTTTGGTAAAATTTTCTTAAAATTTGGTAGATTATTTTTGGCACGAGTGGCAACCGTGGTTGCAACACGAAATCTTTTTAAATAATTTAAAAGTTATAAACGCCAATCACGGCTCCAAAAAACATTTTCGAAGTCCCAGAACATAAAATCGTTAGACCAACCAAAGATATTCTAAAGGTTATCAAATCTTCTGCGTACAATTATTAAATATGTTAGATTCGATATAAATTACGAAAAACTGAATGCTATATGAATAGAAGACATTAATTGTTTTGAACTTGTGTCCGCATTTCGTTGTAAAGAATCCGGATGACCTTGTCATTGTTTCTTGAAAAGTGATGAACACAAATCAATTTATGAAATAGTTGATGCAGAAGACTTTTGGCGAGAGATACACGCAAAGAAAAAAAAAACGTTTGGAAAACGTGTACCGAAAACGTTTTTCTTTTGTTAGAGTTTTTTGAATTGCTTCGAAAATTATACACTTTTATCACAAAAAAAAATCGTTTGTTACAAAATTTTTATTTTTTCAATAAAAAAGTTATTTTTGAACCAACAACACAGTCCATTTTGTTTATATCAAACACTGTTCTTTTATAAAGTTAGGTCTTTAATAAGACACATTTTACAGTTCATAGTAAAAATTTAATATAGTAGAATGTAATGTTGAAAATTTTTCGGAATCTTCCGACCATATCTGGCATATATGTAAAAAAAAACTTTGGTCGAAGCAGGGTTCGAACCCACGACCCTTGGCATGCAAGTCGGACATAGCAATCACTGCTCCACGGTGCCCAACTAAATGTATTTTTCTGTTAAATAAACTTTGTTTAATCGGCTCGTGGGCGCCGCAAGCTATGCTATATAAATATAACTTAGTTATATGGGTAATTGCCTATTGATGACAATAACGGCTACATGGCTCAGTGGATAGTGTGTTGGCTTACAAATTGCATGGTCCGCGGTTCGATTCTCCGTCCAGGCTAAAGGTAAAAAAAAAAAATTTTTAAAAATTTATAAAATCGTATAATTTCTTCTACATTGTTTGTGTTACAGAAAAAGGTGCTAAGAACTAAAAAACTTCGTGGAAGTGAGAAAGATGTGAGGGAAAATGCAATTAGCCAAAAAAAAATTTTTTGAGGTAGTCTTTATGAAATTGTTTTTACATCCTGGAAAAGAATAAACGTTTATCACAAAAAGTATATACTTTTCTTGCAAATACACTTAGGTTAGGTTAGGTTATGTGGCAGCCCGATGTATCAAGCTCACTTAGACTATTCAGTCCATTGTGATACCACAGTGGTGAACTTCTCTCTTATCACTGAGTGCTGCCCGATTCCATGTTAAGCTCAATGACAAGGGACCTCCTTTTTATAGCCGAGTCCGAACGGCGTTCCATATTGCAGTGAAACCACTTAGAGAAGCTTTGAAACCCTCAGAAATGTCACCAGCATTACTGAGGTGGGATAATCCACCGCTGAAAAACTTTTTGGTGTTCGGTCGTAGCAGGAATCGAACCCACGACCTTGTGTATGCAAGGCGGGCATGCTAACCATTGCACCACGGTGGCTCCCTGCAAATACACTTCCTTTCAACGAAAAGCAAATGAGAAACGAACTTTGTTTGTCTAAAATTTCGTTTGGGAGGAAAGAATTAATTTTTTGCGTGTAGCCACCATAAAAAAATGCACTTTATGAACCATTATACCCAAATTTATATATTCTCGTAGTTTTACTTTACCCACTCTTCTTGCTCTTTATACCCTGCTCCACACTGTGGAACAGGGTATTATAAGTTAGTGCATATGTTTGCAACACCCAGAAGGAGACGAGATAGACACATGGTGTCTTTGGCAAAAATGCTCAGGGTGGGCTCCTGAGTCGATTCAGCCATGTCCGTCTGTCCGTGAACACATTTTTGTAATCAAAGTCTAGGTCGCAGTTTTAGTCCAATCGACTTCAAATTTGGCACAAGTATGTGTTTTGGCTCAGAATAGATCCCTATTGATTTTGGAAGAAATCGGTTCAGTTTTAGATATAGCTCCCATATATACCGCCCGATATGGACTTATATAGCCCCAGAAGCCAGCGTTTGACCTTAATTTGCTTAAAATTTTGCACAAGAAGAACAATTAGTACTATAGTCAAGTGTGCCAAATTTTATTGAAATCGGTTCAGATTTAGATAAAGCTCCCATATATATCTTTCGCCCGATATGGACTAATGCGGTCCCAGAAGCCAGAGTTTTACCCCAAT
This sequence comes from Haematobia irritans, assembly GCF_050003625.1. Classification (NCBI taxonomy): domain Eukaryota; kingdom Metazoa; phylum Arthropoda; class Insecta; order Diptera; family Muscidae; genus Haematobia; species Haematobia irritans. The sequence goes on along the minus strand of NC_134397.1, from coordinate 183,757,941 downwards.
TTGGTTGAAATTTTGCACAGGGAGTAGAATTAGCATTGTAGCTATGCGTGCCTAATTTGGATGAAATCGGTTCAGATTTAGATATAGCTCCCATATATAGCTTTCGCCCGATTTACACTCATATGACCACAGAGGCCAAGTTTTTGGTCCGATTTAGTTGAAATTGTGCACAGGGAGTAGAATTAGCATTGTAGCTATGCGTGCCTAATTTGGATGAAATCGGTTCAGATTTAGATATATCTCCCATATATAGCTTACGCCCGATTTACACTCATATGACCACAGAGGCCAATTTTTAACTCCGATTTAGTTGAAATTTTGCACAGGGAGTAGAATTAGCATTGTTTCTATGTGTGCCAAATTTGATTGAAATCGGTTCAGATTTAGATATAGCTCCCATATATACGTTTTTCCGATTTCGACAAAAATGGTCAAAATATCAACATTTTCTTTGTAAAATCGTCACTGCTTAGTCGAAAAGTTGTAAAAATGACTCTAATTTTACTAAACTTCTAATACATATATATCGAGCGATAAATCATAAATAAACTTTTTCAAAGTTTCCTTAAAATTGCTTCAGATTTAAACGTTTGCCATATTTTTTACTAACATTGTGTTCCACCCTAGTGCATTAGCCGACTTAAATTTTGAGTCTATAGATTTTGTAGAAGTCTATCAAATTCTGTCCAGATCGAGTGATATTTAAATATATGTATTTGGGACAAACCTTTATATATAGCCCCTAACACATTTGACGGATGTGATATGGTATCGAAAATTTAGATCTACAAAGTGGTGCAGGGTATAATAAAGTCGGCCCCGCCCGACTTTAGACTTTCCTTACTTGTTTTTTAATAAATTTCGCTCCTCATCTGGTTCTTTGTTAAAAATCAGTTTAGGTTTCTTCTAATTGGCGACCTTTACCAGTTACCGTTATTTCAGCAGTCGGACGGACATTTGCAGGTCGACTTAAAATTTCTCCACGGCCCAGAATATATACACAAACTTTATGGGGTCTGAGGTCAATATTTCGATGCATTACAAATGGATTGACAAAGTAAGTAAACCTCGTCCTATGGTGGAGGGTAGAATGAATAAAATGAAAAAAGTCCCAAAGTCATAAAAGGGAAACACTTCATTACGAGGAAGTGGGAAGTTTTTCCGCTAAGATGGTGTCATATTTCATTTTTATACCCTCTACCATAGGATGGGGGATATATTAACTTTGTCATTTCCGTTTGTAACACATCGAAATATTGCTCTAAGACCCCGTAAATTATATTCTGGTTCGTGGTGAAATTCTGAGTCGATTTAAGCATGTCCGTCCGTCCGTCTGTTGAAATCGCGCTAACTTCCGAACGAGCTATCGACTTCAAACTTGGCACAAGTAGTTGTTATTGATGTAGGTCGAATGGTATTGCAAATGGGTCATATCGGTCCACTTTTACGTATAGCCATCATATAAACGGACCCCCAGATTTGGCTTGCGGATCCTCTAAGAGTAGCATATTTCATCCGATCTGGCTGAAATTTGGTACATGGTGTAATATGGCCTCTAGCAACGATGCAAACATTGGTCCATATCGGTCTATAATTATATATAGCCCCCATATAAACCGATCCGCAGATTTGGTTTGCGGATCCTCGAAGAGAAGCAAATTTCATCCGAACCGGTTGAAATTTGGTACGTGGTGTTAGTATATGGTCTCTAACAACCATGCAAGAATTGGTCCATATCGGTCCATAATTATATATAGCCCCCATATAAACCGATCCCCAGATTTGTCCTCGGGAGCCTATTGGAGGAGCAAAATTCATCCGATCCGGTTGAAATTTGGAACGTGGTGTTAGTATATGGCCGCTAATAACCATGCAAAAATTGGTCCATATCGGTCCATAATTATATATAGCCCCCATATAAACCGATCCCCAGATTTGTCCTCGGGAGCCTATTGGAGGAGCAAAAATCATCCCATTCGGTTCAAAATTTGGTACGTGGTGTTAGTATATGGTTTCTTACAACCATGCAAAAATTGGTCCATATCGGTCCATAATTATATATAGCCCCAATATAAACCGTTCCCCAGATTTGATCTCCGGAGCCTCTTGGAGAAGTAAAGTCATCCGATCCCGTTGAAATTTGGAACGTGCTGTTATGGCCGCTAATAACTATGCCAAAATTGGTCCATATCGGTCTATAGTTATATATAGCCGATCCCCAATCACACAAAAATAATCTACCAAAATTTTATTTCTATAGAAAATTTTGTCAAAATTTTATTTCTATAGAAAATTTTGTCAAAATTTTATTTCTATAGACAATGTTGTCAAATTTTATTTCTATAGAAAATTTTAGCAAAATTTTATTTCTATAGAAAATGTTGTTAAAATTTTAATTCTATAGAGAATGTTGCCAAAATTCTATTGAAAATTTTATCAAAATTTTAATTGTATGGAAAATTTTGTCAAAATTTTATTTCTATAGAAAATTTTGTCAAAATTTTATTTCTATAGAAAATTTTGGAAAAATTTTATTTCTATAGAAAACGTTGTTAAAATTTTAATTCTATAGAGAATGTTGCCAAAATTCTATTGAAAATTTTGTCAAAATTTTATTTTTATAGAAAATTTTCTCAAAATTTTATTTCTATAGAAAATATTGTCAAAATTTTAGTTCTATAGTGAATGTTGTAAAAATTTTAATTCTATAGAGAATGTTGTCAAAATCTTAATTCTATTGAAAATTTTGCCAAAATTTTATTTCTATAGAAAATTTTGACAACATTTTATTTCTATAGAAAATTTTGTCAAAATTTTATTTCTAGAGAAAATGTTGATCAAAATTTTATTTCTATAGAAACTTTTGTCAAATTTTATTTTTATAGAAAATTTTTTCAAACTTAATTATATACGTATTTAATCGGCCTTTTTTAGTTTAATATGGACCCCGTATGGACTCCCTTGCAATTTAGAAGACGGTGTTAGGAAGTTTTAAGATACCTTGCCATCGGCAAGTGATACCGCAACCCAAGTAATCCGATTGTGGATGACAGTCTTCAGTAGAAGTTTCTACGCAATCCATGATGGAGGGTACATAAGCTTCGGCCTGGCCGAACTTACGGCCGTATATATTTGTTATTTCTGAGAATTTATTTCATGGGGACTTATTTCCTAGAACTATTTTTTTTGCGTGCATAAACTTTTGGCACCATAATGCATTTCTTTTTGGGGCTTTATTTCATTATTCCTCTATCTATTATCGAATGGGAGAAACTTCGAGAGTCGATATTGGTTCAATAACATCTCTTGATCTCACTCTCTTTCTCTCCCTTTATGGTTTCCTAACATAGAATCTCATGATCCTCTATTTAATATGCACAAAATATTATCAACTTATTATATTTTAGTGTGGTTGATTACGAACGATTGAGATTATGAGCCATGTATGGTCTATGTTGTCCAAGATAACAGCAATGATTAGTGTCCAAATTGATTTGCAATAGTGAGATTAGATTAAGCCAAACATCTAAAATGCAGTGCAACGGCCAAACATTTTCATTATATTCCAATGGTCAGTAGTTCGACACGTTTGTTTGGATCAGGATGTATTTGTTGGCGTTTATTTTGGTGGTGCTAGTTTGGTGTTACCAACGCTATGCCTCCACAAATTATTTAAGGGATGTCACAAATAATATACCCGGGCCCTATGTCATACCTCTTGTGGGTTGTTTGAAGGAATTGGTTAAGTTGCAACCAAAAAGTATGAAAAATAAACTCTGGAACATCTTTTTTTTTCACCTATTCACATGTATTTTTGCATATTCCAGATGTTTTACAGAATGCCCGCGCTTTACACCATAAATATGGCAATGTCTTAAGATTATGGGGTTTAAATAGACTCTTAATCTTGAGTTGTGATACCGAATTCAATGAGCAAGTTTTATCCAGTAATACGCACATAACAAAAATCGATTCCTATGGATTGTTGCATAAATGGATTGGAGTTGGTTTACTCACCAGCGATGGCAAGAAATGGCATTCACGCCGTAAAATAATAACACCAGCATTTCATTTTAAAATTTTGGAAGAATTTCTCGAAGTATTCGATCGACAAGCTACGATACTGTTGCAGTGTTTGGAAGCGAAAGCAGATGGCCGTACAGCATTCGACATCTATCCCTTTTTGTGTTTGTTTACCCTCGATGTAATTGTCGAAACGGCAATGGGTACTAAGGTCAATGCACAAACCAATAAAGAGTTGGAATATTCATCAGCTGTTAGAGAGTAAGTTGTAAATGATAACGATATGTATTGAGAAATGAGGTACACAGAAAAAAACGTAGGTGATAATTTATAACAATCCCCTTGATCCTTGTTAGGTGAATACCTAACTATATAGCTTCTCATTCTTTTCTTAAGAAAACTTTGTCAAAATTTTATTTCTAAAGAAATTTTTGTAAAAATTTTATTTTTATAGAAAATTTTATCAACATTTTATTTTTATATAAATTTTTTTCAATGTGTTATTTCCATAGAAAATTTTAGCAAAATTTTATTTCTATAGAAAATTTTATCTAAATTTTTGTTTCTATAGAAAATTTCCCCAAAATTTCATTTATACAGAAAATTGTGTCAACATTTTTTCTATTTAGTTTTGCTTTGTTTGTTGGTTTGTACTTCAATCATATTTGTTGTTTTGATATCAGTTTGAAAACCATTGCGTTGACTAAACTACAAGAGTAGCTTAACCAACAGAGGAAAAGAATGTTTGTCAAATTTATTTGGGCAGAGCCCTATAGACTGATAACAAAACAAAACGAATGAAATAAAAGGAAGCGCGCTCGAAAAAAAAACCCAGCCAACTGCACTCAAATCGATGATTTGAAATTGGCAAAGGAAAAGAGAAATGTTTGTACAAAGATTTATTTTGGCAAACGCCAACTATCATAAACCTTTTTTCGGAAGGTTCACGGGTGGTTCACTTTGGGTTTGGTGAACTACCTGAATTTGTTCTGATAATTGGTTGATAGTTTTGCTGCAAGTAGAGGATGCTGATGAGGAATGTGGTAATTACGAAACGTGCGTTCATCCAACCATATTGCAGTCTATAGGGCTTTTCCCAAATAAAGTTGACAAACATTATTTTCCTCTGTTGGTTAAGCTACTCCTGTAGTTTAGTCAACGCAATGGTTTTTAAGCTGAGATCAAAACAACAAATAAAATATTATTTCTATAAAAAATTTTGTCAACATTTTATTTCTATTGAAAATTTTGTCAAAATTGTATTTCTATTGAAAATTTTGTCAAAATTTTATTTCTATAGAAAATTTTGTCAAAATTTTGTTTCTATAGAAAATTTTGTCAAATCTTTATTTCTATAGAAAATTTTGTCAAAATTTTATTTCTTTAAATTTTTTTTGCAAAATTTTATTCCTGTAGAAAATTTTGTCAAAATTCTATTTCTATAGAAAATTTTGTTAAAATTTTATTTTTTTTTTTAGAAAATATTGTCAATTCTATTTCTATGCAAAATTTTGTCAAAACTTTATTTCTATAAACAATTTTGTCAAAACTTTATTTCTATAGAAAATTTTGTCAAAATTTTATTTTTTTAGAAAATTTTCTCAAAATTCTATTTCTGTGAAATATTTTGTCAAAATTTAATTTTTTTAGAAAATTTTCTCAAAATTCTATTTCTATGAAATATTTTGTCAAAACTTTATTTCTATAGCAAATTGAATTCAAATTTTATTTCTATAGAAATTTTAATCAAAAGTTTATTTCTATAGAAAATTTTGTCAAATTTTTATTTCTATAGAAAATTTAATAAAAGTTTATTTCTATAGAAAATTTTGTCAAATTTTTATTTCTGTAGAAAATTTTATCAAAACGTTATTTCTATAGAAAATTTTGTCAAAATTTTATTTCTATGGAAAATTTTGTCAGAATTTTATTTCTATAGAACATTTCTAGAAAAATTTTGTCAAAATTTTAGTTTTTTAAAAAATTTTGTCAAAATTCTATTTCTATGAAATATTTTGTCAAAACTTTATTTCTATAGCAAATTTTATTTCTATAAAAAATTTAATCAAACTTTTATTTCTATAGAAAATTTTGTCAAAATTTTATTTCTTTAAAATTTTTTTTCCAAAATTTTATTTCTGTAGAAAATTTTGTCGAAATTCTATTTCTATAGAAAACTTTGTCAAAACTTTATTTCTATAGAAAATTTTGTCAAAACTTTATTTCTATAGAAAATTTTGTCAAAATTTTATTTCTTTAAATTTTTTTGCAAAATTTTATTCCTGTAGAATTTTTTTTTAAAATTCTATTTCTATAGAAAATTTTGTCAAAATTTCATTTTTTTAGAAAATTTTGTCAAAATTCTATTTCTATGAAATATTTTGTCAAAACTTTATTTCTATAGGAAATTTTGTCAATATTTTATTTCTATAGAAAATTTTATCCAAATTTTATTTCTGTAGAAAATTTAATCAAGATTGTATTTCTATAAAAAAAAAATTATCAAAATTTTATTTCTATAGAAAATCTTGTCAAAATTTTATTTCTTTAAATTTTTTTTCCAAAATTTTATTTCTATAGAAAATTTTGTCAAAATTTTATTTTTATACCCACCACCATAGAATGGTGACGGGGGTATAATAAGTTTGTCATTGCGTTTGTAACACATCGAAATGTCGATTTCCGACTATATAAAGTAAATATATTCTTGATCAGGGAGAAATACTAAGACGATATGACGATGTCCGTCTGTCTGGCTGTCTGTCTGTTGTAATCACGCTACAGTCTTCAATAATGAAGCAATCGTGCTGAAATTTTGCACAAACTCGTCTTTTCTCTGCAGGCAGGTCAAGTTCGAAGATGGGCTATATCGGTCCAGGTTTTGATATAGTCCCCATATAAATCGACCTCCCGATTTGGGGTCTTGGGCTTATAGAAACCGCAGTTTTTATTCAATTTGCCTGAAATTTTAAATCTAGAGGTATTGTAGGACCACAAATACGTGAACCAAAAATTGTGAGTATCGGTCCATATTTTGGTATAGCCCCCATATAGACCGATCTCCCGATTTTACTTCTTGGGCTTATAGAAACCGCAGTTTTTATCCAATTTACCTGAAATTTGAAATTGTGAGTATCGGTCCATATTTTGGTATAGCCCCCATATAGACCGATCTCCCGATTTTACTTCTTGGGCTTATAGAAACCGCAGTTTTTATCCAATTTACCTGAAATTTGAAATCGAGAGGTACTTTAGAACCGTAAAGAGGTGTGCCAAAAATGGTGAGCATCGGTCCATGTTTTGGTATAGTCCCCATATAAACCAACCTCCCGCTTTGGGGTCTTGGGCTTATAGAAACCGTAGTTTTTATCCAATTTGTCTGAAATTGAAAATCTAGAGGTACTTGAGCACCATCAAAAGGTGGTCCGTATCGCTCCATGTTTTGGTATAGCCTCCATATAGACCGATCTCCCGATTTTACATCTTGGGTTTATAGAATCCGTAGTTTATATACAATTTGTCTGAAATTTGAAATTTATAGGTATTTTAGGACCATAAAGAGGTGTGCCACAAATGGTTAGGCTCACAAAAACGTGTATCGGATTAAGTTTTTATCGGTCCTTTTGGTAATGCCTCCATATAGACCGACTTCACTTCTTGAGGGTATAGAAGGCGCACTAATCATGAAAATTGCTTAAAACTCAATGTAAAATTTTATTTTCGTAGAAAATTTGGTCAACATTTGATTTCTAGAAAAATGTTGTCAAAATTTTATTTTTATAACAAATTTTGTCAAAATTTTATTTCTATATAAAATTTTGTCAACATTTTATTTCTTTAAAATTTTTTTCCAAAATTTTATTTCTGTAGAAAATTTTGTCAAAATTTTATTTCTATAGAAAATTTTGTCAAAATTTTATTTCTATAGAAAATTTTATCAAAAGTTTTTTTCTATAGAAAATTTTGTCAAAACTTTATTTCTATAAAAAGTTTTGTCAAAATTTTATTTCTATAGAAAATTTTGCCAATTAAATTTTCTCTTTAAATTTTTTTTCCAAAATTTTATTTCTGTAGAAAATTTTGTCAAAATTCTATTTCTATAGAAAATTTTGTCAAAATTTTATTTCTATAGAAAATTTTGTCAAAATTTTATTTCTATAGAAAATTTTGTCAAAACTTTATTTCTATAAAAAGTTTTGTCAAAACTTTATTTCTGTAGAAAATTTTGTCAATTAAATTTTTTCTTTAAATTTTTTTTTTCAAAATTTTATTTCTGTAGAAAATTTTGTCAAAATTCTATTTCTATTGCAAATTTTATCCAAATTTTATTTCTATAGAAAATTTTATCAAAGGTTTATTTCTGTAGAAAATTTTGTCGAAACTTTATTTCTATAAAAAATATTGTCAAAATTTTCTTTCTATAGAAAATTTAGTCAAAACTTTATTTCTAAAGAAAATGTTGACACAATTTCTTTCCTGTTTATAAATAGATAAATAACTGATATCTTTAAATCCCAATTTCAGAATGACAGCACTTATGGCCAAACGCTTTACAAGCATGTATATAAGAAGTGAAGTCGTCTTTACGATTCTCAAACCATCTTTGAAAATGCGTCAAACGAAACTTATTCAAATAATGCATAAATTCACCAAAGGTGTTATAGAGGAGAGACGTATAGCATTACAGAAATCATTGAGGGAGAAATCTTCTACAACTATTGCGGATAATATCGATGTGGGAACTAAGAAGCGTTTGGCCTTGTTAGACGTTCTTCTACAGTCTACCATTGATGGAGAACCCTTAACGGATGAAGATATTCGTGAAGAAGTCGATACCTTCATGTTTGAGGGACATGATACAACAGCTTCAGCTTTAAGTTTTGCCCTTCATCTTTTGGCCAGACATCTCAAGGTACAACAGAAAATTGTAGATGAAATCTATGAAATTTATGGGAAAAAGGAGACTAACGGAATACCCTTCAGTCTGGCTAATTTGAAAGATATGAAGTACTTGGAATGTGCCATAAAAGAATCACTTCGTCTCTATCCACCAGTACCAATTTTTGGGCGTCAATTTAAACATGATTTCAAATATAGTGAGTACACATGATCAAGGTCATTTGCAAAGGTCATTTATTAATTTTCATCTTCCTTTTAGCTCATTCGAAACTTGGTAATGGAATTATACCAGCTGGAGCTGAACTTTATATAGGCATGGGTAACACACTGCGGCAACCAGAGCTTTATACAAATCCTGATGAATTTATACCAGAACGTCATTTAAATGCAGATGAAAAGTTCTCCCTCAGTGCAAGTCCCTTTAGTGCAGGCCCTCGTAATTGTATAGGTCAAAAATTTGCCATGAACGAAATGAAAGTTGCCATAATACGAATTCTCCGAATGTATGAACTTCTACCATTAGGTTCAGACGTCTCACTGGTCACCAACATTGTATTGTGCTCAGCCACTGGTATGCAATTGGGCATGAAGAAAAGATCGTAATTAGCTGTAGTTGGCTAAATAAAATTTTTTGAATTAAAAATGTACACTGAAAGAAAAGTTTTCATATCTGACAAACAAAGCAAACATTTTGTTTAAATAAAAATGATTAGAAATAATCGTTAAATCGCTTGCCATAATTTCCGATTTAGTTGGTGTTGTAGAAAATCCTTTATAACAAAGGAGTATTTCGTTTCGTGCACTAAATTATAATAGCCGCCAGAGTGGCCAATGTTGAAGCATCTGCGAATACTGAGAGTTGAGTACTTGATCAGATTCCTCAATTTGTCCTTGGAATCACTCATTAAACTCGATGTATGGAAGATGCGTAGGGTGATTCCACTACTGAAACCAGGCAAAGAGAAGAAGAGAATCGAGCAAAGCTGAATCCTACAGACTGATTCACTTTCTAGTGCTAGTAGCCAAGACTCTTGAGGCACTACTTCTCTCCAGCCTTGTGAACAATTTTCCAGCTGCCAACCATCAACATGGATTCCGCAAAGTACATAGTCCAACGACAACTTTGCATGTCATTTTAGCATATATCAATAGATGACTCAATCAGCCCAAGCCGGTCCTCATTGAGCTTGACCTATCGAAGGCATTCGATACCGTCCTTTATGCCAGACTGTTCGAGGACATCGAAAATACATACCTACCGGCAGAAACAAAGCATCTGTGCAGGCGCCTGTCGCATGTGGAATTTAAGGATAATAAGCCAAGAACCCCGTAGAGTGAAACAGGACGTTCTCTAAGGCGAGTATAGTGAAACAGGACTTGACCTAAAGCGGTTCATATCACCGGCTCTGTTCAACCGTGGTGCAATGGTTAGCATGACCGCCTTGCATACACAAGGTCGTGGGTTCGATTCCTGCTTCGACCGAACACCAAAAAGTTTTTCAGCGGTGGAATTTCCCACCTCAGTAATGCTGGTGACATTTCTGAGGGTTTCAAAACTTCTCAAAGTGGTTTCACTGCAATGTGGAACGCCGTTCGGACTCGGCTATAAAAAGGAGGTCCCTTGTCATTGAGCCTAACATGGAATCGGGCAGCACTCAGTGATAAGAGAGAAGTTCACCAATGTGGTATCACAATGGACGGAATAGTCTAAGTGAGCCTGATACATCGGGCTGCCACCTAACCTAACCTAACCGTTACTATTCTCTATTTCACCCCCTACGGACAGTGTCCAGATTTATTATATGTGGACGATGGCATTGTATCCGGCCCATAGTTCATGACGTCTGCGAGCGATTAAACATCTACAACAGAAGTAAGCAAGCAGTTGATTTAGGAGTCTATTACCCGAGTTATATTCGACAGCCTTTTTATGTCGTCTGCCCATGCCACTGCAATTTGTGATAAGTTGCGCGGTAAAAACAATGTCCTCATGTCGTTTGCCGGCAGCACTTGGGGTGCGTACAAAGAAACCTTTTTTTGACTACCTATAAGGCAATTAATTGGCCGGTCAGTGGTAAACTATACAGTGCCAGTGTGCACACCTCAGACAATTAATACGAAGTGGAACAACATAGAAACCTGCCAGAACGGTGCTCTTAGATCTGCGGCAGGTTGTCTCGGCAGTACTCACCTCGATCACCTTTATGTGGAGACCAAGATCATCCCCAGGTATGTGTTGTCAAAGACGTATCTCCTGGGTTGATATCGCAGTAATCATTCAAACCACCATCTTATGGATAGACAACCACTGCCCAGGAATGTAAGGTTTGATCTACATCATCTGGAGCGCCAGATCCAAAGCTACAAAAGAGAATATCTAGTTCAGGCAGCATACCAGGGAGGTCTTATGAGGATTCATGAGAATGTTTTACCAGAGCGGTGCAGCGGAAGAGCTGCAATATTAATCCCGTTCTCGGAGAATTTTCTATAGAAATGAAATTTTGCAAAATTTACTATAGAAATGAAATTAAAAAAAATCTTATAGAAATTAAATTAAAAACAAAAATCTTATAGAAATGAAATTTTGAAAAAAAAAATCCTATGGAAATGGAATTTCGACAAATTTTCTATAGAAATGAAATTTTTACAAAATTTTCTACAGAAATAAAATTTTAACAAAATTTCCTATGAATTTTTGGAAAAATTAGAACGAAATTTTTACCAAATTTCCTATAGAAATAAAATTTTGACAAAATTTCTCATAGAAAAAAAATTTTAAAAAAATTTCTTATAGAGAAGAAAAGTTGACGAAATTACTTACAGAAATAAAATTTTGTAAAAATTTCTTATAAAAATTAAATTTGAGAAAATTTCCTATAGAAATGATACTTTGGGAAGATTAAATTTTGACAAAACTTCTTACAGAAATGAAATTTTTAAAAAATTTCCTATAGAAATGAAATTTTGACAAAATTACTTTTAGAAATGAAAGTTTGATAAAATTTTGTATAAAAAAAATAATCTTTAAAAATTTTGTATACAAATAAAATTTTGACAAAATTTCCTATGAATTTTTGAAAAATTAGAATGAAATTTTTATCTAGTTTCCTATAGAAATAAAATTTTGACAAAATTTCGCATAGAAAAGACCTTTTGCAAAAATTTCTTATAGAGAAAGAAAGTTGACAAAATTACTTATAGAAATTAAATTTTGTAAAAATTTCTTATAAAAATTATATTTCCGAATATAGGAAATTTTGAGAAAATTTCCTATAGAGATTAAATTTTGACAAAAAATCTTACAGAAATGAAAATTCGACAAAATTTCCTATAGAAATGAAATTTTGACAAAATGTCTTTTAGAAATGAAAGTTTGATAAAATTTTTTATAAAAAATTAAAATTTAAAAATTTTGCATTGAAATGAAATTTTGACAAAATTTCCTAGGAATTTTTGGAAAAATCAGAACGAAATTTTTACCATATTTCCTATAGAAATAAAATTGTGACAAAATTTCCCATAAAAAAGAAATTTTGATGAAATTTCTTATAGAGAAGAAAAGTTGACAAAATCACTTACAGAAATTAAATTTTGGAAAAATTTCTTATAAAAATACAATTTGAGAAAATTTCCTATAGAAATGAAATTTTGGAAAAATTTCCGATAGAGATTAAATTTTGACAAAAATTCTTACAGGAATGAAAATTTGACAAAATTTCCTATAGAAATGAAATTTTGACAAAATGTCTTTTAGAAATGAAAGCTTGATAAAATTTTGTATAAAACAATTAATCTTTAAAAATTTTGTATACAAATAAAATTTTGACAAAATTTCCTATGAATTTTTGGAAAAATTAGAATGAAATTTTTACCTAATTTCCTATAGAAAAAAAATTTTGACAAAATTTCCCATAGAAAAGAAATTTTGCAAAAATTTCTTATAGAGAAGAAAAGTTGACAAAATTACTTACAGAAATTAAATTTTGTAAAAATTTCTTATAAAAATTAAATTTGAGAAAATTTCCTATAGAAATGAAATTTTGGAAAAATTTCTATAGAGATTAAATTTTGACAAAAAAATCTTACAGAAATGAAAATTCGACAAAATTTCCTTAGGAATGAAATTTTGACAAAGTGTCTTTTAAAAATGAACGATTTTTTATAAAATTTTGTATAAAAAATTAATTTTTAAAAATTTTGTATTGAAACGAAATTTTGACAAAATTTCCTAGGAATTTTTGGAAAAATTAGAACGAAATTTTTACCGTATTTCCTATAGAAATAAAATTGTGACAAAATTTTCCATAAAAAAGAAATTTTGATGAAATTTCTTATAGAGAAGAAAAGTTGACAAAATTATTTACAGAAATTAAATTTTGGAAAAATTTCTTATAAAAATACAATTTGAGAAAATTTCCTATAGAAATGAAATTTTGGAAAAATTTCCGATAGAGATTAAATTTTGACAAAAAATCTTACAGAAATGAAAATTTGACAAAATTTCCTATAGAAATGAAATTTTGACAAAATGTCTGTTAGAAATGAAAGATTGATAAAATTTTGTATAAAAAATTAATTTTTAAAAATTTTGTATAGAAATGAAATTTTGACAAAATTTCCTATGAATTTTTGGAAAAATTATGTTAGAGTGAAATTTTGACCAAATTTCCTATAGAAATAAAATTTTGACAAAATTTCCTATAGAAATAAAATTTTGACAAATTTTCCCATAGAAAAGAAATTTTGAAAAAATTTCTTATAGAGAAGAAAAGTTGACAAAATTACTTACAGAAATTAAGTTTTGTAAAAATTTCTTATAAAAATTTAATTTGAGAAAATTTCCTTTAGAAGTGAAATTTTGAGAAAATTTCCTATAGAGATTAAATTTTGAGAAAATTTCCTATAGAAATTAGTAAATTTCCTGTAGGTAGTTTTGGCCCATTGATTAATGACAGCGTAGCTGACATGTGTCCCATCTGTAATCAAGGGGGAGGTGCCTTTCAGGAACAGAAAGAAGTGTGTTTCAAGTCTTTATCTTAAATATGTTAATTTTTAAATACTTTTGGATTTCCAATTTCAAGTAAATCCGATCAAAATTGCGGCACTTAGAAGCTCTAGAAGCCAAATCAGGACATCAGTCTATATGGGCTTCTCGACACTGCCATTTTTTTATCGGATTTGCCTGAAATTGGAAATCTAGAGGTCTATAAACAAGTGCGCCGAATATGGTGCGATTCGGTATATATTTTGGTATAGCCACAATATTGCCCGAACTACAAATTTGATATCTGGAGCTTCCTGCACACTGCAATTTTTATTCGATTTGCTTGCAATTTGCACTTATTTTAATAATACCCTTCAGTTATTAAGTAGCGTTAGTTTTTGGGTAGGTGGGGTTTGCTTGTTTTTCATATTGTGGACTTTTATTTCATATCTTAAAATGAGAATTTATTTTATGGAGAAATATAACATAATTTTGGGGCTTTATTTCATTTTCATTTTTTTTAATGGGGTCTAAGTTACAAGGCAGATGATATAGATCTTTTTTTCATTCCTAATTGGAATCCATTAGCGGAACGCAAGACAAGATGCAAAACAGGTTGAACCTTTTCGCCCAAAGGTAACAGCTCATAGTTGGATAGAATCTTCACTAATGTCAATTTCATACTATACATGGCATATTTGTGACCTAGGCAATTTCTCGGGCCAGCACTAAACGGTCTGCCATAATTAATATTAACTCCCGTATTGGCTTCAAAGCGTTCAGGAATAAATTCTTTAGCATAAGCATACATATCGCCAGAGCCATTGAGGAACATAATGACATTGGTACCACGTGGTATTAAACCTTCTCCCAAGGTCGAGTGTTCTAAGGAATAAAGAAAGGAATTTCCGATATTGAATTATTAATATTATTAAAATTAATATCTTTACTTTGAATTACTATATCTCAAATCCTGCTCTATAAAACGGCCAATCATTGGTCCTGGTGGATAAAGACGTAAGGCTTCTCGTATAACACATTCCAAATATTTTAGTTCATTTAGGGTAGCCAATGTGAATGGCATCTCGTTATCACCGATCCCAAATACCTTAGAGATTTCTTTGAGAATTTTATTTTGAACTCGAGGATGTCTAGCCAAGAGATGGAGGGTAAACCCTAATGCCACTGCCAAGGTATCATTACCAGCAATCATCACTTTGTCCACTTCTTCACGTATCGCATTATCTGTCAAGGGTTTGCCGTCTACGGAGGCTTGAAGTAAAGTATCCAAGAGTACATAGCGTTTCTTTAAACCAAGATCTTCATGTAGTTTTTCATATACTGATTGTGTCATTTCCATATTCTTCACTATGCTTCGTCTTTCCTCTATGACTTTACTGGTGAAGCTATGAACGATTCGTAGCAATTTTCTTTGACGTAATTTCAATAGAGGTTTCAGTAGAGCGAAAGAAATGTTGGAGTGCAAATGAAATCTGGGTACTCGATATCCAAATATTTCGTTTAATCTGAAAAATATAATTTTTTAGTTTAGACAAGCGTTGGTGAGATATAAGATCTATGTCATATATAAGAAAATGGTGTTAATGAGCTTTGGGCCCTAGAAAACGTCTTAATAGGTTTTAAGAGTTTGCCAAAGAGAGTTACAGGAGGGTAAAAGTCAAATAAATTTTAAATCGTAAATTATAAAATTTGTAAATTTTATTTCGAATTAGGAAAAAATGTTATGTTGGACTTATTATTCTCTTTAAATTTTAAAATACAGGATAACAGATATGTAACATAATGCAAAAACCTAAAGCTATACCCAGCAAAAAAAATTTGGAAGTTCTTCTATAAACACAATTTTAAATGCACTTCCAAAAATGTTCTCCCACAGACGCTCTTTATTTTAACTATTCAGGAAGTTATTTTAATTTAATTTTTTATAACTCGTTTTTTATACCCTCCATCATAGGATGGGGGTATATTAACTTTGTCATTCCGTTTGTAACACATCGAAATATTGCTCTAAGACCCCTTAAAGTATATATATTCTGGGTCGTGGTGAAATTCTGAGTCGATCTAAGCATGTCCGTCCGTCCATCCGTCTGTTGAAATCACGCTAACTTCCGAACGAAATAAGCTATCGACTTGAAACTTGGCACAAGTAGTTGTTATCGATGTAGGTCGGATGGTATTGAAAATGGGCCATATCGGTCCACTTTTACGTATAGCCCCCATATAAAGGGACCCTCAGATTTGGCTTGTGGAGCCTCTAACAGAAGAATATCGGTCCATAATTATATATAGCCCCCATTTAAACCGATCCCCAGATTTGGCTTGCGGAGCCTAAAAGAGAAGCAAATTTCATCCGATCCGGCTGAGATTTGGTACATGGTGTTAGTATATGGTCTCTAACAATCATGCAAAAATTGGTCCACATCGGTCCATAATTATATAGGGACCCCATATAAACCGATCTCCATATTTGGCTTGCGAAGCCTCAAAGAGAAGCAAATTGCATCCGATCCTGCTGAAATTTGGTACATGGTGTTGGTATATGGTCTCTAACAATCATGCAAAAATTGGTCCACATCGGTCCATAATTATATATAGCGCCCATATAAACCGATCTCCAGATTTGGGTTCCGGAGCCTCAAAGAGAAGCAAATTTCATCCGATCCGCTTGAAATTTGGTACATGATATTGGTATATGGTCTCTAATAACCATGCAAAAATTGGTCCACATCGGTTCATAATTATATATAGCCCCGATATAAACCGATCCCCAGATTTGGCTTATGAAGTCTCCAAGAGAAGCAAACTTCATCCAATCCGGTTGTAATTTGGAACATGGTGTTAGTATATGATCTTTAACAAGTGTGCCTGAATTGGTCCATATCAGTCCATAATTATATATAGCCTCCATATAAAACGTTCTCCAGATTTGACCTCCGGAGCCTCTTTGAGTTGCAATATTCATCAGATCCGGTTCAAATTAGGAACGTGGTGTTAGTATATGGTCGCTAACAACCATATTAAAATTGGTCCAATCACACAAAAATTGGTCCATATCGGTTCATAATCATGGTTGCCACTAGAGCCAAAAATAGTCTACCAAAATTTTATTTCTATAGAAAATTTTGTTAAAATTTTATTTCTGTAGAAAATTTTGTCAAAATTTTATGTCTACTTTGTCAAACTGAATTATATACGTATTGGATCGATCTTTTTTGATTTAATATATACCACGTATGGACTTACATACAATTTAGAAGATGGTGTTAGGAGGTTTTAAGATACCTTGCCATCGGCAAGCGTTACCGCAACTTAAGTAATTCGATTGTGGATGGCAGTGTTTAGAAGAAGTTTCAACGCAATCCATGATGGAGGGTACATATGCTTCGGCCTGGCCGAACTTACGGCCGTATACACTTGTTTATAACTCGCTTTTTTATATTTTTATACCCTCCACGATAGGATGGGGGTATATTAACTTTGTCATTCCGTTTGAACCACATCGCAATATTGCTCTAAGACCCCATAAAGTAAAGGGTGATTCTTTTGAGGTTAGGATTTTCATGCATTAGTATTTGACAGATCACGTGGGATTTCAGACATGGTGTCAAAGAGAAAGATGCTCAGTATGCTTTGACATTTCATCATGAATAGACTTACTAACGAGCCACAACGTCGAATTTTCAGTGAATGGGCCCTAGAAAAGTTGGCAGAAAATCCGCTTTTTTATCGACAAATTTTGTTCAGCGATGAGGCTCATTTCTGGTTGAATGGCTACGTAAATAAGCAAAATTGCCGCATTTGGAGTGAAGAGCAACCAGAAGCCGTTCAAGAACTGCCCATGCATCCCGAAAAATGCACTGTTTGGTGTGGTTTGTACGCTGGTGGAATCATTGGACCGTATTTTTTCAAAGATGCTGTTGGACGCAACGTTACGGTGAATGGCGATCGCTATCGTTCGATGCTAACAAACTTTTTGTTGCCAAAAATGGAAGAACTGAACTTGGTTGACATGTGGTTTCAACAAGATGGCGCTACATGCCACACAGCTCGCGATTCTATGGCCATTTTGAGGGAAAACTTCGGAGAACAATTCATCTCAAGAAATGGACCGGTAAGTTGGCCACCAAGATCATGCGATTTGACGCCTTTAGACTATTTTTTGTGGGGCTACGTCAAGTCTAAAGTCTACAGAAATAAGCCAGCAACTATTCCAGCTTTGGAAGACAACATTTCCGAAGAAATTCGGGCTATTCCGGCCGAAATGCTCGAAAAAGTTGCCCAAAATTGGACTTTCCGAATGGACCACCTAAGACGCAGCCGCGGTCAACATTTAAATGAAATTATCTTCAAAAAGTAAATGTCATGGACCAATCTAACGTTTCAAATAAAGAACCGATGAGATTTTGCAAATTTTATGCGTTTTTTTAAAAAAAAAAGTTATCAAGCTCTTAACAAATCACCCTTTATGTATATTCTGGGTCGTGGTAAAATTCTGAGTCGATCTGAGCATGTCCGTCCGTCTGTTGAAATCACGCTAACTTCCCAACGAAATAAGCTATCGACTTGAAAATTGGCACAAGTAGTTGTTATTGATGTAGGTCGGATGGTATTGCAAATGGGCCATTATTTCCAAAACAAGCGATTTGGAATGACTGTGCGGCAACGCTTGGACCATGGTGGCTAATTTTAAGGTATAGATATTTAGGTGACCGCTTTGGCAAATTCACCCGATCCTTTGGTTAGGTTAGGTTAGGTTAGGTGGCAGCCCGATGTATCAGGCTCACTTAGACTATTCAGTCCATTGTGATACCACATTGGAGAACTTCTCTCTTATCACTGAGTGCTGCCCGATTCCATGTTAAGCTCAATGACAAGGGACCTCCTTTTTATAGTCGAGTTCGAACGGCGTTCCACATTGCAGTGAAACCACTTCGTGAAGCTTTGAAACCCTCAGAAGTGTTACCAGCATTACTGAGGTGGGATAATCCACCGCTGAAAAACTTTTTGGTGTTCGCTGAAAAACTTTTTGGTGTTCGAATCGAACCCACGACCTTGTGTATGCAAGGCGGGCATGTTAACCATTGCACCACGGTGGCTCCCTTTTCCTTTCTTTGCTCAACTTTGGTTTGCTCAACTTTTGCCCACTTTTGAGCAATCGAAGAAACTCGTTAGCTCTTTCTAGTCTTTGGTTTGTGTTTTCTGGACATCGTTGAGCTCTTACACATTTTGGAACTTCAATGGCTTACGTCCTAATTCATTTTGTAATACGCGTTCCAACCGTTCTCGCCATAGGTATGTCCAGCTACCACAGCGTCTTGGATTTCGATCAAATCAGGCCGTCAATTTTCGGATGATTTTGGTATTGTTACCGTTTTATGTTGTCCACGATGAAGAACTGTCAGTATCACTGTAGGGGTCAATGGTACGAGGAACAAAAGATTTAGTCACATTTAAACGATGGAGCAATTACACTATCACGCTTGAATTTCGTCCCGAATAACCAGAAGTTTTACTACCAACATATCAGCCACACTGTATTATGTTCCAATGTGGTAAAATGTTTGCAAGATAATTAGAAGACATATGTTAATACCACGTATCAAACTTCGAAAACATAGCATGAAATGAGCTCTTCCTGGCTCTTCCAGACTCCGGAAATCAAATTTGGTTATCGGTTTATATGAAGGCTTTATCTAAACTAGATCCAATATGGCCCATTTGCAAAACCATCCTACCTTCATCAATAACAACTACTAGTGCTAAATTTCAAGTCGATAGCTTGTTTCGTTCGGAAGTTAGCGTGAATCCATCAGGAGGGTTGATGTCGTAAAATCGACTCAGAATTTCACCACAACCGAGAATGTGGGGTTAAGGCCAATATATCACAGTTTCGAACGAACACCAATACACTTTTCGGCGATGGTTTATCCCTTCTCAGTAATGCTGTTGACATTTCTGAGTGTTTCAAAGCTTTTCTTAGTCGTTCCATCTCAATGTTAAATGCCATTCGGACTCGGCTATAAAGAGGAGGTCGCTTGTCATTGAGCTACATGGAATCGGGCACTCAGCATTCAGTGGTGAGAAAGAAATTCACTACTATATTTAAGTGAGCCTACATCTCCAATGAATGTTACTCCATGTAAAAGTCTTTGGAGAAAATCGAATGTCGCACTAAATAGAGGTTTCACTTTATACTGAAATATCCTTTATAACTTACTCTTTGACAGATGTTGTATAAATTGAATTTTTATTAGGTTGAGCCGCCAATTTAATACCCATAGATGTTTCAGCTATGACGTCCAATGTAAACATACTCACAAAGGGATAAATATCAAAGCCATTCTTGCCATCTGCCTTCTCGGTCAAACACTCCAAAAGTACATTTGCTTGTCGATAAAATACTTCAAGGAATCCCTCTAAAATTTTAAAATTAAATGCTGAGGTAACAATTTTGCGACGTGTGTGCCATATCTGGTCACCACTACTGATAGTACGACCAAACCATGCATCTAACATTTTGTAGCCCAAATCTCTGGAAGTGTTAACAGGACTAGCCAATATATGCTCATTTAATTCTATATCAGCACTGAATAAAATTAAGGAGTTCATAGTCCATATTTTAAAGATTTTTCCAAATTTTGCAAAGGCAGCATGGGCATTAGGTAATGCATCTGCGGTGAATAACATTTGAAATTTAGTTTTAAATAAATTCAAAATATATGCATATATTAACATGGCAATACCTCGGGGACTATAACTCAAAATTAGTTTTAAAATTTCTTTTGGTGGTAATGTACTCGGAATATTTCTTACAGATTGTCTTAAACGTTTGAGAGTGCAACATGTTTTCCAAATCCATATTAGAAATAGAGCAACCGCTAAATATATGAACATTGTTTACCAATGGAAAGTGCAAATGTTACTGAACCCTTAATGATGGTAATCGCATTTGAAAATGTTGATAAATTCAGGCAAATGAATTTTAATCTTTGTGAGTAAAAGCGGGATAAGAGATTACGTTTTAGCCATGCACTCGTAAACAAGCTTTGTTCTAATAATGATAACAATTAGCTAAGTATATAAAATTCAAATCGTTTAAGTGCATAAATACCGAAACATATACATGGAAACGATTTCCACCACAATTAGAATTGCATTTCTATACAAAATTTTGTCAAAATATCATTTCTATACGAAATTTTGTTAGAATTTTATTTCTATAGGAAATTTTGTCAAAATTTCATTTCTATAGGAAATTTTGTCAAAATTTCATTTCTATAGGAAATTTTGTCAAAATTTCATTTGTATAGAAAATTTTGTCAAAATTTCATTTGTGTAGGTAATTTTGTCAAAATTTCATTTCTATAAGAAATTTTGTCAAAATTTCATTTCTGTAGGAAATTTTGTCAAAATTTCATTTCTATAGGAAATTTGCTCAAAATTTCATTTTTATAAGAAATTTTGTTAAAATTTTATTTCTATAGGAAATTTTTGGATGTCAAGACCCTAGCAAGAGCGGTGGGCATGAATATATGGGTCTTAGTACGCTGACTTAGCCGCGTCTGCCACAGCAGGCATTTTCTGAAAGATTGTGCTGTCTTCTATCGCATGGACGTTGTTGAGCGTAGAAGTGCGGTAAAAGAAAAAGGATTCTGTTTCAGATGTCTGTGTTCCTCTCATACTCGAGACTGGTGCCGATCAAGAAAAACGTGTATGGTCTGTAATTATAATCATCATACGATGTTGCACGTTGACGATCATATGAAGCGCTCTGTTGATCGTGCTCACTCGTCCCGAAAAACAACACCTCTAACAACGTCAAATGGAATCTCCACTGTTACTCGATACCGGTTTACCCATAAAATACAGTCAACCTTACAGAAAAAACCTAGTGCTACCCGAAACTCCAACAAACGATCCGATCCATTAGTACATGAGCGGCTAAGTCAGCGTACTAAGACCCATATCTTCATGCCCACCGCTCTTGCTAGGGTCTTGACATCCAATGGTCCGGAAAAAGCGAGGCTATTGTTAAATTCTGCTGGTGTTGAGACTGTAATTCTTCAATCGCTGGTAGATCGCTTACGACTTCGCACAACTGTAACAAAGGGAAAAACTTATTGTACAATCAACCTTCAATCGTATCACGATCCGGCCGCCAAAGTACAGGTCACTGGGGTTGTGAGATCCAATTTAGGTACAGCCTTGCCGCAATCAACCGCAGAGAAGAAACTACAAAAAATATACGACCACCTGACGAATTTAGCCGATCCCAATTTTTTCAAACCTAGCAATGTGGAAATATGCATAGCGAACGACCAGCTCTCTAGAATTATCCTCCCTGGACTAGTTCAAACCTCTTCAACACAGCCGATTGCCCAAAGCTCCATCTTCGGTTGGATAATATCTGGGGTATGTCGATATTAAATTGCAATCCTGCAAAGGGGGCGGGATGTTGAACTCCGTTCCCCAAATATTATTTTTCTTTGAATTACTATTAAACTATTATCCATTTAATTGAATTGTTCTTTAAAATGAATTGTGAATTATAATATGAATTAATGAATTACTAGATACTATTGTACTTAGAAGATGGTAACCCTGAAGTTTTCTGAATACTTACTTAGATATTTGTCCTTTTCTGTATTGAATTCATTTATCTACGAATTTTGTTTTTATGTTCTAAAACACTATGTCGGAATTGACCTTTGATTTCTAACTTCACTTTGAATTCTGTCCTCCAGCCGGTAAGCAGCTCAACACACCAATAAATTGTACATTATATGAAATCTGAAACCTGCCATTCTTTTCTTTTGTTCTTGTTTCTTTATTGGTATCTTTTACATTTTCCTGAGCTGAACTAAATTACATACAGTCCACTTGCAGAAGGTCGATCAGGAAATTGTACATGGTCCTTCGAACCGGACCATTGGATGTCAAGACCCTAGCAAGAGCGGTGGGCATGAAGATATGGGTCTTAGTACGCTGACTTAGCCGCGTCTGCCACAGCAGGCATTTTCTGAAAGATTGTGCTGTCTTCTATCGCATGGACGTTGTTGAGCGTAGAAGTGCGGTAAAAGAAAAAGGATTCTGTTTCAGATGTCTGTGTTCCTCTCATACTCGAGACTGGTGCCGATCAAGAAAAACGTGTATGGTCTGTAATTATAATCATCATACGATGTTGCACGTTGACGATCATATGAAGCGCTCTGTTGATCGTGCTCACTCGTCCCGAAAAACAACACCTCTAACAACGTCAAATGGAATCTCCACTGTTACTCGATACCGGTTTACCCATAAAATACAGTCAACCTTACAGAAAAAACCTAGTGCTACCCGAAACTCCAACAAACGATCCGATCCATTAGTACATGAGCGGCTAAGTCAGCGTACTAAGACCCATATCTTCATGCCCACCGCTCTTGCTAGGGTCTTGACATCCAATGGTCCGGAAAAAGCGAGGCTATTGTTAAATTCTGCTGGTGTTGAGACTGTAATTCTTCAATCGCTGGTAGATCGCTTACGACTTCGCACAACTGTAACAAAGGGAAAAACTTATTGTACAATCAACCTTCAATCGTATCACGATCCGGCCGCCAAAGTACAGGTCACTGGGGTTGTGAGATCCAATTTAGGTACAGCCTTGCCGCAATCAACCGCAGAGAAGAAACTACAAAAAATATACGACCACCTGACGAATTTAGCCGATCCCAATTTTTTCAAACCTAGCAATGTGGAAATATGCATAGCGAACGACCAGCTCTCTAGAATTATCCTCCCTGGACTAGTTCAAACCTCTTCAACACAGCCGATTGCCCAAAGCTCCATCTTCGGTTGGATAATATCTGGGGTATGTCGATATTAAATTGCAATCCTGCAAAGGGGGCGGGATGTTGAACTCCGTTCCCCAAATATTATTTTTCTTTGAATTACTATTAAACTATTATCCATTTAATTGAATTGTTCTTTAAAATGAATTGTGAATTATAATATGAATTAATGAATTACTAGATACTATTGTACTTAGAAGATGGTAACCCTGAAGTTTTCTGAATACTTACTTAGATATTTGTCCTTTTCTGTATTGAATTCATTTATCTACGAATTTTGTTTTTATGTTCTAAAACACTATGTCGGAATTGACCTTTGATTTCTAACTTCACTTTGAATTCTGTCCTCCAGCCGGTAAGCAGCTCAACACACCAATAAATTGTACATTATATGAAATCTGAAACCTGCCATTCTTTTCTTTTGTTCTTGTTTCTTTATTGGTATCTTTTACATTTTCCTGAGCTGAACTAAATTACATACAGTCCACTTGCAGAAGGTCGATCAGGAAATTGTACAAGAAGTGAAATTTTAACAAAATTTCCTATAGAAATGAAATTTTGACAAAATTTCCTATAGAAATAAAATTTTAACAAAATTTCTTATAAAAATGAAATTTTGAGCAAATTTCCTATAGAAATGAAATTTTGACAAAATTTCCTACAGAAATGAAATTTTGACAAAATTTCTTATAGAAATGAAATTTTGACAAAATTACCTACACAAATGAAATTTTGACAAAATTTTCTATACAAATGAAATTTTGACAAAATTTCCTATAGAAATGAAATTTTGTCAAAATTTCATTTCTATAGGAAATTTTGTCAAAATTTCATTTCTATAGGAAATTTTGTCAAAATTTCATTTGTATAGAAAATTTTGTCAAAATTTCATTTGTGTAGGTAATTTTGTCAAAATTTCATTTCTATAAGAAATTTTGTCAAAATTTCATTTCTGTAGGAAATTTTGTCAAAATTTCATTTCTATAGGAAATTTGCTCAAAATTTCATTTTTATAAGAAATTTTGTTAAAATTTTATTTCTATAGGAAATTTTGTCAAAATTTCATTTCTATAGGAAATTTTGTTAAAATTTCACTTCTTGTACAATTTCCTGATCGACCTTCTGCAAGTGGACTGTATGTAATTTAGTTCAGCTCAGGAAAATGTAAAAGATACCAATAAAGAAACAAGAACAAAAGAAAAGAATGGCAGGTTTCAGATTTCATATAATGTACAATTTATTGGTGTGTTGAGCTGCTTACCGGCTGGAGGACAGAATTCAAAGTGAAGTTAGAAATCAAAGGTCAATTCCGACATAGTGTTTTAGAACATAAAAACAAAATTCGTAGATAAATGAATTCAATACAGAAAAGGACAAATATCTAAGTAAGTATTCAGAAAACTTCAGGGTTACCATCTTCTAAGTACAATAGTATCTAGTAATTCATTAATTCATATTATAATTCACAATTCATTTTAAAGAACAATTCAATTAAATGGATAATAGTTTAATAGTAATTCAAAGAAAAATAATATTTGGGGAACGGAGTTCAACATCCCGCCCCCTTTGCAGGATTGCAATTTAATATCGACATACCCCAGATATTATCCAACCGAAGATGGAGCTTTGGGCAATCGGCTGTGTTGAAGAGGTTTGAACTAGTCCAGGGAGGATAATTCTAGAGAGCTGGTCGTTCGCTATGCATATTTCCACATTGCTAGGTTTGAAAAAATTGGGATCGGCTAAATTCGTCAGGTGGTCGTATATTTTTTGTAGTTTCTTCTCTGCGGTTGATTGCGGCAAGGCTGTACCTAAATTGGATCTCACAACCCCAGTGACCTGTACTTTGGCGGCCGGATCGTGATACGATTGAAGGTTGATTGTACAATAAGTTTTTCCCTTTGTTACAGTTGTGCGAAGTCGTAAGCGATCTACCAGCGATTGAAGAATTACAGTCTCAACACCAGCAGAATTTAACAATAGCCTCGCTTTTTCCGGACCATTGGATGTCAAGACCCTAGCAAGAGCGGTGGGCATGAAGATATGGGTCTTAGTACGCTGACTTAGCCGCTCATGTACTAATGGATCGGATCGTTTGTTGGAGTTTCGGGTAGCACTAGGTTTTTTCTGTAAGGTTGACTGTATTTTATGGGTAAACCGGTATCGAGTAACAGTGGAGATTCCATTTGACGTTGTTAGAGGTGTTGTTTTTCGGGACGAGTGAGCACGATCAACAGAGCGCTTCATATGATCGTCAACGTGCAACATCGTATGATGATTATAATTACAGACCATACACGTTTTTCTTGATCGGCACCAGTCTCGAGTATGAGAGGAACACAGACATCTGAAACAGAATCCTTTTTCTTTTACCGCACTTCTACGCTCAACAACGTCCATGCGATAGAAGACAGCACAATCTTTCAGAAAATGCCTGCTGTGGCAGACGCGGCTAAGTCAGCGTACTAAGACCCATATCTTCATGCCCACCGCTCTTGCTAGGGTCTTGACATCCAATGGTCCGGTTCGAAGGACCATGTACAATTTCCTGATCGACCTTCTGCAAGTGGACTGTATGTAATTTAGTTCAGCTCAGGAAAATGTAAAAGATACCAATAAAGAAACAAGAACAAAAGAAAAGAATGGCAGGTTTCAGATTTCATATAATGTACAATTTATTGGTGTGTTGAGCTGCTTACCGGCTGGAGGACAGAATTCAAAGTGAAGTTAGAAATCAAAGGTCAATTCCGACATAGTGTTTTAGAACATAAAAACAAAATTCGTAGATAAATGAATTCAATACAGAAAAGGACAAATATCTAAGTAAGTATTCAGAAAACTTCAGGGTTACCATCTTCTAAGTACAATAGTATCTAGTAATTCATTAATTCATATTATAATTCACAATTCATTTTAAAGAACAATTCAATTAAATGGATAATAGTTTAATAGTAATTCAAAGAAAAATAATATTTGGGGAACGGAGTTCAACACTTCTATAGGAAATTTTGTTAAAATTTCATTTGTATAGGAAATTTTGTCAAAATTTCATTTCTATAGGAAATTTTGCCAAAATTTCATTTATATAGGAAATTTTGTCAAAATTTCATTTCTATAGAAAATTTTGCCAAAATTTCATTTGTATAGGAAATTTTGTCAAAATTTCATTTCTATAGGAAATTTTGTCAAAATTTCATTTCTATAAGAAATTTTGTCAAAATTTCATTTCTATAGGAAATTTTGTCAAAAATTTCATTTGTATAGGAAATTTTGTCAAAATTTCATTTCTATAAGAAATTTTGTCAAAATTTCATTTCTATCGGAAATTTTGTCAAAAATTTCATTTCTATAGGGAATTTTGTCAAAATTTCATTTCTATAGGAAATTTTGTCAAAATTTCATTTCTATAGGAAATTTTGTTAAAATTTCACTTCTATAGGAAATTTTGTTAAAATTTCATTTGTATAGGAAATTTTGTCAAAATTTCATTTCTATAGGAAATTTTGCCAAAATTTCATTTATATAGGAAATTTTGTCAAAATTTTATTTCTATAGGAAATTTTGCCAAAATTTCATTTCTATAGGAAATTTTGCCAAAATTTCATTTGTATAGGAAATTTTGTCAAAATTTCATTTCTATAGGAAATTTTGTCAAAATTTCATTTCTATAAGAAATTTTGTCAAAATTTCATTTCTATAGGAAATTTTGTCAAAATTTGATTTCTATATGAAATTTTGTCAAAATTTCATTTCTGTAGGAAATTTTGTCAAAATTTCATTTCTGTAGGAAATTTTGCCAAAATTTCATTTCTATAAGATGTTTTGTCAAAATTTCATTTCTATAGGAAATTTTGTCAAAATTTCATTTCTATAGGAAATTTTGTCAAAATTTGATTTCTATATGAAATTTTGTCAAAATTTCATTTCTGTAGGAAATTTTGTCAAAATTTAATTTCTATAGGAAATTTTGCCAAAATTTCATTTGTATAGGAAATTTTGTCAAAATTTCATTTCTATAGGAAATTTTGTCAAAATTTCATTTCTATAAGAAATTTTGTCAAAATTTCATTTCTATAGGAAATTTTGTCAAAATTTGATTTCTATATGAAATTTTGTCAAAATTTCATTTCTGTAGGAAATTTTGTCAAAATTTCATTTCTATAGACAATTTTGTCAAAATTCCATTTCTATAGGAAATTTGCTCAAAATTCCATTTCTATAGGAAATTTGCTCAAAATTCCATTTGTATAGGAAATTTGCTCAAAATTTCATTTCTATAGGGAAATTTTGTCAAAATTTCATTTCTATAGGAAATTTTGTCAAATTTCATTTCTATAAGAAATTTTGTCAAAATTTCATTTCTTTAGGAAATATTGTCAAAATTTCATTTCTATATTAAATTTTGTTAACATTTCATTTCTATAGGAAACTTTGTCAAAATTTAATTCTTATAGGAATTTTTTTGAAAATTTCATCTATATAGCACATTTTGTCAAAATTTAATTTTTATAGGAAATTTTGTTAAAATTTTATTTATATAGGAAATTTGGTCAACATTTAATTTCTTTCTATAAGAAATTTGGTCAAAATTTCATTTCTATAAGAAACTTTGTCAAAGCATCATTTCTATAGTAAATTTCGTCAAAATTCCATTTCTATAAAAAATATTGTCAAAATTTAATTTTATAGGAAATTTTTTCAAAATTTCATTTCTATAGGAAATTTTGTTAAAATTTTATTTCTATAGGAAATTTGGTCAAAATTCCATTTCTATAAAAATATTGTCAAAATTTCATTTCTATAGGAAATTTTGTCAAAATTTCATGTCTATAACAAACTTTGTCAAAACGTCATTTCTATAATACATTTTGTCAAAATTTAATTTTTATAGGATTTTTTTTTCAAAATTTCATCTATATAGAACATTTGGTCAAAATGTCATATTTATAGGAAATATTGTTAAAATTTTATTTCTATAGGAAATTTGGTCAAAATTTAATTTCTATAGGAAATTTTGTCAAAATTTCATGTCTATAACAAATTTTGTCAAAACGTCATTTCTATAATAAATTTTGTCAAAATTTAATTTGTATAGGAATTTTTTTCAAAATTTCATCTATATAGAATATTTTGTCAAAATTTAATTTCTATAGTAAATTTTGTTAAAATTTTATTTCTATAGGAAATTTGGTCAAAATTTTATTTCTATAGGAAATTTTGTAAAAATTTCACTTCTATAGGAGATTTTGACAAAATTTAATTTCTATAAGAAATTTTGTCAAAAATTTATTTCTCTAGAAAATTTGCCATAATTTCATTCCTGACATATAGGAAATTTTATGAAAATTTTATTTCTAGAAAATATTTTTCAAAAGCACTGTCGTCTACTATTCAAATAACTCCTTAGAATTTAAATGCCATTCTCTACCTATGTTTGCGTTCTTCATTATATTAAAGTCTTTAAGTTAAAGTCTCAACATTCTTGTGGAATATTTCAGATGGTTTTATGTCTCTTTTCCCATGGTCTGATTTGCAGAGTTTTTCATTCTTTTTAAGTTGAATGGATATTGAGTTAACCTTCTGCTCAACTTGTTCTGCTATTCATAATCAAACATCGAAGTGAGAGGATATGACAAGAATGTGAATAAAGTAAGGTTGAGTGTGTGTGTGTGTATGTTATGGATGTGCGAGTGGTGTGCGGGACATGTTTTTTCGATTCTCTCATTTGCCAAGCATAAAAGCTGTAAGACATTATCAGCCGCCAATCCTCACCCTACCTGCATTGCTTATGGAGCACTTGAGATAAAGACGATGGGAGGGCTCATGTAAGTATTTCACAAAGATAAAAGAAAAACTAAAGACAACCACGGCAAAAAAAATGAAAAAACAACAACAACACAACACCGTCAAACTGTTGCTGCGGTTAATGGTTGTGTTTTATTAAGGCAAAGAGTAGACTAACTTGTCATGTTCTTCTTATACACACTCCTAAACTCACATAGACACACAACACTCTTAAACCTTAGTATAGGATAGGGGATTGCTATTGTCTACCAACAACAGGCAGCAGCAATTTCATTGAAACTGTCAACCAAACCGCTATATGTGCGGGGGGTGGTTGTATGGGGACTCATACTGCTGCGTTCTGTTTTGCTGCTTGTTGTGGTTAGGTATGAATGAATCAAGCATCTGATGCTCCTGTTGCTACTACAGAGCTCTACTTCTCACATTCTACAGCAAGTGGCGAACATAGTCCCATGACAACGAAGACACCATCAACATGAACATCATCAACAATTGAAATTTGGGGAGAAAATATCATCAACATAGTCATTATTGGCCCAAGTGGTGGAAATATCCTTGCAGTCATCACAGACTGTATGGTAACACAGCAAAAAATTGGAAGTACTTCCAAAGTCATTAATTTTTATGTACATCCCAAAATGCTCATCTAGAGATGGATTTAATTTTCACTTCGCAAGAAGTTCTTTTGAAGTGATATAGCAAAAATCCTTTGTTGGACGTAGTTTTCGCATATACATTTAAATTTTCTGACATCCGTGGATTGAGTACAGAGTTCTACTAAAGACTGTCATCCACAATCGAAGTTTTTTGGTTTGTGGTAACAGTTACCGATGGCAAGATTTAGGAAACCTTCTTAAAATTGTCTTCTATAATGTATGTTGGTCCATATTGAGTCTATGTTAGATAAAAAGGCATTAAAAAGTAGTCTATAAATAATTATGAATGGCAATGGCTATTAGATAGCCAAATTTTAACAGCATCGGATGAAATTTATTCCTCCATGAGAATCCATAAGTCAAACTTGGAGGTCGCTTTATATGGGTCCCATATGTAATTATGAACCAATATGGACAAATTTTTGCACGGTTGTTACAGAGTATATGCTAACATCACACACACACAAAATTTGTTTCTGATTCAATCACGAAATTAATTGATTAAATCAGAAACAAATTAATTTCAATTAATTTTCAATTAATTAATTTCAATTAATTTTTTAATTGATTCAATTAAAAATGTAACTGATGTTGCTTGAAAAACTCAAAAAATTTTTTAATTTAATCCTTAATTTAATATATAGCTATAGAAAGATAAATCATAAACAGATTTTGTTGCCTAAAAATTCTTCAGATTTAAATATTTCCCATCCCAGCAAGAAAAAAAACTTGGAAGTTCTTCTAAAGGCACAAATTTAAAAGCACTTCCAAAAATGTCCTCCCAAAGATGTTCTTTATTTTAATTGCACAGGAAATTCATTTAAGTAAATTTTTTATAACCTCCGTCATAGGATGGGGGTATATTAACTTTGTCATTCCGTTTGTAACACATCGAAATATTGCTCTAAGACCCCATAAAGTATATATATTCTGGGTCGTGGTGAAATTCTGAGTCGATCTAAGCAAGTCCGTCCGTCCGTCCGTCCGTCCGTCTATTGAGCTATCGACTTGAAACTTGGCACAAAAAGTTGCTATCGATGTAGGCGTACGGTATTGAAAATGGGCCAGATTGGTCCACTTTTACGTATAGCCCCCATATAAAGGGACCCTCAGATTTGGCTTGTGGAGCCTCTAACAGAAGCATATTTCATCCGATCCGGCTGAAATTTGGTATATGGTGTTGGTATATGGTCTCTAACAACCATGCAAAAATTGATCCACATCGGTCCATAATTATCTATAGCCCCCATATAAACAGTTCCCCAGATTTGGCTTGCGGAGCCTAAAAGAGAAGCAAATTTCATCCGATCCGGCTGAAATTTGGTACATGGTGTTAGTATATGGTCTCAACAACCATGCAAAAATTGGTCCACATCGGTCCATAATTATATATAGCCCCCATATAAACCGATCCCCAGATTTGGCTTGCGGAGCCTAAAAGAGAAGCAAATTTCATCCGATCCGGCTGAAATTTGGTACATGGTGTTGGTATATGGTCTCTAACAACCATGCAAAAATTGGTCCACATCGGTCCATAATTATATATAGCCCCCATATAAACCGATCCCTAGATTTGGCTTGCGGAGCCTCAAAGAGAAGAAAATTTCATCCGATCCGGCTGAAATTTGGTACATGGTGTTGGTATGTGGTCTCTAACAACCATACAAAAATTGGTCCACATCGGTCTATAATTATATATAGCCCCCATATAAACCGATCCCCAGATTTGGCTTGCGGAGCCTCAAAGAGAAGAAAATTTCATCCGATCCGGCTGAAATTTGGTACATGATGTTGGTATATGGTCTCTAACAACCATGTAAAAATTGGTCCACATCGGTCCATAATTATATATAGCCCCCATATAAACCGATCCTCAGATTTGGCTTGCGGAGCCTAAAAGAGAAGCAAATTTCATCCGATCCGGCTGAAATTTGGTACATGGTGTTGGTATATGGTCTCTAACAACCATGAAAAAATTGGTCCACATCGGTCCATAATTATATATAGCCCCCATATAAACCGATCCCTAGATTTGGCTTGCGGAGCCTCAAAGAGAAGAAAATTTCATCCGATCCGGCTGAAATTTGGTACATGGTGGTGGTATGTGGACTCTAACAACCATGCAAAAATTGGTCCACATCGGTCCATAATTATATATAGCCCCCATATAAACCGATCCCCAGATTTGGCTTGCGGAGCCTAAAAGAGAAAGGAAATTTCATCCGATCCGGCTGAAATTTGGTACACGGTGTTGGTATATGGTCTCTAACAACCATGCAAAAATTGGTCCACATCGGTCTATAATTATATATAGCCCCCATATAAACCGATCCCCAGATTTGGCTTGCGGAGCCTCAAAGAGAAGAAAATTTCATCCGATCCGGCTGAAATTTGGTACATGGTGTTGGTATGTGGTCTCTAACAACCATGCAAAAAGTGGTCCACATCGGTCCATAATTATATATAGACCCCATATAAACCGATCCCCAGATTTGGCTTGCGGAGCCTAAAAGAGAAGCAAATTTACATACATGGTGTTGGTATATGGTCTCTAACAACCATGCAAAAATTGGTCCACATCGGTCCATAATTATATATAGCCCCCATATAAACCGATCCCTAGATTTGGCTTGCGGAGCCTCAAAGAGAAGAAAATTTCATCCGATCCGGCTGAAATTTGGTACATGATGTTGGTATATGGTCTCTAACAACCGTGCAAAAATTGGTCCACATCGGTTCATAATTATATATAGCGCCCATATAAACCAATCCCCAGATTTGGCTTGCGAAGTCTCCAAGAGAAGCCAATTTCATCCAATCCAGTTGTAATTTGGAATTTTATACGGTTCATAATCATGGTTGCCACTCGAGCCAAAAATAATCTACCAAGATTTTATTTCTATACAAAATTTTGTGAAAGGTTTATTTCTATAGAAAATTTTGTTAAAATTTTATTTCTGTAGAAATTTTTGTCAAAATTTTCTTTCTATAGAAAATTTTGTCAAAATTTTTATTTCTATAGAAAATTTTGTCCAAATTTTATTTCTATAGAAAATTTTGTTAAACTTTTATTTCTGTAGAAAATTTTGTCAAAATTTTATGTCTACTTTGTCAAACTGAATTATATACGTATTGGATCGATCTTTTTTGATTTAATATATACCACGTATGGACATACATACAATTTAGAAGATGGGGTTTAGGAGGTTTTAAGATACCTTGCCATCGGCAAGCGTTACTGCAACTTAAGTAATTCGATTGTGGATGGCAGTGTTTAGAAGAAGTTTTTACGCTATCCATGATGGAGGGTACATAAGCTTCGGCCTGGCTGAACATACGGCCGTATATACTTGTTTATAACTCACTTTTTATACCCACCACCATAGAACGGTGACGGGGGTATAAGTTTGTCATTCCGTTTGTAACACATCAAGATATCGATTTCCGACTATATAAAGTATATATATTCTTGATCAGGGAGAAATTCTAAGACGATGCCCGTCTATCCGTCTGTCTGTCTGTCTGGCTGTCTGTCTGTCTGTCTGTCTGTTGTAATAACGCTACAGTCTTCAATAATGAAGCAATCGTCTTCAATAATGTCTGCAGGCAGGGCAAGTTCGAATATGGGCTATATCGGTCCAGGTTTTGATATAGTTCCCATATAAACCGACCTCCCGATTTGGGGTCTTGGGCTTATAGAAATCGTAGTTTTTTTTTGCAATTTGCCTGAAATTTGAAATCTAGGGGTATTTTATGACCATAAAGAGGTGTGCCACAAATGGTGAGTATCGGTCCAGGTTTTGGTATAGCCCCCATATAGACCGATCTTCCGATTTTACTTCTTGGGCTTATAGAAACCGCAGTTTTTATTCAATTTACCTGATATTGGAAATCTTGAGGTATTGTAGGACACAAATACGTGTGCCAAAATTGTGAGTATTGGTCCATATTTTAGTATAGCCCCCATAAAAACGATCTCCCGATTTAACTCCTTGGGTTTCTAGAAACCGTAGTTTTTATCTGATTTGCCTGAAATTATAACTATTCTGGTATTTTAGGCTCACAAAAACGTGTCTCGGATTAAGTTTTTATCGGTCCATTTGGTAACGCCTCCATATAGACCGACATCACTTCTTGAAAATTGCTTGAAACTCAATGTAAAATTTCCAGATTTTACTTCTACATATTTAAGATTTCAAATCATGACGTTATTTTATAATTTTCTTGCACACTTACAAGAGATGTTAATGATTCCTCTAAAACTCAAACAAAAATGGTTCTTATAAATCCAGAATCTGATATAGTCCTCATAGGTGAAATCTTTAAATTTATCTTCGGGAAGTGTCCTCAAGCCCTCCTGAAATTTCAAAGGAAACCCTAATATTTGGCTCATGGTATATACTTGTTTCATATTTTTAATGGAAAATTTAAATTTTTTCTTTCAAATAGGCTAAAAACAGGTTAAGAATTAATAAAATGGTACAAGTTATCTAAGTTTTGCCAAAAAAATTCTTTCTAGAAAAATTGCGAATTTTTATAAATATTTGATGTCAAACGCTTCAGACATATAACGCTTGCATTAAAAATCATAAAAATCATAAAAAATTTTTAAAATTGTATATTTTTCAAAATATCACAAAATTTCTTAATTCACATAAAAAACACTGAATTCGTGTCACACCTTAATAAGTGATACAAAATTGCAAAAGTGCAACGGCTGTTGAAATGGTGGACATCCGTTCTATGACAAGTCTATGTTAAATTCATCTCTTCTGCATCAATTTGGCACCACTTCCGAATCAAAAAAAAAAAAAACATCTTCACTACTTTTTTTGGCGTCGCTTTTTTGCTGGGATATTTATACCCTAAAGCATATAGTGGTCAGGGTATAATAACTTTGATCTGCCAAAAAATGTGCCTACCAGAAATATTGATTTTAGACACCATAAAATATATACCGATCGACTCAGAATCATCTCCTGACTCGATCTAGTGCTTGGTGTCCGTTCGCCCGTCTGTCCATATTTTTGTTGTACACAGGATTCCGATCGCAATTATTATCCGATTTCGATGAAATTTGGTACAAGGTGTTTTTTGGGCACAAGGACAAACACTATTGGAAGAAATCGGATCAAATTTAGATATAGCTTCCATATATATTTATCGCCCGATTTCGACAAATTGGGTCACATTTCACTTTTTACTAACCGATGCTCGCTAAATTTGGCACAAAGTAATCTTTGTCATCACGTCTTTTTCAAATCTGCAAAATTTCATCAAATTCGGTTCAGATTTAGATATTGGTCCCATATATAACAGGTTGGCTGATAAGTCCCCGGTCTAACAAAGAAAACACATTTTTTTTGTCAAAATTCGTTCTTATTATTCAACATAGTTCCCTTCAAGACCGATACAAGAATTATAACGACCTTCCATTTTTTGACACCATTTTGGTAGTACTCCTTCGGTTTTGCCTCAAATTACGCCTCTGTTTCGGCAATCACCTCTTCATTGCAGCCAAAATTTTCCCCTTCAAACATCCTTTTGAGGTCTGAGAACAAAAAAAAAATCGCTGGGGGGCCAGATGTGGAGAATACGGTGGGTGGGGAAGCAATTCGAAGCCCAATTCATAAATTTTTGCCATCGTTCTCAATGACTTGTGGCACGGTGCGTTGTCTTGGTGGAACAACACTTTTTATACCCTTCACCACTACTGTGGTACAGGGTATAATAAGTTTGTGCATTTGTATGTAACGCCAAGAAGGAAAAGTCTGAGACCCATCGTTTAGTATACCGATCGTCATAGAATTAAATTCTGAGTCGATTTTGTGTGCAAAGTACAGCTCGCAGTTTTAGTCCGATTGTCCTAAAATTTGGTATAGGGTCCTTTTTCGGCTCAAAGACGATCCCTATTGATTTCGGTTCAAATTTAGATATAGCTGCCATATATATTTTTCACCGATCTGGTCATAATTGGCGTGTATATCAACCGATCTTCCTCAAATTCCGTACATCCGAATATTTTATGAGTCTCGAAAAACTTGCAAAATATGAGCCAAATCGGTTCAGATTTAGATATAGCTCCCATATATAGCTTTCGCCCGATTTACACTCATTTGCCCATAGAGGCCAATTTTTTGCTCCGATTTAGTTGAAATTTTGCACAGAGAGTAGAATTAGCATTGTAGCTATGCGTGTCGAATTTGGTTGAAATCGGTTCAGATTTAGATATAGCTCCCATATATAGCTTTCGCCCGATTTACACTCAAATGACCACAGAGGCCAATTTTTTGCTCCGATTTAGTTGAAATTTTGCACAGGGAGTATAATTAGCATTGTAGCTATGCGTGCCAAATTTGGTTGAAATCGGTTCAGATATAGATATAGCTCCCATATATAGCTTTCGCCCGATTTACACTCATATGACCACAGAGGCCAATTTTTAACTCCGATTTAGTTGAAATTTGGCACAGGGAGTAGAATTAGCATTGTAGCTATGCGTGCCAAATTTGGTTGACATCGGTTCAGATTTAGATATAGCTCCCATATATATGTTTTACAGATTTCGACAAAAATGGTCAAAATACCAACATTTTGCTTGTTAAATCGCCACTGCTTAGTCGAAAAGTTGTAAAAATTACTCTAATTTTCCTAAACTTCTAATACATATATATCGAGCGGTAAATCATGAATAACCTTTTGCGAAGTTTCCTTAAAATTGCTTCAGATTTAAATGTTTCCCATATTTTTTGTACTAAAATTGTGTTCCACCCTTGTGCATTAGCCAACTTAAATTTTGAGTCTATAGATTTTGTAGAAGTCTATCAAATTCTGTCCATATCGAGTGGTATTTAAATGTATGTATTTGGTACAAACCTTTATATATAGCCCCCAACACATTTGACGGATGTGATATGGTATCGAAAATTTAGATCTACAAAGTGGTGCAGGGTATAATATAATCGGCCCCGCCCGACTTTAGACTTTCCTTACTTGTTTCTTCTTCATATGGGGCCGTTTTGCCGCGATTTCGACCTACAAACGCTCCAATAACGCCATATAACGCGGCACCCATTTTGCACAGAGCTTCCGCATATCAAAATATTGATAAATGATATGACCAACACGGTCTTTTCATATCTTTAAGGGCTCTGCTATCTCGATCAACTTCATTTTACGGTCATTTAAAATAATTTTGTGGATTTTTTTGATGTTTTCGTCGGTAACCACCTCTTTCGGGCGTCCACTTCGTTCACCGTCCTCCGTGCTCATTTCACCACGCTTGAATTTTGCATAGCAATCAATTATTGTTGATTTCCTTGGGGCAGAGTCCGGAAACTCATTATCAAGCCAAGTTTTTGCTTCCACCGTATTTTTTCCCTTCAGAAAACAGTATTTTATCAAAACACGAAATTCCTTTTTTCCATTTTTTTCACAATAACAAAAGTTGCTTCACAAAAGACGCCCTATCTCACAAACTAATTGTCTTACAGACGTCAAATTTTGACACGAATCATTTGAAGGTTGGTATTATATAAAAATAATACTAGCGACGCCATCTATGTGTCAGACCGGGTACTTATCAGCCAACCTCTTAATTAGATGTACAGAATGGTGCAGGATATAATATAGGCCCGGCCGATTTTAGTCGTTCTTTGCATGTTCCTTGCTAAAATTTTTTTCATTTCAAAATGACTTAGACCACTTTAGACCGAATAAAGCTTTTTGCCCTTTTTTGGTTGGACATTTTCAAACTTTAGTCGTAGGCTACGTACAATATTAACCATAACTTTTGATAGAAGTGTCCAATATATTCGAACTATTGACAAGATGCAATTCACATCAATCCGAATAAAAAACAACGAACTCCATCAAAAATGCTAAGTCGACTTACTCTGAAATGAAGACATCGATATGGAAAATATGACTGAAGGCTAGCTTAGGTTAGATATAGTGGAAGCCCGATGTTTCAGGCTCACTTAAACTATTCAGTCCAATGTGATTCCACAGCAATGAGTGCTACCCGATTCTATGGTAAGCTCCTTTGTATAGCCGAGTCCGATTCAGCGGGATAATCCACCGCTGAATAATTTGTGGTGCTTGGTCGAAACTGGGTCTGAACTCACGACCTGTGTATGCAAGGCGGGCATGCTAACTATTGCACAACGATTGTTAAATATAACTGTAAATAAAGCTCCTGGAAGATTTCTTATGGTAACCAAAATTTCGGTCTGTAGCGTAGTGCATGGTATAATACAGTCGGCCTTGCCCGACTTTAGGCTTTTCTTAAATGTTTATGAAACTGTTGTGCAAATGTTCTTTAATTTTTATACCCACCACCATAGAATGGTGATGGGGGTATAATAAGGTTGTCATTCCGTGTGTAGCACATCGAAATATCGAATTCCGACTATATAAAGTATATATTCTACATCGGGGAGAAATTCTAAGACGATAGAAGCATGTCCGTCTGTCTGTCTGTTGTAATCACGCTACAGCCTTCAATAATTGCGCTACTGTCCTGAAATTTGGCACAGATTCGTTTTTTGGTTGCAGATAGTTCTAGTTCGAAGATGGGCTATATCAGTCCAAGTTTTGATATAGTCCTCAAATAAACCGATTTCTCGATTTGGGGTCTTGGGCTTATAAAAAACGTAGTTTTTGTCCAATTAGCCTCAAATTGAAAATCTAGAGGTATTTGAGGACCATAAAAAGGTGTGCCGAAAATGGTGCCCATCGGACAATGTTTTGGTATAGCCCCCATATTGACCGATTTCCCGATTTTGCTTCTTGTGCGTCTAGAAACTGTATTTTCTATCCGATTTTCCTCAAATTGAAAATCTAGAGGTATTTAAGGACCATAAAGAGGTGTGTCGAAAATGGTCCGTATCGGTCCATGTTTTGGTATAGCCCCCATATAGACCGATCTCCCGATTTTGCTTCTTGGTCTTCTAGAAACTGTATTTACTATCCGATTTGCCTGAAATTTAGAGGTATTGGAAATCTTAAAGAGGTCTATCGAAAATAGTTCGTATCGGTCCATGGTTTGGAATAGCCCCCATATAGACCCATCTCCCGGTTTTGCTTCTTGGGCGTCTAGAAACTATATTTTCCATCCGATTTGCCTGAAATGTTACCCAATTTGCCTGAAATTGGAAATCTGGAGGTATTTTGGGACCCCAAATATGTGTGCCGAAATTGAGGTATATCGATCCATTTTTTTGTATAACCCCCATATAGACCGATCTCTCGACTTTATTTCTTGGGCGTCTAGAGACTATATTTTCTAGCCGATTTGCTTGAAATTGCAAATCTAGAGGTATTTTAAGATTACAAATAGGTGTGTCGCAAATGGTGCCTATTGGTCCATATGTTGGTATAGCTCCCATATAAAGGGTGATACGATCAAAATTTGGTCAATATAAACTTGACGTATTTCTTTCAATTTTACATATAAAAAACCTGAACACCCCTAATTTTAAAGGTGTGTGTGTAGAATGTTGCTCCTATTTTGATTTTGGAATTCACTCTTCAGTTGTCAAAATGCCGTCCAAGCAAGAAGAGCAGCGTATCAAAATTTTGCTCGCGCATCGCGAAAATCCGAGCTACTCGCACGCAAAGCTGGCAAAATCGCTAAAAGTTGCCACATCAACCGTTACAAATGTCATTAAAATGTTTGGGGAACGTTTGTCGACAGCCAGGAAGTCTGGATCGGGGGGAAATCGAAAACCGGAAGCCGCTGAGACGACAAAGATAGTTGCCGGTAGTTTCAAGCGAAACCCTATCCTCTCTCTCCGAGGTGCCGCAAATAAGCTGGGTGTATCGTCTACAACCGTGCATCGAGCCAAAAAACGAGCCGGACTATCGACTTACAAGAAGGTAGTGACTCCAAATCGCGATGATAAACAAAATACGACGGCCAAAGCGCGATCCCGGAGGCTGTACACGACGATGCTGACGAAGTTTGACTGCGTGGTAATGGACGACGAAACCAACGTCAAAGCCGACTACAAGCAGCTTCCGGGACAGGAGTTTTATACGGCAAAAAGAAGGGGAAAGGTAGCAGATATTTTCAAGCACATAAAACTGTCAAATTTCGCAAAGAAATATCTGGTTTGGCAAGCCATCTGTACCTGTTTCTTGCAAAGCAGCATTTTCATAGCTTCCGGGACTGTCAACCAAGAAATTTACGTGAAAGAGTGTTTGAATAAACGTCTTCTGCCTTTCCTGAAGAAACACGGTTGTTCCGTACTGTTTTGGCCGGATTTGACATCTTGCCATTACGGTAAAAAGGCCATGGAGTGGTACGCCGCCAACAATGTGCAGGTGGTTCCCAAGGACAAGAACCCTCCCAACACGCCAGAGCTCCGCCCAATTGAGAAATACTGGGCTATTGTCAAGCGGAACCTAAAGAAGACCAAAAAAACTGCTAAGGACGAGCAGCAGTTCAAGGCAAACTGGCTTTCTGCGGCGAAGAAGGTGGACAAGGTGGCTGTACAAAATCTGATGGCAGGTGTCAAGCGTGAGGCCCGGCAATTCGGATTTGGAAAAGCGAAAGCCTAACTGAATGTTTTTCCTGAATTTTATACTAATTGAAATTGAAAAAGAAATTTAATTTGATTTTTTAAATAAACGATTTCACCGATTTACACGCGTTTTCCCTTGACCAAATTTTGACCGTATCACCCTTTAGACCGATCTCTCGACTTTATTTCTTTGGGCTTTTAGAATCCGTAGTTTTAATCAAAATTGCCGGAAATTAGAAATATAGACGTATCTTAGGACCATAAAGAGTTGTGTCGAAAATGGTCCGTATCGATCCATGTTTTGGTATAGCCCCTAATAGACTGATCTCTCGATTTTACTTCTTGGGCTTCTAGAATTCGTAGTTTTCACCAATTCGTCTGAAAGTGGAATTCTTGAGGAACATTAAGAGGTGGTGAGTATTGGCCCCATATAGACCTAACTCCCGAATTTATTTCTAGGACTTCAAATCTAGGCGTTATTTCATCATATGCACGATATGTTTATGATTTCTCTAAAACTCAAACAAAATTGGTTCTTATAAATCCAGAATCTGAGCTGGTCTTCATAGGTAGAATCTTTATTGTTTTTTTCTTTGGGAAGCGTACTGGTTGAACTGATTTGCTTGGGAGAAGATTTGTCATCAAACCCCCTAAAATGCTATATATTATCAAGTAACCCGCTACGACGAAGAGTTTTCAAAGTAAACTATTATATTTGATTCATGGTAGTGGGTATTTAAGATTCGGCCCGGCCGAACTTACTGCTGTATATACTTGCTTCTGTGTTAGTTTATTGAATCAAATAATTTGAAACCCCTAAAAATATGGGTCATTATTAATTTGAAACAACAAATGGTGAATGTATTCATATGTACTGGTACAACTCCTTGTAATTTTTCATACCTGAAAGATTTGTATCATTATTATCCTCTAAACACCCCTAAAAAATCTCTAAAAATACGATTCCATAATCTTTTCACTTAAATGAACTCCCATAGATTATGTAGATGATATCATATGATCGACTCCATATCTTCTACCTATAATTCTTAATGGATTATATACCTAAGGGAGTTATTGATTTATTTTACTCGACTTATTAGGGATTCGTATTGGATTAAATTGTGAGCACAGTGTTCAATTAGCAACAAAGAAAAAAAACCAAAAGACATGGTACGAAGCATAAAGAGAACAAAATGCTAAACAACGGAAGCTTTATTGCTTGAATGCATCTGAATACAAAATATATTCTCAAGGTGAGGGTAATACCCTACGGGAGTCCTTAAGGAGTTTTAAGGGGGCTGGTGATGATCATCATAAAAAAAGTTTTGCCTGTTGATTGTTTGCTTAAGAGGAAAAAAAACAATCTACACGAAATCTGAATAATCCATCATATTTCATTTTCATTTCTTTTAACGTGATTGCCATTAAGGCTTATACCTCCCTCCCTCTCTTTCTCTCTCCCTCATTCCCTTGCTTTTAAGAGACTCTGGAAATCAGCCCTGGTTTAATAATGCAATTTACTTTCATTTTATCCGCTTAGCTGTAGCTTACACATTTTCCTCTTGGAAAAGCCTATCCGGTGTCAAACAAATCATTTCATTGGGAAAAGTCTTTACTTAATGCTTACTTTTGTTTTTTTCTGATTTCTTTTTTTTATGAGAAAGTTTGTCACCTAAACTTTCACACGTGCTGTTTGTAGTAATATTATTGGTTGTGTGTATGTGTGCGTGTGGAGTGGAGTGGTAGTAAGGAAAAAAAGAGACATAGGTTATTTGTATGTCACCTGATGTCTGTTTGTTTATTGAAGTATCCAACTGTCTCTTCATAATTGAACTATAGCATTGCTTGTTTTGGGAGAGAGAGATGAGTAAAAGCAAAAAAAACAAACTTCACAAAAATATCGAAACTTTAATTCAAAATAACGAACTAAGTGAAGTAACAATGTAATGACTTTGAATGTAATTTAAACCAGGGATCCGGAGCGGAGCGGAGCGGAGCGTGGAGCGGAGCGGAGCAAGCCCTTTTTTTGCCGGAGCGGGAGCGGAGCGGGAGCGGCATTTCTAAAATCCGGAGCGGAGCGGGAGCGGAGCGGTTTCCAAATGAAAAACCGCTCCGCTCCGAATAAAATATTACTTGAATGAAATGTGTAACTTTGAAATTACTTAGTACTTAGCGTAGTGTGAGTAAACGTTTAAAATGTACGATATGTATTTTTGTACGTACGTACATTGGGGAAAACACAAAGTGTTTTTTAGTAATTGTTTTCAAAAACGGCAAATGTCAAAATATATCTCTAGTATGTGTTGTAAAAGTAACAACAGTACTTTCGATCAATTTCATCCCGTATTACTACAAAGATGTTTGTAAGGAACGCCAAATAAATGCAATTAAACAATCTTATTTATATTTAATTTTTTAGTTTTCTACACTGAAAAAAATATTGTCGTGAAGTCAAAGATTTCATGTCCTTAGAATAAGAATACAAATTTTGCTTAACATGGAAGACGCATTTCTCTAAAATAAAGTTTTTTTCCTTGTCCAAAAGTCAATAAACTTTTGAATGAAGTTGTAATGTCCTTATAATAAAGTGATTTTACTTAAAAATGTGTATCATAACATGAAAGATAAAATTTTTGAGGTAAGGTCAACGTGACTTTAATAATTAAGAAAAATTCTTTAAAATTAATAAAATTGTATTTAAATTTGTTTCCTTTTTGCATCTTGCCTACAAAGCAAAAAATCGTTAAAAAATAAGACAAGTTTTTCAACACTTTATATTAAAGACGCTTGTTACTTGAAACATAGCATAATTTCTACTGGAAGTCGAGTCTTAATATGGAAAATAAAATTGTCGTTAACTCGTTTTTAAAGGATTTTGATAACAACTGACGAAAAAAATCTAAAAAAATTAAAAATTAGCATTTGCTTCCTAGAAGCAAGTACATAACCCCCAAATTTAAAAGAGAATTGCGTCTCTAAAGTATCCTTACTTGTATTCTCCGCTTCTTTGGCTCGGAATTAATACCCAAACTGTTAAAGTAAAGACAAAATCTTTGGAACCGGGCATGCGTTTTTTCAGTGTAAGGACATTCATATTTGCTTTACTATTGTACTATACCCTAGCATTCTCTTATTTCTGATATTAGTTTTCGAAAATTTAATTAAAATTATGGATAGTTTCAATTTTGGTTGAAAAATATGCGCATATACATTTATTTTAATTTTTTCTCACATTGAAAACTAATGACTTGATTTTATTATTGTATGGTATCTACGTTTTTGAGAACGAACATTTCTTAAAAACGCTGTTCGAAAATGTATTTTTACAATAAAGGGGAAAAAGGCGAAATTAGGTAACACTAGATCTGAGTAAGAATATTCGTAGGTATACCACGGACTGATTTCGATGGAGGTTGTTGCAAACATACACTGAAAAAAAGCATACTCGGTTCCAAAGATTTTGTCTTTACTTTAAAAAATTTGGTATTGATTCCGAGCCAAAGAAGCGGAGAATACAAGCAAGGACACTTTTAAAACACAATTCTCTTTTAAATTTAGGTTTTGTGTACTTGCTTCTAGGAAGCAAATTTTAATTTTTCGCTTTCTCAGCTTTTTTTCTTCATATGCTATCAAAGTCCTTTAAAAACGAGTTAACGGCAACTTTATTTTCCAAATTAGGACTCGACTTCCAGTAGAAATTATGCTATGTT
Source organism: Haematobia irritans (assembly GCF_050003625.1). Taxonomy (NCBI): domain Eukaryota; kingdom Metazoa; phylum Arthropoda; class Insecta; order Diptera; family Muscidae; genus Haematobia; species Haematobia irritans. The sequence goes on along the minus strand of NC_134397.1, from coordinate 183,713,484 downwards.
TGAAGTAAAAAACTTCTTTAAAATAAAGTTTTGAAAAACATGTCCTATATTTGAAAGATTTTTTGCTTTGTAGTCAATATGCAAAAAGACAACAAATTTAAAGACAATTTCATTAAATTTAAAGAATTTTTCTGAATTATTAAAGTCAAATTGACCTTAGTCTATAAATTTTTTGTTTCATGTTAAGATACCCATTTTTAAGTCAAATCATCAAATATTACAAAACCTTTTCTCTACGTCTGTTGCAAAACAACAAAAAAAAACTTTCGGAGAGTAGTTATTTCTACTCTGTGTATAGACTTTCAATTCCAATCAGCGTTGCCGTTTTGGTCCGATCGGACCAAAATTGGTCCAAAAGATTTCTAATTTTTAAATTTGGTCCATTTTGGTCCATTTTCATAAATTTGGTTTCTATCACATATTAAATAGTAGATGGTGCACCGCAAAGAATATTGTCGGGAGGCCAAATATTTCTCATGCTTAAAATACGAATACGAATTTTGCTTAGAATAGAAGACGTATTTCTCTGATATAAAGTTTTTTCCTTGTCTAAAAGTCTCTAAACTTTTCAATGAAGTCAGTTTGTCCTTATAGCTAAGTGATTCGACATAAAAATGTGTATCCTAACATGAATGAAAATTTCGTTTTAATGAAATCAAAATGGATTTAATATTTCTGAAAAAATCTTCAAAATTAATAAAATGTTTCAACACATTGTTTTAAAATCATTATACCCTAAACCACATAGTGGTTAGGGTATAATAAATTTGATCTGCCAAAAAATGTGCCTACCAGAAATATTGATTTTAGACCCCATAAAATATATACCGATCGACTCAGAATCACCTCCTGAGTCGATCTAGCGCTTGGTGTCCGTCCGTCCGTCTGTCCATGTATTTGTTGTTCACAGGATTTCGGTGGCAATTATTAACCGATTTTGATGAAATTTGGTACAGGGAGTTTTTGGGCACAACGACGAACGCTATTGAATTTGGAAGAAATCGGATCAAATTTAGATATAGCTCCCATATATATGTATCGCCCGATTTAGACAAATGGGGTCACCCTGTGCTTTTTTTCAAACGGATCGTCGCCAAATTTGGCAAAAGGTAATCTTTTTCATCGCCCTTCAAGTCTGCAAAATTTCATCCAAATCGGTTCAGATTTAGATATAGCTCTCATATATATGTATCGCCCGATTTTCCCAGATTTAGCTATAGCTCCCATATATATGTACCGCCCGATTTTTCTCGAAGAGGAGCGGAGCGGAGCGTGGAGCGGAGCGATTTTTTTTTCTCGGAGCGGAGCGAGGAGCGGAGCGATTTTTTTTTCTCCGGAGCGGGAGCGGAGCGGAGCGAAAAAAATGGACCGCTCCGGATCCCTGATTTAAACCATGACTAACTTACAAAACCTAATGGACTCTCTATGAAACGTTTGAAAAACGTTTTGGTCTATCAACCACCATGGTCTAATGCTTAGCATGTCCGCTTTGTGGTTTCAATTTAAAGGCCCTTGTGGATTTTTTGTTAGATAAACACCAGTAAGGAAAGTCTAAAAACGGGCTTGGCCGACTATTTTATACCCTGCATTATCTGGTAGATCTACATTTTCGATACCATCTGAAATACTTCATAATTTATTGAGAGCAATATATAAATGCTTATATTCCCATATACAAATTACTACTTCTGAACCGATTTGGATAATTTTTGTTCTTCAAAATTTCTAGACGTTAAATCTAAACCGTCAAGTGCACAGGAATGCAGCATTATGTTAGTAAAGGTAAGAAAGGATAGGATATACATTTTCGATACAATCTAAAATATCTCAAATTTGTTGCGAGATGTATAAAAATGTGTATACCCATATACATATATATAAATCTGATTTTGAAAAATTTTTTATACTTCTACAAAACCCCTAATCTTTAAATTTAAATCGGGTGACATCACGTGCATGGTTGCCACAGTTGGTAGAATTCTCCCAAAAATGGTATATTTTTTTACAGTATGGTAGATTGGTAGAATTCTTGATCATTTGGTAGATTTTGAAAAATCTTCCTCTTCACAAATTTTCTATAGAAATAAAATTTTATATAATACTAACAAAAACAAGTATAAACGGCCGTAAGTTCGGCCAGGCCGAATCTTATGTACCCTCCATCATGGATTGCGTAGAAACTTCTACGAAAGACTGTCATCCACAATCGAATTACTTGGGTTGTGGTATCTTAAATCGTTTTCTAAATTGTGAGTTAGTCCATACGTGGTATACATTAGACAAAAAAAAGTATGTGTAGGTAAGTCTAGAAATAATTACGAATCAATATGGACTTTTGCACGGTACGTAGGGAGCCACAATTGAAATATGGGGGTCGCTTATGTGGGGGCTATATACAATTATTGATATGGACCACTTTTTGTGTGATTGGGGATCGATTTATCTGAGGGCTATATAAAGGGTGATTCTTTTGAGGTTAGGATTTTCATGCATTAGTATTTGACAGATCACGTGGGATTTCAGACATGGTGTCAAAGAGAAAGATGCTCAGTATGCTTTGACATTTCATCATGAATAGCCGAACGATCTGCCACAACTTCGAATTTTCAGTGAATGGGCCCTAGAAAAGTTGGCAGAAAATCCGCTTTTTTATCGACAAATTTTGTTCAGCGATGAGGCTCATTTCTGGTTGAATGGCTACGTAAATAAGCAAAATTGCCGCATTTGGAGTGAAGAGCAACCAGAAGCCGTTCAAGAACTGCCCATGCATCCCGAAAAATGCACTGTTTGGTGTGGTTTGTACGCTGGTGGAATCATTGGACCGTATTTTTTCAAAGATGCTGTTGGACGCAACGTTACGGTGAATGGCGATCGCTATCGTTCGATGCTAACAAACTTTTTGTTGCCAAAAATGGAAGAACTGAACTTGGTTGACATGTGGTTTCAACAAGATGGCGCTACATGCCACACAGCTCGCGATTCTATGGCCATTTTGAGGGAAAACAATTCATCTCAAGAAATGGACCGGTAAGTTGGCCACCAAGATCATGCGATTTGACGCCTTTAGACTATTTTTTGTGGGGCTACGTCAAGTCTAAAGTCTACAGAAATAAGCCAGCAACTATTCCAGCTTTGGAAGACAACATTTCCGAAGAAATTCGGGCTATTCCGGCCGAAATGCTCGAAAAAGTTGCCCAAAATTGGACTTTCCGAATGGACCACCTAAGACGCAGCCGCGGTCAACATTTAAATGAAATTATCTTCAAAAAGTAAATGGCATGGACCAATCTAACGTTTCAAATAAAGAACCGATGAGATTTTGCAAATTTTATGCGTTTTTTTTTTTTAAAGTTATCAAGCTCTTAACAAATCACCCTTAATAACTATAGACCGATATGGACCTAGTTAGGCATGGTTGTTAACGGCCATATACTACCACAATGTACCAAATTTCAATTGACTCGGATGAAATTTGCTCCTCCAAGAGGCTCCAAAACCAAATCTCGGGATCGGTTTATATGGGGGCTATATATGATTATGGACTGATATGGACCACTTTTGGCATGGTTGTTAAATATCATATACTACCAACACGTACAAAATTTCAACCAGATCGGATGAATTTTGCTTCTCCAAAAGGCGGCGGAGGTCAAATCTGGGTATCGGTTTATATGGGTGCTATATATAATTATGGACTGATATGAACCAATTCCTGCATGGTTGTTGGATACCATATACTAACATCACGTACCAAATTTCAACCGAATCGGATGAATTTTGCTCTTCCAAGGGGCTCCGGAGGTCAAATCTGGGGATCGGTTTATATGGGGGCTATATATAATTATTGGCCGATTTCGACCAATTTTTGCATGGGAGTTTGAGGCCATATATTAACTCCACGTACCAAATTTCAACTGAATCAGATGAATTTTGGTCTTCCAAGAGGCTCCGGAGGTCAAAAATTGGTCCACATGGACCGATGTGGACCAATCTTTGCATGGTTGTTAGAGACCATATACTAACACCATGTACCAAATGTCAGCTGGATCGGAAGAAATTTGCTTCTCTTAGAGGCCTCGCAAGCCAAATCGGGGGATCGGTTTATATGGGGGCTATATATAATTATGGACCGATGTGGACCAATTTTTGCATGGTTGTTAGATACTATATACTAACACAATGTATCAAATTTCAGCCGGATCGGATGAAATTTGCTTCTCTTAGAGGCCTCGCAAGCCAAATTTGGGGGTCCGTTTATATGGGGGCTATACGTAAAAGTGGACCGATATGGCCCATTTGCAATACCATCCGACCTACATCAATAGCAACTACTTGTGCCAAGTTTCAAGTCGATAGCTTGTTTCGTTAAGTTAATATACCCCCCATCCTATGGTGGAGGGTATAAAAATATAATATTAATGTATTGGTATTGTAGGCTTTGTGTTTTATATGAAATAACTGAAATGAAATTAATAAAATTTTGACAAGATTATCTATAGAAATAAAATTTTGGAAAAATTTTCTGTAAATTTTGACCAAACATTCTATAGAAATAAAATGTTGACAAAATTTTCTATAGAAATACAATTTCGACAAACGTTTATAGAAATACAATTTTGACAAACGTTTCCATTTAAAAAAAAAATTTGACCAAATTTTCAAATAAAAAAAAAATGTTGACATTTTCTACAGAAATAAAATTTTTTATAGAAATATAATTTTGACAAAATTTTCTATAGAACTAAAACTTTGACAAAATTTTCTATAGAAATAAAATTTTGAGTAACTTTTCTATAGAAATAAAATTTTGATAAACGTTTATAGAAATACAATTTTGACAAAATTTTCTATAGAAATAAAATTTTGACAAAATTTTCTATAGAAATAAAATTTTGACAAAATTTTCTATAGAAATACAATTTTGACAAAATTTTCTATAGAAATACAATTTTGACAAAATTTTCTATAGAAATAAAATTTTGACAAAATTTTATATAGAAATAAAATTTTGAAAAAATTTTATATAGAAATAAAATTTTGACAAAATTTTATATAGAAATAAAACTTTGACAAACGTTTATAGAAATAAAATTTTCACAAACTTGTCTATAAAAATAAAATTTTAGAAAATTTCTTATAGAAATAAAATCTAGACAAAATTTTGAATAGAAATAAAATCTAGACAAAATTTTAAATAGAAATAAAATATTGACAAAATTTTCTATAAAAATAAAATTTTCAAAAAATTTTCAATAGAAATAACATTTTCTATAGAAATACAATTTTCACAAAATTTTCTATAGAACTGAAATTTTGACAAACGTTTCCATACAAAGTTTTGGCAAAATTTTCTACAAAAATAAAACTTTGACGAAGTTTTCTATAGAAATAAAATGTTGACAAAATTTTCTATAAAACTAAAACCATGAAAAATTTTTCTATAGAAATAAAACTTTGTCAAAATTTTCTATAGAAATAAAAATTTGCGTAAATTTTCTATAGAAATAAAATTTTGAGTAAATTTTCTATAGAAATAAAATTTCTATAAAAAAAATCACCAAATTTTCTACAGATATAAACTATTGACAACATTTTCTATAGAAATAAAATTTTGACAACATTTTCTATAGAAATAAAATTTTTCTGATTATTAATTTTAATTAATAATTATTAATTTTAATGATTATTAATTTTAATTAATAATCAGAATAATCATAAAATAGGTCAACAACACACAAAAATACGAAATAAAATTTTGACAACATTTTCTATAGAAATAAAATTTTGACAAAATTTTCTGTAAAACTAAAACCTGGACAAAATTTTCTATAGAACTAAACCTTTGACAAAATTATATATATGAATAAAATTTTGGGTAAATTTTTGATAGAAATAAAATTTTGAGTACATTTTCTATACAAATAAAATTTTGAGTAAATTTTCGATAAAAATACAATTTTGCCAACATTTTTTTTAGGAATAAAATTTTTCACAACATTTTCTATAGAAATAAAATTTTGACAAACGTTCCACCGTAGTGCAGTGGTTAGCATGCCCGCCTTGCATACACAAGGTCATGGGTTCGATTCCTGCTTCGACCGAACACCAAAACGTTTTTCAGCGGTGGATTATCCCACCTCAGTAATGCTGGTGACATTTCTGAGGGTTTCAAAGCTTCTCTAAGTGGTTTCGCTGCAATGTGGAACGCCGTTTGGACTCGGCTATAAAAAGAAGGTCCCTTGTCATTGACCTTAACATGGAATCGAGCAGCACTCAGTGATAAGAGAGCAGTTCACCAATGTGGTATCACAATGGACTGAATAGTCTACGTTAGCCTGATACATCGGGCTGCTACCTAGCCTAACCTAACCTACTATAGAAATAAAATTTTGACAAAATTTTTTATAAAACTAAAACCTTGACAAAATTTTCTATAGATCTAAAACTTTGACAAAATGTTCTATATAAATAAAATTTTGGGTAAATTTTCTATAAAAATAAAATTTTGCCAACATTTTTATAGGAATAAAATTTTGTCAACATTTTTTAATGGAATAAAATTTTTCACAACATTTTCTATAGAAATAAAATTTGACAAAATTTTCTATAGAAATATAATTTTGACAAAATTTTCTATAAAAATAAAATTTTGACAAAATTTTCCATAAAACTAAAACCTTGGCAAAATTTTCTATAGAATTTTGACAAAATTTTCTATAGAAATATAATTTTGACGAAATTTTCTATAAAAATAAAATTTTGACAAAATTTTCCATAAAATTAAAATCTTGACAAAATTTTCTATAGAAATAAAACTTTGACAAAATTTTCTATAGAAATAAAATTTTGAGTAAATTTTCTATAGAAATAAAATTTTGCCATCATTTTTTATAGGAATAAAATTTTTCACAATATTTTCTACAAAACTAAAACTTTGACAAAATTTTCTATAGAAATAACATTTTGAGTAAATTTTCTATAGAAATAAAATTTTGCCAAAATTTTCTATAAAAATAAAATTTTGACAAATTTTCTATAAAACTAAGACCATGACAAAATTTTCTATAGAACTAAAACTTTGACAAAATTTTCTATAGAAATAAAATTTTGACAAAATTTTCTATAGAAATAAAATATTGACAAAATTTTCTATAGAAATAAAATTTTCACAAAATTTTCTATAGAAATAAAAACTTCACAAAATTTTCTTTAGGAATACAATTATCTATAGGACTAAAATTTTTGACAAACGTTTCCATAGGTTAGGTTAGGTAAGGTGGCAGCCCGATGTATCAGGCTCACTTCAACTATTCAGTCCATTGTGATACCACATTCGTGAACTTCTCTCTTATCACTGAAGGCTTCTGGAACCTTCTTTTTATAGCCGAGTCCGAACGGCGTTCCACATTGCAGTGATACTACTTAGAGAAGCTTTGAAACCCTCAGAAATGTGACCAGCATCACCGCCGAAAAACTTTTTGGTGTTCGGTCGAAGCAGAAATCGAACCCACGACCTTGTGTATGCAAGGCATGCATGCTAACCATTGCACTACGGTGGAGCGTTTGTCAAAATTTTATTTCTATAGAAGATTTTGTCAAGGTTTTGGTTCTATTTTGACCAAATTTTCGATACAAATAAAATTTTGCCAAAATTTTCTATAAAATCCAACCTTGGCAAAATTTTGTATAGAAATAAACTTTGACAAAATTTTCTATAGAAATAAAATTTTGACAAACTTGTCTATAAAAATAATATTTTGAGAAAATTTCCTATAGAAATAAAATTTCGACAATATTTTCTATTGAAATAAAATATTGACAAAAGTGTCTATAGAAATACAATTTTCACAAAATTTTCTATAGAAAAAAAAAAATTCACAAAATTTCTAAAAAATTTTTTTTTTTTCACAAAATTTTCTATAGAAAAAATTTTGACCATATTTTCTATAGAAATAAATAATTTTGACAAAATTTTCTATAGAAATAAAATTTTGACAAAATTTTCTATAAAACCAAAATCTTGACAAAATTTTCTATAGAAATACAATTTTAAAAAAATTCAGTGCAATAAAGAAACCAGACGAGAGCAGTGATGTTTCGCTGACTCTAATAAGAATAAGTGTTTAGTTATTGTAACAGATGTAAGTGAAAGATAGTTGTGTCCACCTACTTGTTATGTTCGCCTAGTACAATGTGTTATATTGAGATGTTTATTATTTATGTTGTACTAGTATTTAATATTAAAAAACAGATTGCTATCATATAGTTTATGCTATTAATTTAATTTATTATAATATACTTATTATAGACCATTACTTCCTGAAGAAGCAATTCAAGGAAATTTCGAAATATTGAAGAAAAATAAAAATACATATAGATCTCAAGCTCGAAAAAAAACAGAAAAACTTTTATTTGAAAAATAAAGATCGAAAAAAATAACAAAAAGATAAAATTTTAAAAAAATTTTCTATTGAAATAAAATTTTCACAAAATTTTCTATAGAAAAATTTTTTCACAAAATTCACTATAGAAAAAATTTTGACCATATTTGCTATCGAAATAAATAATTTTGATAAAATTTCCTATAAAATTAAAACGTTGACACAATTTTCTATAGAAGTAAAATTTTTAGTAAATTTTCTATATATATACTCTCTGTGCAAAATTTGTACATGGTTTTTAGAAGACACATACTATCATCACGTACCAATGTCAACAGGGCCAAATGAAACAAACGGAATGACAAAGTTAGTATACCCCCCATTTTATAGTGGTGAGTATAAAAGTCGGAAGAAGAAATCACATCTTTTTATATGCTGACGGCTCATCAAAAAGTCAAAATAGCCAAAGTCAAAAGTCGACTTTTCAATAATCTTATAAGTCTAGTAAAGGGTGATTTGTTAAGAGCTTGATAACTTTAAAAAAAAAAAAAAAAACGCATAAAATTTGCAAAATCTCATCGGTTCTTTATTTGAAACGTTAGATTGGTCCATGACATTTACTTTTTGAAGATAATTTCATTTAAATGTTGACCGCGGCTGCGTCTTAGGTGGTCCATTCGGAAAGTCCAATTTTGGGCAACTTTTTCGAGCATTTCGGCCGGAATAGCCCGAATTTCTTCGGAAATGTTGTCTTCCAAAGCTGGAATAGTTGCTGGCTTATTTCTGTAGACTTTAGACTTGACGTAGCCCCACAAAAAATAGTCTAAAGGCGTCAAATCGCATGATCTTGGTGGCCAACTTACCGGTCCATTTCTTGAGATGAATTGTTCTCCGAAGTTTTCCCTCAAAATGGCCATAGAATCGCGAGCTGTGTGGCATGTAGCGCCATCTTGTTGAAACCACATGTCAACCAAGTTCAGTTCTTCCATTTTTGGCAACAAAAAGTTTGTTAGCATCGAACGATAGCGATCGCCATTCACCGTAACGTTGCGTCCAACAGCATCTTTGAAAAAATACGGTCCAATGATTCCACCAGCGTACAAACCACACCAAACAGTGCATTTTTCGGGATGCATGGGCAGTTCTTGAACGGCTTCTGGTTGCTCTTCACTCCAAATGCGGCAATTTTGCTTATTTACGTAGCCATTCAACCAGAAATGAGCCTCATCGCTGAACAAAATTTGTCGATAAAAAAGCGGAGTTTCTGCCAACTTTTCTAGGGCCCATTCACTGAAAATTCGACGTTGTGGCAGATCGTAAGTCTATTCATGATGAAATGTCAAAGCATACTGAGCATCTTTCTCTTTGACACCATGTCTGAAATCCCACGTGATCTGTCAAATACTAATGCATGAAAATCCTAACCTCAAAAGAATCGCCCTTTAGTTCATTGCAATTTCTATCTTGTACCTTGGTATCGATTATCGATATAGAAGAATCGATTACATAATTTTGATCGTTGCCCTGTTTTACAGTATATCTCTTCTTCTCTTCGTATATCCTTCTGGCCATTTCCCCTTATTGAAGGCAACTGACTAGGATTAAACTGTGGCCATATTCGGCGATATCATCAGAAAAAAAAAACAATTTTGGTCAGATTTTATCTTCTCAATACTGGTATGGCCAAAGATACAAACGAACCTCAGCGTTGCGCCCTTTTAGAGAACTTTAGTGTTTGCAATAAAATTTCCCAAAGGCAATGGTTAGAGTGTGTAAGCAATAATTATGGTGTCATGGCTTATGGGTATGCGAGTGCGTGTGTGTGCGTGTATTCACTATTGTATGAGAGTTCGATTTGTAAAACAAAGCCAGAAGAGTATCACAGTTTGATTATGGTAGTGTTTGATGTTGGAGTATGAGAGAATGCGAGTATAACAGCAAACTGTTGCGAATTAAGCAACAAATTGTTGCTTTTGTTATTTTGTTGATTTATGAGGTAGTTGTAAAGAAGCTATGGTTCATGTGTGTGTATATATCGTCTTTGTATTCAGTTGTTGTGTGTGTATGTGTGCGTTTGTCTCTTATAGGCAAAAATAAAGGAGTTTCTTTTGTGTCCTTGTGGTGTATTAGGTCGTAGGTATAAGAACATATCTAAGCAAACATTTTCTTACACATAAGATTCTTCCTCAATTCGCCGCAAGCGATAGTTTCTTTCTGACATTCCCATAAAATTCTTCAGTCTCGAATACTTGATTTTTCGTATAAACCTTCATCTGACATTTTTCCTTCTTCAGTATTTGTACGATTTTAATATTGTTCACTTGTGGGAAATTTAAGAAATCTTTAAAGCCCAGCAAAAAAAAGTTGGAAATTGTTCCACAAAAATTTCTTTTAAAGAGCATCCCGGGATCCTACATCACTTCTTTCCACATCCAATGAAGTTATTTTGGGCCAGTTTAGAGTGAAAATTTAAAATTTGAATGTCGGAAAAAATTTAAAAAATTTTCCCCATGGGGATGTGAACATGTGTCTACTGACTTTTTCACTTCCGGTTCTTTTGAGAAGGTTTCTGCAAATTACTAGAATTTTCAATTTCTATTGAGTTTAAATGGCAAAAAAAAAATTAATTCTACAAAAATATACGCCGAAAATAATAAAAAACGACGACATAAAAGACAATTTTCTGAATAAAATATTTGATATATATAAAATTAAAAATGTTGAAAAAAAATACAAAGTTAAATTGGCGAAAAAGTCTTATTTTCGTTTTATTTAATTTTTTCCATTCAAATGAACTTCCAAAGCCCAACTTCTAAAGCAATGGAAAATATGCTATCTAAAATTCATTGGAGATGATCCAAGTTTGCACTACTTCCAGAAGGGAGCCGCCGTGGTGCAATGGTTAGCATGCCCGCCTTGCATACACAAGGTCGTGGGCTCGATTCCTGTTTCGACCGAACACCAAAAAAGTTTTTCAGCGGTGGATTATCCCAACTCAGTAATGCTGGTGACATTTCTGAGGGTTTCAAAGCTTCTCTAAGTGGTTTCACTGCAATGTGGAGCGCCGTTCGGACTCGGCTATAAAAAGGAGGTCGCTTGTCATTGAGCTTAACATCAAATCGGGCAGCACTCAGTGATAAGAGAGAAGTTCACCAATGTGGTATCACAATGGACTGAATAGTCTAAGTGAGCCTGATACATCGGGATGCCACCTAACCTAACCTAAGCAAACTACTTCCAGAACATAGAATAGTATTTTTACAATATTTTCCCCCCGCTAAAGTTTTTTCCACAAATCAGTCCAAGTACGAATTTTATTCGTCTGAACGTTCAGCCGGCCTCTGAATTCAATTTCTCAAATTCTCAGTTATATTGGGTGCGAAAATATTGTAACGATAGCAGATTCGGCGATATACGCATCAGATAATATTGAAACTGTATTCATGTCCTAACTTTTTTCATTTTCAGTATGTGTCAGAGGGTAAACAACATAGTGCTACATGTGTCAAGGTTTCGATTTACTTCTTTAATTTAACGAAAAGTGCTGCTTAATCACATAGATTACTTTCGGAAGATTATCCGAAATTAGCTCTTTCGGTTTCAACGTGCGAGAGGTGGTTTGTACTTTTCAGAAGAGGACTACGATTGCGACCTTTGATTACAACAATTTACTCACAGACAGACGGATAATATTAAATAAACTCAGGGTGTGGCCCCGAGCACTCCATATGGGTGGTCAATACATATGTTTTAACTTATAGTACCCTGTTCCACAGAGAGGGGTAGGGTGAACGCATGTGGCTTTTGAGATGATCCCAAATGTCTCAGGCACCAAAGTCTAAGGGATTGAGATCCGGAGATTTTGTTGGCCATTGTTTTTTAGAAATTAAGTGAGGAATCTCCTTTTTAAGCCATACTTGATTGACGCATACTGAGCACGGTTGCCACAGTTAGTAGAAATCTATTAAAAATTGTAGATTTTTTTTCGGTTTGGTAGATTAGTAGAATTCTTGAAGTTTTGGTAGATTTTGTGAGAGTGAAATATCGGGCTGCCACTATGACTAACCTACCCTATCAGGAAAATGTCCTAAAGACAGTGTTGAAACTCGGGACAGACAAATATTGCGGCCCAGACCATGGACAGTTGAATAGGCACCACGGTAGCCTCTCCAACTAAGAGGTAACATATTACATTTAAATGCTGGAGGCTAATCGCACTATAACACTTGAGTTCCATTACAAATATATTTAATTACTTTCTTAAGCTTGTAAACAATAAAATTAACTGGCACTGGAGTATAACTGCCAGCTGTTTAGAAAGGTTAGCAATCTGATGTTGGTTGCAATACATATAAACCACACTGTATAGTTGAAAATCCATGTTTTAATGTACTACAAATGAAATGGCAAACTTTCTATATCCCCATTACTATCCATTAAACTCCCCACCAAGCCCTTCCCTTGACTGTAGTTTCGCTAGATGGTAGTTAGGGACAGTAGGAATCCCGTTATAAGTTATTCGTGTATAGTATAAACTCCCACTTTATCATGAAAATTTATTTAGTGTTTGCGAAAATAGGATTTCTTGCAAAATGCTTCAAATTGCTTGCAGGGTAGTCTGAGATCAAATCCATGTCGATCTGAAAAAATGGTTGGATGGATGGATGGATGGATGGATGAATGAATGAATATTGGTATGACTATATGGAAAGCTGACAGCATGTCTGTTTCAATAGGTGTTCGTTTGTTTGGCTGCTGGTTCCTTCTATTTGCACGTGAATATGGGTGATAATTTTCCCCTATGTGTTTGTGTTTCCCACTCGTCAAGTTCGTTTTTTCCCCATCTTCTTTAACTTCAAGACTAATCTCAAGAGTTGTTGTTCATGTCTTTTTGTTATTACCCTCCAAAGTTTTCTTTTTCTTCTTTTCTTAGTCTTTGTGGCTGTTGCTTCTGCTTGCCATTTTTTGTGTGATTTTTGCATAATTCAGCTTTTTTTGGCTTCGTTTTCGGGTATTCTTTGTTCGTTTGCGCTTATTTCACGTCTTATTTTTCGAGAGACCTGAATACATCAGTGGCATTGTTTATATCTTGTGAAGGAAGACCACATTTGAGACATTTTCTTGAATAAATGAAAATAAAATAAATATGAAATGGAGGATATTTTCCATTATTTTCATTTTTAATATGCAATTTTGTTTGACAGCATAGAGGGAGGGGATTTTTTTTTGTTTTTGGCAGTTTTACAATGACATTTAAAGACCAAGCTAATAAAAACTTATTTGGACAAATGGTATAACATACCTTAGAAGTTATGTGCAATTGTAACTTTTCAAATACGTTTTTTTTTTTAATTTTACTTTTAAATTGAAAAGTTTTCTATAGCAAATATTTAATTGACAATAATAATGCATTAAACATGAGACTACAGTAGTTAAGTATATGAGGCTATGCATTCGCTAGTCAAATAATTCAAGGTTTTCCATAATACAGGAAGCAGTATGTCGGGGAATGATAACGAAAGTGAAGTATAATTGGGAACGTAAAAGTGATTGCATAAATTCTCACTCCCATGGGACTGGCTAGTTTTAAAATTGGAGTCTACAGAGCTTTGTTTGGAGTGTGTCGAGACATTCTTAACAAATCGTAGTATTTTTCAAAAAAATTCTGTATTTCAACTAATACTAAATCTATGTTTAATGCACAAACATTATTTTGTTTAGTTTATTTTGAAAACTTTTTTAGAATGTACTATAGTCAAATGTGTCTCAAAAACTTAACAAACTTACACGTGGATATAAATTTACATTACAATACAAATTACATCAATTCTAACTGAAGAATAAAAATTTCTCAAAAATAAAAAATTTTCTCGAAAATATTACGAGTGAATTACAGAGTGAATACTAATACATATGTCTATATTATGGAGCAAAACATCGTGGTGTATAATTATAGTGGGCTGTAGCATAAGTTTCGTAATTCTCCAATTTTGTATTGGGTCCAATTGATTTGAGATAACGAGAGATTGCCATTGCACTCATGTTAATTTTTTCGGCTTGTTGACGACCCCATTGCCTTAATACGAGTAGTGTCATTTGAAGTTAGCATCACTATACTCTTTTTGCGAACAATTTATGTATAATTCTTTGTAAAATAATGTTAAAGGCAATATTTGGGAACTTATGTTGCGACTCAATATTACCATTAAATTGAATGTTCAATGGAGCGTATGACAGTTACCAATTTCGTGCTGTTACGTATACGCACAGCGGAACGTTAATGGAAATCAAATTAAATGAAATGAGATTAATGAGAAAGGAAGAATCACCTCTTGCCAAAGGGGCAACAGACCATTCAAGAAAAATCGTCTGCTTGAATTTTGAGACAAATAAAGAAAACTTGTTAAGTTACTTTAGTTAATAAAAATTTCAGTCAATCAACAACAAATCGAAGCCATATTAACAAAACAAAAAATCTTATTTTGTAAAATTTATTTCAATAGAAAATTTTGTCAAAATTTTATTCCTATTAAAAAAATTTTGTCAAAATTTTATTCCTATAGAAAATTTTGTCAAAATGTTATTTCTGTAGAAAATTTTGCCACAATTTTATTTTTATAGAAATTTTTGTCAATATTTTACTTCTGTAGAAAATTTTATTTCTGTAGAAAATTTTACTAAAATTTTATTTCTATAGAAAATTTTGCCAAAATTTTATTTCTATAGAAAATTTTGTAAAAATTTCATTTTTATAGAAATTTTTGTCAAAATTTTATTTCTGTAGAAAATTTTACCAACATTTTATTTCTATAGAATTTTTTTTTTAATTTTATTTCTATAGCAATTTTTATTAAAATTTTATTTCTATAGAAAACTTTGTCAAAATTTTAATCCCAAAATAGCAATTTTTGAAAAATTTTATTTCTATAGAAATTGTGGCAAAATTTTATTTCAATAAAAATTTTGTCAAAATTTGATTTCCATAGAAAATTTTGTCAACATTTTATTTCCATAGAAAATTTTGTCAAAATTTTATTTCCATAGAAAATTTTGTCAAAATTTTATTTCTATAGAGACTTTGGAAAAATTTTATTTGAATAGAAAATTTTGCCAAAATTTTATTTCTATAAAAAAATTTGCCAAAATTTTATTTCTGTAGAAAATTTTGCCAACATTTTATTTTTACAGAAAATTTTGTCCAAATTTTATTTCACTAGAAAGTTTTGCCAACATATTATTATTATAGAAAATTTTGTCAAAATTTTATTTCAATAAAAAAATTTTGTCAAAATTTTATTTCCGTAGAAAATTTTGTCAAAATTTTATTTCCGTAGAAAATTTTGTCAAAATTTTATTTCCATAGAAAATTTTGTCAAAATTTTATTTCCATAGAAAATGTTGTCAGAATTTTATTTCTATAGAAAATTTCGTCAAAATTTTATTTCAATAGGAAATTTTGTCAAAAGTTTATGTCAATAGAAAATTTTGTCAAAATTTTGTTTCTATAGGAAATGTTGCCAAAATTTTATTTCTGAAGAAAAAAAACATTTTTTGTCTTTAGAAAACTTTGTCAAAATTTTGTTTCTATGGAACATTTGGAAAAATTTTGTTTCTATAGCAAATTTTGCAAAAATTTATTTCTATAAAAAATTTTGTCTCAATTTTATTTCTATAGAAATTTTTGCTAAAATTTTATTTCAATAAAAAATTTTGTCAACATATTATATCTATAGAAAAATTTGTCAAAATTTTATTACAATAAAAAATTTAAAATTTTATTTCTAAAGGAAATTTAGACAAATTTTTATTTTTGTAGAAAATTTTTTCAACATTTTATTCTATATAAGATTTGGTCAAAATTTTGTTGCTATAGAAAATTTTGTCAAAATTTTATTTCAATAAAAATGTTGTCAATATTTTATTTTAATAAAATTTTTTGTCGAAATTTTATTTCTATAGAAAATTTTGCCAAAATTTAATTTCTGTAGAAAACTTTGTCAAAACTTTGTTTCTATAGCAAATTTTGTCAAAATTTTAATTTGTATAGAAATTTTAGCCAAAATTTTATTTCAACAAAAAATTTTGTTAACATTTTATTTCTATATAATTTTTTGCCAAAATTTTATTTCAATAAAAAATTTTGTCAATATATTTTTTCTATCGGAAATTTTGTCAAAATTTTATTTCAATAAAAAACGTTTTCAAAATTATATAGAAAATTTTGTCAAAATTTTATTTCTTAAGGAAATGTTGCCAAATTTTTGTTTCTGTAGTACATTTTTCCAACATTTTATTCTATAGAAAATTTTGTCAAAATTTTATTTAAATAAAAAAATTTTTCAAAATTTTATTTCTATAAAATTTTTGGTCGAAATTTTATTTCCATAGAAAATTTTGTCAAAATTTAATTTCTATAGAAAACTTTGTCAAAAAATTTTTTTCTATAGCAAATTTAATCAAAATTTTATCCTATAGAAAATTTTGTTAAAATTTTATTCCAATAAAAAATGTTGTTTAAATTTTATTTCGATAGGAAATTGTGTTAAAATTTTATTTCTATAGAAAATTTTGTCAAAATTTTATTTTTATAGAAAATTTTGTCAAAATTTTATTTCAAAAGAAAATTTTGTCTAAATTTTTTTATATAGAAATTTTTGTCACAATTTTATTTCTATAGAAAATTTTGGCAAATATTTATTTCCATATAAAATTTTGCCAGAATTTTATTTCAATAGAAAATTTTGCGAAAATTTTATTTCTATAGAAAATGTTGCCAAAATTTTATTTCTAAAGAAAATTTTGCCAACATTTTTTGTCTTTAGAAAACTTTGTCAAAATTTTGTTGCTATGGAAAATTTTTTAAAAATTTTGTTTCTATAGCAAATTTTGTCAAAATTTTATTCCTTTTTTTTAAATTTGTCTAAATTTTATTTCTATAGAAATTTTTGCTAAAGTTTTATTTTAATAAAAAATTTTGTCAACATATTATACCTATATAAAATTTTGTCAAAATTTTATTACAATACAAAATTTTGTCTCTATTTTATTTCCATTTAGAAATTTTTTCAACATTTTATTCTGTAGCAAATTTTGTAGAAATTTTTTTCAACATTTTATTCTATAGAAAATTTTGTCAAAATTTTATTTCAATAAAAAATGTTGTCAATATTTTATTTCTATAAGATTTTTTGTCGAAATTTTATTTCTATAGAAAATTTTGCCAAAATTTAATTTCTATGGAAAACTTAGTTTCTATAGCAAACTTTATTTCTATAGAAATTTTAGCCAAAATTTTATTTCAACAAAAAATTTTGTTAAAATTTTATTTCTATAGAATTTTTTGCCAAAATTTTATTCCAATAAAAAATGTTGTTAAAATTTTATTTCTATAGCAAATTTTGACAAAATTTCTATAGAAAATGTTGTAAAAACTTTATTTCTATTGAAAGTTGTGAAGTACCTCTTAGATGGAGAGACATTATTTGCAAAATCTACCAAAACATCAAGAATTCTACCAATCTACCAAACAGTAAAAAATCTACCATTTTTTGTAGAATCCCACCAACTGCCCCAACCGGATTTTACTAAGGATTTAAATTTTAACTTTCGACTTCTTCAAAATTTGGAGTTTACCGGATTTTTAAATATTTTAAAATATGGAAAAGTTAACTTCGCGCCTTTGGGAGCCACCGTGGTGCATTAGTTAGCATGTCCGCCTTGCATACACAAAGTCGTGGGTTCGATTCCTGCTTCGACCGAACACCAAAAAATTTTTCAGCTGTGGATTATCCCACCTCAGTAATGCTGGTGACATTACTGAGGGTTTCAAAGCATCTCTAAGTAGTTTTACTGCAATGTGGAACGCCGTTCGGACTCGGCTAAAAAAGGAGGGCCCTTGTCATTCAGCTTAACATGAATCGGGCAGCACTCACTGTGGTATCACAATGGACTGAATAGTCTTAGTGAGTCTGATACATCGGGCTGCCACCTAACGTAACTTAACTTCTCGACTTTCGAAGTTTTATTTTTTTAGCTCTGATTAAAACTGACATATCACACATCCATATTCGCCGTTTGCATTCCTTAAAAAATATTTTTTTTTTCATTTTAGCCTGATACTGAAACAGGCAATTAACATCAAAATGCATGATATCTTAATTTACAATTAATTAATTATTTAAGTTTTATGGACAAAGTAGATTAAGGAACTTGATCAATAGAACCATTGAGAAGAAAACGCCAGATACAAATCTCTACACGCCACCGTGGTGCATAAAATAAAAAAATTAATATCTTTAATAATTGTTTTCCCAAAAAAAGTGAAACACAAAGTCGGATTTACACTGGAAGACTATTGCTCTAATATGAAAGATTATGTACCGCAAAGTTTCGACCATCCAATATACACAATGTTAAGGACAAATTTCTTTAAAATAAATAAATTTTAAAGAATCTAGATTTAAGGCTAGATGGCTCCCTAAAAATGGTTTCATTTTAAAGAAGCTACATTTCTGGCTAGCAATCAAGGTCAAGATCTTTAGGGGAAAGTAAAAATCTTGGCATCCAAGATGAGTTTATATTGACTTTAAGAATCTTTCGACATTCATAATTACCTTGCGTTTTGGAACACCTATGCGTATACATATTATGGCTAATAATCACCAGGTAAATCATACGCCACCTAATACCTTTGAAACAATCAATCACTCAAACCACAGTTGCCACAGTTTGTAGAATTCTACCAAAAATGGTAGATTTATTACTGTTTCGGAAATTGGTAGAACTCTTGATATTTTGGTAGATTTCCAAAAATAATCATTTACAACTAAGAAGTACTTCACAAATTTTCCATAGAAATAAAATGATGACAAAATTTTGTATAGAAATAAAATTCTGATAAAAGCTTCTATTGAAATGAAACAAAATTTTTTTATAGAAATAAAAAAAAAATTCTGTAGGAATAACATTTGGATAAACATTTCCATAGAAATAAAATTTTGACAAAATTCTCAATAGAAATAAAATTTTGACAATATTGTTTATAGAAATAAAATGTTGACAAAATATTTTGTAGAAATAAATTTTTGACAAAGTTTTTTTTATAGAAATAGCATTGGGTCAAAAATTTCCATAGAAATAACATTTTGGCAAAATTTTTTAAAGAACTAAAAGTTTGAAAATATGTTCAACAGAAATAAAATTTTAATAAAATATTCTATAGAAATAAAATTTTGACAAAATTTGCAATGGGAGTATGTTATTATATAATTTGGATTGTTGACCTATCTTTAACTATCACTTTGGTTTTAGTCCAGCTGACAAAATTTTCTATAGAAATACAATTTTGACAAAATTTTCTAGAGAAATAAAATTGTGACAGCATTTTCTATGGAAATAAAATTTAGACAAAATTTTCTACAGGAATAAAATTCTGACAAAAATTTCAATAGAAATAAAATTTTGACAAAATTTTCTATAAAAATAAATTTTTTACAAAAATTTCCATGGAAATATAATTTTCACAAAATTCTTTACAGAAATAAAATTTTAACAAAATTTTCTATAAAAATAAAATTTTGGCAAAATTTTCTGTAGATATAAAATTTTGACAAAATTTTCTATAGAAATAACATTTTGGCAAAAATTTCTATGGAAGTAAAGTTTTATTTAATTTGGATTGTCGACCTGTGTTTAACTATAACTTTGGTTTTAATCCAGCTGACAACATTTTCTATAGAAATACAATTTGGACAAAACTTTCTATAGTAATAAAATTAAGACAAAATTTTCTATAAAAATAATATTTTGAAAAAACAACTTCCATGGAAATAAAATTTTGACAAAAATTTCCATATATATACAATTTTAACAAAATCATCTATAGAAATATAATTTTGACAAAATTCTCTATAGTAATAACATTTTGACAAAATTTTGTATATCAATAAAATTTTGATAACATTTTGTATAGAAATAAAATTTTGACAAAATTTTTATGGAAATAAAATTTTGACAAAAATTTCCATAGAAATAAAATTTTGACAAAAATTTCCATAGAAATAAAATTTTGACAAAAATTCTCTATAGAAATAAAATTTTGACAAAATTTTGTGTAGAAATAAAATTTTGACAAAATTTTGTATAGAAACAAAATTTTGACAAAAATTCTCTACAGAAATAAAATCTTGACAAAATTTTGTATAGAAATAAAATCTTGACAAAATTTTGTATAGAAATAAAATTTTGACAACAATTCTCTATAGAAATAAAATTTTGACAACATTTGGTATAGAAATAAAATTTTGACAAAATTTTGTATAGAAATAAAATTTTGACGAAATTTTGTATAGAAATAAAATTTTGACAAACTTTTTTTGGTCTGTGTTTACTTTGGTTTTAGTCAAACTGACAAAATTTTCTATAGAAATAAAATTTTGACAAAACTTTCTATAGAAATAAAATGTTGACAAAATTTTCTATAGAAATAATGTTTTCCACATGAAGAAAATTTTGACAAAATTACTTCATTTAAATAAAATTTTGACAAAATTTTCTATAAAACAAAATTATGACAAAATTTACTATAGAAATAAAATTTTGACAAAATTTTCTGTAAAAATAAATTTTTGAGAAAATTTTCTATAAAATAAAATTTTGACAATATGTTCTATAAAAATAAAATTTTGAGAAAATTTTCTATAAAATAAAATTATGACAAAATTTTCTATAAAATAAAATTATGACAAAATTTTCTATAGAAATAAAATTTTGACAAAATTTTCTATAGTAATAAAATTTTGACAATAGTTTCTATGGAAATAAAATTTTGAGAAAGTTTTCAATATATATAAAATTTTGACAAAATTTTCTATAGAAAAAAAACAATTTTGAAAAATTTTCTATAGAAATAAAATTTGGTATAAAAATTAAATTAAATTAAACAAGTATATACGGCCGTAAGTTCGGCCAGGCCGAAGCTTATGTACCCTCCATCATGGATTGCGTAGAAACTTTTTCTAAACACTGCCATCCACAATCGAATTACTTAAGTTGTGGTAACGCTTGCCGATGGCAAGGTATCTTAAAACCTCCTAACACCATCTTCTAAATTGTATGTAAGTCCATACGTGGTATATATTAAATCAAAAAAGATCGATCCAATACGTATATAATTCAGTTTGACAAAGTAGACAAAAAATGTTGACAAAATTTTCTACAGAAATAAAATTTTAACAAAATTTTCTATAGAAATAAAATTTTCACAAAATTTTCTAAAGAAATAAAAATGTTGACAAAATATTCTATAGATAGAAAATTTTTACAAAAATTTCTACAGAAATAAAATTTTAACAAAATTTTCTATAGAAATAAACTTTTGACAAAATTTTCTATAGAAATAAAATCTTGGTAGATTATTTGTGGCTCGAGTGGCAACCATGATTATGAACCGAATAAAATTTGAACTAAATTTTCTATAGAAATAAAATTTTGACAAAATTTTCTATAGAAATAAAATTTTGAAAATGATGAACATTTTATTATGAACCGAATAAAATTTTAACAAAATTTTCTCTAGAAGTAAAATTTTGACAAAATTTTCTCTAGAAATAAAATTTTGACAAAAATTTCCATAGAAATAAACTTTTGACAAAAATTTCCATAGAAATAAAATTTTGACAAAAATTCTCTATAGAAATAAAATTTTGACAAAATTTTGTGTAGAAATAAAATTTTGACAAAATTTTGTATAGAAACAAAATTTTGACAAAAATTCTCTACAGAAATAAAATCTTGACAAAATTTTGTATAGAAATAAAATCTTGACAAAATTTTGTATAGAAATAAAATTTTGACAACAATTCTCTATAGAAATAAAATTTTGACAACATTTGGTATAGAAATAAAATTTTGACAAAATTTTGTATAGAAATAAAATTTTGACGAAATTTTGTATAGAAATAAAATTTTGACAAACTTTTTTTGGTCTGTGTTTACTTTGGTTTTAGTCAAACTGACAAAATTTTCTATAGAAATAAAATTTTGACAAAACTTTCTATAGAAATAAAATGTTGACAAAATTTTCTATAGAAATAATGTTTTCCACATGAAGAAAATTTTGACAAAATTACTTCATTTAAATAAAATTTTGACAAAATTTTCTATAAAACAAAATTATGACAAAATTTACTATAGAAATAAAATTTTGACAAAATTTTCTGTAAAAATAAATTTTTGAGAAAATTTTCTATAAAATAAAATTTTGACAATATGTTCTATAAAAATAAAATTTTGAGAAAATTTTCTATAAAATAAAATTATGACAAAATTTTCTATAAAATAAAATTATGACAAAATTTTCTATAGAAATAAAATTTTGACAAAATTTTCTATAGTAATAAAATTTTGACAATAGTTTCTATGGAAATAAAATTTTGAGAAAGTTTTCAATATATATAAAATTTTGACAAAATTTTCTATAGAAAAAAAACAATTTTGAAAAATTTTCTATAGAAATAAAATTTGGTATAAAAATTAAATTAAATTAAACAAGTATATACGGCCGTAAGTTCGGCCAGGCCGAAGCTTATGTACCCTCCATCATGGATTGCGTAGAAACTTTTTCTAAACACTGCCATCCACAATCGAATTACTTAAGTTGTGGTAACGCTTGCCGATGGCAAGGTATCTTAAAACCTCCTAACACCATCTTCTAAATTGTATGTAAGTCCATACGTGGTATATATTAAATCAAAAAAGATCGATCCAATACGTATATAATTCAGTTTGACAAAGTAGACAAAAAATGTTGACAAAATTTTCTACAGAAATAAAATTTTAACAAAATTTTCTATAGAAATAAAATTTTCACAAAATTTTCTAAAGAAATAAAAATGTTGACAAAATATTCTATAGATAGAAAATTTTTACAAAAATTTCTACAGAAATAAAATTTTAACAAAATTTTCTATAGAAATAAACTTTTGACAAAATTTTCTATAGAAATAAAATCTTGGTAGATTATTTGTGGCTCGAGTGGCAACCATGATTATGAACCGAATAAAATTTGAACTAAATTTTCTATAGAAATAAAATTTTGACAAAATTTTCTATAGAAATAAAATTTTGAAAATGATGAACATTTTATTATGAACCGAATAAAATTTTAACAAAATTTTCTCTAGAAGTAAAATTTTGACAAAATTTTCTATAGAAATAAAATTTTGACAAAATTTTCTATAGAAATAAAATTTTGACAAAATTTTCTAGAGAAATAAAATTTTGGTAGATTATTTTTGGTTCTAGTGGCAACCATGATTATGTACCGATATGGACCAATTTTTGTGTGATTGGACCAATTTTGGTATGGTTGTTAGCGACCATATACTAACACCACGTTCCTAATTTGAACCGGATCGGATGAATCTTGCTCCTCCAAGAGGCTCCGGAGGTCAAATCTGGAGAACGTTTTATATGGGGGCTATATATAATTATGGACCGATATGGACCAATTCTGACACGGTTGTTAAAGATCATATACTAACACCATGTTCCAAATTACAACCGGCTTGGATGAAATTTGCTTCTCTTGGAGACTTCGCAGGCCAAATCTGGGGATCTGTTTATATGGGGGCTTTATATAATTATGAACCGATGTGGACCAATTTTTGCATGGTTGTTAGAGACCATATACCAACATCATGTACCAAATTTGAACCGGATCGGATGAAATTTGCTTCTCTTTGAGGCTCCGCAAGCCAAATCTGGGGATCGGTTTATATGGGGGTTATATATAATTATCGACCGATGTGGACCAATTTTTGCATGATTGTTAGAGACCATATACCAACACCATGTACCAAATTTCAGCCGGATCGGATGAAATATGCTTCTCTTAGAGGCTCCGGAAGCCAAATCTGGGGATCGGTTTATATGGGGGCTATATATAATTATGGACCGATGTGGACGAATTTTTGCATGGTTGTTAGAGACCATATTCCAACACCAGGTACCAAATTTCAGCCGGATCGGATGAAATTTGCTTCTGTTTTAGGTTCCGCAAGCCAAATCTGGGGATCGGTTTATATGGGGGCTATATATAATTATGGAGCGATATGGACCAATTTTTGCATGGTTGTTAGAGACCATATTCAACACCATGTACCAAATTTCAGCCGGATCGGATGAAATATGCGTCTGTTAGAGGCTCCACAAGCCAAATCTGAGGATCCCTTTATATGGGGGCTATACGTAAAAGTGGACCGATATGGCCCATTTTCAATACCATCCGACCTACATCGATAACAACTACTTGTGCCAAGTTTCAAGTCGATAGCTTGTTTCGTTCGGAAGTTAGCGTGATTTCAACAGACGGACGGACGGACATGCTTAGATCGACTCAGAATTTCACCACGACCCAGAATATATATACTTTATGGGGTCTTAGAGCAATATTTCGATGTGTTACAAACGGAATGACAAAGTTAATATACCCCCATCCTATGATGGAGTGTATAAAAACAAAATTCATATAGAAATAAAATATTGACAAAATAAAATTTCTTGTTTGTTTTTTGGTAAAATAGTCTCCTAATTTTGGTAGAATATTATTTTTATAGTGGGTAAATTAAAATAGTAATAAAACAGACATTTTTTAATGTAATTTTTTTAGATTTTATTTCAAACTTCGAAACCTATAAAATCGTACTATGACAAATACGAAGCGAATGATAATTGCATTTTTAATTTAAAATTCGAGAAATTCAATTAAGTTTTTTTTTTAAACTGTGTAAAAGTTTCCCATATTTAGCATAATAAGGGGCCACTGTGAGTATATTTGAAAATAAACCAAAAAACTCAATAGGTTTGAGTGAGCTTTACTGGTTGCAAACCATCGATGTGTGCTCTCCAACCAAGCGTGCAGTCTTAAACAATCAATCTTCAAACAAAGTTAGCTGTTCATCAAATAAACTGAAAATTTAATTCATTTCAATGTCCCGTTTTAGGGATGCTTAACATATGCCAGTTTTTCACACTCATATATCTCACCAATACAAAAACCAAACACGCATACAATTGCTCTCTTACACACACACAAGCATACTCTCTCTTTTTATCTCTTGTTCTATATGTTTCCGGTTTGTATTGACACTCTCCCTATTGCTATACTCATTTTCGGTAAAATGCAAATACACACACAAACACATACTCATGTATACTTTTGTGCTCTCTTTGCACAGAACTGCGTGAGCAAATATCTATGTATAACAGTTATGGAGTAGGAAGGAATAGCAACAATCACAAGCATTTGCAAAATACGCACGCAGTTTGTTTAAAGGCAACGACTTGTTTACAACGGTAACGCGGACAAAAATCGCCCAAAAACAAAAAAGAACCCAACAGTTCATTCATACATACAAGCACGCACACATGCACCCATAAAGAAACCAACAAAACAAACACAAAAAAAAAAGCAAAGTTTGCAACCAAAAATTGATGGAAGTGAAACCAAAACGCACACCCATACAAGGGCATACATACACATATAAACTGTGAAGTGAAAATCCTTAAATTAAAAAAACACAAAAAACAAAAACCAAAGTATCCTGGAAAATAAATACTAACCCACCATACTATATAAAAAATTGAATATTTTTTCAACGAAAAAAATAAAAAAACACATACCCACCATTACAGCAGATTAAGAAGAAAAGTTTGATTTGGTCGCATAACTGAAAAGGAAACACGCACACACTTATACAAGCTATCCTTATACCAAATACTTAGAAATATCATCAATTTTAGTGGCTATTGTTATTTTGACGTTTCTTCTTAAACTTGTGAAAAGCAAGCAAAACCATATTTGAAATACTGGCAGTGTTGTAGTATTTTTAATCCTTTTTTTTGTGGCCAGAAATAAAGTTAAATAACAAAATCCTTTAAAAAAGAAGATAGAGAACTGTGAGTTTGCAACAAAAAAAGTTTGCCAAATATATTTTTTGAAGGACTTTTTGAAAAGCAGAAAAAAAGTTTGTTCTTAAATAAAGAGGATTTTCAAGTAACTAAAAACGAGAAGACAAAAAACCCAAGGAAAGAAAAATCATCATCATCATCACCATCATAAAAAGCTTGGAAATATTTCCAAGTTAAAATATTAAAGCAAAGACAAAAACCAAGATAATCATAGAACCTTAGAACCAAAGTTTGGGATTACTAATAACAGAGTGTGAGTGTTACAACCCTCATGTGCTAATTAGTGAAATTTGTTAAGAAAAATTTCTGTTGGTCCCTTCAAAATAAAACCAAAAAAAAAAACTCTAATTTCATTAGAAAAAGGCAACAATCTAAATTGACAAGTGAATTTTAAAAACTCACTCAACACAAAGTACTTATCACAACAAAAAAAAAAATACACAGGAAGTTGAGACAAATAAAAAAAAACACAAAACGAAATTAT
Organism: Haematobia irritans; assembly: GCF_050003625.1. Lineage (NCBI taxonomy): Eukaryota > Metazoa > Arthropoda > Insecta > Diptera > Muscidae > Haematobia > Haematobia irritans. The sequence goes on along the minus strand of NC_134397.1, from coordinate 183,686,649 downwards.
CAACCGCCATAGCTTACCAAAGGATACATAACTCAAGTTTTCCACAACAGCCCCTGCAGACATCAAGCACTAAAACCCAACCCGAACAACCCATCGCGGTATTTGTATACTCTCACGCATTCATTTAAACGCGAATCCATTTGTTTTTTGTTTGGGCGAAGATCAACGGAGAAAAAAGGATTAACTTCACTTGAGGCGGCATAAGATGATAAGTAAGTGCTCTGTGTTAAATTGAATAATGTCTGGCATAGACACCAAAAAAAGAAAACTTTTATAAAAACCCAAACTCTTAAACCATTATAATTTAAATATACCGCAGTAAAGTGCCTCACAATGAGATGAAGTGGTGATTGGTGTGTGTTGTGCCTCACAATGAGATGAAGTGGTGATTGGTGCGTGTTTTGGGGATTTTTTCCTTTTTTGCATTTTATGCGGCTTCCTGTTTTCTAACTGGAATGGAATGTATAATAATGTAGATTAAAACTTAAGAGATATTTTTTCTGAAATTTTCAAAATTGGAAACGGAGCTGTATATAAAGGTTTATGTTGCCATATAATTAAATAATTAAATATAATTAAATCTGATCCGATATGGACAACATTTGCCGACTTCTCTAAAATATGTAGATTTAAAATTTAAATCGGCTAATGCCCTGGGGGAACACAATATTAGAACAAGTATATACGGCCGTCAGTTCGGACAGGCCGAATCTTACGAATCCTCCACCATGGATTGCGTAGAAACTTCTACTGAAGACCGTCATCCACAATCGAATTACTTTGGTTGCGGTAACACTTGCCGATGGCAAGGTATCTTAAAACTTCCTAACACCGTCTTCAAAATTATAAGTTAGTCCATAGGTGGTATATATTAAACTAAAAAAAAGGCCGATTAAATACATATATAATTCAGTTTGACAAAATTTTCTATAGAAATAAAATTTTGAGAAAATTTTCTATAGAAATAAAATGTTGACAAAATTTTCTATAGAAATAAAATGTTGACAAAATTTTCGGTAGAAATAAAATTTTGACAAAAATTTATATAGAAATAAAATTTTGACAAAATTTTCTATAGAAATAAAATTTTGACAAAATTTTCTATATCATTACATTTTGACAATATTTTCTATAGAATAAAATTTTGACAAAATTTTCTATAGAAATAAAATTTTGACCAAATTTTCTATAAATATCATTAAATTTTGACAAAATTTTCTATAGAAATAAAATTTTGACAAAATTTTGTATAGAAATAAAATTTTGACAAAATTTTTTATACCAATAAAATTTTGACAAAATTTTCTAGAGAAATAAAATATTGACAAAATTTTCTATAAATATCATTAAATTTTGACAAAATTTTCTATAGCATTACATTTTGACAATATTTTCTATAGAATAAAATTTTGACAAAATTTTCTATAGAAATAAAATTTTGACCAAATTTTCTATAAATATCATTAAATTTTGATAAAATTTTCTATAGCATTAAATTTTGACAAAATTTTCTATAGGAATAAATTTTTGACAAAAATTTATATAGAAATAAAATGTTGACAAAATTTTCTATAGAAATAAAATTTTGACAAAATTTTTTATACTAATAAAATTTTGACAAAATTTTCTAGAGAAATAAAATATTGACAAAATTTTCTATAAATATCATTAAATTTTGACAAAATTTTCTATAGCATTAAATTTTGACAAAATTTTCTATAGAAATAAAATTTTAAATAAAATTCTTTATTTTGCCAAGCTTGAGATCTATTTGTTTTTATTGTTTTCAATTCATCCGTCCTAATATTTCGCAATTTTCGTTGAATTGCATCATCAGAGGTGTATTATATATAAGTCAATCACTTTACACAAAATTCTTATTAGAGCATCACTGCTCTCGTCAGCTTTCGCTATTGCACTGACGAGAGCAGTGATGTTCTAATAAGAATTTTGTGCAAAGTGATTGATTTATATATCATACACCTCTGATGAAGCAATTCAACGAAAATTGAATTGAATAAAATTATGACAAAATTTTCTATAGAAGTAAAATTTTGACAAAATTTTCTATAACATAAAATTTTGACACTATTTTCCTTAGTAATAAAATTTCGACAAAATTTCTTATAGGAATGAAATTTTGACAAAATTTTCTATAGAAATAAAAATTTGATAAAATTTTCCATAGAAATAAAATTTTGACAAAATTTTCTATAGGAATAAATTTTTGACAAAAAATTTATATAGAAATAAAATTTTGTCAAAATTTTCTATAGAAATAAAATTTTGAGAAAATTTTCTATAGCACTACATTTTGACAAAATTTTGACAAAATTTTCTAGAGAAATAAAATATTGACAAAATTTTCTATAAATATCATTAAATTTTGACAAAATTTTCTATAGCATTAAATTTTGACAAAATTTTCTATAGAAATAAAATTTTGACAAAATTTTCTATAGAAATAAAATTTTGACAAAATTTTCTATAGAAATAAAATTTTAAATAAAATTCTTTATTTTGCCAAGCTTGAGATCTATTTGTTTTTATTGTTTTCAATTCATCCGTCCTAATATTTCGCAAATTTTTTTGAATTGCTTCATCAGAGGTGTATGATATATAAGTCAATCAATTTACGCAAAATTCTTATTAGAGCATCACTGCTCTCGTCAACTATCGCTATTGCACTGACGAAAGCAGTAATGCTCTAATAAGAATTTTGCGTAAATTGATTGACTTATATATCATACACCTCTGATGAAGCAATTCAACGAAAATTGAATTGAATAAAATGTTGACAAAATTTTCTATAGAAATAAAATTTTGACAAAATTTCTATAAAATAAAATTTTGACAAAATTTTCTACAAATTTCATCCGACCCGGTTGAAATTTGGTATGTGGTGTAAGTATATGGTTTCTAACAACCATTCAAAAATTGGTCCATATCGGTCCATAATTATATATAGCCCCCACATAAACCGATCCCCAGATTTGACCTCCGGAACCTCTTGGAGGAGCAAAATTCATCCGATTCGGTTGAAATTTGGTACATTGCGCTAGTATATGGCCGCTAACAACAATGCCAAAATTGGTCCATATCGCGCTATAATTATATATAGCCGATCCGCAATCACGCAAAAATTGGTCCATATCGGTTCACAATCATAGTTGCAACTCGAGCCAAAAATTATCTACCAAAATTTTGTTTCTATAGAAAATTTTGTCAAAATTTTATTTCTATACAAAATTTTGTCAACATTTTATTACTATAGAAAATATTCTCAAAATTGTATTTCTATAGAAAATTTTGTCAAAATTTTATTACTGTAGAAAATGTTGTCAAAATTTTATTTTATAGAAAATTTTGCCAAAATTTTATTTCTATATGAAATTTTGTCATAATTTCATTTTATAGAAAATTTTGTCAACATTTTGTTTCTATAGAAAATTTTGTCAAAATTTTATTACTGTAGAAAATTTTGTCAAAATTTTATTTTATAGAAAATTTTGTCAAAATTTTATTTCTATATGAAATTTTGTCATAATTTTATTTTATAGAAAATTTTGTCAACATTTTATTTCTATAGGAAATTTTGTCAAAATTTTATTTCTATAGAAAATTTTGTCAAAATTTTATTTCTATTGAAAATTTTGTCAAAATTTTATTTCCATAGAAAATTTTGTCAAAATTTTATTGCTATAGAAAATTTTCTCAAAATTGTATTTCTATAGAAAATTTTGTCAAAATTTTATTCCTATAGAAAATTTTGTCAAAATTTTATTTCTATAGAAAATTTTAGTGGAGCAACACTATTGAGTTTGGAAGAAATCGGTTTAGAGTTACATATATCCACCGTGGTGCAATGGTTATCATGCCCGCCTTTCACAAGGTCGTGGGTTCGACTCCTGCTTCAACCGAAATACAAAAAGTTTTTCGGCGGTGGATTATCCCATAGCTTTTCTAACATATGTGGTTTCACTGCAATGTGGAACGCCGTTTGAACTCGGCTATGAAAAGGAGGTACCTTTTTATCATTGAGCCTAACATGGAATCGGGCAGCACTCAGTGACAAAAGAGAAGCTCACCACTGTGGTATCACAATGGACTGAATTGTCTAACTGAGCTGCCTTAATTCAAATTTTTATAACACTCTATTTTCATATTTTTAATGAGTAATTTTAACTTTTTTTGGTCTCAAATATGTTAGATTACGAATAAATACAATGCTACAAATTATTAAAATTTTGTCAAAAGAAAGTGCTAAACCCAGTCTAGAAAATTTGCACATTTTTGAAAATATTTGAGGTCAAACGTTTCAGATAAACATAAAAAACATAAAAAATTATACAAATTATTTATTTGGCAAAATATTACAAAATTTTTTAAGACACATCCAAAACACTGAATTCGAATCACACCTTAAAAAGTGATGCAAATTCAGTACAACGGCTATTGAAATGATGGACATCCGTCCTATGACAAATCCATGTTAAATTCATCGCTTCTGCGCCAATTTTGGACCACTTCCGTATCCAAAAAGAACATTTTCACTACTTTTTTGGCTATGCTTTTTTTGCTGAGAAGTTTTAATTATCATTTTAGCAATGCGTGCCAAATTTAGTCGACGTCGGTTCAGATTGAGACAAAGCCCCCATTTAAGCATTTTCCGATATGGGAAAAAATGGCCAAACAATTCACATTTTCCGTGAAAAGCAACTGATAACTGGTAAAATGACTCAAATTCATCTATAATTCTAATACAAATCTATCGGCCGATAATCATAAATTCACTTTGGCGAACTTGGCTAACAAGGACTTTAGATTTACACATTTTCCATAGTTTTATATTTGGGCATCGGTGATTGATTTCCTGATTAAAGAATATTCAATTAAAAATTGTTTGGATCATTCGTGATGGAAACCAAAAATATATTTTTTGTTCTGACAGTTCTGACAGCAGACATTAATAAAAGAGGACAAAGGACATAAGACCTGTGGCATCGTAATGGACATACGAGTATAGCTAATCCAAACATAGTTATAGTGAATTAATGAATTAATCCATAATTTCCAATATATTTCATTCTATTTTTATTTTCATAATGGTGGGTATATACACCCTCAAAAAATCGATTCTGTAAAAAAATCAGTCCAAACACATTTTGCATATATATTTTCAGGATTGGTCCAAACAAAATATTGTTTCTATCGTTCAAACATATTATGTTTCACATTAGACATGCACTGGTAGAAAAATATAATAATGACATTTTCTTTGTGTGGATATATTTTTAAGGCGCCAATTGGTTACTTCCATTCTTTTACTTGCAGCATACTCTGTAGGTTTCCCTTTCTAAGCACATATATGTTTATAGGCTATTTCTAAATTAATATATGTTTGCACCCAAGCACATTATATTTAAAAACATTTTATGTCCCAAACATAATATGCTCTAACATATTAACATATATGTCCCAAACATGCTATGCTAGTTTATGAACATTATATGCATGCACTTAAAAATATTGTGTTGAAAATTTGAGTTCCAGACATATAATTTTTATACCCAAACATATGAAAAACAGTCTTTTTGTCCGTGTGCATAAATAAATTATTTATCTTCCTTAGAACCTATATACGAGTATATATCACTCGTCATAACCTAATGTATGCATATGGCACCCCCTCTGAAATGTATGTTATAACTAAATGCTACACCCTCAAAAAAAAAAAAAAAAAAAAAAAACAAGTAAGGAAAGTCTAAAGTCGGGCGGGGCCGATTATATTATACCCTGCACCACTTTGTAGATCTAAATTTTCGATACCATATCACATCCGTCAAATGTGTTGGGGGCTATATATAAAGGTTTGTCCCAAATACATACATTTAAATATCACTCGATCTGGAAGAATTTGATAGACTTCTACAAAATCTATAGACTCAAAATTTAAGTCGGCTAATGCACTAGGGTGGAACACAATGTTAGTAAAAAAATATGGGAAACGTTTAAATCTGAAGCAATTTTAAGGAAACTTCGAAAAAGTTTATTTATGATTTATCGCTCGATATATATGTATTAGAAGTTTAGGAAAATTAGAGTCATTTTTACAACTCTTCGACTAAGCAGTGGCGACTTTACAAGGAAAATGTTGGTATTTTGACCATTTTTGTCGAAATCAGAAAAACATATATATGGGAGCTATATCTAAATCTGAACCGATTTCAATCAAATTTGTCACGCATAGCTACAATGCTAATTCTACTCCCTGTGCAAAATTTCAACGAAATCGGAGTTAAAAATTGGCCTCTGTGGTCATATGAGTGTAAATCGGGCGAAAGCTTTATATGGGAGATATATCTAAATCTGAACCGATTTCAACCAAATTTGACACGCATAGCTACAATGCCAATTCTACTTCCTGTGCAAAATTTCAACCAAATCGGAGCAAAAAATTGGCCTCTGTGGTCATTTGAGTGTAAATCGGGCGAAAGCTATATATGGGAGCTATATCTAAATCTGAACCGATTTCAACCAAATTTGGCACGCATAGCCACAATGCTAATTATACTCCCTGTGCAAAATTTCAACTAAATCGGAGCAAAAAATTGGCCTCTGTGGTCATTTGAGTGTAAATCGGGCGAAAGCTATATATGGGAGCTATATCTAAATCTGAACCGATTTCAACCAAATTTGACACGCATAGCTACAATGCCAATTCTACTCCCTGTGCAAAATTTCAACCAAACCGGAGCAAAAAATTGGCCTCTGTGGTCATTTGAGTGTAAATCGGGCGAAAGCTATATATGGGATATATATTCAAATCTGAACCGATTTCACCAAATTTGGCACGCATAGTTACAATGCTAACTCTACTCCCTGTGCAAAATTTCAGATAAATCGGAGTTAAAAATTGGCCTCTGTGGTCATATTAGTGTAAATCGGGCGAAAGCTATATATAGGAGATATATCCAAATCAGAACCGATTTCAACCAAATTTGGCACGCATAGTTACAATGCTAATTCTGCTCCCTGTGCAAAATTTCAACTAAATCGGAGCAAAAAATTAGCCTCTGTGGCCATATGAGTATAAATCGGGCGAAATCTATATATGGGAGCTATATCTACATCTGAACCGATTTCAACAAAATTTAGCACGCATAGCTACAATGCTAATTCTACTCCCTGTGAAAAATTTCAAACAAATTGGGGTAAAACTCTGGCTTCTGGGACCGTATTAGTCCATATCGGGCGAAAGATATATATGGGAGCTATATCTAAATCTGAACCGATTTCAATAAAATTTGGCACACTTAACTATAGTACTAATTGTTCTTCTTGTGCAAAATTTTAAGTAAATTAGGGTAAAACTCTGGCTTCTGGGGCCATATAAGTCCATATCGGGCGAAATATATATATGGGAGCTATATCTAAATCTGAACCGATTTCTTCCAAAATCAATAGGGATCTATTCTGAGCCAAAACACATACTTGTGCCAAATTTGAATTCGATTGGACTAAAATTGCGACCTCGACTTTGATTACAAAAATGTGTTCACGGACAGACGGACATGGCTATATCGACTCAGGAGCCCACCCTGAGTATTTTTGCCAAAGACATCATGTGTCTATCTCGTCTCCTTCTGGGTGTTGCAAACATATGCACTAACTTATAATACCCTGTTCCACTGTGTGGAGCAGGGTATAAACAAAAAATTGCTTCTCTAACATATGTTCCAAACATATTTTGCTGGAAGCACATATATTATTGGATATTACCGAAACATTATTATGTCTGTTTTACGTGAACATATTATGTGTTTGGGAGCATTTTGGGCCCCAAAATATTATATGCTTGGAAGCATTTTCTCCCTAAGAAGATTGTGCTAAAAAAATTTATTTCTGCCTAATTGCATATTCCCTCATATCTTTCTCATTTCCACGAGATTTTTTAGTTCTTAGCACCTTTTTATACCCTCCACCATAGGATGGGGGTATATTAACTTTGTCATTCCGTTTGTAACACATCGAAATATTGCTCTAAGACCCCATAAAGTATATATATTCTAGGTCGTGGTGAAATTCTGAGTCGATCTGAGCATGTCCGTCCGTCCGTCTGTTGAAATCACGCTAACTTCCGAACGAAACAAGCTATCGACTTGAAACTTGGCACAAGTAGTTGTTATTGATGTAGGTCGGATGGTATTGCAAATGGGCCAAATCGGTCCACTTTTACGTATAGCCCCCATATAAACGGACCCCCAAATTTGGCTTGCGGAGCCTCTAAGAGAAGCAAATTTAATCCGATCCGGCTGAAATTTGGTACATAGAGATAGTATAAGGTCTCTAATAACCATGTAAAACTTGGTCCATATCGGTCCATAATAATATATAGTCCCCATATAAACCGATCCTGATTTGGCTTGCGGAGCCTCTCAGAGAAGAGAATTTCATCCGATCCGGCTGAAATTTGGTACATGGTGTCAGCATATGATCTCTAACAACCATGCAAAAAGTGGTCCACATCGATCCATAATTATATATAGCCCCCATATAAACCGATCCCCAGATTTTGCTTGCGGAGCCTCAAAGAGAAGAAAATTTCATCCGATCCGGCTGAAATTTGGTACGTGGTGTAAGTACATGGTCTCAAACAATTGTGCAAAAATTGGTCCACATCGATCCATAATTTTATATAGAACCCAAATAAACCGATCCCCCGATTTGGTTTGCGGAGCCTCAAAGAGAAGCAAATTTCATCCGATCTGGCTGAAATTTGGTACGTGGTGTAAGTACATGGTCTCAAATAATTGTGCAAAAATTGGTCCACATCGATCCATAATTTTATATAGAACCCAAATAAACCGATCCCCCGATTTGGTTTGCGGAGCCTCAAAGAGAAGCAAATTTCATCCGATCCGGCTGAAATTTGGTACATGGTGTCAGCATATGATCTCTAACAACCATGCAAAAATCGGTCCACATCGGTTCATAATTATATGTAGCCCCTATATAAACCGATCACCAGATTTGACCTCCGGACTTCAGACTTACTCAATTTGAACCATGGTCGCCGTGAATGGGCAGAATGATTCCAAGAAATGGCAACAGTGGATGATCAATTTTCGAAGAAAGTCATCTTCAGTGATGAGGCACATTTTCACCTCAGTGGATTCGTCAATATACAGAATTGCGAATGAGAATCCAAGAGTTAATGTCGAAAGACCAATGCACCCACAAAGAGTGACTGTTTCGTGCGGTTTATGGGCTGGCGGCATCATTGGGCCGTATTTTTTCCAAAATGGGTCAGGCAGTTGCTGTAAATGGTGTTCGCTATCGTGAGATGATAACGATTTTTTTTTAAGGGCCGCATCGGAAGATATGGATGTGGACGATATGTGGTTTCAGCAGGACGGTGCCACTTGCCACACAGGTAACGAAACTATGGCTCTTTTGCGCAACAAATTCAATGGCCGTGTTATCTCACGTAATGGCGATGTCAATTGGCCGCCAAGATCATGTGATTTGACACCGGTGGACTTTTTTCTTTGGGCTGAATAGTCTAAGTGAGCCTGATACATCGGGCTGCCACATAACCTAACCTTGGGGTTATTTGAAAGAAAAGGTGTACGTCGATAAGCCAGCAACAATTCAAGAGTTAAAGGATGAGATAATTCGGCACATTAACGGCATAGAACCTCCATTATGCCTCAGCGTCATCGAAAATTTGCACCATCAGATGAAGGTGTGCCACCGAGGTCGCGGCGTCCATTTGGCCGATATTTTGTTCCATACATAATTGAGTAATACCAATATATCATAATAAGATAAAATTACAATAGTTTCCTAAATAGTTTGTGTTTTATTCAAAATCAACATCGGCCCTTGAGATTCAAACCAAAGACAATGCGTCATACCTAATGTTGCATTTACCATGTTAGTTCCATACATGTTTGTAATTTTGTTTATTTGTTTTTCGTTTTTATTTTTTAAATGAAAAACTTAATTTTCTTAATGAAACAATGTTAAATTTCCATCTCTATTTCTTTCTCTATACTTACTCTATACGAAATTTGTAAATTTATATATGTTTACATTAACACATTTTATTTTTATGAAACATTCATGTCCCAAACATAATATATTCTAACATATTAACATATGTGTCCTAACATTTAATGCTAGTTTAGGAATATTACATTTTTGCAACATTGTACTGTGTTTAAAAATTCTGCCCGAAACACATTCTGTTTATATCGGAACATATGAAAAACATATTTTTCTAACAGTGTAGGATCACAATGTTTGGGTATTGTTGGTTGGTGATGGTTAACCAGTTATTGCTTTTGATCCCATTTCTCTGCTAGCAAAACCAAATAATACCAACAGCAATACCAACAACAACAAAAAATAATAAAATTTCATCAAAAGCAAAATAACAGCAACAGACAGCAAATAAAAACCCCAGTAGAGAGTACATATAATCTTCTTTTGGTATTACAATAACCCATATTGTTTGTATGTGTGTGGTTAAGGGGACAGAGAGAGATAGAGAGTGACAACGAGAACATTTGATTCTGTGAGTTTGTATATAAATGTGAATATTCTCAACACATACACTAAATACTAGAGGTCTGCACAATTGCATTTGTAAATGCAGAGTACACGTGTACTTGCTACATGAGTACATCTATTTGAGAGAGTCGCAAAACAATTGGTACACATTTTAATGAACATCAAAAGCCACGAGTAACTTCTTGTTGCTACTCTGATGTCTTCACTACCAACAAACACATATTCCTCTTTCTCTCTTATTGAAGTGTACTCAGATTGATCACGTCGAGTATGTTGCGAGAACAAAACTTCATAGAGTACTCTATGTACCACGTGAAGTTTCAGAAATACAAGAAAACAGTTACTCTCCATAATATATGTTTTCGGATTGATATAAAGAACGGAAAACATTAAGGTAAGTAGGTAAGTGTGTGACATACATAAATATATGAAATATGTGACATACATACATATCTATGATTAATAATAATGGAAAGTTTTGCTTCGCACATAGCTAAGCAATACTTGTGGTACCACGTGAAGTGAAGAGAATCCATGTTGTACTTTTTCTCAAGTACTTACATTTTTATTGTTCCTTTTTTTCGGAACACATATTGTTTCGGATAAGTACTTGGTGGTATTTGACAAGCAAGCGTTCTCTTCACTTCACTACTTGCGCTCTGAGAGAAAGACAGTGTATGTACTATATTCGACAGCGAATTGCATACATGTAGTGAAAAGTTATTCGATGCAGACCTCTACTAAATACCATCCAGCTATTCATATTCGGTCAGGCCCTCTTATGGGAGATTGTCCCCTATTTTAATGCATAGCGGCTTTTGTATGCTCAATTGACATGGCAACCAACGAAAAACAACAAAACACACGACAATGACCCAATGCTCTCATAAGGTTCATCAATACACACAGATATCAAAGAGTTCTTGGCAAAGCAACGAATATCAAATGACAAAAAATTTTGCATCATTTCAAAACAAAAAAAAAAGAAGTGTTTTATCTGCAAAGTTTGATTACTATCTTTAATTAAAGGATTGTAGTTTTAAGCAACCATTAAAATTAAAAATTAAAGTGGTATTTATAGATATTTTCTAAAATATATTCGACAAATTTTCCTAAATGGATCAATTTAATCGGGAAAATCGGCCAATCGCTTGTATTAAATTAAACGCCAATATTAATATTAATGAGTCCAAAATACATTTTTGGCCAGTCAAGTGAAAAATTCCGCTTTATAAGGGCCCAAAAAATAAACTCGGATTGGTGGTGTGTAGGGTGACCTATTGACTTTTTAAAATCTATGTAACTTTTTTTGTTTATGAATATAAGTAAATACTTCAAAAGCAAAAGTTTCATATTTTGTTAAGATCTTTATAATGGTTATCAGAAATGGACATCATAGGGGTATACGGAGCGAAATAAAAAAATAAAAATCAAATTTGACGTTGGAGTTAAAAATGACCAATGCACGAAATATAGCCCCTGATCAACCGCGAACAACGATATGCGTTTCTTTTCGATCGGACTTCAAATGACGACACAGCACAATAAATCGTATTTCGGGGGGTCGTAGGGTGCACGGAAAAAAAGTTTTGGTGTTCTGAAATTGTCTTCGAATATGCTACGAAACTGGGGGTGACCGCATCAACTTTTTTTCCTTTAGGCCGTGACCCTATCTACTGGCCACTATGTGGTTTAGGGTATAAAAATGAATCGTTTTCTTACAAAATCTGTAGAGTTCTATTCTGACCCAAAAGAAATACTTGTGCCAAACTTGAAGCCGATAGGACTTAAATTACGAACTCGACTTTGATTACAAAAATTTATTCACAGACAGACAAACTAAGGGACCGGCCCTGAGCGATATTGCCAAAGACACCATATGTCTATCTCGTCTCCTTCATGGTGTTGCAAACATATGAACACAGCAAAAAAAGCGTCGCCAAAAAGGTAGTGAAAATGTGATGCAAAATTGCCGCAGAAGCGATGAATTTAACATGGGCTTGTCATAGGACGGATGTCCATCATTTTAACAGCTGTTACATTGAATTTGAATAACTTTTTAAGGTGTGATTCGAATTCAGTGTTTTGGAGGTGTAATTAAAAATTTTGTAATATTTTGCAAAAAAAAAAAAAAAATATATTTTTTAAATTTTATTTATAATTGTTAATGCATCCTAACGCTTGTCTGAAACGTTTGACCTCAAATATTTATCCATTTGAAACCAAAAATGTCAAAATTACCCATTAAAAATATGAAAAACGAGACTTATAAAAAATTAATTTAAAAGAACTTCATATGTAGTTAAAATGAAGAACACCTTTGGGAGGATATTTCTGGAAGTGCTTTTAAAGTCCTGCCTTTAGAAGAACATCCAATTTTCTTTTACTGGGAACTAATTTATAATACCCTGTTCCACAGTGTAGCGTAGTGTGTAAGAAGTAAGGAAAGTCGAAAGTCGGGAGGGGCCGACTATTTTATACCCTGCACTACTTTTTCAATACCATCTCAAATCTTTCAAGTTTTTTGGGTTCTACATATAAAGGTTTATATTAGACCTCTACAAAATCTCTCTTAAAATTTAAATCGGCTAATGCCCGGCACAATGTTAGTAAAACCGATCTGAACCGATTTCAATCAAATCTTCACCGATTTCAAGCAATTTTAGTACACTTGACAATACAACTAATTTTATTCCTTGTGCAAAATTTAAAGCAAATCAGGGTAAAACCCTGGCTTCTAGAGTCATATAAGTCCAGGGCGAAAAAAAATATATGGAAGCTATATCTAAATCCCTACCGATTTCTTTCAAAGTCAATAGGGATATATTCTGACCAAAAACACACACTTGTGCCAAATTTGAGGTCGATTAAACTAAAATTGCGGCATAGACTTTGATCACAAAAATTTGTTCACAGACAGACGGACATGGCTATATCGACTCAGGGACTGATCCTGAGCAATATTGCCAACTAACTTATAATACTCTGTTCCACAGTGTGGCGTAGGGCATACAAACCATTTGCGCCATATCATAACCATTTTAACCATATTGTAGTTCAATCTTACTATTTTTGGGTATAGTACAAAAATATTCTTCTGCTTTAGTTCATATTGAACTTATATGTACGGTATTAAACTTTATACACACAAAAAAATAAAATATGAATTTGTACATAAATTTGTACACTTTTATAAATTTATGGACTTTTTCATAAAAAATATGTACACTTATATAATATATTGTTTTTGTAAATACTTGTTGTGAAATTATGAATTTTTTAATAATATATGGACGGTTTCATAAAATCAATGAAACTTTACTTAATATATCAAAAAATACTGTTTTTTTTAGCGTGAGAGAAACACACCATAGAGTTACTCTCATATGTAACAATACAAGCATATAATACGAGACAAAAAAAAAAACGAAACGTAACGTTTTGAAGGCAACACGTGTGTTTGAGTTTTTCAGTACAGTTTGAGCCGCCGTCGCGATTCGAAGAATTTTTTATGGCTGTAAATATAAAATATTATAAAATTATGTTGTTTACTGGTTGGACTATAATGCGGTTTTTAGTAAATGGGTTCATAAATTTTGTCCAATTATGCAGGCATTAAAAATCAGGGGAAAAATCTAAAGGAAAAGTTACATGTATTGCATGACGTTTTTATACCCTAAACCACATAGTGGTCAGGGTATAATGTGTTAAGTTTGATCTTCCAAAAAATGTGCCTACCAGAAATATTGATTTTAGACCCCATAAAATATATACCGATCGACTCAGCATCACCTCCTGAGTCGATCTAGCGCTTGGTGTCCTTGGATTCCGGTCGCAATTATTAACCGATTTTGATGAAATTTGGTACAGGGAGTTTTTTTTGGGCACAAGGACGAACGCTATTTAATTTGGAAGAAATCGGATCAAATTTAGATACAGCTTCCATATATATGTATCGCCCGATTTCAACAAAAAATGGTTACGTTGCGCTTTTTTACAAACGGATCGGCACCGCCCTTCAAGACTGCAAAATTTCATCCAAATCGGTTCAGATTTAGATATAGCTCTCATATATATGTATCGCCCGATTTTCCCAAATTTGACCACAAAACCCTTATTTATCAACCGATCTTACTCAAAGTTGGCTAAATGTAATCTTCTATAGCACTAACTAGATGTGCAACAAATCATCGAAATCGGTTCAGATTTAGCTATAGCTCCCATATATATGTACCGCCTGATGTTTCTAAATTTGACCATAAAACCCTTATTTATCAACCGATCTAACTCAAAGGTGGCTAAAAGTAATCTTCTATAGCACTAACTATATGTGCAAAAAATCATGGAAATCGGTTCAGATTTAGCTATAGCTCCCATATATATGTACCGTACGATTTTTCTAAATTTGGCTATAAAACCCTTATTTATCAACCGATAGTACTCAAAGTTGGCTAGATCCAATCCTCTGTAGTACTAACGGTATGTGCAAAATTTCATCGAAATCGGTTCAAATGTAGATATAGCTCCCATATATCAATTGCCCCCAATAACCTTATGTTTGACCATAGAAGCCTCATTTCTTAACTGAGCTTACTCAAATTTTGCACAAGGTAACCTTTTGTGGTATTGATCAAACCCGCAAAATATTATGCAAATTGGTTCAGATTTACATATAGCTTCCATATATATGCATCGCTCGATTTTCCCAAATTTGACAATAAATACTCTTATTTATTAACCAATGTTACTCAAATTTCAAATTTTGATGCACTAGCCGATCGTATTTATACGTACTTGTAGCTCTTACATAAGAATATTGCTCAATTTTTACAAATTTGGATTTATTACCCACACTAATTGATCGATTTTCTCTCTTTTAATAATGGGCTCAATATTAGTGGCACGCTAACCCCGTAGGTGCAATATCAACTACAGTCAGTGTTGCTAGAAGTAGGGGAAATACCTTATAAGTAGGTGTTTTTTAATATTTAGTGTCTTGTAGGACGTAGGGCCACAATATAGGGGCATTTTTACTCAACACAATTTTTAATAATTTTTACATTTTGGTGGCTCTAGAGGAGGAAATTAGAAGCCGGCAAGGCTTGATCTTTAACAATGCGTAGTAACAACAGTTACCACTCGTGCCCAAAAAAAATCTAACAAAATTTGAAGATTACCACAAATCTACCAAGCAAATATTTCTATAGAAATTTTTGTCGAAACTTTATTCCTGTAGAAAATTTTGTCAAAATTTTATTTCTATAGAAAATTTTGTCAAAATTGTATTTCTATAAATTTTTTTTTTCAAAATATTATTTCTATAAAAATTTTCTCAACTGTGGCAACCGTGGTGGTAATACAAATTTATTTGCTAGGTTATATACGTTGTATTTTCATGTTCTAAGATAATAAAGTACTTAGAACCATTTTTGTTTTGTAAAATTTGTTTAAATTTAACGAATATTTTTCGGAAAAATTGTTTGGGAATATATGGAACTTTTTTTGTCTTTGTACGGTAAACCGAATATTTTCCCTGGCAACACTGACTATAAGCTATAGTGAGATTGAGACAAAGCACCCATAAACATGTACCCCTTAATTTTCTTAAATATGCAACTGCGGTTTATCTTCCAGACCTCTATCAATGTTACCCCACAAATGCTTATGATTACTAATTCAGTAAGGGTGATTTAGGGTATGATATAGTCGGCCCCGCCCGACTTTCTACTTTACTTACTTGTTAATATATATTATGGAAAAGTACATATTTTTCAATGACGAAAAATATGTATACTTCATTTATAATATTAAAAACTCCATTCCTATTATGTATACATTCGTAGCCAATGAAAATCTTTTGTTTTTATTTTATGAATTGTTTTCATATAATTTATGAATCCCGAGTTTGGAAAATTTTTTTGAACACTATTCATAAAATAAATGTATTATTATTTTGTGTGTACCCACGTTTAGTTCATAAAATGTTTGAGACATTCGTACAGAAAGGAAAATTTCATTTGGATGTGGAAATTTTCGAAAAAAAAAGTAATTTAACTACAGGCAAATAATTGTTTTGTAATAAAAATTTTTTAAATTTATCGTTACGTACTTTTTTTCAGTGTAGTTAAAAAAGAATGTTTTGTAATATTTATAAAATAACCATCCATATGTCCTTTCTATTTAGAAAATAACAATTCTTTAGAGAAATCAGGCAATATGCGCTCATATTGGCACAATGTTATTGCGTTGGTCTTTTTTCATTTTAACTAAAACAAAACTGTGACCATATGGTGGCCAATTGTTTTAAACCCCTCTGCCATGCTTTGCCTACATGTCATCTGGGACCTTAGAAATGGACATGACAGTTTCCTCTATCTTGAGGGGGGCTTATGAACTTCGCAATGCTCTGCAACGAACTAGAATTTCATCTGGCCTGTCAGGCAATCTGCAGGCGAAACATAAACCTGCTGTTGCATTCATTCTCTTGTCCCAACGACACTGACATAGAGATTTTTCCCCCCCGGAAATCGTTGTTTCCCTTATTCACTCGTCTCTGCCTTTCTCTATGAGTGTGGGAATTTAAGAGTGCATTGGGTAGGGTTGTATGAGTGTGTTTGTGTGTGTGTTTAAGAGTTGGTTAGTGTAAAATAGGAAATGGAATTGAAAATGTAATTGCATAATAATAAAGTTATAACAAAATACAGGGAATGTGTTTCCTATGGCATATTAAAATTCAGTCATGTGCAGACTCCCACTTTAATTAGGATTATTTCGTGTAACAAATGTTACACAAACGGTCGTTGAAGTCGCTTGCGGTCACGTTGTTATTCTCATAGAGTTAGCCCTTTGCTGTTTCTTTTTTTTTTTTTTTTTTTGTTTTTGCAAATCTCATTGGAAATTATGCGTAAATGTTGTGAGGTCCATTCAGTGCAATATTATTTTTTATTTAACAAAACTAGAACTAGAATATGAATATGAATGTATATTGGAATTTGATTTTTTTTGTTTTGTTTTATATATATACTAGCGTAACCCGGCCCGCTTCGCTGCGCCTTCCGAAGCGTATTTGGAGGAACATTTTGCGTTAACTTAGTCAACTATATCCTTCGTGCTGAAAACAAATTCGAAAAGATTTGAATTCTTTTAAACAAATCGGACTACTTGATTTTTCTTTTATAGGTACAAATACGGCGGGAGAGGGTGTACCTTCTTCTATATTTCTTGTGAATTTTAAGTGTGGTTTGTCAAGGAAAGGTATCCTTCTCCTCAACATATCTGAATTAAGCATTATATTATAATAACATACAAAGAATTACTTTTTCCCATCCAATAAATCGGAAAAGGCAAAAGTAGTAAAAAATTTTACCACATTAACATTTGGAAAATAATTCACCCTCTACGTTGGCTGCCAATTTCATGTAAATTTAAGTTCTTTACTAAAAAGAAGTCTGGCAGAAGCCTGTGCAAAAATCATAAAATTATGTACCAAGTTCCCATTTACGGACAACCCTCTACTTTCAACTTAAGAAAAAAAAAAAACGGACAAAAGGGAACCCTCTCTTTACTAATAAGAAGTCTGGAAGAAAGAAGCCTGTGCAAAAATCATAAAATTATATACCGAGTTCCCATTTACGGACAACCCTCCACTTTCAATTTAAGAGAAAAAACCGACAAAAGGGAACTCTCTCCCCACCTTCGCTCCACTCTGACCTGATATCGGACTATCACGTACCCTATATTAATTTCGTAACTACTCAATGGTCCCTATAAATTCTATCGAAGTAAATCGACAAAGTTTATTTCAACCAGATATCGAAAAATCATATATTAATTTAAAAATCATGTATAAATTTCATCACCTCCTCCCACGTTCCCTGTAAATTTCAAGTAGATCGGAGATGTTTAATTTTTGCTCTATTGTTTTAAAGGGACGTCACTTTCCCCGATACAATATCGACAATCACCGTAGTGAATAGCACCCCTAACCTTCCCTGAAAATTCTTGAAACTTTCCTTCAAGTGTGGGGCAATGAAGGTTGCCTCTTCATTTATAACCTTTTCCCCCGCTTCCTTTGTAAATTTCAAGAAAACTTAAATTTTTTTTATATTTCATGTTAGCCTGATACCGAAACAGGCAATTGACGTCCAAATGCATTATATCTAATTATACAATTATTTTTCGAGCTTTATGGACAGATATAGATTAAGGAACATGGTTAATAGAGCCATTTTGTGCAGTTTTAGAGGAGGACCTCGTCCCCGACCAAATGTCGAAAAGCGTATCTTTTGTAAACGTCCCAGAAAATGTCAAGCAAATCATAAGCCTAAAGGGGCGGCCTCTCTTCCGTCCAAAAATCATAAAATCAGGTATCAACTATTACGGTTGACAGAGGTTACGATCTCTCCCCAGTCCTCTGTAAATTTCAAGTAACTCGGTAAAGTTTAATTGTTTCTCTGTATGTACTTAAGAGAAGCGGATGTCTCCCTATGCCCTTTTATTTTTATTAAAAAATCAGGAACCTGATATAAATTTCATAACCTCACCCATTTTTCCGTAAAATTTCAGTCGGGGGAGTTTAGTTTTATTTTTAATTGTACTTTAAAAAAAGTTGGGCAAAATACGAAAAATAATGTAGCGGATTTTTGTCTAGATGCCAACCCCAACATTCAATGAAAATTTCATGCAAATCGCATAATTTTGTTCCAAGTTTCAAAAAGTAAGGAAAGGGGAGGTCCCCCTCCCCGTCCGCATATGAAATCATCAGGTACCCCATATTAATTCCATAACCTCACCGCATGTTCTCTTTAAATCTCAGATAATTTAGAGAATTTTAGTTTTTTCACTGTACTTTAAAAAAAGTCGAACAAAGGGGAGGTCCCCCTCCGCCACCAAATATCGAAATATAATGTAGCGGATCTTTGTCTAGTTGCCAACCCCAACCTTCAATGAAAATTTCAAGCAAATCGGTCAACTTTGGTCCAATTTTCAAAAAGTCCGACAAAGGGGAGGTCCCCCTCCGCGACCAGGTGTCAAAAAATGAGGTACCCTATTTTCACCACATGAACGTCCCCTATGATCTCTGAAAGTTTCAAGTAAATCGGTTCAGCCGTTTCGGAGCCAACTCGGTTCATACAAACAAACAAACAAACAAACAAACAAACAAATAAACAAACATAGATTGAATTTTATATATATAGATATTAAAATCTAAATTCCGTGAGCATTCAGTTCGAGGTTAACCCGTAACCATATTAAACCGTAGCATAGAAAGTATTTAGCATATAAGAGTACAGTGCAAAAAATTGGAATTTTAAATAACCTCGAGGTGGTTATATAAATCCTATTGGCATAAAATTATTATTAAGTCCAGAGATGGTCTGCCTTCAACTGTAAGATATTTGACATACATTTACGACGCATACGTCAAAAATGTCAAAACTTTTGTGAAATTTCAAGCAAATCAGGGTAAAAGACTGGCTTTTGGGCACATATAGATGCATATCGGCCGAAACATATATATGGGAGCTATATCTGAATCTGAACCGATTTCTTCCAAAATCAGTAGGGTTTTATTCTAACCCAAAACTGAAACTTGTGTTCCACAGTGTGGCGCAGGGTATAAACATGTGTTCACAGACAGACAAACCGACAGGTGGACGGACAGACGGACATGGCTAGATCGCATGGCTGGGTTTTGCAAACATATGCACTAACTTATAAAACCTAACTTAAAAGCACTAACCTATAAAAAAATATAGAAAACATTAAATCTGAAGCAATTGTTAGGCAACTTCGCAAATGTGTATTTATGATTTATTATTATTGATTCAATGGCTTTAGTTTAAAACAAGTATATACGGCTCTACGTTCGGCGAGGCCGAATCTTATGTCCCTCCACCATGGATTGCATAGAAACTTCTAGTAAAGACTGTCATCCACAATCGAATAAAACTTCTTAACGCCGTCTTCTAAACTGTTAGTTAGTCCATACGGGGTATATATTAAACAAAAAGGCCGATGAAATACGTATATAATTCAGTTTGACAAAATTTTCTATAGAAATAAAATTTTGACAAAATTTTATATAGAAATAAAATTTTGACAAAATTTTCAATAAAACTAAAATTTTGGTAGATTATATTTGGCGATATGGACCAATTTTTGTGTGATTGGGTATCCACTATATATAACTGTAGACCGATATGGACCAATTTGGCAAGATTGTTAGCGGCCATATAACGGCGCAATGTACCAAATTTCAACCGGATCGGATGGCTACGCAAGCCAAATCTGGGGGTCGGTTTATATGGGGGCTATACGTAAAAGTTGTCCAATATGGACCATTTGCAATACCATCCGACCTTTATCAATACTTATGCCAAGTTTCAAGTCGATAGCTTGTTTCGTACGAAAGTTAGCCTGATTTCAACAGACGGATGGACATGCTTAGATCGACTCAGAATCTCACCACGACCCAGAATATGTATATACTTTATGGGGTCCTAGAGCAATATTTCGATGTGTTACAAATGGAATGACAAAGTTAATATACCCCAATCCGATGGTGGAGGGTATAAAACTAATTGATTAAAAAATTAATTGATTTCGTAAGCAAATTTGAATTAATCTTTTTATACCCACAACCATAGAATGGTGACGGGGGTATAATAAGTTTGTCATTCCGTTTGTAACACATCGAAATATCGATTTCCGACTATATAAAGTATATATATTCTTGATCAGGGAGAAATTCAGCGTTGCCAATTTAGCTTTTTTCCCGCTAGATTTGGCTTTTTTTGAAGACGTTTAGCGGGAAAAAAATGCATTTAGCTTTTAGCTTTTTTTTTTGGCTTTTTTTCATGCCCCTTTTAGCTATTTTTGGCTTTTTTATTTTCGACATGTTCCTATTGAAATATGGATAAAACTTCGTTTTTATCTAAGCCTTGCTGTCAGAATAAGGTTTTCCACATATTTCAATTCCTTATATAAACTGTCAGTAAATTATTAGGAATATTAGCATTTGACTCGTTTATTATGATATAACTAAATTAAAATAGTAGATGTGAATTGCTTTGTACATTGAAAAAATATTGTTGTGAGGCCAAAGATTTCATTTCCTTAAAATACGAACGCGAATTTTGGTTATAATAGCATTTGTGAATTTCTCTTATATAAACTGTTTTCCTTGTCCAATAGCCGATAAATTCTTTTTGTCCTTATAGTTAAGTGATTCAACTTAAAAATGGGTATTTTTTCATGAAAGAAGGCTAGGGTCAATTCTAAAAAATTCTTAAAATTAATGAAATAATCTTTAAATTTGTGGAGTTTTTGTATCTTGACCACAAACCAAAATAGCGTTCAAAAATAGAAGAGGGTTTTCAACATTTTATTTTAAAAACGTATACATAGAATAATTTCTACTTAAAGTCGAGTCTGAATTTGGAAATTTAAGTTGTCGTTAGCACGTTTTTAAAGCACTGTGATAGCTCATGAAGAAAAAGCTGAAAAAAAACGAATATTTAAATTCAAATTTGACTCGGAATCAATACCAAAATCATTAGTGTACAAAATCTTTGGAACCGAATATAGAAATAATTAAGGAAATAAAGTTTTGAATGTGGTATTATTTTTTTAACATCAAAAAATGCAATGAAAAAATTCGTAGTGATAGGATCAAAACAAATCTGCTATATATTAATGGAATGGATTTACATTTACGAAAATTGGACAAAAATAGGTTTGTATGGGAAATTTTCGAGTTATTCAATATAAACTTGCAAGACAGTTAGAATGGGTTTTATTCTCTTGGGTAAAATTAGGAGAAGTGTTCTCGTTCACGAATTTATCATTAATTCAGTTAAAACGAAATATATTGATATTTTCTAATGCAGTTCTATGTGACATTATGCAATATATCGCACATTGGACTTGTTGATGATTAACCAGCTGGCAATTGCAAGTTTACTGGGAAAAATGTTTTTACTAGGAAATATAAACGAAGGACTTCCAGTAAAAATTTGTGATAGTAATCAAAATGTATCGAGTACGCAAACAGAGCTAATATGACTTAATTTTTCTTACAGTCTCACAGAAATTGAATTAAAATGAATACAATTAAAATAATATGCATTTTAAGTGAAATAAAGCCTTTAAGTTTGTTAAATTTCAATCAAAAATGTAACTTTTGATACAAAAAATTTTAGCTTTTTTTCTAGCTATTTTTTAAAATTTTTTAGCTTTTTTTGGCTAGTTTTTTGGACAAATCTAGCGGTTTTTTGTGAAACAATTCTGGCAACGCTGGAGAAATTCTAAGACGATATAATAATGTCCGTCTGTCCGTCTGGCTGTTGTAATCACGTCTTCAATAATGAAGCAATCGTGCTGAAATTTTGCACAAACTCGTCTTTTGTCTGCAGGCAGGTCAAGTTCGAAGATGGGCTATATCGGTCCAGGTTTTGATATAGTCCCCATATAAACCGAACTCCCGATTTGGGGTCATGGGCTTATAGAAATCGTAGTTTTTATCCAATTTGCCTGAAATTTGAAATCTAAAGGTATTTTGTGACCATAAAGAGGTGTGCCAAAAATGGTGAGTATCGGTCCATGCTTTGATATAGCCCCCACATAGACCGATCTCCCGATTTTACTTCTTAGGCTTATAGAAACCGCAGTTTTTATTCAATTTACCTGAAATTGGAAATCTAGAGGTATTGTAAGACCACAAATACGTGCGGCAAAAATTGTGAGTATCGGTCCATATTTTGGTATAGCCCCCATATAGACCGATCTCCCGATTTTACTTCTTGGGCTTATAGAAACCGCAGTTTTTATCCAATTTACCTGAAATTGGAAATCGAGAGGTACTTTAGAACCGTAAAGAGGTGTGCCAAAAATGGTGAGCATCGGTCCATGTTTTGGTATGGTCCCCATATAAACCGACCTCCCGATTTGGGGTCTTGGGCTTATAGAAACCGTAGTTTTTATCCAATTTGCCTGAAATTGGAAATTTATAGGTATTTTGGGACCATAAAGAGGTGTGCCACAAATGGTTAGTATCGGTCCATGTTTTGGTGTAGCCCCCATATAGACCGATATTCCGATTTTACTTCTTGGGCTTCTAGAATCCGAAGTTTTTATGCAATTTGCCTGAAATTGGAAATCTAGAGCTATTTTCGGGCCATAAAGAGGTGTGCCGAAAACGGTGAGTATCGGTCCATATTTTAGTATAGCCCCCATAAGAACGATCTCCCGATTTAACTCCTTGGGTTTCTAGAAACCGTAGTTTTTATCCGATTTGCCTGAAATTGTAAATATTCTGGTATTTTACACCTATAAACCAGTAAGGAAAGTCTAAAGTCGGGCGGGGCCGACTATATTATACCCTGCACCACTTTGTAGATCTAAATTTTCGATACCATATCACATCCGTCAAATGTGTTGGGGGCTACATATAAAGGTTTATCCCAAATACATAAATTTAAATATCACTCGATCTGGAAGAATTTGATAGACTTCTACAAAATCTATAGACTCAAAATTTAAGTCGGCTAATGCACTAGGGTGGAACACAATGTTAGGAAAAAATAAAAAATATGGGAAACGTTTAAATCTGAAGCAATTTTAAGGAAACATCGCAAAAGTTTATTTATGGTTTATCGCTCAATATATATGTAATAGAAGTTTAGGAAAATTAGAGTCATTTTTACAGCTTTTCGACTAAGCAGTGGAGATTTTACAAGGGAAATGTTGGTATTTTGACCATTTTTGTCGAAATCAGAAAAACATATATATGGGAGCTATATCTAAATCTGAACCGATTTCAACCAAATTTGGCACGCATAGCTACAACGCTAATTGTACTCTCTGTGCAAAATTTCAACTAAATCGGAGTTAAAAAATGGTCTCTGTGGTCATATGAGTGTAAATCGGGCGAAAGCTATATACGGGATATATATCTAAATCTGAACCGATTTCAACCAAATTTGGCACGCACAGCAACAATGCTAATTATACTCCCTGTGCAAAATTTCAACTAAATCGGAGTTAAAAATTGCCCTCTGAGGACATATGAGTGTAAATCGGGCGAAAGCTATATATGGGAGCTATATCTAAATCTGAACCGATTTCAACCAAATTTGGCACGCATAACAACAATGCTAATTCTACTCCCTGTGCAAAATTTCAACTAAATCGGAGTTAAAAATTGGCCTCTGTGGTCATATGAGTGTAAATCGGACGAACGATATATATGGGAGATATATCTAAATCTGAACCGATTTCAACCAAATGTGGCACACTTTACTATAGTACTAATTGTTCTTCTTGTGCAAAATTTTAAGCAAATTAGGGTAAAACTCTGGCTTCTGGGGCCATATAAGTCCATATCGGGCGAAATATATATATGGGAGCTATATCTAAATCTGAACCGATTGCTTCCAAACTCAATAGGGATCTATTCTGAACCAAAACACATACTTGTGCCAAATTTGAAGTCGATTGGACTAAAACTGCGACCTAGACTTTGATTACAAAAATGTGTTCACGGACAGACGGACAGACGGACATCGCTATATCGACTCAAGAGCCCACCCTGAGCATTTTTGCCAAAGACACCATGTGTCTATCTCGTCTCCTTCTGGGTGTTGCAAACATATGCACTAACTTATAATACCCTGTTCCACAGTGTGGAGCAGGCTATAATTAATTGATTTCGTAAGCAAATTTGAATTAATCTTTTTATACCCACCACCATAGAATGGTGACGGGGGTATAATAAGTTTGTCATTCCGTTTGTAACACATCGAAATATCGATTTCCGACTATATAAAGTATATATATTCTTGATCAGGGAGAAATTCTAAGACGATATAATGATGTCCGTCTGTCTGTCTGGCTGTTGTAATCACGTCTTCAATAATGAAGCAATCGTGCTGAAATTTTGCACAAACTCGTCTTTTGTCTGCAGGCAGGTCCATTCGAAGATGGGCTATATCGGTCCAGGTTTTGATATAGTCCCCATATAAACCGAACTCCCGATTTGGGGTCATGGGCTTATAGAAATCGTAGTTTTTATCCAATTTGCCTGAAATTTGAAATCTAAAGGTATTTTGTGACCATAAAGAGGTGTGCCAAAAATGGTGATTATCGGTCCATGCTTTGATATAGCCCCCATATAGACCGATCTCCCGATTTTACTTCTTAGGCTTATAGAAACCGCAGTTTTTATTCAATTTACCTGAAATTGGAAATCTAGAGGTATTGTAAGACCACAAATACGTGCGGCAAAAATTGTGAGTATCGGTCCATATTTTGGTATAGTCCCCATATAGACCGATCTCCCGATTTTACTTCTTGGGCTTATAGAAACCGCAGTTTTTATCCAATTTACCTGAAATTGGAAATCGAGTGGTACTTTAGAACCGTAAAGAGGTGTGCCAAAAATGGTGAGCATCGGTCCATGTTTTGGTATGGTCCCCATACAAACCGACCTCCCGATTTGGGGTCTTGGGCTTATAGAAACCGTAGTTTTTATCCAATTTGCCTGAAATTGGAAATTTATAGGTATTTTGGGACCATAAAGAGGTGTGCCACAAATGGTTAGTATCGGTCCATGTTTTGGTATAGCCCCCATAAGAACGATCTCCCGATTTAACTCCTTGGGTTTCTAGAAACCGTAGTTTTTATCCGATTTGCCTGCAATTGTAAATATTCTGGTATTTTACACCTATAAAAAAGGTGCTCTAATGCCAACTGAACTTCATTTTAGTTCATGAAGATTAGTTGATTTTAGTTAAATATTTCACAATATGAGTAAATGTTCCTTATTTGAATAATTTTTTGCTAACTTTAATGACGTGAACTAAAAATAAGAAAAAAAGTTGTATACAAATATAGTGCACTATTTTACTAAAAAATTAAATTGAGTTCATAAGTCTCTCAAATGAGTAAATTTTACTAAAATTGTACCTGTCTCGAACTTCGTACAGCGCTAAAGACATTTTAACAATTTTTAAATCCAATTTTTTCTTCCAACATATGGAATTTTCTTAAACAACTGAAAAAAATTAATTATTTTTAAAAAAATTTCTTCAATTTGACAAAAAGTATTAACTTATTTGTAACATGTTGCAATTAGAAAACTATTTTAGTTAAAATTTTCTAAAATAAACCTACATTTTCTTCCACGGTGGGGTCACTTTTTTTGGGTGTAGGCTCACAAAAACGTGTATCGAATTAAGTTTTTATATGTCCATTTGGTAATGCCATCATATAGACCGATTTCACTTCTTGAGGTTATAGAAGGCGCACTGTTTTAAGTTTAAGTTTTTATATGTCCATTTGGTAATGCCTCCATATAGACCGACTTCACTTCTTGAGGGTGTAGAAGGCGCACTGATCATGAAGATTGCTTGAAACTCAATGTAAAATTTCCAGATTTTACTTCTACAGATTTAAGATTTCAAATAAAGACGTTATTTTATAATTTTCTTGCACACTTACAAGAGGTGTTAATGATTCCTCTAAAACTCAAACAAAAATGGTTCTTATAAATCCAGAATCTGATATAGTCCTCATAGGTGAAATCTTTAAATTTATCTTCGGGAAGTGTCCTCAAGTCCTCAAGCCCTCTTGAAATTTCAAAGGAAACCCTAATATTTGGTTCATGGTGGTGCGTATTTAAGATTCGGCCCGACCGAACTTACTGCTGTATATAAAGGGTGATTCTTTTGAGGTTAGGATTTCCATGCATTAGTATTTGACAGATCACGTGGGATTTCAGACATGGTGTCAAAGAGAAAGATGCTCAGTATGCTTTGACATTTCATCATGAATAGACTTACTAACGAGCAACGCTTGCAAATCATTGAATTTTATTACCAAAATCAGTGGCAGAAAATCCGCTTTTTTATCGACAAATTTTGTTCAGCGATGAGGCTCATTTCTGGTTGAATGGCTACGTAAATAAGCAAAATTGCCGCATTTGGAGTGAAGAGCAACCAGAAGCCGTTCAAGAACTGCCCATGCATCCCGAAAAATGCACTGTTTGGTGTGGTTTGTACGCTGGTGGAATCATTGGACCGTATTTTTTCAACGATGCTGTTGGACGCAACGTTACGGTGAATGGCGATCGCTATCGTTCGATGCTAACAAACTTTTTGTTGCCAAAAATGGAAGAACTGAACTTGGTTGACATGTGGTTTCAACAAGATGGCGCTACATGCCACACAGCTCGCGATTCTATGGCCATTTTGAGGGAAAACTTCGGAGAACAATTCATCTCAAGAAATGGACCGGTAAGTTGGCCACCAAGATCATGCGATTTGACGCCTTTAGACTATTTTTTGTGGGGCTACGTCAAGTCTAAAGTCTACAGAAATAAGCCAGCAACTATTCCAGCTTTGGAAGACAACATTTCCGAAGAAATTCGGGCTATTCCGGCCGAAATGCTCGAAAAAGTTGCCCAAAATTGGACTTTCCGAATGGACCACCTAAGACGCAGCCGCGGTCAACATTTAAATGAAATTATCTTCAAAAAGTAAATGTCATGGACCAATCTAACGTTTCAAATAAAGAACCGATGAGATTTTGCAAATTTTATGCGTTTTTTTTAAAAAAAAAAGTTATCAAGCTCTTAACAAATCACCCTTTACTTGTTATTGATTCAATTAAACTTTTTTTTTGACGTTAAGTACAAAATTTAATAATTTTTTTCTGCGTAATTAGGCCTGCCGACTTGAGACTTTACTCACTTGTTTTAGGAGACGGCTTTGGGAAAATTTGTTGCTCATAATCCAAGATAGGGGTATTCGCTCCAACTGTAGTATTTTCTTTAATATTTCGTAGAAAATAAAATGAATATTAAATAAAAAAACAACACAACATTCCCAAACATAGTAAATATGCTAAGGTTATAAAAGAGAATATAAATGAATTTTAATTAATACATCTTTGTGCCGTTAATTAGTGCCACCTTTTATAATTTACTGATATTATTTATTTTTTTTTCTTTCCATCCTGATGGTTCTCTTTGTACGCATTATTTTCCATCTGAGAAAAACATGGCAAAATGAAACAAAATGAGATGAGAAAGACATCCATTGAAATTACTGCCATTAAAAGAGACATGTTGACCTCGATTTTTTTAATTGTTTTGTGTTCACGGCAAAAAAAGAAAAACAAATGACAAATCATTAAAAACTCATAACCATTTGAAATGCGGACAAAAATACAACAGCAGCAACAACAACAACAATAAAACGAACAACTGAAGCATTGACAACAACAAGGGGGGAAAATATGTCATCATTAGTGCGAGCTGTTCCCTTCGTCTAGTGTATGTCCTTACGCTCCTTTTATTTGAATCGCTGTAGTTGCCCTAATCATCACAGTCATCATCGCCACCATCCCCATAGTCTTCTTCATCTACGACTGATGATTGTGCCTGCCTCTGCCTTCATAGGGCCATTACGGCCACGCCATGTTATCGTTGGGTGGTATTATCACAGGAAA
This sequence comes from Haematobia irritans, assembly GCF_050003625.1. Classification (NCBI taxonomy): domain Eukaryota; kingdom Metazoa; phylum Arthropoda; class Insecta; order Diptera; family Muscidae; genus Haematobia; species Haematobia irritans. The sequence continues at coordinate 183,657,561 of NC_134397.1, read as the reverse complement.
TATCAAAACATAATTGTCCATAATGACCTCTAATAAAAGGACTCAAAATGTGGAAAAACATTGTCCTAAATTTTGCTTTATAAAATCCCATAAAAAAATGGTGTCACAGCATCACCAGGGAGAGTCATGCAGCAGAAAACACCGCGAGCTTAATGTAAGCTTTAATTTTTGAGTGTTTTTTTTTTATTAATTACCACAGACAATTTTTCCCGCATTTTTCTACTCTAAACTACCCCCGTGCAAAGTTTCACGTAAATCGGAGTTAAAAATTGGTGTAAAACGAGCGAAAGATATACATGGTTGCTATATCAAAATCTGTATCGAGTTCTGTCATAATCAATAGGATTCCATTATGATCCAAAAATCTTACTTGTATAAAATTTGAAGTTGATTGGACTAAATCTGTGACCTAGATTTTGTGTTCACAGACCGACGGCTAGATGAACTCAGGGACACGGTTGCCACAGATGGTAGATTTCTAACCAAAATGGTAGATTTTTTATTGGTTGAATTCCTGATGTTTTAATAGATTTTGCAAAATATTCTTCTGCACCTACACTGAAAAAAATATTGTCGTGAGGCCAAATTTTCTTACCATTGAAGACGCATTTCTGTGCTACAAAGTTTTTTTCCTTATCCAAAAGTCGATAAATATTTCAATGAAGGCATTTTTTCTTTATAGTAAAGCGATTCGACTTAAAAATGGGTATCTTAATATATAGGAATACTTTGTTTAACTAAGGTCAACTTGGATTTAATAATCCAGAAAAATTCCTTAAAATTAATAAAAATGTCTTTACATTTTTTGACTTTTTGTATCTTGACTAGAAAGCAGTGTTGCCAGGTTAGGGGTTTTCCCCCCCCAAATTTAGGGGATTTTTTCACGTTTAGGGGGATTTTTAGGGGTAACATTTATTTAGGGGCATTTTTGGGGGTACAAATATCTTAGACCTTATAAAGTGGACCAATTCTCAAGCAAATTCGCAACAATTCTGGCATGAATTATGAGAAAAAAATGAGGGAAGTCAACAAGAAGATCCTAAATACAAGCAAGTTTGCAATAGCATTATTTTCGTTATCTTTTTTAAACGCTTCTGTTGAAAGAGTATCTTCAATATTTGACACAATTAAAAACAATATTATTTTAACTTAGCAACTGAAGATGACATCATTTTTTTTATAGAAATAAAATTTTTACAAAATTGTCTACAGAAATTAATTTATGCCAAAATTTTCTATACAACTAAAATTTTGACAAAATTGAATATAGAAATAAAATTTTGACAAAAATTTCTATAGAAATAAAATTTTGACAAAAATTTCTATAGAAATAAAATTTTAACAAAATTTTCTATTTTATCAAAATTTTCTATATCGATAACATTTTAACAATATTTTCTATAGGAATAAAATTTTGACAAAATTTTCTATAGAAATAAAATTTTGACAAAAATTTCTATAGAAATAAAATTTTAACAAAATTCTCTATTTTAACAAAATTTTCTATATCGATAAAATGTTAACAATATTTTCTATAGAAACAAATTTTTGACAAAAGTTTTCTATAGAAATAAAATTGTGACAAATTTTCTATAGAAATAAAATTGTGACAAAATTTTCTATAGAAATAAAATTTTGACAAAAATTTCTAAGAAATTAAATTTTGACAAAATTCTCTATTTTAACAAAATTTTCTATATCGATAAAATTTTAACAATATTTGCTATAGAAATAAAATTTTGACAAAATTTTCTATAGGAATAAAATTTTGACAAAATTTTTGATAGAAGTAAAATTTTGACAAAATTTTCTATAAAAATAAAATTTTGACAACATTTTTATAGAAATAAAATTTTAACAAAATTTTCTATATCGATAAAATATTGACAATATTTTCTATAAAAATAAAATTTTGACAAATATTTCCTATAGTATTAAAAATGTTGACAAAATTTTTTATATAAATAAAAGTTTGACAACATTTTTTATAGAACTATAATTTTGCCAAATTTTCTATAGAAATAAAATTTTCACAAAATTTTCCATTGAAATAAAATTTTAGGATGAAAAGCCAATGGCATTACAACAGACAAACGGACATTGTTTTATAGCCTAAGAATTTCTCCCTGATCAAGTATACTTTCTGTATTCGAAAATCTATATTTCAAAGTGCTACAATCGGAATATTTAGTAAAATTAATATACCCATGTCACCATTCTATATAGGTGGATATAAAAAGTTATCTCATGCTAGAGTTGCAGGAAGAAGGTATTGCTTACTAATCGCTCCCAGACACTTACCAAGTTTTTGCTGGAATATTAAAGTCAATACGGGCCATTGTTTGATATTCAAGAATCCTCTATGTCATTGTGAACTTAAATAAATAACAACTGTTAATATATAAATTAGCTATTACACATTCAATTTAACGTTTTTACAAGGTTATATTGATTCAAAAATTCCATCTATACTGGAATTTATTTCTCTCCCTAAATAGCTGCAATTCAATCAACCATGAATATTAATGCGCAAATTGGGACCACAATTTGAGGTAATGGAATATTTGAAATATCCACATTTGTTACATCCCAAAAAAATAATCTCGGTTATTTGTAAAATACTGTTCTCCATCAGATTCCAAGAAAAAACGTAATTAATTTGGTGTTCATTTTTCGTTGTGTTAGAGTTATACATGTATGCGAATACGTGGGTATGTGTGCATATCATTTGGCATGAGTGACATTTCATTTGGGTATTGACGTTTTTCATTCGTCTTAGTCTTCATTTGCAACTCGTATGGATGTAAAAAAAAACACAACACAAAAAACCATTCTCAATGGTAAATGCTCCAAAAAATATCGATTAATTCCGAGAAAAGCAGAGAACGTGTAATTTATACAGAATTCGTAATTACAGTGCCCTAAAGCTAAACTAATTGTCGCCATGCTCTGCTCTCCCTCTATGGTGGTTGCTATGTGTATGTGTGTGTGCGATTGTATGTCACTGGGTGTATACCGGAAACGGAAGCAGTAGCCAAGGCAACAGCAATGGCAATACGAGCAACATCAGCATAGATAATAAAATTGTAGAGAGCAAGAAAAAAAACAAAGACAAGAAAAAGATTTGATTCCATTGCGACCCAGTTTCCTATCCCCATTTAGACAGTCTGTGCTCTGCCGTCCCCCCGTCACCCCATCCCCTTGTTCTCTTCCTTCATTCTTTTATTCAAACACATTCTGCCTTTTTCTTTCTTACCCTTCCTCTGCCTTATTTTCATATTAAATTGCAATTTTCGAATGTCACAACGACATTGTTGCACATAAAACACTGAGCTTTAGTTTGCTGACATGTCTACCCGAGACATTTGTTGCTTCCTTCATCTCTGTGTCATTGGCAGGAGGACTCTCTCGAAAGATTTGTTGCCTCCTCCAACCACCGCCCTATATGCCTATCACCATTGCTATTTTGGCATTCATTCTAGGGATGTAATATCGATAAATCTTTCAAAATAAAAATATTTTAGCAAGCATAGCTGGGGGAAAATTTCCCCCGAAATAGAAATATGTGGATATTTATTTAGGACAGAAATTCCCCACAATATAGTTAAAAAATTGCCCACATAGCATCCCGAACTTTGGCACAATGGGTCTATGGCGATTAATATGCCGAAATGCCCAAACAGCTTTACAAGTTTTTAGATTTCTAACAAATTTCTAAAATTTTGAAAGAGTTGTTCAAAACAAATAAAATTTGATAAAATTTTGTATAAAAAACATCAAAATCTTCTATACAAATAACATATTGACAAAATTTGCTATAGAAATAAAATATTTGGCAAAATTTCACAAAATTTTCAGTACAAATATAATCTTGACAAAATCTTCCATAGAAATAAAAGTTTGAAAAAATTTTCTATAGAAATAGAACTTTGAAAAAATTTTCTTCAGAAATGAAATTTTAATAAAATTTTCTGTAGAAATAAAAGTTTGACAAAATTTGCTATAGAAATAAAATTTTGACAAAATTTCCTATAGGAATATAATTTTATCAAAACTTGCTATAGAAATAATTATTATTATAATTATTGCCTAAATTTTCTATTGAAATAAAATTTTGAAAAATTTTTCTATACAAATAAAATTTTGACAACATTTTCTATAGAAATAAAATTGGCTATCGAAATAACATTTTGACAAAATTTTCTTTACAACTGAAATTTTGACAATTTTTTTTTAGAATTGAAATTGTGAATAAATTTTGAAGAAATTTTCTTTAGAAATGCAAATTTGACAAAATTATCTATGGAAATAAATTATTGCCTAAATTTTCTATAGAAATAAAATTTTGATAAGATTTGCTTTCGAAATAAAATTTTGACAAAATTTTTTATAGAAATAAAATTTTAAATAAATTATCTATGGAAATAAAATGTTGACAAAATTATCTATAGGAATAAAATTTTGATAAAATTTGCTATCGAAATAAAATTTTGACAAAATTTTCTATAGAAATAAAATTTTGACAAAATTTTCCACAGAAATAAAATTTTGACAAAATTTTCAATAGAAATTAAATTTTGACAAAATTATCTATATAAATAAAATGTTGACAAAATCTTCTGTATAAATAAATTTTTGACAAAATCTTCTGTAGAAATAAATTTTTGACAACATTTTCTATAGACATAAAATTTTGACAAAATTTCCTATTGAAATAAAACGTTGACAAAATTTTCCTTAGAAATAAAATTTTGATAAAATTTTCTTTATTTATTTTACAAATAAAGTTTTGAATAAATTTTCCATAGAAGTATTTTTGTTTACAAAATTTTGTATAGAAATAAATTTTTTAAAAAATTTTCTATAGAAATAAAATTTTGACAAAATTTTCAACAGAAATAAAATTTTGAGAAAATTTTCGACAGAAATAAAATTTGCTATAAAAATTAAAATTTTGACAAAATTTTCTATAGAAATAAAATTTTGACAAGATTTTCTATACAAATAAAATTTTGAAAAAATTTTCTATAGAAATAAAATTTTGACAAAATCTTCTATATGAATCAAATGTTGACAAAATTTTCTATAGAAATAAAATTTTGAGAAAATTTTCTATAGAAATAAAGTTTTGACAACATTTTCTATAGAAATAAAAGTTTGACAAAATTTTCTATAGAAATAAAATTTTGACAAAATTTCCTATAGACATAAAATTTTGACAAAATTTCCTATAGATATAAAATTTTGACAAAATTTCCTATAGACATACACTTTTGACAAAATCTTCTATAGAAATAACATTTTGACAAAATTTCCTATAGACATAAAATTTTGACAAAATTTTCTATACAAAATAAAATTTTGAAAAAATTTTCTATACATATAAAATTTTTACAAAATTTTCTATAGAAATAAAATGTTGACAAGATTTTCTATACAAATAAAATGTTGACAAAATTTTCTATAGAAATAAAATTTTGACAAAATCTTCTATAATAATCAAATGTTGACAAAATTTTTTATAGAAATAAAATTTTGACAAAATTTTTTATAGAAATAACATTTTGACAAAGTTTCCTATAGACATACAATTTTGACAAAATTTCCTAGACACATAAAACTTTGACAAAATTTCCTAGATATATAAAATTTTATCAAAATTTTCCATTGACATAACATTTTAAAAAAATTTTCTATAGAAATAATATTTTGACAAAATTTTCTATAGAAATTAAATTTTGACAAAATTTCCTATACAAATAAAATTTTGACAAAATTTTCTATACAAATAAAATTGTGACAAAATTTTCTATAGAAATAAATTTTTACAAAAGTTTGACAAAATATTCGTTAGAAATAAAATATTTACAAAATTTTCTTTAGAAATAAACTTTAGACAAAATTTTCTATAGAAACAAAATTTTGACAAAACTTTCTATAGAAAAAAAATTTTGACAAAATTTTCTATAGAAACACAATGTTGACAAAGTTTTCTATAGAAATACATTTTTTACAAAATTTTCTACAGAAATGAAATAAGATAAATACTAACGAAAAAATTTCGATCAAGAGCTTCAAAATAAGACTATTTTTATACCCTCCGATCCAGCTGAAATTTAGTACATGGTGTTAGTATATGGTCTCTAACAACCATGCAAAAAGTGGTTCATATCGGTCCATAATTATATATAGCCCCCATATAAACGGATCCCCCGATTTGGCTTGCGGAGCCTCTAAGAGAAGCAAATTTAATCCGATCCGCCTGAAATTTTGTACATGGTGTCAGTATGTGGTCTCTAATGACCATGCAAAAATTGGTCCACATCGGTCCATAATTATAATAGCCCCAATATAAAGCGATCCCCAGATTTGATCTCCGGAGCCCCTTGGAAGAGCAAAATTCTTCCCGTTCGGTTGAAATTTGGTACATGATGTTAGTATATGGTATCAAACAACCATACAGGAATTGGTTCCTAGCAGTCCATAATTAAATATAGCTCCCATATAAACCGATCCCCAGATTTGAACTCCGGTGCCTTTTGGAGAAGCAAAATTCATCCGATCTGGTTGAAATTTGGTACGTAGTGGTAGTATATGATATTTAACAACCATGCCAAAAGTGGTCCATATCGGTGCATAAACATATATAACGACCATATAAACCGATCCCGAGATTTGGTTTTGGAGCCTCTTGGAGGAGCAAATTTAATCCGAGTGAGTTGAAATTTGGTACATTGTGCTAGTATGTAGCCGTTAACAACCATGTCTTACTAGGTCTATATCGGTCTATAGTTATATATAGCCCTCAGATAAATCGATCCCCAATCACACAAAAATTGGTCCATATCAAGTTCATAATCGTATATAGCCCCCATATAAGCGACCCCCATATTTCAATTCTGGCTCTCTACGTACCGTGCAAAAAGTCCATATCGGATCGTAATTATTTGTAGACTTAACTATACATAACTTGTTTGTGTAATATATATACCATGTATGGACTAACTCACAATTGAGAAAACGATGTTAAGAAGTTTTAAGATACTACAACCCAAGTAATTCGATTGTGGATGACAGTCTTTCGTTGAAGTTTCTACACAATCCATGGTGGAGGGTACATAAGATTCAGCCTGGCCGAACTTACGGCCGTATATACTTGTTATTTTTTATTTTGTAGATTGTTGGTACAATTTTCTTCAAATTTTAGTCAAAGTCCACTATTAGTAATCTTTAAAATCGGCTACACACCTCTATGGGGAATAGAATTGGTAATGGTAGCGAAATAAGTTCAAAATTAGCTTTTCCAAAATGCTAAAAATTGAGAACTCAACTTTTCCAAATTTGAAAAAAATTTTAAATAATTACATATAAGCCATAGTGGTTGAATGGTAAGCATACCGCCTTGCATACAAGGGGACATGGGTTCAACCCCAGTGTCGACCAAACACCAAACAGTTTTTCAGCTATGATTTATCCTTTCTCAATAATGCTAGTGATATTTCGGCTATAAAAAGGTGGCCCCTTTTCATTGAACTAAGCATAGAATCGGACATTACTTAGTGGCAGGAAAGAAGTCCAGTACTGTGGAATAACAGCTGACTGAATAGTCTAAGCGAGAATTAAATGTCTTTACCCAATTTCTGGGTAAAGGCGATGTTTTAATTCTTCCTTCAACCCCTACACGCAGAGAAGGAATACGATCACCCCAACCATGTTTCAAGATTTTTCATTTTACTTTTTGTTGAAACCATATTATTTTCTCGAAAATCATATATCTGATTTCGGAAAGCCACGACATGCATGTGACGAGAAAAAATTATTTTTGCGACCAAAATGTCACATGGTCGCCGTGAAAAAGTAACACGGTACTTTTGAAACTTGTTTGAAGTGATTATATTCCTTCTCTGGGTGTAGTTGGTTGAATTGTTTACTATATATTAATATGAATATTAAGATTTCATTCAAAATTCCCCACTATCAGAATCATCTACATCGACTTCCCTACATTTATACAGACTGCCATGAAAGAGCTATTTCGAATTTTAACCATACTAGAAATCGTTGAATTGGTACTTGTACTTGTCGTTGCCATTCAACGTTGTCAACTTTAGTGAATTCTTAGACATACCGTCGGAGAAGGATGAAAACGATAACAACCACTAGGCGGTAGAGGAAACCAGGGGGAAATACCAAGCATATGCTTTAAAATAAAGCAAACGAAGTGAATTACATTTCCGTCTGAAAAAAAAAATGCCTTGGAATTCATAGAGAGGTGATGAAATGAAATTAATATAAAAAATCTTGAAAACACGCGAAACAGTTTGTGATTCAATGCAAAATAACTGTCAGGGAAGATATCTACGAATGTTGAAGGTGTGAGAGGAGTATTTGTCTGAAAAATTAAAATATAATATTTCCATAAGATAAAGACAACCAAGCTGTGTAAGTTTGAAGAAGCTAAGACCATCAGGCTCTACTTTAAAAATATATATCTCACATAGAAATTAGAATAAATAATTCCAATTTTGAAGTTGAATTGCTTCAAAAAAACTTTAGTTTTATACATAAGAGCCGTAAGTAGCTCGAAACCCATATCACAATTGTCACGTTAAGGTCAAAGTATGGGGATCCAAATTATTCTTATTTTTTTTTTTTTGAGTGTTGCTGAAAATTCTAAAATATATTGCCTAATTTTTCATATTGTTCTCATTACAGGTACGTAATAACAATATTACTTTATTGAAAGTTCCGTAAGTACAATTTAAATAATATAAAGGATAGGTGTCGTTAGAAGTCAAATCGCGTGATCGCACTATACAATCGAAACATGGGCCGATATGGCCCATCTTCGAACACGACCATCCTGCTGATAAAAGACGACATAAGCACGATAGCTTTATTATTATTGTAGCGTATTCACAATAAACAGCCCGCTAGACAGACAGAGGGACATCATTATATCATATTAGAATTTCTCCCGGACAACAAACTTTTTATGATTATTTTCTTGGGTTGAAATATCAACATCTTGACAATTGAGTTGACTCCCCGTCGTTGTACAATGAGTTGCGATTGCTGTCGTCTGTTCTAATGGCTTTTCTTTTGCTGTTGGTGCGATTTATAGCCAGTGTGTTTGATTTTTTATTTAGTCTTTGTAGTGCCAACGTATAGTTTCTGGCATATGTCGGAATTGTCTCCATTGCATGTGATCTTGTCGATTTGGCGAAACTCTTAATTTTTGTTTTTTGTCCTGCTGAAGAACTTGTTCAAATTACGTTCGGAGAAGTTGAGTGTGTATATCAATCGTCCATATATCATTGGTTCCCTTTTAACAAAAAAATTTCTTATTAGGTCCATGATTGTCTTCTTTGGGAAATCCATCATTCTTAGTATGGCACGTATTTTCTTCTGGTTTTTATACCCTCCACCATAGGATGGGTGGTATATTAACTTTGTCATTCCGTTTGTAACACATCGAAATATTGCTCAAAGACCCCATAAAGTATATATATATATATATATATATATATATATATATATATATATATATATATATATATATATATATATATATATATATATATATATATATATATATATATATATATATATATATATATATATATATATATATATATATATATATATATATATATATATATATATATATATATATATATATATATATATATATATATATATATATATATATATTCTGGGTCGTGGTGAAATTCTGAGTTGATCTGAGCGTGTCCGTCCGTCCGTCTGTTGAAATCACGCTAACTTCCGAACGAGACAAGCTATCGACTTGAAACTTTGCACAAGTAGTTGTTATTGATGTAGGTCGGATGGCATTGCAAATGGGCCATATCGGTCCACTTTTACATACAGCCCCCATATAAACCGAAGCTCAGATTTGGCTTGCGGAGCCTCTTGGAAGAGCAAAATTCATCCGATCCGGTGGAAATTTGGTACATGGTGTTAGTATATGGTCTCTCACAACCATGCAAAAATTATTCCAAATCGGTCCGTAATTATATAGCCCCCATATAAACCGATGCCCCGATTTGGCTTGCGGAGCCTCTAAGAGAAGCAAATTTCATTCGATCCGGCTGAAATTTGGTACATGAAGTTAATATATGGTCTCTAATGACCATGCAAAAATTGGTTCACATATTTATATGTATCGGTTCATATTTATATGCATCGGTTCATAATTATATGTAGCCCCCATATAAACCGATCACCAGATTTGACCTCCGGAGCCTCTTGGAAGACCAAAATTCATCTGGTTCAGTTGGAATTTTGTACGTGGTGTTAATATATGGCCTCAAACACCCATGAAAAAATTGGTCTAAATCGGTGCATAACTATATATAGCCCCCATATAAACCGATCCCCAGATTTGACCTCCGGAGCCTCTTGGAAGGGCAAAATTCATCCGATTGAAATTTGGTACCTGAAGTTAGTACATGGTATCCAACAACAATTCAGGAATTGTTTCATATCAGTCCATAGTTATATATAGCCCCTATATAAACCGATCCCCAGATTTGACCTTCGGTGCCGATCTGGTTGAATTTTGGTACGTGGTGGTAGTATATGATATTAAACAACTATGCCAAAAGTGGTCCATATCAGTCCATAATCATATATAGCCCCATATAAACCGATCCCGAGATTTGGTTTTGGAGCCTCTTGGAGGAGCAAATTTCATACGAGTCAGTTGAAATTTGGTACATTGTGCTAGTATATGGCCGTTAACAACCATGCCTAACTAAGTCCATATCGGTCTATAGTTATATATAGCATCAGATAAATCGATCCCCAATCACACAAAAATTGGTCCATATCAAGTTCATAATTGTATATAGCCCCATATAAGCGACCCCCATATTTCAATTCTGGCTCTCTACGTATTGTCTAATATATACCACGTACGGACTAACTCACAATTTAGAAAACGATGTTAAGAAGTTTTAAGATACCACAACCCAAGTAATTCGATTGTCGATGACTGTCTTTCGTAGAAGTTTCTACGCAATCCATGATGGACGGTACATAAGATTCGGCCTGGCCGAACTTACGGCCGTATATACTTGTTTTTATACCCTGCTCCACACTGTGGAACAGGGTATTATAAGTTAGTGCATATGTTTGCAACACCCAGAAGTAGACGAGATAGACACATGATGTCTTTGGCAAAAATGCTCAGGGTGGACTCCTGAGTCGATATAGCCATGTCCGTCTGTCCGTGAACACATTTTTGTAATCAAAGTCTAGGACGCAGTTTTAGTCCAATCGACTTCAAATTTGGCACAAGTATGTGTTTTGGCTCAGACTAGATCCCTATTGATTTTGGAACAAATCGGTTCAGATTTAGATATAGCTCCCATATATAGCTTTCGCCCGATTTACACTCATATGACCACAGAGGCCAATTTTTAACTCCGATTTAGATGAAATTTTGCACAGGGAATAGAATATGCATTGTTGCTCTGCGTGCCAAATTTGGTTGAAATCGGTTCAGATTTAGATATAGCTCCCATATATATGTTCTTCTCACTTCGACAAAAATGGTCAAAATACCAACATTTTCCTTGTAAAATCGCCACTGCTTAGACGAAAAGTTGTAAAATTGACTAATACATATATATCGAGCGATAAATCATAAATAAACTTTTGCGAAGTTTCCTTAAAATTGCTTCAGATTTAAATGTTTCCCATATTTTTTACTAACATTGTGTTCCACCCTAGTGCATTAGCCGACTTAAATTTTGAGTCTATACATTTTGTCGAAGTCTATCAAATTCTGTCCAGATCGAGTGATATTTAAATGTATGTATTTGGGACAAACCGTTATATATAGCCCCCAATACATTTGACGGATGTGATATGGTATCGAAAATTTAGATCTACAAAGTGGTGCAGGGTATAATATAGTCGGCCCCGCCCGACTTTCGACTTTCCTTACTTGTTTCTACTACAATGGAGATCATAAAAGGAAAGCAAGTATATACCCCCGAAAATTTGTCCAGGTCAAATCTTATGTACCCTCTACCATGGATTTTGTACAAAGTTATTCTAAAGACTGTCAATCATGATGGGTTTATATAGAGGAATTAACAAATACTAATGAACTGATTTGTACCAATTTTCATGGTTCTTCATGAGGCTTATGAAGTGAAATCTTGGTAGCCGGTTTATACCAGGACTGTATAATTATAGACCAATATGGACCAATTTTTACATGGTTATTAAAGGGCACAGACTCTAAGTGCTTTTACTGCAATGTGGAATGCCGTTCGTACTCGGCTATTAAAAGAACATGGAATGGGGGAGTACTCAGTGATAAGAGAGACGTTCACCACTGTGGTATCACAATGGACTGAATAGTCTAAGATAGCCTGAGACTTCGGGCTGCCACCTAGCCTAACACCACTTACCACATGTCAACCCGTTTGGATTAAATGTGCTCTTCAAAGAGGCTCACATCTGGCGATTGATTTATATGGGCGCTATATATTGTGAGGGACATACTTATGTCGATTCGTTTGTGCAACATTCTCGAAATTGATTGCAAAATATGAAGGACAGTTGATTTCATATCTCTCACAATATTATGAAATAATAGCACCTATGGAATGACATTTGGGCGAAAATACAATAAGGGAAAACGAAGCAAAAACTCATATACTAAATTTCAATCGGATCAGATAAAATTTAATTGTGCAAGAGAGTCCGTAAGTCAAATCTGGGGGTCGGTATATATGGCCCATTGGCAATACGTCCATCTTATGGTGGTGGGTATAAAAAACTAAATTTTGTGCCTAACTCAGATTCAGGAGTTTTCTCAAGATGACCATTACGCCTCCAGATATCTACGTTCTCTCTTTGACCGTTGATTATTTTAATATTTTTAATTTGACACCAAGATTTCCACTCCATCCCAATATTTATGAGATTGTAACAAAAATGTGCCTTCAGGAAAATTTCATCTCCATGCTTTTTGCTCTTTGTCCCACATACATTCACATTTGCCAAAAAGGCAATACGGGGTTTGATCTTCATATGAAATGTTAATCAAGTCGATGTGTGAGTGTCTGAGACACATTTATGAGAACAGTCAAGTAAGGGCTTTGTACGAAATCCGAGAAAAAGGCAACCTTATGAAAGCTAAAGGATTTTGCAAATAATTTTTTTTGGGTGAATCTAGAATGCCTGGAAGTGTTTGAAATTGGTTTAGGTGAGCGAGTGAGTGGTTGTCGGAATGAATGTCTTTTTTTTGGGGGGTGGTCTTGCCAAAAACAGGAGAATAAGCATAAAAGTTAAACTTTTTAATGTTTTCACGCATCAAAGATTAAAAGGCCACATATACCATCATCAACACAAGGGATAGTAGCTGACATGAGAGGCATCTGTGATGGAACCTTCGTTGATGAATTTCATTAACACTGAAACTTTGGAAATTTTGCTCATGTTGAGCTAACCGTATGCAAAATATCTGTGCAAGCTAGACCCCAAAGAAGTATCTGTGCTAGTATAGCATTAAAGTATCTTTTTGAGTATTGAGGTATTAAAGTTTTCCAAGCGACCATGTCAAAAGGTTTCTAAAAATTTTACTCTAGTTGGTTTTTCATATAAGTGCTTATCACCCATCCACACATTCTTAACTACAAGAGTATTATAAAGTTTTCTCGCCGTGTGGATAGAAATTTTCTACTGTAAAATTTCATATCTAATTTTGTGATTAAGAAAAATGATTTTTGTTTTCTCATGTTAATGTAAAGTAGTAGTAGTAGTGGTGGTGGTGGTGAAGGAAATAAAGGAAATTTACTAACATAATTCTCATTCCCCATTTCGTGAAGCACTGTGAAGTGGAGCAAGTACAGATGGCCAAAATTAGCACGAGCCGAATCTTACATACCCACCACTATGGAAAGTCTATAAAAATGTTCTTTAAAAATATCTCCCCATAATAGGAAATAGATAATATGACGACTTTTGCTACTTATAAAAAAGTAAGGAAAGCCTAAAGTCGATCGGGGAACTGCACAACTTAGTAGGAGCAATTCTGATACCATCTGAAATTTTTCAAAATTTGTTGGGGGTAAAAAATAAAGGCCCATTTTCCCATATAAATATATTTAAGTCCAAACCGATTTGGACAAATCTTTTTGGACTTCTACAAATTCTCTAGAGTTAAAATTTAAACAGGCTAAAGCCCTGAGGCAAAATTAGAAAAAACAAGTAAGGAAAGTCTAAAGTCGGGCGGGGCCGACTATATTATACCCTGCACCACTTTGTAGATCTAAATTTTCGATATCCATATCACATCCGTCAAATGTGTTGGGGGCTATATATAAAGTTTTGTCCCAAATACCTACATTTAAATATCACTCGATCTGGACAGAATTTGATAGACTTCTACAAAATCTATAGACTCAAAATTTAAGTCGGCTAATGCACTAGGGTGGAACACATTGTTAGTAAAAACAAGTATATACGGCCGTAAGTTCGGCCAGGCCGAAGCTTATGTACCCTCCATCATGGATTGCGTAGAAACTTCATCTAAACACTGCCATCCACAATCGAATTACTTAAGTTGCGGTAACGCTTGCCGATGGCAAGGTATCTTAAAACCTCCTAACACCATCTTCTAAATTGTATGTAAGTCCATACGTGGTATATATTAAATCAAAAAAGATCGATCCAATACGTATATAATTCAGTTTGACAAAGTAGACATAAAATTTTGACAAAATTTTCTACAGAAATAAAATTTTAACAAAATTTTCTATAGAAATAAAATTTTCACAAAATTTTCTATAGAAATAAACTTTTGACTAAATTTTCTATAGAAATAAAATCTTGGTAGATTATTTTTGGCTCGAGTGGCAACCATGATTATGAACCGAATAAAATTTAAACAAAATTTTCTATAGAAATAAAATTTTGACAATGATGAAAATTTTATTATGAACCGAATAAAATTTTAACAAAATTTTCTCTAGAAATAAAATTTTGACAAAAATTTCTACAGAAATAAAATTTTAACAAAATTTTCTTTGAAATAAACTTTTGACAAAATTTTCTATAGAAATAAAATCTTGGTAGATTATTTTTGGCTCGAGTGGCAACCATGATTATGAACCGAATAAAATTTGAACAACATTTTCTATAGAAATAAAATTTTGACAAAATTTTTTATAGAAATAAAATTTTGACAATGATAAAAATTTTATTATGAAGTGAAACAAATTTTAACAAAATTTTCTCTAGAAATAAAATTTTGACAAAATTTTCTATAGAAATAAAATTTTGGTAGATTATTTCTGGCTCTAGTGGCAACCATGATTATGAACCGATATGGACCAATTTTTGTGTGATTGGACAAATTTTGGTATGGTTGTTAGCGACCATGCCTAATTTGAACCGGATAGGATGAATTTTGCTCCTCCAAGAGGCTCCGGAGGTCAAATCTGGAGAATGTTTTATATGGGGCCTATATATAATTATGGACCGATATGGACCAATTCTGGCACGGTTGTTAAAGACCATATACCAACACCATGTACCAAATTTCAGCCGGATCGGATGCAATTTGCTCCTCTTTGAGGCTTTGCAAACCAAATCTGGAGATCGGTTTATATGGGGTCTATATATAATTATGGACCGATGTGGACCAATTTTTGCATGGTTGTAAGAGACCATATACCAACACCATGTACCAAATTTCAGCCGGATCGGATGAAATTTGCTTCTCTTTTAGGCTCCGCAAGCCAAATCTGGGGATCGGTTTATATGGGGGCTATATGCAATTATGGACCGATGTGGACCAATTTTTGCATGGGCGTTAGAGACCATATACCAACACCATGTACTAAATTTCAGCCGGATCGGATGAAATTTGCTTCTCTTTTAGGCCCCGCAAGCCAAATCTGGGGATCGGTTTATATGGGGGCTATATATAATTATGGACCGATGTGGACCAGTTTTTGCATGGTTGTTAGAGACCATATACCAACACCATATACCAAATTTCAGCCGGATCGGATGAAATATGCGTCTGTTAGAGGCTCCACAAGCCAAATCTGAGGGTCCCTTTATATGGGGGCTATACGTAAAAGTGGACCGATATGGCCCATTTTAAATACCATCCGACCTACATCGATAACAACTACTTGTGCCAAGTTTCAAGTCGATAGCTTGTTTCGTTCGGAAGTTAGCGTGATTTCAACAGACGGACGGACGGACGGACATGCTTAGATCGACTCAGAATTTCACCACGACCCAGAATATATATACTTTATGGGGTCTTAGAGCAATATTTCGATGTGTTACAAACGGAATGACAAAGTTAATATACCACCCATCCTATGGTGGAGGGTATAAAAATATGGGGAACATTTAAATCTGAAGCAATTTTAAGGAAACTTCGCAAAAGTTTATTTATGATTTATCACTCGATATATATGTATTAGTGAAATTAGTGAAATGAAGGAAAATTAAAGTCATTTTTACAACCTTTCCACTAAGCAATGGCGATTTTACAAGGAAAATGTTGGTATTTTGACCATTTTTTGTCGAAATCAGAAAAACATATATATGGGAGCTATATCTAAATCTGAATCGATTTCAACCAAATTTGGCACGCATAGCTATAAATGCTAATTCTACTTCCTGTGCAAAATTTCAACTAAATCGGAGTTAAAAATTGCCCTCTGTTGTCATATGAGTGTAAATCGGGCGAAAGCTATATATGGTAGATATATCTAAATCTGAACCGATTTCAACCAAATTTGGCACGCATAGCTACAATACTAATTCTACTCCCTGTGCAAAATTTCAACTAAATCGGAGTAAAAGATTGGCCACTGTGGTCATATGAGTGTAAATCGGGCGAACGATATATATGGGAGCTATATCTAAATCTGAATGGATTTCAATAAAATTTGGCACACTTGACTACACAACTAAATTACTCCTAGTGCAAAATTTCAACCAAATTGGGGTAAAACTCTGGCTTCTGGGGCCATATAAGTCCATATCGGGCGAAATATATATATGGGAGCTATATCTAAATCTGAACCGATTTCTTCCAAAATCAATAGGGTTCTATTCTGAGCCAAAACACATACTTGTGCCAAATTTGAAGTCGATTGGACTAAAACTGCGACATAGATTACAAAAATGTGTTCACGGACAGACGGACATGGCTATATTGACTCAGGAGCCCACCCTGAGAATTTTTGCCAAAGACACCATGTGTCTATCTCGTCTCCTTCTGGGTGTTGCAAACATATGCACTAACTTATAATACACTGTTCCACAGTGTGGCACAGGGTATAACAAGTATATACAGCAGTAAGTTCGGCCGGGCAGAATCTTAAAATTTCAGGGAGATTTGATGACAGATATTCTCCAAAGCAGAGGAGTTCAATTAGTACACTTCCCGAAGACAAATTTAAAGATTTTACCTTCGAAGACTATATCAGATTTTGGATTTATAAGAACCATTTAGTTTGTTTGAGGTCGAGGGATCGGTCTTAAGGGGTCTATACTAAAACATGGACCGATACTCACCGTTTTCGGAACACTTCTTTATGGTGCTAAAAAACTTTTAGATTTCAAATTTCGGGCAAAATGGATAACAACTACGGATTCTAGAAGCCCAAGAAGTAAAATCAGGAGATCGGTCTATATGGGGGCTATACAAAAACATGGACCGATAGGCACCATTTTCGGCACACCTTTTGATGGTCCTAAAATACCTCTACATTTCGAATTTCAGGTCAATTTGATAAAAACTACGGATTCTATAAACCCAAGAAGTAAAGGCGGGAGATCGGTCATATGGGGGCTACACCAAAACATGGACCGATACACCTCAATTGCGACACACCTATTTTTGATCCTAAAATACCTCTAGATTTTCTAGATTTTAAGCAAATCAGATAGAAAATATAGTTTCTAGACGCCCAAGAACTAAAATCGGGAAATCGGTGTATATAGGGGCTATGCCAAAACATGGACCTATACAGACCATTTTCGACATACCTCTTTATGGTGCCAAAATACCTCTAGATTTCCATTTTTAGGCAATTCGGATGGTAAATACAGTTTTTAGAAGCCCAAGAAATAAAATTGGCAGATCAGTCTATGTGGGGGCAATAAAAAAACATGAACCGACACACTCCATTTTCGACACACCAATGTATGGTCCTCAAATACTTCTAGATTTTAAATTTCAGGCAAATTGGATAGAAAATCCAGATTCTACTCGCACCATAAGGTGGGGGGTATATTAGCTTTGCCATTCCGTTTGTAACACATCGATATATTGCTCTAAGACCCCATACAGTATATATTTTGGGTCGTGGTGAAATTCTGAGTCGATCTCATCCTATCCGGCTGAAATTTGGTACACCATGTATATGGTCTCTAACAAGCATGCAAAAATTGGTCCATATCGGTCCATAATTATATGTAGCCCCCATATAAACCGATCCCCATATTTGACCTCCGGAGCCCCTTGGAAGAGCAAACTTCATCCGATTCGGATGAAATTTGCTACGTGATGATAGTATATGGTCTCTAACAACCATGCATGTATTGGTCCATATCAGTCCATAATTATATATAGCACCCATATAAACCGATCCCGAGATTTGGTTTTGGAGGCGCAAATTTCATCCGAGTCAGTTTAAATTTGGTACATTGTTCGAGTATATGGCCGTAAACAACCATGCATAATTAGGTCCATATCGGTCTATAGTATTTATAGCCCTATAGTATATATAAGCCTCAGATAAATCGATCCCCAATCACACAAAAATTGGTCCATATCAAGTTCATAATTGTATATAGCCCCCATAAAGGGTGATACGGTCAAAATTTGGTCAATATAAACTTGACGTATTTCTTTCAATTTTGCATTTAATAAACCTGAACACCCCTCATTTTGAAGGTGTGTGTGCGTAGAACGTTGCTCCTATTTTGATTTTAGAATTCTCTCTTCAGTTGTCAAAATGCCGTCCAAGCAAGAAGAGCAGCGTATCAAAATTTTGCTCGCGAATCGCGAAAATCCGAGCTACTCGCACGCAAAGCTGGCAAAATCGCTAAAAGTTGCCAAATCAACCGTTACAAATGTAATTAAAGTGTTTGGGGAACGGGAAGTCTGGATCGGGGGGAAATCGAAAACCGGAAGCCGCTGAGACGACAAAGAGAGTTGCCGGTAGTTTCAAGCGAAACCCTAACCTCTCTCTCCGAGATGCCGCAAATAAGCTGGGTGTATCGTCTACAACCGTGCATCGAGCCAAAAAACGAGACGGACTATCGACTTACAAGAAGGTAGTGACTCCAAATCGCGATGATAAAAAAATACGACGGCCAAAGCGCGATCCCGGAGGCTGTACACGACGATGCTGACGAAGTTTGTCTGCGTGGTAATGGACGACGAAACCTACGTCAAAGCCGACTACAAGCAGCTTCCGGGACAGGAGTTTTATACGGAAACGAAGGAGAAAGGTAGCAGATATTTTCAAGCACATAAAACTGTCAAAGTTCGCCAAGAAATATCTGGTTTGGCAAGCCATCTGTACCTGTGGCTTGAAAAGCAGCATTTTCATAGCTTCCGGAACTGTCAACCAAGAAATTTACGTGAAAGAGTGTTTGAATAAACGTCTGCTGCCTTTCCTGAAGAAACACGGTTGTTCCGTACTGTTTTGGCCCGATTTGGCATTTTGCCATTACGGTAAAAAAGCCATGGAGTGGTACGCCGCCAACAACGTGCAGGTGGTTCCCAAGGACAAGAACCCTCCCAACACGCCAGAGCTCCGCCCAATTGAGAAACACTGGGCTATTGTTAAGCGGAACCTAAAGAAGACCAAAAAAACTGCTAAGGACGAGCAGCAGTTCAAGGCAAACTGGCTTTCTGCGGCGAAGAAGATGGACAAGGTGGCTGTACAA
Source organism: Haematobia irritans (assembly GCF_050003625.1). Taxonomy (NCBI): domain Eukaryota; kingdom Metazoa; phylum Arthropoda; class Insecta; order Diptera; family Muscidae; genus Haematobia; species Haematobia irritans. Next base: position 183,637,590 of record NC_134397.1, on the reverse strand, counting down.
AATCTGATGGCAGGTGTCAAGCGTGAGGCCCGGCAATTCGGATTTGGAAAAGCGAAAGCCTAACTGAATATTTTTCCTGAATTTTATACTGAACTTAAAAAAGAAATTTAATTTAATTTTTTAAATAAACGATTTCACCGATTTACACGCGTTTTCCCTTGACCAAATTTTGACCGTATCACCCTTTATCGTCTTAGAATTTCTCCCTGATCAAGAATATATATACTCTATATAGTCGGAAATCGATATTTGTATGTGTTACAAACGGAATGACAAACTTATATACCCCCATTACTATTCTATGGTGGTGGGTATAAAAATATGGCTGAAATTCTGGCTTCTTCGAAAGATATATATGGGAGCTATATCTAAAACTGAACCGATTTCTTCCAAAAGGGTTCTACTCTGACCCAAAATACATATTTGTGTCAAATTTGAAGTCGATTGGACTAAAATTGTGACCTAGACTTTGATTACAAAAATGTGTTCACAGACAGATAATAGATATCGAGCGAAAGATATATATGGGAGCTATATCTAAACCTGAACAGATATCTTCCGAAATCAATGGGGTTCTATTCTGACCCAAAACTCATACTTGTTGCAAATTTGAAGTCGATTGGGCTAAAATTGCGACCGAAATTTTGATGGCAAAAATGACAGACAAGCGGACGGACGAAGGTTAGTTTAGGTTAGGTTATGTGGCAGCCCGATGTATCAGGCTCACTTAGACTATTCAGTTCATTGTGATACCACAGTGGTGAACTTCTCTCTTATCACTGAGTGCTGCCCGATTCCATGTTAAGCTCAATGACAAGGGACCTCCTTTTTATAGCCGAGTCCGAACGGCGTTCCACATTCCAGTGAAACCACTTAGAGAAGCTTTGAAACCCTCAGAAATGTCACCAGCATTACTGAGGTGGGATAATCCACCGCTGAAAAACTTTTTGGTGTTCGGTCGTAGCAGGAATCGAATCGACCTTGTGTATGCAAGGCGGGCATGCTAACCATTGCACCACGGTGGCTCCCAACGGACGAAGAGACGGACTGTAATAGATCGATTCAAGGGCCAGCCCTGAGCATAATTACCAAAGACACTATGTGTCTATCTTGTCTCTTTCAGGATGTTGCTGACATATGCACTAACTTATAATACCCGCAGGGTATAAAAAGGGTGGAAATTCATTTAATATTGGGACTGTATGGGTTTAAGAAATCCAATCGGGAGATGAGTCTATTAAGAGGTTATATGGGCAAACACTGATCGATATAAATTGAATTTGGATACCTCTTATTTCAGACAAATCGGATTAAAATTCTGGCGTCTAGATGCACAAGAATTCAAATCGGCTCGGAATCAATACCAATTTTTGGAACATAATGTTTAGACCAATTGGTGGATATATAAGCTTTTTGTCGGCCTTATTTTATTCATCTCTATTCACTGTGCAGTGGACTACTACTACTACTACAATGCCAATGGTCTATTGCTACGAAAACACATATATAAATCCTGCCATATTACTTCTTAGATATGATGAAAAGTTGAAAAACCTTTTCTTTTTTTTCAAAAATTTGGTTCCAGGCCACTTGAGCTGAAATAAAAAGAAATTTCATTTCATTTTTGTTTTTGTAGAATATTGCCTTTTTGGTATCCTGTTGAATGAAAATGCCCTGATTTAATATTCTTATGGAGATGTAGAACTATAAGAGAGTGTGTGTGTGAGTGTTTGCGTGTATATGTATTCATATTTCTTAAATATTTGCGTAAATGCGTATGAGGAAAATGTTGTTTGTATATATGAAAATGTGGCCAGTGTTAAAATCTGAGAAAATTAAAATTAAAATTTCAACAACTTACTTTTTTTCCAATTACTTAGTGCCACTAACATGGTGTTTGTTCATTCTTTGATCATGCAATGAAACAATGAAATGCAGACACCATGTTTTTCTTTTAGCATAATTACGTAACATTAAAGTTAATCTCTTTTATGGTGGGTGTTATAAGGTTTTGCAACTATAAAAAAGAAATGTATAATAAGTATACAAACAACGACTCATACATTATCTACGTTTGTCCGAATACAATTCAGATATTTAACTTTTAAAATAGTGGTCGATTTACATGGGGGCCTATATATATTCGTAGACAGATATGGAACAATTTTCACATGGTTCCTAGAGCCCATAGGCTAAGGGACAACGTACTAAATTTCCACTGGATCGAATGAAATTTGAACTTCCAGAAAATTCCAGGAATTAAATATGGGGATCGATTTATATGGGGGCTGTATAGACTAGAAACCATGTACTGACATCATGTACCAATTTTCAATGGGATCGGATGAAATTTGTTTTTCCATGAGGCTCAACATGAAGCCAGAGATTTACCCCAATTTGGATGAAATTTTGCACAAGGAGAGCTATAGTCAAGTACGCCAAATTTTATTGAAATCGGTTCAGAACTAGATATAGCTTCCATAAATATCATTCGCCCGATATGCACTTATATGGCCCCAGAAGCCACAGATTTACCCCAATATGGTTGAAATTTTGCACAAGGAGAACAATAAATACTATAGGTAAGCCAAATTTTTTTTGAAAACGGTTCAGATTTAGATATAGCTCCTATATATATCTTTCGCCCGATTTTGCGTAGTATGATCACAGAGATCAAAGTTGCAATCCGAGTTACGTGAAATTTTGCGCAGGGAGTAGAGTTTACATTGTCGCTATGTATGTTAAATTTGGTTGAAATCGATTCAGATTTAGATATAGCGCCCATATATATGTTTTTCTGATCTGGGCAAACATGGCCAAAATACCCAGTTTTGCCTTATAAAATCGCCACTGCTAAGTCTAAAACTTGTAAGCATGACTCCAAATTTTCCATAATTCTAATACACATCTATCGACAGATAAATCCCATTACACTTTTGCGAAGTTGCCTCAAAATTAGTACAGATTTAATATTTCTCATATTTTTATATCCACAACCATAGAATGGTGACGGGGGTATAATAAGTTTGTCATTCCGTTTGTCACTCATCGAAATATCGATTTCCGACTATATAAAGTATATATATTCTTGATCAGGAAGAAATTCTAAGACGATATAACGATGTCCGTCTGTCCGGCTGTCTGTCTGTTGTAATCACGCTGCAGTCTTCAATAATGAAGCAATCGTGCTGAAATTTTGCACAAACTCGTCCTTTGTCTGCAGGCAGGTCAAGTTCGAAGATGGGCTATATCGGTCCAGGTTTTGATATAGTCCCCATATAAAACGACCTCCCGATTTAGGGTCTTGGGCTTTAGAAATCGTAGTTTTTATCCAATTTGCCTGAAATTTGAAATCTAGAGGCATTTTATGACCATAAAGAGGTGTGCCAAAAAATGGTGAGTATCGGTCCATGTTTTGGTATAGCCCCCATATAGACCGATCTCCCGATTTTAATTCTTGGGCTTATAGAAACCGCAGTTTTTATTCAATTTAACTGAAATTGGAAATCTAGAGGTATTGTAGGACAAAAAATACGTGTGCCAAAAATTGTGAGTATCGGTCCATTTTTTGGTATAGCCCCCATGTAGACCGATCTCCCGATTTTACTTCTTGGGCTTATAGAAACCGTAGTTTTTATTCAATTTACCTGAAATTGGAAATCTAGAAGTATTGTAGGACCACAAATACGAGTGCCGAAAATGGTGAGTATCGGTCCATATTTTGGTATAGCCCCCATGTAGACCGATTTCCCGATTTTACTTCTTGGGCTTCTAGAATCCGAAGTTTTTATGCAATTTACCTGAAATTGGAAACCTAGAGGTATTTTCGGGTCATAAAGAGGTGTGCCGAAAACGGTGAGTATCGGTCCATTTTTTGGTATAGCCCCCATATAGACCGATCTCCCGATTTAACTCCTTGGGTTTCTAGAAACCGTAGTTTATATCTGATTTGTCTGAAATTGTAAATATTCTGGTATTTTAGGCTCACAAAAACGTGTATCGGATTAAGTTTTTATCGGTCCATTTGGTAATGCCTCCATATAGACCGATTTCACTTCTTGAGGGTGTAGAAGGCGCACTGATCATGAAAATTGCTTGAAACTCAATGTAAAATTTCCAGATTTTACTTCTACATATTTAAGATTTCAAATCATGACGTTATTTTATAATTTTCTTGCACACTTACAAGAGATGTTAATGATTCCTCTAAAACTCAAAGAAAAATGGTTCTTACAAATCCAGAATCTGATATAGTTCTCATAGGTGAAATCTTTAAATTTATTTTCGGGAAGTGTCCTCAAGTCCTCAAGCCCTCCTGAAATTTGAAAGGAAACCCTAATATTTGGTTCATGGTGGTGGGTATTTAAGATTCGGCCCGGCCGAACACACACACCCTGCGCCACACTGTGGAACAGGGTATTATAAGTTAGTGCATATGTTTGCAACACCCAGGAGGAGACGAGATAGATACATGGTGTCTTTGGCAATAATGCTCAGGGTGGGTCCCTGAGTCGATATAACGATGTCCGTCTGTCCGTCTGTCCGTGAACACATTTTTGTAATCAAAGTCTAGGTCGCAGTTTTAGTCCAATCGACTTCAAATTTGGCACAAGTATGTGTTTTGCCTCAGAATAGATCCCTATTGATTTTGGAAGAAATCGGTTCAGATTTAGATATAGCTCCCATATGGACTTACTATGGATATGGACTTATATGGCCCCAGAAGCCAGATTTTTGGCCGAATTTGGTTGAAATTTTGCACTAGGAGTACAATTAGCATTATAGTCAAGTGTGCCAAATTTTATTGAAATCGGTTCAGATTTAGATATAGCTCCCATATATGTTTTTCGCCCGATATGGACTAATACGGCCCCAGAAGCCAGAGTTTTACCCCAATTTGGTTGAAATTTTGCACAAGAAGTACAATTAATAGTGTAGTCAAGTGTGCTAAATTTTATTGAAATCGGTTCAGATTTAGATATAGCCCCTATATATAGCTTTCGCCCGATTTACACTCATATGACCACAGAGGCCAATTTTTTGTTCCGATTTAGTTGAAATTTTGCACAGGGAGTAGAATTAGAATTGTAGCTATGCGTGCCAAATTTAGTTGAAATCGGTTCAGATTTAGATATAGCTCCCATATATATCTATCGCCCGATTTGGACTAATACGGTCCCAGAAGCCAGAGGTTTACCCCAATTTGGTTGAAATTTTGCACTAGGAGTAAAATTATTAGTGTAGTTAAGTGTGCAAAATTTTATTGAAATCTGTGCAGAATTAGATATAGCTCCCATATATATCATTCGCCCGATTTACACTCATATGACCACAATGGCCAATCTTTTACTCCGATTTAATTGAAATTTTGCACAGGGAGTAGAATGAGCATTGTTGCTATGCGTGCCCAATTTGGTTGAAATCGGTTCAGATTTAGATATAGCTCCCATATATAGCTTTCGGCCGATTTACACTCATATGACAACATAGGCCAATTTTTTGCTCCGATGTAGATAAAATTTTGCATAGGGAGTAGAATTAGCATTGTAGCTATGCGTGCCAAATTTGGTTGAAATCGGTTCAGATATATATATATATATATATATATATATATATATATATATATATATATATATATATATATATATATATATATATATATATATATATATATATATATATATATATATATATATATATATATATATATATATATATATATATATATATATATATATATATATATATATATATATATATATATATATATATATATATATATATATATATATATATATATATATATATATATATATATATATATATATATATATATATATATATATATATATTTACACTCATATGACCACAGAGGCCAATTTTTAACTCCGATTTAGTTGAAATTTTGCACAGGGAGTAGAATTAGCATTGTTGCTATGCGTGCCAAATTTGGTTGAAATCGGTTCAGATTTAGATATAGCTCCCATATATATGTTTTTCTGATTTCGATAAAAATGGTCAAAATACCAAAATTTTCCTTGTAAAATCGCCACAGCTTAGTCGAAAAGTTGTAAAAATTACTATTTTTCCTAAACTTCTAATGCATATATATCGTGCGATAAATCATAAATAAACTTTTGCGAAGTTTCCTTAAAATTGCTTCAGATTTAAATGTTTCCCATATGTTTTTACTAATATTGTGTTCCACCCTAGTGCATTAGCCGACTTAAATTTTGAGTCTATAGATTTTGTAGACGTCTATCAAATTCTGTCCAGGTCGAGTGATATTTAAATGTATGTATTTGGGACAAACCTATATGGTATCGAAAATTTAGATCTACAAAGTTGTGCAGGGTATAATATAGTCGGCCCCGCCCGACTTTAGACTTTTCTTACTTGTTTTTTACTAACATTGTGGTGGAACACCCTAGGACTAGGACCTAGGATTTTCTCAAAATTTTATTTCTATAGAAAGTTCTCTCAAAATTGTATTTCTATAGAAAGTTCTCTCAAAATTTTAATTCTGTTATTTCTATAGAAAATTTGCTCAAAATATTTGTTACAGGAAATTTTGTCAATTTGGTTTTCTTTGGAAAACTTTTTCAAAATTTTATTTCTACAGAAAATTATCTCAAAACGTTATTTCTAGAAAATATTCTTAAATTTTTTTGTATAGAAAATTTTCGCAGAAATTTATTTCTTAAGAAATTTTTTGTAAAATTTTATTTCTCTAGAAGATTTTCTCAAGATTGTACTTCCTTAAAAAATTTTCTCAAAATTTTATGTCTGCATTACATATCGGACACCTTGTATAGATTGAATCTGGTCATTTTTCTAGTAGCGAAACCCAAAGAAAACGTGTCAAATTCCCCAGTATTAAGCATGAAACAATATACACTTGTCTTTACTTTAAAAATTTTGGTATTGATTCCGAGCCAAAGAAACGGAGAATACAAGTAAGGATACTTTTAAGACACAATTCTCTTTTAAATTTGGGTTTTGTGTACCTGCTTCTAGGAAGCACATTTTAATTTTTCGCTATTTCAGCTTTTTTTCTTCATATGCTATCAAAGTCCTTTAAAAACGAGTTAACGACAACTTTATTTTCCAAATTAAGACTCGACTCCCAGTAGCCATTATGGCATGTCTCACGTCAAAAACGTCTTTAAAATAAAGTGTTGAAAAACATGTCCTATATTTGAACGATTTTGTGCTTTGTAGTCAAGATGCAAAAAGACAACAAATTTAAAGACAATTTCATTAAATTTAAAGAATTTTTCTGAATTATTAAAGTCAAGTTGACCTTAACCCAAACATTTTTTCTTTCATGTTATGGTACCCATTTTTAAGTGAAATCACTTAATTATAAGGACAATACGACTTCATTGAAAAGTTTATCGTCTTTTGGACAAGGAAAAAACTTTATATTAGAGAAATGCGTCTTCTATGGTAAGCAAAATTTGCATTCGTATTTTAAAGACATGAAATCTTTGATCTTACGACAATAATTTTTTCAGGGTACAGATGAAACAACCTCAACTAAATATGGTGTCTAGGCATTAAATGAGTTCCCCATATGTGCGCCCATTGAGCAAACATTTTAATTTACCGACCATTATTTATTCTTTCGTTTTTACTTTAATTGCAGACCTCAGGGAAAATGAGGTATGCCATTTGTGGCAAATACTCCTCCCCATATCTACTCCATGTGGCTGTGAACCATTCACAGCGGCTGTGTCCCTATATCCTAGAATATCTCAGACTCCCGAGTCTGTCCTTATTCCATATACTCCCTGTGACAATGTAGCATTTGAACTAGGCCATATCCTTTGAGCAAAAAAAATTCTCAGTCCACAATTATAAATATTGATGTAATTAAGGTTAAGTGCTGACTTTGTGATCCATTCTTCTATGTCCTCCATCAGTTTACTGAGCTGACATTTGTTTGATTCTCATTTCTTTGTACTTGGTTGCCGACAAAAGAGTTAAGAAACCATTGGGAAAATGTTTAGAAAATATTTTATCTTTAAAGAAACCTGCAATGAAAAGTGTATGAGAAGTGTGTGCTTGAGTATAAATTTCTTACCGTTTAAGATGAAAAAGAAAAACCACCCAAGTAACTCACTGTGAGCGAAAATGAGAGGTAAAGGAATTACATAAAAAGTAAAAATGGCACAAAACCACAATATTATAACCAACGTCACAGAGTTGGAACAATATCACATTTGAGTGATATAATTAAAGAGGAAATTTATGCTAAATTTAAAAAGATTGGTTATCTAACAACTCGTGTTTGTTTATTTGCCAGGTTGTTTGTTGGAGGTAAACTCAACAATAGGGTCCAGGATTTCAATACTGCCTTGAGGACATTTCTCCCGATAATATCCGGCATTTATTTTGACCCCACGGTCGATGAATACAAGCGGGGAGCAACCATCTGCCGTTGTTCTTTTTAGAACTTCAATGGCATTAGTCCACGGTCATTTTACAACAAGTATATACAGCAGTAACTTCAGCTGGGCCGAATCTTAAATACCCACCACCATGAATCACACGTAAAAGTTTCTTTTGAAAATTCATCGTCTTAGCGGATTACTTGATAATATAAAGAGTTTCAGGGGTTATATGACAAATGTTCTCCAAAGCAGATCAGTTCAACCAGTACGTGTCCCGAAGATACATTTAGAAATTCTACCTACCTATGGAGCCACCATGGTGCAATGGTTAGCATGCCCGCCTTGCATACACAAGGTCGTGGGTTCCATTCCTGCTTCGACCCGAACACCAAACAGTTTTTCAGCGTTGGATTATCCCACCTCAGTAATGCTGGTGACATTTCTGAGGGTTTCAAAGCTTCTCTAAGTGGTTTCACTGCAATGTGGAACGCCGTTCGGACTCGGCTATAAAAAGGAGGTCCCTTGTCATTGAGCTTAACATGGAATCGGGCAGCACTCAGTAATAAGAGAGAAGTTCACCAATGTGGTATTACAATGGACTGAATAGTCTAAGTGAGCCTGATACATCGGGCTGCCACCTAACCTAACCTAACCTACCTATGAAGACTAGATTTATAAGACCCATTTTTGTTTGAATTTTAGAGGAATCATAAGCATCTCGTGAAAGGGTACAAGAAAATGATTAAATAATGCTTTGATTTAAAATCAGTAGATTTTTCTAGAAGCCCAAGAAGTAAAATCGGGAGATCAGTCTATATGGGGGCTATACCAAAACATGGACCGATAATCGCCATTTTCGATACACCTTTTGATGATCCTAAAATACCTCTAAATTTCAAATTTCAGGCAAATTTTATAAAAAGTACGAGTGCTAGGAGGGGGGGGGGGGGGGGGATCGGTTTGTATGGGGACTATAACAAAACCTGAACCGATATAGCCCATCTTCGAACTTGACATGCCTGCCGACTAATGACGAGCTTGTGCAAAATTTCAGAACGATAACTTCATTATTGAAGACTGTAGTGTGACTACAACAGACAGACAGACATGGTTATATCGTTCTAGAATTTCTCCCTGATCAAGAATATATATACTTTATATAGTCGGAAACCTATATTCGATGTGTTACAAACGGAATGACAAACTTCCTAGCAAAAAAATTTTCTTCCAAAGGCACAACTTTAAAAGCACTTCCAGAAGATGCGCTCCCAATGATGTTCTTTATTTTAACTATCCAGGAAGTTCTTTTACTTAAATTTTTTATAACTTGATTTGTTCATACTTTTAATAAGTAATTTTAATTTTTTTTTCAAATAGGTCAAAAACAGAGTAAGAATTCATAAAATGGTACAAATCATTTAAATTTTGTCGAAAAAAATGCTAAATTCAATCTGAAGAAATTGTGCATTTTTGAAAATATTTGAGGTTAAACGTTTCCGATAAGCGTCAGAATCCATTAAAAATTATAAAAATTATTTATTTGACAAAATATCACAGAATTTTTTAATTTACATCCAAAATATTGAATTCGGATCACACCTAAAGAAGTGATGCAAATTCAGTGCAACGGCTGTTGAAATGGAGGACTTCCGTCCTATGACAAGACCAATTTTGCTTCTGCGCCAATTTTGCACCACTTCCCAATCCAAAAATAATATTTTCATTACTTTTTTGGCAACGCTTTTTTTTGCTGGGAATTATTATACCCCCATCACCATTCTATGGTGATGGGTATAAAGATGGATCTATCTGCGATTGTTACCGATTTTTCGTCCGCTTTTGGGACACGTCGTAACACTTGCCGATACCACTGTAACGAGACATGGTACAAGAAACAAAAGTTTATTCACATTTAAATGATGGAGGGCTCCAACGAAAGTCACTTGTGGGTTTTCAGTCAAGTATAAGCCAATAAATGAAATAGATCCAAATGGTTTTGCAAGCTTGTAAAGAATAAAATGATATGTCTCTGGAAAAAATCTGTCAGACAAGCGGCTTAAAAATTTTAGAATGTGGTTGCAAAGCATATCAGCCACCCTGTAAAGCGATCTCCAGATTTGACTGGAGGAGTAAACTACATCCGATCTGAATATGAACCGAATGAACCAATTTTCGCATGGCAATTAGGAGGTCAAATTTAAACTTCATCTAGGAAAATTTTTTCCTACAAGAGGCTTCCAAAGTCAAATCTGGGAATCGGTTTATATGGGGCCTATACATATTTACAGACCTATAAGGACCAATTTTTCTATTGTTGTCAGAGGGGATATACTAACATTGCTTATTTAATTTTCAATCGGCTCGGGTGAGATTTTCTCTTCCAAGATGCTGCGGAAGTCAAATCTGGTGGTCGTTTTATATGGGAGCCATTCCTAAAAGTGGTGTGATATCGCCCATTTGCAACGCTTCAATTAATTTCAATTAATTTCAACTTTTTTCCAGTACATAAATAAAACAGGAAAGTCTAAAGGATATAATATAGTCGGCCTCGGCCGACTAAATTATACCCTGCACCATTTAGTAGATCCACATGTTCGATATCATCGCAAAACCGCCAAATCCCAGCCAAAAACAAGCATATACGGCCGTAAGTTCGGCCAGGCCGAAGCTTATGTACCCTCCATCATGGATTGCGTAGAACCTTCTTCTAAACACTGCCACCCACAATCGAATTACTTAAGTTGCGGTAACGCTTGCCGATGGCAAGGTATCTTAAAACCTCCTAACACCATCTTCTAAATTGTATGTAAGTCCATACGTGGTATATATTAAATCAAAAAAGATCGATCCAATACGTATATAATTCAGTTTGACAAAGTAAACAAAAAATTTTGATAAAATTTTCTACAGAAATAAAATTTTAACAAAATTTTCTGTAGAAATAAAATTTTCACAAAATTTTCTATAGAAATAAAAATTTTTACAAAATTTTCTATAGAAAGAAAATTTTGACAAGAATGTCTACAGAAATAAAATTTTAACAAAATTTTCTATAGAAATGAACTTTTGACAAAATTTTCTATAGAAATTAAATCTTGGTAGATTATTTTTGGCTCGAGTGGCAACCATGATTATGATCCGAATAAAATATGAACAAAGTTTTCTATAGAAATAAAATTTTGACAATGATGAAACTTTTATTATGAACCGAATAAAATTTTAACAAAATTTTCTCTAGAAATAAATTTTTGACAAAATTTTCTATAGAAATAAAATTTTGACAAAATTTTCTATAGAAATAAAATTTTGGTAGATTATTTTTGGCTCTAGTGGCAGCCATGATTATGAACCGATATGGACCAATTTTTGTGTGATTGGTCCAATTTTGGTATGGTTGTTAGCGACCATATACTAACACCACGTTCCTAATTTGAACCGGATCGGATGAATTATGCTCCTCCAAGAGGCTCCGGAGGTCAAATCTGGAGAACGTTTTATATGGGGGGATATATATATAATTATGGACCGATATGGACCAATTTTTGCACGGTTGCTAGAGACCATATACCAATACCATGTACCAAATTTCAGCCGGATCGGATGAAATTTGCTTCTCTTAGAGGCTCCGCAACCCAAATCTGGGGATCGGTTTATATGTGCGCTATATATAATTATGGACCGATGTGGACCAATTTTTGCATGATTGTTAGAGACCATATACCAACACCATGTACCAAATTTCAGCCGGATCGGATGCAATTTGCTTCTCATTGAGGCTTTGAAAGCCAAATCTGGGGATCGGTTTATATGGGGGCTATATATAATTAAGGACCAATATGGACCAATTTGTGCATGGATGTTAGAGACCATGTACACAGAAAAAAATATCACCAGAATATTTCCAATTAAAAAGTTAATTGAAGTTGAATGTTTTTTCAATTAATAAATTAATTGATACAATTTACTTTTTAATCAAGGTAGAAACATTAGGTTAATTAAGTCAATTTTAAAATTTTTAATTAAAAAATTAATTGATAGAACTAACTTTTTAATCAAATTCAGAAGACGAAGTCAGTTCAAAAAAGTGATGAACATTTCTTAATCAAAATAAAAATTCTAAGCCAATTCAGAAAGTAGTTGAAAATAGTTGCCTTTTTAAATAAAAAATTAATTGGGGTTTGCATTCAAAATCAATTAAATTTTTAATTGAATCAATTAAAAAATTAATTGAAAATTGCTAATGACATCAATTAATTTTTTAATCAAGGATTTTTTCTATGCCCAATTAAAACTGTGATTGATACTATCATTTTCGTGATTGAAGACATTTCAATTAAAAAATTAATTGGATCAATTAATTTCGTGATTGAATCAGAAAAATATTTTTTTGTGTGTTCCAACACCATGTACCAAATTTCAGCCGGATCGGATGAAATATGCTTCTCTTAGAGGCTCCACAAGCCAAATCTGGGTATCGGTTTATATGGGGGCTATATATAATTAAGGACCGATATGGACCAATTTTTGCATGGTTGTTAGAGACCATATACCAACACCATGTACCAACTTTCAGCCGGATCGGATGAAATATGCTTCTCTTAGAGCAATCCCAAACCAAATTTGGGGGTCCGTTTATATGGGGGCTATATATAATTATGGACCGATGTGGACCAATTTTTGCATGGTTATTAGAGACCATATACTAACACCATGTACCAAATTTCAGCCGGATCGGATGAAATTTGCTTCTCTTAGAGGCCTCGCAAGCCAAATTTGGGGGTCGGTTTATATGGGGGCTATACGTAGAAGTGGACCGATATGGCCCATTTGCAATACCATCTGACCTACATCAATAACAACTACTTGTGCTATGTTTCAAGTCGATAGCTTGTTTCGTTCGGAAGTTGACTTTTGCGACATACGTTTTATACTAGAGGTGTGCACGTGAGTAATATTTTACTAACGCTTACGCACACTCACGACGGAAAAATCTTACTCACGCACGATATTGTTTGGTAGGTCTCACGCACACTCATGAAAAGAAAACTTTTTCTCACGCACACTCACGCACGAAAATGTCGTGACTCACGAAAAATACCGTGACTCACGAAAAATGTCGTGACTCACGAAAAATGTCGTGACTCACGAATAATTTTCACGTACACTAACGCCGTTGACATGAGTGTGACTCACGCGTGAGTCACGAAAATTTTCGTGAGTCACGACAATTTCGTGTCACGTGCACACCCCTATTTTATACCATCGTAAGCGTATGTCGCAAAAGTAACAGTTTGCAACAGGCCAACCCTGTGTAAAAATCATCACAATAGCGATAAGTTTCATTATATTTATGATATTATTTCATTTCCTTAATTTTAGTGACAAGTTCCGTTAATATTACGAAGCCTTTAAAATCAGAGTAACACCGCTGTATTTTTAAAATACTCGACTGTCTTCAAGTTTACACAGAAAAAAATTTCATGAAAATTTTTCCAATTAAAATTTTAATTGAATTTCAAAAAATATTCAATTAAAATTTTAATTGAATCTACAATTTTTTTTAATTGAAGCAAAAATCAATCACAAAAATTAATAGTATCAATTAATTTTTTAATTGGATCAATTAATTTTTTAATTGACCTTCAATTAATTTTTTAATTGATACTATCATTTCTGTGATTGAAGACATTTCAATTAAAAAATTAATTGGATCAATTAATTTCGTGATTGAATCAGAATTTTTTTTTTTTTTTGTGTGTAGACCGTTTTTGTGAATTCTTGTACTTTGTCCAACATTTTGGCTTTCCGATAGTAAAAGAAAGCAGTCTTCGTGCATTAATATTCCTTCAATGTACGTCTAAGTGTTTCGAAAACACCTGATATCACTTGTCTCATACTTGTCAGAGTAACACCGTTCTCAGTTTTACAAGAAACACTTCATTCCAAGTTGATAAATAAATCTTGGTCTTGTATATTTCATATAAATTTCTAATCTATAAAAGCCTTATAGGCTTGTAAGTGTTGGCGTTGAGCTTTATACTCGTATATAGGATTGGTGGTTACGATATTGCCATCTTTCATTCTCTCTATCTTGCTTTCCGTCGTAACATTATAAGTCTCTACGAGAATGTGGAAAAATATAAAATCTTAACATCTGGAAATTGAATGCAATACAAACCCATTCAAAAGCTGTAGTTAGAGATTTCAATTGAAGTTAATCATGAAATATAATTAAAATAAATATGACTATGAAATGGAAATTGTTTAAGCGGAAATTACAAAGTGAAGAATGTTTAAAGAAATATACAAAAGTTGTGGTGAGATTGAATGAAATCTTGAGGGGAAATGGAAAAACTTGCTCTCGAAATCAATTAAATCAGCAAGTATGAGCCAACGACAATTTTAATATAGGAACATGTTCAATTCGCAAAACTTTCAATATTCCGTGGGAAGCAGATAAAAGCACATCTCGTATGAGAAAAATACACATATAAGAAACTTTAGTGAAACAATATGATTTTTTAGTGCTTTTTGATAGGAAAACTCTTTTGTGAAAAATACACAAAAGTGGCCAGTTACCACAGTTGGTTTTCTCCGATGAGAAGCCATTTCATATTGAGTAAATATTGTGACCCGATTAATGTAACTAACCAAAGAGGTCAGCTGAAAATATTCGATTGGCCACTTGATCTCAAGCGCAGCCGATAGTAATGGTAGTGGGCCCACGCAACAGCCGATGGTCGCTCTTCGCTCATAATTATCGACCGTGGTATCAGAACAAATCAGTTAAACTTTTGCACCTGAGGCATTTTGAAGAATAAGGTTGGCACCGAAAAGTTTCGATCATCTCAAAACGGCGCTTCGCCGGAAATGAAACAAATAACTTCTGAGCCACTTGCGCGCAGCATGTGATGGATTTGTCAGTCATTAGAAGGCCAAAACTAGTCAATTCTAATACATATAAACTGATTCTAATAATAATTTGATATTATTTCCGACAATTTATGCTTTTGAACAATAAGATTAAAAGAATTAAAAATTATAACGTTTTACTTTCATGCATTACACTAAAAAAAAGTGACTTAAAGTCGATTTAATTCTATTTTAGTTCATGGATTTATTACATTTTAAAAAATTTTCCATGACATACGTTAGTTAATTAACTAAAACATAGGAAATAATTATACACAACCCAACAAAAAAAGCGTTGCCAAAAAAGTAGCGAAAATGTTCCTATTGGATCCGAAAGTGGTGCAAAATTGGCGCAGAAGCGATGAATTTAACATGGCATTGTCATAGAATGGATGTCCACCATTTCAACAGGCGTTGCACTGAATTTGCATCACTTCTTAAGGTGTAATGCGAATTCAGTGTTTTGGTTGTGAATTAAGAAATTTGGTGATATTTTGACAAATAAATAATTTGTACAATTTTATATGATTTTTATAAATTCTAATGCTAATGCCTGGAACGTTTGATATCAAATATTTTCAAAAATTAGCAATTTTTCTAGAATGGATTTAGCATTTTATACGGCAAAATTTAAATAATTTGTACCATTTTATTAATTATTCATCTGGTTTTATCCTATTTGAAACAAAAACAAGTGTATACAGTAGTAAGTTCGGCCGGGCCGAATCTTAAATACCCACCACCATGAATCAAATATACTAGATTCCTTTGAAAGTTTCAGGGGGGTTTGATGACAGATATTTTCCCAAGCAGATCAACCAGTACGCTTCCCACAGATAAATGTAAAGATTTTACCTACTATGAAGACTAGACTACACTAAAATCTGTAGAATTTCATCCCAATTATTTCAATTATTACGAGAAGTAAAATCTGGAAATTTTGCATTCAGTTTCAAGCAATTTTCATGATCAGAGCGCCTTCTATACCCTCAATAAGTGAAATCGGTCTATATGGAGGCCTTAGTAAATGGACCGATAAAACTAAATCATATACAATTTGTTATGCGTCTAAAATGCCAGTATATTTTCAATTTGTGGATAATCGGATAAAAACTAAAATTTTTAGAAACCCTAGGAGTTAAATCGGGAGATCGGTGTAATGGGGGCTATACCAAAACATGGAAGGATATACACAGCATTCAGCACATTTAATTGTAGTTCTTGAATCTAGACCCCAAATCGGAGGGCCGGTTTATAAGGGGGCTATATCAAAAACTGTACCGATACTCAATATATTCGGCACACCTCCTTATGGTCCTAGAATACGTCTATATTTCCAATTTCAGGCAAATTGGATAAAAACTATGGATTCTAGAAGCCCAAGAAGTAAATCTGGAGATCGGTCTATCTGGAGGCTATATCGAAACATGGTCCGATAATCACCATTTTCGGTACATCTCTTTATTTTCCAAGAATACCTCTAGATTTCCAATTTCAGGCATATTGGGTAAAAACTAGAGGTCGTGTCGTGACACACGAAAATTTTCGTGACTCACGCGTGAGTCGTGAGTCATGCTGATGGTAACGGCGTGAGTGTACGTGCTTAACCAAAAAAATGTCGTGCGTGAGCGTGAATCACGAAAATAATATCCTCGTGAGTGTGCGTGAGTAACGAATTTAAGAAAAACATGCTCACGAAAATAATCCCGCTTACGAACATAAAATGCTTACGAGTTCAATTCATATATAATTTTAGTGAAATTCTAAGTGTTGAAAGTTGTATAACGCTCTCGATTTTAATCGTGATCACGCGTGAGCGTGAGTCCTACCAAAAAATATCGTGCGTGAGTGTGCGTGAATAAGATTTCTCCGTGTGCGTGAGCGTGAGTAAAATATTACTCACATGCACACCTCTAGTAAAAACTACGGATTCTAGAAGCCCAAGAAGTAAAATCGGGAGATCGCTCTATATGGGGGCTATATCAAAACATGGACCGGTACTCACCAACATTTTTCTGGGGGGTCTATGCCCCCTCCCTAGAGGCCTTCCTGCGCCTATGATTGTTGTTAAATTTAGGTTTCATAATCTTTCATATTGGATTAATATTTTTTTTTTCTGTGTAGACTTCAGTTCACATGAACCTACAATTTAGAAAGTTACCACAAACATTGACAACTATTACCACAACCCAAATATTTCGATTGTTGATGACAGTCAGTAGTTGAACTTTTTAAGCAATCGATGGTGCAGAGTACATACAATTTGCCACGACCGAACTTGCGAACTACATACTTCCTGTTCTTAAACTTTGATAAATAGTTTGTACTCCAAGGAGGACCAAACATATAATCAATAGAATATCTACGAAGTGATTTAGATTTAATTTTAGGGAAATTTTACGCCTTACTGCAAAGACGTACGACCCCAGCAAAAAAATTGGAAGTTCTTCCAAAGGCACAACCTTAAAAGCACTTCCCATAAAGTATATATATTCTAGGTCGTGGTGAAATTCTGAGTCGATCTGAGCATGTCCGTCCGTCCGTCTGTTGGAATCACGCTAACTTCCGAACGCAACAAGCTATCGACTTGAAACTTGGCACAAGTAGTTGTTATTGATGTAGGTCAGATGGTATTGTAAATGGGCCATATCGGTCCACTTTTACGTATAGCCCCCATATAAAGGGACCCTCAGATTTGGCTTGTGGAGCCTCTAACAGAAGCATATTTCATCCGATCCCGCGGAAATTTGGTACATGGTGTTGGTATATGGTCTCTAACAACCGTGCAAAAATTGGTCCACATCGGTCCATAATTCTATATAGCCCCCATATAAACCGATCCCCAGATTTGGCTTGTGGAGCCTCTAATAGAAGCATATTTCATCCGATCCGGCTGAAATTTGGTACATGGTGTTGGTATATGGTCTCTAACAGCTGTGCAAAAATTGGTCCACATTGGTCTATAATTATATATAGCCCCCATATAAACCCATCCCCGGATTTGGCTTGCGGAACCTCAAAGAGAAGCAAATTTCATCCGATCTGGCTGACATTTGATACGTGATGTTAGTATATGGTCTCTAATAACCATGCAAAAATTGGTCCACATCGGTCCATAATTATATATAGCCCCCATATAAACCGATCCCTAGATTTGGCTTGCGGAGCCTCAAAGAGAAGCAAATCTCATCCAATCCGGCTGAAATTTTGTACATGGTGTTGGTATATGGTCTCTAAAAACCATGCCAAAATTGGTCCATATCGGTCCATAATTATATATAGCCCCCCATATAAACCGATCCCCAGATTTGGCTTGCGGAGCCTCAAAGAGAAGCAAATTTCACCCAATCTTGCTGAAATTTATGATCTCTAACAACAATCCAAAAATTGGTCCACATCGGTTTATAATTATATATAGCCCCAATATAAACCGTTCTCCTGATTTGACCTCCGGAGCCTCAAAGAGAAGCAAATTTCATCCGATCCGGCTGAAATATTGTACATGGTGTTGGTATATGGTCTCTAAAAACCGTGCAAAAATTGGTCCACATCGGTCCATAATTATATATAGCCCCCATATAAACCTATCCCCAGATTTGGCTTGCAGAGCCTCAAAGAGAAGCAAATTTCATCCGATCCGGCTGAAATATTGTACATGGTGTTGGTATATGGTCTCTAAAAACCATGCCAAAATTGGTCCATATCGGTCCATAATTATATATAGCCCCCATATAAACCGATCCCCAGATTTGGCTTGCGGAGCCTCAAAGAGAAGCAAATTTCACCCAATCTTGCTGAAATTTATGGTCTCTAACAACAATGAAAAAATTGGTCCACATCGGTTTATAATTATATATAGCCCCCATATAAACCGTTCTCCTGATTTGACCTCCGGATCCTCAAAGAGAAGCAAATTTCATCCGATCCGGCTGAAATTTTGTACATGATGTTGGTATATAGTCTCTAAAAATCATGCCAAAATTGGTCCATATCGGTCCATAATTATATATAGCCCCCATATAAACCGATCCCCAGATTTAGCTTGCGGAGCCTCAAAGAGAAGCAAATTTCACCCGATCTTGCTGAAATTTGGTACATGGTGTTGGTATATGGTCTCTAACAACAATGCAAAAATTGGTCCACATCGGTTTATAATTATATATAGCCCCCATATAAACCGTTCTCCAGATTTGACCTCCGGAGCGTCTTGGAGGAGCAAAATTCATCCGATCCGGTTCAAATGTGGAACGTGGTGTTAGTATATGGCCGCTGAGAACCATACCAAAATTGGTCCTTATCGGTCTATAGTTATATATAGCCGATCTCCAATCACACAAAAATTGGTCCATATCGGTTCATAATCATGGTTGCCACTCGAGCCAAAAATAATCTACCAAAATTTTATTTCTGTAGAAAATGTTGTCGAAATTTTATTTCTATAGAAAATCTTGTTAAAATTTTATTTTTATAGAAAATTTTTGTTAAAATTTTATTCCTATAGAAAATTTTGTCAAAATGTTATTTCTATAGAAAATTTTGTCAAAATTTTATATCTATAGAAAATTTTGTTAAAATTTTATTTCTATAGAAAATTTTGTTAAAATTTTATTTCTGTAGACAATTTTGTCAAAATTTTATTTCTAAAGAAAATTTTGTCAAAATTTTGTTTCTATAAAAATTTTATGAAAATTTTATTTCTATAGAAAATTTTGTTAAACTTTTATTTCTATAGAAAATTTTGTCAATATTGTATGTCTATAGAAAATTTTGTCAAACTGAATTATATACGTATTTGATCGATCTTGATTGATTTAATATATACCGCGTATGGATTTACATACAATTTAGAAGACGGTGTTACGAGGTTTTAATATACCTTGCCATCGACAAGCGTTACCGCAACTTAAGTAATTCGATTGTGGATGGCAGTGTTTAGATGATGTTTCTACGCAATCCATGGTGGAGGGTACATAAGCTTCGGCCTGGCCGAACTTACAGCCGTATATACTTGTTTATCTTGGTTTTTTCATACTTTAAATGGACATTTAAATTTTGTCGATAAATACTAATTCCAATCTGAAAAAAATTGTGAATTTTTGAAAATATTTGAGGTCAAACGTTTCCGACAAGCGTTAGAATCCATTAAAAATTATAAAAAATTATAAAAATTATTTATTTGACCCAATATCGCAGAATTTTTAAATTTACATCCAAAATATTGAATTCGGCTCACACCTAAAGAAGTGATGTAAATTCAGTGCAACGACTGTTGAAATGGAGGGCTTCCGTCCTATGACAAGTCCATGTTAAATTCATTGCTTCTGCGCCACTTTTGCACAACTTCCGGATCCAAAAAGAACATTTTCATTACTTTTTTGGCGACGCTTTTTTTGCTGGGACTTTAATGAAAGAACGCTAATTTTTACATGAGCTTCAATTTAATGACACTATTAAAATAAGAGTTATTTAAATAAAATGTATTTATTGTAAAATATATTGTCCTCAATATTTTGTGAATTTAAAGACCTGCAATTTTTATACACTCCACCATAGGATGGGGGTATAGTAACTTTGTCATTCCGTTTGTAACACATTGAAATATTGTTCTAAGACCCCATAAAGTATATATATTCTGGGTCGTGGTGAAATTCTGAGTCTATCTGAGCATGTCCGTCCGTCCGTCCGTCTGTTGAAATCACGCTAACTTCCGAACGAAACAAGCTATCGACTTGAAACTTGGCACAAGTAGTTGTTATTGATGTAGGTCCGATGGTATTGCGCATGGGTCATATCGGTCCACTTTTACGTATAGCCCCCATATAAACGGACCCCCAAATTTGGCTTCCGATTGCTCTAAGAGAAGCAAATTTCATCCGATCCGGCTGAAATTTGGTACATGGTGTTAGTATATGATCTCTAACAACCATGCAAAAATTCTGAGTCTATCTGATCATGTCCGTCCGTCCGTCTGTTGAAATCACGCTAACTTCCGAACGAAACAAGCTATCGACTTGAAACTTGGCACAAGTAGTTGTTATTGATGTAGGTCCGATGGTATTGCACATGGGCAATATCGGTCCACTTTTACGTATAGCCCCCATATAAGCGGACCCCCAAATTTGGCTTGCGATCGCTCTAAGAGAAGCGGCTGAAATTTGGTACATGGTGTTGGTATATGGTTTCTGACAACCATGCAAAAAGTGGTCCATATCGGTCCATAATTATATACATTCCCCATATAAACCAATCCCCCGATTTGGTTTGCGGAGCCTCTAAAAGAAGCAAATTTCATCCGATCCGGCTGAAATTTGGTACATGGTGTTGGTATATGGTCTCTAACAACTATGCAAAAATTGGTCCACATCGGTCTATAATTATATATAGCCCCCATATAAAACGATCCCCACATTTGGATTGCAAAGCCTCAAAGATAAGCAAATTTCATCCGATCTTGCTGAAATTTGGTACATGGTGTTTGTTATATGTTCTCTAATGACCATGCAAAAATTGGTCCACATCGGTCCATAATTATATATAGCCCCCATATAAACCGATCCCCCGATATGGCTTGCCTCTAAGAAACGAAAATTTCATCCGATCCGGTTGAAATTTGGTACATGGTGTTGGTATATGTTCTCTAATAATCATGCAAAAATTGGTCCATATCGGTCCATAATTATATATAGCCCCCATATAAATCGATTCCCAGATTTTTCCTCCGGAGCCTCTTGGAGGAGCAAAATTCATCCGATCCGGTTGAAATTTGGAACATGGTGTTAGAATGTGGTCTCTAACAAACGCGCAAGAATTGGTCCATATCGGTCCATAATTTTGTATAGCCCCCATATAAACTGTTCCCCAGGTTTGATCTCCGGAGCCTCTTGGAGAAGCAAAATTCATCCGATCCGGTTGAAATTTGCAACGTGGTGTTAGTATAAGGCCGCTAATATCCATGCCAAAATTGGTCCATATCGGTCTATAGTTATATATAGCCGATTTTCAATCACACAAAAATTGGTCCATATCGGTTGCCACTCGAGCCAAAAATAATCTTCCAAAATTTTATTTTTATGGAAAACATTGTCAAAATGTTATTTCTATAGAAAATTTTGTCAAAATTTTATTTCTATATAAAATTTTTTCAAAATTTTACTTCTATAGAAAATGTTGTCAAAATTTTATTTTGTCAAAAATTTTAGTTCTATAGAAACTTTAAACTTTATTATATACGTATTTAATCGGCCTTTTGTAGTTTAATATATACTACGTATGGGCTACCTTGTAATTTAGAAGACGGTGTTAGGAAGTTTTAAGATACCTTGCCATCGGCAAGTGTTACCGCAACCCAAGTAATTGGATTGTGGATGACAGTCTTCAGTAGAAGTTTCTACGCAATCCATGGTGGAGGGTACATAAGCTTCGGTCTGGCCGAACTTACGGCCGTATATACTTGTTATTGCATAATCTTTAATTTCTGTGATTTTTTTTTACATTTTTGGAGGTGGTGTATCTTCCTTTTTTTTTTTGGTATTTAAATGTATACTCCAAACGATCTAATATCTATTAGCAATAAACATTTTATACGACCTACTTCAACACACTTACAACCAATAGAGTATCGAATTAAAAACTAATTTTGTAAAAATAAAATCCATTTCTTTTGTATGCTCATATCGTGCTACAAAAAACACACACACATACACTGTATTTAGCTTTCACATTAGAACGCAATGTATAGCATTACAGATCAAACACAACAAAATGCTCGTTTAAAAGTAATCTCTAGAAAAGGATTTAATATTTTATTTTTTTTACATATTTTTATTGTTGTTATTGCTGGCGGCAATATTATGCAATTGTTGTTGCTTCTCTCGCTGATGTGTAGCTGTTTGTTAACATTTACCTTTTTTTTTGCAAAAAATAACCCATGTGCAAATAATGTCAATAAGCAAAAAAGGGATGTGTGCTTGAGTTTGAGTATGAGTATGATGATGTTTGAGTATGAGGTGCTGTTTTGTTTTATTTTTTGTATGTAAATATTATCCAAGTGTCAAAGTACTACAACACCATGTGTGATTCGGATTTTGCTGTGGAGGAAAAAAAGTAAGAACTGACATAAAATTGTTTCCTCATTTTCCACGCCATGTTTGCTCAATGTTGGATAATTGGCGTATGGACCTGCATAGGTACATATATATGTATATGGCTAACAATATACATTTGCATACATTAATAAACGTTAACATGATTAACATGAGGACATTTGTACAAGTTAGTTGTTTGTAATGTTCTACAAAAAAAAAAGACATTACCAACACATAGGGATATATGCCAATGTTAGCGAGTTCGTGTGAAGAGACTCAGATGTGAAAATTGTACACTGAAAAAACAGTGAACCCACCAGGAAAGATAACTTTCGATTAATTTTAGAAAATTTGGAACTTTTTTAGAAAATTTTAACTAAACGGTATTACAAGCGCTGGCATCACTCCGATGTGGCAAAAATAAGTAAATATTTTTCGACAAATTCAAGAAAATTTTTTAGACATAAAATTTTGTAGTTTTAAGAGAAATCTTGGAGTTCAAAATTGCAAGAATGTCTTTAGTGACATACAAAGTTCATGATGGACACATTTTTGATAAAATTTACAAATTTAAAGAAATAATGAACTATTTTGTAAGAAATACGAAATTAGGAAATCTTTATGCTTTATTTGTGTATAACTTTTTCCCGTTTTTTAGTTCATTTAACTAACATACGCAAAAAATTATTTGACTAAAATAAACTTTTTCCAAACATAATGATTCTATGAACTAATATAAAGTTAATATGACTTTAGTGAAATAGAGAGTTCACTTTTTTGAATGTAGTGATTGCCTTTTTATTGATTAGCTAGTTAACCATGCTTGGTCAATTCTAAAACCCCACAATTTCCACCAATCTCTTTCCCAGCAAAAATATTGGAAGTTCTTCTAAAGGCACGACTTTAAAAGCATTTCCTCCCTAAGATATTCTTTATTTGAACTACTCGGAAAGTTCTTTTAATTCATTTTTGTATAACTCGATTTTTTTCATATTTTTATACCCTCCACCATAGGAGAGTATATAAACTTTGTCATTCCGTTTGTAACACACCGAAATATTGCTCTAAGACCCCATAAAGTATATATATTCTGGGTCTTGGTGAACTTCTGAGTCGATCTGAGCATGTTCGTCCATACGTCCGTCTGTTGAAATCACGCTAACTTCCGAACGAAACAAGCTATCAACTTGAAACTTGGCACAATTAGTTGTTATTGATGTAGGTCGGATGGTATTGCAAATTGGCTATATCGGTCCACTTTTACGTATAGTCCTCATATAAACGGAACCCCAAATTTGGTTTGCGGAGCCTCTAAGAGAAGCAAATTTCATCCGATCCGGCTGAAATTTGGTACATGGTGTTAGTATATGGTCTCAACCATACAAAAATTGGTCCACATCGGTCCATAATTATATATAGCCCCCCATATAAACCGATCGCCCGATTTGGCTTGCGGATCCTCTAAGAGAAGAAAATTTCATCTGATCTGGCTGAAATTTGGTACATGGTGTTAGTATATGGTCTCTAGCAATTATGCAAAAATTGGTCCACATAGGTCAATAACTATATATAGCCCCCATATAAACGGACCCCCAAATTTGGCTTGCGGAGCCTCTAAGAGAAGAAAATTTCTTCCGATCTGGCTGAAATTTGGTACATGGTGTTAGTATATGGTCTCTAACAACTTTGCAAAAATTGGTCCACATCGGTCAATAACTATATATAGCCCCATATAAACCGATCACCAGATTTGACCTCCGGAGCCTCTTGGAAGACCAAAATGCATCTGATTCAGTTAATATTTGGTACGTGGTGTTAATATATGGCCTCAGAACACCCATGCAAAAATTCGTCGAAATCGGTCCATAATTATATATTGACCCGTATAAACCGATCCCCAGATTTGACCTTCGGAGCCCCTTGGAAGAGCAAAATTCATCCGATTCGGTTGAAATTTGGTACGTGATGTTAGTGAGGTGGTTCATATCAGTCCATAATTATATGTAGCCCCCATATAAACCGATCCCCAGATTTGACCGATCATCCGATCATATGATATTTAACAACCATTCCAAAAGTGGTCCATATCAGTCCATAATCATATATGGCCCCCATATAAACCGATCCCGAGATTTGGTTTTGGAATCTCTTGGAGAAGTAAATTTCATCCGAGTCAGTTGAAATTTGGTACATTGTGCTAGTATATGGCCGTTAACAACCATGCCTAACTAGGTCCATATCGGTCTATATATAGCCCTCAGATAAATTGATCCCTAATCACACAAAAATTGGCCCATATCACGTTCATAATTGTAGCCCCCATATAAGCAACCCCCATATTTCAATTCTGGCTCCTTACGTACCGTGCAAAAGTCGATATCGATTCGTAATTATTTGTAGACTTACCTACACATACCTTTTTTGTCTAATATATATATTAGATAAGGTCACGGCCTAAAGGAAAAAAAAGTTGATGCGGTCACCCCCCAGTTTTGTTCTAGCAAAAACACTTTGCATAAAGCAGAAAATTCCGTAGTGCAAACAACGAGTATGTATACAAAGGTACCGTTAAAAATTTACAGATTAACAGGTTTTGTATTCTAAATGCCTTATAAATTAATTTCGTAGATGTGAATAACGATGTGCATGTGGTTTCGATCGGACATCATGACAACACAGAAAAATTATTTGGTGGTGTGTAGGGTGACCTATTGACTTTTTAAAATCTCTGTAACTTTTTTGTTTATGAATATAAGTAAATACTTCAAAAGCAAAAGTTTCATATTTTGCTAAGATCTTTATAATGGTTATAAGAAATGGGCTTCATAGGGGTATACGAAGCGAAATAAAAAAATTAAAAATCAAATTTGACGTCGGAGTCAAAAATGACTAATGCACGAAATATAGCCCCTGATCAACCACGAACAACGATATGCGTTTCTTTTCGATCGGACTTCAAATGACGACACAGCACAATAAATTATATTCCGGGGGGACGTAGGGTGCACGGAAAAAAGTTTTGGTGTTCTGAAATTGTCTTCGAATATGCTACAAAACTGGGTGGTGACCGCATCAACTTTTTTTCGTCACCCTATCTAATATATATACGTATGGACTAACTCACAATTTAAAAAACGATTTAAGATACCACAACCCAAGTAATTCGATTGTGGATGACAGTCTTTCGTAGAAGTTGCTACGCAATCCGGCCTGGCCGAACTTACGGCCATATATACTTGCTTGTTTTTGTTCTCAAATCGCGAAACATAAAAGGCAACCCACGTATATTTGGATGTACCGTATATTTGAGGGCACGAAAGCCTTAATTTTCATCCATTTTTTTTTCAAATTGAAAATCAAAGGGCTATTCCATGTTTATCTCGCCTCCTGCTAGGTATTGCAAACATATACACTAACTTATAATACTCTGATATACCCAGAGAGGCGCAGGATATAATAAAATTCGCTGCCACTATAGCGTATAAAAATTTTAAATATTTATCGTTCTGTTACGTATCCGCCCCATAGTCCAAATGGAAAGTCTATTATACGATTCTCAGAAATATCAAAAGTCGACTAGGCGAATTTAAAGATTACAAAAAAACAAACAAAAAAACAAGTAAGGAAAGTCTAAAGTCGGGCGGGGCCGACTATATTATACCCTGCACCACTTTGTAAATTTAAATTTTCGATACCATATCAAATCCGTCAAATGTATTGGGTGCTATATACAAAGGTTTGTCCCAAATACATACATTTAAATATCACTCGATTTGGACAGCATTTCATAGACTTCTGCAAAATCTATAGACTCAAAGTTTAAGTCGGCTAATGCACTAGGGTGGAACACAATGTTAGTAAAAAACAAGGAAAATGTTGGTATTTTGACCATTTTTGCCGAATTCAGAAAAACATATATATGGGAGCTATATCTAAATCTGAACCGATTTCAACCAAATTTGGCACGCATAGCAACAATGCTAATTCTACTCCCTGTGCAAAATTTCAACTAAATCGGAGCAAAAAATTGGACTCTGTGGGCAAATGAGTGTAAATCGGGCGAAAGCTATATATGGGAGATATATCTAAATCTGAACCGATTTCAACCAAATTTGGCACGCATAGCAACAATGCTAATTCTACTCCCTGTGCAAAATTTCAACTAAATCGGAGTTAAAAATTGGCCTCTGTGGGCAAATGAGTGTAAATCGGGCGAAAGCTATATATGGGAGCTATATCTAAATCTGAACCGATTTGGTTGATATTGTGCAAGTTTTTCGAGACTCATAAAATATTCGGATGCACGGAATTTGAGGAAGATCGGTTGATATACACGCCAATTATGACCAGATCGGTGAAAAATATATATGGCAGCTATATCTAAATCTGAACCGATTTTTTCCAAAATCAATAGGGATCGTCTTTGAGCCGAAACAGGACCCTATACCAAATTTTAGGACAAGCGGACTAAAACTGCGAGCTGTACTTTGCACACAAAAATACACCAACAGACAGACAGACAGACGGACAGACGGACAGACAGACAGACAGACGGACATCGCTAAATCGACTCAGAATTTAATTCTAAGACGATCGGTATATTAAACGATGGATCTCAGACTTTTCCTTCTTGGCGTTACATACAAATGCACAAACTTATTATACCCTGTACCACAGTAGTGGTGAAGGGTATAAAAATAAATTTTACATACTAGTATTGTGGGTATTTTTCCCCTATGTTATTAAATATTTCTAATCATGGCAACCCTATAATGGACTTGTAATGCAATTTATAATATTGTTTGCTCTGTTTTTTTTGCTCTATATGAATAAAAATGCTTATGTGACTGAGCAAACACAGGGGATTTTTTATTTAAATAAATAAGGGTTGTGTTAAACCAGTAAATTTGTTAAAAAAAAATAAACAACACCAACTAACAATATAAGAGATAATAATAAATTTTGCAAAAAAAAAAAACAATAAAGGTGTGAGAAAGGGATGAATTCCCCTTTTTTCCATCAGCATATAACGCCTTTTAGCACAATATCACTCGTCCAGAATTTGCATGAAATTTAAAATTAAATCGCACAATCTAACCCCAAGCAAAGCATTCTCGTATACCAAACTCAATATAACACCGGAATCACATTTACTTTTTACGAATGTGTGTGAGTGAGGAGTTAGTGTGTTCCGATGAGTATATAAAGTTAAGTGGGTATGTATTTGTGATAGGGAATGTGCTTGCAAATACAGATACTTTGGTATATGTACATACTTCATTGAAACTTACAGTGCTGAAGAGAGGAATAGAGTCACCTCATCTTGTTTCAAGAAAAGTGAAAAAAAATTGGCTTATATTTGTGCAAATCATTGCATGTTCCTCACAAGTCCGTTACAATTTTTCGAAATAAACGATCAAACATTTGAAAAAATCCCTCAATTTTTAATTGGCTTCAGAGTTATAGTTCCACCACCGACGCATTCGGGCCTACAGTTTCACCATTGAGACTTTAAGGCATATAGTTCCACCACAAAGTGCTTAGAGCCGTTTTTTAATGACTGAAACCTTCGAACCTACAGTTACACTACTGAGAACTTCACTAAAACCACTGGATATACTTTTTCAGCACTGATACCTACGTGCATACCTTTAGACCACTTATAACTTATGGCCCAAAGATCCAACATTGAAAAGTTTGGTCCACTTTAAAACCTACGGGTCTTACGTTCCACCATCGAAAATCCTAATTCTCTATCAGCGTGAAAGAGTCATCACATAGTTTTTTTTTTTTTGCTCTAGGAATTTTGAATTTTCTGGGGGTTATGACCAAGGTTACAACTCGAACCAAAAATAATCTACTAAAATTTGGAGAACATTTTACCAAAACACTACCAACCAAACAATATTATTTTGTGAAAACTTATTTCTAAATACAATTTTGTCAAAATTTTATTTCTATAGAAAATTTCGTCAAAATTTTATTCCTATAGAAAAATTTGTCAAAATTTTATTTCTATAGAAAATTTTGTCAACATTTTATTTCTATAGAAAATTTTGTCAAAATTTTATTTTTATAAAAAATTTTGTCAACATTTTATTTTTATAGAAAATTTTGTCAACATTTTATTTCTATAGAAAAATTTGTCAACATTTTATTTTTATAGAAAATTTTGTCAACATTTTATTTCTATAGAAAATTTTATTTCTAGAGAAACTTTGGTCAAAATATTATTTCTAGAGGAAATTTTGTCAAAATTTCATTTCTATAGCTAATTTTGTAAAAATTTTATTTCTATAGCAAATTAAAAAAAAAATATATTTTTATGGAAAAATTTGTCAAAATTTTATTTCTATAGAAAATGTTGTCAACATTTTATTTCTGTAGAAATTGTTGTCAATATTTTATTTCTATAGAAAATTTTGTCAAAATTTTATTTCTATAGAAAATTTTGTCAAAAATGTATTTCTAAAGAAAATGTTGTCAAAATTTTATTTCTATAGAAAATGTTGTCAAAATTTTATTTTTATAGAAAATTTTGTCAACATTTTATTTTTATAGAAAATTTTGTCAACATTTTGTTTTTATAGAAAAATTTGTCAACATTTTATTTCTAAAGAAAATTTTATTTCTAGAGAAACTTTGGTCAAAATATTATTTCTAGAGAAAATTTTGTCAAAATTTTATTTCTATAGCTAATTTTGTAAAAATTTTATTTGTATAGCTAATTTAAAAAAAAAAATATTTCTATGGAAAAATTTGTCAAATTTTTATTTCTATAGAAAATTTTGTCAAAATTTTATTTCTATAGAAAATTTTGTCAAAATTTTATTTCTATAGAAAATGTTGTCAAAATTTTATTTCTATAGAAAATGTTGTCAAAATTTTATTTCCATAGAAAATTTTGTCAAAATTTTATTTCTATAAAATGCCGTCAAAATTTTATTTCTATAGAAAATGTTGTCAAAATTTTATTTCCATAGAAAATTTTGTCAAAATTTTATTTCTATAGAAAATGTTGTCAAAATTTTATTTCTATAGAAAATTTTGTCAAAATTTTATTTCTATAGAAAATTTTGTCAAAGTTTTATTTCTATAGAAAATTTTGTCAAAATTTTATTTCTATAGAAAATTTTGTCAAAATTTTATTTCCATAGAAAATTTTGTCAAAATTTTATTTCTATAGAAAATGTTGTCAAAATTTTATTTCTATAGAAAATTTGTCAAAATTTTATTTCTATAGAAAATGTTGTCAAAATTTTATTTCTATAGAAAATGTTGTCAAAATTTTATTTCTATTGAAAATGTTGTCAAAATTTTATTTCTATAGAAAATTTATGAAGAAATACCTCGTTGTAAAATCTACCAAACGAATGTGATATAGAAAATATTCCTCTCAAAAAGTTTTAGATCCTGTAATAAATACTAAAATATTCTCATTTGGGAATATGTTTATTTCTTTAATGTCCGCTATTTATATAACAAAAGTGTCGACTTTATCATTCCTGATCAGTTTAGATTTGTTCGAATTGACTACCCTTGTGTTCTTTATTTTTTTCATTCATACTCATAAGGAACATCTCATGAAGCCTTGGTGTCATTTTACGATAATTACAATTTAAAAAATTGTACAATGGACTTTTTTCCTGTGTAAGTAGTTTTATGGTATATAAAATAGTTGGTTAGGTGACTATGCCATTGCCTTACTGGTGTGAGTGTAGACCCATTTAGACTCAATGTGTATGCAAAGTTTGCATAAATCTAAATCCGCATCTATATAGGTATGATTGTATTGCTATATGGTCATGTATAATGCTCGGAACATTAACTTACCGTTAAGCAAGAAGCAAATTTTTAACCACAGCAACATCACTAGAAGGCCACAAACACACATACATACACTACTCTAGTTCATATGCTTACATTGCCACTATACAATTGAAACTCATCATTTCCATGTAGTAAAATAGGAGGATAGTATAACAGGTAAGCTTCCGTTTCCCATTTGTTATCCATATACCGTTCTCCGATTAGAAATAGATTTCTCTAAATTATAATTCCACTCTTGTGATCTAATTTAAAATGCTTAAGGCCACATGTAAAGTTGTTTTGTAGTAAACTAGGAATTGTCTGAACTTTTAGGTGTTGTAGAGTTTATTTAAATTCTAATGACTAAAGGACATTAAGGGAGTGTGGCTATACTACCTCTTTTCATGTAATTACCTATGTAATCACCTTAAATGTGAAGAGTATTTACATAAACTAAAGTAAATCGTATTAAAACTTAAATAATAGAAATATTCAAATTATATAAAAATATTAAATTTAATTAAAATTAATTCGGTTATAATGAAAGCAAAGTATATCCTTAGCAAATAATATTTTAAAATAAATATGTTATGAAATCGCCAGATATGAATTGCAAGGGATGTAAGATTTTAACAAAGAGCAGCTAATCTTCTTAAGTTGTATTAAAACTTAAATAATGGATGTAATTAAATTAGATAAAAATATTAAATTTAATTAAAATTTATTAGTAAATATCAACATATCCTTATCAAATAATATTTTAAAATGCTTTTAGGATGAAATCGGTAGATATTAATAGCAAATGAGGTATAATCTTTACAAAGAGAGGCTAATCTTCTAAAGTGGCAACGAAATTCCATTTATTGAGCATTGGGCCGAAAAATGGCGATGGTGCCTCTATAGTCGTATAAAATGGCAATAGCATAAAACTTATAATCAAAACCCTGGTAAGAGATTAGATATACAGTGTGGCTTATATGTAGTGCAACAATGTGAAGCTGTATATTTTTCATTGTTAATTTCATTGTTCAAAAGCACAAATGTTGTACATAACATCAAATTTTAGAATCAGTTAAACTGAAAAAGAAAATTTTATTTCTATAGGAAATTTTGTCACAATTTATTTTTTTTTAGCAAATTATGTAAAAATTGTATTTCTATAGAATAGTTTGTAAAAGTTTTTTTCTTTAGACAATTTTGTAAAATTTTTTTTCTATAATAAATTTTGTCAACATTTTATTTCTATAGAAAATTTTATCAAAATTTTATTTCTATAGAAAATATTAATTCTCTAGAAAATTTTATCAACAATTTATTTATATAGCAAATTTTGTCCAAAATTTATTTCCATTGAAAATTTTGCCAAAATTTTATTTTGAAAGAAGATTATGCTAACATTTTATTTTTGTTAGAAGATTTTGTCAAAATTTTATTTTGATTTTGTCAAAATTTTATTTTGATAGAAAATTTTCTAAAATTTTTTTCTTATAGAGAATTTTGTCAAAATTTTATTTCTGTAGAAAATTTTGTCAAAAATTTTATTTCTATAAAATTTTGACAAAATTTTATTTCTGTAGAAAATTTTGTCAAAATTTTATTTCTGTAGAAAATTTTGTCATAATTTTATTTCTATAGAAAATTTTGTCAAAAGTTTATTCTATAGGAAATTTTGTCAAAAATTTATTTCTGTAAAAAACCTTGTCAAAATTTTATTTCTATAGGAAATGTTTTCCAAAATTTTATATGTATAGAAAATTTTATCAAAATTTTATTTTGATAGAAGATTTTGTCAAAATTTTATTTCTATAAATAGTTCTATATTTCTGTAGAAAATTTTGTCAAAATTTTATTTCTGTATTATTTTTTTCAATTCAATTCAATTCAATTTCTTTATTTACAAGATCATACAATCTTTACAATAAGTAATTTGACAATACAAAAGTATCTTAGTAAACAAGAAAAATGTATGTGTAATGACAATGGGTCGAGTGTGACCGTCTGCCATAATTCCAAATATATTAAAGTTACATTCCATTATATTCATTTATCAGAAATGCTCTATATTTTGAAGCTGCCTCTAAATATTTGGCAAGTTTAATCCAATCATCATCGCCGATTCCATTCAATATGTTAACCATTTCTGATTGTGTTAAGGTTTGCACTTGAAAAGTACGAATCCTGAATTCTCTTAGCATTGGGCATTCTCCTAAAAAATGGAATAATGTCTCTTTCTCGTTTAAATTGCATAAAGTGCAGTTTCCCTCCCCTTCTTCTCTACTAAAATTCGTAGAATTAAGAGCTATAAGTCCAGATCGTGCTCGGAAAATCCAACTAATTTGCTTAGTATTAAAGAGATCAGTAAAATAATATTGTCCTCTTGTGTGATCTAAGTATTTATATACCCTAGAAAAACTTTGCGATTTCCGCCTCAAATTGCTTTGGACCCCGTCCATGTGCTTATATTTTATTATATTTGTACAAAAAGATTCCCACTCGCTTCTAAGGTTTGTATTTGGCCACACCAAGTTTAAGTTTTGGGCCATATTTTTGACATCTCTCACCCAGAACACCTCCTCCTGTATCAAAAGTTTTGTCATTATTTTTGGTAAACGATGATCTTCAAATTGGTACAGTGTTTTATGAATATATTGCAAATGAAGATTCAGTGTGTAAAGATGGCTATTCTCAATGTCAGTTTCCAGCATAAGTGCATAATTTGGGGTGAAACTCGGTAGTTTTAGAGTCTTCTTTAGAAAATACCTTTGCAATTTATCAACTGCTTCAAAATACGAGAAACCCCACACTTGCGCAGCATATGATTGGATTGCTCGACATACGGCTTGATATAGCTTCCATTTCATATGATAATTTACTTCTTTATTATCTATTAGGCTAGCCCAAGTAACATTTATAGCTGTTTTCGATTGGGCTGTTCTTTTTTCCACATGTTTTAAGAATTTCATTCTAGGAGTAAGTGTTACGCCCAAGTAATTGTATTCCTTAGCGATTTTTATTATATTTCCTTTATAAAACCATTCCTCATTTCTACTTAACCGTCCTCCATTGCGAAATATCATTATTTCCGATTTTTCCATATTTACTGTTAAGTTCCACAGGTCGCAATAGTTTTCAAGTCTTGAGATCATTGATTGCATGGTAGATATGTCTTCTGCGAGGATAACAATATCATCTGCGTATAATAATATCCTTATATTCATATTGTGTGTGTTAATACCTCCTTGTAGAAAATCGTGTAAATCATTGATATACAATGCGAAAAGTAATGGAGAAAGCAAACACCCTTGTTTAACGCCTGAATTAGTCTCAAAGTATTCAGACAATTCTTCGCCAGTCCAAATGGCATATTCAGTGTTGCTGTAAATATTCTCCAGCACCTTAATGAATTTATAGGATATCCCTAATTGATGAAGTTTATATATAAGCGACTTTCTGCATACGTTGTCAAATGCCGCCTTGAAGTCGACAAAGAAAGCATATGTTTTCTTCCGTTCTTTATAACGAAGGCTGACGATTGAAGTTAGATTATAAATATTATCAATTGTAGAGTATCCCTTTCTAAACCCTGCTTGGAATTCATTTAAAACTCTATGATGTTCTGTCCAATTAGCCAATCTTTCGTTCAGAACACCCATCATAATTTTGGCTAAGCAATTCATGAAAGCTACACCTCTATAATTTTTTGGTTGTGTAATATCTCCTTTTTTATGTATCGGAAAGATAATGGATTTTGCAAATTTACTGTCTATATCTCCAGTTTCTAGGATGTTATTGTAGCGTTTCAGAAGTTGAAGATGAAAGTTTTCAGGGGCGTTAACAATATGCTCATACGAAATACGATCTTCCCCAGGCGCTTTGTTTATCTTTAGTTTTTTTAATACAGCCTTAAGCTCAGTTAGACTAATATCGCAGTCCAAAAATGGGTCTACATAATAATTCGGTGCATAGTGTATTTCCACAACGGATTTTTCCGGGTTTAGTAGTGTTTTAAAATATTCTCTGAAGTCTGTTGATGATATTTTTAAACTTATGTTATATGAATCATTTCTTATTTCTCTGGCTACTTTCCACCATTGTTTTGAATCCCAGACGTTATTTATTTTCTCAAGCAACTCTTCTGAATATTTCTTTTTGCTTTTCTTGCATATTGCTTTGTATTTTTTTACTGCGCTCAAATACTTCTCCTTGGAGTCTGCAGTGTTAATTGATTTATGGTTCTTGAGCAGGTTGAACATTTTGTTTCTGGCATTGTGGCATTGGAAGTTGTACCATTTATGTTTGGGATTGAAAGTTTTATTCCTATATATTTGTTGTCTTGATGATTCTGATATAACTTTAGCTAAATCCCCCAATGTGGGGTCATTATTGGCTATTACCAAATTATGTAAATTTTGGTTAATTCGAATTTTGTAGTTCTCTGTGTCCTCATCATTCCATTGCAGTTTTGGCAGTAAATTTAAAGTTTTTTTCGCTTTACATTCAGTTGGTACTTTATAGATTAGAGTAATTGGCAAATGATCTGACCATGTTTCGTCTCCTACCCTGAATTCTTCCACCAGTTTTAATGCATCCTGAAAAACTGCGCAAATGTCATTTACGGATCCACCAGTAGAGCTTATAAAGGTTAGATCACCATCAGCATCTCCTCTTGTTCTGCCATTCAAGATCAATAGATTATTATTGTCGCAAAGTTCTAGTAATTTTCGACCGTTGCCATTTATTGTTTGGTCCTTCGATTTTCGTTCCTCTAAGCCGGCGTCGAAAAGTTCTTCGTAGATTTCATTAAGGTGTTGACAGTACTCTCCAATTCTCGCATTTAGATCTCCAATAATAATGGGATTTATTATTATATTTTCTTCAAATAGGCTACCTACGATATTAAAATGTTATTTTGTCATAATTTTATTTCTGTAGAAAATTTTGTCAAAATTTTATTTCTGTAGAAAACGTTGTCAAAATTTTATTTCTATAGGAGATTTTTTCCAAAATTTTGTTTGTATACAAAATTTTATCACAATTTTATTTTGATACACGATTTTGTCAAAATTTTATTTGTATAAAAAATTTTGTCAAAATTTTAGTTCTATAGAAAATTTTGTCAATGTTATATTTCTATAGAAAATTTTGTCAAAATTTTATTTTGATAGAAAATTTTCTAAAAATTTTATTTCTATAGAAAATTTTCTAAAAATTTTATTTCTGTAGAAAATTTTGTCAAAAATTTTATTTCTATAAAATTTTGACAAAATTTTACTTCTGTAGAAAATTTTGTCAAAATTTTATTTCTGTAGAAAATTTTGTCATAATTTTATTTCTATAGAAAATTTTGTCAAAAAATTATTCTATAGGAAATGTTGTCAAAAATTTATTTCTGTAAAAAACTTTGTCAAAATTTTATTTCTATAGGAAATGTTTTCCAAAAATTTTATGTATAGAAAATTTTTATATATGTATAGAAAATTTTATCAAAATTTTATTTTGATAGAAGATTTTGCCAGAATTTTATTTCTATAAAACATTTTGTCAAAATTTTATTTCTATAGAAAATCTTATCAAAATTTTATTCCTATAGAAAATTTTGTCGAAATTTAATAATATAAAAAATTTGGTTGAAATTTTATATCTATAGACAATTTTGTCAAAATTTTTTTTCTATAGAAAATTTTGTCAAAATTTTATTCCTTTATAAAATTATGTCAAAATTTTACTTCTATAAAAAATTTTGTCCAAATTTTACTTCTATAAAAAATTTTGTCAAAATTTTATTTCTATAGAAAACTATGTCAAAATTTTATTTCTATAGAAAACTATGTCAAAATTTTATTTCCATAGAAAATTTTGGTAATATTTTATTTCGATAGAAAATTTTGTCGAAATTTTATGTCTATAGACAATTTTGTCAAAATTTTATTTCTATAGAAAATTTTGTTAAAATTTTTTTTCTATAGAAAATTTTGTTAAAATTTTATTTCTATAGGAAATGTTGCCCAAATCGTATTTTTATAGAAAATTTTATCACAACTATATTTCTACAGAAAACTTGTGAAGTACCTCTTAGTTGGAGAGGAATGTTTTGCAAAATATACCAAAAAAATAAACAATTCTACCAATCCACCAAACAGTAAAAATTCGAGCCATAAATAATCTACGAAAATTTGGAAAACATTTTACCAATAAAACTACCAACCAAACAATCGTATTTTGTCAAAACTTTTTTCTATAGAAAATTTTATCAAAATTGTATTTCTATAGAAAATATTGTCAAAATTTTATTTCTATAGAAAATTTTGTCAAAATTTTACTTCTATACAAACTTTGTCAAATTTTATTTCTATAGAAAATTTTGTCAAATTTTATTTCTCTAGAAAATTTTGTCAAATTTTATTTCTATAGAAAATTTTGTCAACATTTTATTTTTTTAGAAAACAATGTCAAAATTTTATTTCTATAGAAAACTTTGCCAAAAGTTTATTTCTATAGAAAATTTATGAAGAAGTACCTGTTAGAAAATGTTGTCAATATTTTGTTTTATTTCGTTTTGTTTTGTTATTGTTGGTTTTGTTCTTTAATCATTGTAGTTGTTTTTTGATTTCAGCTTAAAACCATGCATTGACTAAACTACAAGTGTAGCTTAGCCAACAGAGGAAAAGAATGTTTGTCAAATTTATTTGGGCAAAGCCCTATAGACTGCAAGCTGGTTCGATGGATGGACGCACGTTTCGGAATTACCACATTCCTCATCAGCATCCTCTGTAGTTTAGTCAATGCGTGGTTTTAAGCTGAAATCAAAAAACAACAACAATGATTAAAGAACAAAACCAACAATAACAAAACAAAACGAATGAAAGAAGAGGAAGCACGCTCAAAATAAACCCAGCCAACTGCACTCAAATCGATGATTTGACGGTGACAATGGAAAAGAGATATGTTCGTGCGAATTTATTTCGGCATAAGCCAGCTATCATACAAAATATTTTTTTGGAAGGTTCAAGTGTGGTTCATTGTTGGGTTTAATGAATTGCCTGAATTTATTCTGATAATTGGTTGATAGTTTTGCTGCAAGTAGAGGATGCTGATGAGGAATGTTATAATTTCGAAACGTGCGTCTATCCAACCAGCCTGCAGTCTATAGGGCTTTGCCCAAAAAAATTTGACAAACATTCTTTTCCTCTGTTGGTTAAGCTACACTTGTAGTTTAGTCATAAATGGGTTTAAGCTGAAATCAAAAAACACCAACAATATTTTATTTCTATAGAAAATTTTGTCGAGATTTTATATCTATAGAGAATTTGTCAAAATTTTATTTCTATAAGAAATTTTGTCTAAATTTTATTTCTATAGAAAATTTTGTAAAAATTTTATTTCTATAGTAATTTTTGTCAATATTTTATCTCTATAGTAATTTTCGTCATAATTTTATTTCTATAAAAAATTTTATCAAAATTTTATTTCTATGGAAAATTTTGTCAAAATTTTATTTCTATAGAAAATTTTGTCAAAATTTTATTTCTAGAGAAAATTTTGTTAAAAATTTTTTTCTATAGAAAATGTTGTCAAAATTTTATTTCTATAGAAAATATTGTCAAAATTTTAATTCTATAGAAAATTTTGTAAAAATTTTATTTCTATAGAAAATTTTGTATAAATTTTATTTCTATAGAAGGTTAGGTTAGGTTAGGTTATGTGGCAGCCCGATGTATCAGGCTCACTTAGACTATTCAGTCCATTGTGATACCACAGTGGTGAACTTCTCTCTTATCACTGAGTGCTGCCCGATTCCATGTTAAACTCGAATGACAAGGGACCTCCTTTTTATAGCCGAGTCCGAACGGCGTTCCACATTCTAGTGAAACCACTTAGAGAAGCTTTGAAACCCTCAGAAATGTCACCAGCATTACTGAGGTGGGATAATCCACCGCTGAAAAACTTTTTGGTGTTCGGTCGTAGCAGGAATCGAACCCACGACCTTGTGTATGCAAGGCGGGCATGCTAACCATTGCACCACGGTGGCTCCATTCTATAGAAAATTTTGTCAACTTTTTATTTTTATAGAAAATTTTTTCAAAATTTTATTTCTATAGAAAATTTTGTAAAATTTTTATACCTATAGAAAATTTTGTCAAAATTTTATTTCTATAGAAAAATTTGTCAAAATTTTATTTCTATAGGAAATGTTGTCAACATTTTATTTCTATAGAAAATTTTGTCAACATTTTATTTCTATAGGAAATTTTGCCAACATTTATTTCTATAAAAAAATTTGTCAAAATTTTATTTCAATAAGAAATTTTGTCAAAATTTTATTTCTATAGAAAATTTTATCAACAATTTTATTTCTATAGAAAATTTTGTCAAAAGTTTATTTCTATAGGAAATTTTGTCAAAAGTTTATTTCTATAGAAAACGTTGTCAAAATTTTATTTATATAGACAATTTTGTCAAAATTTTATTCCTATAGGAAATTTAGTTCAAAATTTTATTTCTATAGGAAATTTTGTCAACATTTTTATAGACAATTTTGTCAAAATTTTATTTCTATAGAAAATTTGATCAAAATTTTATTTCTATAGAAAATTTTGTAAACATTTTATTGCTATAGAAAATTCTGTCAAAATTTTATTTCTATAGAAAATTTTGTCAAAATTTTATTTCTATAGAAAATTTTGTCAAAATTTTATTTCTATAGACAATTTTGCCAAAATTTTATTTCTATAGACAATTTTGTCAAAATTTTATTTCTATACAAAATTTTGTCAAAAGTTATGAAGTTATAAAGAAGTACCTCTTTGCAAAATGTACCAAATGAATGTGGTAAGACAATATTCCTTTCAAAAATGTTGGGATCCTGTAATAGAAAATTTTGTCAAAATTTTATTTCTATAGAAAATTTTGTCAAAATTTTATTTCTATAGACAATTTTGCCAAAATTTTATTTCTATAGACAATTTTGTCAAAATTTTATTTCTATACAAAATTTTGTCAAAAGTTATGAAGTTATAAAGAAGTACCTCTTTGCAAAATGTACCAAATGAATGTGGTAAGACAATATTCCTTTCAAAAATGTTGGGATCCTGTAATAAAAACTAAAATATCCTATTTATAATATTTAGAGTTGAGTTGCTACCTGCGAAATGTTCATATTTAGGGCAGTGTAACACTATATAGAGTTATTGTGATGAAAATGTACCAAATGGCTCGCGGTCGTGCCACGGTCCTTGTGGTAGAAATACAATTTTGACAAAATTTTCTATAGAAATTAAAATTTGACAAATATTTTTATAGAAGTTAAATTTTTACAACATTTTCGATAGAAATAAACTTTTGACAAAATTTTCTATAGAAATTAAAATTTGACAAATTTTTCTATAGAAATAAAATTTGGACAAAATTCTTCATAGAAATAAAATTTTGACAAAAATGGTGACAAAAAAATTGCTCTTTTAGTTTTTTTAAGTTCTCATGCAAAAGATCCAGTGATGTGTTTTGTCGGTACGAAAGACAAAATATTAATCACATTTCAAAGCTGTAGGGCTGTAGCGATAGCCGCCTAAGGTTTTCAAGTCAAATATAAAGCAATTACAATATCACGCTTTTGGATTTTTGGAACAGTACACCTTACAATTACAATTCGAATACTGTTAAATGAGATTTAGGTACACCACCTGGAGTCGACTCCGGAGTCGGAGTCGAGACTAAGAAGAAATGCTGGAGTCGGAGCCGGAGTCGAGCAAAATTGACTCGACTCCACAGATGATATGGGCTTCGCTCTCTTCGATTAAATGGACAATATGTTTGTTTTTAACAATGTGACTGGAATAAATTTGTGAACTGTCAGACGAGCCTTTTAGAAATAACAGCAAACCTGAAGTTTGTTGCAATACTTATCAGCCACACTGTACTTGTTTTTCTTAATTTTGTTTTCTTGAATAGAAATACATTTTTCTCATAACCACCGTGTCAAATAAACGTCCTTAGTGGTATACATATATGTATATAGCTTCCGCAACAACAATTTAAACTGTGGTATAAATAAAGTGGGAGTTTCCCTCCATTGGGCCTATTCAATGTAGTGTCGGCTTTAATGGCTGTATGCAACAAAATAAATTTGCATAAATGCTTAAATGCCTTTTAATGTTACACACACGCACACAAACGCAGCCCAATGGAAAATAGAGCATTTAAAGAACGAACACCTGTACTCTAGAGTAATGCTACGAATAAAAATTCATTCATGTTTCATTTGGCTGCATGTGTGTGTGTATCCTGAGGTGTGGCAAAAAAAAAACATTGAAATTGCTATGGTTATTCTCAGAAATGTTGCTTTGTGGTCCACTACAACCACATGAGTATTAAAAATACATTTTACCATTTAAATGTAACCCAGTTGATGGGCTCATATGCCATTTGAATAGGAAAAACAATAACAAAAAAATGGAAGATTTGTGGCAAATGCATTGAGTGCATTTAAATAAAGCAATAGGGATATTTAAATGTACTATGAACACAGTTGAGTGACCACGAAGCCAATAATATTTCAAGTAAAATAAATTGTGAAATTTATAATGGCCAATGAGGGCCGCATCTAAACGCAAACGATGAATTGAAAGTGAAGTCGGTTGTGAAATTCTGAGAATATGCTCACAGGAAACAATCTGTAAACTAAGGTCAATGATACATGAATCTCAACAGTAAGTACGGGTGGATTATATTGGAAGTCGGTTATTTCGGGCTCAAAGTCCAATGTGATACCACAGACAATGATGAACCTCTCACAAATATATTAACCTCAATGGCGAGAGACATTGATGAGAAACATACTTGTGTTCAGTCAAAACTGCACTGGCAGAAATAGTGACTCCACAAAAATAGTTCGTGCCTCGCGAAAATTGTAGTGACTCACCGTTGAGTCGTATTTGCGAAGAGGAGTTAAGAAACGCTAGGCCGACGAGAATGATGTAGTTGTGGTCATTAGATATATAGTCATTCGTATGATTGTATAAGTAATTTATGTGGTGGTCATATGCCATGTCCTCAAGGTGGCGAGGATAGAATTATACCTTCTAGTAAGAAGGACAAAAATTGCTAAATGATACCAGTGTTTGATAAAATAAAGTACTTAGGAGCAGGGCTGTGGAGCCGGAGTCTTGGAGTCGAAGTCTGAAGATTTTACTGGAGTCGGAGTCGGAGTCGTAAAAATTTTGCTCGACTCCGACTCCGGCTAAACCAAATTTTTTAAAACACTTCACATTTTTGTAACTAAACAAGTTTTTACGCAAATTAGTTTCCATTGCGTTATTCATTCGATCAGTGAACAACATGATTGAAAATGAAAATCAACTTCGAATTACGGCTATCTTTTTATGTTTCCTAGAATGTTAGACTAGCAGATGGGCTGGATCGATCCATTTTAATGCCCACATCAATATTTAAAATATTTCGAACAATCGAAATTATTTTTTTTTTAATTTTATTTTAAGGCCATATACATAACATATGTGGAATATTGACAGAAAATTTTTTCAAAATTGTTTTTTATAAAAAATTTTGTCAAAATGTCATTTCTATAAAAAGTTTTGTCAAAATTTTATTTCTATAGCAAATTTTGTCAAAATGTTATTTCTATAAAAAATTTATTCAAAATTTTATTACTATAGAAATATCTTTTATACCCTTCACCACTACTGTGGTACAGGGTATAATAAGTTTGTGCATTTGTATGTAACGCCAAGAAGGAGTAATCATAGACCAACCTTTTAGTATACGGATCGGCTTAGAATTAAATTCTGAGTCGATTTAGCGATGTCTGTCCGTCTGTCTGTCCGTCTGTCTGTCTGTCTGTCTATCTGTCTGTTGATGTATTTTTATGTGCAAAGTACAGCTCGCAGTTTAAGTCCGATTGTCCTAAAATTTGGTACAGGGTCCTGTTTCAGCTCAAAGACGATCCCTATTGATTTTGGAAAAAATCGGTTCAGATTTAGATATAGCTGCCATATATATTTTTCACCGATCTGGTCATAATTGTCGTGTATATCAACCGATCTTCCTCAAATTCCGAACATCCGAATATTTTACGAGTCTCGAAAAACTTGCAAAATATCAGCAAAATCGGTTCAGATTTAGATATAGCTCCAATATATAGCTTTCGCCCGATTTACACTCATATGACCACAGAGGCCAATTTTTAACTCCGATTTAGTTGAAATTTTGCACAGGGAGTAGA
The DNA here is from genome assembly GCF_050003625.1 of Haematobia irritans. Lineage (NCBI taxonomy): Eukaryota > Metazoa > Arthropoda > Insecta > Diptera > Muscidae > Haematobia > Haematobia irritans. The sequence goes on along the minus strand of NC_134397.1, from coordinate 183,594,151 downwards.
ATTAGCATTGTTACTATGCGTGCCAAATTTGGTTGAAATCGGTTCAGATTTGGATATATCTCCCATATATAGCTTTCGCCCGATTTACACTCATATGACTACAGAGGCCAATTTTTAACTCCGATTTAGTTGAAATTTTGCACAGGGAGTAGAATTAGCATTGTTACTATGCGTGCCAAATTTGGTTGAAATCGGTTCAGATTTGGATATATCTCCCATATATAGCTTTCGCCCGATTTACACTCATATGACCACAGAGGCCAATTTTTAACTCCGATTTAGTTGAAATTTTGCACAGGGAATAGAATTAGCATTGTTACTATGCGTGCCAAATTTGGTTGAAATCGGTTCAGATTTAGATATAGCTCCCATATATATGTTTTTCTGATTTCGACAAAAATGGTCAAAAAACCAACAATTTCCTTGTAAAATCGCCACTGCTTAGTCGCAAAGTTGTAAAAATGACTCTAATTTTCCTAAACTTCTAATACATATATATCGAGCGATAAATCATAAATAAACTTTTGCAAAGTTTCCTTAAAATTGCTTCAGATTTAAACGTTTCCCATATTTTTTTACTAACATTGTGTTCCACCCTAGTGCATTAAATTTTGGGTCTATAGATTTTGTAGATGTCTATCAAATTCTGTCCAGATCGAGTGATATTTAAATGTATGTATTTGGGACAAACCTTTATATATTGCCCCCAACACCTTTGACGGATGTGATATGGTAGCGAAAGTTTAGATCTAAAAAGTGGTGCAGGGTATAATATAGTCGGCCCCGCCCGACTTTAGACTTTCCTTACTTGTTTTATTAGAAAATTTGGTCAAAATTTTATTTCTATAGAAAATTTTGCCAAAATTTTATAGTAATAATTTTTTTTTTATTAGAAAATTTGGTCAAAATTTTATTTCTATAAAAAATTTTGTCAAAATTTTATTTCTTTAGAAAATTTAGTCAAAAAATTTTGTTTTTGTAGAATATTTTGCAGAATTTTTTTTACTACACAAAAAATTTTCTAAAATTATATTTTTATTGATAATTCTTTCAAAATGTTATTTCTATAAGAAAAAATTGTCAAATTTTATTTCTATAGCAAATTTTCTCAAATTTTTTTTTCTTATTGATGCTCACTGATATTTACTGCTATAAAAATGTATTGAAAATTTTATTAATATAGATATATTTTTTCCATATAAAATTTAGTCAAAATTTTATTTATATAGAAAATTTAGTCCAAAATGTTGTTCCTATACAATATTTTGCAAAATTTTATTTCTATAGAAAATTTTGCAAAATTTTGTTTGCTACACAATTTGTTTTTTTTTTTTTAATTGTATTGCTACTCATAATTTTTTCAAACTTTTATTTCTATAAAAAATTTTGCAAAATTTTAATTCTATAAAAATTTTATTAAAAATTTTATTTCTATATATTTGGTCAAAATTTGATTTCTATAGAAAATTTTGCAAAATATTGCTTGCCACACATTTTTTTTTTAATTGTATTTCTATTGATAACTTTTTCAAACTTTTTATTTCTATAAAAATTTTTGCTAAATTTTATTTCTATAAAAATTTTATTCAAAATATTATTTCTATATATTTGGTCAAAATTTGATTCCTATAAAAAATTTTGCCAAAATTTTATTTCTGTAGAAAATTTTGCAAAATGTTATTTCTATATAAAATTTTGCAAAATTTTATTTACTAGACAAAAATTTTTCCAAAATTGTATACTCACTGATACTCACTGCTAAGTCGAAAACTTGTACAAATGACTAAAATTTTCAAATTTTTCAATAAATGAATCATAAATGCATTTTTGCGAAATTGTCTAAGCAATTATAAATATTTCCCAAATATTGCCAGAGATTTTGTAGAAGTCTGATTTGAGATTTTATCAAAATGTAGATCTAAATACAAAGTTGTGCAGAGTATATTATAATCGGCCCGCCCGACTTTAGACTTTCCTTGCATTTTTATTTTTTGTTAAAGTTGTGTTACGTCCCATAACGTTAGATTTAAATTTTAAGTACATATATTTTGTAGAAATACATACAATTTTGTCTAAATCGATTCAGATTCAAATTCATGCATATGGGAATATAAACCTTTATATAGCTCGCAACAAATTTAAAGGATTTGAGATAGTATCAATAATGTTGGTCCACAAATACATATACTGTTGGTATCTTCTCATATTATGATGGGTATTTATATCATTATTTTATTTATTAAACATTGCATTTGAAATATAGAGTTCAATTGGCATCTAATGTGAAATTAAGACCTTTTCTTGCACACATAAATAAATACGAAACTTTATATCGATCCACTTACAGTACCCCCACAATAAAACTACAAATTAGTGGTATTAAAATGAGATTTAGTTATATTACCCGGAGTCGACTGCGGAGCCGGAGTCAGAGTCGAGCTGATGAAAAATGCTGTAGTCGGAGTCTGACTCGGAGTCGAGCAAAATTGGCTCGACTCCACAGCCCTGCCCTGTACCACAGTAGTGGCGAATGGTATAAATATGAAGTGCCCAAACCAGTCCCTGCCCAAGTGATTGAATTTCAGACCCATGACTCCTGTGGATGAATTACAAATCCAAACATTTGAGTGACACCTCCAAAGATATCTGTAGGTGAACTGCAGACACTAAGATCTCTGTGGATTAACCGCAATTTCCGAAAATTACATAGAAGGAAAGCAAATACATTTCATTTAAGTAAATATCACCATTATTATATAGAAACATCCTTGGGATAAAAATATTAACACCTTAAACTGAGCAGCAGTTGGAAGACATTTTATTAGAGTTGACAATCATTTTCAGGATCTGCTGGATGGTGTATTCGCCAGATTTTTTTGGGTTTGCATTGCAGCTACTGTCTTTCACTCAGCACTTGGGCGTATCAAGAACAAATCAATTAGCAATGATATTTATATCATCAACCTAAGCATTTCCATTTCATTCTGAGAAGACCCATCTCCAAAAAAAAAAAACCTAAGCTAATCTAATTGAATATTTCTTTGGGGCCACTCGACTTAGCTCTACTCCAAATGAAATCATTTTGGTTCAAAATTTCTTTGCCTAAGTTCGTGTGATTTTACTGATATTTCGTAAAAGCAACAAGGACAATTGAGTTGATATCAAACACCGGGATTATTTTCTTTTGCTTTACATCCTTACAAACACACATACGCAAGGCACAGACATACACACTCATGCACATAATACAGACTTTAGTAGAGATATTTTATCATACTACCAATTTCTACTACAACCAACATATTCAGGTGTTGCCATGTTATCTTTGGCTATCCTTTTTCCTAACATTTTTTTCTTAGATTATATTTTGTCTTGGAACTTGTGTTATTTGTTCTTCTTCTCGTCTTTTTGCAATTTGAAATGATATAAGGGCCCATAAGCAACAAAATGGTGAAGGAAGTGAACAGAATGGAAGCCACAACAACAACAACAATCCTTAGTGTCGGTTTGACAAATTTATGGCTTGTTATTTACTGTTCTTTTCGTTGCTATTCTAACTCCATGCAACCAAGAGCCTAGGGCTTATATAGATTGATTCAATACAATCGAGACCAGAGTAAGCTCGAATTCAGTGGAAATATGAAAATTCGGTTAAACTCTATAATTATTTACAGACGTTTAGGGAATGAAGTAACTTTCAAACCGAAAGAGATATAGTTTTGGAACTTCAAGCAAAATGGAATATATTTCCCGTAAGATATTGCATAAGGGGAATATTGAATTGTACACTATTATAAAAATCGCTCCTAGAACTTATATCTATTAACCCTTTTACTGTCGATGTTCAATACAGAAGACATTTGAAAATGACACAAAACTCTAAATCTTCACTTAGTTTCGTTTCATTTCTCGATATTATTTTAAAGTATTGGTGAGTACTAAAATGTATAACTTTTTAAACAACCTAGGGCAAATACGCAATTTTCAGGACATTTGTCTAAAGGGTGATACGGTCAAAATTTGGTCAATATAAACTTGACGTATTTCTTTCAATTTTGCATTTAAAAAACCTGAACACCCCTCATTTTGAAGGTGTGTGTGTGTGTAGAATGTTGCTCCTATTTTGATTTTGGAATTCACTCTTCAGTTGTCAAAATGCCGTCCAAGCAAGAAGAGCAGCGTATCAAAATTTTGCTCGCGCATCGCGAAAATCCGAGCTACTCACACGCAAAGCTGGCAAAATCGCTAAAAGTTGCCAAATAAACCGTTACAAATGTAATTAAAGTGTTTGGGGAACGTTTGTCGACAGCCAGGAAGTCTGGATCGGGGGGAAATCGAAAACCGGAAGCCGCTGAGACGACAAAGAGAGTTGCCGGTAGTTTCAAGCGAAACCCTAACCTCTCTCTCCGAGATGCCGCAAATAAGTATCGTCTACAACCGTGCATCGAGCCAAAAAACGAGCCGGACTACCGACTTACAAGAATGTAGTGACTCCAAATCGCGATGATAAACAAATTACGACGGTCAAAGCGCGATCCCGGAGGCTGTACACGACGATGCTGACGAAGTTTGACTGTGTGGTAATGGACGACTAAACCTACGTCAAAGCCGACTACAAGCAGCTTCCGGGACAGGAGTTTTATACGGCAAAAGGAAGGGGAAAGGTAGCAGATATTTTCAAGCACATAAAAATGTCAAAGTTCGCAAAGAAATATCTGGTTTGGCAAGCCATCTGTACCTGTGGCTTGAAAAGCAGCATTTTCATAGCTTCCGGGACTGTCAACCAAGAAATTTACGTGAAAGAGTGTTTGAATAAACGTCTGCTGCCTTTCCTGAAGAAACACGGTTGTTCCGTACTGTTTTGGCCGGATTTGGCATCTTGCCGTTACGGTAAAAAGGCCATGGAGTGGTACGCCGCCAACAACGTGCAGGTGGTTCCCAAGGACAAGAACCCTCCCAACACGCCAGAGCTCCGCCCAATTGAGAAATACTGGGCTATTGTCAAGCGGAACCTAAAGAAGACCAAAAAAACTGCTAAGGACGAGCAGCAGTTCAAGGCAAACTGGCTTTCTGCGGCGAAGAAGGTGGACAAGGTGGCTGTACAAAATCTGATGGCAGGTGTCAAGCGTGAGGCCCTGCAATTCGGATTTGGAAAAGCGAAAGCCTACCTGAATATTTTTCCTGAATTTTATACTAATTGAAGTTGAAAAAGAAATTTAATTTGATCTTTTAAATAAACGATTTCATCGATTTACACGCGTTTTCCCAAATTTTGACCGTATCACCCTTTACTGTCCAGTAAATGAACATTTATAAAAAACTATAGCTTATATTATCCCACATTATGTTTTGCTTTTGTTTTCTCACACTTTGCCACATATTATAGGCCAAATTGACTCTATTTTTATACCCACCACCATAGAATGGTAAGTTTGTCATTCCGCGTGTAACACATCGAAATATCGACTTCCGACTATATAAAGTATATATATTCTTGATCAGGGAGAAATCCTAAGACGATGTCCGTCCGTCCGTCTGTCTGTCTGTTCTAATCATGCTACAGCCTTCAATAAATGCGCTATTTGGGACAGATTCGTTTTTTGGTTGCAGGCAGGTCAAGTTCGAAGATGGGCTATATCGGTCCAAGTTTTGATATAGTCCCCATAAAAAAACGTAGTTTTTGTCCGATTAGCCTGAAATTGAAAATCTAGAGATATTTTAGGATCACAAAGAGGTGTGTCGAAAATGGTCCGTCTTGGTCCATGTTTTGGTATAGCCCCCATATAAACCGATCTCCCGATTTTGTTTCTTGGGCTTCTAGAAACTGTATTTACTATCCAATTTGCCTGAAATTGGAAATTTAGAAGTATTTGGGGACCTTAAAGAGGTGTGTCGAAAATGGTTCGTATCGGTCCATGGTTTGGTATAGCCCCCATATAGACCGATCTCCCGATTTTGCTTCTTGGGCTTCTAGAAACTGTATTTCCTACCCGATTTGCCTGAAATTGGAAATCTGGAGGTATTTTGAGACCCCAAATATGTGTGCCGAAATTGAGGTATATCGGTCCATGGTTTTGGTATAGCCCCCATATAGACCGATCTCTCGATTTTGTTTCTTGGGCTTCTAGAAACTGTACCTTAGAAACTGTTCCTACCCAATATGCCTGAAAGTTTACCCAATTTGCCTGAAATTGGAAATCTGGTGGTATTTTGGGACCCCAAATATGTGTGCCGATTTTGAGGTATATCGGTCCATTTTTTGGTATAACCCCCATATAGACCGATCTCTCGATTTTATTTCTTGGGCGTCTAAAGACTATATTTTCTAGCCGATTTGCTTGAAATTGCAAATCTAGATGTATTTTAAGATCACAAATAGGTATGTTGGTATAGCTCCCATATAGACCGATCTCCCGAATTTATTTCTTGGGCTTTTAGAATTCGTAGTTTTTATCCAAATTGCCGGAAATTAGAAATATAGACGTATCTTAGGACCATAAAGAGGTGTGTCGAAAATGGTCCGTATCGGTCTATGTTTTCGTATAGCCCCTATATAGACTGACCTCTCGATTTTACTTCTTGGGCTTCTAGAATTCGTAGTTTTCACCAATTCGTCTGAAAGTGGAATTCTAGAGGTATTTGAGGCACATTAAGAGGTGGTGAGTATTGGCCTTATGTCGGCATAACTCCCGAATTTATTTCTAGGACTTAAAATCAAGGCGTTATTTTATCGTATGCACGATATGTTTATGATTTCTGTAAAACTCAAACAAAATTGGTTCTCATAAATCCAGAATCTGAGCTGGTCTTCATAGGTAGAATCTTTCATTTTTTTCTTCGGGAAGCGTACTAGAGAAGATTTTTCATCAAACCCCCTAAAATGCTATATACACTGAAAAAACAGTGAACCAACCAGGAAGAAAACTTTCGGTTAATTTTAGAAAATTTTGAATATTTGTAAAAAATTTTAACTAAACAATATTACAAACGTTGGCATCACACCAATGTCATAAAAATAAGTAATTATTTTTCGACAAATACAAGAACATTTATTAGACATAACTAAGTTTTTTCACTTGTTAAAGACAATTTTGTAGTGTGAAGAAAAAACTTGGAGTTCAAAATTGCAAGAATGTCTTAAGTGACATACGAAGTTCATGATGGACGCATTTTTGGTAAAATTTACAATTTTAAAGAAATTCTGAACTATTTTGTGGAAGACACAAATTTAGTTAATCTTTATGCTTCATTTGAGTATATTTTTTTCCTCGGGTTTAGTTAATTTAACTAACGTACACAAAAAATTATTAGAGTAAAGAAAACTTTCTCCAAACATAATATTTCTATGAACTAAAATAAAGTTAAATTGGCTTTAGTGAAATAGAGAGTTCACTTTTTTTAAGTGTATTATCAAGTAACCCGCTACAACCATGAGTTTTCAAAATAAACTATTATATTTGATTCATGGTGGTGAGCATTTAAGATTCGGCCCGGTCGATCTTACTGCTGTATATACTTTTTGTACGGTTATTTTGGTCACAATTCAAGAACCAAGCTTTCAGAACAAACTCATATAACTTTTCAAAATTGAAATTTTTTCTTCTCACTGTTAACATAGAACATGTACAGCTCGTTTTAATTTGATATTGAATACGTTAAATTCCTATAGAAATCTGAAATTCTGAGTCGATCTAAGCATGTCCGTCCGTCCGTCTGTTGAAATCACGCTAACTTCCGAACGAAACAAGCTATCGACTTGAAACTTGGCATAATTATATTTTATTCGTTTAGGTCGGATGGTATTGCAAATGGCCCATATCAAAACACTTTTACGTATAGCCCCCATATAAAGCGATTTTGCTCCCCAGGTTTGGCGTGCGGAGTCAAATCTGGGGAGTAAAATTCATCCGATCCGGTTGAATTTTGGTACGTGGTGTTAGTATATTCTAACAACTATAAAAAAATTAGTCCATATAGGTCCATAATTATATATAGCCCCCATACAAACCGATCCCCACATTTGGCTGTCGGAGCTTCTTGGAGGGGCACAATTCATCCGATTCAGTTGAAACTTGGTAGGTGGTGTTAGTATATGGTCTCTAACAACCATGCAACAATTGGTCCATATAGGTCCATACTTATATATAGCCCCCATATAAACCGATTCCCAGATTTGGCTTTCGCAGCCTCTTGGGGGAGCAAATTTCATACGATTCGCTTGAAATGTTCTATGTTGTGTAAGTATTTGGCCACTAACAACCACGCAAAAACGTATCCATATCGATATATAATTATATATAGCCCCTATATAAATCGATCCCCAGATTTGACCTCGGGAGCCTCTTGGCAGAGCACATTTCTTGGAGGCGCAAATTTCATCCAATTCGGCTGAAATTTGGTTCTATTGTGTTAGTATATGGGAGTCACCGTGGTGCAATGGTTAGCATACCTGCCTTTTATACACAAGGTCGTGGGTTCGATTCTTGCTTCGACCGAACACCAAAAAGTTTTTCAGCGGTGAATTATCCCACCTCAGTAATGCTGGTGACATTTCTGATAATTTCAAAGCTTCTCTAAGTTTCACTGCAATATGGAACGCCGACTCGGCTATAAAAGGGAGGTCCCTTGTCAATGAGCTTAACATGGAATCGGACAAGACTCAGTGATAAGAGAGAAGTTCACCAATGTGGTATCACAATGGACTGAATAGTCTAAGTGAGCCTGATACCTCGGGCTGACACCTAACCTAGGTTAGATTAAAGTGGCAGCCCGATTAAGATTCAGGTTCACTTAGACTATTCAGTCCATTGTGATAACACCTAACGTAACCTAACCTAGTATATGGTCGCTAAAAAACATTCCAAACAGTACATAGTTATGTATAGCGCCCAGATAAGCCGATCTCCAGGTTTTACTTCTTCCTGAATAAGCAAATTTCATTTGATCTTCCTAAAATTTTGTACTAATCACACAAATATAGGACCATATTGGTTCATAATTATATATAGCCCCCATACAAACTGATATTTCACTTTTGCCTCTCTTTAATCGCGCAAAAATTCATACTGATTCATATAGCTTTTTAATCTGCCTTTTTTTGTCTAATATATACCCTGTATGGACTAACTTCCAATTTAGAAGACGATGTTAGGGAGTTCTAAGATACCTTGCCAGCGGTAAGTATTACTGCAACCCAAGTAATTATTAAGTAGAAGTTTCTACGCAAACCATGGTGGAGTGTACATAAGATTCGGCCTGGCCGAACTTACGTCCGTATATACTTGTTCTTCTTAACCCTCTTATGCCCGAATTAAAATGCATGGGTCTAAAAATTTTTTATGCGCTACATATGTTAGTTTTGACTCACACATGAAATGAAAAAAAATCAAAGTCCTTGCTATCCTGGTTCTTCACATAATGCAAAACATCGCATGCCGAACAAATCAAAATAACAGGACTGAGAAGCATATAAGCACAATATTCCTATAGGCAACATTGGGCATGAAAGAATTAAATTACTTACACATTTTCTTTAACTGCCTAATCACACCAACTAACCTACCGAAACCTATTAACAGGCATTGTGGGAAACTATTCGGTGGTATCCTCATAAAATAACTGTACATGACCATTACAACCACAACTAACTAGGCACACCCACAAACCAATATTCCACTGGGTCTTAACGTCCACCATTATGAACGTATTCGTCATATCCACTGAGTCAATGTGCTCAGATCTACTTCACGTGCCAACAACAGCTAGTGTTAGTCCCTTGTCGGGCAAATAGCCCAAGAATAACCATGAAGGAAAAAAACCATCTAAACTCTCTGAGCTGAGTGAAGTGAAGTGAAATAAAACAGCAACGAAGCATCCAACCGGCAACATAATGCGATTAGTCTTGTTTCACTATGACATACTTTTAGATTTCCTAACGTTCGATTCCACAATGGGAATGTTCAAATTATGGTGAATGGCATTCAATTCACTGCCAGGATTGAAGGAGGGATGGTTGTTGAAGGGACATTCTGCAAAACATTATTTAATCTAACTGACCGCCTAGACGGCAAACAATGTTGGTCATACATGTTTGGAAGACTAAGCAACGGCAAAACATTGCAATTTATTAAAGAAAATTTTCTTGAAAATTATCAAATTTTACTTTAAAAGAAAATTCATAATTTTAGCTTTTAACGTTTTTGTCATTATCTTGAGACAACGAACTTTTAAAATTTGCGTCCCTCAGTTAAAATCGTATGTTCTTGAGGTAAAAAAAAGTATCTGAGATATTTAAATCTTGGAGTAAAGAAAAAATCTTCAAATATAAACTTATATTATTTTGAGGATTTTGCATAATTGGTTTATCCGATTCGGCTCAAAGTTGGTAAGTAATGACACTAAGAGCCAATAAACATGCCAAAGTTGGTCTCGGAATTATTATATTATATCTATATATATAAAATTCAAATTATGTTTGTTTATTTGTTTGTTTGTTTATTTGTATGTTCCGGGTTGGCGCGAAAACGGCTGAACCGATTTACTTGAAACTTTCAGAGATCGTGGGGGGCACTCATGTGCTGAAAATAGGGTACCTCATTTTTTGACATATGGTCGCGGAGAGGAACCTCCCCTTTGTCCGACTTTTTGAAAATTAGACCAAAGTTGACCGATTTGCTTGAAATTTTCATTGAAGATTGGGGTTGGCATCTAGACAAAGATCCGCTACTTTTTATTTCGATATTTGGCGGCGGAGGGGGGCCTCCCCTTTGTTCGACTTTTTTAAAGTACAGTGAAAAAACTAAAATTCTCTAAATTATCTGAGATTTATAGAAAACATGTGGTGAGGTTATGGAATTAATATGGGGTACCTGATGATTTCATATGTGGATGGGGAGGGGGACCTCCCCCTTGCCATACTTTTTGAAACTTGGAACAAAATTATGCGATTTGCTTGAAATTTTCATTGAATGTTGGGGTTGGCATCTAGACAAAAACCCGCTACATTATTTTTCGGTATTTGGTCGGGGAGGGGGACCTCCCCTTTGCCCGATTTTTTTTTTTTTTTTGAAAGTACAAACAAAACTAAACTCCCCCGACTGAAATTTTACGGAAAAAACGGGTTATGAAATTTATATCAGGTTCCTGATTTTTTAATAAAAATTAAAGGGCATAGGGAGACATCCGCTTCTCTTAAGTACATACAGAGAAACAATTAAACTTTACCGAATTACTTGAGGACTGGGGAGAGGTTACGATATTAATAGTTGATACCTGATTTTGTGATATTTGGACGGAAGAGAGGCCGCCCCTTTAGGCTTATAATTTGTTTGACATTTTCTGGGACGTTTACAAAAGATACGCTACATCACTTTTCGATATTTGGTTGGGGAGGAGGTCCTCCTCTAAAACTGCAAAAAAAAATTAAGTTTTCTTGAAATTTACAAAAGCAGTGGGGGAAGGTTATGAACGAAGAGGCAACCTTCCTTGCCCCACACTTGAAGGAAAGTTTTAAGAATTTTCAGGGAAGGTTAGGGGTGCTATTCACTACGGTGTTTGTCGATATTGTATCGGGGAAAGTGACGTCCCTTTAAAACAATAGAGCAAAATTTAAACATCGCCGATCTACTTGAAATTTACAGGGAACGTGGGAGGAGGTGATTAAATTTATACATGATTTTTAAATTAGTATATGATTTTTCGATATCTGGTTGGGGGAGGGGAAAATTGAAATAAACTTAGTCGATTTACTTCCATAGAATTTATAGGGACCATTGAGTAGTTGCGAAATTAATATAGGGTACGTGATAGTCCGATATCAGGTCGGAGTGGTGCGAAGGTGGGGAGGGCGCCCTTTTGTCCGTTTTTTTTTTTTTCTTAAATTGAAAGTAGAGGGTTGTCCATAAATGGGAACTCGGTACATAATTTTATGATTTTTGCACAGGCTTCTGCCACACTTCTTTTTAGTAAAGAACTTAAATTTACATGAAATTGGTAGCCAACGTATAGGGTACATCATTTTCCAACATTTTAGCAAATGTTAATGTGATAAAATTTTTTACTACGTTTGCTTTTTCCGATTTATTGGATAATATAGTGCTTAATTTTCAGATTTGTTGAGGAAAAGGATATCTTTCCTTGACAAACCACACTTAAAATTTACAAAAAATATAGAAGATTGTCCAACTACTTGAATACAGAACATTATTAAAAAAATTTGGAGGAAAGGGTACACCCTCTCCCGCCGTATTTATACCTATAAACGAAAAATCAAGTAGTCCGATTTGTTTAAAAGAATTCAAATCTTTTCGAATTTGTTTTCAGCACGAAGGATATAGTTGACTAAGTTAACGCAAAATGTTCCTCCAAATACGCTTCGGAAGGCGCAGCGAAGCGGGCCGGGTTACGCTAGTACTATATAAATTTTAAATTCCATAAAAAATAAATTTTATTTCCATAATTTTTTTCACAATTTTAATTCAATAGACAATTTTGTATTTTTTTATAGAAAATTTTTGTCAAAATTATACTTTTATAGAAAATTTTGTCAAACTTTTATTTCTATAGAAAATTTCGTCAAAATTTTAATTCCATAAAAATTCGTTTCCAAATTTCAATTCAATAGCAAATTTTGTAATTTTTTATATAGAAAATTTTTTCAAAATTTTACTTTTATAGAAAATTTGTCACAATCTTATTTCTATAGAAAATTTCGTCAAAATTTCATTTCTATAGAAAATTTTGTCAACATTTTAATGCTATGGAAAATTTTCTCAAAATTTTAATTCCATAAATTTTTTTTCAAAATTTTAATTCTATAGAAAATTTTGTAATTTTTATATAGAAAATTTTGTCAAAATTTTATTTCTATAGAAAATTTTGTCAAATATTTATTTCTATAGAACATTTTGTCAACATTTTATTTCTATAGAAAATTTCGTCAAAATTTTATTTCTATAGAAAATTTTGTAAGAAAAAAAAAATTTATAGAATATTTTGTCAAAATTTTATTTCTATATAAAATTTGGCAAAATTTTCTTTCCATAGAAAATTTTGTCAAAAATTTTATTTCTTTAGAAAATATTGTCAAAATTTTATTTCTATGTTATAGAAAATTTTGTCAAAATTTTATTTTTATAGAAAATTGTGTCAAAATTTTACTTTTATAGAAAATTTTGTCAAAATTTTATTTCTATAGAAAATTTTGTCAAAATTTTATTTCTATAGAAAATGTTGTCAAAATTTTATTTCTATAGAAAACATTGTCAAAATTTTCTTTCTATATAAAATTTTTTCAACATTATCTTTCTATAGAAAATTTTGTCAAAATTTTCTTTCTATAGAAAGTTTTGCCAAAATGTTCTTTCTATAGAAACTTTTGTCAAAATTTAATTTCTATATAAATTTTTGTCAAAATTTAATTTCTATAGAAAATTTTGTCAAAATTTAGTTTCTATAGAAAATTTTGTCAAAATTTTGTTTCTATAGAAAATTTTGTCAAAATTTTATTTCTATAGAAAATTTTGTCAAAATTTTAATTCTTTAGAAAATTTTGTCAAAATTTTATTTCTGTAGAAAATGTTGTCAAAATTTTGTTACCACAGAAAATGTTGTCATATTTTTATTTCTATGGAAAATTTTGTGAATATTTTATTTCTATAGAAAACTTTGTCAAAATTTTATTTCTATAGAAAATATTGTCAAAATTTTATTTCTATAGAAAATTTGTCAAAATTTTATTTCTATAGAAAATTTTGTCAAAATTTTAATTCTGTTGAAAATTTCGTCAAAATTTTCTTTCCATAGAAAATTTTGTCAAACATTTTATTTCATTTTATTTTATTAACAAAATTTTATTTCAATAGAAAATTGTGTCAATATTTTATTTCTATAGAAATTTTTGTCAGAATTTTATTTCTATAGAAAATGTTGTCAAAATTTTAATTCTATAGAATATTTTCTCAAAATTTTAATTCCATAAATTTTTTTTCAAAATATTAATTCAATAGACAATTTTTTAATTTTTTTATAGAATATTTTATCAAAATTTTACTTTTATAGAAAATTTTGTCAAAATTTTATTTCTATAAAAAAGTTCGTCAAAATTTTATTTTTATAGAAAATTTTGTCAAAATTTTATTTCTGTAGAAATTTTTGTCAAAACTTTATTTCTATAGAAAATTTTGTCAAAATTTTCTTTTTATAGAAAATTTTGTCAAAAATGTTATATCTATAGAAAATGTTGTCAAAATTTTATATCTATAGAAATTTTGTCAAAATTTTATTTTGTCAAAATTTTAGTTCTATAGAAAATTTCGTCAAAATTGTGTTTCTATAGAAAATTTTGTCAAAATTTTATTTCTATAGAAAACTTCGTCAAAATTGTGTTTCTATAGAAAATTTTTTCAAAATTTTCTTTCTGTAGAAAATTTTGTCAAAATTTTATTTCTATAGAAAATTTTGTCAAAATGTTCTTTCTATAGAAAATTTTGTCCAAAATTTTATTTCAAAATGTCAAAATTTTATTTCTATAGAAAATTTTGTCAATATTTTATTTTTATAGAAAATGTTGTCAAAATTTTGTAACCACAGAAAATGTTGTCAAAGTTTTATTTCTATAGCAAAGCTTGTAAAAATGTTATTTCTATAGAAAATGTTGTCAAAATTTTAATTCTCTAGAAAATTTAAGTATCTATTAGCTGGAAAGGAATGTTTTTCAAAATCTACCAAAACACCTATAATTCCATTAATCCATTAATCTTTCAAAAATATTTAAATTCATTTAAAAATATCTTGCGTTCCCCATGAACAAACAACAAATAATTCTAAATTATCTAATTCAATAATGTTCTTCATTTATTTCCAGGTATTTGGTATAATAGTGAAAATCGTGATTGGGTTCGTATTGCCGGCCGATAGTATCCATTACACCCTGTCAAAGGGTTAAGACACACATCACTACGCAAACCGTCATTTTCGGGCCAAGGCAACAATAGCAGCACCAGCAGTAGCAGTACCATAAACGCTTGTCCAGGACCACCACCTCCCACACCCCATTGTGTATGCCAGACAACCACACAAGCAGCCACCACAGTCACCAACACCAGTAGAAACAAAACCACCGAACCAAAAACCGCTACCACAGCATTCCTAGGCAACGAGGTTGACTCGCAGGGAGCATCAGCCACATTATCCTCCTCAATACCAGGCAATAATCCACATCCACACATCAATCAATTACAAATAAATTACTTTGAATTCCCACCGAAACCTTTGGTATTCGACGATTCCTATACACTAAAGTCTCTGTCCGCACCCTCGCTGGCCACAACAACAGCTGTAGCTTTAGCAGCAGCATCAAGTGCTGCTTGGCCACCAACATCGTCGAAGGAGAATACTTTAGCTGATTGTGGTGTGGCAACAGGCTCCTCTGCGTCAGCTAATAATTCACCCAAGAGTATATATCATTATCAGCACCACCAACATCATCATCAGAGACACCATCACAAGACCTCACAACATCACCACCAAAGGGATCTAACTTTACTGCAGCAGCAACAGCAACACCAACACAACCGTCAGCATCACCATCATCATCATCAGCAACAACATTCTCAATTGCATTACATTGTATCGCCAGGAACAGGAACATCAAGTAGCAACATGGGTCGCCGAGAGATTAAACGTTCGAACACAAGCAGTTCCACCACCAAATCATATGATAGTGGCAGTGGTAAGTAGTGCAATAAGCGATATGTGATTTTAATGACCACCAAACTTCAACCCAAATACATTCAGAGATGTTGAGGACTATTTAAGGGAAATGGTGAATTTCTTTCAATGCTTGGTACTCAGATGAAATATTGAATTGTCTCTCTATGACAAGCATATGACATCATATTTATACTCTCCCCCCAAATTTTTTCAAAAATCAATAGCAATTGTCTTTGTCCCAAAAACAGGCCCTATGCCAAATTTGAGGACTATCGGCATAAACTGCGACCTGTACTTTGACACAAAAATACATGAACAGACAGACAGACAGACAGACAGACAGACAGACAGACGGACATAGCTAAATCGACTCATAATTCAATTCTAAGACGATCGGTATACTAAACCATGGGTCTCTGACATAACCTTCTTGGCATTACATACAAATGCTCAAACTTATTATACCCTGTACCACAGTAGTGGTGAAGGGTATAATAAGGTTTTGACAAAATATTCTATAGGAATAAGATATTAACAAAATTTTCTAAAGAAATAAAATTTTGACAAAATTTTCTATGGAAATACTATTTTTGGGAAAAGTTTCTACAGAAATAAAATTTTAACAAAATTTTCTATATAAATAAAATTTTGACAAAATTTTCTATGAAAATAAAATTTTTAGAAAATTTTCGTCAGAAATAAAATTTTGACAAAATTTTCTAAAGAAACAAAAATTTCTATAGAAAAATAAAGTTTTAACCAAATAGTCTATAGAAAAGTAAAGTTTTGACAAAATATTCTATAAGAATAAAATTTTGACAAAATAGTCCATAGGAATTTTAACAACATTTTCCATGGAAATAAAATTTTGACAAAATGTTCTATAGGAATAAAATTTTGACAAAATATTTGATTTTGGTAAAATATTTGACAAAATAATCTATAGGAATAAGATTTTGACAACATTTTCTAAAGAAATAAAATTTTGACAAAATATTCTATAGAAATAAAATTTTGACAAAATTTTCTATAAAAATAATATTTTGATAAAATTTTCTAGAGAAATAAAAAATGTTGATAAAATTTTCTAAAGAAATATAATTTTAACAACATTTTCTATGGAAATAAAATTTTGACAAAATATTCTATAGAAATAAATGTTTGGCAAAATTTTCTATAGAAATTAAATTTTGGCAAAATTTTCTACAGAAATAAAATTTTGACAAAATTCTCTGTAAAAATAATATTTTGATAAAATTTTCTATAGAAATAAAATTTTGATAAAACTTTCTATAGAAATATTATTTTAACAAAACTCTCAATAAAAATAATATTTAGATAAAATTTTCTACAGAAATGAAATTTTGACAAAATTTTCTATAGAAATACAATTTTCACAAAATTTTCTATAAAAATAAAATTGTGACAACATTTTCTATAGCACTAAAATTTTCTATGAAAATAAAGATTGGACAAAATTTTCTATAGAATTAAAATTTTCTTTGACAAAATTTTAACAAAGTTTTCTATAGAATTAAAATTTTAACAAAATTTTCTGTAGAAATAAAATTTTTACAAAATCTTCTACCGAAATAAATTTTTGACAAAATTTTCTATAAAAATAAAATGTTGACAAAATTTTCTATAGAAATAAAATTTTGACACAATTATATATTGAAAAAAAATTTTTAGAAAAATTTTTACAGAAATAATATAATAAAATTTTGATAAAATTTTCAATAGAAATATTATTTTAACAAAACTCTCCATAAAAATAATATTTTGATAAAATTTTCTACAGAAATAAAGTTTTGACGAAATTTTCTATAGAAAAAAATTGTGACAAAATTTTCCATAGAAATCAAATTTTGACACAATTCTCTATAAAAATAAAATTTTTAGAAAATTTTTTACAGAAATAAAATTTTGACAAAATTTTCTAAAGAAACAAAAATTTTGACAAAATATTTAATAGAAATAAAACTTTAACAACATTTGCTATAAAAATAAAATTGTGACAACATTTTCTATAGAACTAAAATTTTCTATGAAAATAAAGATTGGACAAAGTTTTTTATAGAATTAAAATTTTCTTTTGACAACATTTTAACAAAGTTTTCTACAGAAATAAAATTTTAACAAAATTTTCTATAGAAATAAATTTTTTACAAAATTTTCTACCAAAATAAATGTTTGACAAAATTTTCTATAAAAATAAAATGTTGACAAAATTTTCTATAGAAATAAAATTTTGACAAAATTTTCTATAGAAATAAAGTATTGACGAAATTTTCTATAGAAATAACATTTTGACAAAATTTTATATAGAAATCAAATTTTGACACAATTCTCTATAGAAATAAAAATTTTGGAAAATTTTTTACAGAAATAAAATTTTGACAAAAATTTCTAAAGAAACAAAAATTTTGAAAAAATGTTCAATAGAAATAAAATTTTAACAAAATTTTCTATAAAAATAAAATTGTGGCAACATTTTCTATAGAACTAAAATTTTCTATGAAAATAAAGATTGGACAAAATTTTCTATAGAATTAAAATTTTCTTTTGACAAAATTTTAACAAAGTTTTCTATAGAAATAAAATTTTCCATTTGTTTTGTTTTGTTATTGTTGGTTTTGTTCTTTAAGCATTGTTGTTATTTTTTTTATTTCAGCTTAAAACCATACATTGACTAAACTACAAGAGTAGCTTAACCAACAGAGGAAAAGAATGTTTGTCAAATTTATTTGGGCAAAGCCCTATAGACTGCAAGATGGTTGGATGGACGCACGTTTCGGAATTACCACATTCCTCATCAGCATCCTCTACTTGCAGCAAAACTATCAACCAATTATCAGAATAAATTCAGGCAGTTTATTAAACCCAACAAAAACCACACTTGAACCCTCCGAAAAAAGGTTTTACATTGATAGCCGGCTTATGCCGAAATAAATTCGAAACAAACATATCTCTTTTCCTATGCCACTGTCAAATCATCGATTTGAATTCACATGGCTGGGTTTATTTTGAGCGTGCCTCCTCTTCTTTTTCCATTTGTTTTGTTTTGTTATTGTGGGTGAAATAAAAAAACAACAACAATGCTTAAAGAACAAAACCAACAATAACAAAACAAAACAAATGGAAAAAGAAGAGGAGGCACGCTCAAAATAAACCCAGCCATGTGAATTCAAATCGATGATTTGACAGTGGCATAGGAAAAGAGATATGTTTGTTTCGAATTTATTTCGGCATAAGCCGGCTATCAATGTAAAACCTTTTTTCGGAGGGTTCAAGTGTGGTTTTTGTTGGGTTTAATAAACTGCCTGAATTTATTCTGATAATTGGTTGATAGTTTTGCTGCAAGTAGAGGATGCTGATGAGGAATGTGGTAATTCCGAAACGTGCGTCCATCCAACCATCTTGCAGTCTATAGGGCTTTGCCCAAATAAATTTGACAAACATTCTTTTCCTATGTTGGTTAAGCTACTCTTGTAGTTTAGTCAATGTATGGTTTTAAGCTGAAATAAAAAAACAACAACAATGCTTAAAGAACAAAACCAACAATAACAAAACAAAACAAAAAATTTTCTATAGATATAAAATTTTTACAAAATTTTCTACCGGCATAAATTTTTGACAAAATTTTCTATAAAAACAAAATGTTGGAAAATTTTTCTATAGAAATAAAATTTTGACAAAATTATCTATTAATCTTTTGACAAAATTTTCTATAGAAATAATATTTTGACAAAATTTTCTATAGAAATAAAATGTTGACAAAATTTTCTATAGAAATAAAATATTGACAAATGTTGATTGCGACATATCAGTCTCCTTGTTTCATGATTCCATATTATTAGCAAGCGGTAAAGTGTGTCACCATCCCCATACCATCAGTCTTCCCAATACATGTTTAACGGTTTGCTTGACGTGGTATGTTTGGACACTTTGTCATTACCAGGTCATTACGAGTAATGTGCTTTTGCAACGGATGGAAAGGCGAACGCTAATAATTGACCCTACAACATTGTAATATGATGAAAAACTCATTACCGAAGATCACAAGGTTCACTATTTGATCATTGTTGTCCATTCCATTCCATTAGCTAATACTAGAGGTGTGCGCGTGACTGAAATTTCTCTCACACTCACGCACATTCACGAAGCAAAATGTTTATTGACGCACGCTCACGCACGATACGTGTGGCAGCTGATCCCACTCACGCACATTCACGAAATGAAAACAAGTACTCACGCATAGTCACGCATGAACTACTTTTAAGAACTCACGCACGATTCACGAAAATTCGCGTGATTTACGATAAATTCACGAGACTCACGACAATTTCCAAGCGGAAATCATTAAAGCTAATAAAATTCAAAAATAGAATGTAGTTCGAGAGCTAAACTAATTTCAGTTAACATACGAGTATGAATTAAATCTTAATTTTTTTGTGAGCGTGATTTTGCAGAAATTGTGTTCACGCACATTCACGAACCTATTTTATTTCTCACGCACGACATATTTATTTTAGTCCCATTCACGCACGTTCACGAGAGTTGCTTTGGATTTTGTTCACGACTCACATGATTCACGTGTGAATCACCCGTATCACGCGCACACCTCTAGCTAAGACCATGGCAATATGAAGTCACACATTAATTACATAATGGAAATACTCATCATTTGTCACTTTCCACATTTTGCAACTCAAACGCAAGTTCAAACAAAGCCCAAAAGGCATCACTGTGTTTGGCCTTTGGCATTTTCCAATTATACTCTTGAATTTGCAAATTCTTTCATTCAAAAAATTGATGTCAGCTGACTTTGTATTGTGTTGCTATTGTTGTTGTTGTTGTTGCAAACAAGACACCAATAGCAACAGCAACAACTACAACAATTTTGACGACATAATGACCCTTTATTGAACATTGCGCAAAATAGATCAATAAATCACAAAAGGGAAATTGAGAAAATTGTTGGGCACACATACAATATGTGTGTGTGTGTGTAAGTGTGTCTGTATGGATGGATGGTTCTGACAAATGCATTGACACAGATAGGCTGTGCACAAGGCAGGCCGACTTTGATAGATGACAATCACAAACATCCACCCATACACACACACTCACACACGCAAAATGACAATGAGGGAGTGACAGCGATAATGCTGTCATTCATTTTGACATAATAGAAAACTCATTATGATAGATGTCCTCTTAGAACAAAAATGTGTGTGAGTGTGTGTAAGTGAATGAATGACTCTGTATAAGAGAAAGCAGCATTGTTATGAACAGTGTTACCCTATTAGCAATTTTGCAGCTAAATTTAACAACTTTTTTGTATTTAGCCGAACACCATATTTTAATTAATTTTTAAGAACAAAAGGAGATTTAATCGATTGCAGATTTTTTAAAATTTTCAATTCGATTTTCCATAAAAATGCCAGATGTCAAATATCAAGAACATAGACTTCGAGCATTGTGTGAAATTTTTTAAAGAGAAATTTGTTTAAACAACGATCGTTGGATCGACTATGAATATTACCACTACCAAGATTATATTTTATTTATAGGATTTAAGACCAATATACGATCCATGCTTGTCAACGGAGTGACAACGTTAGTGTACACCCATTCCATGGTGGAAGGTGGGTGGTGACAATGGACTGGAATTTGGATTTGAATTTGGTCTTCTCTGATGAGAAGTAGTTTCAAATATAGCAGTTTGTGAACAAACAAAATTATCGAATTTTCTTGAAAAAGAGTTCAGCTGAAAATTTACACCTTCGTTTGACTAACTCAAGCGCCGACGATGGTTGTTGTTGTGTTATCAGCCATTTCGAGTTGTGATGTTGATACATTAGCTTGCATCCAGATCGAGGAACTCTGCGACTAAGATAGGTTAGGTTAGGTAGGTGGCAGCCCGATGTATCAGGTTCACTTAGACTATTCAGTCCATTGTGATACCACATTGGTGAACTTCTCTCTTATCACTGAGTGTTACCGGATTCCATGTTAAGCTCAATGACAAGGGACCTCCTTTCTATAGCCGAGTCCGAACGGCGTTCCACATTGCAGTGAAACCACTTAGAGAAGCTTTGAAACATTCAGAAATGTCACCAGCATTAGGTTAGGTGACAGCCCGATGTATCAGGCTCACTTAGACTATTCAGTCCATTGTGATACCACATTGGTGAACTTCTCTCTTATCACTGAGTGCTGCCCGATTCCATGTTAAGCTCAATGACAAGGGACCTCCTTTTTATAGCCGAGTCCGAACGGCGTTCCACATTTCAGTGAAACCACTTAGAAAAGCTTTGAAACCCTCAGAAGTGTCAGCAGCATTACTGAGGTGGGATAATCCACCGCTGAAAAACTGTTTGGTGTTCGGTCGAAGCAGGAATCGAACCCACGACCTTGTGTATGCAAGGCGGGCATGCTAACCATTGCACCACGGTGGGTCACCAGCATTACTGAGGTGGGATAATCCACCGCTGAAAAACTTTTTTGGTGTTCGGTCGAAGCAGAAATCGAACCCACGACCTTGTGTATGCAAGGCAGGCATGCTAACCATTGCACTACGGTGGCTCCCCTGCGAGTAAGATGGGATGCATTCAGAGTCATCTGGTGGTGAGAGGAGGGTTTGATTGGGCAAGCGAAAAGGTGTTGTGTTTCATGCGTCCCTTGATTACAGATGGGACAAACCGCTTCAGCTACAGTATCCTCATGAATCCTGTTCAGACCTGCCTGGTATACTGTATGATCTAGAGGCTATCCTCAGTACCGCTGGATCTCGCGCTCTATATAATGTAGATCAAATCTTACATTTCTGGGTGGTTGTCTGCTATGATTACCGCCATAACAATCCAGAAGATGCTGCTTTGACAACGTATAATTGCTTCTAGGCACTGGGAGGATCTTGGTCTTCACATAAAGCTGATCCAAGGGTGTACTGCGGAGACATCCTGTTGCAGTTCTAAAGGCAGCGTTCAGACCCTTGATAACATGCGGGGCTATACGCGGCTATAAATCGTTGACAGGAAGGAATTGAGGTGGCTGCACTTGACTGATCTTAGTTAGGCCAAAGCTACCCTAGTCCGCCGACGAAGGTCTCTTTCCTCTGGTGCAATTAGTGTCAAAATTTGACGTCTGTAAGTCATTTAGTTTGTGCGATAGAGCGTCTTTTGTGAGGCAACTTTTGTTTTTGTGACAAAAATGGAAAAGAGGAATTTCATGTTTTGATAAAATGCTGTTTTCTAAAGGGAACAAATACGGGGGAAGCAAAAACTTGGCTTGATAATGAAATTCCGGACTCTGCCCAAGGGAAATCAACAATAATTGATTGGTATGCAAAATTCAAGCGTGGTGAAATGAGCACGTAGGACGGTGAACGCAGTGGACGCCCGAAAGAGGTGGTTACCGACGAAAACATCAAAAAAATCCACAACATGATTTTGATTGACCGTAAAATGAAGTTGATCGAGATAGCAGAGGCCTAAAAGATATCAAAGGAACGTGTTGGTCATATCATTCATCAATATTTGGATATGCGGAAGCTCTGTGCAAAATGGGTGCCGCGCGAGCTCACATTTGACCAAAAACAACAACATGTTGATTGTTGTTGTTGTTGTAACAGTTTATTGTGATCTCATCCATTTCATGTTATACGCTTGGTACATCAGCTTGTTGGCAGATCAAGGAACTCTGCGACTAAGATGGGGTGTGTCCAGAGTGATCTGGTGGTAAGTCGGGTTGGTTTGGCTGGGCAAGAGAAAAGATGACGCGTGTCGTGTGGCCCTTGGTTGCAAATTGGACAAACGTCAGCTACGCTGCTATCAATCACCGATAAGTAGGAATTGAGGCGGCTGCACTTGCCTGATCTTAATTGGGCCAAAACTACCCTAGTCTGCCGTGGGAGGTCTCTTTCCTCCGGTGCTATGGGCGGTGGTCGGACTCCAAGAACAGGATTAACCTTGTAGCTTCTCACCGCTTCAGCTACAGTATCCTCATGAATCCTGTTCAAACCTGCCTGGTACGCTGCTTGATCTAGAGGCTCTCTTTTATAGCGCTGGATCTCGCGCTCTAGATTATGTATATCAACCCTTACGTTCCTGGGTGGTGGTTGTGTATCCATAAGATGGTGGTTTGGATGATTACTGCGATAACAACCCAGGAGATACTGCTTTGACAACATGTAGTTGTGTCTTCGCACAGGGATGATCTTTGTCTCCACATAAAGGTGATCCAGGGGTGTGCTGCGGAGACACCCAGTCGCAGTTCTAAGAGCAGCGTTCTGGCAGGTTTGTATGTTATTCCACTGCGTATCACTGGTCTGCGGTGTCCACACTGGCGCTGCATAGTTTACCACTGACCGGCCAATTGCCTTATAAGTAGTTAGCAAGGTTTCTTTGTCCGCACCCCAAGTACTGCCGGCTAGTGACTTGAGGACCTTGTTTCTACCACGGAGCTTATTACAAATTGCAGTGGCATGGGCAGATGACCTAAAAAGGCTGTCGAATGTGACCCCAAGAATCTTGGGGTAATTTGTGGTCGGAATTATTACTCCATCGACTCTGATATTCAACTGCCTGCGCACTTCTGCCGTCCATGTAGTAAATAGTGTGGCTGAGGATTTGGTGGGGGATATCCTCAAGTTTCTCGCAGTGAAATAACTGGTAAGATTAGCTATGTAGACGTTCAACCGATCGCAAATGTCATCAACATTGGGCCCAGATGCCAAGATTGTACAGTCATCCGCATATGATACAATCTCGACGCCGTCAGGAGGGGGTGGAATCGAGGACATGTAGAGGTTAAACAGTGCCGGAGATATCACCCCACCTTGGGGAACTCCCTGTTTAACTCTACGCGGTCTTGACTTTCTGTCCCTGAATTCCACGTACGACTGGCGTCCACACATATAATTCAGCACCCAACGCTTCGCTCCTGCCGGTAGGGACGTATTCTCGATGTCCTCAAATAATGTGGCATGGTTGACCGTATCGAATGCTTTCGATAGGTCAAGCGCCACGAGGACCGTCCTGTGACACGGCCTGGGCTGGTTAAGTCCCTTATTAATATGTGTCGAAATGGCATGTAAGGCTGTTGTCGTACTATGTACCTTACGGAATCCATGTTGATGGTGGGCAGCTGGAAAATTCTCCACAAGGCTGGGGAGGAGTAATGCCTCAAGTGTCTTGGCTACTGGCGACAGAGGGGATATCGGTCTGTACGATTCACCTTTGCTCGAATCTTTGCCCGGTTTCAGTAGTGGAATCACCCTTCCCATTTTCCAGACATCGGGTATAATGTGTGATTCCAAAGACAAATTGACGAGTCTGGTCAGGTACTCAACTCCCAGTATTCCCAGATGCTTCAGCATTAGCATTGAAATTCCGTCAGGGCCCAGCGCCTTAGATGGTTTCGCGCTGTTGATGACATTGGTAACTTCGGCTGCAGTAAATTGTGGTGTGTCATCGGCTCGGAGACCACGTACACGACGGGTGGCTCTCCTTTTCGCTCTATCACTCTCGGGATGCTCGACAAACTGTCGGTTGAAGTATTTGGCGCACCTCTTCGGATCAGTCACAGTCACGTCGCCAAATGTGACTGAAATCCCATCATCCCTTGTGGAGGGGTTCGAGAGGGCTCTAACTGTTGACCACAATTTACCAGTTCCTGTTCCTAAGTTACATTGCTTCAGGTGCTCTAACCAAGTGTTCCGCTTGTGCTCGTCGACTATCTTACTAATCTCTAGATTTAGTTCTCTGATTCTAGGATCAGCAGGGTTAGCACGACGGCGTTCATCACGCTCGTCTGCGAGTCCCGCCGCTTCGGCTGGGAAGTTGGGCCTCACCTGGGCAATTCGACCAGCGGGTATGAAGCGAGCGGCTGCTGCGTTGATGATGTCCCGGAACTCCCTCTGGGCAACATGAACATGTGAGGGGGACGGGAGCTCACTGAAGCGGCGATCGGTGTATTCTCTGAAGCCTTCCCAGTTGGCTTTCTTTTGATTAATAAACGTCCGGCGTTCAGAGGTTATGAAATCGGAGGGTCGGTTGATGGTGAGAATTATGGGGAGGTGGTCCGAACCCAATGAAATGACGGGTTGCCAGGAGACGTCATTTATCAGACCAGGCGATGCTAACGATAAGTCTGGCGAACTGCTGCAGTCACCCATAATTCTCGTGGGGGCCTCTTCGTTCACCGTGCAAAATGTGGAGTCGTCTATCTGCTCTGCCAAAGCTATGCCCCTCTGGTCATTACCCAGGAGAGAATGCCAAAGTTCATGGTGGGCATTAAAATCTCCTAGAACCAATCGGTTATGCCCGCTCAACAACCACTCAATGTTTGGGCTATAACCAGGAGCACAGCTACCAACCGGCGGTATGTACACATTGTATAGCTCTATCTCGGCAGCCCCACACTTAACTGCTACCCCCATACATTCCATGTACGGGTCATTAGTGTCTAGCACAAGCGTGATAGGTCTATACTGCACGGAACGGTGTAATATGAAAGCCAGGCCACCACCTCCATTTCTTGTGCGATCCTTCCGTAGGACATTGTACCCATCACAATGTCGTAGGCTGCAGGTGGGATTCAGCTTTGTTTCCTGGATCGCCGCGACCCTTATCCTTTTCCGATTCATAAAGTCTACGATCTCACTAATCTTACCACGGAGCCCGTTGCAATTAAATTGCAAAAATGATGCACTCTCCGGAACTGGTACAACAATATTCGGTGTAAGATGCTGCGGCGGAGAATATTGTTGTGCGGGAGAAGTCGGTGGGGTCACATAATCAGATGACCCACTGCTGCTGTCATTGGCACAGCATCCTGCCACGAAGTCAGTTTGACTATACTCCCGCAGCGATGTTAGGCCGGAGCAATTCCGGAAGTGCACCCATTCCATGCACCGGTTACACCTCACCGAAACCGAGCGATGGTGAATTCGATTTCGGCAGACGGCACAGTACCATGGTCCGGGGTTTTCCTCTATCCCGGCTCGGACCAAAAGCAGGCGGAGAAGGCTCCCCGGGATGCACCTTCTCCAACACGAAAAAATGGACGAGACAACACGTAAACTGAGGTGGCAGCCGCTGGCCGATGGCTGGTATCCATCGGGTCAATCCGGTGCGTAGAACCCGCCGCCGTGGGATTGACAACATGTTGATGATTCGGAGCGGTGTTTGCAGCTGTTAACTTGTAATACACCCGAGTTTTTCCGTCGATATGTTACAATGGATGAAACATGGCTCCATCACTACACTCCTGAGTCCAATCGACAGTTGGCTGAGTGGACAGCGACCGGTGAACCGTCTCCGAAGCGTGGAAAGACTCAAAAGTCCGCTGGCAAAGTAATGGCCTCTGTTTTTTGGGATGCGCATGGAATAATTTTTATCGATTATCTTGAGAAGGGAAAAAACCATCAACAGTGACTATTATATGACGTTATTGGAGCGTTTGAAGGTCGAAATCGCGGCAAAACGGCCCCATATGAAGAAGAAAAAAAGTGTTGTACTACCAAGACAACGCACCGTGCCACAAGTCATTGAGAACGATGGCAAAAATTCATGAATTGGGCTTCGAATTGCTTCTCCAGATCTTGCCCCCAGCGACTTTTTCTTATTCTCAGACCTCAAAAGGATGTTCGCAGGGAAAAAATTTGGCTGCAATGAAGCGTTGATCGCCGAAACTGAGGCCTATTTTGAGGCAAAACCGAAGGAGTACCACCAAAATGGTATCAAAAAATGGAAACGTCGTTATAATCGTTGTATCGCTCTTGAAGGGAACTCTGTTGAATAATAAAAACCAAATTTTGACAAAGAAAATGTGTTTTTCTTTGTTAGACCGGGGACTTATCAGCCAACCTGTTACTGCGGAGACATCCTATCGCACTCCTATGGACAGCATTCTGACAAGTCTGTATGTTATTCCACTGCGTATCACTTGTCTGAGGTTTCCACACAAGCCTTATAGGTAGTCAGCAAGGTTGGTTTGTAGGTACCCCAAGCACAGCAAGCAATCAACTTGCCAGTGTTTCTACCGCGGACGACTTGAAAAGACTGCTGAATTTGATCACGATAGTGTAGTTAAAGATTAGGTGGCGGATATCCTTGAGTTATCCTGTAGCAGTGAAATAACTGGTAATATCGGGCAGGTAAACTTTTAATCGATCATAGATGCCATCACCAATCGGCCCATTTGCCACGATTGTACCGTCGTCCGCATATGATATAATCTCGACGCCGTCAAGAGGGGTGGAAAAGAGGATAGGTAGAGATTGAAATATGCTTTGTTAGACCGGGGACTTATCAGCCAACCTGTTACTGCGAAGACATCCTATCGCACTCCTAAGGACAGCATTCTGACAAGTCTGTATGTTATTCCACTGCGTATCACTTGTCTGAGGTTTCCACACAAGCCTTATAGGTAGTCAGCAAGGTTGGTTTGTAGGTACCCCAAGCACAGCAAGCAATCAACTTGCCAGTGTTTCTACCGCGGACGACTTGAAAAGACTGCTGAATTTGATCACGATAGTGTAGTTAAAGATTAGGTGGCGGATATCCTTGAGTTATCCTGTAGCAGTGAAATAACTGGTAATATCGGCCAGGTAACCTTTTAATCGATCGTAGATGCCAACACCAATCGGCCCAGATGCCATGATTGTACAGACGTCCGCATATGATATAATCTCGACGCCGCCAAGGGGGGTGGAATAGAGGATAGGTAGAGATTGAAATATGCTGGATATAACGTCCCACCGTGGTGCAATGGTTAGCATGCCCGCCTTGCATACACAAGGTCGTGGTTTCGATTCCTGCTTCGACCGAACACCAAAAAGTTTTTCAGCGGTGGATTATCCCACCTCAGTAATGATGGTGACATTTCTGAGGGTTTCAAATCTTCTCTAAGTGGTTTCACTGCAATGTGGAACGCCGTTCGGACTCGGCTATAAAAAGGAGGTCCCTTGTCATTGAGCTTAACATGGAATCGGGCAGCACTCAGTGATAAGAGAGAAGTTCACCAATGTGGTATCACAATGGACTGAATAGTCTAAGTGAGCCTGATACATCGGGCTGCCACCTAACCTAACGTCCCACCTTGACTTCTTATTCCTAAATTACACATAAATATTTTAGGATCCAACGTTTGGTTCCTGATGGTTGGAAGGTATTATTGAAGTCCTCAAACAGCCTGGGGTATGGTTGAACGTATCGAATGCTTTCTATAGGTTAAGCGCTGGGAGGACCGTACTAGGGCTGATTTATTCCGCTATTTATGTGTCATGAAATAACTTACAAAGCTGTCGTTGTGCTATGTATTTTGCAGAATCTGTGATAATGACTGGAAACTGAAAAATTCTCCACAGGGCTGGAGAGGAATAATGCCTCAAGAATCTTGGCTTCTGGCGAAATGAGGGAAATTGGTCTGTACGATTCAGCCTTGCTGGAGTCTTTGCCAGGGTTCCGTAGTAGAATCACCCGTGATAATGGTTGGAAGCTGAAAAATTCTCCACAGTGCTGGAGAGGAATAATGTCTCAAGTCTCTTGGCTTCTGGCGAAAGGTGGGAAATCGAGGGTCTGTACGATTCAGTCTTGCTGGAGTCTTTGCCTGGGTTCAGTTGTCGAAAAACCCTATCCATTTTTCAGACATCGGGTATAATAAGTGATTCCAAAGGCAAATTGAAGAGTCTGGTCAAATACTCAGTATCTCCAAATTCTTCAGAATTATGTTAGCATAAAAACTCCGTTGCGGCCCAGCGTCATGGATGGTCTCGATCTATTAATGAGCGCCGATGGTAATGATGTGGGCCTCGGATATTCACTCGTATTGATTGACAGTGTGGTCAAAATAAATGCCGAATATTATTTGGAAAATGTACTAAACACAATATTAAAGCCTTCGGCAGACAAACAATTCTGCTGCAGACCATGGAAATTCCAACAGGACTCAGCACCATCATACATATCAGGTTTTAACCAAAATTAGCCTTTAAGGGAGGTTCCTCGTTTATTCATTTATATCGCTCAATGGACGGTATTTCCAAATGCCCATACATAGCCACTTTCATGTAGCGTGTGACGGCTTTGTCAGCCGTCTAAAGGTCATTATCCGTACTAAAAGAACACTCAGAAATGTCACCAGCAAAACTGATCGAGTATAATCCGCCCCTAAAAAACTTTTTGGTATTCGGCCGAAGTAGCGATTAAACCCACCACGCATCGTACGCAGGGAGGGCATGCTAACAATTGCATCACGGTAGCCGGATTGGATGTACTTCCCTGTCCCAGCTGGCTGACTATTAGTCTAAATGGGTTGGTTTATAAGAGGGCTTTTGTATGGTTGTTAGAATCCATATACTTCGCTCCTCCAAAAGGCTCCGGAACTTAAATGTGGAAATGGGGTTTTATGGGGATAATTTATGTAGGGAAGATATCGGAATTTTAACAAATGGACGGACAGTGATTAACATGTTACTAGGACAAAGAACATTTTATGCACGCAGAGAAGGAATATGATCACCTCAAACATGTTTCAAGAGCAAAATGTTATTTTTGTATGGTGACCATGTAACATGTTTGTCACTAAAATGTTATTTTCTCGTCAAATATAACCTGCTTGCCGAAATCAGATACATGATTTCCCAGAAAATAACATGGTTGCGAAAACCATGTTACATGGTCACCACCCAAAAAAAAAAACATTTTGCTCTTAAAACATGTTTGAGGTGATCATATTCCTTCACTGGGTGTGGGTTCTGAGAAATCAATATTTCGAGGCGTTAAAAACGGAATGACAAAATTAGTCTTATTAGCAGTTCTTAAATTTAGCATTATTTTTTGACATTTTAATACTTGTTTAGTAGTTGTCTAATCATGATTTAGCTATGGCCACACTGCCTACGAAGAATGAGCATCTTTCTGTGTATATGTCTGTGTCTGTGTGTTATACATTGCCATGAGGATGATGACAAAAACAGAAATGCTAGCGACAAATACAATAGAAATTTTGTGTTAGTACTTGAGAGTTATCCAAAGTTAAGAGAGAGAGAGAGCTAACAAGGGTAGAATGTAATTGCATGTGTCAATATAATGTGAACATCGAGTGCTATTGTTGTTATGGCATACAAAGGAATCAATGTTTTTGCACGCACACATTTCATATGTTCGGTTAAAGTTCAAATTTAAGAACTTAACCTTAATGAATGGAAATATATTTTATAGAAAATAAACTAAGATGGCTGTGGAGTCGGAGTCTGAAGATTTTGTTGGAGTCGAAGTCGGCGCTCATAGGGGGAAAATCACAAAAAAAGGAGGTTAATTGAAAAATTACATTTTTGTTTTTTGAAAAATACTTAAGATCCGATAAAAGTACATAAAATTATACATGGCTACTGAAAATTTGAATGACATATGTTGTTTACTTGTCAAGCTGCATTATGTTACAGTTAAGCAATTTTTGAGCTAAAGGGTGATACGGTCAAAATTTCAAATTCAATATAAACTTGACGTATTTCTTTCAATTTTGCATTTAAAAAACCTGAACACCCCTCATTTTGAAGGTGTGTGTGTGTAGAATGTTGCTCCTATTTTGATTTTGGAATTCACTTTTCAGTTGTCAAAATGCCGTCCAAGCAAGAAGAGCAGCGTATCAAAATTTTGCTCGCGCATCAAGAAAATCCGAGCTACTCGCACGCAAAGCTGGCAAAATAGTTAAATGATGCCAACTCAACCGTTACAAATGTAATTAAAGTGTTTGGGGAACGGAAAGTCTGGATCGGGGGGAAATCGAAAACCGGAAGCCGCTGAGACGACAAAGAGAGTTGCCGGTAGTTTCAAGCGAAACCCTAACCTCTCTCCGAGATGCCGCAAATAAGCTGGATTTATCGTCTACAACCGTGCATCGAGCCAAAAAACGAGCCGGACTATCGACTTACAAGAAGGTAGTGACTCCAAATCGCGATGATAAACAAAATACGACGGCCAAAGCGCGATCCCGGAGGCTGTACACGACGATGCTGACGAAGTTTGACTGCGTGGTAATGGACGACGAAACCTACGTCAAAGCCGACTACAAACAGCTTCCGGGACAGGAGTTTTATACGGCAAAAGGAAGGGGAAAGGTAGCAGATATTTTCAAGCACATAAAAATGTCAAAGTTCGCAAAGAAATATCTGGTTTGGCAAGCCATCTGTACCTGTGGCTTGAAAAGCAGCATTTTCATAGCTTCCGGGACTGTCAACCAAGAAATTTACGTGAAAGAGTGTTTGAATAAACGTCTGCTGCCTTTCCTGAAGAAACACGGTTGTTCCGTACTGTTGTGGCCGGATTTGGCATCTTGCCATTACGGAAAAAAGGCCATGGAGTGGTACGCCGCCAACAACGTGCAGGTGGTTCCCAAGGACAAGAACCCTCCCAACACGCCAGAGCTCCGCCCAATTGAGAAATACTGGGCTATTGTCAAGCGGAACCTAAAGAAGACCAAAAAACTGCTAAGGACGAGCAGCAGTTCAAGGCAAACTGGCTTTCTGCGGCGAAGAAGGTGGACAAGGTGGCTGTACAAAATCTGATAGCAGGTGTCAAGCGTGAGGCCTGGCAATTCGGATTCGGAAAAGCGAAAGCCTAACTGAATATTTTTCCTGAATTTTTACTAATTGAACTTGAAAAAGAAATTTAATTTGATTTTTTAAATAAACGATTTCACCGATTTACACGCGTTTTCCCTTGACCAAATTTTGACCGTATCACCCTTTACGGTTTGACTGTAAATTAAAAGCAACTTTTAATTACGGAGATCATTTTATTTTTCCTAGAATGTTAGACTATCAGATGGGCTGAATCGATCCATTGTAATGCCCACTACTATAACAATTTATTTAAAATAGTTTTTATACCCACCACCATAGAATGGTGACGGGGGTATAATAAGTTTGTCATTCCGTTTGTAACACATCGAAATATCGATTTTTGACTATATAAAGTATATATATTGTTGATCAGGGAGAAATTCCAAGACGATATAACCATGTCCGTCTGTCCGTCGGTCTGTCTGTCTGGCTATCTGTCTGTCTGTTGCAATCTCGCTACAGTCCTCAATAATGAAGCAATCGTGCTGAAATTTTGCACAAACTTGTCTTTTGTCTGCAGGCCAGTCAAGTTCGAAGATGGGCTATATCGGTCCAGGTTTTGACATAGTCCCCATATAAACCGACCACCCGATTGGCCTTATCCAATTTGCTTGAAATTTGAAATTTAGAGGTATTTTAGGACCATAAAGAGGTGTGCCAAAAATGGTGAGCATCGGTCCATGTTTTGGTGTAGGCCCATATAGACCGATCTCTCGATTTTATTTATTGAGCTTCTAGAATACGTAGTTTTTATCCAATTTGCCTGAAATTTGAAATATAGAGGTATTTTAGGACCATAAAGAGATGTGCTAAAAATGGTGAGTATCGATCCATGCTCTGGTATAGCACCAATATAGACCAATCTCCCGATTTCACTTCTTTGACTTATAGAAACCGTAGTTTTTATCCAATTTGCCTCAAATTGAAAATTAAGAGGTATTTTAGGACCGTAAAGAGTTGTGCCGAAAGTGGTGAGTTTCGGTCCATGTTTTGATATAGCTCCCATATAGACCGATCTCCCGATTTTATTTCTTGGGCTTCTAGAATCCGTAGTTTTCATCCAATTTGCGTGAAATTTGAAACCTAGAGGTATTTTAGGACCACAAATGCATGTATCGAAAATAGTGTGTATAGGTTAATGTTTTGGTATAGCACCCATATAGACCGATCTCCCGAGTATCGGTCCATGTTTCACTTCTTGGACTTATAGAAAACGTAGTTTTCAGCAAATTGAAAAAACAAGAAGTATTTTAGGACCATAAAAACGTGTGCTGAAAGTGGTGAGTATCGGTCCATGTTTTGATATAGCCATATAGACCGATCTCCCGATTTTATTTTTTGGGCTTGTAGAATCCGTAGTTTTCATCAAATTTGCGTGAAATTTGATATCTAGAGGTATTTTAGGACCATAAAGAGGTAATCGATTTTAACCATATTTGGCACATACAATAGTATCGTTAAAAGTACCGCTTGTGCAAAATTTGAAGTAAGTCAGGGCAAAGCTCTGGCTTTTGAGACCATATAAGTCCAAATCGGGCGAAAGATATATATGTGAGCTATATCTAAATCTGAACCAATTTTAACAAAATTTGACACACTTAACGATACTATTAAACGTACCCCTTGTGTAAAATTTGAAGCAAATAACGGCAAAACTCTGGCTTTTGTGGTCATATAAGTTCAAATCGGACGAAAGATATATATGGGAGCTATATCTAAATTTGAACCGATTTCAATCAAATTTACCAAGCAGAATCAGCAGTGGTAGAATATCAGTTCTACCCTCTGTGCAAAATTTCACGAAGATCGGTAGTAAACTTTGGTCTCTGTGATCATATGAGACTAAATCGGACGAAAGATATATATGGGAGCTATATCTAAATCTGAACCGATTTGGCTGATATTTAGCAAGATTTTCGAGACTCATAAAATATTTGGATGTACGGTATTTCAAGAAAATCGGTTGATAAACACGCTAACTATGACCAAATCGGGGATAAATATATATGACAGCTATATCTAAATCTGACCCGATTTTTTCCAAAACCAATAGCTATTGTCTCTGTCCCAAGAAACGGACCTATGCCAAATTTGAGGACGATCGGACTTAAATTGCGAGCTGTACTTTGTGCACAAAATTACATATACAGACAGACGGACGGACGGACAGACAGACAGACGGACATCGCTAAATCGACTCAGAATTTAATTCTAAGCCGATCGATATACTAAAAGATGGGTCTATGACCAATATTTCTTGGCGTCACATACAAATGCACAAACTTATTATACCCTGTACCACAGTAGTGGTGAAGGGTATACAAATGTGAAGTGTTTTAAAAACTTTGGTTTGGCCGGAGTCGGAGTCGAGCAAAATGTTTACGACTCCGACTCCAGCAAAATCTTCAGACTCCGACTCCGGCTCCACAGACCTGCTAAGAGGCTCCGCAAGCCAAATCTGGGGATCGGTTTATATGGGGGCTATATATAATAACGGGCCGATACGTATGCCGCACCGTAAATGAATCCATTAAGTTCGTATGATTCACCATTACAGTCAATACGAAACCAATTTTGGGAGACGTAAACAGCGTCTATCCTAAAAATC
Source organism: Haematobia irritans (assembly GCF_050003625.1). Classification (NCBI taxonomy): domain Eukaryota; kingdom Metazoa; phylum Arthropoda; class Insecta; order Diptera; family Muscidae; genus Haematobia; species Haematobia irritans. The sequence continues at coordinate 183,559,196 of NC_134397.1, read as the reverse complement.
CCAAAGGGTATACAAAATTCATAGATTTATGTCATTGAAACTGTGTAACAAATTTTATCACACGTTATATGCTTTGCCAAAATTCTTATCATTCTGGAACCAAATCTATGTTTTAATGCAGCAGAGCCGAACAATCTCAATGAATTAAATATAAAATATTTGACCCACAAAGCTTTCCAATAATTTCTCTATTTTGCTAGAATAAATAAGTAGAGAATAGCAAAATCTATACTAGAGACAAAACTTTGAAAGGCTTTCCCCATAGAATTTGCTCTTGTTGTCCTTTGACATGTCATTTGAATGGGACCAACCCCGAATCACCTACACTTTTTCACCCCTTGTTGTATCCTTTCACCCAAATCATTTAGTTAAGATGACACAAAAATGCTTTGAGTAAAAGGCAAATACATGAAATAATTATGGGAAATGTTTGCCTAATCCCATAATTAGGTATGTTGAGTTACAAGATGTTAAGCCTCTTACTGATTGTAGTAGAAACTGTAAGCAAAGAAATCCTTTTGTGAATCATCTCATCTCTTTGGCCTGCACTCTTGCCATGACAGCAACATCTTTAAGGTGTTCACGCAAAGCAGATATCTTGTGATTTTCCATGTATGCGAAGGCCAGAGGTATTGTGATATTGATGGGTGTGAAGGGTGATTGTATTTGAAGCCATTAATATTAATGAAATATCCTTGAGGATTTGTGAATGTGTCAGGAGTGTTGGCTTTTGTAAATGAAGAGCTAAACGAATAGCATGAACACGCACTACTTCGGTTCCATGAAATATTCGTCGTGGATTGCAGAGCTAAGTCATTAGGAAGAAAAGTTGAATTGAATACATTTTTTTTCTTGTATTGGTCATTAAGTCAGTTTGATTATATTTTGATATTAGGTATATTTGTCTGACAGTTGAAGGTATTTGCAGAAAAATCAAATATAAGGACAATGGCAACCTTATCCTGGGTATTTTGAAACGTATTAAAGAATATATAGAGCACCAGAAATCTATAGAAAATTCTTAGTTAGTATGGGGAAGGGAACCTTCTATTCGAAGAGTATTGATTTTATCCTACCTAGTTTGACTTATAGTACACAGTCAAAAAAAAAATCGAACGATAAGATTATTAATGCAAATGGCAAGAAGTATATAGAACTCTGCAACAATTATGGCCTTGTCATCCTAAATGGTAGAACTGCAGGGGATGAACAAGGATGTTTTACTTTTGCCAAGAGAAAAGGTAACAGGTTGGCTGATAAGTCCCCGGTCTAACAAAGAAAAACACATTTTTTTGTCAAAATTCTTTTTTATACCCTCCACCATAGGATGGGGGTATATTAACTTTGTCATTCCGATTGTAACACATCGAAATATTGCTCTAAGACCCCATAAAGTATATATATTCTGGGTCGTGGTGAAATTCTGAGTCGATCTAAGCATGTCCGTCCGTCCGTCCGTCTATTGAAATCACGCTAACTTCCGAACGAACAAGCTGTCGACTTGAAACTTGGTATAAGTAGTTGTTATCGATGTAGGTCGGATGGTATTGAAAATGGGTCATATCTGTCCACTTTTACGTATAGCCCCCATATAAACGGACCCCCAAATTTGGCTTGCGATTGCTCTAAGAGAAGCAAATTTCATCCGATCCGTCTGAAATATGGTACATGGTGTTAGTATATGGTCTCTAACAACCACGCAAAAATTGGTCCATATCGCTCCATAATTATATATAGCCCCTATATAAACCGATCCCCAGATTTGGCTTGCGGAACCTAAAAGAGAAGCAAATTTCATCCGATCCGGCTGAAATTTGGTACATGCTGTTAGTATATGGTCTCTAACAACCATGCAAAAATTGGTTCCCATCGGTCCATAATTATATATAGCCCCCATATAAACCGATCCCCAGATTTGGCTTGCGGAGCCCCAAAGAGAAGAAAATTTCATCCGATCCGGCTGAAATTTGGTACATGATGTTGTTATATGGTCTCTAACAACCATGCAAAAATTGGTCCATCTCGGCCCTTAATTATATATAGCCCCCATATAAACCGATCCCCAGATTTGTCTAGTGGAGCCTCTAAGAGAAGCATATTTCATCCGATCCGGCTGAAATTTGGTACATGGTGTTGGTATATGGTATCTAACAATCATGCAAAAATTGGTCCACATCGGTCCATAATTATATATATCCCCCATATAAACCGATCTCCAGATTTTGGCTTGCGGAGCCTCAAAGAGAAGCAAATTTCATCCGATCCGGCTGAAATTTGGTACATGATGTTAGTATATGGTCTCTAACAAATTGGTCCACATCGGTCCATAATTATATATAGACCCCATATAAACCGATCTCCAGATTTGGCTTGCGAAGCCTCAAAGAGAAGCAAATTGCATCCGATCCGGCTGAAATTTGGTACATGGTATTGGTATATGGTCTCTAACAACCGTGCAAAAATTGGTCCATATCGGTTCATAATTATATATAGCGCCCATATAAACCGATCCCCAGATTTGGGTTGCGGAGCCTCACAGAGAAGCAAATTTCATCCGATCCGCCTGAAATTTGGTACATGATATTGGTATATGGTCTCTAACAACCATGAAAAATTGGTCCACATCGGTTCATAATTATATATAGCCCCCATATAAACCGATCCCCAGATTTGGCTTGCGAAGTCTCCAAGTGAAGCAAATTTCATCCAATCCGGTTGTAATTTGGAACATGGTCCATATCGGTCCATAATTATATATAGCCCCCATATAAAACGTTCTCCAGATTTGACCTTCGGAGCCTCTTGGAGGAGCAAAATTCATCCGATCCGGTTCAAATTAGGAACATGGTATTAGTATATGGTCGCTAACAACCATACCAAAATTGGTCCAATCACACAAAAATTGGTCCATATCGGTTCATAATCATGGTTGCCACTAGAGCCAAAAATAATTTACCAAAATTTTATTTCCATAGAAAATTTTGTCAAAATTTTATTTCTAGAGAAAATTTTGTTAAAATTTTATTCGGTTCATAATAAAATTTTCATCATTGTCAAAATTTTATATCTATAGAAAATTTTGTCAAAATTTTATTTCTATAGAAAATTTTGTTCAAATTTTATTCGGTTCATAATCATAGTTGCCACTCGAGCCAAAATAATCGACCAAGATTTTATTTCTATTGAAAATTTTGTCAAAAGTTTATTTCTATAGAAAAATTTGTTAAAATTTCATTTCTGTAGAAATTTTTGTCTAAATTTTCTTTCTATAGAAAATTTTGTCAAAATTTTTATTTCTATAGAAAATTTTGTCAAAATTTTATTTCTATAGAAAATTTGGTTAAAATTTTATTTCTGTAGAAAATTTTGTCAAAATTGTATGTCTACGTTGACAAACTGAATTATATACGTATTGGATCGATCTTTTTTGATTTAATATAAACCACGTATGGACTATGTGGTATATATTACGGTGTTACGAAGTTTTAAGATACCTTGCCATCGGCAAGTGTTACTGCAACTTAAGTAATTCGATTGTGGATGACAGTCTTCAGTAGAAGTGTCTACGCAATCCATGGTGGAGGGTACATAAGCTTCGGCCTGGCCGAACTTACGGACGTATATACTTGTTATTATTCAACATAGTTCCCTTCAAGAGCGATACAACGATTATAACGACCTTCCAATTTTTTGATACCATTTTGGTAGTACTCCTTCGGTTTTGCCTCAAAATAGGCCTCAGTTTCGGCGATCACCTCTTCATTGCAGCCAAATTTTTTCCTTGCGAGCATCCTTTTGAAGTCTGAGAACAAGAAAAAGTCGCTGGGGGCCCGATCTGGAGAATACGGTGGGTGGGGAAGCAATTCGAAGCCCAATTCATGAATTTTTTCCATCGTTCTCAATGACTTGTGGCACGGTGCGTTGTCTTGGTGGAACAACACTTTGTTCTTCTTCATATGGGGACGTTTTGCCGCGATTTCGACCTTCAAATTCTCCAACAACGCCACATAATAGTCACTGTTGATTGTTTTTCCCTTCTCAAGATAATCGATAAAAATTATTCCATGCGCATCCCAAACAAGTAAGTAAAGTAGAAAGTCGGGCGGCGCCGACTATATAATACCCTAAACCACCATTACAGAATTAGTAATCATAAGCATAGGTCTGGGAGATAAACCGCAGTTGCATATTTAAGAAAATTAAGGGGTACATGTCTATGGGTGATTTGTGTCAATCTGGCTATAGCTCATAGTCAAAGTTGCCAGGGAAAATGTTCGGTTTACCCTACAAGGACAAAAAAAGTTCTCTACTTTCCCATACATTCCCAAACAATTTTCTCTACTATATTTTTCGTTAAATTTAAAAAATTTTACAAAACAAAAATGGTTCTAAGTACTTTATTATCTTAAAACATGAACATGCAACGTATATAACTTAGAATATAAATTTGTATTACCACCACGGTTGCCACAGTTGGTAGAATTCTATCCAAATTAGTAATCTTTTTTGTTAAATCTCTATAAAAATAAAATTTTGGAAAAAGTTTCTATAAACAAATTTTTGTGAGAAATAAAATTTTGACAATAAATTCTATAGAAATAAAATTTTGAGAAAAAATTCCACAGAAATAAAATTTTGACAAAATTTTTTATAGAAATAATATTTTGAAAATTTTTAAAGAAATACAATTTTGACAAATTGTTCTATAGAAATAAAATGTTGACAAAATTTTCTACAGGAATAAAGTTTACCATACATTGTTAAAGATCAAGCCTTGCCGTCTTCTAATTTTCTCCTCTAGAGCCACCAAAATATACAAATTATTACAAATTGTGTTGAGTGAAAATGTCCTACATTGTGGCCCTATGTCCCTACAAGACGCTAAATATTATAAAAACCCTACATATAGGGAATTTCCCCTACTTCTAGCAATACTGGCTGTGTTGATATTGCACCTACGGAGTCAGTATGCCACTAATATTGAGCCCATTATTAAAAAAGAGAAAATCCTTAAATTAGTGTGGGTAATAAATACAAATTTGTAAAAATCGAGCAATATTCTTATGTAAGACCTACAAGTACGTATAAGTACGATCGGTTAATAAATAAGAGTACTATGGCCAAATTTGGGACAATCGAGCGATGCATATATATGGAAGCTATATCTAAATCTGAACCAATTTGCATAATATTTTGCGGGTTTGATTAATACCACAAAAGGTTACCTTGTGCAAGATTTGAGTAAGATCAGTTAAGAAATGAGGCCTGTATGGTCAAACATAAAGTTATTAGGGGCGAATTTTTCAAAATCGGGCGATACATATATGGGAGCTATGTCTACATCTGAACCGATTTCGATGAAATTTTGCACATATAGTTAGTACTATAGAGGACTGGATCTAGCCAACTTTTAGTAAGATCGGTTAATAAATAAGGGTTCTATGGCCAAATTTGGGAAAATCGGGCTATACATATATATGGGAGCTATATCTAAATCTGAACCGATTTCGATGATTTTTTGCACATATAGTAAGTGCTATAGAAGACTACATTTAGCCAAATTTGGGTAAGATCGGTTGATAAAAAAGGGTTTTATGGCCAAATTTAGAAAAATCGGGCGGTACATATATATGGGAGCTATAGCTAAATCTGAACCGATTTCGATGATTTTTTACACATATAGTTAGTGCTATAGAAGATTATATGTAGCCAGCTTTGAGTAAGATCGGTTGATAAATAAGGGTTTTGTGGCCAAATTTTGGAAATTCGGGCGATACATATATATGGGAGCTATATCTAAATCTGAACCGATTTGGATGAAATTTTGCAGGCTTGAAGGGCGATGAAAAAGATTATCTTTTGCCAAATTTGGTGACGATCCGTTTGAAAAAAAGCGCAACGTGACCCCATTTGTCGAAATCGGGCGATTCATATATATGGGAGCTATATCTAAATATGATCCGATTTCTTCCAAATTCAATAGCATTCGTCCTTGTGCCCAAAAAATTCCCTGTACCAAATTTCATCAAAATCGGTTAATAATTGCGACCGGAATCCTGTGAACAACAAATACATGGACAGACGGACGGACGGACACCAAGCGCTAGATCGACTCAGGAGGTGATTCTGAGTCGATCGGTATATATTTTATGGGGTCTAAAATCAATATTTCTGGTAGGCACATATTTTGGCCGATCAAACTTATTATACCCAAACCACTATGTGGTTTAGGGTATAACAATAACATTTTTAGGCAGCATTAGCGATTTATCATAAATTGCATTGAAGAAATACTTGTTTTAATTATGAAAATAAATTTGTTTTTGCCAATGTTTGGCGAACATTCCCTTACACGTGAAGATTTGTGCCTCCCAACCAGAAAAAATCAAAGTTGTGTTGATTTTATGCCAACACGTCCCCGCAACCCCGAACATGGCCTTATACTAGCGGATTTGTCTCCGCAACGTGTTGTGTCGATTTTGCGATTATTTTTAGGTTAATAATCGATTTCGACTTTTTTAGATTTTCATGCTAAAATTCGAATAATCGATTAATCGATTTTCGATTTATATACCCCTATGGTGGCTATATCAAAAAAATTTTGTATAAATTTAACTTCTTTAAAAACTTCGTGTGATTCATTGTGGGTAAGTTCTTTCTTTTTGTAAATGTAGTCACGTTGCTGGTGAAAGCTAAATCCGTTAAAACATTTAAAATTCGACACATTTACAATTCACGGGATATTTATACACCCAAAGTTCATTTATTGCAAAAAAAAAAAGAAGTGACCTTTGGTGATGTTACAATATACCCTCTAACAATCATGCAAAAATTAACGCAAAGCGATCCGCAGATTTGACTTACAGATCCTCGTGGAGGTGCAAATTGTGGTATGTGATGTCAGTATAAGTTTTCTTATAATCATGCTTAAACTTGACCATATCAGTTCAAAAATAAATTTGGCCCCATATAAACCGATCCCTATAATTGACTTCTGAAGTAGACACGAAATTATCATAACGGACAAAAATATCCAAGATTGACGTGTTAGTCGTGAGTCACGCTGATTGAAACAGCGAGAGTTTGAGTGAACGTGATTAACCAATAAAATCCCATGCGTGAGTGGGAGTCACGAAAATAATCTATTCGTGAGTTTGCGGGAGTAACGAATATCGGAAATATACGATCACGAAAATAATCCGCGTATATTTAAGGATCACTATGACATTATTCACATCGATGAAGGTTTTCCAACTTTTATGGAAACCTAAAAGTAAACTAAAATGGTCAATCCCTAAAATTTTCTTAAGGTCATTTTCCGTATGGACAAGCTTAAGATGTAGAAGACAATGTTAAGGAGGTCTAAGATACCTTGGCATCAACAACTGGATGACAGTCATTAGTAGAACTTTGTACGCAATCCATGGTGGAGGCTACATAAGATTCGGCCTGGTCCTATTCACCTTGTTTTCAAATAAATTGTGAAAAATGATTTAAGTTATTAAATTCTATAAAGCTTAAAGAAAGAGAAGAAAACAAACATTTTTTATTGTTGTTGGCTTAAGGACTACAACACAGCATCCACCACCTGTAGTTCATGAGTAGCCATCACAATTACAGGATACTGCAAATTTAAGAAAAAAAATGGAAGTGAGTACAGAGATAACATGGAAGGGAATAAGAAAATTATGGAAATGTCCTTATGGTTCCCCAAGGAGAACCGCAAAACAGCATGACGGCCATAAAGCCTGTCCACGCCAACTCATGTCCACATTGGTATATAATTTCAGGGTATACATAAACACAGACACAGCCACACACACACATTCAGAGACATTTCCCAATATACGCATTTTGTATACAAAGACATTTAAGCAATATCAGAAAGCAAAAACGTGCCAACATGCCAAGACATTTAAACGACCGCACAATAACGCCTTCGACCCTCTTTACCAATTAATTTTTATTTATGTAAGCATATATAGTAAGTGAATGGATATCCATTTTTTTTTCTCGAAAATATTATTACGAAATTTATTGAATATGTATAGCAACTTATATAGTATATATGACGGATGCTTAATAAATACCAAAGCAATATGCTCTCTCAAAATCATGATTATTGAATTAATTTATCAAAATGTATTAACTACCAAAGTAAATTCAAGAGGAAGCAGTTTTCTTGTAATTGATTATATCTAATATCCTGAATGGCATGTCAGAAATTTTGATGAAGTATAAAGAAGGCTGAATCGGAGGATATTCACACAAAGCAATTATAAAATGCTAACGTGGTTCACAATTATCAGCCATTAAAATTGACAACAAATATTTCTGTTGAAATGTTTTTTTTTTTTTTTTAATTTGAATTAGTTTCACTGAACCGTTATATTGTTGTCGAACAATGGAATAAACCATAAAACGAGGGCATTGTAGTTTTTAAATGATTATTGCAGTTGTCGGCTTTTTACACGTAAATAAAATTTACTTGAAAAAAGATTTAGACCTTCCATTAAGGCTTTTGCTATTTGCTATAATTCCGAGCCAAAGAAAGAGTTGTAAAACATGATTTAAGAAGTTCGTATAGTTAGTAATAAAATGTTGACAAAATTTCTATAGAAATAAAATGTAGACACAATTTGTCTATAGAAAGAAATCATATTTTTAAAAAATTTTGTATAGAAATAAAATTTTGACACAATTTTCTATAGAAATAAAATTTTGATAACATTTTCACTAGAAATAACATTTTGACAAAATATATCTATAGAAATAAAATTTTACAAAGTTTGTCTATAGAAATAAAGTTTTGCAAAATTTTCTATAGAAATAAAATTTTGCAAAATTTTCTATAAAAATCATATTTGGATAAAATTTTCTATAGAAGCAAAATTTTCTATACGAAACAACTTTTGAAAAAATTGTCTATAGATGCAAAAATTTCCATAGAAAAAAAATTTTTGCAAATTTTTCCACAAAAATCATATTTGGATAAAATTTTCTATAGGAATTATATTCGGATAAAATTTTCTATAGAAATAAAGTTTTGACAATTTTTTTTTTTGGAAATAAAATTTTGACAACATTTTCTATAGAAATAAAATTTGGACAAAATTTTCTTTAAAATAAAATTTTGACAAAATTTTCTATAGAAATAAAATTTTGACAAAATTTTCTATAGAAATAAAATTTTTACAAAATATGTCTATAGAAATAAAATTTTGCACAATTTGTCTATAGAAATAAAATTTTTGACAAAATTTTCTATAGAAATAAAATTTTTAAAAAATTTTCTATAAAAATCATATTTTGACAAAATTTCCTATAAAAATCAAATTTAGACAAAACTTCCTATAGAAATAATTTTGACAAAATTTCCTACAGAAATAAAATTTTAAAAAAATTATCTATAGAAACAAAATTTTCTATAAAAATAAAATTTTGACAACATTTTCTATAGAAATAACATATTGACAAAATTTTCTATAGAAATAAAAATTTGACAAAATTTTCTATACAAATAAAATTTTGAAAAAAAAAATCTAAAGATGTTAAACTTTCTATAGAAATTAATATTTTGCAAAATTTTCTATAGACATTTTTCATATTTGGATAAAAATTTTTATAGGAATTATATTAGGATAAAATTTTCTATAGAAATAAAATTTTGACATTTTGGCCGACTTTATTATACCCTTGACCCCTATGTAGGCCAAAATGTGTGTTACCATCTCAACTACTTCACATTTGCTGGAAGCTATATAAAGGAGACAATTTTTTTTACTTCTACAAAATCTCTAGAATTAAAATTTAAATTAAAATTTGAACCAGTTAATTGGAGGAAACTTCCATTGAAAATGGGTCTAAAATATGTAACAGTCTACCATATTTCCCCAACTCTGGTGTACGTATATATGGGAGCTATATATAATCTGAACCGATTTTGACTAAATTTGACACGTATAGTTAGAATAATAATTCTGCTATCTATGCAAAATTTCACATAAATGGGAGTGTAACTTTGGCCCCCTGGTTATATGAGTGCAAATCGGACGGAAGATATATATGGGAGCCATACCTAAATCTGAACCGATTTCAACCAAATTTGGCACAATTACCGATACTACTAAACGTACGCCTTGTGCGAAATTTGAAGCAAATTACGGCAAAACTCTGGATTTTTAGGTCATATAAGTTCAAATCGGACGAAAGATATATATGGGAGCTATATCTAAATTTAAACCTATTTCAATCAAATTTACCAAGCATTGGTAGAATGGCAAGTCTACCCTCTGTGCAAAATTTCACGAAGATCGGTAGTAAACTTTGGCCTCTGTGGTCATATGAGTCTGAATCGGACGAAAGATATATATGGGAGCTATATCTAAATCTGAACCGATTTGGCTGTTATTTTGCAAGATTTTCGAGATTCATAAAATATTTCGATGTACGCTATTTCAAGAAAATCGGTTGATAAACACGCTAACTATGACAAAATCGGGGATAAATATATATGGCAGCTATATCTAAATCTGAACCGATTTTTTCCAAAACCAATAGCGATTGTCTCTGTCCCAAGAAACGGCCCTAAGCCAAATTTGAGGACGATCGGACTTAAATTGCGAGCTGTACTTTGTGCACAAAATTACATATACAGACAGACGGACAGACAGGCAGACAGACGGACATCGCTAAATCGACTCAGAATTTAATTCTAAGCCGATCGGTATACTAAAAGATGGGTCTATGACCACTATTTCTTGGCGTTACATACAACTGCACAAACTTATTATACCCTGTACCACAGTAGTGGTGAAGGGTATAATAAAATTTTGACAAAATTTCCTATAGAAATAAAATTTTAACAAAATTTTCTATTGAAATAAAATTTTGACAAAATTTCCAATATAAATAACATTTTGACAAGATTTGCTATAGAAATCATAGTTTAACAAAATTTTCCAAAAAATAAAATTTAACAAAATTTTCCAAAAAATAAAATTTATACAAAATTTTCTGTAGAAATAAAATTTTGACAAAATTTTCTATAGAAATAAAATTTGTACATAATTTTCTATAAAAATAAAACTTTTTAAAAATTTTCTGTTCAAATGGCCGACAAAGACATTATACGTTGCACGAAAGTGGCTTTGCATTTTTTGGCCAATGCCCTGCGAAGGCTCGCATTGTGATTCTGTTCAAACTATTCTTGGTTGACGCGTGCTGAGCGCGATGGTTCTCTGTCCTCTTGGAATGTCCATGCTCTGCGGCCGAACTGTTTGTCTTCCCAGGGCTTTAAAACATTTTCCCTATAAAATCCGGTATTTATTTTGACCCCATGGTCGAGGAATACGGGTGGGCAGCGAACATCGGCAATGGCTTCTCATCACAGAAAACCGAATTCGGTAACTTGTCAATTTGGGTAAACGGATCAACTCCTTGGCTCTTTCCAATCTTATTTTGAACGAGTTACTTGTAGTTGAATGCAATAAATCAAAATGCTTTTCTAAAATTCTAAACTATAAAATTAACTGTCTTTGGAGTATTTATGGCAGACATCAAACTAGCGTTTTAGAAATGATAGTTTAAAATTAAATTTTAGTTTAAAAATTCAATTTATAACAAATAACAATATATAAAGTATATTTTAAATTTTATTTCTATTGAAATTTTCGATAAATGCCTGTTTGTAGAAAATTTTGTAAACAATACATTTCTATAGAAAATTTTTTCAAAATTTTATTTCTATAGAAATTTTTGTTAAATGTTTTTTTTTCAGAAAATTTGTCCAAATTTTATTTCTATAGAAAAATGTGTCAAAATTTTACTTCTATGGAAAATTTTGTCAATATTTTATTTCTATAGAAATTTTTGTTTAATTTTTTTTTTTTTTTTTGAAAAATTTGTCTAAATTTAATTTCTTTAAAAAATTTTCTCAAAATTTTATTCCTATAGAAAATTTTGTCAAAATTTTATTTCTATAGAAAATTTTGTCAAAATTTTATTTCTATAGAAAATGTTGTCAAAATTTTATAGAAATAAAATTTTGTCAAAATTTTATTTCTATAGAAAATTTTGTCAACATTTTATTTCTATAGAAAATTTTGTCAAAATTTTATTTTTATAGAAAATGTTGTCAAAATTTTATTTCTATAGAAAATTTTGACAAAATTTTATTTCTATAGAAAATTTTGTCAAAATTTTATTTCTATAGAAAATTTTTTCAAAATTTTATTTCTATAGAACATTTTGCCAAGATTTTATTTCTATAGAAAATTTTGTCAAAATTTTATTTCTGAAGAAATTTTCGATAAATGTCTTTTTGTAGAAAATTTTGTCAAAATGTCATTTCTATAGAAATTATTGTTGATTTGTTTTGGTGTAGAAAATTTTGTCAAAATTTTATTTCTGTAGGAAATATTGTTATTTTATTTTTGTAGAAATTTTTGTCAAAGTAATATTTCTATGGAAAATTTTGTAAAAATTTTATTTCTATAGAAAATTTTGTCAACATTTTATTTCTATAGAAAATTTTGTCAAAAAATTATTTCTATAGAAAATTTTGTCAAAATTTTATTTCTATAGAAAATTTTGTCAAAATTTTATTTCTATAGAACATTTTGTTAAGATTTTATTTCTATAGTAAATTTGTCAAAATTTTATTTCTATAGGAAATATTGTTATTTTTTTTAGAAATTTTTGTCAAAGTAATATTTCTATGGAAAATTTTGTCAAAATTTCATTTCTATAGAAAATTTTTTCAAAATTTTATTTCTATAGAAAAAATTTTTGTCAAAGCAATATTTCTATGGAAAAATATTGTCAAAATTTTATTTCTATAGAAAATTTTGTCAAAATTTTACTTCTATAGAAAATTTTGTCAAAATTTTACTTCTATAGAAAATTTTGTCAAAATTTAATTTCTATAGAAAATTTTGTCAAAATTTTATTTCTATAGAACATTTTGTCAAAATTTTATTTCTATAGTAAATTTTGTCAACATTTTCTTTCTATAGACTGGAATGACGATACCGTCAAGTCCTCATGGGGCAACGATGCCAACTTCTAAATGTGCATTTTAGAAGGAAATGTTTTTACATAAAAAAACAATTGTCAAAATTTTATTTCTATAGAAAATTTTATTTCTATAGAAATTTGCGATAAATGTCGTTGTGTAGAAAAGTTTGTCCAAATTGTATTTCTATAGAAATTTTTGTTAAATGATTTTTGGGAAAATTTTTCCAAATTTTAGTTCTATAGAACATTTTGTCAAAATTTTATTTCTATGTAAAATTTTGTAAAAATTTTATTTCTGTAGAAATTATTGTTAATTTGTTTTTGTGTAGCAAATTTTGTTAAAATTTTATTTCTATAGAAAATAATGTTATTTTTTTTTTGTAGAAATTTTTGTCAAAATTATATTTCTATGGAAAATTTTGTGAAAATATTATTTCTAAAGAAAATTTGTCAAAACTTTATTTCTATAGAAAATTTTGTCAAAATTTTAGTTCTATTGAAAATTTTGTCAAAATTTTATTTCTATAGAAAATTTTGTTAAAATTTTATTTCTATAGAAAATTTTGTCAAAATTTTATTTCTATAGAAAATTTTGTCAAAATTTTATTTCTATAGAAAATTTTGTCAAAATTTTATGTCTATAGACAATTTTGTCAAAATTTTATTTCCATAGAAATTTGCGATAAATGGCTTAGTGTAGAAAAATTTGTCCAAATTGTATTTCGATAGAAATTTTTGTTAAATGATTTTTGGGAAAATGTTTCCAAATTTTATTTCTATAGAACATTTTGTCAAAATTTTATTTCTATGGAAAATATTGTTATTATTTTTTTTTTGTAGAAATTTTTGTCAAAATTATATTTCTAAATGCAAATTTTTTATATATGGAAAATTTTGTCAAAATATTATTTCTATATAAAATTCGGTCAAAACTTTATTTCTATAGAAAATTTTGTCAAAACTTTATTTCTATAAAAAAATTTTGTAAAAACTTTATTCCTAAAGAAAATTTTGTCAAAATTTTATTTCTATAAATAATTTTGTCAAAATTTTATTTCTATAGAACATTTTGTCAAAATTTTATTTCTATAGAACATTTTGCCTAAATTTAAGTCTATACGAAATTTTGTCAAAACTTTTTTCTATAGAACATTTTGCCTAAATTTTAGTCTATAGAAAATTTTGTCAAAATTTTATTTCTATAGAACATTTTGTCAAAATTTTATTTCTATAGAACATTTGTCAAAATTTTATTTCTATGGAAAATTTTGTAAAAATTGTATTTCTGTAGAAATTATTGTTAATCTGTTTTTGTGTAGAAAATTTTGTTAAAATTTTATTTCTATAGAAAATATTGTTATTTTTTTGTAGAAATGTTTGTCAAAATTATATTTCTTAATATGGAAAATTTTGTCAAAATATTATTTCTATATAAAATTTTGTCAAAACTTTATTTCTATAGAAAATTTTGTCGAAACTTTATTTCTATAAAAATTTTGTTAAAACTTTATTTCTATAGAAAATTTTATCAAAATGTTATTTCTATAGAAAATTTTGTCAAAATTTTATTTCTATAGAAAATTTTGTCAAAATTTTAGTTCTATAGGAAATTTTGTAAACATTTTAAATCTATAGAAAATTTTGTTATTTATTTATTTTTTTTTTTTGAAATTTGTATCAAAATTTTATTTCTATGACCATATAAGTTCAGGCTTTGATGTAACACCCATACAAATCGATCTTCCGATCGCAAATCAAGCGCTAGATTTCCTTCATTAATTCAGTACTGATTTGTGGTGACAATGGTTTAATAAAGTCGATTAATCAGTTAGTAAGTGATGCCGCATAATTACCTCATTTTTATAACTCGAAGTAAATATCAATATTTATACTTTTGAAACATACATATATTTGGTGCAACATTTGTGCCTTGAAAATTATGCTCTTGTATTTGAAGAATATCATTGTTACTGAGATTTAAATGCATTAATCATATGTTAAACAATTGTCATAATACGGAAAAAATACATGTGAGTTTTGCCATCAGTTATTACTACAAGCTACCAAAAACAATCACATGAAGTAAACAAATCAAGGATATATAATAAAAATGTACAAAATAATATTTAATTTATAATATAAAAAATCAAAAAAAAGGTCTATTAAACAAAATAGAGTTATCTCACAAAAAGATACACAATTTTATATTACGTAACTTTGGTTAATTAATTATAAATTTAAAAAAAAATATTAGTGCAAATATTTTCAAAAAAAAAAAAACTATCATCTATCTTTAAAAGCATACACATAAAATGACGAACACAGATCACATCGTAGAATCAATTGTAGGATTCACCGACATCTCAATTCAATTGTAATAGTCTGCCACATAATTCACAAAACTATCGCGTAAAGTTTCAGCACAAGGATTTAAATCCCAAAATGCTCCATAACATCCATTCTGTTCGAAACATGAATAACGTATTTGATTATTACGACTGGAGCAACAATTCACAATGGCCCAAACGCATTGTGAGATAATTGCCGGTTCGGTTGGTGGGGCGACTGTGGGCCGGCGTGTGTCAAACGATTGATTTTGAGTGCTTGCTGAAGCTGATGCCGACGAGGATGACGAGGATGATGAACTGGATGAGCTAGATTGTCCTTGATCTGAAAAATAAAATTAATTTTCTTTAAATAAAAAAGCTATAAATTTTCTGTACATAAATTATAGAGGTGAAGTAGTTTTTGTGTGAAAAGCTAAGAGCTAAATACTTACTCATAAAACTGAAATCGAAATTCTCTGGACGTGGATCACGGAAAATAGATTCTGGTGGGCGTGTTGTCACTGGTCTTCGATTGAAAAGGGGAGTTGCGGCAGTTGTAGTACGTGGTTGATTGTTATCTAAAAAGAAAAAAAATATTTAAACTAAACTAAAAATTCTTCAATTAATATTGAATTAAAACAAATTAGACATCAGGTTATATACTTTTAACCATGCAACGAACAGCGTATAAGTCGAAAACTTGTAATAATGACTTAAAATTTCCTATAAGTCTAATACATAGCTATCGACCGATAAATCATAAATACACTTTTGCAAAGTTGCCTAAAAATTGTGTCAGATTTAAATGTTTCCCATATTTTATGCCCACCACCATAGAATGGTGACGGTGGTATAATAAGTTTGTCATTCCGCGTTACAAACGGATATATATCGTATATATATTCTTGATCAGGGGGAAATTCTAAGACGATACAGCCATGTCCGTCTGTCTGTCTGGTATTCTGTTATAATCACGCTACAGTGTTTAATAAAAAAGCAATCGCGTTGAAATTTCGCACAAACTCGTCTTTTTTCTGCAGAAAGGTCAAGTTCGAAAATGGGCTATATCGGTCCAAGTTTTGATATAGTCCCCATATAAACCGACGTCCCGATTTGGGCTTATAAAAACCTTAGTTACTATCAAATTTGCCTGAAATTGGAAATCTACCACAAAGATGTGTGCAAAAAATGGTGAGTATCGGTCCATGTTTTGGTATAGCCCCCATATAGACCGATCTCCCGATTATATTTCTAGGGCTTCTAAAATCGATAGTTTCTATCCAATTCGCCTGAAATTGGAAATCTAGAGGTACTTTAGCACTATAAAGAGGGGTGCCAAAAATGGTGACTATCGGTTGATGTTTAGGTATAGCCCCCATATAGACCGATTTCCCGAGTTTACTTCTTGGGCTTCTAGAATCCGTTGTTATTATACAATTTGGTTGAAATTTGAAATCTAGAGGTACTTTAGGACCATAAAGATGTGTGCCGAAAATGATGGGTATCGGTCCAGGTTTTGGTATATCCCCCATATAGACCGATCTCCCGATTTGGGGTCTTGGGCTTAGAGAATCCGTAGTTTTTATCCAATTTGCCTGAAATTGGAAATCTAGAGGTATTTTAGAACAATAAAGTGGTGTGCCGAAAATGGTGAGTATCGGTCCATGTTTTGGTATAGACCGATCTCCAGTTTTTATTTCTTGGGCGTCTAAAATATGTAGTTTTTATCCAATTTGCCTGAAATTGGAAATCTAGAGGTATTTTAAAACCCTAAAGAGGTGTGCTGAAAATGATGAATATCGGACCATGTTTTTACATAGCCCCCATATAGACCGATCTCCAGATTTTATTCTTGGCCTTATAGAAACCGTAGTTTTTATCCAACTTGCCTCAAATTGGAAATCTAGAGGTATTTTAGGACCATAAAAAGGTATACCGCAAATGGTGAGTATAGGTCCATGTTTTGATATAGACCGATCTCCCGATATTACTTTTTGGGCTTTTAGAAACCGTAATTGTTATCCACTTTGCCTGAAATCGAAAATCTGGAGGTTTTTAGGAATACAAATAGGTGTGCAAGAAATGATTTTATTTTTTAGGCTTCTAGAATCCGTAGTTTTTATCCAATTTGCCTGAAATGAGAAATCTACTGGTATTTTAGGACCTTAAATATGAGAGCCGAAAATGGCGTGTATTGGTCTATGTTTTGGTTTATCTCCCAAATAGACCGATATCCTGATTTTACTTCTTGGGCTTTTAGAAACCATAGTTTTTATCAAATTTGCATGAAATTTTATATCTAGAAGTATTTTAGGAACATAAAGAGGTGTGCCGAAAATGGTGAATATCGGTCCATGTGCACTGATAATTCTGGTAATCATTTAAATAATGGGGGTAAAAATCTACAAATGTTAGATTTTAAATCAAGGCGTTATTTCGTTTTCTTGCACACTTGCACACGATGTTTGTGATTCTTCTAAAACTCAAACAAATATGGTTCTTATAAATCCAGAATCTGATCTAGTCTTCATAGGTAAAATCTTTGAACTTATCTTCGGGAAATGTACTGGTTGAACTGATCTGCTTGTCACCAAATCCCTCTGAAATTGTCACAGGAAACTATAATATTTGATTCATGGTGGTGGGTATTTAAGATTCGGTCCGGCCAAACTTACTGCTTTATATACTAGTTTTAGTAGTTCAATCCCAGGGGATTAGCCGAATGGAATTTTAAGTCTACAGTTTTTTAGAAGTCTAAGAAATTTTGTCCATATTAAGTCAGATGGAAATGTTTGTATAGGAGACCAAAAACCTTTATATATAGCACCCAACACATTTGACGGATTTGATATGGTATCGAAAATTTGGATCTAAAAAATGGTGCAGGGTATAATGTAGTTGGCTCCGCTACTAGAACTATCGTCCTGAAATTTGGCACAGATGTGTGTTTTCTCTGCATTCAAATACAATTCGAAGATGGGCAATATCGGACTTTGTTTTGATATGGCCTCCATATAAACCGGCACTCCAATTTTAGGTCTTGAACACGGACAAATTTCTCAAAATTACCCGATAATGGAAATCGAGAAGTATTTTAGATACATAAAAAAGGTGTGTCGCTTGGCTCCATGTTGTGGTATAGCCCCCACATAGACCGATCTTCCAATATGACATCTTGGGCTTTTAGATGCCGATCCCCAGATTTGGCTTGCGGAGCCTCAAAGAGAAGCAAACGCCATCCGATCCAGCTGAATTTTGGTACATGGTGTTTGTAAATGGTCTTTAACAACCATGTAAAAATTGCTCCACATCGGTCCATAGTTATATATAGTCCCCATGTAAACCGATCCCCAGATTTGGCCTCCGGAGCCTCTTGGAGGAGCAAAATTCATCCGATGCGGTTCAAATTCGGAACGTGGTGTTAGTATATGGCCGCTAACAACCCTACCAAAATTGGTCCATATCGGTCTATAGTTATATATAGCCGATCTCCAATCACACAACAATTGGTCCATATTGGTTCATAATCATGGTTGCCACTCGAGCCAAAAATAATCTACCAAAATTTTATTTCTATAGAAAATTTTGTCAAAATTATATTTCTATAGAAAATATTGTTAAAATTTTATTTCTATAGAACATTTTGTCAAAATTTTATTTCTATAGAAAATTTTGTCAAATTTTTATTTCTATAGAAAAGTTTGTCAACATTTTATTTCTATAGAAAATTTAGTTAAAATTTTATTTCTATAGAAAATTTTGTCAAAATTTTATTTCTATAGAAATTTTTTTTTAAATTTTATTTCTATAGATCGATCAAATTGACGCAGAAGCGATGAATTTAACATGGGCTTGGCATAGGACGGAAGTCCTCCATTTCTACAGCCGTTGCACTGAATTTGCATCACTTCTTTAGGTGTTATCCGAATTCAACATTTTGGATGTAATTTAAAAAATTCTGTGATATTTTGTCAAATAAATAATTTTTAATGGATTCTAACGCTCGATTCTAACGTTTTGCCTCAAATATTTCCAAAAAAAATAGAATTTTTTCAACAAAATTTAAATGATGGTTAAATGGTACAATTTTATGAATTCTTACTCTGCTTTTAGCCTATTTGAAGCAAAAAAGTTAAAATTACCCATTAAAAGTATGAAAAAAGCATGTTATAAAAAATTTAATGAAAATAACTTCCTGGGTAGTTAAAATAAAGAACATCATTGGGAGTGCATCCTCTGGAAGTGCTTTTAGAGTTGTGCCTTTCCAAAATTTTTTGCTGGGTACTTACTCATGAAACTGAAATCGTAATTTTCTGGTCTAGGATCACGGAAAATAGACTGCTCTGGGGGTCTCCTAGTGGTAGCGCTAGGTCGTCGGTTTGCTGTAAAATCGAGAGAGGCTTTGTTTTATAGAGAAAAAAGCAAACGATTTATTCAAATACATACATCCTCCCGAGAAGATAACACGATCATTTTCATCTGCAGCAATACGATTATCAAAAGATATTGGCTCGTCCGGGTTTTTATTGGGAGCTTTGGTAACTGGAATATCTAAGCCATTATGTTTTTTACCGGGGACAGCATGTCTGATTGAAAATCAAAAAAAAAAAAAATTAAACAAAAATTAAAAAGAAATATTACAAACAAAAAGAGATTTTCTTCCTTACTTGATGTAAATGTAATGAGTCTGAACATGATGCTCCTGGACATCGGCTCTATTTTGAGCCGAATGTCTAAAGAAAGGATTACGTTTGTGCAAAACATGTTCATCTTGACCTGCGGAACGTCTAACGCGACGATGATATTTTTTGGGGCGCTTCTGCAATTCATCTTTGCTTGGTGTTGCTTCATCATCAGCATGGTTTTCCTCTTTCATTTCATCCAAAAGTGGTACCAATTTCATATGCATTTTACGACGTTTTCCACCATCATCGTTATCGCTCACAGTCAATGGCGTATCAGGCAAAAAATCGAAATAGATTTTCTCAGTTTTATCACCATAATCTTCAACTGTTTCAATATCTGGACTGGGTGTGGTCTTGTGACGACGACGATACATGATGTCCTTGTATTTACGAGGACGTTTTGTTGTGTTCTTGGAAGGAACTGTGGGAATTATTAAAAATTTATGTATACGAGTATGAAGTTAAGTGTTTAGATAAAGTTCCAAGAAGTTGTGGACCTAATAGAATTTTTAGTTTGGACACATCATAGCTTATCGACCTACGATATTGATCAACAAACTGTCGGTAAGGAAGGGAGGAAGTGACCCATATATGAAGAAGTTAAGAGTACCCATCGCATTATATGCGGTACAGGACAAGTTATTCCAATTCATTATTTTTAATGGACATTAAAAAATGTCCATTAGTCTATGTCCTACAACAACTATGCAAAAATCTATTCATATCAGTCCATAATTATATATAGTTCCCATACTAGGCGATCCCCAGATTTAACGTCAGTAGGCTCTTGGAGGAATAAATTTCATCCAATCCGGTTGAAATTGGATACGTGATGTTAACTGATGCTCTCTAACCACCATATACATTTTTTTCATATTAGTCGAGAATTATATATAGCCCTCATATGAATCGATGCTTCGATTTGAATTTGGTACGTGATGTTAGTATAACCACACGGACGAAAAATACTGGTTTTTTGTCTGAAAACATGAGCATGATTAAAATTGAGAGCGTTATTAAACTCTTAACATTCTAGGTGTCACTAAAATTTTAAATGAATTCAACTCGTAAGCGTTTTATGTTCGGAAGCGGGATTATTTTCGTTAGCGTATTTTTCTCGTGACTCACGCTCACGCACGACATTTGGTAATTTTTGCCATCAACGTGACTCATGATTTACGCGTGAGTCACGAAAATTTTCTTGAGTCACGACAATTTCGTGTCACGTGCACACCTCTAGTTGGCTTACCTAGCGCAAAAAAATACTATATATTTAGGTCGTAATTGAGGTATAGTTCTAGGTGGTAAGAGAGGTATCGTAGTAAGGCGCAGCGGGGCCGGGCATAGCTGTTTAATATACAAGTGTATATGGCCGTAAGTTCGGCCAGGCCGAATATAATTTACCCTCCACCATGGATTGCGTAGAAACTTCTACGAAAGACTGTCATCCACAATCGAATTACCTGGGTTGCGGTAACACTTCCAGTTGCGGTAACACTTCTTATATTAAATTAATTATATTAAACAAAAAAGGGCGGTTAAATACGTATATCATTCAGTCTCACAAAATTTTCTATAGAACTAAAATTTTGACAAAATTTTCTATAGAAATAAAATTTTGACAAAATTTTCTATAGAAATAAAATTTTGACAAAATTTTCTATAGAACTAAAATTTTGACAAAATTTTCTATAGAAATAAAATTTTGACAAAATTTTCTATAGAAATAAAATTTTGACAAAATTTTCCATAGAATTAAAATTTTGATAAAATTTTCTATAGAAATAAAATTTTGGTAAATTATTTTTGGTGATATGGACCAATTTTTGCATGACTGTTACCGGCCATACACCGAAAGAATTCTCTTCGTTAATTTTACGAAGAATTCTTCATTAACTATTCTTCCTGAATTCTTCATTAAAATAACGAAATTTTCATTCATTTTCGTAAATTTTACGAAGAACATTTTACGAATATACGAAACTTCTACGAAACATTCTACATTAACTTTTCTTCGTAAAAAGTTCGTACTTTTAACGAAACTTTCTTCACATTTCATGAATTTTGTGAAGAAGTTTTTACGAATATTTTACGAAACGTTCTGCGTTAAAATTTCTTCATAAAAAGTACGAAACATTTTCTTTGAAATAACGAAGAAGTTTCATTGAAGTTGTAAAATTTCCGTTCGCGGCATTAAATTGTCTTTTATAATGTGCTTGAGTGTATTCCTTTATTCTATTTTTTTATGCAAGTCTATGCTACTTCTCATTTGGGTGATAGCGCGCTATGAATAAAAGTGAAGCAATAAAACTAAAAATTATTCAAAAACTTAAGATGTAAAGTAGTGATGTCATTTTTCACACTTGCAACTACAACAAAATGCACTTTCGACTATAAATTTTTTTTCTAAAAGTTCGAACATTTTTCAGAAAAAAGTACGAAATTTTTTCATAAAAAGTACGAAAATTTTTCATAAAAACTACGAAAATTTTTCATAAAAAGTACGAAACATTTTCATAAAAAGTACGAAGATTTTTCATAAAAAGTACGAAGATTCTTCATAAAAAGTACGAATTTTTTTCTTACAAACTACGAAAATTTTGGAAGAACTTTTCTTAGTAAAAAGTACGAAATATTTCGTACTTTTAATGAAAAGTTTCTTTGGTTGTAAAACAATGACAAATTTCGTACTTTTAACGAAATTTTTCGTTCTTTTTACGAAGAAAATTCTTTCGGTGTATACTAGTAATGTACCAAATTTCAACCGAATCGGATAAATTTTGCTCCTCCAAGTGGTTCCGGAGGTCAAATCTGGGGATCCGTTTATATGGGGGCTATATATAATTATGCACCGATATGGACTAATTTTTTGTATGGTTGTTAGGTACCATATACTTACTCCACGTACTAAATTTTAACCGGATCGGATGAATTTTGCTCCTTCAAGAGGCTCCGGAGTTCAAATCTGGGGATCGGTTTATATGGGGGCTATATATAATTATGCACCGATTTGGACCAATTTTTGCATGTTTGTTAGAGACCAGATACTAACACCACGTACCAAATTTCAACCGGATCGGATGAATTTTGCTCCTTCAAGAGGCTCCGCTGGTCAAATCTGGGGATCGGTTTATATGGGGGCTATACATAATTATGGGCCAATATGGACTAATTTTTGCATGGTTGTTAGAGACCATATACCAACATCATGTACCAAAATTTCAGCCAGATCGGATGAAATATGCTTCTATTAGAGGCTCCGCAAGTCAAATCTAGGGGTCCATTTATATGGGGAGCGTTTGAAGGTCGAAATCGCGGCAAAACGGCCCCATATGCAGAAGAAAAAAAGTGTTGTTCCACCAAGACAATGCACCGTACCACAAGTCATTGAGAACGATGGCAAAAATTCATGTATTGGGCTTCGAATTGTTTCCCCACCCACCGTATTCTCCAGATCTGGCCCCCATCGCCTTTTTCTTGTCCTCAGACCTCAAAAGGATGCTCGCAGACAAAAAAAAAAATTGGCTACAATGAAGAGGTGATCGCCGAAACTGAGGCCTATTTTGAGGCAAAACCGAAGGAGTACTACCAAAATGGTATCAAAAAATTGGAAGGTCGTTATAATCGTTGTATCGCTCTTGAAGGGAACTATGTTATGTTGAATAATAAAAACGAATTTTGACAAAAAAAAAATGTGTTTTTCTTTGTTAGACCGGGGACTTATCAGCCAACCTGTTAGAGCAATATTTCGATGTGTTACAAACGGAATGATAAAGTTAATCCTATGGTGGAGGGCACAATAAGAAAATATTGTCCGGGTTACAATGTCCACTTCTTCGATTGAGCTTATATCAGATGCCTAGTGCAAAGACTGTCCAAATTCAAACTTTGAAATTTCTATCTACCATACAGCTTACGATATTCCATATACAAATGTTGTTGACCTATATTTTCCAAACATAGCTACGAACCAGCTCCGGCCCAAATCAAATGAAACTTTTTTCTAATCAAAAGAATCTCTAAAGTCAAATGAATTCTTTCTAATCAATGATCAATTAGAATAATTAGCCAACAAAATTATTATCGAATAAATTGCTGTATCGTTAAAAGGAAAAATGTACCTTTTCAAAAATTATTTCATTCAAT
This sequence comes from Haematobia irritans, assembly GCF_050003625.1. Taxonomy (NCBI): domain Eukaryota; kingdom Metazoa; phylum Arthropoda; class Insecta; order Diptera; family Muscidae; genus Haematobia; species Haematobia irritans. The sequence continues at coordinate 183,535,021 of NC_134397.1, read as the reverse complement.
AGTTATGTGCTACATTCTTGCGAGTACACTCAATCACTATACTTGAGGTTCCGTATGTACGCAGTAATTATACCCCAACCATCAATGCTCTAAATATGAATTCAAATAAAAATCTGCGTCAAAATTCATTCATAATTAACAATTACAATAAAAATATTTGATTTGAAAAAAGTTTAATTTGAAATAAAAATAGTTTCGTTTGATATTTAAAAGATTGCATTTGATTTGAAGAAGATTTCATTTGAGGTGCAAATGCTATATACACATAGATTTCTTACCATAATCTTCATCTACAAAATCTTCTTTGTACATAATGATGGGGTGGTCTCCCTGAAATCCGCCATCCACAATTTTCACATGATGTATCTGAAAAAAAAAAAAACAAAAACAAAAAATTAAATTTCAATTTGTCGTCCATGGGTTTTGGTGATGGACCACCCTGTGTTTGGTTTCCTACCTCCAAATTATCCACATCCCCATATTCCTCATCGATATTGATTTGTGGGGGTAACAAATCATCTTCATTGCTGGGTCTACATGATGCCTGCTGGGTACTGATGGCCAAAAGCAATAGGAGTCCAAATAAACTTCCGTAGAAAGAAAAACATTTCCTGTTTGGGCTCACATGGCTGTAGGCTAAATTCATAGTAGTAGTAGTGGTAGTTCGCTTTTTACGATGCGTAGTCATTATGGCTATTGTTTCTATCTCTCGCTCTGTTGCTATTCTTCTCTTTACTTGCTCTCTTTAAATGAGTCTTTTTTTGTATCTGTACTAGTTTCAATTTCTTTGGTATGAGCGTTTGAACTTTCAATGCTTTTGGGTTTTCTCGGTGCAGAGAATGAAAAATGTTGAAAAATCCCTTTAAGTATTTATGTTCGAGTTGAATCGATAGGAGAATGTTTTCACTTCCGGCAAATCGTAGTTTAAATTTTTATTTCTTTTGTGTGTTTAGTTCTGCAAAGATATTTTTGTGAAAGATGGCAAAAAAAAAAAAGAGTAAAGTTTAGTTTTGGAATTCAGGGAGAACTTTAAAATAAACTATGCCTCAACTTCAAAAATACCAATGAAAATTGTAGTGAGTAGATAGGAAAACAACAAATTTCAAATTAAACTTGTAAAAAAAGTGTTTAAATTTTGGCTTTCAGTATATTCTTTAATGTGAAAAATTATGGGTGGCATGTGAAGTCTTTATAAAATGTTATTACACGACTTTAGAATTTCTTTACTTGTTTTAACATAATAGCCTTTTAATGGGTCAAAGGCTATTATCTTAAAACAAGTTAGGAAATTCTAAAGTCGGGCAGGACTGACTATGAACTAAGCCGATCCGGCTGAAATTTGGTACATTGTGTCAGTATATGGTCTCTAACAACCATGCAAAAATTGGTACACATCGGTCCATAATTATATATAGCCCCCATATAAACCGATCCCCCGATTTGGTTTGCGAGGCCTCTAAGAGAAGCAAATTTCATCCGATCCGGCTGAAATTTGGTACATGGTGTTAGTATATGGTCTCTAACAACCATGCAAAAATTGGTCCACATCGGTCCATAATTATATATAGCCCCCATATAAACCGATCCCCCGATTTGGCTTGCGAGGCCCCTAAGAGAAGCAAATTTCATCCGATCCGGCTGAAATTGAGTACATTGTGTCAGTATATGGTCTCTAACAACCATGCAAAAATTGGTACACATCGGTCCATAATTATATATAGCCCCCATATAAACCGATCCCCCGATTTGGCTTGCGAGGCCTCTAAGAGAAGCAAATTTCATCCGATCCGGCTGAAATTTGGTACGTGATGTTAGTATATGGTCTCTAACAACCATGCAAAAATTGGTCCACATCGGTTCATAATTATATATAGCCCCCATATAAACCGATCACCAGATTTGACCTCCGGAACCTCTTGGAAGATCAAAATTCATCTGATTCAGTTGAAATTTGGTACGTGGTGTTAATATATGGCCTCAAACTCCCATGCAAAAATTGGCCGATATCGGTCCATAATTATATATAGGCCCCATATAAACCGATCCCCAGATTTGACTTCCAGAGCCCCTTGGAAGAGCAAAATTCTTCCCATTCGGTTGGAATTTGGTACGTGATGTTAGTATATGGTATCCAACAACCATGCAGAAATTGGTTCCTATCAGTCCATAATTATATATAGCTCCCATATAAACCGATCCCCAGATTTGACCTCCGGTGCCTTTTGGAGAAGCAAAATTCATCCGATCTGCTTGAAATTTGGTACGTAGTGGTAGTATATGATATTTAACAACCATGCCAAAAGTGGTCCATATCAGTCCATAATCGTATAATCCGAGTGAGTTGAAATTTGGTACATTGTGCTAGTATATGGTCGTTAACAACCATGCTTAACTAGGTCCATATCGGTCTATAGTTATATATGACCCTCAGATAAATCGATCTCCAATCACACAAAACTTGGTCCATATCAAGTTCATAATTGTATATGGCCCCCATATAAGCGACCCCCATATTTCAATTCTGGCTCTCTACGTACAAAAAGTCCATATCGATCCGTAATTATTTGTAGACTTAACTATACATAACTTTTTTGTCTAATATATACCACGTATGGACTAAATCACAACTTAGAAAACGATGTTAAGAAGTTTTAAGATACCACAACCCAAGTAATTCGATTGTGGATGATAGTCTTTCGTAGAAGTTTCTACGCAATCCATGGTGGTGGGTACATAAGATTCGGCCTGGCCGAACTTGCGGCCGTATATACTTGTTAAAGTGTCATTTATTTATAGCTTTATGAATATACCGCGAAAGGAGAATGAAAATTCGATAAATAGAATCTCTATTTTAATTTTACAGATCCTAGATTTAAAGCAAAAGAGGTCACTAAAAATGTCTTTATTTTAAAGCAGCCGCATCTATGGCTCGGAATCAGTACCAAAATCCTTAAAGTAAGGCCAACATTTTTGGGTCCAATTATAATTTTTTTTTTTTTGAGTAAAGGAATAAAATTTCTTGAAATTAATATTATTTTACATAAAGGCAGTTTATAATATTTACTTCAAACCTTTTTCATTCCTTTGAACTAAGGAAAATTTTAATTAAAGTGGAGAAAAACATTTTTGATTTAACGAAATAATCTTTAACTAATTAACTAAGATATTGAATCTTTGAAATAAAGGTACAAAAGTTTCGACAATGGCTAATATTTTCTAGCAAAAAAAAAAACGAATTGGCAATTGTTCTAAAGGCACAACATTTAAAACACTTCCAGAAATGTCCTCCCAAAAATGTGCTTTATTTTAAGTACACGGGAAGTTATTTTAATTAAATTTTTTTATAACCCGCTTTTTTCATAAAAGGTAACTTGAACTATTTCTGTTTAAAATAGTTAAAAAATTGAATAAGAATTTATAAAATGGAACAGATTATTTAAATTTTGTCGAAACAAATGATTTTTTGATTTTATTTTTTGAAAAGATTTTTGGTCAAACGTTTCAGACACGCGTTAGAATTAGAGCGCGTTAGGTGTATAAAAACAGGTGGTGCGGTTTATCTTCTCCCATCAACTGTCGGTTTTTCTTCGGTTTTCAACCCATTTTCGGTGAACCAGTATAACTTTCGGTTTTTATATTTTCATTGAAAAAGTTGGGTCGTGGTGAAATTCTGAGTCGATCTAAGCATGTCCGTCCGTCCGTCTGTTGAAATTACGCAAACTTCCGAACGAAACAAGCTATCGACTTGAAATTTCGCATAAGTAGTTGTAATTGATGTAGGTCGGATAGTATTGCAAATGGACCATATCGGACCACTTTTACGTATAGCCCCCATATAAATGACCCCCTAGATTTGGCTTGCGGAGAAGTAAATTTCACCCGATCCGGTTGAAATTTGGTAGGTGGAGTTGGTACATGGTCTCTAAAAAACATGCAACAATTGGTCCACATCGGTTCATAATTATATATAGGCCCCATATAAACCGATACCCAGATTTGAACTCCGGACCCTCTTGGAAGAGCAAATTTCGTCCGATCCGGTTGAAATTTGGTACGTGGTGTTAGTATACAGTCTCTAACAACCATGTAAAAAGTGGTCCATATCGGTCTATAATTATATATAGCCCCCATATAAATCGATCCCCAGATTAGACCTAAGGTACCTCTTGGAGGAGCAAAATTCATCCGATCCAGTTGAAATTTGGTACAATGCGCTTGAATATAGCCCCTAATAGCCATGCAAAAATTGGTCCATATCGGTCTATAGTAATGTACAGCCGATCGCCAATCACACAAAATATGGACCATTATCGCCAAAATAATCTACTAAAATTTTATTTTTATAGAAAATTTTGTCAAGATTTTATTTCTGTAGAAAATTTTGTCAAAATTTTATTTCTATAGAAAATTTTGTCAAAATTTTATTTCTATAGAAAAATTGGTAAAATTTTATTGCTAAAGAAAATTTGTCAAACTGAAATATATACGTATTTAATCGGCCTTTTTATACCCACCACCATAGAATGGTGATGGGGGTATAATAAGTTTGTCATTCCGTTTGTAACACATCGAAATATCGATTTCCGACTGTATAAAGTATATATATTCTTGATCAGGGAGAAATTCTAAGACGATATGACCATGTCCGTCTGTCTGTCTGGCTGTCTGTTGTAATCACGCAACAGTCTGCAATAATGAAGCAATCGTGCTGAAATTTTGCACAAACTCGTCTTTTGTCTGCATGCAGGTCAAGTTCAAAGATGGGCTATATCGGTGAAGGTTTTGATATAGTCCCCATATAAAACAACCTCCCGATTTGGGGTCTTGGGCTTATAGAAATCGTAGTTTTTATCCAATTTGCCAGAAATTTGAAATCTAGAGGTCTTTTCTGACCATAAAGAGGTGTGTTAAAAATGATGAGTATCGGTCCATGTTTTGGTATAGCCCCCATATAGACCCATCTCCCGATTTTACTTCTTGGGCTTATAGAAACCCTAGTTTTTATCCAATTTTCCTGAAATCTAGAGGTATTTTAGGACAATAAAGAGACCGATAAATATAGACCGATCTCCCGATTTTACTTTTTGGACTTATAGAAACCGTAGTTTTTATCCAATTTGCCTGAAATTGGAAATCTAGAGGTATTTTAGGACCATTAAGAGGTGTGTCAAAAATGGTGAGTATCGGTCCATGTTTTGGTATAGCCCCCAAATAGACCGATCTCCCGATTTTATTTCTTGGGCTTATAGAAACCGTAGTTTTTATCCAATTTGCCTGAAATTGGAAATCTAGAGGTATTTTAGGACCATAAAGAGGTGTGCCAAAAATAGTGAGTATCGGTCCATGTTTTGGTATAGCCCCCATATAGACCGATTTCCCGATTTTACTTCTTGGGCTTATAGAAACCGTAGTTTTTATCCAATTTGCCTGAAATTGGAAATCTAGAGGTATTTTAGGACAATAAAGAGGTGTGCCAAAAATGGTGAGTATCGGTCCATGCTTTGGTAGAGCCCCCATATAGACCGATCTCCCGATTTTACTTTTTGGACTTATAGAAACCGTAGTTTTTATCCAATTTGCCTGAAATTGGAAATCTAGATGTATTTTAGGACCATAAAGGGGTGTGCCAAAAATGGTGAGTATCGGTCCATGTTTTGGTATAGCCCCCATATAGACCGATCTCCCGATTTTATTTCTTGGGCTTATAGAAACCGTAGTTTTTCTCCAATTTGCCTGAAATTGGAAATCTAGAGGTATTTTACTTCGTGGGCTTATAGAAACCGTAGTTTTTATCCAATTTGCCTGAAATTGTAAATATTCTGGTATTTAAGGCTCACAAAAACGTGTATCGGATTAAGTTTTTATCGGTCCATTTGGTAATGCCTCCATATAGACCGATTTCACTTCTTGAGAGTATAGAAGGCGCACTGATCATGAAAATTGCTTGAAACTGAATGTAAAATTTCCAGATATTATTTCTCGGGTGAAAATTTACAGATTTAAAATTTCAAATCAAGACGTTATTTTATAATTTTCTTGCACACTTACAAGAGATGTTAATGATTCCTCTAAAACTCAAACAAAAATGGTTCTTATAAATCCAGAATCTGATATAGTCTTCATAGGTAAAATCTTTAAATTTGTCTTCGTGAAGTGAACAGGTTGATCTGCTCTGCTTGATCTGTCCTTAAAACCTCTGAAATTTCAAAAAAAGCCCTAATATTTGATTCATGGTGGTGGGTGTTTAAGATTCGGCCCGGCCGAACTTACTGCTGTATGTATTTGTTTTGTTTAATATACACCCCGTATGGACTAACACAATTTAGAAGACGCCGTTAAGAAGTCTTAAGATACCTTGCAATCGACAAGGGTTACCGAAACCAAAGTAATTCGATTGTGGATGGCAGTCTTTAGTAGAAGTTTCTACGCAATCCATGATGGAGGGCACATAAGATTCGGCGTGGCCGAACTTACGGCCGTATATACTTGTTTTGATTAAATTTTTTATAACCCGCTTTTTTCATAATTGGTAATTCGAACTATTTCTGTTTCAAATAGTTTAAAAACTGAATAAAAATTCATAAAATGGTAAAGATTATTTATATTTTGTCAAGAGAAATGATAAATCAATTTCGGATTTTTTGAATAGATTTGTGGTCAAACGTTTCGGACATGCCTTAGAATTAGAGTGATCAAAACAGTTGGATAAAAACCGGTGGACCAATTTATCTTCTCCCATCAACTGTCGGTTTTCGTCCCATTTTCGGTGGACCGGTAGACCCGGTGTTTTCAAGCCTGGACAGCCGACTTTCGGCTGTCCAGGCTTGAAATTTTGCAAAAATTGCTAATTTATTGCAAAATTTAGGCAAATATATCTGGTTATTTTAATAAACTGTTTGGAAGTGGATTCCAAATAGGTATGTTACAATGTGCATATGAGTGAAATCCCGACTTTCAAAAACCCGGTTTTTTGATCGCTATAGTTAGAATGCATAAAAATCACTAATAATTGTAGAAATTATTTATTTGGTCAACTAGCACAAAATGTTTATATTTATTTTTAATTCAGATCACACCTTAAAAAGTGATGCACATTCAGTTCAACGTCCGCTGAAATGGTGAACATCCGTCCTACGACAAGCCCAAGTTACATTCATCGCTTCTGTGCCAATTTTGCACCACTATTTTTTTTAGCGACGGTTTTTTTCTTTTTGCTGGGTGCTAATAGATGAACTCAAATCAATTCGAAATTTGGTTAAAGGCGCTACTTTGTTCGGTTTATGAGTTTAAAAAAATATATTCAAAATTATTTAAAAAAAAAATCAAATTTAAAATTACCTTTAACCAAAATTTGTTGATCGACTCTTCCTAGTGTACAAATCGACTAATCGACTTTTAATGAAGTAATCGGAAAGGACATTAGATTAAAATTTTTTATGCTGACAATTCAACAAAAGTCTGAAACGTTAAATTTTGTTAAATTTGCGAATAATCAAAACATTAGAAAATCGAAAAATAGGCTTTTCCAAATTTGGAAAAATTTGATTTCTTAAAAGTCATCAAATAAATCGATAATCAACTTCAACTTTTTAACTTTCATTGAAATTCCTAATATTAAAAGGTGGGAAAAAGATAACTTTGGTTGGAATCTCTTAAATTTGCACACTAAAGAAGGTGGACAACCCTCCAAAGTTTATGTTTCACACTATATCAAATTAATCACTGATAAGTGTCTACCTCCAAATTTTGGACCAAATATACGCAACAATGGATGCCCACGTTTAAGATATTTCACACCGTAAAAAAATTGTAATCGTGAATACAAAGATTTCAAGTTCTTAAAATAGGAATGCGAGCTTTGCCTGGCACAGAAGGTATATTTATGTTTTTCCTTGATATAATTTATTATTTATTCAAAATACCTAATTTTAAAGGTGGTCCTTTAAACAATTGGGATAATGTGGGAGCTATATGTATATCACTCGATTATGGCGCTCGAAATAATAAAGCATTCGTCCTTTCTTCGTCCATTCGTCCTTGTACAAATAAAAAAAGATAGACAGACAGGACTTACAAAAATTTCTGTGTATCCAAGATATAAATATTCTCTTCCACCCAAACCAAAAAAAAAAAACAGAAACTTTTTTAATTGCTATTGGTGGTCCATTAAATAATTCTACCAGAAATTCCTATGTTGTTGTGTTTTTTTTTTTTTTTTTTGCACCCAAATATTATCCAATAATTAACAATATCTCTTTTAGAAGATGGGAAAAATGAGAAAATTTGCCCAAAAATTAAACAAACCCCTCCCCACAAAATCAACAAAATAAAACCCATAACAAGGAAATCTTTGATTTTTAATTAAAATTAAACAAAATTCTTTCGGTTCTAATGATGTTGGCTAAGTAACTTTCGGATGTTTACCAAAACCCAAGCAAGAAGGGCAGATGAAGCTAAAGCAAAAAAATAAACACGAAATATTTTTCCATACCCACATGTTCGAAACTATGGCAACCAATAAAAACTCCTGTTACCAATCAATTCGCATTTCTGCAAATACAAGGCATAAAATCCCTCCAATCAAAAATTTCATGGAAACATAAGAAGTTGGTAGGGGATTTTCTCGTCTTCATGTTTACAAAGAAAAAAAAAAAAAAAATAAACTGTAGCCTTGAGTCATTCGTTTTCAAATTATATACGGGAAATTTCTTATTTTAATTTAAATTTCAACTCAAATTTGTTATTTGTTAATGTATATTTATACTTCCTTTAATTGCTTTTCGGTTTGGTTTTTGGTGATACAAAAAATAAATTTTGGATGAGGCCGAATCAAGAACTTTATACGCAATCCATGGTGTAGGGAACCAAAGACCGAAAGCCTGGCCGAGTTTTCTGACATTTATACTTGTTATTATTTTTTATTTATTTATTACTAATATTAAATTTATAGTAAATATGAAATTAGTATAAAAAAATAGAAAAAGCATTGCCAACATAGGCCATCAGCTAAGTATTTGTTTTTATACTCAGAGCCACATTGTGAAACAGGATATTATAAGTTAGTGCATAGGTTTGCAACACCCAGAAGGAGATGAGATAGACACACGGTGTCATTGGCAATAGGGCTCAAGATCGGCCCCTGAGTCGATCTAGCCATGCCCGTCTGCCGAGCTATACGTCCGTCCGTCTGTCTGTTAACACATTTTTGTGAATAAAGTCTGGGTCATAGTTTATTCCAATCGATTTCAAGTTCCGATTTACAGTCATAGAGAACATTTTGTCAAAACTTTATTTCTATAAACAATTATGTCAAAATTTGTTTTCTATAGAAAATTTTGTCAAAATTTTATTTCTATAGAAAATTTTGTCAAAATTTTATTTCTATAGAAAATTTTGTCAAAACTTTATTTCTATAAACAATTATGTCAAAATTTTATTTCTATAGAAAATTTTGTCAAAATTTGATTTTTATAGAAAATTTTGTCAAAATTTTATTTCTATAGAAAATTTTGTCAAAATTTTATTTCTATAGAAAATTTTGTCAAAATTTTATTTTCATAGAAAATTTTGTCAAAATGTTATTTCCATAGAAAATTTTGTAAAAATTTTATTTCTATAGAAAATTTTGTCAAAATTTTAATTCTCTAGAAAATTTTGTCAAAATTTTATTTCTATAGAAAATTTTGTCAAAATGTTGTTTCCATAGAAAATTTTGTCAAAATTTTATATATATCGAAAATTTTTTTTTAAAATTTTATTTCTATAGAAAATTTTGTCAAAATATTATTTCTACAATCGATTTCAAGTTCCGATTTACAGCCATATGACCACAGAGGCAAAAGTTTTACTCCGATTTACAGGAAATTTTTCGCAGGGAGTAGATTTAACATTCTTACTGCAAGGGTTGCCTTCCATATACCAGGATTGGGGCACCCTAGTGTTGACATAGAAATGCTTTACATTCAGTTTTTAGAGGAATCGTTAACATCTCTTGTAGGTGTGCAAGAAAATTATAAAATAACGTCTTGATTTGAAATCTTAAATCTGTAGAAGTAAATTTTACATTGAGTTTCAAGCAATTTTCATGATCAGTGCGCCTTCTACACCCTCAAGAAGTGAAGTCGGTCTATATGGAGGCATTACCAAATGGACCGATAAAAACTTAATCCGATACACGTTTTTGTGAGCCTAAAATACCAGAATATTTACAATTTCAGGCAAATCAGATAAAAACTACGTTTTGTAGAAACCCAAGGAGTTAAATCGGGAGATCGTTCTTATGGGGGCTATACTAAAATATGGACCGATACTCACAGTTTTCGGCACACCTCTTTATGGTCCTAAAATACCTCTAGATTTCAAATTTCAGACAAATTGGATAAAAGCTACGGTTTCTATAAGCCCAAGACCCCAAATCGGGACGTCTTTTTATATGGGGACCATACCAAAACATGGACCGATACTAACAATTTTTGGCACACGTATTTGTGGTCCTACAATACCTCTAGATTTCCAATTTCAGGTAAATTGAATAAAAACTGCGGTTTCTATAAACCCAAGAAGTAAAATCGGGAGATGGGTCTATGTGGGGGCTATACCAAAATATGGACCGATACTCACAATTTTTGGCACACGTATTTGTGGTCCTACAGTACCTCTAGATTTCCACTTTCAGGTAAATTGAATAAAAACTGCGGTTTCTATAAGCCCAAGAAGTAAAATCGGGAGATGGGTCTATATGGGGGCTATACCAAAATATGGACCGATACTCACAATTTTTGGCACACGTATTTGTAATCCTACAGTATCTCTAGATTTCCAATTTCAGGTAAATTGAATAAAAATTGCGGTTTCTATAAGCCCAAGAAATAAAATCGGTAGATCGGTCTATATGGGGGCTATACCAAAACATGGACCGATACTCACCATTTTTGGCACACCTCTTTATGGTCATAAAATACTTCTAGATTTCAAATTTCAGGCAAATTAGATAAAAACTACGATTTCTATAAGCCCAAGACCCCAAATCGGGAGGTCGGTTTATATGGGGACTATATCAAAACCTGGACCGATATAGCCCATCTTCGAACTTGACCTGCCTGCAGACAAAAGACGAGTTTGTGCAAAATTTCAGCACGATTGCTTCATTATTGAAGACTGTAGCGTGATTACAACAGACAGACAGACAGACAGACGGACAGACGGACATCGTTATATCGTCTTAGAATTTCTCCCTGATCAAGAATATATATACTTTATATAGTCGGAAATCGATATTTTGATGTGTTACAAACGGAATGACAAACTTATTATACCCCCGTCACCATTCTATGGTGGTGGGTATAAAAAGTTCCAAAAAGTGGAATTAAATCATAAACATTTTTGTGTGATTATTTTTTACACCTTTCAACGTGTATTAACTCAACAAGAGTACATCCGTTATGCTAATTCAATTTTTGGCTATGATTATGAACGTTTGACCAAAACAACAAATTTTTACTTTGGATCCACGCTTGCCACTCGATACAAAAATAATCTACCAAAATGTTGAAGAAAATTTTACCAAAAACTACCAAATAAAATATTTTACTAGTACTTTGCAGTTTTTTATTTCTATAAAATAATATAAATGAAATTTTCTATTGTACCATATAAAATTTGGACAAGATTTTCTAAAGAAATTAAATTTTGTCAAAACTTTCTATAGAAATACAATTTTGACAAAATTTTCTAGAGAATTAAAATTGTTGACAAAATTTTCTATAGAAATCAAATTTTGACAAAATTTTCTATAGAAATCAAATTTTGACAAAATTTTCTAGAGAATTAAATTTTTGACAAAATTTTCTATGGAATAAAATTTTGACAAAATTTTCTATAGAAATCAAATTTTGACAAAATTTTCTATAGAAATAAAATTTTGACAAAATTTTCTATAGAAATAAAATCGTGATAAAATTTTTCCATATAAATAAAATGTTTGACAATATTTTCTATACAAATAAAATTTCGAAAAAATGTTCTATAGAAATAAAATTTTGACAAAATTTTCTATAGAAATCAAATTCTGACAAAATTTTCTATAGAAATCAAATTTTGACAAAATTTTCTATAGAAATCAAATTTTGACAAAATTTTCTATAGAAATAAAATTTTGACAAAATTTTCTATAGAAATAAAATGTTGATTAAATATTCTAGAGAATTAAAATGTTGATAAAATTTTCTATGGAAATAAAATTTTGACAAAATTTTCTAGAGAATTAAAATTTTGACAAAATATTCTATAGAAATAAAATGTTGACAAAATTTTCTATAGAAATAAAATTTTGACAAAATTTTCTATAGAAATAAAATTGTGATAAATTTTTTCCATATAAATAAAATGTTTGACAATATTTTCTATACAAATAAAATTTCGAAAAAATTTTCTATAGAAATAAAATTTTGACAAAATTTTCTATAGAAATAAAATTTTGACAAAATTTTCTATAGAAATAAAATTTTGACAAAATTTTCTATAGAAATAAAATTTTGACAAAATTTTCTATAGAAATCAAATTTTGACAAAATTTTCCATAGAAATCAAATTTTGACAAAATTTTCTAGAGAATTAAATTTTTGACAAAATTTTCTATGGAATAAAATTTTGACAAAATTTTCTATAGAAATAAAATTTTGACAAAATTTTCTAGAGAATTAAAATTTTTGACAAAATTTTCTATAGAAATAAAACTTTGACAAAATTTTCTATAGAAATCATATTTTGACAAAATTGTTTATAGAAATAAAATTTTGACAAAATTTTATCTAGGAATACAATTCTGACAACATTTCTATAGAAATAAAATTTAAAAAAAAAATTTTTTATAGAAATAAAATTTAAAAAAAAAAATTTTATAGAAATAAAATTTTGACAATATTTTCTAGAGAATTAAATTTTTGACAAAATTTTCTATGGAATAAAATTTTGACAAAATTTTCTATAGAAATAAAATTTTGACAAAATTTTCTATAGAAATAAAATTTTGACAAAATTTTCTATAGAAATAAAATTGTGATAAAATTTTTCCATATAAATAAAATGTTTGACAATAGTTTCTATACAAATAAAATTTCGAAAAAATTTTCTATAGAAATCAAATTTTGACAAAATTTTCTATAGAAATCAAATTTTGACAAAATTTTCTATAGAAATAAAATTTTGACAAAATTTTCTATAGAAATAAAATGTTGATTAAATATTCTAGAGAATTAAAATTTTGATAAAATTTTCTATGGAAATAAAATTTTGACAAAATTTTCTAGAGAATTAAAATTTTGACAAAATATTCTATAGAAATAAAATTTTGACAAAATTTTCTATAGAAATAAAATTGTGATAAAATTTTTTCATATAAATAAAATGTTTGACAATATTTTCTATACAAATAAAATTTCGAAAAAATTTTCTATAGAAATAAAATTTTGACAAAATTTTCTATAGAAATCAAATTTTGACAAAATTTTCTATAGAAATCAAATTTTGACAAAATTTTCCATAGAAATCAAATTTTGACAAAATTTTCTAGAGAATTAAATTTTTGACAAAATTTTCTATGGAATAAAATTTTGACAAAATTTTCTATAGAAATAAAATTTTGACAAAATTTTCTAGAGAATTAAAATTTTTGGCAAAATTTTCTATAGAAATAAAACTTTGACAAAATTTTCTATAGAAATCATATTTTGACAAAATTGTTTATAGAAATAAAATTTTGACAAAATTTTCTCTAGGAATAAAATTCTGACAACATTTCTATAGAAATAAAATTTAAAAAAAAATTTTTTTATAGAAATAAAATTTTTACAATATTTTCTATAGAAATACGATTTTGACAAAATTTTCTATACAAATAAAATTTTGAAAAAATTTTCTATTCAAATAAAATTTTGATAAAATTTTCTATAGAAATAAAATGTTGACAACAACAATTTAAATTTTGACAAAATTTTCGATAGAATTTTCTATAGACATAAAATTTTGAAAAAATTTTCTATAGAAATAAAATTTTTAAAGATTTTCCAAAGAAATAAAATTTTGAAAAAATTTTCTATATTAATAAAATTTTGAAAAATTTTTCTATAGAAATAAAATTTTGACAAAATTTTCGATATTAATAAAATTTTGAAAAAAAAATTCTATAGAAATAAAATTTTGAAAAAAAAAATTCTATAGAAATAAAATTTTGAAAACTTTTCTATAGAAATAAAATTTTGAAAAATTTTTTATATAAATAAAATTTTGAAAAATTTTTCTATAGAAATAAAATTTTGACAATATTTTGTATAGAAACAAAATTTTGACAAAATTTTCTGTAGAAATAACATGTTGATAAAAATTTCTATAGAAATAAAATTGTGACAAAATTTTCTATAGAAATATTTGTCGAATTTCCATTATTTTTTTAAATGCGGCAAAAGTCGTCATATATATGTCTTATATATGATAATCGAATTTGAAGAGTTGGTTAAAAAAAAAAAAAATATGTTATACTTTCGCTGGGTTTATATGTATGTTCGCCAATGCATTAGTTGTTTTTTTTCGCAACCACTGTTCTATTACCTTGTTTCGCAATAACCATTAAAATGTATGGGCTTTGTAAACAGAAATGTTTTAAGCGAATATCAATTAGGGGCTAAAATATCGCTATTCTGTGTAACACAAAAGATTCAGTCTGGCTCTCTTTGTCTGTTCGATAGAATTTATTACGCAAATTATTTCCAACATCATGGTGATGAGATGCAAAAGCAAATAGTGTTAAAAGCATTGTTAATTTTAATTGATTTCGATTTGAGATGAAATATCAAGCCAATAGCAAATTCCGCGAAAAATGGGTGAATATCTATAACCTTCACTTTGGGCGGGATGCAGGATCTAATCGATAAGCGCAAACATTTTTCTGTTGGTTTAAATTACAATTCAATTAAATGGGTTATTGCTGGTATTTCGACTCAATCCTCTGGCTACTCCCACTCTCTGGTTATAGCGGATGACTGGCATAGCAAAACACAAAAAAAAAACGTAAATTGCAAAATTGTCAGTAATTAGAGCGAAAGATTTCCAGAAAACGTTTTAACCTTTCACATTGTCCTCTACCAATGGTGTGGGCATAAATGGCTGACTGCTGGCGATAAGGATGAAAGCACCACAATGAAAAGGGATTTAAAGTCGTGTTTTTTTCTATTGAAAGTTAATCAAGCGATTAATTGTTCACAAAATTGTGGCCAATTATTGAAATCTAACTAAAGACAAAGAAGAAATAGGGAGAAAAAGAAACAGACAAAGACTTTGCAAATAAAATTGTCTTGGAAATCAAAATGTAAACATTTTAGGGGCAATTGCTGAAAACTTTGTAAAATTGATTGGGCGATGTTAGTAAATAATATGGGATTGCCATATTTATTTACAAAATTTTACATTTCCTTTTTTTTTGTTTTGAAAATGTACATTCAAAAAATTTATTTATTAAAAAAAATATATTTATTTTTAACGATTTTATTTAGTTATTAAGAGTGTTCCTAAAAATGTTTCATAAATTCTATGAATAAAATTCATGCAGAAAGAAAGTACAGAATTTGAATAGCTACGTATTACATACATAATGAAATGACCAAATCTTTATATCACTTTTGAAAGAAATATACCCTTCGACACTAACAAAATATTTACATTTACATCATATTTACGAAAATCGGCATAATATTAAATGAAACTTTCTTTTTTGGTATACCCACCACCCTAGAATGGCGATAGGGGTATTACAAGATTGCGATTATATATTATAAGATTCTTATATAAAGCATATATATGTTTGATCAGGATGTGATCCTTAGGTATTTTAAACATGGTTGCCACAGTTGGTAGAATTCTACCAAAAATGGTAGATTTTTTACTGTATGGTCGACTAATAGAATTTTTGATGTTTTGGTAGATTTTAAAAATTACTCTTCTCCAACTTAGGGGTACTTCTTAAATGTTCTATAGAACTTAAACCTTACAAAAAAGAAATACAATTTTTATAAAATATTCTATAGAAATAAATTTTTGACAAAATTTTCTGCCAGAATAAAATTTTGTCAAATTTGATTTCTAAATTTGGCAAAATTTTCAATAGAAATAATATTTTACAAAATGTTCTATGTTCTTTTGACAAAATTTTCTATAAAAATAAAATTTGCCAAAATTTTTACAGAAATAAAAGTTTGACAACATTTTTCTATAGAAATAAAATTTTGGCAAAATTTTCTATACAAATAACATTTTGACAAAATTTTCTATAGAAAAAAACTTTTAATTCTGACAAAATTTTCTATACAAATAACACTTTGACAAAAATTTCTAGAGAAAAAAACTTAAAAAAAAAAAATTATAAAAAATAAAATTATGAGAAAATTTTCTATACAAAATAAAATTTGGTAAAATTTTCTATAGAAATAAAATTTCTATACAAATTAAATTTTGACAATATTTTCTGTAGAAGTAAAATTTTGACAAAATTTTCTATCGACATAAAATTTTGACAAAATTTTCTTTAGAAATAAAATTTTTGACAATATTTTCATAAGAAATACAATTTTGGAAAAATTTTCTATAGAAATAAAATCTTGATAAAATGTTCCCATATAAATTAAATTTTTGACAAAATTTTCTATACAAATAAAATTTCGATAAAATATTCTATAAAAATAAACTTTTGACAATATTTTCTAAAGAAATAAACTTTTGACAAAATTTTCTATAGAAAAAAAAATTTGAGAAAATTTTCTATAAAAATAAAATTTAGAAAACAACATTTTCTTATAGAAAAAAAAATTGACAAAATTTTCTATATAAATAACATTTTGACAAAATTTTCTACAGAAATAAACTTTAAACAAAATTTTTTTAGCGAAATAAAATTTTGATTTAATTTATCTATAGAAATAAAATTTTTGACAATATTTTCTATACGAATAAAATTTGGCAAAATTTTCTATACAAATAAAATTTTGACAGCATTTTCTATCGAAATAAAATTTTGACAAAATTTTCTATAGAAATAAAATTTTGACAACATTTTCATTAGACATACAATTTTGATACAATTTTCTATAGAAGTGTACTTTTGATAAAACTTTTCCATACAAATACAATTTTTGACAATATTTTCTATACAAATAAAATTTCGACAATATTTTCTACAGAAATAAAATTTTGACAATATTTTCTAAAGAAATAAAATTTTGACAATAACTTTTGACAAAATTTCCTATAGAAACAAAATTTTGAGAAAATTTTCTATACAAATAAAATTTGACAAAATTTTCTATAATAATAAAATTTTGACATTTTTCTATAGAAATAAAATTTTGACAAAATTTTCTATACAAATAACATTTTTACAAAATTTTCTATAGAAATACATTTTTAACAAAATTTTTTGTAGAAATAAAATATTGAGAAAATTTTCTATACAAATACAATTTGGCAAAATTTTCTATAGAAATAAAATTTCTATATTAATAACATATTGACAAAATCTTTCTATAGAAATAAAATTTGGACAAAAATTTTCTATAGAAATAAAATTTTGACAAAATTTTCTATTTTTGCAAAATTTTCTATAAAAATAAAATTTTGATTAAATTTTCTATATAAATAAAATTTTGACAAAATTTTCTATAGAAATGAAATTTTGATTATATTTTCTATAGAAATACCCTTTTGACACAATTGTCTATAGAAACAAAATTTTGAGAACATTTTTTGTACAAATAAAATTATTGCTACCTTTTTCTATAGAAATAAAAATTTGAAAAAAATTTCTATAGAAATAAAATTTTGACAAAATTTTCTATAGAAATAAAATTTTGACAATATTTTCTATAGAAACAAACTTTAGACAAACTTTTCTATAGAAACAAAATTTTGATTAAATTTTCTATATAAATAAAATTTTGACAAAATTGTCTAAAGAAATAAAATTTTGATAATATATTCTATAGAAATACACTTTGGCACAATTGTCTATAGAAACAAAATTTTGAGAAAATCTTTTTTACAAATAAAATTTTTGCAACATTTTTCTGTAGAAATAAAATTTTGACAAAATTTTCTTTAGAAACAAAATTTTGAGGAAATTTACTATAAAAATAAAATTTGGCACAATTTTCTATACAAATAAAATTTTGACAACATTTTGCTACAAAAATAAAATTTCGACAAAATTTTCTATAGAAATAAAATTTTGACAAAAATTTCTATAGAAATAAGATTTTGATTAAATTTATCTATAGAAATAAAATTATTGACAAGATTTCCTATACAAATACAATTTGGCAACATTTTCTATACAAATAAAATTTTGACAACATTTTCTATAGAAATAAAATTTTGACAAATTTTTCTATAGAAATAAAATTTTGATTAAATCTATCTATAGAAATAAAATTTATGACAATATTTTCTATACAAATAAAATTTTGCAAAATTTTCTATAGAAATAAACTTTTGACAAAATTTTCTATAGAAATAAAATTTTGACAGAATTTTCTATAGAAATAAAATTTTGACAAAATTTTCTATAGAAATAAAATTTTGACAAAATTTTCTATAGAAATAAAATTTTGACAAAATTTTCTATAGAAATAACATTTTGACAATATTTTCTATACAAATAAAATTTTGATTAAATTTATCTATAGAAATAAAATTTTTGACAATATTTTCTATACAAATAAAATTTGGCAAAATTTTCTATAGAAATAAAATTTCTATATTAATAACATTTTGACAAAATTTTTCGATAGAAATAAAATTTTGCCAACATTTTTCTATAGAAATAAAATTTTGACAAAATTTTCTATAGAAATAAAAATTTGACAAAATTTTCTGTAGAACTAAAATTTTGACAAATTTTTCTATAGAAATAAAATTTTGATTAAATTTATCTATAGAAATAAAATTTATGACAATATTTTCTATACAAATAAAATTTTGCAAAATTTTCTATAGAAATAAAATTTTGATTAAATTTTCTATATAAATAAAATTTTGACAAAATTTTCTATAGAAATAAAATTTTGACAATATTTTCTATAGAAATGCACTTTTGACATAAATGTCTATAAAAACAAAAATTTGAGAACATTTTTTATACAAATAAAATTTTTGCAACATTTTTCTATAGAAATAAAATTTTGACAAAATTTTCTATAGAAAAACAATTTTGACAATATTTTCTCTAGAAATAAACTTTTGACAAAATTTTCTATAGAAACAAAATTTTAAGAAAATTTTCTATACAAATAAAATTTGGCAAAATTTTCTATACAAATAAAATTTTGACAACATTTTGCTACAGAAATAAAATTTCGACAAAATTTTCTATATAAATAAAATTTTGACAATATTTTCTATAGAAATAAAATTTCGACAAACATTTCTATAGCAATAAAATTTTTGACAATATTTGCTATACAAATAAAATTTTGCAAAATTTTCTATACAAATAAGATTTTGACAAAATTTTCTATAGAAATAAAATTTTGACAAAATTTTCAATAGAAAAACAATTTTGACAATATTTTCTCTAGAAATAAACTTTTGACAAAATTTTCTATAGAAACAAAATTTTAAGAAAATTTTCTATACAAATAAAATTTGGCAAAATTTTCTATACAAATAAAATTTTGACAACATTTTGCTACAGAAATAAAATTTCGACAAAATTTTTTATAAAAATAAAATGTTGACAATATTTTCTATAGAAATAAAATTTTGACAAACATTTCTATAGCAATAAAATTTTTGACAATATTTGCTATACAAATAAAATTTTGTAAAATTTTGTATACAAATAAGATTTTGACAAAATGTTTCTATAGAAATAAACTATACCCACCATCCTAGAATGGCGGCAGGGGTATTATAAAATTGCGATTATATATTACAAAATTCCTGATATAGTTTTGATCAAAATGTGATCCTAAGATGATCTAAATCATGTCCGTCTTACAGTTTCTAATAGCGAAGCTATCGTACGGAAATTTTGCACCTCTTTTTTTTTTGTTTGCATGCAAGTCAAATTCGAAATCGAAATTCATTGATCCAATTAATTTTATAATTGAAGTTACTCACATAATTAATTAGAAATAAAAATACACCTTATTTAAAAAATTTATTGAATTCTTCCGGTACTTTCGATTAATTTTTTAGTTGGTTCTATTAAAAATTCAATTGATTTTTATGCAAAAATTTAATAAAATTTTTTATTCAGCATTTAAATTATTTATTAATTATTTATTTATAATTATTTTTCCGTTAGATGAAATATTTTATTGTTATTTTACAAGATTTTATATTTATATATGAATTTTTCGCATATAATTTTACTTGGTTTTTTCTTTGGATTTTAGTCCTGCCTAATTTTTTTGAATAAAATTTCCTATTATTTTTTTAATTGAAAATATATTTTGTCTATTTAATTAAAATATCAATTGGAATAGTTATTTTTTTAATTTAAAATGTGAACAAAAAATAATAATTTTCTTAATAGACTTTAATTTAATTTTAATTTTAATTAATTTTAATTAAAAAGTTAATTGTATCAGTTAGTTTATTAATTAATTACGTTTTAAACTTCAATCAACTTCTAATTGGAAATGTTTTGGTGGTATTTTTTTTTTTCTGTGTAATAACTATAGTGTATTGGCATTCCAGACTGGGATTCTTTGAAAATCCCATCTAGAGACAGAAATAAAGCAAAAGGTTAAATTCAAATAAACATTTGTTTTCTTTTAATTTAATTCTCTTTTATGTAAGGGTCAGTTGAATTAATCAATGGATTTCTAAATGAACCATTCCAAGAAAAAGGCAAACAAGACCCTTTATATTTAGCACAGTGGTTTAAAGCAACACTTGCCGGATAGGGGAAAATTTCAATTTCCTTCAAAATATTTAAGTAGGTCGTACCGATCTTCTGTGGTAGTACCAAAAATAATTGTCACTAATTTTTATTTTTAAATTAATAATAGACTTTTAACTAAATACTGCTGCCATTCAATAATGGATTGTCATGTCTTCTTCGTAATATGATAAGTGAAAACAATTTGGTTACTT
Organism: Haematobia irritans; assembly: GCF_050003625.1. NCBI lineage: Eukaryota > Metazoa > Arthropoda > Insecta > Diptera > Muscidae > Haematobia > Haematobia irritans. Next base: position 183,513,880 of record NC_134397.1, on the reverse strand, counting down.
ACACTCTATCAGTCTCAGGTAGTTTTATAATTTGTACTTCAAGTTTTTATTTTTTATTTTTGTTTAATTGCAAAACACTTTTCTTAATAGCTTAATAGACTTTCCACTTCAACTTGCACAAAACAATTGATGACTTTTCAGGTAATGCAAATGCTTTTTAAAGCAATAAAATGTTATCTGTTTTCAATTGAATTCTTAAAAAAAAAATATTCAGTTGGTATCCCGTCATAAGTTAGAAAATTTCTTGGAGCAACGACTATGTGAGTCATCATGCATGTCAAATACATAAGAAAATACTGCGCAGGCTAGCATATTAAGACGCCCCATTCAAATGTTGATAATATTCCTCGAAATTGACGCATTCTGATGCTAATACACCATATGTGTATGCATTAGAATTTTTGTTAATTTCACATAATTTTCTCAGAAGGCTAATTGAAGAAGAAAACACAAATTCTAATTGTTTTCAATTGTTAGGGTATTCTCGTTTTTATTTAAAAAATATATATAATTTCAAGAAAATTTTAAAACAACCAACGGAATATAAAATAAAGAGGAAACTTTTTTTCTAAAGAATCAATTCACAGAACTGCCAGGAATCACTTGTACTCATTTTTGTTTCCTATGAAATTTTTGAATAACCGAATAGCAATATAATGCCATTATGGGTATAACAAACTTTCACGGTAAAAATTCAATCCCGGTTTCATAAAACCAAGTGGTGACATTTTTCTGTATACTCAAAGTACAATATTATATTTTTACATTGGGCACTATGTATTGCAACCAATTTCAGACTGCTATCGTTTCCAAAGCGCTCTTCTCACAGCTGCCAAATTTATTCCAGTGAGACCTCATTTTATTGTTTACCAACTTGCGAAAGCATTTTGATATATTACATTCAGTTATTTGTAATGAAATTAAATGGTGATAGGGTGATTGTGGATGAAATAAATAACACAAAACAAGTAAGGAAAGTGTAAAGTCGGGGCCGACTACATTATGTCCTGCACCACTTTGTAGATCTAAATTTTCGATATGATATCATATCCGTCAAATGTGTTGGGGGCTATATATAAAGGTTTGTCCCAAATATATACATTTAAATATCACTCGATTTGGACAGAATTTGATAGACTTCAACAAAATCTATAGACTCAAAATTAAAGTCGGCTAATGCACTAGGCTGGAACACAATGTTAGTAAAAACAAGTATATACGGCCGTACGTTCGGCCAGGCCGAAGCTTATGTACCCTCCATCATGGATTGCGTAGAAACTTCTTCTAAACACTGCCATCCACAATCGAATTACTTAAGTTGCGGTAACGCTTGCCGATGGCAAGGTATCTTAAAACCTCCTAACACCATCTTCTAAATTGTATGTAAGTCCATACGTGGTATATATTAAATCAAAAAAGATCGATCCAATAAGTGTATAATTCAGTTTGACAAAATAGACATAAAATTTTGACAAAATTTTCTACAGAAATAAAATTTTAACAAAATTTTCTATAGAAATAAACTTTTGACCAAATTTTCGATAGAAATAAAATCTTGGTAAATTATTTTTGGCTCGAGTTGCAACCATGATTATGAATCGAATAAAATTTGAACAAAATTTTCTATAGAAATAAAATTTTGACAAAATTTTCTATAGAAATAAAATTTTGACAATGATGAAAATTTTATTATGAACGGAATAAAATTTTAACAAAATTTTCTCTAGAAATAAAATTTTGACAAAATTTTCTATAGCAATAAAATTTTGGTAGATTATTTTTGGCTCTAGTGGCAACCATGATTATGAACCGATATGGACCTATTTTTGTGTGATTGGACCAATTTGGTATGGTTCTTAGCGACCATATACTAACACCACGATCCTAATTTGAACCGGATCAGATGAATTTTGCTCCTCCAAGAGTCTCCGGAGGTCAAATTTGGAGAACGTTTTATATGGGGGCAATATATAATTATGGACCGATATGGACCATGTTTCAAATTACAACCGGATTGGATGAAATTTGCTTCTCTTGGAGACTTCGCAAGCCAAATCTGGGGATCGGTTTATATGGGGGCTATATATAATTATAAACCGATGTGGACCAATTTTTACATGGTTTTTAGAGACCATATACCAATATCATGTACCAAATTTCAGGCGGATCGGATGAAATTTACTTCTCTTTGAGGCTCCGCAACCCAAATCTGGGGATCGGTTTATATGGGCGCTATATATAATTATGGACCGATGTGGACCAATTTTCGCACGGTTGTTAGAGACCATATACCAATACCATGTACCAAATTTCAGCAGGATCGGATGCAATTTGCTTCTCTTTGAGGCTTCGCAAGCCAAATCTGGAGATTGGTTTATATGGGGTCTATATATAATTATGGACCGATGTGGACCAATTTTTGCATGGCTGTTAGAGACCATATACCAACATCATGTACCAAATTTCAGCCGGATCGGATGAAATTTGCTTCTCTTTGAGGCTCCGCAAGCCAAAATCTGGGGATCGGTTTATATGGGGGATATATATAATTATGGACCAATGTGGACCAATTTTTGCATGATTGTTAGAAACCATATACCAACTCCATGTACCAAATTCCAGCCGGATCGGATGAAATATGCTTCTCTTAGAGGCTCCACTAGCCAAATCTGGGGATCGGTTTATATGGGGGCTATATATAATTAAGGACCGATATGGACCAATTTTTGCATGGTTGTTAGAGACCATATACCAACACCACGTAACAAATTTCAGCCGGATCGGATGAAATATGCTTCTCTTAGAGGCTCCACTAGCCAAATCTGGGGATCGGTTTATATGGGGGCTATATATAATTAAGAACCGATATGGACCAATTTTTGCATGGTTGTTAGAGACCATATACCAACACCACGTAACAAATTTCAGCCGGATCGGATGCAATTTGCTTCTCTTTGAGGCTTCGCAAGCCAAATCTGGAGATTGGTTAGATGGGGTCTATGTATAATTATGGAACCAATTTTTGCATGGTTGTTAGAGACCATATACCAATACCATGTACCAAATTTCAGCCGGATCGGATGCAATTTGCTTCTCTTTGAGGCTTCGCAAGCCAAATCTGGAGATTGGTTTATATGGGGTCTATATATAATTATGGACCGATGTGGATCGGATGCAATTTGCTTCTCTTTGAGGCTTCGCAAGCCAAATCTAGAGATCGGTTTATATGGGGGCTATATATAATTATGGACCGATGTGGACCAATTTTTGCATGGTTGTTAGAGACCATATACCAACATCATGAACCAAATTTCAGCCGGATCGGATGAAATTTTCTTCCCGTTGAGGCTCCGCAAGCCAAATCTGGGGATCGGTTTATATGGGGGCTATATATAATTATGGACCGATGTGCACCAATTTTTGCATGGTTGTTAGAGACCATATACCAACACCATGTACCAAATTTCAGCCGGATCGGATAAAAAATGCTTCTGTTAGAGGCTCCACAAGCCAAATCTGAGGGTCCCTTTATATGGGGGCTATACGTAAAAGTGGACCGATATAGCCAATTTTCAATACCATCCGACCTACATCGATAACAACTACATGTGCCAAGTTTCAAGTCGATAGCTTGTTTCGTTCGGAAGTTAGCGTGATTTCAACATACGGACGGACGGACGGACATGCTTAGATCGACTCAGAATTTCACCACGATCCAGAATATATATACTTTATGGGGTCTTAGAGCAATATCTCGATGTGTTACAAACGGAATGACAAAGTTAATATACCCCCATCCTATGATGGAGGGTATAAAAATGGGAAAAATTTAAATCTGAAGCAATTTTAAGGAAACTTCGCAAAATTTTATTTATGATTTATCGCTCGATATATATGTATTAGAAATTTAGGGAAATTAGAGTCATTTTAAAACTTTTCGACTAAGCAGTGGCGATTTTACATTTTTGTCGAAATCAGAAAAACATATATATGGGAGCTATATCTAAATCTGAACCGATTTCAACCAAATTTGGCACGAATAGCTACAATGCTAATTCTACTCCCTGTGAAAAATTTCAATTAAATCGGAGCAAAAAATTTGCCACTGTGGTCATATGAGTGTAAATCGGCCTAGAGCTATATATGGGAGATATATATAAATCTTAACCGATTTCAACCAAATTTGGCACGCATAGCTACAATGCTAATTCTACTCCCTGTGCAAAATTTCAATTAAATCGGAGTAAAAGATTGGCCACTGTGGTCATATGAGTGTAAATCGGGCGAACAATATATATGGGAGCTATATCTAAATCTGAACCGATTTCAATAAAATTTGACACACTTGACTACACTACTAATTGTACTCCTAGTGCAAAATTTCAACCAAATTGGGATAAAACTCTGGCTTCTGGGACCGTATTAGTCCATATCGGGCGAAAGATATATATGGGAGCTATATCTAAATCTGAACCGATTTCTTCCAAAATCAAATGAGCCAAACCACATACTTGTGCCAAATTTGAAGTCGATTGGACTAAAACTGCGACCTAGACTTTGATTACAAAAATGTGTTCACGGACAGACGGACATGGCTATATCGACTCAGGAGCCCACCCTGAGCATTTTTGCCAAAGACACCATGTGTCTATCTCGTCTCCTTCTGGGTGTTGCAAACATATGCACTAACTTATAATACCATGTTCCACAGTGTGGCGCAGGGTAGGTTAGGTTAGGTGGCAGCCCGATGTATCAGGCTCACTTAGACTATTCAGTCCATTGTGATACCACATTGGTGAACTTCTTTCTTATCACTGAGTGCTGCCCGATTCCATGTTAAGCTCAATGACAAGGGACCTCCTTTTTATAGCCGAGTCCGAACGGCGTTCCACATTGCAGTTAAACCACTTAGAGAAGCTTTGAAACCCTCAGAAATGTCACCAGCATTACTGAGGTGGGATAATCCACCGCTGAAAAACATTTTGGTGTTGGGTCGAAGCAGGAATCGAACCCACGACCTTTTGTATGCAAGGCGGGCATGCTAACCATTGCACCACGGTGGCGCAGGGTATAAAAATGGACACATCCACGGTTGCCACTCGAACCATAAATCATCTACCAAAATTTGGAGAAACTTTTACCCAATAATTATAAAACAAAAATAACGTATTTTTCACAAACGTTAATTTCTGTATAAAATTTCATTTTTATAGAAAATTTTATCAAAATTTTATTTTTTTTTTTTAACAAATTTGTCAAAATTTAATTTCCATAGAAAATTTTGTAAAAATTTTAATTTCTATAGAAAATTTTCTCAAAATTTTATTTCTAAAGAAAATTTTCGTTAAAATATTATTTCTAAAGAAAATTTTTGTTAAAATTTTATTTCTATAGAAAAAATTCTCAAAATTTTATTTTTATATTCAAAATTTTTTTCAAAAGCTTATTTCTATATATATATATATATATATATATATATATATATATATATATATATATATTTTTGTTAAAATTTTATTTCTATAGAAAAAATTCTCAAAATTTTATTTCTATAGAAAATTTTGTCAAGATTTTATTTCTATAGAAAATTTTGTTAAAATTTTATTTCTATAGAAAATTTTGCCAAAAATTTTATTTCTATAGAAAATTTTGTCCAAATTTTATTTCTAAAGGAAATTATGTCAAAAATTTTTTTTCAGTAAAAATTTTTTTCAAAATTTTATTTCTATTGAAAATTTTTTAAAAATTTTATTTTTTTGAAAATTTTCTCAAAATTTTATTTCTATAGAAAATTTTCCCAAATTTTTTTGTCTAGAAAATTTTCCCAAAAATTTTTCCCTATAAAAATTTTCCAAAATTTTTTTTCTATCCAGAATATAAGTGCCTCTTAGTTTGAGAGGAATGTTTCGAAAAATCTACCAAAATATCAAGAATTGTACCAATAAAATTTTGGCAAAATTTTCTACATAAAAAAAAATTAGGCAAATTTGTTTATGAAAATAAAATGTTTAAAAAAAATTTCTATAGAAAAACCATTTTTGACAAAATTTTCTATAAAAATAAAATTTTGACAAACTTTTCTAAAGAAAAATAAAAACAATGAGAAATAAAATTTGTGCTTAGAAATAAAATTTTTATTGTTGTGTTGATTTCAGCCAAAAACAGAGGTAGATTTGTGGTAACATTTTCTTCAAATTTTGGTAGTTTGTTTTAAGCACGAGTAATAACCATGGTTACACTTCAGGGGGATTTCATAACAGATACTCTCCCAGTAGATCGATTCATATGTAATGCTTTCCGAAGATAAATGTAAAATTTCTACATAGAAATTTCATCACATTTTGTTAGATGAATCTTAAAAATCTCTGATGATCTTAAATACTATAAAATTTTACCCACATTACTCGAATGAGCTTTTCGTGCTCATTCGAGTAATGTGGTAAATATAATCGTGCATTTGGAGTTTTCAATGATCCAGAGGCCGGTGTATATGAGCATAATATAAAACTTCGGTTTAATGGAAATTCAAAAAATTCGGTTTAATGGGAAAAAAACTTGGGATTATTGGAAAGCTATATGACTTTTATACTTTCATTATTTGTTTTATTATTTGCATATGGCCACACCAAAAATTAAGTTTACATTTGACTAAAACGTATAATTAATGTTGTCATTTATATAAATTATTTTTATGTTATTTACATTAAATCACTTTGCTAAATATATTTCATTATCATACCTAATTCCATGTATGCCACTTCCAATATTTGCCGTACTCTTCATGAAATGCCTTATCAATTTCATTCATTAAATATTTGTATTAATATTATTTTTGACAATACTTGGTAATTAAATTTCAACAATTGTGATAATATTATCTATAGAATAACATTAAGGTGGGTAAAGTAAATAAGAGCTAAGAGGTAAGGTAAATAAGAGCTAATCCAATTTTGCAATTTTTAAAACATCAGTCTAACATATGTAGAAATTTGTTTTACATTTGTAAAGAAATACCACATTGGAATCTAATAACCACCATTCTATGGTGGTGGATATAAGCAAAAAAATTTGTTTTTAGAATTTTACATTGTATAAAATAATTAATTATTTTTATTTTGTATAAATATTTAAAGATGGAAATGTAGAGTGGCAGACATGTATTGCAGCAAAGTAAAGCTCTGTATTTTATTCTTTTTATATAGCCTGTGCCACACCCACAATGAAATGAACTAGGCACATGGTGTCTTTTGCAATAATGCTCCGAGCGCGACCTGAGTCGATTTGGCCATGTCCGTCTGTCTGTAAACATATTTTTGTAATGAAAGATTTACCCAGATATGCTTTAAAATTTGCACAAGGAATACAATTGATAGTGTCGTAAAGTGTACAAAATTTGGTTGAAATCGGCTCAGATTTAGATGTAGCTCCCACATATATCATTTAGCCGACATTAATTTTAATTTGGTTTTAATTCAAGTGAATTTTTCGATATGTGTTGCAAACATTTTCGCGATATGTTCAGCAGTGGTAAAAAATTTGCTCTTTAATTTTTCTACCACTGCAGCTTGTATTTCGCTCAAAATTGGCGTTGTTATACTATTTTCTCGTCCACCTTTTGGAAGCTTGGCTATCATGGTTGCCAAAAATAATATACCAAATTTAGAGAAAATTTTACAAAAAAACCAGTAAGGAAAGTCTAAAGTCGGCCGGGGCCGACTATATTATACCCTGCACCACTTTGTAGATCTAAATTTTCGATACCATATCATATCCGTCAAATGTGTTGGGGCTATATATAAAGGTTTGTCCCAAATACATACATTTAAATATCACTCGATCTGGACAGAATTTGATAGACTTCTACAAAATCTATAGACTCAAAATTTAAGTCGGCTAATGCACTAGGGATGGAACACAATGTTAGTAAAAAAAAATATGGGAAACATTTAAATCTGGAGCAATTTAAAGAAAACTTCGCAAAAGTTTATTTATGATTTATCGCTCGATATATATATATGCATTAGAAGTTAAGGAAAAATAGAGTAATTTTTACAACTTTTCGACTAAACAGTGGCGATTTTACATGGAAAATGTTGGTATTTTGACCATTTTTGTCGAAATCAGAAAAACATATATATGGGAGCTATATCTAAATCTAAACCGATTTCAACCAAATTTGGCACGCATAGCAACAATGCTAATTCAACCCCTTGTGCAAAATTTCAACTAAATCGGAGCAAAAAATTGGCCTCTGTGGTCATATGAGTGTAAATCGGGCGAAAGATATATATGGGAGCTATATCTAAGTCTGAACCGATTTCAACCAAATTTGGCACGCATAGCTACAATGCTAATTCTACTCCCTGTGCAAAATTTCAACTAAATCGGAGCAAAAAATTGGCCTATGTGGTGATATGAGTGTAAATCGGGCGAAAGATATATATGGGAGCTAATTTAAATCTGAACCGATTTCAACCAAATTTGGCGCGCATAGCTACAATGCTAATTCTACTCCATGTGCAAAATTTCAACTAAATCGGAGCAAAAAATTGGCCTCTGTGGTCATATGAGTGTAAATCGGGCGAAAGCTATATATGGGAGCTATATCTAAATCTGAACCGATTTCAACCAAATTTGGCACGCATAGCTATAATGCTAATTCTACTCCCTGTGCAAAATTTCAACTAAATCGGAGCAAAAAATTTGCCTCTGTGGGCAAATGAGTGTAAATCGGGCGAAAGCTATATATGGGAGCTATATCTAACTCTGAACCGATTTGGCTGATATTTTGCAAGTTTTTCGAGACTCATAAAATATTCGGATGTACGGAATTTGAGGAAGATCGGTTGATATACACGCCAATTATGACCAGATCGGTGGAAAATATATATGGCAGCTATATCTAAATCTGAACCGATTTTTTCCAAAATAAATAGGGATCGTCTTTGAGCCGAAACAGGACCCTGTACCAAATTTTCGGACAATCGGACTAAAACTGCGAGCTGTACTTTGCACACAAAAATACATCAACAGACAGACAGACAGACGGACAGACAGACAGACAGAGGGACATCGCTAAATCGACTCAGAATTTAATTCTAAGACGATCGGTATACTAAACGATGGGTCTCAGACTTTTCCTTCTTGGCGTTACATACAAATGCACAAACTTATTATACCCTGTACCACAGTAGTGGTGAAGGGTATAAAAACTGCCAAAGAAAACATCCCATTTAGTACAATTTTATTACGGTAGTAAATTTTGTCAAAATTTTATTTGGGCAGAAAATTGTGTCAAAATTTTATTTCTAAAAAAAATGTTGTCAAAATTTTATGTCTATAGAAAATTTTGTCAAAATTTTATTTATTTATTTATTTTAATAGAAATTTTTGTCAAAATTTTATATCAATAGAAATTTTTGTCAAATGTTTATTTTAATAGAAATTTTTTATCAAAATTTTATTTTTATACAAAATTTAGTAGAAATTTTATTTCTATAGAAAATTTTGTGAAAATTTTATTTTATATACAAAATTTTGTAAAAATTTTACTTCTATAGAAAATATTGTGAAAATTTTAATTCTATAGTTCACTTTTTATTTCTATAGAAAATTTTGTCAAATGTTTATTTAAATAGAAATTTTTGTCAAAATGTTATTTCTATGGAAAATTTTGTCAAATGTTTACTTCAAAAGAAATTTTGGTTAAAGTTCTAATTCAGTAGAAAATTTTTTCAAAATGTTATAGAAAATGTTAACCAAATTTTATTTCTATAAAAAATTTTGTCCAAATTTTATTTCTATAGAAAATTTTATTTCTATTCGAAATTTTGTAGAAATTTTATTTCTATAGAAAATTTTGTGAAAATTTCATTTCTATACAAAATTTTGTAGAAATTTTATTTCTATAGAAAATTTTGTCAAAATTTTATTTCTATTGAAAATTTTGTCAAATGTTTAATAGAATTTATTTTTGTCAAAATTTTACTTCTATAAAATATTTTGAATAATAGGATGTTTTTTTTTGTAAAATTTTCGTTTTCTATAAAACATTTTCTCGAAATTATATTCCTATAGAAAATTTTGTTTCTATACAAAATTTTGTAGAAATTTTATTTCTATAGAAAATTTTGTGAAAATTTTATTTCTATAGAAAATTTTGTGAAAATTTTATTTATATAAAACATTTTGTCTAAATTTTATTTCTATAGAAATTTTTATCAAAATTTTATTTCTATAGAAAATTTTGTCAATTTTTTCTCTATAGAACATTTTGTCAAATATTTACGTTAATAGAATGTTTTTTGTATGTCAAATTTCCAATTTTTTCTGTATAGAAAACTTTTTAAATGTTTACGTTAATAGGATTTTTGCCAATTTTTTTTTTCTATAAAAAATTTTGTCGAAATTTTATTTCTATAGTAAATTTTGTCGAAATTTTATTTCTATAGAAAATGTTATCAAAATTGTATTTCTATAGAAAAATTTGTCAATTTTTTCTCTATAGAAAATGATGTCAAATGTTTACGTTAATATGATATTTTTTTTTTGCCAAATTTTAAATTTTTTCTCTATAGAAAACTTTTCAAATGTTTACGTTGTTAATAGGATTTTTTGCCAAAATTTTTTTCTATAAACAATTTTGTCGTGTACGTTAATATGATAATATTTGGCCGGGAAGGGGGACCTCCCCCTTGCCCGACTTTTTGAAAATTGGAACAAAATTATCCGATTAGCTTGAATTTTTCAGGGAAGGTTGAAGGGGCGTCTAGGCAAAGAAAAGCTACTTTATTTTCGGTATTTGGTCGAGGAGGTGGCCTTCCCTTTGTCCCACGTTTTGTAAAGTACAGTGAAAAAAACTAAAATTTGTAGACTTACTGAAATTTTAGTGAGAACTTGGAGGAGATTATGAAATTTATATGAGGTATATGATTTTTTAATATTTGGTCGGGGAAAAATAAAAGGGCACAGGGAGACCTCCTTTCTCCTCAAGTACATAACGTGAAACAATTAAACTTTTCCAATTTACTTGAAATTTACAGATGATGTGGGGTTGGTTATATTATTATAGTGTTTGATTTTGTGATAATGGGAAGGGAAGAGAGGCCTCCCCTTGCTGTTCAAAAATTGGGCTTATAATTTGCTAGAGATTTTCTGGGATGTCTACATAATATACGCTGTATCATTTTTCGATATTGGGACGGGGAGGGAGATCTTATTTAAAACTGAAAAAAAAAACTAGAATTCTCAAATTTACTTGAAATTTACAAAGTCCGTAGGGGAAGGTTATGAAATCAATATGGTGTACTCGATTTTTTTGAAACTTGAAAAAAAGTTTACATGTCTTCTTGAAATTTGTAGTGAAAATGACGTACGTTTACAAAAAAAAAAATAGAGCAAAATCTAATCTTCTCCGATTTACTTCAAATTGGGAGAAGATGATTAAATTTATACAGGCTACAGGGAGGAGCGAAGGAGCGAAGGAGGGGGGTTCCTTTTACCGATTGTTTGAAAATAGAAAGTAGAAGATTGTCAATAAATGGGACCTCGGTACATAATTTTATGATTTTTCCAAATGCTTCTGCCACTTAAGAAACTTAAACTTACATGAAGTTGACAGGAAACGTAGAGGGTGCTACATTTTCCAGTATATGTTTGGGAAAGGCATGTTCTCCGTGTCCAACACTTTAACAAATGTTAATATGGTAAATTTTTAAGTACATTTTCCGATTTATTGGACGGTATGTTGAGGAGAAGTATACCTGCGTTTGATAAACCACGCTTGAAATTCATAGGAAATGTAGTCCTATTTTTTTAATGTACGGGACACGTGTGTGGAAACCATGGAGTTATTAATCAGTACTTCAGGTTTTGTGCCAGACTTCCCCTGACCCTACTCTTTAAAAGAGTTCACATCTTTTCGAATTTGTTTTCAGATGGAAGGATATGGTTGACTAAGTTAATGAAAATGTGCTTCTGGTGGCACAGCGAAGTGGGCCGGGTCATGCTAGAATTTGTATAAAGCTTGTTATGCCATTTTATGTTCTCATTGACTGTTTTTTAGGGTCCCTAATATAAGAAAAACTCTTTCAACTTGTCTATAAAATTTCTGTGTAAAATAATAAAATGTATTTTAAACCCCATCATTTGGTCATATTTGATCGACGTTAATCTTTCATTACCCGCTCTAACACCCATTATACATATGCACATTTATACATGTCTTCATTCATTCATAAAATATCGTCAACTTAACCATAAATGGAATTCCCAAGACAAACCATAGGGCAACAAATCATTAATTGAAGCAAATAAACGATAGTACGTACCATCATAGCCCATGAATCATGAGCTGCCACTTTAGCAAACGTAAAACCAAAATACCATTGACTCCTTCACCAGAGAGGGGGAGCGATCACAGTTGTCGTATAGAAAGACCAGCAAATGGTCTTATCACCAAACCAACATTGTTGATTGATAACACATGTCAACAATGAAACGTCATCGCTCTATGGAGGAGTGTAAATGACGATATTGTCTTCTTAATAAAACAAATCGAAGATATTTTATTGATTCATAAAAACTGCTGCGATGACTTGCATTTCAAATTGATTTTTGTACTTGAAAGTTTAGCGGTCATTCTTCGTATGAACTACGTATGTGGTTAAACTGAATTTCCCATGCTTCAAAGGTAACGTAGAAAAACAAAAATTGCACGTCACTGGAAAAACAGATTTAAATATTAATAACTTTATGTCGACGTTTAATAACCATTGTCGTAAGATGGGGCTATTCTGAGATTATCGTTCTTTTTATGCCCCTTCACCATAGGTGGGGAGGGGTATACTAACATTGTCATGCCGTGTGTGATGCATCGATTGCATTTGGATGAAATGGGATAATTGAGATAATTCATGGTTTCGATCATTTTGCCAAGTTCTCTAAGTTACTTTGGAAGCAAATTCAGCCATTTAGTTGGTTTTTTGCATGAGTAGTTTGAACAATTGGTAACTTCCTTAATTTATACCGTCTACCATAGGATGCTGAGTATACCGTTGAGAATATGTAGAAAGAGACACATATAGTGTAAAAAGCCATAAAAGGTGGCACGCTCATTAAAAAAAGGGGCTATAAAAAGTGTTATACTTTTTCATAAAGAAATTTGAACAATGAGAAGCATCTATATCAATGAAATATATATTCTAGTGCAATAACTTTTTATACCCTCCACCATAGGATGGGGGGTATATTAATTTTGTCATTCCGTTTGTAACACATCGAAATATTGCTCTAAGACCCCATAAAATATATAAAGGGTGATTCTTTTGAGGTTAGGATTTTCATGCATTAGTATTTGACAGATCACGTGGGATTTCAGACATGGTGTCAAAGAGAAAGATGCTCAGTATGCTTTGACATTTCATCATGAATAGACTTACTAACGAGCAACGCTTGCAAATCATTGAATTTTATTACCAAAATCAGTGTTCGGTTCGAAATGTGTTTCGCGCTTTACGTCCGATTTATGGTCTACATAATCGACTGGTTGAATGGCTACGTAAATAAGCAAAATTGCCGCATTTGGAGTGAAGAGCAACCAGAAGCCGTTCAAGAACTGCCCATGCATCCCGAAAAATGCACTGTTTGGTGTGGTTTGTACGCTGGTGGAATCATTGGACCGTATTTTTTCAAAGATGCTGTTGGACGCAACGTTACGGTGAATGGCGATCGCTATCGTTCGATGCTAACAAACTTTTTGTTGCCAAAAATGGAAGAACTGAACTTGGTTGACATGTGGTTTCAACAAGATGGCGCTACATGCCACACAGCTCGCGATTCTATGGCCATTTTGAGGGAAAACTTCGGAGAACAATTCATCTCAAGAAATGGACCGGTAAGTTGGCCACCAAGATCATGCGATTTGACGCCTTTAGACTATTTTTTGTGGGGCTACGTCAAGTCTAAAGTCTACAGAAATAAGCCAGCAACTATTCCAGCTTTGGAAGACAACATTTCCGAAGAAATTCGGGCTATTCCGGCCGAAATGCTCGAAAAAGTTGCCCAAAATTGGACTTTCCGAATGGACCACCTAAGACGCAGCCGCGGTCAACATTTAAATGAAATTATCTTCAAAAAGTAAATGTCATGGACCAATCTAACGTTTCAAATAAAGAACCGATGAGATTTTGCAAATTGTTTGCGTTTTTTTTAAAAAAAAAAGTTATCAAGCTCTTAACAAATCACCCTTTATATTCTGTGTCGTGGTGAAATTCTGAGTCGATCTGATCATGTCCGTCCGTCCGTCCGTCTGTTGAAATCACGCAAACTTCCGAACGAAATAAGCTATCGACTTGAAACTTGGCACAAGTAGTTGTTACTGATGTAGGTCAGAAGGTATTGCAAATGGACCATATCGGTCCACTTTTACGTATAGCCCCCATATAAACGGACCCCCAAATTTGGCTTGCAGACCCTCTAAGAGAAGCAAATTTCATCCGATCCGGCCGAAATTTGGTACATGGTGTTAGTATATGGTCTCTAACAACCATGCAAAAATTGGTCCACATCGGTCCATAATTATATATAGCCCCCATATAAACCGATCCCCCGATTTGGCTTGCGAGGCCTCTAAGAGAAGCAAATTTCATCCGATCCGGCTAAAATTTGGTACATGGTGTTAGTATATGGTATCTAACATCCATGCAAAAATTGGTCCACATCGGACCATAATTATATATAGCCCCCATATAAACGTATCCCCCGATTTGGCTTGCGAGGCCTCTAAGAGAAGCAAATTTCATCCGATCCGGCTGAAATTTGGTACATGGTGTTAGTATATGGTCTCTAACAACCATGCAAAAATTGGTCCACATCGGTCCATAATTATATATAGCCCCCATATAAACCGATCCCCCGATTTGGCTTGCGAGGCCTCTAAGAGAAGCAAATTTCATCCGATCCGGCTGAAATTTGGTACATGGTGTTAGTATATGGTCTCTAACATCCATGCAAAAATTGGTCGAAATCGGTCCATAATTATATATGGCCCCCATATAAACCGATCCCCAGATTTGACCTCCAGAGCCCCTTGGAAGAGCAAAATTCTTCCCATTCGGTTGAAATTTGGTACGTGATGTTAGTATATGGTATCCAACAACCAAGCAGGAATTGGTTGCTACACTCATAGAAAAAATCATGCACGGCGTGCTCATTTCAAAACGATTCATTCATGAAAGTGAATCAACACACATGTGGTGTCAAACTGTGAACAGGCGGTGTCAATCTGACAACGATAAAATGACACCATGCGTTGTCAAAACAACAACCAGCGTTCATGATCTGACAACGTTATGGTTACGACTTTATAAACAAAATTAAAAAAAACTTCCGCTGGCGTGACTCGAACCTGTGTTTCCTGCACCATACGCGTTAACAGTCGCCTTAGCACATTGCACCACCGAGGGAGTTGCCATAATAACGTCTAACTACTATTTTAAGACTTTTCATGGCCAAAGAAAAACGAATGCCGTTCATGAAATTGTGAACGCCCGTGGACGAAATTGTGAACATTCCGTTTTGATTTTTTGTGAACGTTTCCGTTTCATTTTGTCACCGTCCGTTCACGACTATGGAACGTAATTTTTTCTATTAGTGTATCCGCCCATAATTATATATAGCTCCCATATAAACCGATCCCCAGATTTGACCTCCGGTGCCTTTTGGAGAAGCAAAATTCATCCCACCTGCTTGAAATTTGGTACGTGGTGATCGTATATGATATTTAACAACCATGCCAAAAGTGGTCCATATCAGGCCATAATCATATATAGCCCCATATAAACCGATCCCGAGATTTGGTTTTGGAGCCTCTTGGAGGAGCAAATTTCATCCATCCATGCCTAACTAGGTCCATATCGGTCTATAGTTATCAGCGTTGCCAGAATTGTTTCACAAAAAACCGCTAGATTTGTCCAAGAAAATAGCCAAAAAAAGCTAAAAAATGTTAAAAAATAGCTAGAAAAAAAGCTAAAATGTTTTGTATCAAAAGTCACATTTTTGATTGAAATTTAACAAACTTAAAGGCTTTATTTCACTTAAAATGCATATTATTTTAATTGTATTCATTTTAGTTCAATTTCTGTGAGACTGTAAGAAAATTCAAGTCATATTAGCTCTGTTTGCATACTCGATACATTTTGATTACTATCACAAATTTTTACTGGAAGTCCTTCGTTTATATTTCCTAGTAAAAACATTTTTCTCAGTAAACTTGCAATTGTCAGCTGGTTAATCATCAACAAGTCCAATGTGCGATATATTGCACAATGTCACATAAGATAATATCAATATATTTCGTTTTAACTGAATTAATGATAAATTCGTGAACGTGTACACTTTTCCTAATTTTACCCAAAAGAAAAAAACCCATTTTAACTGTCTTGCAAGTTTATATTGAATAACTTTTATTCGAAAATTTCCCATACAAACCTATTGTTGTCTAATTTTCGTAAATGTAAATCCATTCCATTAATATATAGCAGATTTGTTTTGATCCTATCATTGCATTTTTTTGATGTTAAAAAAAAAATAATACCACATTCAAAACTTTATTTCCTTAATTATTTCTATGTTCGGTTCCAAAGATTTGGTACACTAATGATTTTGGTATTGATTCCGAGTCAAATTTGAATTTATTCGTTTTTTCAGCTTTTTCTTCATGAGCTATCACAGTGCTTTAAAAACGTGCTAACGACAACTTAAATTTCCAAATTCAGACTCGACTTTAAGTAGAAATTATTCTATGTATACGTTTTTAAAATAAAATGTTGAAAAACCTCTTCTATTTTTGAACGCTATTTTGGTTTGTGGTCAAGATACAAAAAACTCCACAAATTTAAAGACTATTTCATTAATTTTAAGAATTTTTTAGAATTGACCCTAGCCTTCTTTCATGAAAAAATACCCATTTTTAGTTGAATCACTTAACTATAAGGACAAAAAGAATTTATCGGCTATTGGACAAGGAAAACAGTTTATATAAGAGAAATTCACAAATGCTATTATAACAAAAATTCGCGTTCGTATTTTAAGGAAATTAAATCTTTGGCCTCACCACAATATTTTTTCAATGTATAAAGCAATTCACATCTACTATTTTAATTTAGTAATATCATAATAACTTTAGAATATTATAATAACATAAAAAGGATAAACGAGTCAAATGCTAATATTCCTAATAATTTACTGACAGTTTATATAAGGAATTGAAATATGTGGAAAACCTTATTCTGGCAGCAAGGCTTAGATAAAAACGAAGTTTTATCCATATTTCAATAGGAACATGTCGAAAATAAAAAAAGCCAAAATTAGCTAAAAGGGTCATGAAAAAAAAAGCCACAAAAAAAGCAAAAAGCTAAATGCATTTTTTCCCCGCTAAACGTCTTCAAAAAAAGCCAAATCTAGCGGGAAAAAAGCTAAATTGGCAACGCTGATAGTTATATATATATCCCTCAGATAAATCGATTTCCAATCACACAAAAATTGGTCCATATTCAAGTTCATAATTGTATATAGCCCCCATATAAGAGACCCCCATATTTCAATTCTGGCTCTCTACGTACCGTGCAAAAAGTCCATATCGATTCGTAATTATTTGTAGACTTAACTATACATAACTTTTTTGTCTAATATATATACCACGTATGGACTAACTCACAATTTAGAAAACGATGTTAAGAAGTTTTAAGATACCACAACCCAAGTATTTCGATTGTGGATGACAGTCTTTCGTAGAAGTTTCTACGCAATCCATGGTGGAGGGTACATAAGATTCGGCCTGGCCGAACTTACGGCCGTATATACTTGTTTAAATTTAAATCCATTTAGTTCAAAATTTTTAACATTTAATATTCAGAGATTAAAACCGTTTGAAAAAAGTGGCAAACTGTTTTGGAACACATCGAAATATTGGTATGAGATGCCATAAAGTATATATATTGGGGGTCGTTGTGAAAATTTTATTCGATCGAGCGATGTCCATCTGTTGAAATTGTATTGTAAATAGACCATATGGGCTTTTACGTATTAAATAATCGATCCCCAGATTTGACCTCCGGAGCCCTTTGGAGGAGTAAATCTCATCCGATCCGGCTGAAATTCGGTACGCGTTATTATTCTATGGTCTCTAACAACCATGAATAAATTGGTATATATAAACCTATCCCCAGATTTAATTTCAGTAGCATCCTTGAGTTGCCAATTTCATCAGATCCGGTTGAAATTTGGTAAGTAATATTAGTAAATATATGGCCTCTACAAACCATGCAAAAGTTGGTCGATATCGGTCCCTAATAATATATAGCACCCATATAAACCGATTCTCAGATTTGGCTCGCGGAGTCTCTTGTAAGCACTTCCTGGAAGCTCCGGAAATTAAATCTGAGCATCGGTTTATACAATTTTGGACCCATATGGACCATTTGTACGTGGTAGTTAGAGACCAGAGTTTAACGCCATGTGTGAAATTTTAACCGGATCGGATGAATTTTTCTCTTCCAAGGTCAAATCTGGCGATCGGTTTATGTGGGGGCTATATATAATTATGGACCGATATGGACCAATTCTTGCATGGTTGTTAGAGACTATATACCAACACCATGTACGAAATTTTAGCCGGATCGGATTACATATGCTTCTCCTTGAGGCGAAATCTGGGGATGGGGATGGGGCATGGTTGTTAGAGACCACATACCAAATTTCAATCGGATTTTATGAAGTTCGCTCCTCCAAGAGGCTCCGTTAGTTAAATATGGGGGTCGGTTTATATGGGAGCTATATAGTTCAAGATGGCCCATTTGCAATACAATCGGATCTACATCAATAACAACTATTTATTAGAGGTGCACTGAAAAAACAGTGAACCCTTTTCCATTGCAAAATGAACTAATCTGTAGTAATATTGACCATGATTTAGCCCTTAAGATTTTTTTCAACTTGTCTAGTTTATAATTTTCTTAAATTTTAGTTCATCTATAACATTGTAGTTTAGTTCATTTTTACAACACCATAAGATTTATATACACCTACCAAGTTAAAAAGTCAGTATTATTTTGGTTTACTTGCTTATTTTGTGGGAAAGCCGATAATAAAAATAGGTTAACAGTCTCTTTAAAATGTCGACGACTAGACTATTTTTAAATCAATCATTCCACAGTATAGAGAAATTAAATAATTAAAGGAACAATAAACCGTTTTACTATTATGAGAATTTTCATACATTAAAATTAAACTATCTTTAAGCAAAAGTACTTTATTATAAAAACTTATGATGAAAGTTCTTAATACTATGTTTTTTGTGAATAAAAATTATGACCACATGGAAAAGAGAGTAGTTCATTTGAACCCGCTGTTTGGACATTTTGACTTATCCTTTTTTTATTCATCGTAGGTAATTTTTTCACATATCTTGCTGGAAGAAGTGGAAACAATAATGAAAATTGTTAAAAATTAATACCATGTAATGAAATATTATTTTTAATTCTTCATTTTAGCTTGTAACTTACCATATTTGGGGCATTTTATCAAATGGTGTAAGGAATTCAAATTTTCTTTGGAAAACGTATCTCATAAAATTTGTACCTGAAACAATTAGAGAAATAATGAAGTATTCTAAATAAACTCATAAAACTGTGTTGTTATCGATGTGAAAGATATAATAAAATAAATATTCTAGTTGAAAGAAAGCCAAAGTTTTAATATAAAACTTACCAATTCTCTATTACATTGTACGCTGTGGGGAAATAAAGGGTGATTTGTTAAGAGCTTGATAACTTTTTTTTTTTTAAAAAAGCGCATAAAATTTGCAAAATCTCATCGGTTCTTTATTTGAAACGTTAGATTGGTCCATGACATTTACTTTTTGAAGATAATTTCATTTAAATGTTGACCGCGGCTGCGTCTTAGGTGGTCCATTCGGAAAGTCCAATTTTGGGCAACTTTTTCGAGCATTTCGGCCGGAATAGCCCGAATTTCTTCGGAAATGTTGTCTTCCAAAGCTGGAATAGTTGCTGGCTTATTTCTGTAGACTTTAGACTTGACGTAGCCCCACAAAAAATAGTCTAAAGGCGTCAAATCGCATGATCTTGGTGGCCAACTTACCGGTCCATTTCTTGAGATGAATTGTTCTCCGAAGTTTTCCCTCAAAATGGCCATAGAATCGCGAGCTGTGTGGCATGTAGCGCCATCTTGTTGAAACCACATGTCAACCAAGTTCAGTTCTTCCATTTTTGGCAACAAAAAGTTTGTCAGCATCGAACGATAGCGATCGCCATTCACCGTAACGTTGCGTCCAACAGCATCTTTGAAAAAATACGGTCCAATGATTCCACCAGCGTACAAACCACACCAAACAGTGCATTTTTCGGGATGCATGGGCAGTTCTTGAACGGCTTCTGGTTGCTCTTCACTCCAAATGCGGCAATTTTGCTTATTTACGTAGCCATTCAACCAGAAATGAGCCTCATCGCTGAACAAAATTTGTCGATAAAAAAGCGGATTTTCTGCCAACTTTTCTAGGGCCCATTCACTGAAAATTCGACGTTGTGGCAGATCGTAAGTCTATTCATGATGAAATGTCAAATCATACTGAGCATCTTTCTCTTTGACACCATGTCTGAAATCCCACGTGATCTGTCAAATACTAATGCATGAAAATCCTAACCTCAAAAGAATCACCCTTTATAAAAAGTTGTCCAAATTTATTTGGGTTACTCTGAAATTAAATATTAAATAAAATTATTAAATAACTTTTCAAAAAATCTAATGAAAAAAATAATAATATGCATAAAAAAGCAAATATTCTTGATATTCCTAGACAGTCATCAAAATGACGACACGTAATTTCATTTTCGATTTAAAATGCATTTTAGTCTATTGGGAAATGGTAAATTTAAGTTATACTAATTCGACCGTTTTATGAATTTTTGTTTTATACTACTTAAAACCAAATTGAATAAGAAAATAAATGCAAGTTTGGTTCACTTTTTCGCTCACGATGAAAATTATATCGTCTTGAAATCAGCCGTAGTCAAAATGACGAAGGATGACGTTAATGTACAAAAAATAAGGATGGCTGTCCAGGGTTAGAAGAAAGTTAAAGAAAACTTACCAATTCACTATTAAATTACAGGCAAAGGAGTACTAAAAATTTGTCCAAATTTTTAAGGGGTTATTCTGACATTAAATATTTGTTTTTACATTAAAAATATTACATTGGTTTCCAAAAAACTTTATTAAAGAAATACTAAAATAAGGTATTAAAAACCTGTAATTTTGATGATAAAAAGGTCATAAAAACGTAAATATTCTAGTTGAAAGAAAGCCAATTTTTAAAAGAAAACTTACCAATTCTCTACCTTTTTAAATTTGTTTGAATCCGTCTGGAGTTGCTCTGAAATTAAATATCGCTTTTACAACAAAGAAAAACATTAAACTGGTTTCCAAAAAAAATAATTAACAAATAATAATATACATAAAAAATATTCTTTTCAAAAGAAAGCCATATTAAAAAAATACTTACCAATTTATGAATAAACTATACGCTGAGATATTACAAAAATTTTCCAAATTCATCTGGAATTGAATATTAATTTTTTACATTGAATAATGAAAATTTCAATACACTTTCAATTTCAACATATTTTACTAAATATTCTTAATAACTTTTTTCTAAACTACCGATAAAATATTAATAACTTTCATTTAAAAGGTTTAATAAACAAACACCAATATATGACTCAAAAATCCAAAATATTCCATGCCTTTATATTCCCTTGTTGCATACCTACTTAAAAGATGCAACAGCCCACGCCAACGCCAACTATACAACTGAAGCATGCCAAACAAAACCAAGCAAAGCCAAAACATTCCTACAACAACAAAAACACATGTGCCTTTATTGAAAACAACACCTCATCCGGCCAAAAACCATCAACGAATAACAAACACACACACACACAAGCCACTAAATGAACAAAAATAAAAACAACCCCACGCTCATGTATACACAACAAAACTCAAGCAACATCATCTTTACATTAATCACATTCCACTATTCCGATAAAGATCTCTGTACTATGCATTAGTTCATCGCATCTGCTGACAATTTACTCTAAGAATAATATTCGTAAAGGCACACCAGTTTATGAGCGATGAAACGTTTAACTTAAAATTTGCAAAATTTTCATGAAATGTTATCTACCATTTTTGATGAAAATGTCTATAAATTCAATTACATGTGAACTAAAAATATTTCATTGTGTAATTTTTTACCAACAATTATTAACTATAGGAATAGTCAGTAACACCCTCAAAAAAAATCGCTTCTTTAACATATGTTCCAAACATATTTTGCAGGAAGCACATATATTATTGCATACTGCCGAAACATTAATATGTTTGTTTTATGTGAACATATTATATGTTTGAAAGCATTTTGAGCCAAAAATATTATATGCTTGGAAGACTTTTTCCCAAACACGATTGTGCTCATTCCCTAACATACTCGTAATTTTCACTTCCACGAAATTTTTTAGTTATTGGCACCTTTCTCTGTAATACAAATAATGTTGAAGAAATTATTCACTTTTATAAATTTTTTAAATTTTACCTTTCGCCTGCACGGAGAATCGAACCGAGGACCATACAGTTTGTAAGCCAACACACTATCCACTGGGCTACGTAGCTGTTATAGTCACCAGTAGATAATTATCGTTTTAAGTTACATTTATATAGCATAGTTTGCAGCGCCCACGAGCCTATGCAAACATAACATTATTTAACAGAAACAAACATTTGTTTGCCACGTGGAGCAGTGGTTAGCATGTCTGCCTTGTATGCAAAGGGTCGTGGGTTCAATCCCTGCTCCGACCGAACATTTTTTTTTGTTTTTTTTTTTTTTTAATTTAACATTTATATTTATACTATATTATTATTATTTTTTTTTTAATGAAACTTCGAAATGTGCGTTATTAAAGATTTATAGTCAGTAACAGTGCTTGATATAAACGAAATTGACTGATTTTTGGATAAAATATTATTTTTTTGCAAAAATAACAATCTTGTAATAAAAAACTGTTTTTGTACAAAACTTTAAAATTTGGAAGGAATTCAAAAACTAACAAAAGAAGAACGTGGAGTCGAGTATAAACATACATACATAATTTTATAATATAAACATAAATTTATTTAGGAGTGAACAGTTTTTTACTAGCATTTAACACCATCGCTCTAAAATTCCTTTTATTTTTCTTTAATAATTCATTTTAAAGAAAATAAACTTTTTTAATTGTTTTAGCTGTAAAACTCGAACTTAATGCCCGCTTTTATATTTGATGGTGTCCGTCAACTCCTCGTGGACTACTTTTTAATAAAGAGGAACTAAAGTTTGTTTTTTTACATTTTACTGTGTAATTTTTCACTATTTCCTCCTTATTTCATTTTACTGTCCCAACTCTAAAAAGAGTATAGTGCCCTTTCGTTATTTTTATGAAGACCCCTGATTTCTTTTAAAGAACCAAGAAAAAAATTGTGCCCATAATGCCAAAATGATAAACAAAACACATGTCCACACATACATAAAATGCTGCTCTCAAGGCGAAAACATAAGCTGTTTGTTTTTCAAATGTCTATTCTCTTGGTTCAGAATGTATATTCTCTTTATTCAAATTAAATAATATTTAGACTTAAACATATCAAATTTTTGGCCTTATCATAAAACAACATACAAGCGGTTTCACAGAAATTGTTCTTTTTTGACTCTTTTGCTGTGTTATATTGATATCTTTCGTTAACTCTCCCGGTTTCCATCTCTATTTCTCTCTATACTCTCTCTGTCGCTTTGAATAAAATATCACAACATATGTATGTTTAGTCGAAATTTGTAAATTTATATATGTTTGTATTCACACATATGAGTTTTATGAAACATTCATGCCCCAAACATAATATTTTCTAACATATTAACATAGATGTCCCAAACATTTAGTGTTAGTTTAGGAACATTACATGTTCGCACTTAAATATATTGTGGTTTAAAATCGTGCCCGAAACACATTTTGTTTATATCGGAACATATGAAAAACATATTTTTCTAACAGTGAAGAAATGGCTATCCACTTTCAAGTTCATTTTTCGTAAAAAAATATTTTCTCATACAAAAAAATCTTATAGTAAATTGCACTTATTATTTAGAAAATACTTTACATTTCACAAGTAGTTTTATAGCATGACAAACGAATTTTTAACTACCAGTTAAGAAATTTTTTAAGGAAATTTCCATCGTATTTTGTAGGCCATTAACTAAACGATTGCTACTTAGAATTTGTAAAGTTTCCTTTCGAGTAGTTAATTTTCGTTCAAGATACGAAAAATGAACTAAAATTCTGGAAAATTCTTGTAATAAATTATTGTAAAAATCTTCTTAATTTTACGAGACACTTTTTTTTCTGTGTGTGCACGTGAGTAGTAGTTTACTCACGTTCACGCACACTCACGACTGAAAAATTATACTCACACACTCTCACGCACGATATTTTTTGGTAGGACTCACACACACTCACGAAAAGAAAATTTTTACTCACGCACACTCACGTACGAAAACGTCGTGACTCACTAAAAATACCGTGACTTACGAAAAATATCGTGACTCACGAATAATTTTATGATTTATTTACCTTACTGAAGTGTCTGAAAACATGAGCATTATTAAAATCGAGAGTGTTATTAAACTCTTAACATCCCAGGTGTCACTAAAATTGTAATTTAATTTAACTCTTAAGCGTTTTATGTTGGTGAGCAGGAATATTTTCGTGAGTGTAATTCGTTACTCACGCACACTCACGAAGATATTATTTTCGTGACTCACGCTCACGCACACTCACGCACGAATCACGAAAATTTTCGTAAGTCACGACAATTTCATGTCACGTGCACACCTCTTCTACTTATGTCAAGTTTCAAGTCGATAGCTTATTGCGTTCGGAAGTTAGCGTGATTTCAACAGACGGACGGAAGGACGGACATGCTTAGATCGAATCAGAATTTCACGGTGGAGCGTATAAAAAGGTCTAACAATTGTCTCTCACACTTTGTATTTGCTTTTAACAACAATTTTTCGACAGACCGACGTGCCGTCAGGGGACACACAGCTAGGTCATCTTATGTCAAATATCAGGCTATCATCAATCAATACTGAAGCCTTAGAAATTCTCTCTAATCAAGAATATTTACCTTATATAGTAGAAAATCGATATTTCTATGTGTTACAAACCGAATGTCAAGTTTATTATACCCCCGTCCACATTCTATGGTAATGGATATACATTTCACTGGTATCTTTGAATCAGGCAATCAGACTACCATAGCTTCGTGGATCATATCGCTTTAAAACAGAAATATTTAAATTTGTGGTAAACCAATCATTAAACAGACTCAGCAACTGGAGATGGAGTTACGTATATAACAGTAAAGCAAACATTTTCATATTTCTCTTGAAATTTTATAATCCATTTATTATGTTGATGACATTAAGGAAATTTCTAATTTAATTTTATAGGCAACTCCAATAACCTCCGCCAAAATAAGCATTCCGCACACTTTTAACATAAAATCGAAAACCATGCTCAACTCATCCTGGACAAATTTTATTCCTTAATATAGGCTATAGTAATAGTTATCCTTTTTACAGCTTTAATAAAATTTAATGACCTGTTTATGGCAGACAGTAACATTTCTCCATTTGCTTTCCATTCCATTAAAAACTCCAATAAATTGTCTTTGGCAGAGACTTGAACTTTTAAATTAACACTAAAAGTTTTCGCAGATGCAGAAAGAAAGGCGAACAAGTCAAGTATTTTCACTTCACTCTCGTTCACCCTCTCTCTCTCTCTCTGCTCGTTGCCCTATCAACACAGGACAATTATTGAAGATATCGTAGAGAGGAAAACTTTGTAATAACATTATGTTAAAGGCAATTAATGGTAGTCATTCATTCACTCTAAGAGACATTCATTTATTTGGATTTCATTGAACTTCTTCTATCCTTCTGTATTTTTGTGTCGATTTACAACCATTTTTTTATATTGTTTGTTGTGTCATAAACTTGCAACTTCAAATGGATATCGAATGTTTGTTTATAATAACTTCCATAAGAGGCATAATGTTCCATGTACCATGCATTGCCAACCATTTGGCTGTGTAGGGGGAATACGAGTAGAAGATGGTAAACTTAACTATCAATGTAACTCCTACTAGGGTCTAAGCCTGTTTTCCATGTCGACCAAAAGAGCACACCAAGAACTTACATTGAATCAGCAGTAGTTCAGCAAAGACAGAACATCATGTGTTCAGAGATGAAATTTCTCCTAGAGTATTCATTACAAGGAGTAAAAAGTAGCTATAAACTGTTGCCAAGGACTATAGTTTATACTGCAAAGAGAACCCTTTGTGTTTTAGAGGCTATTAGAATCCATACATGAACTCTGGCT
This sequence comes from Haematobia irritans, assembly GCF_050003625.1. Lineage (NCBI taxonomy): Eukaryota > Metazoa > Arthropoda > Insecta > Diptera > Muscidae > Haematobia > Haematobia irritans. The sequence goes on along the minus strand of NC_134397.1, from coordinate 183,487,337 downwards.
TGGACCATGAGATTGCTTATTGATTTTAGATTTTTTTGTAGCAATCGCTAAAAGCAAAGATGGTCGGAACTAGAGATGTGAGTGTGACGCGAAATAAGGAATAAAAAAATTGACTAAATTTTGTATAAAAATAGAATTTTGAGAAATTTTTCTACAAAAATTAAATTTTCTATAAAAATAAAATATTCACAAAATTTTCTACAAAAATTAAATTAAAAAAAAAATTCTACAAAAATAAAATTTTGACATTTTCTACAAAAATAAAATTTCGACAAAATTTTCTACAAAAATAAAATTTTGACAAATTCTCTATAAAAATAAAAATAAAATATTGACATAATTTTCTACAAAAATAAAAATTCGACAAATTTTTCTACAAAAGTTAAATTTAAAAAAAATCTACAAAAATAAAATTTCGACAAAATTTTCTACAAAAATAAAATTTTGACAAATTTTCTATAAAAATAAAATTTTTACAAAATTTTCTACATAAATACAATTTCGAAAAAAATATACATAAATAAAATTTCGACAAAATTTTCTACAAAAATAAAATTTTTATTGTTGTTTTTGATTTCAGCTTAAAACCATGCATTGGCTAAACTACAAGTGTAGCTTAACCAAACGAGGAAAAGTATGCTAGTCATATTTATTGGGGCAAAGCCCTAAAGACTGCAAGATAGTTGGATGTTTCGGAATTACCACATTCCTCATTAGCATCCTCTATTTGGTTGGTTGAAGAGAAAACCAACAATAACAAACAAAACGAATGAAGATAGAGGAAGCACGCTCAAAAACAACCCCAGCTACATTCAAATCGATGATTTGAATTTGGCAAAGGAAAAGAGATATGCTTGCAGATTTGTTTGGGCAGTAGCCGACTATCAAACCTTTTTTCGGAAGGTTCAAGTGTAGTTTAATTTGGGTTGAGTAAATTACCCGAATTTATTCTGATAATTGGTTGATAGTTTTACTGCAAGTAGAAGATGCTGATGGGGAATGAGGTAATTCCGAAAAACGAACCCAGCCAACTACATTCAAATCGATGATTTGAGTTTGGCAAAGGAAAAGAGATATGCTTGCAGATTTGTTTAGGCAGTAGCCGACTATCAAACCTTTTTTCGGAAGGTTCAAGTGTAGTTTAATTTGGGTTGAGTAAATTACCCGAATTTATTCTGATAATTGGTTTTGCTGCAAGTAGAAGATGCTGATGGGGAATGTGGTAATTCCGAAACAGCTGTACATCCAACCATCATGCAGTCTATAGGGCTTTGCCCAAATAAATATGATAACAAACAAAACGAATATAATAACAAATTTTGAAAAAATTATCTACAAAAATAAAATTTTGACAAGATTTTCTATAAAAATAAAACTTCGACAAAGTTTTCTACAAAAATACAATTTTGACACAATTTTCTTTAGAAATAAAATTTTGACAAAATAAATAATATCTGTACAAAATTTTCTATAGAAATAAAATTTTTACAAAATTTTCTATAGAAAAAAAAATTTTACAAAATTTTCTATAGAAAAAAAAATTACAAAATGTTCTATAGAAATAAAATTGTGACAAAATATTCTACAAAAATAAAATTTGACAAAATTTTCTACAAAAATAAAATTTTAACAAAAATTTCTGTACAATTTTGACAAAATTTTCTATAAAACTTTGTACAGTTCTGTACAGCTGCCTTTTATATTTCATAGATTCCCATATTGTCAATAATTGCCACCAGCATAGTTTGCTGTACCCAAACATTGTTGGCTGTTATCTATGTGAACAAATGCGCTTGTGTATTGTCTGTAGGCAGAAGTGTTATCAGCGGTCTACCTAAATATAATAGAACCACTAGGGTTGATAACACACTGATGAGTATGCTACGCAAGCGTATAGTAATAAAATCCATGTGAAGGATTTTCCATATGAACAGATAGCAGCAAACACTTAGCTATAATTAGAATAAGAAGTATTTTACTTTCTAGTATATAAGTCATGGTAAATTATTAATAAATTGAGTTTTCACTAAACCATCGTGGCGAGCACATCGCTTTCTTTTATTCCTTCGCCTGTATCTTCGATGTACAACTAGGAGTCGTTGTACAAACTTAAAGTTTAACAATTTTTTCTATAGAAATAAAATTATGACAAAATTATCTACAGAAATAAAAATCTCTGTATAACTAAAAGTTTAATAGAAATACAATTTTGATGAATTTTCTATAGAAGTAAAATTTTCTATAAAAATAAAAATATAACAAAATTGTATATAGAAATAAAATTTTGACAAAATTTTCTGCAGAAATAAAATTTTGTCAAAATTTTGACCAAATATTCTATAGAAATAAAATTTTCACAAAATTTTCTATAATCATAACATTTTGACAAAATTTTCTACAAAAATAAAATTTTGACAAGATTTTCTATAACAAGTATATACAGCAGTAAGTTCGGCCGGGTCGAATCTTAAATACCCATCACCATGAACCAAATATTAGGACTTCCTTTGAAATTTCAGAAGGGCTTGAGGAGTTGAGGACACTTCCCGAAGATAAATTTAAAGATTTCAGCTATGAGGACTATATCAGATTCTGGATTATAAGAACCATTTTTGTTTGAGTTTTAGAGGAATCATTAACATCTGTTGTAAGTGTGCAAGAAAATTATAAAATAACGTCTTGATTGGAATTTTAAATGTGTAGATTTTCACCCGAGAAGTAAAATCTGGAAATTTTACATTGAGTTTCAAGCAATTTTCATGATCAGTGCGCCTTCTATACCCTCAAGAAGTGAAGTCGGTCTATATGGAGACATTACCAAATGGACCGATAAAAACTTAATCCGATACACGTTTTTGTGAGCCTAAAATACCAGAATATTTACAATTTCAGGCAAATCGGATAAAAACTACGGTTTCTGGGAGCTACGCCACAACATGGACCGATAGTCACCATTTGTGGCACACCTCTTTATGGTCCTAAAATACCTATAAATTTCCAATTTCAGGCAAATTGTATATAAACTACGGATTCTATAAACCCAAGATGTAAAATCGGGAGATCGGTCTATATGGGGGCTATACCAAAACATGGAACGATACGGACCATTTTCGGCACACCTTTTGGTGGTCCTCAAGTATCTCTAGATTTTCAATTTCAGGCAAATTGACAAAATATTCTACAAAAATAAAATTTCGATAAAATTTTCTATAAAAATAAAGTTTTGACAAAACTTTCTATAAAAATAAAATTTGACAAAATTTGCTACAAAAATAAAAATTTTGACAAAATTTTCTATAAAAATAAAAGTTTAACAATATTTTCTATAGAAAAAAAAATTGACAAATTTATCTATAGAAATAAAAATTTCTATATAACTAAAAGTTTAATAGAAACACAATTTTGATAAATTTTCTATAGAAGTAAAACTTTCTATAAAAATAAAAGTTTAACAAAATTGTCTATAGCAATAAAATTTTTACACAATTTTCTATAGAAATAAAATTTTTACAAAATTTTCTATAGAAATAAAATGTTTACAAAATTTTCTATAGAAATAACATTTTTACAAAATTTTCTATAGAAATAAAATTTATACAAAATTTTCTATAGAAATAAAATTTTATAAAATTTTTTTTTTTACAAAATTTTGACTAAATTTTCTACAAAAATAAAATTGCAACAAAATTTTCTACAAAAATAAAACTTCGACAAAATTTTCTACAAAAATAAAACTTCGACAAAATGTTCTACAAAAATAAAATTTTGACAAAATATTCTATAAAAATACGACTTCAACAAAGTTTTCTACAAATATATATATAATCTTTTTGACAAAATTATATATAAAAATACAATTTTCACAACGTTTTCTACAAAAATAAAATTTTGACAAAATTTTCTATAAAAATAAAATTTTTAAAAAATTTTCTATAAAGATACAATTTTGACAAATTTTTATATAGAAATAAAATTTTAACAAAATTTTCTATAGAAATAAAATTTTGACAAAATTTTTTATAGACATAACATTTTGACAAATTTTTCTATAAAAATAAAATTTTGACATAATTTTCTACAAAAATAAAATTTTGACAAAATTTTCTATAGAAATAAAATGTTGACACAAATTTCTACAGGAATAAAATTTTGATACACTTTTCTATAGGAATAAATTTTTGACAACATTTTCTATAAAAACAAAATTTTGATAACAATTTTTTCCACATCATTTTCTATAGAAATAAAATTTTGACAAAATTTTCTATAAACATAAAATTTAGACAACATTTTCTATAAACATAAAATTTTGACAAAATTTTCTATAAAAAAAATGTTTGACCAAATTTTCTATAAAAATAAAATTTTAACAAGTTTTTCTATAAAAATATAATTTTGACAAAATTTTCCATTAAAATTAAATGTTGACAAAATTTTCTATAGAAATAGAATTTTGAATTTTCTATAAAAATAACATTTTGACAAAATTTGCTATAAAAATAATATTTTGACAAAGTTTTCTGTAAAAATAACATTTTGACAAATATTTCTATAAAAATAAAATTGTAACAAAATTTTCTAGCAATTAATTGAATTGCATCTTCATTGGCATGTTATATTAATATTTTTCATTAATTTATCAAGTCTGTGATATTTACATGTTTACAATTATTGTTTTTCTTTTACAAAATTTACTATAGAAAACAGATTTGGACTAAAATTTCTATAGAAATAATATCAAGTCCCCTAATATTAAGTCCTTCTACATATAGAAAAAAATTTTGTTGTTAGGTGCTGGCACAAAAGGACTTTTTCCATGCTATTTTTATTTAAATTAATGTAAATCACAATAGGGATAAAATGTTTGTGTATTGAGTAACAAAAAATGGCAGAGACAATGGAAAACAAATGGTGCTCAAAACTAAAAAAAATAAAAACCAAACTGAAAAAGATCAGATCCTAGTATAGATGTGCATCAAGTTGCTGAAGAAGTTGAAGTCTTTTGGGCATATCGAATGATTATATCTCTACAAAATATTTGAAAAGCTTTTTATATTTTGTTATGCTATATTCTAGTGCACTTTCTGTTACAAACTCTTCACAAGGAATGGGGAACTCTATATATGTTATGTTGATAAGAAACTTTAATATTTTTTTTTTTGCTAAGAATGAACAGTTCTACAAAATTTTTTTAGAATTGTTTGAAAAAGTTGAAGCTGTGAAGTAACCACCAGGGCTGTGGAGTCGGAGTCGGAGTCGGAGTCTTGGAGTCGGAGTCTGAAGATTTGGCTGGAGTCGGAGTCGGAGTCGTAAAAATTTTGCTCGACTCCGACTCCGGCTAAACCAAATTTTTTAAAACACTTCACATTTTTGTAACTAAAAAAGTTTTTACGCAAATTAGTTTCCAATGCGTTATGCATTCGATCAATGTACACCACGATTGGAAATAAAAATCAACTTCCAATTACGGCTATCATTTTATGTTTCCTAGAATGTTAGACTAGCAAATGGGCTGGATCGATCCATTTTAATCCCCATATCAATTTATTTGAAATAATTCGAACAATAATTCGAATTTATTGTTTTTAATTTTATTTTAAGGCTATATACCTACACACATATGACAGAAAAAATTGTCAAAGCTGTTTTTTATAGAAAATTTTGTCACTATTGTATTTATATGGAATGTTTTGTCAAAATTTAATTTCTATAAAAAAATTATTCGAAATATTATTACTATAGAAAATTTTTTTCCTATAGAAAATTAAGTCAACATTTATTTCTATAGAAAATAAAAAATAAAACAAGTATATACAGCAGTATGTTCGTCCGGGCCAAATCATAAATACCCACCACCATGAATCAAATATACTAATTTCCTTAGAAAATTTCATGGGGGTTTGATGACAGATCAGTTTAACCAGTTCGCATCCCGAAAATAAATGCAAAGATTTTACCTATCAGATTCCGGATTTATAAGAACTATTTTTGTTTGAGTTTTAAAGGAATCATAAACATATCCTGTAAATGTGCAAGAAAATTAAGAAAAAATACCTTGATTTGAAATCTAAAATCTATTGTACACCAACTGTTTTATGATTACGAGAAGTAATATCTGGCAAATTTACATTTATGGTAAATGCACCTTCTGTATCCTCAATATCTGAAATCGGTCTATATGGAGGCCTTACTAGCGTTGCAACAACGAATTTTTATTTTGGACCAAATTTTTCCAAAATTCGTACCAGGGGACCAGTTTTCTAATTTAAATTAAAATAATTTAAAAGTTACAATTTTTCTAAAATTTTTCTTCGAAAGAAAATTTTTTCAAAATTTTATTTCTATATAAAATGTTGACCTCATTCTATCTCTATCGAAAATTTTGTCCATGTTTTATTTCTATAGAAAACTTGGTCCAAATTTTATTTCAATAGATTTCATTTTAGCCAAAATTTCAATTTGGCCAAAATTTAATTTCTATAGAAAATGTAGCCAAAGTTTAATTCTATTGAAAATTTAGCCAAAATTTAATTTCTGTAAAAAATTTAGCCAAAATTTTATTTCTATTACATATTTAGCAGAAATTTGTACAAAATTTTTGCATAATATTGTATCCCAAAATTTTTTAAGAAGCTTATTTCTATACAAAATTTTGTTAAAATTTTATTTCTATGAAAAATTTGTTAAAATTTTATTTCTATGAAAATTTTGTTAAAATTTTATTTCTATAGAAATTTTTGTCCAAATGTTATTTCTGCAGAAAAATTCCATTTGGTGTGACCATCGGACCAACTTCAATAATTTTTGGGGTCTATTTTGATCAATCGGACTAATGGGGCTAAGCCAAAAACATGGAAGGATACGTACAGTATTCAGCACATCTATTGTAGTTCTAGAATATAGACTCCAAAACGGAGGGCCGGTTTATAAGGGGACTATATCAAAAACTGGACCGATACACAATATATTCGGCACACCTCTTAATGGTCCTAGAATACCTCCAGATTTCAAATTTCAGGCAAATTGGATAAAAACTACGGATTGTAGAAGTCCAAGAAGTAAACTCGTAACATCGGTCTAAAAGGGGGCTATATCAAAACTTCGTCCGATAGTGACCATCTTCGGCACGCCTTGTAATGGTCCTATAATACCTCCAGATTTCCAACTTCAGACAAATTGGATAAAAACTACGGATTCTAGAAGCTCAAGAAATAAAATCGGGAGTTCTGTCTATATGGGAGCTATATTAAAACATGGTCCGATAATCACCATTTTCAGCACTCCTCCTTAAAGCCCTAGAATACCTCTAGGTTTCCAATTTCTGGCAAATTGGATAAAAACTACGGTTTTTGTAAGCCCAAGACCCCAAATCGGGCGATCGGTTGATATGGGAGCTATATCAAAACCTGGACCGATCTAGCTCATCTTCGACATGACAAACTTATTATACCCCTGTCACCATTCTATGGTGTTGGGTATAAAAATATTTTTATGTAGAAAATTTTGTCAAAAATTTATTTCTATAGAAAATTTAGCCAAAATTTTGCTTCTATAGAAAATTGTGCAAAATTTTATTTACACAAAAAATTTTCCAAAATTTCTATTAATAATTTTTTCAAATTTTTTTCTATAGAAAATTGTGCCAAAATTTTGTTACTATAGATTTTCTTTATACAAAATTTATACAACATTTTATGTCGATAGAAAATTTAGTCAACATTTTATTTTTATAGAAAATGTAGTCTAAATTTCCTTTCTATAGAAAATTTTGCAGCATTTTATTTCTTTAGAAAATTTTGCAAAATTTTATTTACTACACAAAAAATTTTCCAAAAATTTCTATTGATATTTTTTTCAAAATTTTATTTCTATAGAAAATTTTGTCAAAATTTGTTTAATATAGTCTTTTTATAGAAAATTTGGTAAAAATTTATTTATATAGAAAATTTTCTCAAACATTTATTTATATAGAGAATTTAGTTCAAATTTTGTTTCTATAGAAAATTTTGCAAACTTTTATTTACTACACAAAAATTTTTCCAAAATTTCTATTTATATTTTTTTTTCAAAATTTTATTTCTATAAAACAATTTGTCAAAATTTTATTAATGTAGCAAAATTTCTCAAATTTTTTTCTTACTGATACTCACTGCTAAGTCGAAAACAGGTAAAAGTGACTCAAAGTTTGCTATATAAAAAATTATGAATGTTTCCCAAATATTGCACGAGATTTTGTAGAAGTCTGATTTCAGATTTTATCAAAATGTTGATCTAAATACAAAGTTGTGCAGAGTATGTTACAATCGGCCCGCCCGACTTTAGACTTTCTTTGCATTTTTATTTTTTGCTATAATTGTGTTACGTCCCATAACGTTAGATTTAAATTTTAGGTACAGAGATTTTCTAGAAGTATATACAATTTTGTCTAAATCGATTCAGATTCAAATTCATGCATATGGGAATATATCCCTTTATAATAATTTTCGTCCACAAATACATATACTGTCGGTATCTTCTCATATTATGATGGGTATTTATATCATTATTTTATTTATTAAACATTGCCCTAAATTTGAAATAAAGAGTTTAATTGGTATAAATGCGAAATTAAGACCTTTCTTGCACACATAAATAAATACGATACTTTATATCGATCCATATATGTACCCCATATATATCCCCTCAATAGAACTACAAATTAGTGGTACTAAAATGAGATTTAGTTATATTACCCGGAGTCGACTCCGGAGTCGGAGTCGGAGTCGAGCTGATGAAAAATGCTGGAGTCGGAGTCGGAGTCGGAGTCGAGCAAAATTGGCTCGACTCCACAGCCCTGGTAACCACAACACCTTGACAGAGAAGTTATAATAAGTTGCAATATCATTGAAACTTTTTGAAAGAATCACAGTTACAATAAGAGTATTGGAGAATGTTTTCAAAACAGTAAGTGTTGCCAAATCCATCCAAAACCCAACTTTATTCGTGTCATATTGGGGGATGCAAAATCTAAGGTGTGAAACGTTCAACCCATTCGAACATAACACCTTTACTCATTTACTTTTTCACGAGGTCATATGCTTTTATAGCATCCACTCAAATGTTGTAAATATCGTATCATCCATAAAATTCCGTTCCGTTTATTTAAAGTCATGCTTTTCCACATTAACTTGGTCAACTTCATTTAAAGACCAACTGATGTTGCGCCTGATAATTCACATAATTTCATATTGACACTATGGCGTATAAGTGATTAACATACAGCAAACATAAAATATTAATCATACGCCCCAAATTATGCAACGCTTCCACAAAGTAATTAAATAATAATATTTCTTCGACAGGATGTGTGTGTGTGTAGCATTGTGACATTAATTTTGTCTCTTGTCAATGAATATTTTTGAAGATAATCTCTTGTTTGTCGGTTGTTTTTTTTTTCTTCCCTCAAAAAAAAAAAACATTTTTATAAGAGAATCTTTTTAAAAAAATTTTATCATTTACGGTATTTAACGCCTTTTGGGTTAGTGGTGTTGGAGGAGGTGAAAGAGATATATGAAAAAGAGGAACATACACATACAGCTTCTGGCAATTTACCGGTGTAAAATTCAGATTCCTTTACTTAAGCAAATATCCTCCTCCCACTACTCTTCCTCTACACATCACCCTGCCACTAAATGACTTTGACGAAAGGAGTTAGGTTTGTTGGAACGCAGCAGTCTTCATTTAATGTGGGTATTGCATAATAAAAAGTAGATATACACACCATTCACGTATGATATGATAGCCAGATTTACAAATGTTGTTTTTGCTGTGGGAGAATGTATGAGTGTGTTTGCGTATGTGTGCGTATGTAAATATGACAGTCATAAACATTTATAGGGGGATTTATGTTGATGTGACGGAATGTCTATCATTTGGAATCTGGTTGCTAAGGCATATGCATATGTACGAACGAAATTTGAATTCAAAGTGATTTTCTTTATAGCCTACAGCAATCTATGGTGGAGGACATACACTACCCCAAACCGAAGGAAGAGAGTAAACAACATTTGATATAAACAAAAAAAGCAAGCAATGCTTTTAAGTATGTCAAAAGACCTCAAATATGATGAAACAAAATTCGATTCATTAATTCCTGACTCGAATTTCAAATTTTATCTCTATAGAAAATTTCGTCAAAATTGTGTTTCTATAGAAAATTTTTTCAAAATTTTATATCTATAGAAAATTCTGTCAAAATGTTATTTCTATCGAAAATTTTGCCAAAATTTTTTTTCTATAGCCGCATTTTTTCCAAATTTTATTTCTATAGAAAATTTTGTCAACAATTTATTTTTATCGAAAATTTTATTTCTATAGAAAATTTTGCCAAAATTTTATTTCTATTGAAAATTTTGCCAAAATTTTATTTCTATAGCCGCATTTTTTTTTTCAAGTTCTATAGAAACTTTTGTCAGAAATGTATTTCTATAGAAAATTTTATTAAAATTTTATTTTTATAGAAAATTTTGCCAACAATTTATTTCTATAGAAAATTTTGCCAAAATTTTATTTCTATAGAAAATTTTGCCAAAATTTTATTTCTAATGAAAATTTTGCCAACATTTTATTTTTATAGCCGCATTTTTTCCAAGTTTTATTTACAAAGAAAATTTTATTAAAATTTTATTTCTATAGAAAACTTTGCCAAAATTTAATTTCTATAGAAAATTTATTTCTGTAGAAAAAAATGTTATTTCTGTATAAAATTATGTCAACGTTTTATTTTAATAGAAAATCTTTTCAAAATTTTATTTCTATAGAATATTCTGTCAAAATTTTTTTTCTATACGAAATTTTGCCAAAATTCTATAGAAAATTTTGTCCAAATTTTATTTCTATAGAAAATTCTGACAAAATTTTATTTCTATAGAAAATTTTGTCAAAATATTATTTCTACAGGTAATTTGTCAAAATGTTGTTCCTTACAAAAGTTTGTCACAATTATATTTCTATTGAAAATTTTGTAATGTCTATAGAAAATTTTGCCAAACTATAGAAAATTTTCTCAAAATTTTATTTCTATAGCCGAATTTTTGCCAAATTTTATTCCCATAGAAAACTTTGTCCAAATTTATTTCTATAGAAAATTGTGTCAAAATTTTATTACCATAGAAAATTATGTCAAAATTTTATTACTATAGAAAATTTTGTCAAAATGTTATTTCTATAGAAAATTTTATTAAAATTTTATTTCTATAATTTTTGCCAAAATTTTATTTCTATAGAAAATTTTGTTAAAATTTTATTTCTATAGAAAATATTGTAAAATTTTATTTTTATTGAAAATTTTGTTAAAATTTTATTTCTATAGAAAATTTTCTATAGAAATTTTATTTCTATAGAAAATTTTGTCAAAAGTTTATTTCCACAGAAAATATTGTAAAATTTTATTTTTATTGAAAATTTTGTTAAAATTTTATTTCTATTGAAAATTTTGTCAAAATGTTATTTCTATTGAAAATTTTGTTTCTATAAAAAATTTTGTCTAAATTTATTTCAATAGGAAATTGCGTCAAAATTTTAAATTTTATTACCATAGACAATTATGTCAAAATTTTATTACAATAGAAAATTTTATTAAAATTTTATTTCTATAATTTTTGCCAAAATTTTATTTCTATAGAACATTTTGTCAAAATTTTATTTCTATTGAAATTTTTGTCAAAATTGTATTTCTATAGAAAATTTTATCAATATTTTATTTCTATAGAAAATTTTGTCAAAATTTTATTTCTACAGAAAATTTTGTCAACATTTTATTTCTACAGAAAATTTTGTCAACATTTTATTTCTATAGAAATGTTTGTTAATATTTAATTTCTATAGAAAATTTTGTCCAATTTTTTTTTTGCCAAAAATTTTGTCAAAATATTATTTTTATTGCTGTAAGTAGAGGATGTTGATGAGGAATGTGGTAATTCCGAAACAGCTGTACATCCAACCATCTTGCAGTCTATAGGGCTTTGCCCAAATAAATTTGACAAACATACTTTTCCTCTGTTGGTTAAGCTACACTTGTAGTTTAGTCAATGCATGGCTTTAAGCTGAGATCAAAAACAACAATAACGATTGAAAATGTTGTTAAAATTTTATTTCTATTAAAAATGTTGTCAAAATTTTATTTCTATTTATTTATTTCATTTTGTCCATATTTTATTTCTACAGAAAATTTTGTCCAATTTTTTTTTTTTTAGAAAATTTTGTCAAAATTTTATTTCTATTGGAAATTTTGTTAAAATCTTATTTCTATTGAAAATTTTGTCAAATGTTTATTACTACAGAAAATTTTGTCAAATTTTTGTTTCTATTAAAAATTTTGTCAAAGTTTTATTTCTATTTAAAATTTTATCGAAATTTGATTTCTAAAAAATATTTTGTCAAAATTTTATTTCTGCAGAAAATTTTGTCCACATTTTATTCCTATAGAATATTTTGTCGAAATTTTTCCTATTTTGTCAAAGTTTTATTTCTATTTAAAATTTTATCAAAATTTGATTTCTATAAAATATTTTATCAAAATTTTATTTCTGCAGAAAATTTTGTCCCCATTTTATTCCTATAGAATATTTTGTCGAATTTTTATTCCTATAGAATATGTTGTCGAAATTTTATTTCTATAGAAAATTATGTCAAAATTTTATTTCTTTAGAAAATTTTGTCAAAATTTTATTTCTTTAGAAAATTTTGTCACAATTCTATTTCTATAGAAAATTTTGTCCAAGTTTTATTCTATAGAAAATTTTATCAAAATTTTTTTTTAAGAAAATTTTGTCCATATTTTATTTCTATAGAAAATGTTGTACAACTTTTTTTCCAGAAAATTTTGTCTTAGTTCTACAGAAAATTTTGTCAAAATTTGATTTTTTTTGAAAATTTTGTTAAAATTTTATTTCTATTGAAAATGTTGTCTAAATTTTATTTCTATTTATTTATCTATTTATTTATTTCATTTTGTCCATATTTTATTTCTACAGAAAATTTTGTCCAATTTTTTTTTCAGAAAATTTTGTCAAAATTTTATTTCTATTGAAAATTTTGTTAAAATTTTATTTCTATTGAAAAATTTGTCAAAGGTTTATTTCTACAGAAAATTTTGTTAAAATTTTATTTCTATTGAAAAATTTTGTCAAAGTTTTATTTCTATTTTTTTGATTGAGTTACTTAGTATGAGAGCTCTGCAATTGGATCAATTAACTGCGCATCAACAAATGTGTCAAAAATATATTTTCAGCCAAAAAAAATCAAAATCATGAAATTAAAAATTTACATGTGCAAAAGTAATGAATATCTAAGATTATTGATGAATATCACGTGAAATCAGCATTTCACGTGAACATACAGTCGACATTGTAGAGTGCGAGTCCAAACATATTCCACTTTGTGCAAGACTTTACCAAAAACCAAAAATAGAAATTTTGTAGCAGATAAATCGAATGTTATTATTAACATTTAATTATTGAAAAGTAATATATAAATAAATTATGAAATAAAAAATTTGACAAAATTTCAAAACTCACTATTCAACAACAAATGTTTTTAATTCAATGACCAAATTGGTTGACCATTGACCGCTTAGCATCCAAAAAAATGTTGGTTGTTTTTTTTTTTTTTTTTTTTTTGTACGTTTTCAAGTGGTAAAATTTTTCGTCAAGTCGGTGATGATCACAAGGTATATCTGGTAATTTTCATACGATATTATTTCTGTCATTTTTTGCTTTGCTATTGTCGAAAGGTATGGATGCACTATCGAATGTGTGTGTATTAAGAAAAGAGATATATCCATTTGGACTATTTGAAAAAATGAATAAAGAAAAACAAAAAAAAGTAAAACAAACACAACATTCCCTCCTGCATATGAAAAATTTTCCTTTACCGGAGATATACATCAAACTCTTTGGCTATGAAACAAAACCCAAGAATTGATCACCTGTTCAAAGCGTAGAAGGAAACATCGACAAAAAACTATGTATGCTCCAATCTCGTTAGACATCAATGGGTATAACCATCAGTCACCAATACACAACAAATGGAATGGAAGGACAGAGGAGGCAATGATGTGAAACTTTGGCTTATCCTGGCCACCAGGATGATGGCAATACAAACAATGGCAAGGGTATCATATTGGATGATACTTCAATTTGGCTTGTGTACGGGAGATTAGCGATAACTGCGGAAAAGTTAACGGAAAAGCATTTAAGAATATTTAAGTTTTATTATCTGGGAAAAACATCAATAACAATAATAGAAATCAAATTTTGACAAAATTTTCTATAGAAATAAAACTTTGACAAAACTTTCTATAGAAATCAAATGTTGACAAAATTTTCTACAGAAATAAAACTTTAACAAAATTTTATATACAAATAAAATTTTGAGAAAATTTTCTCTAGAAATAAATTTTTGAGAAAATTTTCTATAGAAATAAAATTTTGACAAAATTTTCAATAAAAATAAAACGTTGACAAAACTTTATACAGAAATAACATTTTTTTCTACAGAAATAAATTTTCTATGGAAATAAAATTTTGACAAAATTTTCTATAGACATAAAATGTTGACAAAATTTTCTATAGAAATAAAATTTTGACAAAATTTTCCATAGAAATAAAATTTTGACAAAATTTTCTATAGAAATAAAATTTTGACAAAATTTTCTATAGAAATAAAATTTTGACAAAATTTTCTATAGAAATAAAATTTTCACAAAATTTTCTATAGAAATAAAATTTTGACAAAATTTTCTGTAGAAATAAAATTTTGATAAAATTTTCTATAGTAATAAAATTTTGACAAAATTTTCTATAGAAATAAAATGTTGACAAAATTGTTGTTGGTAGATTATTTTTGGCGATATGGACCAATTTTTGTGTGATTGGCGATCGGCTATATATAACTATAGATCAAAATTGTTTGTAGAAATAAAATTTTAACAAAATTTTCTGTAGAAATTTTGACAAAGTTTTCTATAGAATTAAAATTTTGACAAAATTTTTAACAGGAATAAAATTTTGACAAAATTTTCTATAGAAATAAAATTTTGACAAAATTTTCTATACAAATAAAATTTTGACAAAATTTTCTATAGAAATAAAGTTCTATAGAAATAAAATTTTGACAAACTTGTCTATAGAAATAAAATTTTGACAAAATTTTCTATAAAAAAATATACACAAAATTTTTTGTAGAAATAAAATTTTAACAAAATTTTCTGTAGAAATTTTGACAAAGTTTTCTATAGAATTAAAATTTTGACAAAATTTTTAACAGGAATAAAATTTTGACAAAATTTTCTATAGAAATAAAATTTTGACAAAATTTTCTATAGAAATAAAGTTCTATAGAAATAAAATTTTGACAAACTTTTCTATAGAAATAAAATTTTGACAAAATTTTCTATAGAAATAAAATTTTGACAAAATTTTCTATAGAAATAAAATTTTGACAAAATTTTCTATAGAAATAAAATTTTGACAAAATTTTCTATAGAAATAAAATTTTGACAAAATTTTCTATAGAAATAACATTTTGAGAAAATTTTCTATAGAAATAAAATTTTGACAAAATTTTCTATAGAAATAAAATTTTGACAAAATTTTCTATAGAAATAAAATTTTGACAAACTTTTCTATAGAAATAAAATTTTAACAAAATTTTCTATAAAAATAAAATTTTAAAAAATTTTTTGTAGAAATTTTGACAAAATGTTCTATAGATATAAAATTTTGACAACATTTTCTATGGAAATAAAATTTTGACAAAGTTTTCTATAGAAATAAAATTTTGACAAAATTTTCTATAGAAATAAAATTTTGACAAACTTTTCTATAGAAATAAAATTTTAACAAAATTTTCTATAAAAATAAAATTTTAAAAAATTTTTTGTAGAAATTTTGACAAAATGTTCTATAGATATAAAATTTTGACAAAATTTTCAATAGAAATAAAATTTTAACAAAATTTTCTATAGAAATAAAATTTGACAAAATTTTCTATAGAAATAAAATTTCGACAAAATTTTCTATAGAAGTAAAATTTTGACAAAATTTTCTATAGAAATAAAATTTTGAGAAAATTTTCTATAGAAATAAAATTTTGAGAAAATTTTCTATAGAAATAAACTTTTGAGAAAATTGCCATAGAAATAAATATTTGACAAAATTTTCTATTGATATAAAATTTTGAGAATATTTTCTATAGAAATAAAATTTTGACAAAATATTCTACAGAAATAAAATTTAAACAAAATTTCCTATAGAAATAAAATTTTGACAAAATTTTCTATAGAAATAAAATTTTGACAAAATTTTTTATAGAAATGAAATTTTGACAAAATTTCCCTTAGAAATAAAATTTTGACAAAATTTTCTATAGAAATAAAATTTTGGGAAAATTTTCTATAGAAATAAATTTTTGGGAAAATTTTCTATAGAAATAAAATTTTGACGAAATTTTCTTTAGAAATAAAATTTTGACAAAATTTTCTATAGAAATAAAATTTTGGGAAAATTTTCTATAGAAATAAATTTTTGGAAAAATTTTCTATAGAAATAAATTTTTGGGAAAATTTTGAATAGAAATAAAATGTTGACAAAATATTCTATAGAAATAAAAATTTGACAAAATTTTCTATACAAGTACAATTTTGAGAAAATTTTTTATCGATATAAAAATTTGAAAAGATTTTCTATAAAAATAAAACGTTGACAAAATTTTATACAGAAATAAAATTTTTTACTACAGAAATAAATTTTCTATAGAAATAAAATTTTGACAAAATTTTCTATAGAAATAAAATTTTGACAAAATTTTCTATAGAAATAAAATTTTGAGAAAATTTTCTATAGAAATGAACTTTTGAGAAAATTTTCTATAGAAATGAACTTTTGAGAAAATTTCCATAGAAATAAATATTTGACAAAATTTTCTATTGATATAAAATTTTGAGAAAATTTTCTATCGATATAAAATTTTGAGAAAATTTTCTATAGAAAAAATGTTTAAGAAAATTTTCTATAGAAATAAAATTTTGACAAAATTTTCTATAAAGGGTGATTTGTTAAGAGCTTGATAACTTTTTTTTTAAAAAAAACGCATAAAATTTGCAAAATCTCATCGGTTCTTTATTTGAAACGTTAGATTGGTCCATGACATTTACTTTTTGAAGATAATTTCATTTAAATGTTGACCGCGGCTGCGTCTTAGGTGGTCCATTCCGAAAGTCCAATTTTGGGCAACTTTTTCGAGCATTTCGGCCGGAATAGCCCGAATTTCTTCGGAAATGTTGTCTTCCAAAGCTGGAATAGTTGCTGGTTTATTTCTGTAGACTTTAGACTTGACGTAGCCCCACAAAAAATAGTCTAAAGGCGTCAAATCGCATGATCTTGGTGGCCAACTTACCGGTCCATTTCTTGAGATGAATTGTTCTCCGAAGTTTTCCCTCAAAATGGCCATAGAATCGCGAGCTGTGTGGCATGTAGCGCCATCTTGTTGAAACCACATGTCAACCAAGTTCAGTTCTTCCATTTTTGGCAACAAAAAGTTTTTTAGCATCGAACGATAGCGATCGCCATTCACCGTAACGTTGCGTCCAACAGCATCTTTGAAAAAATACGGTCCAATGATTCCACCAGCGTACAAACCACACCAAACAGTGCATTTTTCGGGATGCATGGGCAGTTCTTGAACGGCTTCTGGTTGCTCTTCACTCCAAATGCGGCAATTTTGCTTATTTACGTAGCCATTCAACCAGAAATGAGCCTCATCGCTGAACAAAATTTGTCGATAAACACATTTCGAACCGAACACTGATTTTGGTAATAAAATTCAATGATTTGCAAGCGTTGCTCGTTAGTAAGTCTATTCATGATGAAATGTCAAAGCATACTGAGCATCTTTCTCTTTGACACCATGTCTGAAATCCCACGTGATCTGTCAAATACTAATGCATGAAAATCCTAACCTCAAAAGAATCACCCTTTAGAAATAAAATTTTGACAAAATTTTCTATAGAAATAAAAATTTGACAAACATTTCTATAGAAATAAAATTTAGAGAAAATTTTCTATCGATATAAAACTTTGACAAAATTTTTTATAGAAATAAAATTTTGACAGAATTATTTATAGAAACAAAGTTTTCTATAAAAATAAAATTTTGACAAAATTTTCTATAGAAATAAAATTTTAACAAAATTTTCTATAGAAATAAAATGTTGACAAATTTTTCTATAGCAATGATATTTTGACAAAATTTTCTATAGAAATAAAATTTTGACAAAATTTTCTATAGAAATAAAATTTTGACAAAATTTTTATAGAAAAAAAAATTTTAACAAAATTTTCAATAGAAATAAAATGTTGACAAAATTTTCTGTATAAATTAAATTTTCTATAGAAACAAAATTTTGACAAAATTTTCTATAGAAATAAAATTTTGAGAAAATTTTTTATAGAACTAAACTTTTGAGAAAATTTTCTATAGAAATAAATTTTTGAGAAAATTTTCCATAGAAATAAATTTTTGAGAAAGTTTTCTATAGAAATAAAATTTTAACAAAATTTTCTATAGAAATAAAAAATTGACAAAATTTTCTATAGAAATAAAATTTTGACAAAATTTTCAATAGAAATAAAATTTTCAGAAAATTTTCTATAGAAATAAAATTTTCAGAAAATTTTCTATAGAAATAATCACACTTTAAGAAATGATGCAAATTCCATACAATGGCTGTTGAAATGGTGGATATCCATCCTATAGAAACCCCATGTTAAACTCATCCCTTCTGCGCCAATTTCGCATCACTTCCGTATCCAAAAATAACATGTGAACTACTTTTTTGGCGACGCTTTTTTTTTACTGGTAGTTGTATTTTTTGTGAAATTATATCGGGCGAAAGGTATTGGAGCTATATCCATATCTTAACCAATTTCATGCAGAATAAATGCTGATTGATTATGACCCAAAGTACATAACATATTTGTGCCAAATTTGGAGTCGATTGGACTAAATCAAAGCCAAGGTCGCAGGGCTTTGATTATAAAAATGTCTTCACAGACAGACGTCCGCATCGTGAGTCGATTTAGCCTATCTTTTTGAGCTAACTTATAATGCCCTATTCAACGTAGTTGTACCGGTTATACTAAGATGACTTTAACCAATGTTTAACGATTGATTTTTTTTTCTGTGTACTATGTATACCAAAAACACGAACTATTAAATCCTTTAACATTATCCTATACGTGACCCACTATGTCCTTCCGAAATCCCTCTCCATGTATGCTAGATGGTTTTCTTTACTGTATCGTTATCGACGATAAATCAACGTTTACACAGTTTCCATTTCTACCTATGACACTTAAACAGATTGCTTAACGTAACTGAAGGTAACCATATTTACGGCCATTGGCCGAGAGCAGCAGCAGCCGCAACAACAACAACAAAAACAAAAAAAAAACAGCATCAGAAACCTGTCACATGGTTAACGAAGTAAACCGATTATCGATGTTTCCATGAATCCGTCAACTGCAGGAGGCTGTGTTGGACAGGTTTACCTGTTCTAATTATAACAAAACACGGGTAGTTAGTCCCCATTTGAGGACTAGCGTAGGGAAACCAAAGCAAAAATGACAAAGTAGAATTGTGGAGTTTTCCAGTTTTAAGAAACAAAATCAACGTTTACTGATGTATAAAATCACCCAATCTAATCTAATGGCGATTTCGATTTGGAAAAAGGGGGCAACATTCTCGAAATTGATAGCAAAATATGAAGGACGCTGTGATAGATTTTGGATCCTGTATCTCTCAAAATATTGGGAATTAAAAATAACTTTGGAATGACGCTATCATTTGGTCGAAAATGCAATAAGGAAAAAAGTAGGGTAACACCAAAGCAACATATTTTTTGCGAATCGAAAACGCCATAAATCACCACTTAAATCGAAGTTTTTAATTTTAATTGAAAAACTTTCTGTTTTCATTGTTTATCCCTATAGAAAGAATATTATGATGTGCATGTATCTAGGACCAAAATCATCAAATAGTTGATTTTCCTAAATTCCAAAAACAGAATTTGAAAAATTCAAAAAGTCGACTTTCCGGATTCCAATAACAATCCCTACGAAAAATGATTCTTCTCCATTTTCTTTTTCTTGGTGTTGAAAATGTCCATCGATGCCATAGATGATGAATATCTGAAATGCAGTTGGGGTTTATTTTGCATACATTCCATGGTAGTGGTGTTAATGGTGATATGGACATAATGCTATTATCGATGTTAAATTTGTTGAGAAAATTTCTTTGAAAAATATTACCCACTTTATATCGAAGAAAGCTAGAGATGGAGCTTCAGTCTCAAGGACTAAAATTTTTTGAGATAAATGCACACATTTGCAGTGCTTATTTTTTTTTCGAATGAGTGTAACTTTGGAGGAAAAAAATTTACAAATTATAAAAACAATTCTATTACAGTGAGTCCTACTACCCACAAGTCAAATATTTGACAGAAATCAAAAAAGAATTCGTTACCATAGCGAAATCTGCAAGCTCATATTGGATACAGTATATTACGATTGAAGCGATTTCCAAAACTTGTATTCAGATATTTCAAAAATGCTCCTGGAAAATATTTGTCTAGTGTGGCCATACCCTTAGGTAGTTTCACATATGGATAGTATCGAACTAACTAGTATCGAACAGACTAGACCACTGTAAAGTATGATGATATGGAAATGTAACCTCCCCAAAAATAAAAGAAAAGAATTATTTACTTTTTATACCCTGCGCCACACTGTGAAACAGGGTATTATAAGTTAGTGCATATGTTTGCAACACCCAGAAGGAGACGAGATAGACATATGGTGTCTTTGGCAATAATGCTCAGGGTGGGTCATTGAGTCGATCTAGCCATGTCCGTCTGTCCGTCCGTCCGTCTGTCTGTGAACACATTTTTGTGATCAAATTCTAGGTCGCAATTTAAGTCCAATCGCCCTTACATTTGACACATGTTCCTAATTTGGGTCAGAATAGAACCCTATTGATTTTGGAAGAAATCGGTTGAGATTTAGATATAGCTCCCATATATATCTTTCGCCCGATATGCCCTAATATGGGCCCAGCAGCCAGAGTTTTATACCGATTTCATTGAAATTTTGTACAAACATAACACTTAGTGGTATAGTCAGGTGTGCAAAATTTGATTGAAATCGGTTCAGATTTAGATATAGCTCCCATATATATCTTTCGCCCGATATGGACTTATATGGCCTCAGAAGCCAGACTTTTACCTTAATTTGCTTGAAATTTTGCACCAGGAGAACAATTAGTGGTGTAGTCAAGTGTGCTAAATTTTATTGAAATCGATTCAGATTTAGATATAACTCCCATATATATATCTTTCGCTCGATTTTCCGTCATATGACCACATAGGTCAAAATTGCGGTCCGATTTACGTGAAATTTTGCACAGGGAGTAGAATTAAAATACTAAGTATGCATGTCAAATTTGGTTGAAATCGGTTCAGATTTCTATATAGCTTCCATATATATGCTTTTCCGATTTGAGCAAAAATGGACATAATAATCAAATTTTCCTTATAAAATCGCTACTGCTAAGTCGAAAACTTGTAAAACTGACTCAAATTTTCCTATTACTCTAATACACATCTATCGACCGATAAATCATAAATACGCTTTTGCGAAGTCGCCTCAAATTGGTTCAGTTTTAAATGTTTCCCATATTTTTATATCCTCCACCATAGGATATTATGGTGGAGGGTATATTAACTTTGTCTTTCCGTTTGTAACACATCGAAATATTGCTCTAAGACCCCATAAAGTATATATATTCTGGATTGTGGTTAAATTCTGAGTCGACCTAAGCATGTCCGTTCGTCCGTCCGTTCGTCTGTTGACATCATGCTAACTTCCGAACGAAACAAGCTATCGACTTCAAACTTGGCACAAGTAGTTGTTATTGATGTAGGTCGGATGGTATTGCAAATGGGCCATATCGGTCCACTTTTACGTATAGTCCCCATTTAAACGGACCCCCAGATTTGGCTTGCGAGAGTATATAAGAGTAGCATATTTCATCCGATCTGGCTGAAATTTGGTACATGGTATTAGTATATGGTCTCTAAGAACCATGCAAAAATTGGTCCATATCGGTCCATAATTATATATAGCCCCCATATAAACCGATCCCCAGATTTGTCCTCCGGAGCCTCTTGGAGGAGCAAAATTCATCCAATTCGGTTGAAATTTGGTACGTGGTATTATATGGTCTCTAAGAACCATGCAAAAATTGGTCCATAATTATATATAGCCTCCATATAAACCGTTCCCCAGATTTGGTTTGCCCATCCTCTAAGAGCAGCGAATTTCATCCGATCCGGTTGAAATTTGGTATGTGGTGTAAGTATATGGTCTCAAACGACCATGCAAAAATTGGTTCATATCGGTCCATAATTATATATAGCCCCCATATAAACCGATCCCCTGATTTGGTTTGCGAATCCTCTAAGAGCAGCGAATTTCATCCGATCCGGCTGAAATTTGGTACATGGTGTAAGTATATGGTATCTAACAACCATGCAAAAATTTGTCCATATTGGTCCATAATTATATATAGACCCCATATAAACCGATCCCCCGATTTGGTTTGCGGGTCCTCTAAGAGCAGCGAATTTCATCCGATCCGGCTGAAATTTGGTACATGGTGTAAGTATATGGTCTCTAAGAACCATGCAAAAATTGGTCCATATCGGTCCATAATTATATATAGCCCCCATATAAACCGATCCCCAGATTTGTCCTCCGGAGCCTCTTGGAGGAGCAAAATTCATCCAATTCGGTTGAATTTGGTACGTGGTATTATATGGTCTCTAAGAACCATGCAAAAATTGGTCCATATCGGTCCATAATTATATATAGCCTCCATATAAACCGTTCCCCAGATTTGATCTCAGGAGCCTCTTGGAGAAGCAAAATTCATCCGATCCGATTGAAATTTGCAACGTGGTGTTAGTATATGGCCGCTAATAACCATGCCAAAATTGGTCCATATAGGTATATAGTTATATATAGCCGATCCCTAATCACACAAAAATTGGTCCATATCGGTTCATAATCATGGTTGCCACTAGAGTCAAATATAGTCTACCAAAATTTTATTTCTATAGAAAATTTTGTCAAAATTTTATTTTTATGAACAATTTTGTCAAAATTTTATTTTTATGGACAATTTTGTCAAAATTTTATTCCTATAGAAAATTTTCTCAAATTTTATTTCTATAGAAAATTGTGGCAAAATTTTATTTTTATAGAGAGTGTTGTCAAAATTTTAAATTTATTGAAAATTTTGTCAAAATTTTATTTCTATTGAAAATTTTGTCAAAATGTTATTTCTATAGAAAATTTTGTCAAAATTTTAATTCTCTAGAAAATTTTGTCAAAATTTTATTTTAATAGAAAATTATGTCAAAATTTTATTTCTATAGAAAATTTTGTCATAATTTTATTTCTATAAAAAATTTTGTCAAAATTTTATTTCTATAGAAAATTTTCTCAAATTTTATTTCTATAGAAAATTTTGGCAAAATTTTATTCCTATAGAAAATGTTTTCAAAATTTTAATTCTATAGAGAATGTTATCAAAATTTTAATTATACTGAAAATTTTGTCAAAATTTTATTTCTATAGAAAATTTTGTCAAAATGTTATTTCTACAGAAAATTTTGTAAAAATTTTATTTCTATAGAAAATGTTGTCAACGTTTTATTTCTGTAGAAAATTTGGCCAAATTGTATTTCTATAGAAAATTTTGTTTAAATTTTATTTCTATAGAAAATTTTGTCCAAAATTTTATATTTATAAATGGTGTCAAACTTAATTATATACGTATTTAATCGGCCTTGTTTAGTTTAATAAGTACCACATATGGGCTACCTTGCAATTTAGAAGACGGTGTTAGGAAGTTTTAAGATACCTTGTCATCGGCAAGTGATACCGCAACCCTATTAATTCGATTGTGGAAGACAGTCTTCAGTAGAAGTTTCTACGCAATCCATGGTGGAGGGTACAAAAGCTTGTGTTCCACCCCAGGGCATTAGACGACTTAAATTTAAAGTCTATAAATATTGTAGAACAAATTTGATATGGTGTCGAAAATGTGGATCTACAAAGTGGTGCAGGGTATAATATAGTCGGCCCCGCCCGACTTATTTTTTTTTTTTTGCCTTAAATATACCAAAAAAATACCAAATTGGCGATCATCTAAAGACGGAGCTTCGCCGGGTATGGACCAATATACCGCAGAGCCACTTTCGTCCAGTGTTAACTGAAAAAATTATTTTCCTGAAGCCAAAGAATCCTAGATGGCGCATTTCTCTGATCTATAGTTTTTTTTTTCTTGTCCAAAAGTCGATGAACTTCCCAAAGAAGTCGTTTTGTCCTTATTTTAAAGTGATTCGACTTAAACTCTGTATGACTAAGGTCAACTAGGCTTTGATAATTCTGAAAAAAAAAACAAGTAAGGAAAGTCTAAAGTCGGGCGGGACCGACTATATTATACCCTGCACCACTTTGTAGATCTAAATTTTCGATACCATATCACATCCGTCAAATGTGTTGGGGCTATATATAAAGGTTTGTCCCAAATACATACATTTAAATATCACTCGATCTGGACAGAATTTGATAGACTTCTACAAAATCTATAGACTCAAAATTTAAGTCGGCTAATGCGCTAGGGTGGAACACAATGTTAGTAAAAAAATATGGGAAACATTTAAATCTGGAGCAATTTTAAGAAAACTTCGCAAAAGTTTATTTACGATTTATCGCTCGATATATATGCATTAGAAGTTTAGGAAAATTAAAGTCATTTTTACAACTTTTCGACTAAGCAGTGGCGATTTTACAAGGAAAATGTTGGTATTTTGACCATTTTTGTCGAAATCAGAAAAACATATATATGGGAGCTATATCTAAATCTGAACCGATTTCAACCAAATTTGGCACGCATAGCTAAAATGCTAATTCTACTCCCTGTGTAAAATTTCAACTAAATCGGAGTTAAAAATTGGCCTCTACGGTCATATGAGTGTAAATCGGCCAAAAGCTATATATGGGAGATATATCTAAATCTGAACCGATTTCAACCAAATTTGGCACGCATAGCTACAATGCTAATTCTACTCCCTGTGCAAAATTTCAACTAAATCGGAGCAAAAAATTGGTCTTTGTGGGCAAATGAGTGTAAATCGGGCGAAAGCTATATATGGGAGCTATATCTAAATCTGAACCGATTTGGCTGATATTGTGCAAGTTTTTCGAGACTCATAAAATATTCGGATGTACGGAATTTGAGGAAGATCGGTTGATATACACGCCAATTATGACCAGATCGGTGAAAAATATATATGGCAGCTATATCTAAATCTGAACCGATTTTTTCCAAAATCAATAGGGATCGTCTTTGAGCCGAAACAGGACCCTATACCAAATTTTAGGACAATCGGACTAAAACTGCGAGCTGTACTTTGCACACAAAAATACATCAACAGACAGACAGACGGACAGACAGACGGACATCGCTAAATCGACTCAGAATTTAATTCTAAGACGATCGGTATACTAAACGATGGGTCTCAGACTTTTCCTGCTTGGCGTTACATACAAATGCACAAACTTATTATACCCTGTACCACAGTAGTGGTGAAGGGTATAAAAATCATAAAATTAATGAAATTTTCCTTAATGTTTTTGTCTACAAATCAAAAAAGTGTTCATATATATGACATGTCTTTCTTTCGTGCCCAAGGTCGCCAATTCGAACAAATTAAAAGTGATTTATAAAAATTACATTTTGCTCTAAAATTGACAAAATATAATGCTTTAGTTTGTTGCTTTACATATCAGCCACTTTTTAAGTAATCCATGGTGGTGGGTATTTAAAAGTCGATCCTACCAACCTTATGGCCGTATGGACGATTTCATCATGGCGAATATAAAAGCAAAAACAAAATGGAAGCTTATGAAAATTTATAGGAAAATATGATAAGTGTTCGATGGTGAGTGGGTAATCGATAGCACTTCAGAGTTTTTAGCTGGCAATCACACTGACAGCACTACTAATTTTATTTATCCGAAGCATAAATAAAAACAACAACAACAACAAAAACACACACAATTAAATTAAAAATTTTAATAATTTTTTTATTTTCGGGTATGACAAAAAACAAATAGAAATGGTTAAAAAAATGTTACAAAAATCCATTGGTACGGCGGCCAATGGAATTCAGTCAACAAGTTTTACATAAAAAACAAATTCTGCACAACCAATCTTTAGTTAAAACTCCGGCAAAGGACACTTCAATGGCAATATAAAAACCACAACCGTGTGTTCAATAAAAATAAAATTGTAATAAAATGAAGTGAAAACAACAAGGATTAAATAACAACAACAACAACAAGAAAAATATACGCTTATGTGTTTTTCGTCAATTTAACCACAGAATCGAATATGCAAAGAGGTAATTTATTTCGCATTGAAAACTGTATACTCTCGAAAATTTAATTTCGAAAAACCAATTACACCTGCAGTCAAAGATTACCATATCAACGGTTACAAAAAAACGAGAACATTATATTGAAATGTGATTAATCAGAAAGATGTATGCCAGAACATATTGGTTTTTTAATCAATCGTCGCAAAATGAGAAATTACTTTTTGCATTCAGCAAGGTTTGAACGTGTATGGAAATTATTTAAATGCTTATAAATATTAAATTACCATTTACCATGTCATTTGATGCGTATTCATTGAATTCTAAAAAATGTTCAATTAAAAATTTAAATGGGTCAACAATTTTTTTTTTAATTGAAACAAAATCCAATCACGAAAATTGATAGTGTAAATTAAATTTTTAATTGGATCAATTAATTTTTTATTGACGTTGGTGATGGATACTATCATTTCTGTGATTGAAGAAATTTCAATTCAAAACTAATTTTTTTCTATGCATGTCTACAACAGCCAGACGGAGAGGAGACATACAATTTTTCCCCAGGTCTGTGTCGATTTAGCAATGCCCGTCTGTTTGGGAACGAACGAACGAATTTCTGTAATCAAAGTCTACGTCTCAGTTTTAGTCAGTTTTAGACTTAAAATTTGGCACAAGAATGGATTTTGGTCAAAAGCCTGCCACGGTTCTCAAAATAATACCAAATATACCAAACGCAGTGGATTACACTCTGGAGAAATCCCCTTTTCGACAAAAATGTGAAAAACTAATTCCCAACAACGAGTCCTGGCATCATAAATATATATTCAAAAAGTCAATCTGTAATAAAATCCTTGGACTATGTGTTCATTTTTTTCGAAGTCTCTCAACGAGATGGCTGAACAGTATACCATTCACCTAATATGGGTGCTTGACCAAGGGTACATATCAGGGAACTGCAATGTGGGGAACTGTTATGATGGCGAAAGTCCGATGGGATTTCTATAGAAAATTTTGTCAAAATTTTATTTAGATTTTTTTTGTTTTTTTTTTTCAAAATTGTGTTGCTATAGAATTTTGTCAAAATTTTATTTCTATAGCAAATTTTGTCAAAATTTTATTTAAATAGCAAATTTTGTCAAAATTTTATTTCTATAGCAAATGTTTGTCAAAATTTTATTTCTATAGAAAATTTTGTCAAAATTTTATTTCTATAGAAAATTTTGTCAACATTTTATTTCTATAGAAAATTTTGTCAAAATTTTATTTCTATAGAAAATTTGGACCAAATTTTATTTCTATAGAAAATTTGGACCAAATTTTATTTCTATAGAAAATTTTGTAAAAATTTTATTTCTATAGAAAATCTTGACAACATTTTATTTCTATAGGAAATGTGGTCAACATTTTATTTCTATAGAAAATTTAGTCAAAATTTTATTTCTGTAGAAAATTTTATCAAAATTTTATTCCTATAGGAGATGTTGTCAAAATTTTATTTCATTTTGTTAAAATGTTGTTTCTATAAAAAATTTTGTCAACATTTTATTTCCATAGAAAATTTTGTCAAAATTTTATTTCTATAGAAAATTTTGTCAAAATTTTATTTGTATAGAAAATTTTCTCAAAATTTTATTTGTATAGAAAATTTTGTCAAACTTTTATTTCTCTAGAAAAATTTGTCAAAATTTTAATTTTATAGAAAATTTTATTTCTATAGAAAATTTTGTCAAAATTTTATTTCTATAGAAAATTTTGACAAAATTTTATTTCTATAGAAAATTTTGTAAAAATTTTATTTCTATAGAAAATTTTGTAAAAATTTATTTCTATAGCAAATTTTGTAAAAATTTTATTTGTATAGAAAATTTTGTCAAAATTTTATTTGTATAGAAAATGTTGTAAAAATTTATTTCTATAGCAAATTTTGTCAAAATTTTATTTCTATAGCAAATTTTGTCAAAATTTTATTTCTATAGCAAATGTTTTTCAAAATTTTATTTCTATAGAAAATTTTGTCAAAATTTTATTTCTATAGAAAATTTTGTCAAAATTTTATTTCTATAGAAAATTTGGACCAAATTTTATTTCTATAAAAAATTTTGTAAAAATTTTATTTCTATAGAAAATCTTGACAACATTTTATTTCTATAGGAAATGTGGTCAAAATTTTATTTCTATAGAAAATTTAGTCAAAATTTTATTTCTGTAGAAAATTTTGTCAATATTTTATTTCTATAGGAGATGTTGTCAAAATTTTATTTCATTTTCTTAAAATGTTGTTTCTATAGAAAATTTTGTCAACATTTTATTTCCATAGAAAATTTTGTCAAAATTTTATTTCTAGCGAAAATTTTGAAAAGTTTTATTTCTATAGAAAATTTTGTCAAAATTGTGTTTCTACAGAAAATTTTGTCAAAATTTTATTTCTGTAGAAAATTTTGACAAAATTTTATTTCTATAGATAATTTTGTCAAAATTTCATTTCTATAGAAAATTTTGTCTAAATTTTATTTCTCTAGAAAAATTTGTCAAAATTTCAATTTTATAGAAAATTTTTTAAAAATTTTATTTCTATAGAAAATTTTGTAAAAATTTTATTTTGTAGAATATTTTGTCAAAATTTTATTTTTATTTATTTCTATAGCAAATTTTGTCAAAATTTTATTTCTATAGCAAATTTTGTCAAAATTTTATTTCTATAGCAAATGTTTTTCAAAATTTTATTTCTATAGAAAATTTTGTCAAAATTTTATTTCTATAGAAAATTTTGTCAAAATTTTATTTCTATAGAAAATTTTGTCAAAATTTTATTTCTATAGAAAATTTGGACCACATTTTATTTCTATAAAAAATTTTGTAAAAATTTTATTTCTATAGAAAATCTTGACAACATTTTATTTCTATAGGAAATGTGGTCAAAATTTTATTTCTATAGAAAATTTAGTCAAAATTTTATTTCTGTAGAAAATTTTGTCAATATTTTATTTCTATAGGAGATGTTGTCAAAATTTTATTTCATTTTCTTAAAATGTTGTTTCTAAAGAAAATTTTGTCAACATTTTATTTCCATAGAAAATTTTGTCAAAATTTTATTTCTAGCGAAAATTTTGAAAAGTTTTATTTCTATAGAAAATTTTGTCAAAATTGTGTTTCTACAGAAAATTTTGTCAAAATTTTATTTCTGTAGAAAATTTTGACAAAATTTTATTTCTATAGATAATTTTGTCAAAATTTCATTTCTATAGAAAATTTTGTCAAAATTTTATTTCTCTAGAAAAATTTGTCAAAATTTCAATTTTATAGAAAATTTTGTAAAAATTTTATTTTGTAGAATATTTTGTCAAAATTTTATTTTTATAGAAAATTTGTCAAAATTTTATTTCTAAAGAAAATTTTGTCAAAATTTTATTTGTATAGAAAATTTTGTCAAAATTTTATTTGTATAGAAAATTTTGTCAAATTTTTATTTCTCTAGAAAATATTGTCAAAATTTTATTTCTATAGGAAATGTTGTCAAAATTTTATTTCATTTTGTTAAAATTTTATTTCTATAGAAAATTTTGACAAAATTTTATATCTATAGAAAATTTTGTCAACATTTTATTTCTATAGAAAATTTTGCCAAATTTTATTTGTATAGAAAATTTTGTCAAACTTTTATTTCTCAAGAAAAATTTGTCAAAATTTTAATTTTATAGAAAATTTTGTAAAAATTTTATTTCTATAGAAAATTTTGTAAAAATTTTATTTGTATAGAAAATTTTGTCAAACTTTTATTTCTCAAGAAAAATTTGTCAACATTTTAATTTTATACAAAATTTTGTAAAAATTTTATTTCTATAGAAAATTTTGTAAGAATTTTATTTGTATAGAAAATTTTGTCAAACTTTTATTTCTCAAGAAAAATTTGTCAACATTTTAATTTTATACAAAATTTTGTAAAAATTTTATTTCTATAGAAAATCTTGACAAAATTTGACTTCTATAGAAAATTTTGTCAAAAGTTTATTTCTATAGAAAATGTTGTAAACGTTTTATTTCTATAGAAAATTTTGTCAAAAATTTCTTTCTAAATTTTATTTCTATAGAAAATTTTGTCAAAATTTTATTTCTTTAGAAAATTTTTCGAAGTTTTGTGTCTATAGAAACTTTTTTCAAAAATTTTTTTCTACAGAAAATTTTGTCAAAATATTATTTCTATAGAAAATTTTGTCAAAATTTTATTTCTATAGAAAATTTTGACAACATTTTATTTCTATGAAAAATCTTGAAAAATTTTATTGCTATGGAAAATATTTAAAAATTTTATTTCGTCAAAAATATTTTACACACATGTTCGATAAAAACATCTATCGTTAATATAGTACCAAACGTACCAAATACAATGTTTTTTGAATTGACTAATCAGGTCGAAGTCAACAATATTTTAAAAAAACTGAATACGAAAAAGAGTGCTGGTATAGACGGTATACGAGCCATTGATATTAAAAAACATGCAGACAGTTTAACACCTGTGATATCGGCTCTAATTAATAAGAGTATAACTGAAGCAACAATTCCTGATGTACTCAAAACATCTATCATTAGACCAATTTATAAGAATGGATCAAAATTAGATTTCAATAACTACAGACCAATATCGATATTGCCGGTCGTAGAAAAAATTTTATTTCTGTAGAAAATTTTGTCAATATTTTATTTCTATAGGAGATGTTGTCAAAATTTTATTTCATTTTCTTAAAATGTTGTTTCTATAGAAAATTTTGTCAACATTTTATTTCCATAGACAATTTTGTCAAAATTTTATTTCTAGCGAAAATTTTGTAAAAGTTTTATTTCTATAGAAAATTTTGTCAAAATTGTGTTTCTACAGAAAATTTTGTCAAAATTTTATTTCTGTAGAAAATTTTGACAAAATTTTATTTCTATAGATAATTTTGTCAAAAATTCATTTCTATAGAAAATTTTGTCAAAATTTTATTTCTCTAGAAAAATTTGTCAAAATTTCAATTTTATAGAAAATTTTTTAAAAATTTTATTTCTATAGAAAATTTTGTAAAAATTTTATTTTGTAGAATATTTTGTCAAAATTTTATTTTTATAGAAAATTTGTCAAAATTTTATTTCTAAAGAAAATTTTGTCAAAATTTTATTTGTATAGAAAATTTTGTCAAAATTTTATTTGTATAGAAAATTTTGTCAAATTTTTATTTCTCTAGAAAATATTGTCAAATTTTTATTTCTATAGGAAATGTTGTCAAAATTTTATTTCATTTTGTTAAAATTTTATTTCTATAGAAAATTTTGACAAAATTTTATATCTATAGAAAATTTTGTCAACATTTTATTTCTATAGAAAATTTTGCCAAATTTTATTTGTATAGAAAATTTTGTCAAACTTTTATTTCTCAAGAAAAATTTGTCAAAATTTTAATTTTATAGAAAATTTTGTAAAAATTTTATTTCTATAGAAAATTTTGTAAAAATTTTATTTGTATAGAAAATTTTGTCAAACTTTTATTTCTCAAGAAAAATTTGTCAACATTTTAATTTTATACAAAATTTTGTAAAAATTTTATTTCTATAGAAAATCTTGACAAAATTTGACTTCTATAGAAAATTTTGTCAAAAGTTTATTTCTATAGAAAATGTTGTAAACGTTTTATTTCTATAGAAAATTTTGTCAAAAATTTCTTTCTAAATTTTATTTCTATAGAAAATTTTGTCAAAATTTTATTTCTTTAGAAAATTTTTCGAAGTTTTGTGTCTATAGAAACTTTTTTCAAAAATTTTTTTCTACAGAAAATTTTGTCAAAATATTATTTCTATAGAAAATTTTGACAAAATTTTATTTCTATAGAAAATTTTGTCAAAATTTTATTTCTATAGAAAATTTTGACAACATTTTATTTCTATGAAAAATCTTGAAAAATTTTATTGCTATGGAAAATATTTAAAAATTTTATTTCGTCAAAAATATTTTACACACATGTTCGATAAAAACATCTATCGTTAATATAGTACCAAACGTACCAAATACAATGTTTTTTGAATTGACTAATCAGGTCGAAGTCAACAATATTTTAAAAAAACTGAATACGAAAAAGAGTGCTGGTATTGACGGTATACGAGCCATTGATATTAAAAAACATGCAGACAGTTTAACACCTGTGATATCGGCTCTAATTAATAAGAGTATAACTGAAGCAACAATTCCTGATGTACTCAAAACATCTATCATTAGACCAATTTATAAGAATGGATCAAAATTAGATTTCAATAACTACAGACCAATATCGATATTGCCGGTCGTAGAAAAGGTGATGGAAGAAATCGTAGTGAGAAGATTAAATGGTTTTATTGAGAAGTACAAAATAATAAAAAATAATCAATATGGATTTCAAAAGGGAAGAAACATAAATCAGTTACTTGGGCAATTTTCCAACAAAATTAACCAAAGTCTAAATAACAAAGATCACTGTCTAGCATTATTCATAGACTTTAGCAAGGCATTTGACACTCTACCCCATACCAAACTGTTGGACACGCTGGAAAATTCTGGTATTCGTGGTACATGTCTCAATTGGTTCAAAAATTACCTCCATCATAGAACCTTTTGTGTGCAAATAGATGGATTGGTGAGCACAAAAAGAGTAATAACGCATGGAGTTCCACAGGGATCTAAAATAGGCCCATTATTATACATTCTATACACCAACGCAATGACAGAAATATTAACGCAAAGCACTTCTTTTTCTTATGCGGATGACACGGCAATAGTTGTAACAAATAAACAACTGGACAATGCAGTGGCAACTATGCAATCAGAGTTGAACTTACTAGCCAGATGGTGTCATGGTAAAGGTCTTGTCATTAATGCAAAGAAAACTAAAATAATGCACATACGGCCAAGACATATACCCAAGACAAATTTCTCTATCATATACCACACGAATGAATGCTTGCATAGAACATGCGAATTTTCCACAAACGGTTATGTAGATGAATGTTCAACAAAACTTGAGCTAGTGGAAGAATATAAATATCTTGGCGTAACCCTTGATCACAATTTTAAGTGGAAATTACACATTAACAGCGTTCAAAAAAAATTAAGAAAAGCTGCGTTTGCTCTGTACCATCTCAACAATTGTTCGCTTTACTTCATACTAAAACAGGCGTATTTCTCGCTTGCAGAATCGCAATTACGGCATGGTATAACTGCATGGGGAAACGCAAAATGCTGCAAAACATTGCAATCAACGCCAAACAGAATAATAAAACTTCTTAACAGAAACTTTGAAAAAACAAATATACACTCCAGTATACAAACGGCACGAAACACAATCGTAAACGAAAGCCTGTACAAAAAACATAAACTTTTAGATATAAAAGGAATTCACACAACAACAATAATCAAAGAATTCGGCGAAGACTTAACTCTGATCAAACGAATCAATCATCCCCAGAACACGCGAAGAAGACAACAAGGACGGTATATAGTTCCAAGCTTTAAAAATGATTATGGGAAATACTCACTAGCGGTTGCATTACCTCAAGCACTGAATGAGATACCCACCAATATTTTAAATATCAACAATAAGTATACTAGAAACAAGATTATCAAAAAACTATTTTTGAATTAGACATGCAAATGAAAAAAAAAAATATATATATAAATATAAATATATATTTATAACTTAAGTCTACAGCCTTAAATATTATTAGAAATAATCGATTGTAACATCACATCCTGAATTTCAACCTGCAGACAAGCCAATTGTTAGGCTTTGTGGGTATTTACTATAAAATGAAATGTATCATGGAATTAATGTTCAATAAAATAAAATAAAATAAAATAAATAATAAAAAAAAAAAATTCTAGAGACAATTTTGTCAAAATTTTATTTCTAAAGAAAATTTTATCAAAATTTTATTTCTATAGTATTTTTTTTTTTCAAAATTTCATTACAAAAGAAAATTTTGTCAAAAGTTTATTTTGTAGAAAATTTTGTCAATGTTGTATTTTTGTAGAAAATGTTGACCAATTTTTATTTCTATAGAAAATTTTGTCAACATTTTATTTCTATAGAATATTTTTTTCAAAATATTATTTCTATAGCAAATTGTGTCGAAATTTTATTTTTATAGAATTGTTTTTTCAAACTTTTATTTCTACAGAAAATGTTGTCAAAATTTAATTTTTGTAGAAAATTTTGTAAAAATTTTATTTTTGTAGAAAATTTTGTCAAAACTTTTACTTCTATGGAAAATTTTTAAAAATTTTATTTCTATGGAAAATTTTTAAACATTTTTTTTCTATAGAAAATTTTTAAACATTTTATTTCTCTGGAAAATTTTAAAAATTTTATTTCTAAAGAAAATTTTTTCAACATTTGATTTCTATAAAAAATTGTCTCAGAATTTTATTTGTGTAGAAAATTTTGTCAAAATTTAATTTCTGGAGAAATTATCTCAACATTTTATTTCTGTAGCAAATTTCTCAAAATTGTATTTCAAAGAAAATTTCCTCAAAATTTAACTTTTAGAGAATATTTTGTCAAAATTGTATTTCTATAAAAAAATTATCTTATAATTGGTCCAAGACAAAATGCGTCCAATTTACAAAAATGTGGGCTAGGGAGGTTACTCTCCCCGTCCAAATATTAAAAAATCAGGTGGCCCATATTAACTTCATAACCTGCCCCCAAGTTCTCTGCAAATTTTAAGTAAATTAGAGAAATGTAGTTTTTTTTACCGTACACCAAATAAAGGTTGGGCAAATGGGAAGTCCTCCTCCCCGACCAAATATCGAAAAATAAAGTAGCGGACCTTAATCTAGACTGCAACTTTGGACCTCTCTTCAAAAAGTCCGGGGAGGTCTCCCTTTCCGTACAAATATTACAAAATCAGGTGTCCAATATGAACTTCATATCCTCCCCCACGTCCTCTGTACATTTTAAATAAATTGGAGCCTCTAGTTCTTTCACTGTAATAAAAAAAATCCGATCCCAATGGGCTAAATATTTTACGTGAGCCTGAAAATAAATCGGGCTGCCACTTTAAACTAGCCTAACCTAACATACTTGAAATATTACAGAGATAGTAGAATTGACATTCTAGCCAAATTTGGTCAAAATCGATTCACATTCAAAAATATAGCTTCAACATGTCTATCATTCTCCCGATATGCACTTAATTAGCCCCAAAGGCTCATTGATTTGCTTCAAATTTTTATCATTCTCTCTAGATATTTGAAAATTTCAATTCAATCAATTAAATCCTCCTCGGGTCTACTTGAAATATAAACCATCTAGCGCATATGATCACAGAATTTCGTTATTGTGAATCCTTACTTGTGTATATTTGTCAAAAAAAAAGTAAGTTGTCCAACTGAAAATTTTTTCAAACATATTTCGTTCAAAATCTCTCCTACAGAAAATCTAATATTATCGATTAGATATCCCATAATCGGATAGCTTTTTACAAATTTTAGTGAATGCTGTTAGACCTCATAGAATTTGGTCTTGATATTTTAGATATGTACATAATATTATGAATCATATAAATTCCGTTTATATTTTTTGTTTCTACTTTTTATATTTCTCTTTGGTCGTTCTAATCCGATCATTGAATTACATGTCAATCCGATATGAAAGCTTTTCCCCTTCCCCCTCCGATTCCTATTCTATTCTGCTATTACTTTGTGATTTGTAATGTAATACCCATTGACACCTGAAAATAAATTGAATGTTTAGAGGATATTATTATATTATTTCTTAATATACATATATTTTTTTTAGAAAAATCTTTGGAAAAAACGAAAATATAATCCAGAGATTATGCAAATGTACATGTCTGCAAGGCATCATTTCTTCTTCTATCTTCTCATTAGACTGCTAACATGTGGAGATGTGAAGCAACGAATATAGAACAAAAGGTATATAAACGATTATATGTTTTGAAATTACCATCATCGCCTTTTTTACAAAGAGTGAAGAATGTAGTGTGGAACCTTCTGTAATGTAATATTGGACATTGTGACGTATGAGCAACACACCTGAAATTTGATTGTAACACTAATACGGAACGATGTACACATGCTAAGGATACACACGAATTATTTGACTACTTATGGCCGTGAAAACCATTATTTCTAGTTACATAAATATTTTTCAATTTCTTTTTAACTGTAAGCAAAGTCAAGTTCATTTCTAGAAAATTCTACAAATAAATTCATACTCACTCAGGTTTAAATGCCTTTGTAGAAATATCCTAATCCCAATTGTTTCTGAAAGAAAGTAAAAAAAAAATAAATATTTTTTAGACTCTATATTTAATTAAATGTGTAAAGAGAACAGTACATCTTGCTTGTTTATTTATAAAACAACAAACTACGGTGCACGGTTGCAACATTTGGTAGAATTCTACCAAATCCATTTTTCACTGTTTGGTACAATTTTCTACAAACAAAAAAAAAATTGCCAAATGTTCTAAAAAAATAAAATTTTGACAAAATTTTCTATAAAAAAAATTGTGCCAAAAATTTTCTATTGAAATAAAATTGTGACAAAAATTTCTATATAAATAAAATTTTGACAAAATTATCTACAGAAATAAAATTTTGACATAATTTTATATAGAAATAAAATTTTGACAACATTTTCTGTAGAAGTAAAATTTTGATAAAATTTTCTATAGAAATAAAATTTTGACAAAATTTTCTATAGAAATAAAATTGTGACAAAATTTACTATAGAAATAAAATTGTGGCAAAATTTTCTATAAATATAAAATTTTCACTAAATTTTCTATAGAAATAAAATTTTGACAAAATTTTCGATAGAAATAACATTTTGACAAATTTTCGATAGAAATAACATTTTGACAAAATTTTCGATAGAAATAAAATTTTGACAAAACTTTCTATAAAAAAATTGCAAAATGTTCTATAGAAATAAAATTTTGACAAAATTTTCTATAAAAACAATTACAAAAATTTCTATGGAAATAAAATTTTGGCGAAATTTTCTATAGAAATAAAATGTAGACAAAATTTTATATAAAAATGAAATTTTGACAACATTTTCTGTAGTAGTACAATTTTGACAAAATATTCTATAGAAATAAAATTTTGACACAATCTTAGACAGAAATATATTTTTGACAAAATTTTATAAAGAAAT
Source organism: Haematobia irritans (assembly GCF_050003625.1). Classification (NCBI taxonomy): domain Eukaryota; kingdom Metazoa; phylum Arthropoda; class Insecta; order Diptera; family Muscidae; genus Haematobia; species Haematobia irritans. The sequence continues at coordinate 183,449,612 of NC_134397.1, read as the reverse complement.
AAAATGTTGACAAAATTTTATGTAGAAATAAAATTTTGACAAAATTTTATATAGAAATAAAATTTTGACAACATTTTCTGTAGAAGTAAAATTTTGATAACATTTTCTATAGAAATAAAATTTTGACAAAATTTTCTATAGAAATAAAATTTTGACAAAATTTTCTATAGAAATAAAATTTTGACAAAATTTTCTATAGAAATAAAATTTTGACAAAATTTTCTATAGAAATAAAATTTTGACAAAATTTTCTATAGAAATAAAATATTGACAAAATTTTCTATAGAAATAAAATTTTGACAAAATTTTCTATAGAAATAAAATTTTGACAAAATTTTTCATATAAATAAACTTTTGATTACATTTTCTGTAGAAGTGAAATTTTGACAAAATATTCTATAGCAATAGAATTTTGACAAAATTTTCTATAGAAATAAAAGTTTAACAAAATTTTATATAGAAATAAAATTTTGACAAAATTTTCTATAGAAATAAAATTTTGACAAAATTTTCTATAGAAATAAAATTTTGACAAAATTTTCTATAGAAATAAAATTTTGACAAAATTTTCTATAGAAATAAAATTTTGACAAAATTTTCTATAGAAATAAAATTTTGACAAAATTTTCTATAGAAATAAATTTTTGACAAAATTTTCTATAGAAATAAAATTTTGACAAAATTTTCTATAGAAATAAAATATTGACAAAATTTTCTATAGAAATAAAATGTGGACAAAATTTTTCATATAAATAAACTTTTGATTACATTTTCTGTAGAAGTGAAATTTTGACAAAATATTCTATAGCAATAGAATTTTGACAAAATTTTCTATAGAAATAAAAGTTTAACAAAATTTTATATAGAAATAAAATTTTGACAAAATTTTCTATAGAAATAAAATTTTGACAAAATTTTCTATAGAAATAAAATTTTGACAAAATTTTCTATAGAAATAAAATTTTGACAAAATTTTCTATAGAAATAAAATTTTGAAAAAATTTTCTATAGAATTAAAATTTTGACAAAATTTTATATAAAAATAAAATTTTGACATCATTTTCTGTAGTGGTACAATTTTGACTAAATATTCTATAGAAATAAAATTTTGACGAAATCTTAGACAGAAATAAAATTTTGACAAAATTTTATAAATAAAATATTGACAAAATTTTCTATAGAAATAAAATTTTGACAAAATTTTTCATATAAATAAACTTTTGATTACATTTTCTGTAGAAGTGAAATTTTGACAAAATATTCTATAGCAATAGAATTTTGACAAAATTTTCTATAGAAATAAAAGTTTAACAAAATTTTATATAGAAATAAAATTTTGACAAAATTTTCTATAGAAATAAAATTTTGACAAAATTTTCTATAGATATAAAATTTTGACAAAATTTTCTATAGAAATAAAATTTTGACAAAATTTTCTATAGAAATAAAATTTGGACAAAATTTTCTATAGAAATAAAATTTTGACAAAATTTTCTATAGAAATAAAATTTTGAAAAAATTTTATATAGAAATAAAATTTTGAAAAAATTTTCTATACAAATAAAATTTTGACAAAATTTTCTATAGAAATAAAATTTTGACAAAATTTTCTATAGAAATAAAATTTTGACAAAATTTTCCATAGAAATAAAATTTTGATAACATTTTCTGTAGAAGTAGAAGAAAATTTTGCCAAATGTTCTATAAAAATAGATTTTTGACAATATTTTATATAGAAATAAAATTTTGACAAAATTTTCTATAAATAACTTTATAGTATTTTGTTTTAGACCATACTATCATATAAAATAAAATTTTGACAAAATTTTCTATAGAAAAAAAATGTTGACAAAATTTTCTATAGAATTAAAAATTTGACAAAATTTTATATAGAATTAAAAATTTGACAAAATTTTATATAAAAATAAAATTTTGACAACATTTTCTGTAGTGGTACAATTTTGACTAAATATTCTATAGAAATAAAATTTTGACAAAATCTTAGACAGAAATAAAATTTTGACAACATTTTATGTAGAAATAAAATTTTGACAAAATTTTATATAGAAATAAAACTTTGACAAAATTTTGTACAGAAATAGTATTTTGACAAAATTTTCCATAGAAATAAAATTTTGATTGCATGTTCGTAGAAGTAAAATTTTGACAAAATATTCTATAGCAATAGAATTTTGACAAAATTTTCTATAGAAATAAAATGTTGACAAAATTTTATATAAAAGTAAAATTTTGACAACATTTTCTGTAGAAAAAAAATTTTGACAAAATTTTCTATAGGAATAAAAGTTTAACAAAATGTTATATAGAAATAAAATTTTGACAACGTTTTCTATAGAAATAAAATTTTGACAACATTTTCTATAGAAATAACATTTTTACAAAATTTTCTATAGAAATAAAATTTTTACAAAATTTTCTATAGAAATAAAATTTTTACAAAATTTTCTATAGAAAAACAATTAAGACAAAATTTTCTATAGAAAAAAAATTTAGACAAAATTTTCTATAGAAATAAAATTTTGACAAAATAATCTATAGAAATAAAATTTTGTCAACATTTTCAATAGAAATTAAATGTTGAGGAAATATTCTATACAAATAAAATATTGGCAAAATATTGCATAGAAATACAAATTTGACAAAATTTTTTTATGTTGGCAAAATTTTCTATAAAAATATTTTTGCTTTAAAAATAAATTTTTGAAAAAATTTTCTAAAAAGTAAAATTTTGACAAAATTTTCCGTAAAAAGAAAATTTTCTATAAAAACTAAATTTTGACAATATTTTCTAGAAAAATTAAATTTTGACAAAATTTTCTATAGAAAAAATATTTGACAAAATTTGCTATAAATAACTCTAAAGTGGTTAATTTTTTTTTAATCATACTATCAAAGTCTCTCTTTTTCTCAAGGGATATTTCTACTTTCAAGTAAATTGTCGCTAATAGAAGAGATGAAAAAATAATAAAGAAACTTCTAAAACAAAATAATAAAACATTTCCTTGGAAGAAACATTTTTACCATTATAATCACACAAATGTGATCAAACTCGGCGAACAAAATTTTTTGGTAGTTTTGGTACATTATTTTTGGCTTGAGTGGCAACAGTAGTACGGTGTCTAAAATCAACACCGGTTAACCGGATTCCATTAAAAAAAAAACAGCCGGATAGTGAAAAAAATTTTTTTTTTCATTTTGATTCATTCATTTGAATATCGGGTAGCCGCTGTTCTATATTTCAATGCAATTTTTATCTATTTTGCCATATGTTTCCTCATAAATTTCAGCTTCGTGTAGATACATATTGTAGATGTAAAGAAGCTGGCTAATTATAGCAGATTTTACTTTAGATCTATTTATTACCAAAAACGTTTAACTACCTAACTAACCGAAAAGAAAAAAAGTGAAAAGAGAGAAGTTCACCAATGTGGTATCACAATGGACTGAATAGTCTAAGTGAGCCTGATACATCGGGCTGCAACCTAGGTTAAAGTGGCAGCCCCATTAAGATTCAGGCTCACTTAGACCATTCAGTCCATTGTGATGCCACCTAACCTAACCTAACCGAAAATAGTTTTTTTATACCCTGCGCCACACTGTGGAACAGGTTATTATAAGTTAGTGCATATGTTTGCAACACCCAGAAGGAGACGAGATAGACACATGGTGTCTTTGGCAAAAATGCTCAGGGTGGGCTCCTGAGTCGATATAGCCATGTCCGTCTCTCCGTGAACACATTTTTGTAATCAAAGTCTAAGTCGCAGTTTTAGTCCAATCGACTTCAAATTTGGCACAAGTATGTGTTTTGGCTCAGAATAGAACCCTATTGATTTTGGAAGAAATCGGTTCAGATTTAGATATAGCTCCCATATATATATTTCGCCCGATATGGACTTATATGGCCGCAGAAGCCAGAGTTTTACCCTAATTTGCTTAAAATTTTGCAAAAGAAGATCAATTAGTACTATAGTCAATTGTCCCAAATTTGTGCCAAAATGGACCGAATAAAGGGTGATACGGTCAAAATTTGGTCAAGGGAAAACGCATGTAAATCGGTGAAATCGTTTATTTAAAAAATCAAATTAAATTTCTTTTTCAATTTCAATTAGTATACAATTCAGGAAAAATATTCATTTAGGCTTTCGCTTTTCCAAATCCGAATTGCCGGGCCTCACGCTTGACACCTGCCATCAGATTTTGTACAGCCACCTTGCCCACCTTCTTCGCCGCAGAAAGCCAGTTTGCCTTGAACTGCTGCTCGTCCCTAGCAGTTTTTTTGGTCTTCTTTAGGTTCCGCTTGACAATAGCCCGGTATTTCTCAATTGGGCGGAGCTCTGGCGTGTTGGGAGGGTTCTTGTCCGTGGGAACCACCTGCACGTTGTTGGCGGCGTACCACTCCATGGCCTTTTTACCGTAATGGCAAGATGCCAAATCCGGCCAAAACAGTACGGAACAACCGTGTTTCTTCAGGAAAGGCAGCAGACGTTTATTCAAACACTCTTTCACGTAAATTTCTTGGTTGACAGTCCCGGAAGCTATGAAAATGCTGCTTTTCAAGCCACAGGTACAGATGGCTTGCCAAACCAGATATTTCTTTGCGAACTTTGACAGTTTTATGTGCTTGAAAATATCTGCTACCTTTCCCCTTCCTTTTGACGTATAAAACTCCTGTCCCGGAAGCTGCTTGTAGGCTTTGACGTAGGTTTCGTCGTCCATTACCACGCAGTCAAACTTCGTCAGCATCGTCGTGTACAGCCTCCGGGATCGCGCTTTGGCCGTCGTATTTTGTTTATCATCGCGATTTGGAGTCACTACCTTCTTGTAAGTCGATAGTCCGGCTCGTTTTTTGGCTCGATGCACGGTTGTAGACGATACACCCAGCTTATTTGCGGCATCTCGGAGAGAGAGGTTAGGGTTTCGCTTGAAACTACGGGCAACTCTCTTTGTCGTCTCAGCGGCTTCCGGTTTTCGATTCCCCCCGATCCAGACTTCCTGGCTGTCGACAAACGTTTAATTACATTTGTAATGGTTGATTTGGCACCTTTTAGCGATTTTGCCAGCTTTGCGTGAGAGTAGCTCGGATTTTCGCGTTGCGCGAGCAAAATTTTGATACGCTGCTCTTCTTGCTTGGACGGCATTTTGACAACTGAAGAGTGAATTCCAAAATCAAAATAGGAGCAACATTCTACACACACACACCTTCAAAATGATGGGTGTTCAGGTTTTTTAAATGCAAAATTGAAAGAAATACGTCAAGTTTATATTGACCAAATTTTGACCGTATCACCCTTTACGGGCCCAGAAGCCAGAGTTTTACCCCAAGTTGGTTGACATTTTGCACTAGGAGTACAATTAGTAGTGTAGTCAAGTGTGCCAAATTTTATTGAAATCGGTTCAGATTTAGATATAGCTCCCATATATATCGTTCGCCCGATTTACACTCATATGACCAAAGTGGCCAATCGTTTACTCCGATTTAATTGAAATTTTGCACTGAGAGTAGAATTAGCATTGTAGCTATGCGTGCCAAATTTTATATATATCCCCCAACACATTTGACGGATGTGATATGGTAAATTTAGATCTACAAAGTGATGCAAGGTATAATATAGTCGGCCCCGCCCGACTTTAGGCTTTCCTTACTTGTTTTTAATTGGAGTTTCGGATAAACCCAAAACCGCTTTATCAATTCCCATTATTATCATAGCTTTTTATAAAGTTTAACATAAATTGTATTTTTCTCTTTTTTTCAGGTAAGTGATTGCACACAAACTATTTTCTACTTATAAGGTAAGACTTTTCCGCAAAAATAATTAAGGCACTAGCCCCAAATGTAATGTGGTTTTGTAACATCCACTAGTTGCATACTACAACAATCCTATCCACTTAACCCGTTGGCTACCAATGTCAACTTACTTAAAGTAGAAGCTTTACTCGAAATAAGCTATAAATATTTCTTATATTGGTGAGCACAAATATGCATTTAACAATAAAAGAAAAATACATATTTTTGTATTTATTTTTCTACAGTATATGTTATTTCTAGTAAATGGACATTCATACAAGAATATTTTTCGGGTTGTTTTTTGTATTTTTTCTCGCACTTCGATAGAAAGTCTTATTTTCGTAAGACCATTTGTTTAAAATCTAAGAATTAAGTTCTCAGAACAAACTTATAAAGGTCTTATGGTCTTAATTGACGTAGGTTCTCAAAATTACAGTTGAAGAAGAAAAAATAAAGTTTTTAAGATTTTTAATATTGTGTTGGTAGTAGGTTAAATTCCCGCAAAATATTATTTTCGATCATGAAAAAGGTATGAAAACAATAGATTCAAATTTCGAATAAGTTATTTGTAAGGTTAAATCTTTAAAATTTTAACAAATTCGAAAATTTGAAAAATAAAATTTTTAAAATTTTAAAAATGTTTACAGTTCGAAAAGTCGATTTCTGATGAACAGAAAAAAAACAAGTATATACGGCCGTAAGTTCGGCCAGGCCGAAGCTTATGTACCCTCCATCATGGATTGCGTAGAAACTTCTTCTAAACACTGCCATCCAGAATCGAATTACTTAAGTTGCGCCAACGCTTGCCGATGGCAAGGTATCTTAAAACCTCCTAACACCATCTTCTAAATTGTATGTAAGTCCATACGTGGTATATATTAAATCAAAAGAGATCGATCCAATACGTATATAATTCAGTTTGACAAAGTAGACATAAAATTTTGACAACATTTTCTACAGAAATAAAATTTAAAAAAAAAAATTCTATAGAAATAAAATTTTCACAAAATTTTCTATAGAAATAAAAATTTTGACAAAATTTTCTATAGAAAGAAAATTTTGACAAAAATATCTACAGAAATAAAATTTTAACAAAATTTTCTATAGAAATAAACTTTTGACAAAATTTTCTATAGAAATAAAATCTTGGTAGATTATTTTTGGCTCGAGTGGCAACCATGATTATGAACCGAATAAAATTTGAACAAAATTTTCTATAGAAATAAAATTTTGACAAAATTTTCTATAGAAATAAAATTTTGACAATGATGAAAATTTTATTATGAACCGAATAAAATTTTAACAAAATTTTCTCTAGAAATAAAATTTTGGTAGATTATTTTTGGCTCTAGTGGCAACCATGATTATGAACCGATATGGACCAATTTTTGTGTGATTGGACCAATTTTGGTATGGTTGTTAGCGACCATATACTAACACCACGTTCCTAATTTGAACCGGATCGGATGAATTTTGCTCCTCCAAGAGGCTCCGGAGGTCAAATCTGGAGAACGTTTTATATGGGGGCTATATATATTTATGGACCGATATGGACCAATTCTGCCACGGTTGTTAAAGATCATATACTAACACCATGTTCCAAATTACAACCGGATTGGATGAAATTTGCTTCTCTTGGAGACTTCGCAAGCCAAATCTGGGGATCGGTTTATATGGGGGCTATATATAATTATGAACCGATGTGGACCAATTTTTGCATAGTTGTTAGAGACCATATACCAATATCATGTACCAAATTTCAGGCGGATCGGATGAAATTTGCTTCTCTTTGAGGCTCCGCAACCCAAATCTGGGGATCGGTTTATATGGGCGCTATATATAATTATGGACCGATGTGGACCAATTTTTGCACGGTTGTTAGAGACCGTATACCAATACCATGTACCAAATTTCAGCCGGATCGGATGCAATTTGCTTCTCTTTGAGGCTTCGCAAGCCAAATCTGGAGATCGGTTTATATGGGGGCTATATATAATTATGGACCGATGTGGACCAATTTTTGCATGATTGTTAGAGACCATATACCAACACCATGTACCAAATTTCAGCCGGATCGGATGAAATATGCTTCTCTTAGAGGCTCCACAAGCCAAATCTGGGGATCGGTTTATATGGGGGCTATATATAATTAAGGACCGATATGGACCAATTTTTGCATGGTTGTTAGAGACCATATACCAACATCATGTAGCAAATTTCAGCCGGATCGGATGAAATTTTCTTCTCTTTGAGGCTCGGCAAGCCAAATCTGGGGATCGGCTTATATGGGGGCTATATATAATTATGAACCGATGTGGACCAATTTTTGCATGGTTGTTAGAGACCATATACCAATATCATGTACCAAATTTCAGGCGGATCGGATGAAATTTGCTTCTCTTTGAGGCTCCGCAACCCAAATCTGGGGATCGGTTTATATGGGGGCTATATATAATTATGGACCGATGTGGACCAATTTTTGCATGGTTGTTAGAGACCATATACCAATACCATGTACCAAATTTCAGCAGGATCGTATGCAATTTGCTTCTCTTTGAGGCTTCGCAAGCCAAATCTGGAGATCGGTTTATATGGGGGCTATATATAATTATGGACCGATGTGGACCAATTTTTGCATGATTGTTAGAGACCATATACCAACACCATGTACCAAATTTCAGCCGGATAGGATGAAATATGCTTCTCTTAGAGGCTTCGCAACCCAAATCTGGGGATCGGTTTATATGGGGGTTATATATAATTATGGACCGATGTGGACCAATTTTTGCACGGTTGTTACAGACCATATACCAATACCATGTACCAAATTTCAGCCGGATCGGGTTGAAATTTGCTTCTCTTTTAGGCTCCGCAAGCCAAATCTGGGGATCGGTTTATATGGGGGCTATATATAATTATGGACCGATGTGGACCAATTTTTGCATGGTTGTTAGAGACCATATACCAACACCATATACCAAATTTCAGCCGGATCGGATGAAATATGCTTCTGTTAGAGGCTCCACAAGCCAAATCTGAGGGTCCCTTTATATGGGGGCTATACGTAAAAGTGGACCGATATGGCCCATTTTCAATACCATCCGACCTACATCGATAATAACTACTTGTGCCAAGTGTAAAGTCGATAGCTTGTTTTGTTCGGAAGTTAGCGTGATTTCAACAGACGGACGGACGGACGGACGGACGGACATGCTTAGATCGAATCAGAATTTCACCACGACCCAGAATATATATACTTTATGGGGTCTTAGAGCAATATTTCGATGTGTTACAAACGGAATGACAAAGTTAATATACCCCCATCCTATGATGGAGGGTATAATAATTTGTTTTCACTCACGGAATTAAATTATACAATTATTTTGAACTGGCATTTTTCCAATGAGAGATATGATAGCATCAATCACCAACGTCAATTTAAAAAGTCTACTGATCCAATTTAAAAAATATTTGCGTAATTTGAAAATTAAAAAAAAAAAAAAATGTGGCTAATTTTTATACCCTGCGCCACACTGTGGAACAGGGTATTAGAAGTTAGTGCATATGTTTGTAACACCCAGGAGGAGACGAGATAGACACATGGTGTCTTTGGCAATAATGCTCAGGGTGGGTCCCTGAGTCGATATAACCATGTCCGTTTGTCCGTCTGTCCGTCTGTCTGTCCGTCCGTCCGTCCGTCTGTCTGTGAACACATTTTTGTGTTCAAAGTCTAGGTCGCAATTTAAGTCCAATCGCCTGCAAATTTGGCACATGTTCCTAATTTCGGTCAGAATAGAACCCTATTGATTTTGGAAGAAATCGGTTCATATTTAGATATAGCTCCCATATATATCTTTCGCCCGATATGCACCCAGCAGCCATAGTCTTATACCGATTTGCTTGAAATTTTGTACAAACATAACACTTAGTCGTATAGTCAAGTGTGCCAAATTTGGTTGAAATCGATTCAGATTTAGATATAACTCCAATATAAGCCAGAGTTTTATCCCGATTAGCTTGAAATTTTGCACAAGGAGTACGGTTGGTAGTATAGTCATGTGTGCCAAATTTGATTGAAATCGGTTCAGATTTAGATATAGCTTCTATATATATTTTTCGCCCGATATGGACCTATATAGCCCCAGAAGCCAGAGTTTTGGCCCAATTTTCTTGAAATTTTGCACTAGGAGTACAATTAGTAATATAGTCATGTGTGCCAAATTTGATTGAAATTGGTTCAGATTTAGATATAGCTCCCATCAGTAGCGTAGCTAGACAATTTTCCTAGGGGGGGCTATAGCCCCCCTATCTAAAACTTTATAGACTGAACTTATAGGTTCAACTAATGTTTTATTTCATAAAATTGAATAAAAAATAGACATCAAAATAGCTCAATTTATAATAAATCAATTTATCAATTTATAATAAATCAACTAAAAGTACCCTACGGGAAATTGGTGCAAATTGCCACTGACGGACCTATCACAGAACTGGTACCTGTGCTACAGTTAGTTGCAATTTTCACATTTAGTGAAATAAAATTATCAGAATAACGTTTTGTTCGACATATTTCAAAAGTTTTTTTTTTTTTCATTTCGGGTTCGATTAGGAGCCCAAATTGAAAGAGATTTCTAAGAGTTTGTTCGAGACTGGTTCCTGAGGACCAGTTTATGGGTTGCTCCTGCTAAATTGTCCCAGGACGTGTCTTTTGGGATGAGTCCAAGACGCGTCCTAAAATGTAAGTTTACTCCGTCAATGACAAACCCATGTTAAAGTGGACGGTCCCTTCCATACGTTTTGATCAGAACTGGGACTGGTCCACACACACCAGGGACTAGTCCTGTACCAGTTCTGTGGTTGATCCATTTCCCGTAGGGTAGTTCCACACTTTTCCCAGCAAAAAATTGGGATTTGTTCTAAAGGCGCAACTTTAAAAACACTTCCAAAAATGTCTTCACAAAGAAGTTAACTATTTTAACTACACAGGAAGTTTTTTACTTCATTTTTTTTTTATATTTTAATGCGTAATTTTTTGTTTTCTTTTTTTAAATAGTTAAAAAAAAAAGGAGTAAGAATAAATAAAATGGTACAAATTATTCAAATTTTGCCACAAAAATGCTAAATCCATTATAAAAAAATCGATAATATTTGAAAAAAGTTTCAAACAAGCGTTAGAATGCATTAAAAATCATAAAAAAGTATAAAAATTATTTATTTGGGAAAATATCACAAAATTTTTAATTCACATTCAAAACACTGAATTCGGATCACACCTTAAGAAGTGATGCAAATTCATTGCAACGGTTGTTGAATTCATAAATTCATGAGTTCAACCACAGCTTTAATTCATAAATATCAGACTTCTACCACAACCCAAGTAATTCGGTTCTGCATTAAAGTCTATAGTGGAACTTTGTGCGTTGTACGAGTATATACTTGTTTAATTTTTATAAAAATGTAAAATCGTAAATAGGTTTTCAAATTCTGGGGGGGCTAAAATTTTTCTGGGGGGTCTAAGCCCCCTCCCCAGAGGCCTTCCTACGCTTATGGCTCCCATATATATGTTTTTCTGATTTCGACAAAAATGGTCAAAATACCAGCATTTTCCTTGTTGAATCGCCACTGCTTAGTCGAAAAGTTGTAAGAATGACTCTAATTTTCCTAAACTTCTAATATATATATATAGAGCGATAAATCATAAATAAACTTTCGCGAAGTTTCCCTAAAATTGCTTCAGATTTAAATGTTTCCAATATTTTTATACCCTTCACCACTACTGTGGTACATGGTATAATAAGTTTGTGCATTTGTATGTAACGCCAAGAAGGAGTAATCATAGACCAACCTTTTAGTATACGGATCGGCTTAGAATTAAATTCTGAGTCGATTTAGCGATGTCCGTCTGTCTGTCTGTCCGTCTGTCTGTCTGTCCGTCTGTCTGTCTGTTGATGTATTTTTGTGTGCAAAGTACAGCTCGCAGTTTTAGTCCGATTGTCCTAAAATTTGGTACAGGGTCCTGCTTCGGCTCAAAGACGATCCCTATTGATTTTGGAAAAAATCGGTTCAGATTTAGATATAGCTGCCATATATATTTTTCACCGTTCTGGTCATAATTGGCGTGTATATCAACCGATCTTCCTCAAATTCCGTACATCCGAATATTTTATGAGTCTCGAAAAACTTGCAAAATATCGGCCCCGCCCGACTTTAGACTTTCCTTACTGCTTTTTTACTGAAATTGTGTTCCACCCTAGTACATTAGCCAACTTATATTTTGAGTCTATAGATTTGGTAAAAGTCTATCAAATTCTGTCCAAATCGAGTGATATTTAAATGTATGTATTTGGGACAAACCTTTATATATAGCACCCAACACATTTGACGGATGTGATATGGTATCGAAAATTTAGATCTACAAAGTGGTGCAGGGTATAATATAGTCGGCCCTGCCCGACTTTAGACTTTCCTTACTTGTTTTGTCTTAATATAGACTCCATACGGAATCTCGATCTTGGGTATCTAGAAACCATAGATTTTATGCGATTTAAATTTATTTTTATTTTCGTATTTTAAGGACTAAAAATTATTGGGCTTTGGGTGAATAGATTTTTTAGTGTAAATAAAATTCACATCATAGTATACGTTTATTATTATATTTAAGTTAACAAAGGTTTTCTACAGTCCAATGAAATAATTTAAATCTGTAGATATATGAGTCTTGACTCAGGTTAAACTTGCGTGAAGTCTTTGTAATCAATTCATCTAAAATATCTCATGTAAATAGATTTATTCCAACCTTTTGGTTATTTTCCTCTTAACCCCTACCCTTTGTGTTTTTAATGATGTTAAATTTCCACAAAAGACACCACCATGACGACATCATACATAATTAAAACTAAATAAATTCATCATGTCAACGCCTTGTTGACAAGATTTCTTTTATCATTGTTTTATTTATTTATTTTGTTGTATCTTCATCCATGTTAATTGTAGACATCAAATAATCACAAAAAAAAACGGAAACACGAAAAAAAAACTAAATAAAAATCCCTTTCTTTATCTACTCGTACCAAACAGTCACATTTGATTTGGATTTTAATTTAGGGGAAAAGATTGTGTCATTCTCAAAATACGAAAAACAACCAACGAGGGTTACTTTTAATGAAATCATTTCATTAAAAACCAAGACAGTTCTTTTAATTCTTAAAGTAAATCCAATTTATTCATTTACAAAATCACATGCTGAGAAATGCAAGTGGAAGTAAATAAATGAAAATGGTAGAAAAGGAAAAATACTTACTTGCAGAATTTTCCGCATAATTATGAGAAAGGACAGTTGTATTAAAATACAACTAAGGTACAACTTTAATTGTATACTGAAGTTATTTGTATTTCAAACAAGTCGTACGTGCTCATATACCACTTCCACAAGGATTCAAGAGAAACAAAAATTATTGTACATATATCGCGATGAGTAGCAAGTATTCACCATACCAAGTACTCACAAAATTCTTGTTTTATTTAAAGTAAATAAAAAGTAAAATATATTTAATATCTTTTACTACACCCACACAAATACTCATATGGTGTTAATTGAGGAGCTAAAAGAAATAAAACGTACGTATTGCAATGATATGCTCCTATTTTCACAAAATTTCCAAGATACTTAAGTCAAGCATTAAATTTTATAAAAGTCGAATGAAAATCCCACCAAGATTCTCATTAAATTAAATTTAGAAATTACTTTGCATGACAAAATTATGTGCAACGAGAGAGCTTAAATAAAACAAGTATAAACGGCAGTAAGTTCGGCCAGGCCGAATCTTATGTACCCTCCACCATGGATTACATTGAAACTTGTACTAAAGACTGCCATCCACAATCGAATTACTTGGGTTGCGCTAACACTTGCGATGGCAAGGTTTCTTAAAACTTCTTAACACCGTCTACTCAATTGTAAGTTAGTCCATACGGAGTATATATTAAACAAAAAAGGTCGATTAAATACTAAATAATTCAGTTTGACAAAATTTTCTATAGAAATAAAATGTTGACAAAATGTTCTATAGAAATAAAATTTTGACAAAATTTTCTATAGAAATAAAATTTTGACAAAAATTTCTATAGTAATAAAATTTTGACAAAATTTTCTATAGAAATAAAATTTTAACAAAATTTTCTATCGAAATAAAATGTTGGCAAATTTTCGATAGTAATAAAATTTTTACAAAATTTTCTATAGAAATACAATTTTGCTAGATTACTTTTGGGGATCGGCTTATATAACTATAGACGGATATGGACCAATTTTGGCATGGTTGTTAGCGGCCATATACTGCACAATGTACAAAATTTCACCACGTACCAAATCTTAACCGGATCCGATGAATTTTGGTCCTCTAAGAGCTCCGGAGGTCAAATCTGGGGATTGGTTTAAACGTACCAAATTTCAACCGGATTGGGTGAATTTTGCTCTTCCAAGGGGCTCCGGAGGTCAAATCTGGGGATCGGTTTATATGGGGGCTATATATAATTATGGACTGATATGAACCAATTCATGCTGGTTGTTGGATACCATATACTAACATCACGTACCAAATTTCAACCGAATCCGATGAATTTTGCTCTTCCAAGGGGCTCCGGAGGTCAAATCTGGGGATCATTTTATATGGGGGGCTATATATAATTATGGACCGATTTCGACCAATTTTTGCGTAGTGGTTAGAGACCATATACTAACACCGTGTACCAAATTTCAGCCGGATCATGTGAAATTTCCTTCTCTTAGAGGCTTCGCAAGCCAAATCTGGGGATCGGTTTATATGGGGGCTATATATAATTATGGACCGATTTGGACCAATTTATGCATGGTTGTTGGAGACCATATACTAACATCATGTACCAAATTTCAGCCGGATCGGATGAAATTTGCTTCTCTTAGAGGCCTCGCAAGCCAAATCGGGGGATCGGTTTATATGGGGGCTATATATAATTATGGACCGATATGGACCAATTTATGCATGGTTGTTAGAGACCATATACTAACACTATGTACCAAATTTCAGCCGGATCGTATGAAATTTGCTTCTCTTAGGGGCCTCCCAAGCCAAATCGGGGGATCGGTTTATATGGGGGCTATATATAATTATGGACCGATGTGGACCAATTTTTGCATGGTTGTTAGAGACCATATACTAACACCCTGTACCAAATTTCAGCCGGATCGGATGAAATTTGCTTCTCTTAGAGGCCTCGCAAGCCAAATTTGGGGGTCCGTTTATATGGGGGCTATACGTAAAAGTGGACCGATATGGCCCATTTGCAATACCATCCGACCTACATCAATAACAACTACTTGTGCCAATTTTCAAGTCGATAGCTTGTTTCGTTCGGAAGTTAGCGTGATTTCAACAGACGGACGGACGGACGGACGGACATGCTCAGATCGACTCAGAATTTCACCACGACCCAGAATATATATACTTTATGGGATCTTAGAGCAATATTTCGATGTGTTACAAACGGAATGACAAAGTTAATATACCCCCCATCCTATGGTGGAGGGTATAAAAATTGCACATATAAAACAAAATCACACGCTATACGAAAGTGGGTCTATGGTATTTTGGCCCATTCCCGGCATAGAGCCGTCTTTAGGCACTTTTTATCTCCAAATTTTCTGTCTAAAATACCACAGTAGCAAAGATCCAATGAACTGGAATCACGCTTGCCACAATTGAAATAGCTCTACCAAATATAGTAGATTTTTTACTGTTTTATAGAATTCTTTGGAAGATTTAGCAAATCATTCCTCTCCAACTAAGAGGTACCTTATTTTTCTAGAAATAAAATTTTGACAAAATTTTCTATTGAAATAAAATTTTGACAAAATTTTCTATTGAAATAAAATTTTGACCAAATTTTCTGTAGAAATAAAATGTTGACCAAATTTTATATAAAAATAAAATGTCGAAAAAGTTTTCAAATTGACAGGATGCAATGGTTAGCATGCCGGCCTCGCATCCACAAGGCCGTGGGTTCGATTCCTAATTCGACCGAACACCAAAAAGTTGTTCAGCGTTGGATTATCCCACCTCAGTAATGCTGGTGACATTTCTGAGGGTTTCAAAGCTTCTCTACGTGGTCTCACTGCAATGTGGAACGCCGTTCGGACTCGGCTATAAAAAGGAGGTCCCTTGTCAATGAGCTTAACATGGAATAGGGCAGCACTCAGTGATAAGAGAGAAGTTCACCAATGTGGTATCACAATGGACTGAATAGTCTTAGTGGGCCTGATACATCGGGCTGCCACCTAACCTAACCTAATTGACAAAATTTGCTATAGAAATAAAATTTTGACAAAATTTTCTATAGAAAAAAATTTTGACAATATTTTCTATAGAAATAAAATTTTGACAATATTTTCTGTAGAAGTAAAATTTTGACAAATGTTCTGTAGAAGTAAAATATTGCCAAAATATTCTATAGAAATAAAAGTTTGCCAAATTTTTTTATAGAAATAAAATTTTGACAAAATTTCATATAAAAATAAAATTTTGCCAAATTTCATATAAAAATAAAATTTTGACAAAATTTCATATAAAAATAAAATTTTGACAAAATTTTTTTAAAGAAATAAAACTTTGACAAAAATTTTTAAAGAAATAATTTTTTTGACAAAATTTTCTAGAAAAATAAAATTTTAACAAAATTTTCAATAGAAAGAGATTTTTGATAAAATTTTCTAAAAAAAATAATATATTGACAACATTTACAATAGAAATAAATCAAAAAAAAATCTATAGTAATAAAATTTTGCCAAAATTTTCTATAGAAATAACATTTTGACAAAAATTTTTATACAGAACTAAAATTTTGCCAAAAATTTCTTATAGAATTAAAATGTTGCAAAAAAATCTAAAGAAATACTTTTTTGACCAAATTTTCTAATGTTGGCCAAATTTTTTTTGGTTTTAAATTTTGACCCAATTATCTATAAAAATAAAATTTTGACAATTTTTTTTTTTTTATTAAATATTCTATAGAAATAAAATTTTGACAAAATTTTCCATAGAAATAAAATTTTGACAAAATTTTCTATAGAAATAAAATTTTGAAAAAGTTTTCTATAGAACAAAAATTTTCTATAGAAATAAAATTTTGACCAAATTTTCTATAAAAAAAATTGTTGACAACTTTTTTTTCAAATATTTTACAGAACAAAAATTTTGACAAAATTTTCTATAGAAATAAAACTCTGAAAAAGTTTTCTACGAGTATACAACTAAAATTATGACAACATTTACTATAGAAATAAAACTTTGATCAAATTTTTTGTAGAAATAAAATGTTGATCAAAATTTTTATAGCTATAAAATTTTGACCAAATTTTCTATAAAAATAAAATTTTGACCAAATTTTCTAAAAAAAATTAAATTTTTGACAATTTTTTTTATCAAATATTCTATAGAAATTAAATTTTGACAAATTTTTCTATCGAAATAAAATTTTGACAAGCTTTGCTATAGAAATAATTTTTTAACAAAATTTTCAATAGAAAGAGATTTTTGATAAAATTTTTTAAAGAAATAAAACTTTGACAAAATTTTTTAAAGAAATACAATTTTGACAAAAATTTTCTATAGAAATAAAATTTTGACAAAATTATCTATAAAAATAAAATTTTGACAAATTTTTTTATGGAAATAAAATTTTTGTTTTTTTTTTTTTTTTTTGATTTCAGCTTAAAGCCATGCATTGACTAAACTACAAGTGTAGCTTAACCAACAGAGGAAAAGAGTGAATTTATTTCGGCATAAGCCGGCTATCATGTAAAAACTTTTTTCGGAAGATTCAAGTGTGGTTTTCTTTTGGGTTTAGTGAAAGATTTATATAGAAATACAATGTTGACTAAATTTTCTACAAAAACAAAATTTTGATAAAATTCTCTATAGAAAGAGAATTTTAATAAAATTTTTATAGATATAATATTTTGACAAAATTTTCTCTTTTCTACAAAAATAAAATTATAAATAATATACAAAATTAAAATTATAAATAAATAAATTATAAAATTTTCTATAGAAATACAATTTTGACAAAATTTTCTATAGAAATAAAATTATGACAAAATTTTCAATAGAAATAAAATTTTGATAAAATTTTCTATAGAAATAAAATTTTGATAAAATTTTCTATAGAAATAAAATTTTAACAAAATTTTCTATGGAAATAAAATTTTGACAAAATTTTCTATAAAAATAAAATTTTGGCAAAATTTTCTATAGAAATAAAATTTTGAAAAAATTTTCTATAGAAATAAAATTTTGACAAAATTTTCTGTAGAAATAAAATTTTGATAAAATTTTCTATAGAAATAAAATTTTGACAAATTTTGCTATAGTAATAAAATTTTGACAAAATTTCTATAGAAATAAAATTTTTGAAAAAATTTCTATAGAAATAAAATTTTGACAAAATTTTCTATAGAAATAAAATTTTGACAAAATTTTCTATAGAAATAAAATTTTGACAAAATTTTCTATAGAAATAAAATTTTGACAAAATTTTCTATAGAAATAAAATTTTGACAAAATTTTCTGTAGAAATAAAATTTTGATAAAATTTTCTATAGAAATAAAATTTTGACAAATTTTGCTATAGTAATAAAATTTTGACAAAATTTCTATAGAAATAAAATTTTTGAAAAAATTTCTATAGAAATAAAATTTTGACAAAATTTTCTATAGAAATAAAATTTTGACAAAATTTTCTATAGAAATAAAATTTTGACAAAATTTTCTATAGAAATAAAATTTTGACAAAATTTTCTGTAGAAATAAAATTTTGACAAAATTTTCTATAGAAATAAAATTTTGACAAAATTTTCTATAGAAATAAAATTTTGACAAAATTTTTTAAAGAAATAAAACTTTGACAAAAATTTTTAAAGAAATAAAATTTTGACAAAATTTTCTACAAAAATAAAATTTATCTAAAATTTTCTATAGAAAGAGAATTTTGATAAAATTTTCATTAGAAACAGAATTTTGATAAAATTTTGACAATATTTTCTATAGAAATAACATTTTGACAAAATTTTCTATAGAAATAAAATTTTGACAAAATTTTCTATAGAAATAATATTTTGACAAAATTTTCTATATAAATAAAATTTTGACAAAATTTTCAATAGAAATTAAATTTTGACAAACTGTTATATAGAAATAAAATTTTGACAAAATTTTCTATAGAAATAAAATTTTGACAGAATTTTATATAAAAATAAAATTTTGACAAAATTTTCTGTAGAAATAAAATTTTGACAAAATTTTCTATAGAAATAAAATTTTGACAAAATTTTCTATAGAAATAAAATTTTGACAATATTATTTATAGAAATAAAATGTTGACAAATTTTTTATAGAAATAAAATTTGGCATAGCTTCTATAGAAATAAAAATTTGGGAAAATCTTCTATACAAATACAATTTTAACATATATTCCATAAATTCAATATCTTTAAAATTTTTAATTTTCTTGTAAAGTAATAGTATCAAAGCTCAGTGTGGGTATGTTATCCCTTTTTGTAGAACTAGTAACCTTAACTTGTTGGTGCAAGGTAAAATCGTTATAACCTTTAAAATTCGGCCCATTTACAATTGTCGTTAATAGGAGATATCATAATATATAATATTGCAAATATTGGAAAAGACAAAAAACGTTCATTTCATACTAACCATAAATTTGATAAAAAAAAACCATTCCCCGTTGTGGGGAATTTTCGTCAACACTATAGATCCACCATTGCAATACCACCAACTCTAGCATTATCTATACTTCCTAATGCATAAAGCCCTCCAGACCTGATCGTTACTCTCTTTATATTCCTGATGTGCATCATCCATATGACATCAAAGTGATTACCAATGCATGACAAAGATGACAAACAGAAAAACAGTGTGAATTCTATAACACGACACGACAAAAGGAACTAACACTGGCAGATGGCATTGGAACAGATAGCTTTTCCTGGGAGTTGAAAGTCATCATTAGCTTCATCAACATTGGATGATGGTGATATGAAGAAATATTCCTCGTTAAGGAAACACACAATGGATATGATTGAAAAGAAACGGATTTGGTGATGTAGTCAGGAGGTGATATTAAAACATTCCGTTTGGTTGAAGTTAGGGATACAGAAGTCGACTTTTGATTTTTTTTTTTTTTAAATCAAGTCAAATCGATTTTTTTATATTGACCAAAATCGAGTAACCGACTTTTTATAGTAACCCACATCAAATAAGAAAGCTTTAACCGAAATACCGAAAATTCAAACTTGCATTGAAAGAGTGCTTTCGTTTTTTATGTTCATCAAAAAGTCGTGTAATTATTGAAAATTCGACTTTGGCGACTTTTCAAAAGTCAGCAAATCGTCGATTTCTTCATAGACGACTTTTTCAAATTGTGAAAATAAAGCGAAAAGTAAACTTTTCCAAACTTTAAACAGACGAAAAGTCGACTTTTCAAAATTTTGTAAACGTAGAACAATCGACTTTCCCAAATTTGAAAAAAGAATCGTTTTGAAAAAAAAAATCGAAAAGTCAACTTTTTCCAATTTTTAAGTAAAAAACTGAATATCGACTTTTTCCAATTTTGAAAAAAAACTTGAAAATTTTGCTCATTAAAATTTGGAAACAAACGCAAATCCGACTTTTCAAAGTAGTTGACTTTTTCTAATTAAAAATAAAAAAAATGAATTTACAAAAAAAAAAAATAAATAAAATTAAAGTAGGCTTTTTCCTATTAAAAAAGACGAAAATTCTATTTCTCCAATTTAAACAAATCGAACAGTTGACTTTTCAAAATTTTGAAAAAGTCGAATAATCAACTTTTTAATCCTCATCATCATTTGATTTGATCTAATTTAAAAAAAAAATAGAATGTACCAAAAAAAAAGTAGCCTTTTTCCAATTAAAAAATTCTTTTTCCTAATTTTGATTTTTTTTCAAATTGTGAACAAATCGACGATTAGTAGATTCTCATTGATATTCGGTATATTCCAAATTAGCAAAAATGAAAAGTCGACTTTTTAATTCTTTTTCATAGCCGGTATTTTCCAAATTTGAAAAAGATCTAAAAGTCGACTTTTTCCCAATGAAAAAAAAATTGAAAAGTTGACTCCTTAATTTTGAAAAATAAAAATCGAAAAATCGACTTTTCAAAATTTTGAATTGTTTAAAATAAAAAGTCGACTTTTTTCCAGTTTCGAAAAAGTGAAAAGTCGACTTTTTAATTCTTATTGATAGCTTGTATTTTCCAAATTTGAAAAAAAAATCTAAAAGTCGACTTTTTCTCAATGAAAAAAAATTTGAAAAGTTGACTTCTAAATTTTGAAAAATAAAAATCGAAAAATCGACTTTTCAATATTTTGAACTGTTTAAATTAAAAAGTCGATTTTTTTCCAGTTTAGAAAGTGAAAAGTCGACTTTTTAATTCTTATTGATAGCCGGTATTTTCTAAATTTGAAAAAAATCTAACAGTCGAGTTTTTCCCAATGAAAAAAAATTTTGAAAAGTTGAATTCTAAATTTTGAAAAATAAAAATCGACTTTTCAAAATTTTGAATTTTTTAAATTAAAAAGTTGACTTTTTCCAGTTTAGAAAGTGAAAAGTCGACTTTTTAATTCTTATTGATTTCCAAATTTGAAAAGATCTAAAAATCGACTCTTTCCCAATGAAAAAAAAAATTAAAAAGTTGACTTCTAAATTTTGAAAAATAAGAATAGAAAATTCGACTTTTCAAATTTTGAAAAGTGGGGTTTTTTCTATTAAAAAAACTAAAAATGAACTCTTTTCAATTAAAAAAACATAACAATTAATATTCGACTTTTTCGCTATATTAAAAAAAATCACAAACTCTGTATTTTCAAATTTTGACAAAATCTAACAATCGACATTTTAATTCTCATTGATAGTGAACATTTTCCAAATTTAAAAAAAAGACAAGTTGACTTTTTCCAATTTTTGAGAAGAAAAAAAAAACGGAAAGTCGATCTATTATAACTTTGCAAAAATAGAAAAACGGAAAGTCGATCTATTATAACTTTGCAAAAATAGAAAATTTTGTTTATTCAAAATTTTCTATTTTTGTAAGCCAACTTTTCACAATTGAGAAAAATAAGAAAGACTACCTGTTGACGAAAATATTTGCATTACGTCAACCCATATAACACTTAAAACCATCGATCAAATTACCGTCGGCAATTTGACCCAAATAACTAAAACTTCATTAATGCACATGCAAAACTTCATTATCATCATCGGCATTAATGATCATCGATCACTTCATTAGCAGAGATCAATGCATAGTTTCTATTGTCTGTAACGTTTGCTATGCTTGCCCCCACTTCATCTTTGCCCTCACCACAGCATCAAAGCCTAAGCAACATCATCGCATATCGAACCCATTACTTAAGCAATGCATGCATCGGTTATTGTTGAGGATTGCAGAAAAGCAGGAAGCAGCTGTGTGCAGAACTATATTAACAAACATATATATTTACAATTAACACACGTTTGTATATGCAAATGCATTGATGTTGCAACATTGTCATCGAACATTGTTTACTTTATCATCGAACCTCGACATGTTTGATACATCTCTGCTAAATGAATATACAAACGTATGCAATGATATACTTTATGTTTTACATTTATATTTACATACAATATATTTTTATGAGGTTTCATGTATTATAGAAAAAATAAATTCTGTCTCTCCATTTCTGGCAGTCAAACAATCAACAACTAAGTATCCTAATCTTTCTAATATTGTTAATTTCTATTTCAGAAAAATAAATAAAACTTGTCAACTCTTTTATTGAAGAAACTTTGCTTGATTCTTTTCTTGTTTTAATATTTCGGAAATAAAAGGGAAATTTCTCAACATTTTATTGGTGCCGAAACCCGGGAATTTCATCGTATTCTATTTCAAATTAAATAATTAAAAATTCTTTTGTTTAATTATACGCGAGTGAACGAAAAATTTTCTTGTGCATTTGGTGAACAAAAACTTTCTTTAATTAGGAAAACCAATAGTTTTTCACATATGCTTTAATTTAATTAAAATTGATTTTGGTTTGTGAACGAAAACTAATTGGTACTACCTTTTCTGCGCGCTTGTTGAATTAAATTTATCATTTTTTATAAATCGGTATATTTATCAAAGATTAATCGTGATTCGTATGTTTTCCTGTGGTATTTTCTGAAATTGTTCATAAATTCTGGATCCGTGCGTATCAAAACTTGCCCAGTTGAATTTTCGCAAGATTGTTTCATAGCAAAAGTACATTTTCTTTCGTTCTGTGTCTTTTTCTATTTTCAGTGGTTTTTGCGTGAACATAACCATGAGTGAACTTTCTGGCTTTATAGAGGAACAACGAGAATTGTTAGTATTATTAACAAAATATCAACAACGTTTTGATGCAAGAAGTTCAGCCGAAAAAACACATGGTTATGTTACCGCAATGGCCCAAAGAATAGATGACATTTTTTAATAGATTTGAGGCTCAACATGAGACAATTTTACATCATGTTAGAGATTCTTCTATGCTTACTGACCAGGTGCCTTATCTGGAAGACGATTTCTATTTTGACTTTTCGGAAAAGTACTTAATTTTCAAAGGAAAACTAATCGATTCTCTTCCTGATCGCTCCGTGATGCAATCACCAATGGCAAGTACTTTTGTAGCACCACATGGTCGATCCGACATGACTTTATGCTCCGATTCGAAGCTCCCAAAAATCTCCTTACCAAAATTCTCAGGTAAATACATAGATTGGATCCCTTTCCGTGATATTTATTTTTCACTTGTTCACCAAAACGACTCGCTGAATAAAATCCAAAAATTCTATTATCTTCGTGGTACACTCGAGGGCGAAGCTGCCAATTTAATTTGCAATATTTCAGCTACTGAGGCTAATTATGACTCCGCATGGAAAATCCTTGAGTCAAGATACCATAACAAGCGAATGCTTGTTGGAAACCTGATCTCCAAACTTTTTAATGTGCCAAAATCAGATGGTAGTTTTCAATCTATCAAGACTTTGTTAGATTCCTCTCGAGAATGTATTTCTTCTCTCCAGAATTTGGATGTGGACACCAAAACTTGGGATCCACTAATTATTCATCTTCTGGCCCAAAAACTCGATCTACAATCTCGCAGAGATTGGGAGCAATCTCTGAAATCCTCCACAGAGATTCCCCAGCTCTCAGAACTCTTTTCGTTCTTGGAAAGGACTTTCAGAACTCTGGAGTCCATTAATGATGAAATTCCTTCTTCTACAAAGCATAATTCTAATAACTTTTCTCATGGCAAAAAATCTTCCTGCCACTCGGTAAAAGTTTCTTCGCAAAGCAATCCAATTTGTTCTTTTTGTGAGAAAAGTCATTTTCTTGCAAAATGCTACAAATTTCTTTCTTTACCTTTGACGAACAAAAATAGTTTCCTTACGGAAAAGAATATCTGTCACAATTGTCTTGTAGTTGGTCATGACTCGAACAGTTGTCAATCGATTTTCCGCTGTATAATTTGCCAACAACCACACCATACAGTTCTTCATCCTAACGAGCCTGCAACCCCCACAACAAATCCTCCTGATCAAGTTGCTTCACACAGTGCACAAAGCTTTTCTTCGGTCCTTTTGTACACCATAAGGCTGAACGTGTCTACGAGCCGTGGAATCTTTAAACTCAGGGCTTTACTTGATCCTGGTTCTCAATCCAGTTTAATTTCAGATTCCATCGTGGACCAAATAGGATTGACAAGAACTCGATCGCACTGTAGAGTTGTTGGTATTGGGAATGGTGGTGAAAACTTATCCAAACATACAGTTGATCTTGTTCTTCTTAATCGTAAAGGAAAATCTGTGATATCATGTACTGCTCTTGTACTCACAAATATTTCAACTTACACTCCAGATCCCATATCAAGAAATATTTCTTTGCCCGATATAGAAATAGAGAGCCTCGCTGATCCTTACTACTACAACTCCGACTCCATCGATCTTATACTAGGATCTGATGTCTGTTCCAGCATAAAAATACCATCACAGTCCTTTGTACATAAGGACTTATTTTTCCAAAATACTTACTTCGGTTGGGTATTTTCAGGTCCCACCAATTCAACTTTATCGAAACAAATTCATGTTCATAACGTGAATATTAAATCTATTCGTCATAACTTTTCATCCATGAATGAAGTGAGCAAACGAAATCATATGAAAACTTGCCACTTCAAAAAGCATTTCACAAGAGCTTGGCAAAAAAATGTCGATAACAAGAACGTGCTCCAATTAAAATCTTCACTAAGTATTACCTCAACAGAAAAATTGTCAAACTGTGAAAATAGCTCACAGCCGTCTCGACAAAAGATTCTTGAAAAAGATCGTTTACAGTGTGATTAAGTTCAACATATCAAATAAGTCAAAATATATTTCTTTGGATTTTCATACAACGAAACATTGTCAAATGGCAAAACTAAATAAATAAAAGCTATGAAATTCATTAAATGGTTGCATATAAAAAACCACTACTTTACATTTTTCCAAATTTAACTTGATCACTTTACTTATACGCTACAATACACTACACTTTATATCTCAACAAACCTAATCTAAACTAAAAACTACTTACTACAAAACTAAACAAACTTTTCAATCTAAACTACTCTTAAAACTTTACTAATATTTTTTAAAATTTTTAGTTTTATTTTTACACCACATCTACTTTCGAAAACCTCTAAGGACGAAATTCTATCTCCAAGGACATGTTGAGGACGGAGCCTGTTTATCCTTAGCTGTGAGTCGAAGCATAGCTGTGGCATAGCCCAAATAAAACACTTCCAACGATAGGCCGTCCTTTAACATCCTGGATTCAAAAACATTCGTTCTTCGGGGGGAGAATGTTGACGAAAATATTTGCATTACGTCAACCCATATAACACTTAAAACCATCGATCAAATTACCGTCGGCAATTTGACCCAAATAACTAAAACTTCATTAATGCACATGCAAAACTTCATTATCATCATCGGCATTAATGATCATCGATCACTTCATTAGCAGAGATCAATGCATAGTTTCTATTGTCTGTAACGTTTGCTATGCTTGCCCCCACTTCATCTTTGCCCTCACCACAGCATCAAAGCCTAAGCAACATCATCGCATATCGAACCCATTACTTAAGCAATGCATGCATCGGTTATTGTTGAGGATTGCAGAAAAGCAGGAAGCAGCTGTGTGCAGAACTATATTAACAAACATATATATTTACAATTAACACACGTTTGTATATGCAAATGCATTGATGTTGCAACATTGTCATCGAACATTGTTTACTTTATCATCGAACCTCGACATGTTTGATACATCTCTGCTAAATGAATATACAAACGTATGCAATGATATACTTTATGTTTTACATTTATATTTACATACAATATATTTTTATGAGGTTTCATGTATTATAGAAAAAATAAATTCTGTCTCTCCATTTCTGGCAGTCAAACAATCAACAACTAAGTATCCTAATCTTTCTAATATTGTTAATTTCTATTTCAGAAAAATAAATAAAACTTGTCAACTCTTTTATTGAAGAAACTTTGCTTGATTCTTTTCTTGTTTTAATATTTCGGAAATAAAAGGGAAATTTCTCAACACTACCGTTTAATTTTCATTAATAGTCGACAATTTCCAAATTGTAAAAAAGTCGACTTATTATACCTTTTTCCAATTTGGATTAAGTTAAAATCGACTTTTTAATATTGTAAAATAGTTGACTTTTTATTTATTTTTTTAATAAAAGTCGACCTTTTCCAGTTTGGATAAAGTTAAAATCGACTTTTTAAAATTCTGCAAAAATAAAAATCGACCTTTTTGAATAGTCACATTTTCCAGAATTGAAAGAAATCGAAAAGTCGAAATTTTCCCAATTTAATTCCAAATTTAAAAAAAAAACATTAACTTTTTAAAAAACTGGATTTTGAAAAGCGAACATATTCCAACATACAACACAAAAAAAAATTGACTTTTTTCCAATTTAAAAATGTAAACTTTTTCCCAATATTAAAAAAATTGAAAATTTCAATATCGTAAACATCAAAAAAAAAAAAAAAAATTCCTATTCCAAACAAACAAAAGTCGACTTATTCCAATCTTGAACAAGTATATGCGGCCGTAAGTTCGGCCAGGCCGAAGCTTATGTACCCTCCACCATGGATTGCGTAGAAACTTCTACTGAAGACTGTCATCCACAATCGAATTACTTGGGTTGCGGTAACACTTGCCGATGGCAAGGTATCTAAAAACTTCCTAACACCGTAATATATACCACATAGTCCATACGTGGTACATATTAAACTAAAAACGGCCGATTAAATACGTATATAATTAAGTTTAAAGTTTCTATAGAAATAAAATTTTGACAAAATAAAATTTTGAAATAACATTTGGATAAAATTTTCTATAGAAATAAAATGTTGACAAAATTTTCTATAGAAATAAGATTTTGACAATGTTTTCTATAAAAATAACATTTTGGTAGATTATTTTTGGCTCGAGTTGCAACCATGATTATGAACCAATAAGGACCAATTTTTGTGTGATTAGGGATCGCCTATATATAACTATAGACCGAAAATCTGGGGATCGATTTATATGTGTGCTATATATAATTATGGACCGATATGGACCAATTCTTGCATGGTTGTTAGAGACCATATACTAACACCACGTACCCAATTTCAACCGGATCGGATCTGGGGATCGGCTTATATGGGGGCTATATATAATTATGGGCCGATGTGGACCAATTTTTGCATGGTTGTTAGAGAACATATACCAACACCATGTGCCAAATTTCAGCCGGATCGGATGAAATTTGCTTCTCTTAGAGACTCCGCAAGCCAAATCGGGGGATCGGTTTATATGGGGGCTATATATAATTATGGTCCGATGTGGACCAATTTTTGCATGGTTGTTAGAGACCATATATTGACACCATGTACCAAATTTCAGCCGGATCGGATGAAATTCGGTTCTCTTAGAGACTTCGCAAGCCAAATCGGGGGATCGGTTTATATGGGGGCTATATGTAATTATCGACCGATATGGACCAATTTTTACTTGGTTGTTAGAGACCATATACTAACACCATGTACCAAATTTCAGCCGGATCGGATGAAATTTGCTTCTCTTAGAGCAATCGCAAGTCAAATTTGGGGGTCCGTTTATATGGGGGCTATACGTAAAAGTGGACCGATATGGCCCATTTTCAATACCATCCGACCTACATCAATAACAACTACTTGTGCCAAGTTTCAAGTCGATAGCTTGTTTCGTTCGGAAGTTAGCGTGATTTCAACAGACGGACGGACGGACATGCTCAGATCGACTCAGAATTTCACCACGACCCAGAATATATATACTTTATGGGGTCTTAGAGCAATATTTCGATGTGTTACAAACGGAATGACAAAGTTAATATACCCCCATCCTATGGTGGAGGGTATAAAAATGTTGAAGCAATCAAAAGTCGAATTTTTCAATTTTGATAAAACCAAAAAGCCGACTACTTAATTTTCATTGATAGTCGGCATTTTTCACATTTGAAAAAATCAAAATCGACTATTTAATTTTCATTGATGATGACTTTTGAAATTTTGAAAAAAAATCGAAAAGTCGACTTTTCAGTATTTTTAAGAAAAGTAGAACAATCGACCTTTTGATTCCCACTGATGGTCGGCATATTTCTAATTTGAAAAAAAACGACTGTTTCCAATTAAAACAAAAAAAATAGAATAGTTGAATTATTCCAATTAAAAAAAAAATTAATAGTTGACTTCTTTCAATTTTAAAAAAAATTGAATAGTCATCCGGACTTTTCAAAATAGTCATCCGGTCGAATATTGTAGTTGTCATTACAATCCCTAGTTGAGGCAAAGAGGCGATAATGTATTAAGACCATTGCAGTAATAACAAAGGCACGCCTCAAACCCCTTCGTTGCTATTGAAAAGATGTTTATGTATCAACACAAGCAAATTGCAAAAAAAAAATAAAAAATAGAAACTACATGGAAACATTCCCCAAATTCCCACAACTGGGTTTCTACCAAAAGCCAGGGTGTGACGATTTTTGCTTGCTAAGCAATAATGCAAGTGTGAGCTTGTGTGTGTGTGGGATCAATTTACTTGACATATACATGCATATATCTTCACAAATACATTTTTGTTTCTCTATGACTTCCACGACTTCAAAAGTCATGATAATAATTCAGACATTGTGAAACGAACGTCAGTCATCATCCTATCATGCCAGTCTCCTCCGAATGATTCAATCAGCAAACTTTCGCCACGAATGACTTCTTGAATGATAGTCTTTTGGACGACGGATGTTTGATGCGATGATAAATATTTGGAAAATACTGAAAACACACCCTAGGTTCCCATTTTACCATCTATGGAAATATGCAAATTCTAAACAAACAATTGCGAAAACCTTCCATATCAACTATTGTCCAATTTTTTGTTTCTTGTTTCGTAGAACAAAAAAATGTTTCAGCATATGTACTGTTTTTGTACGGAGAAAAAAGGGAGTACAATATTATAAATATGATTTGACTAGCGTAATCCGGCCCGCTTCGCTGCGCCTCACGAAGCATATTTTCGTTAAATTATGGCGTTTTTGATTCGCAAAAAATATGTTGCCTTGGTGTTACCCTACTTTTTTCCTTATTGCATTTTCGACCAAATGATAGCGTCATTCCAAAGTTATTTTTAATTCCCAATATTGTGAGAGATACAGGATCCAAAATCTATCACAGTGTTCTTCATATTTTGCTATCAATTTCGAGATGTTGCACCCTTTTTCCCAATCGAAATCGCCATTAGTCAACCATATCCTTCGATCTGAAAACAAATTTAAAAACAATTTGAATTCTTTTAAAGAATAGGGTCAGAGGAAGTCTGGCACAAAAACTGAAGTACAGATTAATCACTCAACAAGTTTCACAGTGTGGGGCAAGGAGAAGGTTCCCGTCCAAATACCCAAAAATCAAGTACATCATTGATTTCATAACCTTCCCCTACGGTATTTGTAAACTTCAAGTAAACTTGAGAATTATATTTTTCCGTTTTAGAGGAGGTCGCGCTCCCCATCCCAATATCGAAAAATGATA
This sequence comes from Haematobia irritans, assembly GCF_050003625.1. Taxonomy (NCBI): domain Eukaryota; kingdom Metazoa; phylum Arthropoda; class Insecta; order Diptera; family Muscidae; genus Haematobia; species Haematobia irritans. The sequence continues at coordinate 183,419,570 of NC_134397.1, read as the reverse complement.
TAGTGTATATTGCATGGACGTCCCAGAAAATATCAAGCAAATTATAAGTCCAATTTTTTAACAGCAGGGCCGGGGAGGCCCCTCTTCCCTTCCAAATATCAAAAAAAATCAGATATCCATTATACACTGGTAGAAAAATGTTTCGTATTATTAACGAACGGGCTTCGTTGATTATTTTTCGTTAATATTACGAAATTTTTCGTTATAAGAACGAAAGTGATCGTTAATACAACGAAATCAATCGTTAAAAGACAATTTTGTGTTTTGGTTTTTCGTTATATTAATGAAACACGTTTCGTTAATATTACGAATATTAACTTTGTAATTTTTTCAAGAATTAGAATAAAAAAATTTTCCAAGATGAAATTATTATAATCATTTGCACATAGAGAGTAACTTTTGGAAACTTTTAAACTAAACAGTCGTTTTATATACTCTGAAACTGGAATTGAAAATTTCATTTATAAAACGAAATCGATCGTTAATATAATGATATGGCTCGTTAAAAAATAAATTTTAAATTGTTATATTTCGTCATATTAATGAAATATGTTTCATTAATAATACGAATGGGAGTTTGAGTATTTCTGCCTCTCCTTACTCTCTCTCTCTCTCTAAAACGTCTCTCCATACTCTCTCTAGCATGTATGTAATTGGTACATACACATCTTAGTATGGCAATAAGCACATGTGTGCGTCTTGAAAAACAAACGGTAAAAAGTTCAACAGAAAACTTGTCTGATGGGCAAACATTAACAACATTTACGTTCTTTTCGCTGAAGAGTGCACACGCTCATTACAGTTTCGTTGTGAATAATAAACATAGATGGGTGAGGTGAGTTAAATTGGTGTTTTTTTTTTATATTCGCAAGAAATATAGTGTACATTTTTAATCTTTAGTGAAAATGCCCCGGGGAAGTGAACTTACAGATGAGGAAGGCGGAACAATTACGGTGATGAACCTTGGTTGCACAAAAATTGGATAAATGGACACGGTGATACGATTATCATTTTTTGATCTTAAAAATAAGAGGATTTTTTTCTTAAGTGAAAGTCACAATATATGTTTATTATATTACTTAATTTATCATTATATATTATTTCTTACTGTATATAAACCATATTTCAAAGATCTTAACAAAAAATAATACACTACACTAATAGAAAAAGTTTCGTTATATTAACGAAAATTGTCATTAAAAGTGAGCCAACGAAAGAATTTCTTGAATACAATGAAATTTTTCGTTATTATGACGAATTTTGTGTTAATCAACGTAACGTTTCGTACTATTAACGAATATCTTCATTGTACTAATGAAAATGTTTCGTTATATCAATGAAAAAATTTCGTTGGCTCAATTTTAATGAAATTTTCTTTGTGTGTACCCATTACTACACTCAAATGCGCTAATTGATTGGGTTTCATTAATATAACGTTTGTGTTCATTTATACAACGTTCGCCTTTCATTCATACAATGAATAATTTTCATTCATTCAACGTATAAGCTGCACCCATACAACGAATAAATTTCATTCATACAACGAATAATATTCGTTAATACAACGAAAAGGCTACGTAATAGCAACGTAATTATTCGTTAATACTACGAAATGTATTCCACAAAGTGTTTCGTAAATATAACGTAAAATTACGTTGTTATAACGAAATGCTACGTTGGCTGACTTTTAATGAAGAATTTCGTTAATACAACGTAGAAATTCATCGTATTAACGAAACTTTTTCTACCAGTGTAATAATATAACCTACCCCACATTTTCTGTAAATTTCAATTAAATTGGAAAAGTTTAATTGTTTCGCGGTATGTACTTGAGGAGAAATTAAGTCTCCCTGTGTTCTTTTATTTTTCCCCGACCAACTATTAAAAAATCGTATACCTCAAACAAAATTTCATAATCTCCCCCAAGTTCACCGTAAAATTTCAGTAAGTCGTCAAAATTTAGTTTTTTCACTGTACTTTAAAAAATAGTCGGACAAAGGGGAGGTCGACCAAATATAGAAGAACAAAGTAGCTGTTCTTTGCCTAGAAGGGGACCTTCTGTGAAAATTTCAATTTTAAAAAGTCGTGCCAGGGGGAGGTCCCCCTTCCCGTTAAAATATTAAAAAATCAGATACCCCATAATAAATTCATAAACTCGTTTGTTCTCTGTAAATCTCAAGTAACAGGTTGGCTGATAAGTCCCCGGTCTAACAAAGAAAAACATATTTTTTTGTCAAAATTCGTTTTTATTTGTCAACATAGTTCCCTTCAAGAGCGATACAACGATTATAACGACCTTCCAATTTTTTGATACCATATTGGTAGTTCTCCTTCGATTTTGCCTCAAAATAGGCCTCAGTTTCGGCGATCACCTTTTCATTGCAGCCAAATTTTTTCCCTGCGAGCATCGTTTTGAGGTATGAGAACAAGAACAAGTATATACGGCCGTAAGTTCGGCCAGGCCGAAGCTTATGTACCCTCCATCATGGATTGCGTAGAAATTTCTTCTAAACACTGCCATCCACAATCGAATTACTTAAGTTGCGGTAACGCTTGCCGATGGCAAGATACCTTGCCTCCTAACACCATCCTCTAAATTGTATGTCCATACGTGGTATATATTAAATCAAAAAAGATCGATCCAATACGTATATAATTCAGTTTGACAAAGTAGACATACAATTTTGACAAAATTTTCTACAGAAATAAAATTTTAACAAAATTTTCTATAGAACCAAAAATTTTGACAAAAATTTCTACAGAAAGAAAATTTTGACAAAAATTTCTACAGAAATAAAATTTTAACAAAATTTTCTATAGAAATAAACTTTTGACAAAATTTTCTATAGAAATAAAATCTTGGTCGATTATTTTTGGCTCGAGTGGCAACTATGATTATGAACCGAATAAAATTTGAACAAAATTTTCTATAGAAATAAAATTTTGACAAAATTTTCTATAGAAATAAAATTTTGACAAAATTTTCTATAGAAATAAAATTTTGGTAGATTATTTTTTGCTCTAGTGGCAACCATGATTATGAACCGATATGGACCAATTTTTGTGTGATTGGACCAATTTTGGTATGGTTGTTAGCGACCATATACTAACACCACGTTCCTAATTTGAACCGGATCGGATGAATTTTGCTCCTCCAAGAGGCTCCGGAGGTCAAATCTGGAGAACGTTTTATATGGGGGCTATATATAATTATGGACCGATATGGACCATGTTCCAAATTACAACCGGATTGGATGAAATTTGCTTCTCTTGGAGACTTCGCAAGCCAAATCTGGGGATCGGTTTATATGGGGGCTATATATAATTATGAACCGATGTGGACCAATTTTTGCATGGTTGTTAGAGTCCATATACCAATATCATGTACGAAATTTCAGGCGGATCGGATGAAATTTGGTTCTCTTTGAGGCTCCGCAACCCAAATCTGGGGATCGGTTTATATGGGGGCTATATATAATTATGAACCGATGTGGACCAATTTTTGCATGGTTGTTAGAGACCATATACCAATATCATGTACCAAATTTCAGGCGGATTGGATGAAATTTGGTTCTCTTTGAGGCTCCGCAACCCAAATCTGGGGATCGGTTTATATGGGCGCTATATATAATTATGGACCGATGTGGAGCAATTTTTGCACGGTTGTTAGAGACCATATACCAATACCATGTACCAAATTTCAGCCGGATCGGATGCAATTTGCTTCTCTTTGAGGCTTCGCAAGCCAAATCTGGAGATTGGTTTATATGGGGTCTATATATAATTATGGACCGATGTGGACCAATTTTTGCATGGTTGTTAGAGACCATATACCAACATCATGTACCAAATTTCAGCCGGATCGGATGAAATATGCTTCTCTTAGAGGCTTCACTAGCCAAATCTGGGGATCGGTTTATATGGGGGCTATATATAATTAAGGACCGATATGGACCAATTTTTGCATGGTTGTTAGAGACCATATACCAACATTATGTACCAAATTTCAGCCGGATCGGATGAAATTTTCTTCTCTTTGAGGCTCCGCAAACCAAATCTGGGGATCGGTTTATATGGGGGCTATATATAATTATGGACCGATGTGGACCAATTTTTGCATGGTTGTTAGAGACCATATACCAACACCATACACCAAATTTCAGCCGGATCGGATGAATTATGCTTCTGTTAGAGGCTCCACAAGCCAAATCTGAGGGTCCCTTTATATATACTATACGTAAAAGTGGACCGATATGGCCCATTTTCAATACCATCCGACCTACATCGATAACAACTACTTGTGCCAAGTTTCAAGTCGATAGCTTGTTTCGTTCGGAAGTTAGCGTGATTTCAACAGACGGACGGACGGACGGACATGCTTAGTTCGACTCAGAATTTCACCACGACCCAGAATATATATATACTTTATGGGGTCTTAGAGCAATATTTCGATGTGTTACAAACGGAATGACAAAGTTAATATACCCCCATCCTATGATGGAGGGTATAAAATGTCGCTGGGGGCCAGATCTGGAGAATACGGTGGGTGGGGAAGCAATTCGAAGCCCAATTCATGAATTTTTGCCATCGTTATCAATGACTTCTGGCACGGTGCATTGTCTTGGTGGAACAACACTTTTTTTCTTCATATGGGGCCGTTTTGCCGCGATTTCGACCTTCAAACGCTCCAATAACGTCATATAATAGTCATTGTTGATGGTTTTTCCCTTCACCGGTCGCTGTCAACTCAGCCGACTGTCGATTGGACTCAGGAGTGTAGTGATGGAGCAATGTTTCATCCATTGTCACCAGCGTTGCCAATTTAGCTTTCTTCCCGCTAGATTTGGCTTTTTTTGAAGACGTTTAGCGGGAAAAAAATGCATTTAGCTTTTAGCTTTTTTTCTGGCATTTTTTCATGACCCTTTTAGCTATTTTTGGCTTTTTTTATTTTCGACATGTTTCTATTGAAATATGGATAAATCGGCGTTTTTATCTAAGCCTTGCTGCAAGTATAAGGGTTTCCACATATTTCAAAGCTCAGTTGAAACATTAATAATGAGTCCAGCCATTATGCGGGCATTTTTGTAGCAAATACACCTTGTTGTAAAGTTTTTTCATTATATACATAAAAGTTATCGTAAACTTTAAATCTACTATTACCATACAAATTTGTTAGATAAACTGTCAGTAAATTATTGGGAATATTATCATTTGACTCGTTTATCCTTTTTATGTTATTATAATATTCTAAAGTTATTACGATATTACTAAATTAAAATAGTAGATGTGAATACGAACGCGAATTTTGGTTATAATAGCATTTGTGAATTTCTTTTATATAAACTGTTTTCCTTGTCCAAAAGACGATAAAGTTGTTTTGTCCTTATAATTAAGTGATTCAACTTAAAAATGGGTATGTTTTCATGAAAGAAGGAAGAATTAATGAAATAGTCTTTAAATATGAGGAGTTTTTGCATCTTAACCACAAACCAAAATAGCGTTCAAAAATAGAAGATGTTTTTCAACACTTTATTTTAAAATCGTATATATACAATAATTTCTACTTGAAGTCGAGTCTGAATTTGGAAATTTAAGTTGGCGTTAGCACGTTTTTAAAGCACTTTGATAGCTCATGAAGAAAAGGAAAATGTTTTTACTGGGAAATGTAAACTATAGGTATTTTCTACAATTTAAATAAAAGTAATGTATTTCGAATTTTTCACAATTTCAAATCCAAACTAAAATTTTATTTAAAAAAATGACAAATCATTTTTTTACCAAATCCAAAGCATGCTTAGATCATTTAATATTTTAAAATAACAAGTAAATAAAATAGAGGTGTTGGGAAGGTAGCTCCCACAAAACGAAGGACTTCCAGTAAAAAATTTGTGATAGTAATCAAAATGTATCGAATACGCAAACAGAGCTAATATGCCTTAGATATTGTTACAGTCTCACAGAAGTGGAATTAAAATGAAAATAATATGCATTGTAAGTGAAATAAAGCATTTAAGCTTGTTAAATTTCAATCAAAAATGTGACTTTTGATACAAAAAAAATTAGCTTTTTTTCTAGCTATTTTTTAGCATTTTTTTAGCTTTTTTTAGCTATTTTTTGGGCAAATCTAGCGGTTTTTGGTGAAACAATTCTGGCAACGCTGATTGTCACATATGGAGCAATGTTTCATCCATTGTCACATCCACTGCGTTCACCGTCCTCCGTACTCATTTCACCACGCCTGAATTTTGCATACCAATCAATTATTGTTGATTTCCCTGGGGCAGAGTCCGGAAACTCATTATGAAGCCAAGTTTTTGCTTCCACCGTATTTTTTCCCTTCAGAAAACAGTATTTTATCAAAACACGAAATTCCTTTTTTTCCATTTTTTCACTATAACAAAAGTTGCTTCACAAAAGACGCTCTATCTCACAAACTAATTGACTTACAGATGTCAAATTTCGATACGAACCATTTGAAGGTTGGTACTACATAAAAAAATGATATGCATTTAATACTAGGACGCCATCTATGTGTCAGACCGGGGACTTATCAGCCAACCTGTTATACATACATTATGGGGTCTGATACCAATATTTCGATTTGGTTCCAACAGAAAGACAATGATACTATATTTCCATTCTATGCTGAAGTCTACAATATGATTTTACGATCTAAAGGTATCTGTTTTAAATCAAATTTTAGGCTTAACATATATGGTTTAAGTCTTCCACTTGGCACACAAAATAATCACATATCCCAAGTTCCCTTCAATGTACCAATTTAACCCATTTTCTCCTCTCCAATATTGTTCATAAAACTTTAAGTTTCAATCAGCTAAAATGAAAAAAAAGCAACTAAAATTCCCACATATATACTGGCAGCCTTTGCATCCAGATAGTGTTGACGGTGTCCCCATTTAACCATTCATTAAAGTATAAATTGCTCCTGTAACTGACCCCACTCAAGTATTCAAGAATAATTTCTATTCATGGCTCTAGTTAGTGAATGATGGCCCATGATTGACAGACAAACGAATACAGACAGATCGGCAGGAAAAGGATATGAACAATACAATCATGTGTAGGCTTGCTTGCTTGCGTGTGTGTGCGAATGTGTGTAAGTGGTTTCCGCTCATCGCATTGTTAGATAGCATGGTAGTTGTATTTTATTAAAATAACCAGCATCAGCACCAACAGCAATAGCAACAAAAACAAAATCATCGTTATGTTATCGTTGCTATTGTCAACACATTGTCGTATAACCACATCACGGATTCCGGCATCTAACCATTCAAACCCGTAGGTCTGTCTGTCTGTCTTTGAATAGCCGTAGCAGAAAATTGTTCAAGTCTATAGACGTACATACCACCAACACCACCACCATCATCACCCCCCAACCACCTTCTATACATCCATCGTTGATCATCATTGTCGGCCATTGTTCTCGCATTAGAGCTGAATGGATAATATTGTCACTCGATGCGGTTGTTTGTGTTGTTGTTGTTGTTGCTGTTCATTCGTTCGTTCGCGCTCTTCCATTTGGCTTGTGCCTGCTTTGAAGAGAGCAAACAATTATGAATGGTTAAGTCTTAAAAGCGACAATGTATGAGAATATATGACAAAGTCGTCAACGAAACAATGACCAGAAACCAAGAACAACATCAACAAATCTCGTGGTAGCAACTAGAAATAATAATAGCACCAACAAAAACAAACGAGGCAGCTGCTTCGACAATTTACACAACAACAACAGCAACAACAACAACCAACACATCACATCTCTATATATAAAGTTTTGAGTAGAGACAAGCCCTTTTAAAATGCCATTGTGTCTCACACTTATTCTTCTCTAGGCAAAACATCAACATTTTAGTACGTCACAAAAACCAATGTCTATTTGACTTGAGTTATACGAGGGTAGAACTATAAGTGTTGGCTATAAATTATTGGAGAATCAATTGTATTTGCTTTCTGTGGGGAAAAAATATTTTTTTGTTTGTACCCGCCGATTTTCGACTATATAAAGTATATACATATTCTTGATCAGGGAGAAATTCTAAAGCAATATAACCATAACCGTCTTTTCGTCTGTCAGTCTGTTGTAATCACGCTTCAGCCTTTAAAATGGTGCTATCATCTTGGCACATATGTGTCTTTTTCTCTGCATGCAGGTCAAGTTCGAAGATGGGCTATATCGGTCCAGGTTTTGATATATTCCCCAAATTAACCGATATCTCGATTTTAATCTTTGGATCCGCTTGAAATTTGGTACATGGTGTTAGTATATGGTCTCTAACAACCATGCAAAAATTGGTCCATATCGGTTCATAATTATATATAGCCCCCATATTAACCGATCCCCAGATTTGACCTCCGGAGCCTTTTGGAAGAGCAAAATTCATCTGATCCGGTTGAAATTTGGTACGCGGTGTCAGTATATGGTCTCTAACAACCATGAAAAAAATTGGTCCATATCATTCCATAATTATATAAAGGGTGGTTAAATTGTAAGGGCCGATGTTGAATGTGAACCACACCTAAACTCCAAGTTTTTTTCCGAATTTTATTTGACACTTCTCTATTTCAGACTTACTCAATTTGAACCATGGAGAGATACACAATCCAACAACGTGTTAAAGTTATCCAGACTAATTATGAAAATGGGCGTTCAAATCAAAATGCATATCGTGCACCTTCATCTTCAGTGATGAGGCACATTTTCACCTCAGTGGATTCGTCAATAAACAGAATTGCCGCATTTGGGCGAATGAGAATCCAAGAGTGATTGTCGAAAAGCCAATGCACCCACAAAGAGTGACTGTTTGGTGCGGTTTATGGGCTGGCGACATCATCGGGCCGTATTTTTTCCAAAATGAGGCCGGTCAGGCAGTTACTGTGAATGGTGTTCGCTATCGTGAGATCATAACGAACTTTTTATGGCCCCAATTGGAAGATATGGATGTGGACGATATGTGGTTTCAGCAGAACGATGCCACTTGCCACACAGCTAACGAAACAATGGCTCTTTTGCACAACAAATTCAATGGCCGTGTTATCTCACGTCATGGCGATGTCAATTGGCCGCCAAGATCATGTGATTTGACACCGTTGGACTTTTTTCTTTGGGGTTACTTGAAAGAAAAGGTGTACGTCGATAAACCAGCAACAATTCAAGACCTAAAGGATGAGATAATTCGGCACATTAACGGCATAGAACCTCCATTATGCCTCAGCGTCATCGAAAAGTTGGACCATCGGATGAAGGTGTGCCACCGAGGTCGCGGCTCCCATTTGGCTGATATTTTGTTCCATACATAATTGAGTAATACCAATATATTATAATAAAATAAAATTACAATAATTTCCTAAATAGTTTGTGTTTTATTCAAAATCAACATCGGCCCTTGAAATTTTAACCACCCTTTATTTACACATTTAATTTGGTAACATTTCGTGAGCTGCCCCGCAAAATGTGTGGTTACTTACAGTCATCATATTTCTTTTCAGAGTGCAGTATACATTCAAATAACAATGAACTCATCACGAAGGAAAATTTGGTTAATTCTAATTTAGGTTATTTTAGAAATTTTTAACTAAACTATATTACACGCAGATTACGCAGATGTCACGCCGATTTCATAAAAATAAATAAATATTTATGGACGAATTAAAAAAAAAATTTGAACATAATTCTTTTTTTACTTGATAAAGGAAAAATTTCGTAGATTTAAACGAGTATATATGACCGTAAGTTCGGCCAGGCCGAAGCTTATGTACCCTCCACCATGGATTGCATACAAACTTCTACTGAAGACTGTCATCCACAATCGAATTACTTGGGTTGCGGTAACACTTGCCGATGGCAAGGTATCTTAAAACCTCCTAACACCATCTTCTAAATTGTATGTAAGTCCATACGTGGTATATATTAAATCAAAAAAGATCGATCAAATGCGTATACAATTCAGTATACGCAAATTTCATCCGATCCGGTTGAAATTTGGAACGTGGTGTTAGTATATTGTCTCTAACAACCATGCAAAAATTGGTCCATATCGGTCCATAATTATATATAGCCCCCATATAAACCGATCCAAAGATTTGACCTCCGGAGCCTTTTGGAGGAGCGAAATTCATCCGATCCGTTTGAAATTTGGAACGTGGTGTTAGTATATGGTCTCTAATAACCATGAAAAATTTGGTACACATCGTTCCATAATTATATATATCGATTCCAAGATTTGACCTCCGGAGCCTTTTGGAAGAGCAAATTTCATCCGATCCGGTTGAAATTTGGTACGTGGTGTTAGTATATTGTCTCTAACAACCATGCAAAAATTGGTCCATATGGGTTCATAATTATATATAGCCGCCTATATATCGATCCCCAGATTTGAACTCCGGAGCTTCTTGGAGGAGCAAAATTCATCCGATCCGGTTGAAATTTGAAACGTGGTGTTAGTATATGGTCTCTAACAACCATGCAAAAATTGGTCTATATCGATCTATAGTTATATATAGCCGAACGCCAATCACACAAAAATTGGTCCATATCGCCAAAAATAATCTACCAACAACAATTTTGTTAACATTTTATTTCTATAGAAAATTTTGTCAAAATTTTATTTCTATCGAAAATTTTATCAAAATTTTATTTCTATAGAAAATTTTGTCAAAATTTTATTTCTATAAAAAATTTTGTAAAAATTTTATTTCTAGAGAAAATTTTGTCAAAATTTTATTTCTATAGAAATTTTTGTCAAAATTTTATTTCTATAGAAAATTTTGTCAAAATTTTATTTTTATAGAAATTTTGTCAAAATTTTATTACTATAGCAAATTTTGTCAAAATTTTATTTCTATAGAAAATTTTATCAAAATTTTATTTCTACAGAAAATTTTGTCAAAATTTTATTTCTATAGAAAATTTTATCAAAATTTTATTTTTATAGAAAATTTTGTCAAAATTTTATTTCTATAGAAAATATTGTCAAAATTTTATTTCTATATTTTTTTTTTAAATTTTATTTCTATAGAAATTTTGTCAAAATTTTATTACTATAGCAAATTTTGTCAAAATTTTATTTCTATTGAAAATTTTGTCAAAATTTTATTTTTATAGAAATTTTGTCAAAATTTTATTACTATAGCAAATTTTGTCAAAATTTTATTTCTATAGAAAATTTTATCAAAATTTTATTTCTATAAAAAATTTTGTCAAAATTTTATTTCTATAGAAAATTTTATCAAAATTTTATTTCTTTAGAAAATTTTGTCAAAATTTTATTTCTATAGAAAATTTTGTCAAAATTTTATTTCTATAGAAAATGTTGTCAAAATTTTATTACTATAGTAAATCTTGTCAAAATTGTATTTCTATAGAAAATTTTGTCAAAATTTTATTTCTATGGAAAATTTTATCAAAATTTTATTTCTATAGAAAATTTTGTCAAAATTTTATCTCTATAGAAATTTTGTCAAAATTTTATTACTATAGCAAATTTTCTCAAAATTTTATTTCTGTAGAAAGTTTTATCAAAATTTTATTTCTACAGAAAATTTTGTCAAAATTTTATTTCTATAGAAAATTTTATCAAAATTTTATTTCTATAGAAAATTTCATCAAAATTTTATTTCTATAGAAAATTTCGTCAAAATTTTATATCTATAAAAAATTTTGTTAAAATTTTATTTCTATAGAAAATTTTGTCAAAATTTTATTTTTATAGAAAATGATGTCAAAATTTTATTTCTATAGAAATTTTGTCAAAAATGTATTCCTATAGAAAATTTTGTGAAAATTTTATTACTATAGAAAATTTGTGAAAAATTTATTTCTATAGAAAATTTTGTCAAAATTTTATTTCTATAGAAATTTTGTCAAAAATGTATTCCTATAGAAAATTTTGTAAAAATTTTATTTCTATAGAAAATTTTATCAAAATTTTATTTCTACAGAAAATTTTGTCAAAAATGTATTTCTATAGAAAATTTTGTCAAAATTTTATTTCTATAGAAAATTTTATCAAAATTTTATTTCTACAGAAAATTTTATCAAAATTTTATTTCCATAGAAAATTTTTTCAAAATTTTATTTCCATAGAAAATTTTGTCAAAATTTTATTTCTATAGAATATTTTATCAAAATTTTATTTCTTTAAACAATTTTGTCAAAATTTTATTTCTATAGAAAATTTTGTCAAGATTTTATTACGGTAGCAAATTTTGTCAACATTATATTTATATAGAAAATTTTGTCAAAATTTTATTACTATAGAAAATTTTGTCAAAATTGTATTTCTATAGAAAATTTTGTCAAAATATTATTTCTATAGAAAATTTTGTCAAAATTTTATTACAGTAGCAAATTTTGTCAAAATTTTATTTCTATAGAAAATGTTGTCAAAATTTTGTCAAAATTGTATTTCTATAGAAAATTGAATTATATACTTATTTAATTGGCTTTTTTTTGTTTAATATGATGACAGTCTTTAGTAGAAGTTTCTATGATATCAATAGTGGAAGCTACATAAGATTCGGCCTGGCCGAGCTTACGGCCGTATATACTTATATTTCAAACAAATTGGGAAAACTAGATTTTTTGTTTTTAACGGATGCGTATTTGCTTGTAAAATGGTCCGCTTTAACCACAGCTAGAAAGCGTGAATGGGGTTTGTGAACATTTTAAACAAAAAGTTGGCGATTGTTTTTGTTTCAATCATCTACTGTTATCAAGTCTTTGACCATTCTCCACATTTCCACATGAATTTCATGCATGGTTTCTCAATGGGACGTATTCCTCTCTCGAACATATAACTAGGACAAATTAAGTTCTTATTTCAAATATTTTAAATTTCTTAAAAAAATTGAGAATAATAATATTTGCTAAAATCTAGGACAAAAGGGACCCTGCCTTTCCCGAACATATATGAAAAAAAGAAGCACGCCAGTAAATTTCATGAAAAATTTATGTGTTTTACTTATAAAAGTCTGGCAAAAAGGAGTTTTTCTCTTGTGCAAATATCAAAAAATTAAGTACCAAGTTCCAGTTCAAGGTGGTGGCCCCCTCCCGTTCCAATATCAAAAAAATTCAGCTACATTGAACGCCACATTTTGAGATTTCCACAAAGCGTGGTTAGAACCAGGAAAATTTAATGCCCTGTTGTACTTTTTAACTGCAGTGCACGAAATTACACGCTCTCATAGAAGAAAAAATAACTAAAAGTAAAGAAGAAAATCATTGGAGCCAAATCATGACCATACAGTACTTACTATTTTTGGGAATCGTGCAAAAATTTTCTTTTGCTTTAGTTCATATTGAATTTATGTGTACGGTCATTGAACTTTATACCCACGTTTAGTTCATAAAATGTTTGAGACATACTTAAAAAAAAAGAAAATTTCATTGAGCTGTGGAAAATTTCGCAAAACATAATAAAAATTAACAACAACAAATATTTTTTTTTTGCAATAAAAATAAGTTAAATTTAGAATTATTTTAAATACGAAAATTTTTTTCTGTGTACCCCATATTAAATTCATAAGCTACCCCCAACGTGTTTTGTATGTTTCAAGTAAATCGGAGAAGTTTAGTTTTCTTCACAGTACTTAATAAAGTGGGCAAATGGGTGGTCTCTCTCCCCGACCAAATATAAGTAGCGAATAATAAAGTAGCGGATCTTTGTCCAGACACCACCCCTAACCTTACCTTAAAATTTAAAGAAAATCGGGAAATTTAAGATCACTTTTAAAAAAGTCGGAAAAAGGGAGGTCAGATATCAAAAAATGAGGTTCCATATTTTCACCACATACATTCTCGAAAAATTTCAACTAAATGGGTTCAACCGGTCCCAAGCTCAAGCAAATTGGAGAACTTAAACCCAATTTTCAAAATGTCAGACAAACGAAATGAAAATTTCAAGTAAATCGGTTCGACCAATTTGCCAATTGGACTTCTTGAGGCCATGGAAGCTGCAAATTTCATACGATTGGTTTAAAATTGTTGATATTTGATGTCAGTAAAGAGTTGTTTTAAATTTGATATATAGGACAATGTTGTTATAAAGCCCCCATATGGAAGGATCTCCCAATTTGAATTTTGTGGCCATGCAAGCCACATTTTTCTGATCTGATTTCCTTGAAATTTAAATTATTGACATATGTTACACTAATAGAAAAAATTACGTTCCACAGTCGTGAACGAACGGTGACAAAATGAAACGGAAACGTTCGCAAAAAATCAAAACGGAATGTTCACAATTTCGTCCACGGGCGTTCACGATTTCATGAACGACATTCGTTTTTCTTTGGCCATGAAAAGTCTTAAAATAACCGTTAGACGTTATTATGACAACTCCTCGGTGGTGCAATGTGCTAAGGCGTACGCGTATAGTGCAGAAAACACAGGTTCTAGTCACGGTGGCGAAAATCTTTTTTTAATTTTGTTTATAAATTCGTCACCATAACGTTTTCAGATCATGAATGGTGTCATTTTATCGATGTCTGATTGACATTGCCTGTTCTTAGTTTGACACCACATGTGTGTCGATTCACTTTCATGGACGAATCGTTTTGAAATGAGCACGCCTTGCGTGAGTTTTTCTATGAGTGTAGATCCAAAAGGTGCTACCCTCTGGAAATTAAACAAAAAACTTTTAAAAATCTAAAAACTAATGCTACAAATTTCACATTGAACTTCGGAAACTGTATCATATGAACCGATTGTCTAGGGAGAGGGATGTGTTGCATCAAATTCACTTAAAACAAAGTCACTAAGTATCTAAAATTTTCTACAGACCCGATAATAGTCGAATTGTTTTCAAAGAAAAATTTTTCCATGAAGGGAATACCATGGAGGTGGGTATTTAAAACTCGGACCGAGTCCGAATTTTTGGCCTTATTTTCAGTAAATCGTCACAAAGTCAATTTTTTCTTCACTTTTACAGATTTTCCTTTAACAATTTTATTTTTTATTATAATTTTTTTCTTCACTTTTACAGATTTTCCTTCAACAATTGATGTACTATTTACACACAGACTACTTCTCTTTAATGGATTTTTTTTTTCATCACTCTAAATGCAATAGTTTTTAAAGTAATTATCCGGAAACTGCCAAATTTATTCACGTGTTGATGGTAGATTTAGATAATTGACATTTTCCAGACCATTTTTGAGATTCTCAGCGCTAATAAAAGTAGAAAAAATTTTACATTAAACCCGCAGCTTATATTTTTGTCTACTTTGTTCTACAACCTCCGGTTGCTCTCAAAAGGAAACTTTGCGCTATTGTTCTGTGGTTTTAAACCATGTGGGGGGGTCAGATTGAAAATTTTTAGACAAAACCATCAGATAAAAACGGATGCAATCCAAAAAGCTGGTCAGCGAAAGATCAAAATGCAAAAGCTAAATGGACGGAAGTAATTTTCAATGAATCTTAGAAACAAGTAAAAAAACCAAAAACTATTATATCCATTGTTTCCGGATTATATACAGCAAATTTTATTGGTTCGTTCTTTATTTTATATATTGTTTTTTTCATATAGATATTCTATGTCAGCTAAATGGTCTTTAAAAATATCGTTATAAAACTTGATAAATTTAAGAGAAATAATATGCTAAAAAGCTGCTATGCAATACTTGTTAGTACAATACAGTAAATATGGAATGGTTCTAATAGATTCGTAGGTTTGAAAAGTCTAAATTTAATAAAGAAATAAATTTGTTTTTTTTTTTTTAATTTTTTTGTAAGTTTAGGCTTTCCCAAATTAAGAATAAAATTAAATATTAACAATAAAATTAAAAAATATAGGACTATATTTCTATATATGTTTTTCTGTGGATTTCATCTATGGAAAAAATAGTTTAACGCAAATAATGACATTGTCCACTAAAACCACAATATTTAATTAGATTTGCTTACAAAACCATGTAAAAGAAAATTGATTATAAGCACACAGGCTGAATGTTAAAGAAAAGATACAAATAACCACATAAACCACATGCTACAGTTCGGAGGTCAGGTACCAATTTTGATGTACCAGTAAATGTAGTGGTTAAGCTGAACATTATAGAGATCAATTCACTGATAAATAATTATATATGGCCGAAAGTTCGGTCAGAACGAATCTTATGTTTACTTTACCATGGATTTCTACTACAGATTGTCATAGACAATTGAATTGCTTGGTAGAGGTAACAATTGTCAACGGCAAGGTATCTTCAAAGTTCTTAAAATTTTTTGTAAATCGTAAGTTAGATGTATTTGATATACAACAAGTAAGAAAAAAGTAATGGCGGCCGGAATCGACTATATTATACCCTGCACCATTCTGAAGACCAATATTTTCGATGCCATCTGAAGACATATTGGAAACTGAAACCAATTGCACAAAAGTTGGTACACATACGATAAAAAGTTTTCAGAAAAAATTAGAGAAAATTTGTCGCCTTGGGTTAAGTAAGTACATAAGGGGGAAATATATACTATTGTTGGTTTGCCACAGTTGGTAGAATTCTATCAACAATGGTACTTGACGTTTTAGTAGATTTTGCAGAATATTCTTCAACCCAGGGATATTTCAATTTTTTACAGAAACGAAATTTTCACAAAATTTTCTATAGAAATAAAATTTTGACAAAATTTTCTATAAACATAAACTATTGACAAATTTTTCAATAGAAATAAATGTTTGAGAAAATATTCTATAGAAATAAAATTTAGACGAAATTGCCTATAGCAATACAATTTTGACAAAATCGCCTACAGAAATAAAATTTTGACAAAATTTTCTATAGAAATAAAATTTTGACAAATTTTCCAATAGAAATAAAATATGAACAAAATTTTCTATAGAAATAAAATTTTGAGAAAATTTTTTATAGAAATAAAATTTTGACAAAATTTTCTACAGCAATAAAATTTTGACAAAATGTTCATGTATATAAAATTTTGACAACATTGACAAAAATTTTTTATTCAATAAAATTTTCTGTAGATATGAAATGTTGACCACATTTTCTATAGAAGTAAAATTTTAACAAAATGTTCATATAGATAAAATTTTGACAACATTGACAAAATGTTCATATAGATAAAATTATGACAACATTGACAAAATTTTATATAGAATAAAATTTTCTATAGAAATTAAATGTTGCCAAAATTTTCTATAGAAGTAAAATTTTGACAAAATTTTCGTATAGATAAAATTTTGACAACATTTTCTGTAGAGATAAAATTTTGACAAAATTTTGGATATAATAAAATTTTGACATAATTCTCTATAGAAATAATTTTGACAAAATTTTCGTATAGATAAAATTGTGACAACATTTTCCGTAGAGATAAAATTTTGAAAATTTTTGATATAACAACATTTTGACAAAATTCTCTATACACTCAAAAAAAAGTGAACTCTCTATTTCACTAAAGCCAATTTAACTTTTTTTTAGATCATGGAATTATTATGTTTGGAGAAAGTTTCCTTTACTCTAATAATTTTTTGTGTACGTTAGTTAAATTAACTAAAACCGAGGAAAAAAATATACTCAAATGAAGCATAAAGATTAACTAAATTCGTGTCTTCCACAAAATAGTTCAGAATTTCTTTAAATTTGTAAATTTTACCAAAAATGCGTCCATCATGAACTTCGTATGTCACTAAAGACATTCTTGCAATTTTTAACTCCAAGTTTTTCCTTCCAACTACAAAATTTTCTTTAAAACGTGAAAAAACTTAGTTATGTCTAATAAATTTTCTTGAATTTGTCGAAAAATATTTACTTATTTTTATGACATCGGCGTGATGCCAACGTTTGTAATACTATTTAGTAAAAATTTTCTACAAATATTCAAAATTTTCTAAAATTAACTGAAAGTTTTCTTCCTGGTGGGTTCACTGTTTTTTCAGTGTAGAAATAAAATTTTTACCAAATTTTCTAAAGAACTAAAATTTAGACAAAATTTTCTATAGAAATAAAATTTTGACAAAATTTTCTATAGAAATAAACTATTGACAAATTTTTCAATAAAAATAAAATTTTGCTTTTTACAAAATTTCCTTTAGAAATACAAAAATTTCTACAGAAATAAAATTTTGACAAAATTTTCTATAGAAATAAAATTTTGACGAAGTTTTCTATACAAATAAAATTATGATAAAATTCTCTATAGAAATAAAATGTTTACCAAATTTTCTAAAGAAAAAAAAATTTGACAAAATTTTCCATAGAAGTAAAATTTTGACAAAATTCTCTATAGAAATAAAATTTTTACAAAATTTTCTAAAGAAATAAAATTTTTACAAAATTTTCTAAAGAAATAAAATTTAGACAACAACAAGAAATAAAATTTAGACAAAGAAATAAAATTTAGACAACATTTTCTATAGAAATAAAATTTTTACAAAATTTTCTAAAGAAATAAAATTTAGACGAAATTTTCGATAGAACTAAAATTTTGACAAAATTTTCTATAGAAATAAAATTTTGTTGTTTTTTGATTTCAGCTTAAAACCATACATTGACTAAACTACAAGTGTAGCTTAACCAACAGAGGAAAAGAATGTTTGTCAAATTTATTTGGGCAAAGTCCTATAGACTGCAAGATGGTTGGATGGACGCACGTTTCGGAATTACCACATTCCTCATCAGCATCCTCTACTTGCAGCAAAACTATCAACCAATTATCAGAATAAATTCAGGTAGTTCATTAAACCCAACAATAAACCACACTGGAACCTTCCGAAAAAAGGTTTTACATTGATAGCCGGCTTATGCCAAAATAAATTCGTACAAACATCTCTCTTTTTCTTTGGCACCGTCAAATCTTCGTTTTGAGTGAAGTTGGCTGGGTTTTATTTTGGGCGTGCTTCCTCTTCTTTCTTTCACTCGTTTTGTTTTTTTATTGTTGGTTTTTGTTCTTTAATCATTGTTGTTGTTGTTTTTTTTTTTTTTTTTTGATTTCAGCTTAAAACCATGCATTGACTAAACTACAAGTGTAGCTTAACCAACAGAGGAAACAACAAAACAAAACGAAATAAAATGTTGCCAACATTTTTTATAGAAATAAACTATTGACAAATTTTTCAATAGAAATAAAAATAACAAAACATATTCTACAGAAATAAGATTTAGACAAAATATATTTTAGAAATACAATTTTGGCAAACTTCTCTATAGAAATAAAATTTTGACAAAATTTTCTATAGAAATAAAATTTTGACAATATTTTCTATACCCGACAAAAAATTGAGAGATCCAATTTGATACATCTAGATATGAGTAGATCCGAAAAATGGTAAGATCTAATCATATCTAATTACTATGGAATTAGATCTGATCAGATCTTAAAATTGGCCTAGATCTAAAGTCTTAGATGTAATTATATCTGTCCCTATATATTATTGGATCAGATGTTAGATCTGGTCATATATGGAATTATATACATTTATACCTAATTCTATCTCATCATATGTTGGTATATCTGCTTATATCTAAAGGGGCCAATTTTGAGATCTAATCATATCTGATTAGATCCTTCAATTTTTATACGGGTAGAAATAACGTTTTGACAAAATTTTCTATAGAAATAAAATTTTGACAATATTTTCTATAGAAATAACGTTTTGACAAAATTTTCTATAGAAATAAATTTTTGACAAATTTCCAATAGAACTAAAATTTGGCTAAATAAATTTTGACAAAATTTTCTATAGAAATAATTTTTTGACAAAATTTTCAATAGAAATAAAACATTCATAAAATTTTCTATAGAAATAAAATGTTGACAAAATTTTGTACAGAAATAAAATTTTGTCAAAATTTTCTATACAAATAAATTTTTGACAAATTTTTCTATAGAAATAAAATTTTGACAAAATTTTGTATAGAAATAAAATTTTGACAACATTTTCATGTAAATAATTCCGACAAAATTGCCTATAGAAATACAATTTTGACAAAATTTTCTACAGAAATAAAATTTTGACAAAATTTTCTATAGAAATAAAATTATGACGAAGTTTTCTACAGAAATAAAATTTTGACAAAATTTTCTAAGAAAATAACATTTTCACAAAATTTTCTACAGAAATAAAATTTTGGCAAAATTTTCTATAGAAATAAAATTTTGACAAAATTTTCTATAGAAATAAACTATTGATACATTTTTCAATAGTAATGAAATTTTGCGAAAATATTATATAGAAATAAAATTTAGACAAAATTGCCTATAGAAATACAATTTTGACAAAATTTCCTACAGAAATAAAATGTTGACAATTTTTTTTTTAGAAATAAAATTTTGACGAAGTTCTCTATAGAAATAAAATTTTGACAAAATTTTCAATAGAAATAAAATTTTGACAAAATTTTCATGTAACATATATAAAATTTTGACAAAATTGACAAAATTTTGTATACAATAAAATTTTCTATAGAAATGAAATGTTGCCAAAATTTTCTATTGAAGTAAAATTTTGACAAAATTTTCATATAGATACAATTTTGACAACATTTTCCGTAGAGATAAAATTTTGACAATTTTTGTATATAATAAAATTTTGACAAAATTCCCTATAGAAATAAAATGTTAACCAAATTTTTAAAGAAATAAAATTTTGACAACATTTCCTATAGAAATAAAATTTTGACAAAATTTTCTACAGAAATAAACTATTGACAAATTTTTCAATAGAAATAAAATTTTGAGAAAATATTCTATAGAGATAAAATTTAGACAATTTTTTTTTTAGAAATACAAAACTTTCTACAGAAATAAAATGTTGACAACATTTTCTACAAAAATAAAATTTTGACGAAGTTTTCTATAGAAATAAAATTTTGACAAAAGTCTCTATAGAAATAAAATGTTTACCAAATTTTCTATAGAAATAAATTTTTGACAAAATTTCCTATAGAAATAAAATTTTGACAACATTTTCTATAGAAATAAACTTTTGACAACATTTTCTACAGAAATACAATTTTGACAACATTTTCTATAGAAATAAAATTTTGACAACATTTTCTACAGAAATACAATTTTGACAACATTTTCTATAGAAATAAAATTTTGAAAAAATTTTCTATAGAAATAAAATTGTGAAAAAAATTTCTGTAGAAATAAAATTTTGAGAAAATTTTCTATAGAAATAAAATTATGACAACATTTTCTATTGAAATAAAATTTTGACAAAATTCTCTATAAATATAAAATTTTGAGAAAATTTTCTATAGAAATAAAATTTTGACAAAATTTTCTATAGAAATAAAATTTTGACAAAATTTTCTACAGAAATAAAATTTTGGCAAAATTTTCTATAGCAACAGAATGTTGAAAATTTTTTCTATAGAAATAACATTTTTACAAAAATGTCTACAGAAAAAAAAATGGAGAAAATTTTCTATAAAAATATACAGAAATAAAATTTTGAGTAAATTTTATACAGAAATAAAAATTTAACAACATTTTATATAGAAATAAATGTTGACAAACTATTGTATAGAATATATAAAGGAGCTTTATCTAAATCTGAACAGATTTCAGCTTATGGGTACTTTCATGTGTACTCATTGCGCAAAATTTGGAGGAAGAAGGAGAAAGTGAACACCAACGTTGTGTACCTGCATCACCAGATTATAGTCTGCTAAAAGGACGCTTGGGACGGGTAATCGGTTTATATGGTGTCTATATATAATTATGAACTAACACTAGCCAATTTCTGCTTGGTCATTAGATGACATGTGGTGTCATATACCCGCCGTCAAAGTTTTAAAACAATTTTTTCGTGTTCCGATTTTCACATTATGGTGTATAAATATTTTTAACTTTTCCATAACTTAATTTGAATTCCAGCAATGGTTTTGGCACACAATCTGCATATAACCTTACCAATAAACCACATAATTTGTTCAAAAATCCATAGCAAGTTCCTCTAGTCATGCATATTCCAAATAGAAACGTTTACTTAAAAAAAAAACAAAACTTTTAATTAACTTAGTTGGTGTGCCATAAACACCATAAACAAATATGCGTTCGAAAGTTCATTTTGATTTAAATTTAAAAAAAAAAAAATTCAATTGAATTTCGCTTTATTGATTTGATATCATATGAACCAAAACCAAACGAAACCATTTAAAAAAATATTTTCTCTGATTTTTTTTTTGTGCTCTACATCGTATAGAATGGGAGCATACAAAATCACATGCTTCTATACCCCGCGCCACACTGTGGAACAGAGTATTATAAGGTAGTGGATATATTTGCAACACCCAGAAGTAGACGATATAGACATATGGTATCTTTGGCACTAATGTACAGGTTGGGTCCCTGAGCCGATATTGCCATGTCCGTCTGTCTGTGAATATATGTTTGTAATCAAAGTCTAAGTCGCAGTTCCGATATGCTTTTATATGCAGTCCCAGCAGTGGGAGTTTAACACTGTTTCCATTTAAATTTGGCACAAAGAATACAATTGGTAGTACCGTAAAGTGTACCAAATTTTGTTGAAATCGGTTCAGATTTAGATTCAGCTTCCATTTATATATAAGTTGTTGTAGATTTAGATAAAGCAAATTTGCAGCACTTCTGGATCACAAGTTGGGAATCTAAATTAGAGTTTTGGAAGCTCGTTTTGTTGTTAACAAATTAAGTAGGTTCATGTATTTAGGGTATCATATATTCTGTGTCGCCCAACTTTAGCTCTTTTTGGATTTTCTGATGTTGTGTTTGCATTTGGTTTGTTTATGGTTTATGGAATCTGGTGAACTCATTTCCATGGAAATACAAATTAAATTTCATAAACCACACACACACTGTTTTCAAATATAGGCGAATAGATATTTGGCAGTTCATGCATAGGAGTGTTCAAACATCAGAAACGCATCAAGCAACCAAAAAAAAAAAAGACGGACCACAAAAAGGGATGCCAATATCGATGTTTATGAGAGTTTCAAAAAAAGAAAAAATCATAAAATATTTATGTTATTAAATTAAATTTGTAATTAATTGCCTCACTACAACAGAGAAATTTTCTATTTGTCATTTTATTTATTTTTAATAGATTTTTTTTTTCTATTTTATCCAATTTGTCCTACTTCTCTAGTGCATTTCTATCATCAATCAATGCACTCCAAAGTGAGTGAAATTTCATGTCAGTATAATAGACACAAATCTAATTAAGATGAAAATCCAGAAAAAACCCAAAATCCTACAGATTATAGAAGAGAATACATTCGGTTTGATTACGCAGACTACCCACTAAGGTAGTTTGTTTTATATATTACGGACCTGTTCCGAAATTGTTGCGAGAAAAAAGGAATAATCAGCCAGATGTTTTACGTAATTGCTGATTTACATTATTGTTTCATTTTGATGGTGCTTTCAAAGAAGCAACATGATCACCTCGAACATTTCTCAAGAGTATAATGTTAATTTTTTTGGGGGTGAAATTCGGTATATTTTGATTTTTATACCCCAGACTACATAGTGGAAAGGGTAAATCCTAAAAATCAGAAAAAATGCATATACTAAACAAGTAAAGAAAGTCTAAAGTCGGGCGGGGCCGACTATATTATACCCTGCACCACTTTGTAGATCTAAATTTTCGATACCATATCACATCCGTCAAATGTGTTGGGGGCTATATATAAAGGTTTGTCCCAAATACATACATTTAAATATCACTCGATCTGGATGAATTTGATAGACTTCTACAAAATCTATAGACTCAAAATTTAAGTCAGCTAATGCACTAGGGTGGAACACAATGTTAGTAAAACAATATGGGAAACATTTAAATCTGAAGCAATTTTAAGGAAGCTTCGCAAAAGTTTATTTATGATTTATCGCTCGATATATATGTATTAGAAATTTAGGAAAATTAGAGTCATTTTTACAACTTTTCGACTAAGCAGTGGCGATTTTACAAGGAAAATTTTGGTATTTGGACCATTTTTGTCGAAATCAGAAAAACATATATATGGGAGCTATATCTAAATCTGAACCGATGTCAACCAAATTTGGAACGCATAGCTACAATGCTTATCTTACTCCCTGTGCAAAATTTCAACTAAATCGTAGTTAAAAATTGGCCTCTGTGGTCATATGAGTGTAAATCGGGCGAAAGGTATATATGGGAGATATATCTAAATCTGAACCGATTTCAACCAAATTTGCCACGCATAGTTACAATGCTAATTCTACTCCCTATGCAAAATTTCAATTAAATCGGAGCAAAAAATTGGCCTCTGTGGTCATATGAGTGTAAATCGGACGAACGATATATATGGGAGATATATCTAAATCTGAACCGATTTCAATAAAATTTGGCACATTTGACTATAGTACTAATTGTTCTTCTTGTGCAAAATTTTAAGCAAATTAGGGTAAAACTCTGGCTTCTGGGGCCATATAAGTCCATATCGGGCGAAATATATATATGGGAGCTATATCTAAATCTGAACCGATTTCTTTCAAAATCAATAGGGTTCTATTCTGAGCCAAAACAAATGCTTGTGCCAAATTTGAAGTCGATTGGACTAAAACTCCGACCAGGACTTTGATTACAAAAATGTGTTCACGGATAGACGGACAGTCGGACATGGCTATATCGACTCAGGAGCCCATCCTGAGCATTTTTGCCAAAGACACCATGTGTCTATCTCGTCTCCTTCTGGGTGTTGCAAACATATGCACTAACTTATAATACCCTGTTCCACAGTGTGGCGCAGGGTATACAAAATATTGTCTTGGAGCCAAAACTTTCATGTCCTTAAATATGAATGCGTATTTCGCTTAGCATAGAAGACGCATTTCTCTGATATATTTTTTTCATGTCCAAAAGTCGAAATTTTTATTCATGAAGTCGTTTTCTATAGAAATAAAATTTTGACAAAATTTTTTATAGAAATAACATTTTGAGAAAATTTTCTATAGAAATAAAATTTTGACAAAATTTTCTATAGAAATAAAATTTTGCCAAAATTTCCTAAAGAAATAAAATTCTTATTCTATCTATAGAAATAAAATGTTGACAAAATTTTCCACATAACTAACTTTTTGATAAAATTATCTATAGAAATAAAATTTTGACAACATTTTCGATAGAAATAAAATTTTTACAACATTTTCGATAAAAATAAATTTTTGACAAAATTTTCTGTAGAAATAAAATTATGTCAAAATTTTCTATAGAAATAAAATTTTGACAAAATTTTCTGTAGAAATAAAATTATGTCAAAATTTTCTATAGAAATTAAATTTTTACAAAATTTTTTATAGAAATAAAATTTTGACAAAATTTTCTACAGAAATAAAATTTTGACAAAATTTTCTATAGAAATAAAATTTTGACAAAATTTCTATAGAAAAAAAATTTTGACAAAAAATTTTGGCAACATTTTCTATAGAAAAAAATTTTACAAAATTTCAAAGATATAAATTTTTGACAAAAATTTTCTATAAACGAATGTTGATAAAATTTTCTATAAAAAATTTTGATACACTTTACTATAGAAATAAATATTTCACAAAATTTTCTACGAAAATAACATTTTCACAAAATTTCCTATAGAAAAAAATTGTTGACAAAATTTTCTATAGAAATAAAATTTTGACAAAATTTTCTATAGAAATAAAATTTTGACAAAATTTTCTATAGAAATAAAATTTGGACAAAATTTTCTATAGAAATAAAATTTGGACAAAATTTTCTATAGTAAGAAAATGGTGACAAAACTTTCTATAGAAATAAAATTTTCTATGGAACTACCATTTTCTATAGAAGTAAAATTTTGGCAAAAAAAATTTTGACAATCTTTACTATGAAATAAAATTTGCACAAAATTTTCTAAGAAAATAACATTTTCACAAAATTTTCTATAGAAATAAAATTTTGGCAAAATTTTCTATAGAAATAAAATTTTGACAAAATATTCTATAGAAATAAAATTTTGATAAAAGTTTCTATAGAAAAGAAAATTTTGACAAAATTTTCTATAACAACAATTTGACAAAATTTTCTATAAAAAAAAAAATTTGACAAACTTTACTATAGAAATAAAATTTTCACAAAATTTTTTAAGGAAATAAATTGTTGACAAAATTTTCTATAGAAATAAAGTGTTGGTAAAATTTTCAGAGGAAATAAATTGTTGACAAAATTTTTTATAGAAATAAAATTTTGGCAAAATTTTCTATATAAATAAAATTTGGCAAAATTTTCTACAGAAATAAAATTTTCTATGGAACTAACATTTTCTATAGAAGTAAAATTTTGGCAAAATTTTCTATTGAAATACAATTTTGACAACATTTTCTAAGGAAATAACATTTTCACAAAATTTTCTATAGAAATTAAATTTTAGAAATAAAATGTTGACAAAATTTTCTATGAAAAAAAAATTGACAAAATTTTCTATAAAAAAATTGACGAAATTTTCTATAAAAAAATTGACAAAATTTTCTATCGAAATAAAATTTTTACAAAACCTTCTATACAAAATTTTTGCATAAAAATAAAAGTCTGACAAAATTTTCAATAGAAATAAAATTTTCTATAGAAATAAAAGTCTGGCAAAATTTTCTATAGAAATGAAAACTTATGCACTAACTTATAATACACTTTTCGACAAACTAGCGTAGGGTAAAAAAATACTCGTGATGGAATTCAAACATGATTGCTTGATTTCTTTATGATTGGCTGGAAAATCAATATCGTTTGAGTCCTCCAAGATTTAAATGTGAAGAAATCATTTGTTTCTCGGTCTATGGTCATTCCTTTGCATATTCATCGACACTTGGATCTAAATAAAAGCCGAATATTTTTACCTAAAGACAGACAAAAATTTCGGCACCGGACCATGGCCAATCTAGAAGGACTCAGAACCGTCACAGCATTTGTCAAACTAGAATGACTGAAAACGAGGTTCTTCGCTTCATTTCTACAGCGTAGTGGGCAACAAAATCTTCATTTGCTTCTCGGTCTATGGTCATTCCTTTGCATATTCATCGACACTTGGATCTAAATAAAAGCCGAATATTTTTACCTAAAGACAGACAAAAATTTCGGCACCGGACCATGGCCAATCTAGAAGGACTCAGAACCGTCACAGCATTTGTCAAACTAGAATGACTGAAAACGAGGTTCTTCGCTTCATTTCTACAGCGTAGTGGGCAACAAAATCTTCAGATCTCAAAACATTGGGTTTTTGTTACTGAAAAAAAGGTTACTTGAATTGAAAGATTTTGACCTTCCTTTAAGGATTTTTGTTATTGATTCCGAGCTAAAAATGTGACTTCTTTAAAAGGAAGACCTTTTTAGCTACTTATCTCACTAAATCTAGGATTAATACAAATGGGCTACAGATCTTATTTATCAAATTTTCATTCTCTTTTTGCGATACATAAATAAAGCTTTTCTCTTACAAACAAATGCCAGTTTAACAATCCACATTATAACAGATACTTCAATATAAAACCTGGTTTGTAATTTAAAAAAACCATAAAACTAAAGATGCAAAATCCTCAAAATAAGTCTTAGCCAATATTTGAATCTAAAGACGATTTTTTTTAATTTAGTAATGTTTTCCTTTACTTTTAGGAAATATTTCCTTAATTAAATGAAATACGACTTTAACGGCAAATATGCAAATTTAAAAGATTCGTGGTTTAAATTTAATGAAAAAAGTTTTTGAAGTAAAGATCATAATTAAAATTTTATTATTTTAAAGAAAATTGTCCTTACTTTTGTGCAAACCGCGAATCCTAAAATAAAGGCCGTATATTCAAGTTAATATTTTTTCAGTCTACGAAGGATCACTTCACCTGTTGCTTGCCATGCCAAACATAAAAATCTTCCATTATTTTAATATCCCTACCATGAACATATAAGAAAACTTCGTTTTTTTTTTGCAATATAAAAATCCATAATACTCAAATATAGATATTAAAATTGAATAAAAACTCCTCAAGCATTATAACTAAAAATCATCCATGTGAAAAAATCCAGATATAATTTTAAACAAAAATTCAATGATTTCTTCCACACATAGACATGCATATTGTGAAGCCAACAAAGGAGTCCTAAGAAGTATTTTGCTTATGGTTGCAGTTTACTGTCAAGCGTTTTATTGAACCTCAATGGAATGTGTAATCATTGGAATATATTAAATTTATTTACAGGCCCCACTCTGATCCCATACAATGCTTTCCTCTTCCTTCATGCAACAAAAGCTGATATATTTCTTCGGACCATACGAGCCATTTAATATTTCATATTTATTGATAGAAGAAAATAAAGCCAGAAGCTTCATTAAAATGAGGATGAACAGAAAAAAGAAATCTCCTTTAAATAACCAAAGAGCTTAGTTCTTCTTAAGAAGGCCGTTTTAAATTTCCAGCAAGGGATGGCAAATGTACATGTCGTCCCCCCATGTAACCGTAACCAGGCAATCGATTTATAAAACATTCATTATTTCACCTTGATTTTATTTATCGATATTTTTTTAAAGGCACTCTCGTAAATCTAAGGACAAAAACAGGGCACTTGAAGTAGTCAGTCCGTCGTGTATTTTTTTTTCATGATTTTACTGCTCCCGGCAGAAAAATAATACTGCATGAAGGATATATTGGCATGAGTTCAAGAGCAATAAGGACAAAATATCCACATTGTTTTTATTGTTAGCAAGATGATGATGGTACAGCGTTAGGGTGGGAGAAGGGGTTGCGAGGAGGAGGTCCTTGTCGTAACCTGTTACACCTGAATGGTTTTTATTATTTATTGGCAAATAAACAGATTGCTTTTCTTGGAAAGTTACATCAATTCCCTTTTAGCAGTTTCTGTTCTTATATCCATATATCCTTAACGTTTACCATTAATGATTTTGTTGATACTATCACTCGTACTATTCGAGCTCATAAAATTTGCCATTTAATCAAATCTCCAAATGCATTCACATGGAAATGCTTAGAGTGTTGATTATGAAGAAATATTCATTGGTGCTATGGAAGACTATGTTATACAACAAGTAAAATAGTTTAAATCTTTGTGAAGATAAATTTGCAGAAGAAAACTTTGTCGAGATACGGATGGATGATCGTTTCGGAACTTCCACATTCCTCATTAGTATCATATATTTGCAGCGAAACTATCTGAGGTGGATAAGAGCCACTGTGGTGCAAAAGATAGACTTGAATAAAAAGGTCGACCATACAAAAGTTTTTCGTTTTATTATTACCTCTCAGTAATACCGGTGATATTTCTGAGTGTTTCAAAGCTTCTACAAGTGGTTTCACCGCAATGTGGAAAGCCGTCCGGACTTGGCAATAATAATGAGGTCCCTTGTCATTGAGTTAAACATAAAATCGGCCAGCATTCAGTGATAAGAGAAAAGTTCACCACTGTAGTATAACAATGGACTGAATAGTCAAAATGAGCCTGAACTTACCCAGGCACCTTTGCCACTCGTGCCAAAAATAATCTACAAAAAAACTGCTTACTTAAAAAATATTATTTTGAAGTTGTTAATCAATTTTCTGTGGTTAGTATAAAAAATTTTGTTGTACTCGAAAAAAATGTTTTGTATTGAATTTATAGAAAATTCTGCCAACATTTTATTTCTAACGAAAATTTTGTCAAAATTTTATTTCTATAGAAAATTTCGTCTCGATTTTATTTCTATAAAAACTGTTGTCAAAATTTTATTTCTAAAGAAAATTTTGTCAAAATTTTCTTTCTATCAAAAATGTTGTTAAATTTTTATTTGACAGACAATTTTGTCAAGATTTTATTTCTAACGAAATTTTTTTCAAAATTTTATTTCTATTTTATTCTTTCTATTGAAAATTTTGTCAAAATTTTATTTCTCTGGAAAATTTTGTCAAAATTTTATTTCTATAGAAAATTTTATCAACATCTTATTTCTATGGAAAATTTCGCCAAGATTTTATTTCTATAGAAAGTCTTGTCAAAATTTTATTTCTATGGAAAATTTTGTCAAAATTTTATTTCTATAGAAAATTATTTCAAAATTTTATTTCTAAAGAAAATTTTGTCAAGATTTCATTTCTATAGAAAATTTTATCAAAATCTTATAGAAAATTTTGTCAAAATTTCATTTCTATAGAAAATTTTATCAAAATTTTATTTTTTATAGAAAATTTTGTCAAGATTTTATTTCTATATAAAATTTTGTCAAAATTTTATTTCTATAGAAAATTTGGCAAAATTTTATTTTTATAGAAAATTATGTCAATATTTTATTTCTATAAAAAATTTTGTCAAAAAATTTGTTTCTATAGAAAATTCTGTCAAAATTTTATTTCTATAGAAAATTTTGTCAAAATTTTATTTCTATAGAAAATATTGTCAAAATTTTATTTCTATAGAAAATTTTGTCAAAATTTTATTTCTATAGAAAATTTTGTCAAAATTTTATTTCTGTAGAATATTTTAAAATTGTATTTCTGTAGAAAATTTTACCAAAATTTTATTTCTATAGAAAATGTTGCCAAAATTTTATTTGTATAGAAAATTCTGTCAAAATTTTATTTCTACAGATAATTTCGTCAAGATTTTATGTCTACAGAAAATTTCGTCACAATTTTATTTCTATAAAAAATTTTGTCAAAATTTTATTACTATAGAAAAATATTATTTCTATTAATTATTTCTATAGAAATTTTTGTCAAAATTTTATTTCTATAGAAAATTTTGTCAACATTTTATTTCTAGCGAAAGTTTTATCAAAATTTTATTTCTATAGAAAAGTTTTCCAAAATTTTATTTCTATAGGAAATATTGTCAAAATTTTATTTCTATAGAAAATTTTGTCAAAATTTTATTTCTAACGAAAATTTTGTCAAACTTTTATTTCTATATAAAATTTTATCATACTTTTTTTTCTATAGCAAATGTTGTCAAAATTTCATTTCTATAGAAAATTTTATCAAAATTTTATTTCTACATACAATTTCGTTAAGATTTTATTCCTATAGAAAATTTTGTCAAAATTTGATTTCTATAGGGAATTTTGTCAAGATTTCATTTCTATTGAAATATTTGTCAAAATTTTATTTCTTTAAAAATTCTGTCAAAATTTTATTTCAATAAAAAATTTTGTCAACATTTTATTTCTAACGAAAATTTTATCAAAATTTTATTTCTAACGAAAATTCTGTCAAAATTTTATTTCTATAGAAAATTTTTTCAAAATTTTATTTCTATAGAAATTTTTATTCAAAAATTTGTTTCTATAGAAATTTTTATTCAAAAATTTGTTTCTATAGAAAATTCTGTCAATATTTTATTTCTATGGAAAATTTTGTCAAAATTTTATTTTTATACAAAATTATTATTTCTATAGAAATTTTTGTAGAAATTTTATTTCTATAAAAAAAATCTGCCAAAATTTTATTTCTATAGAAAATTTTGTCAAAATTTTATTTCTATAGGATATTTTGTCAAGATTTCATTTCTATAGAAAATGTTATCAAAATTTTATTTCTATAGAAAATGTTGTCAAAATTTTATTTCTATAGAAAATTTTATCAAAATTTTATTTCTATAGAAAATTTTGTCAAGATTTTTTTTCTATAGAAAATTCTGTCAAAATTTTATTTCTATAGAAAATTTTGTCAAAATTTTATTTCTATAGAAAATTTTGTCAAAATTTTATTTCTACAGATAATTTCGTCAAGATTTTATGTCTATAGAAAATTTCGTCACGATTTGATTTCTATAAAAAATGTTGTCAAAATTTTATTTCTATAGAAAATTATTATTTCTATTAATTATTTCTATAGACATTTTTGTCAAAATTTTATTTCCATTAAAAATTCGGTCAAAATTTTATTTCTATAGAAAATTTTGTCAACATTTTATTTCTAGCGAAAGTTTTATCAAAATTTTATTTCTACAGAAAAGTTTTTTAAAATTTTATTTCTATAGAAAATTTTGTCAAAATTTTATTTCTATAGAAAATTTTGTCTAAATTTTATTTCTAATTTTATTTCTATAGAAATTTTTGTCCAAATTTTTTTCTATAGAAAATTCTGTCAAAATTTTTATTTCTATAGAATTTTTTTTTTCAAAATTTTATTTCTGACGAAACTTTTGCCAAATTTTTTTTCTAACGAAAATTTTTTCAAAATTTTATTTTTATAGAAAATTTTGCCCTATGTCATTTCTATAGACAGTTTTATTTCTATAGAAGTTTTTGTCAAAATTTTATTTCTATAGAAAATACTGTCAAAATTTGATTTCTATAGAAGGTTAGATTAGGTTAGGTGGCAGCCCTATGTATCAGGCTCACTTAGACTATTCAGTCCATTGTGATACCACACAATATTATACCCTCTTATCACTGAGTGCTGCCCGATTCCATGTTAAGAAATCGACCTCCTCTTTATATCCGAGTCCGAACGGCGTTCCACATTGCAGTGAAACCCTCAGAAATGTCACCAGCATTACTAAGGTGGGATAATCCACCGCTGAAAAACTTTTTGGTGTTCGGTCGAAGCAGGAATCGAACCCACGACCTTGTGTATGCAAGGCGGGCATCCTAACCATTGCACCACGGTGGCTCCCATTTCTATGGAAAATTTTGTCAACATTTTATTTTTAACGAATATTTTATCCAAATTTTATTTCTATAGAAAATTTTGTCAAAATTTTATTTCTATAGAAAATTGTACCTTTTAATTAAAGAGAAAAATTTTGCAAAATCAACCAAACAGTACAAACCCAAACAAGTTGTTCAAGCAAAAACACAAGAACTTTGCATAACGCAGAAAATGCCGTAGTGCACACAACGAGTATGTATACAATGATACGGTTAGAAATTTACAGATAAACAGTTTGTGTATATTAAATACCTTTCAAATTAATTTCGTAGATGTGAATAACGATGTGCATGTGGTTTCGATCGGATATCATGACAACACAGCAAAAGCTATTTGATGGTGTAGGGTGACCTATTGACTTTTTAAAATCTCTGTAACTTTTTTGTTTATGAATATAATTAAATACTTCCAAAGCAAAAGTTTCATATTTTGATAAGATCTTTATAATGGTTATAAGAAATGGGCATCATAGGGGTATACGAAGCGAAATAAAAAAATTAAAAATCAAATTTGACGTCGGAGTCAAAAATGACCAATGCACGAAATATAGCCCCTGATCAACCATGAACAACGATATGCGTTTCTTTTCGATCGGACTTCAAATGACGACACAGTACAGTAGATTGCATTTCGGGGGGTCGTAGGGTGCACGGAAAAAAACAAGTTTTAGTGTTCTGAAATTGTCTTCAAATATGCTACAAAACTGGGGGGTGACTGCATGAACTTTTTTTCGCGACCCTATCTACTGTACACTCATACAGTTAAAAGTGGGTATCTTTACATCAAAACAAAATTTGGTCAACTTGGCTTTAATAATTCTGAAAAATTCTTTAAAATTAGCGAAACCGTAGTTTAGTCAATGCATGGCTTTAAGCTGAGATCAAAAAAAAAAAAAAACAACAATAACGATTGAAGAGAAGCCAACAATAACAAACAAAACGAATGAAGATAGAGGAAGCACGCTCAAAAACAAACCCAGCCAAATACATACAAATCGATGATTTGAGTTTGGCAAAGGAAAAGAGATATGCTGGCAAATTTGTTTAGGCAGTAGCCGACTATCAAACCCTTTTTCGGGAGGTTCAAGTGTAGTTCACGTTGGGTTGGGTGAATTACCCGAATTTATTCTGATAATTGCTTGATAGTTTTGCTGCAAGTAGAGGATGCTGATGAGGAATGTGGTAATTCCGAAACAGCTGTATATCCAACCATCTTGCAGTCTATACGGCTTTGCCCAAATAAATTTGACAAGCATACTTTTCCTCTGTTGGTTAAGCTACACTTGTAGTTTAGTCAATGCATGGCTTTAAGCTGAGATCAAAAAAAAAAAAAAAAAAAAAACAATAACGAAACCGTCTTTATCTTTATTTTTTGTTGACTTTTGGTATTTTGACCACGTAACTAAAAAGACGTATTTAAAAACATGTCATTACCACGCTTTTAAGGACTCTTGCACATGAAGAAAAAAACAAACTTTAAATTTGTCTCCTAGTAAAATGTATTCAAATCTCAAATTTAAATGTGTCATAATTGTATACTTGCTTCAATTCTCGGACAAAACGCCAAAATATTAATGTAAAGATAAAAGTTTTAGAAGCGAACAAGCTTTTTTCCGTGTATAGGTTAAAGTGGCAGCCCGATTAAATTTCAGGCTCACTTAGACTATTCAGTCCGTGTATAATTTTATTAATCACTTTAGCCTCCATTTAAAGCGACTTTGTTCCACATGCAGCACCCTCATATACCACAATCCGCGAATTTCTTTGCTATTAATGACTCCTGCACGTTTATTTGTAGGGCTCCATGATATGAAATTTCTTTCACACATCCGAATTTGCATAGAAAAATACGAGTATGGGCATTCAATTTCATAAAAAAATGAATTGTGAACTCTTCAAACTGAAAACTGGAGCTCATATTCCCTTTCACTTAATACATTTTGGACTCATCCAAAAATTCATTGAGCCATAAATAACTTTGTAACGAACTGCAGAGCTTTTCTGGTGTGAATGAGTTTTGTGGAAGTCATTCAAACCAAAGTGCCGCCCATCTCTATTTTGCATGTTCATGAATACTTATTAGCATTTTCAGATATGAACTAACACACTCAAAAGCAGCCATGAAAAGGAAATTTGCGAAGAAATAGAGATGGAGTGCAGAGAAAGTTGGAATTACATTCAATGGGGGAAACATTAAAATGGGTCCAAAATATCAATACAACGAATAGTTAATAAATTCGTTAAAAAAAACGGTAAGTATAAGGCATTCTTCCCATGGTTATCCGATAGATCTACAACATTCGAATTGCATGCCCTCACCGAAGGTAGGAAATGTACTTGTTTCGAATATTACAGAAATGTGAGATTTCGGGTAATAATTTATGGACTTTACTTTAAGTACCCAGCAAAAAAAGCGTCGCCAAAAAAGTAATGAAAATGTTCTTTTTGGATCCGGAAGTGGTGCAAAATTGACGCCGAAGCGATGAATTTACCATGGGCTTGTCATAGGACGGAAGCCATCCATTTCAACAGCGGTTGCACTGAATTTTCATCACTTCTTTAGGTGTGATCCGAATTCAATTTTTTGGATGTAAATTAAAAAATTCTGGGATATTTTGCAAATAAATAATTTTGATAATTTTTTATAATTTTTAATGGATTCTAACGCTTGTCGGAAACGTTTGACCTTAAATAGTTTCAAAAATTCACAATTTTTATACCCTCCACCATAGGATGGGGGGGGTATATTAACTTTGTCATTCCGTTGGTAACACATCGAAATATTGCTCTAAGACCCCATAAAGTATATATATTCTGGGTAGTGGCGAAATTCTGAGTCGATCTGAGCATGTCCGTCCGTCCGTCCGTCTGTTGAAATCACGCTAACTTCCGAACGAAACAAGCTATCGACTTGAAACTTGGCACAAGTAGTTGTTATTGATGTAGGTCAGATGGTATTGCAAATGGGCCATATCGGTCCACTTTTACGTATAGCCCCATATAAACGGACCCCCCAATTTGGCTTGCGTTTGCTCTAAGAGAAGCAAATTTCATCCGATCCGGCTGAAATTTGGTACATGGTGTTAGTATACGGTCTCCAAGAACCCCGCAAAAATTGGTTCATATCGGTCCACTTTTACGTATAGCCCCCATATAAACGTACCCCCAAATTTGGCTTGCGATTGCTCTAAGAGAAGAAAATTTCATCCGATCCGGCTGAAATTTGGTACATGGTGTTAGTATATGGTCTCTAACAACCATGCAGAAATTGGTCCACATCGGTCCATAATTATATATAGCCCCCATATAAACCGATCCCCCGATTTGGCTTGCGGAGCCTCTAAGAGAAGCAAATTTCATCCGATCCGGCTGAAATTTGGTACATGGTGTTAGTATATGGTCTCTAACAACCATGCAAAAATTGGTCCACATCGGTCAATAATTACATATAGCCCCCATATAAACCGATCCCCAGATTTGGCTTGCGGAGCCTCTAAGAGAAGCAAATTTCATCCGATCCGGCTGAAATTTGGTATATGGTGTTAGTATATGGTCTCTAATGACCGTGCAAAAATTGGTCCACATCGGTCCATAATTATATATAGCCCCCATATAAACCGATCACCAGATTTGACCTCCGGAGCCTCTTGGAAGACCAAAATTCATCTGATTCAGTTGAAATTTGGTAAGCGGTGTTAATATATGGTCTCAAACACCCATGCAAAAATTGGTCGAAATCGGTCAATAATTATATATAGGCCCCATATAAACCGATCCCCAGATTTGACCTCCGGAACCCCTTGGAAGAGCAAAATTCATCCGATTCGGTTGAAATTTGGTATGTGATGTTAGTATATGGTATCCACCAATCATGCAGGAATTGGTTCATATCAGTCCATAATTATATATAGCCCCCATATAAACCGATCCCCAGATTTGACCTCCGGTGCCTTTTGGAGAAGCAAAATTCATCCGATTCGGTTGAAATTTGGTACGTGATGTTAGCATATGGTATCGAACAACCATGCAGGAATTGGTTCATATCAGTCCATAATTATATATAGCCCCCATATAAACCGATCCCGATATTTGGTTTTTGAGCCACTTGGAGGACCAAATTTCATCCGAGTCAGTTGAAATTTGGTACATTGTGCTAGTAACTAACATGCCTAACTAAGTCCATATCGGTCTATAGTTATAAATAGCCCTCAGATAAATCGATCCAAAATCACAAAAATTGGTCCATATTAGGTGCATAATTCTATATAGCCCCCATATAAGCGACCCCGGTATTTCAATTCTGGCTCTCTACGTACCGTGCAAAAAGTCCATATCGATTCGTAATTATTTGTAGACTTAACTATACATAATTTTTTTTGTCTAATATATACCACGTATGGATTAACTCACAATTTAGAAAACGATGTTAAGAAGTTTTGAGATACCACAACCCAAGTAATTCGATTGTGAATGATAGTCTTTCGTAGAAGTTTCTACGCAATCCATGGTGGAGGGTACATAAGATTCGGCCTGGCCGAACTTACGGCCGTGTATACTTGTTGACATTTAGATGGTGAGATAAACTTCCCCAAAATTCTTATTTGATTTACTTGTAAGTTACAGGAAATGTAGAAAGTGGTCATTCGGCAAAGCTTAGTTAAATCCATTTGGGTTGAAGGCTGGGACTGGAGACTTAACCTTCCTCCATTTTTATACCCTGCGCCACACTGTGGAACAGGATATTATAAGTTAGTGCATATGTTTGCAACACCCAGAAGGAGACGAGATAGACACATGGTGTCTTTGGCAAAAATGCTCAGGGTGGGCTCCTGAGTCGATATAGCCGTGTCCGTCTGTCCGTGAACACATTTCTGTAATCAAAGTCTAGGTGGCAGTTTTAATCCAATCGACTTCAAATTTGGCACAAATATATGTTTTGACTCAGAATAGAACCCTATTGATTTTGAAAGAAATCAGTTCAGATTTAGTATAGCTCCCATATATATCGTTCGCCCGATTTACACTCATACGACCACAGAGGCTAATTTTTTACTCCGATTTAGTTGAAATTTTACATAGGGAGTAGAATTAGCATTGTAGCTTTGCGTGCCAAATTTAGTTGAAATCGGTTCAGATTTAGATATATCTCCCATATATAGCTTTCGCCCGATTTACACTCATATGACCACTGAGGCCAATTTTAACACCGATTTAGTTGAAATTTTGCACAGGGAGTAGAATTAGCACCGTAGCTATGCGATGAGTTATATCGGTTTTGATATAGCTCTCATATGAACCGATCGCCATATTTGGGATCTAGGGCTTACAGAAATTATAGTTTTTACTCAATTTGCCTGAAATTGGAAATCTAGAGGTATTCTAGGACCATAAAGATGTGTGCCGAAAGTGGTGATCATTGGACCTTGTTTTGATATAGCCCCCATATGGATAGATCTCCAGATTTTACTTCTTGGGCTGCTTGAATTCTTGAATTCTTGAAATTGGAAATCTAGAGGTATTCCAGCACCATAAAGACGTGTGTTGAAAATGGTGAATACCGGTCCATATATAGACCGATCTCCCGATTTTATTACTTGGGCTTCTAGAATCCGTAGTTTTTATCCAATTTTCCTGAAATTGGAAATCTAGAGGTATTTTAGGACCATAAAGATGTGTGCCGAAAATGGTGAGTATCGGACCATGTTTTGGTATAGCCCCCGTATAGACCGATCTCTCGATTTTACTTCGTGGGCTTCTAGAATCCGTAGTTTTTATCCAATTTGCCTGAAATTGGAAACCTAGAGGTATTTTACGACCATAAAGATGTGTGCCGAAAATGATGAGTACTGGTCCATGTTTTGATATAGCCCCCATATAGACCGATCTCCCGATTTTACTTCCACTACTTGTACAATCCGTAGTTTTTACCCAATTTGCCTGAAATTGGAAATCTAGAGGTATTCTAGGACCGTAAAGAGTTGTGCCGAAAATGGTGATTATTGGACCTTGTTTTGATATAGCCCCCATATAGACCGATCTCCAGATTTTACTTCTTGGGCTTCTAGAATCCGTAGTTTTTACCCAATTTGCCTGAAATTGGAAATCTAGAGGTATTCTATGACCATAAAGAGGTGTGCCGCGTATATTGTGTATCGGTACAGTTGTTAATATAGCCCCCTTATAAACCGTCCCTCCAATTTGGGGTCTAGATGCTAGAACTACAATTAGATGTGCTGAGTATTGTATATATCCCTACAGGTTTTTGGCATAACCGCCATTAGACCGATCTCCCGATTTAACTCAGACGGTTTCTAGAAATTTTAATTTTTATCGGCTTTGCCACAAATTGAAAATGTACTGACCCACAAAAAAGTGTATATGATTTAATTTTTATCGGTCCATTTGGTCAGGCCTCCATATAGACCGATTTCAGATTTTGAGAGTACAGAAGGTGCACTGATCATGAAAATTGCTATAAACTGAATCTAAAATTTCCAGATTTTACTTCTCGTAATCATTTAAATAATTGGGATAAAAATCTACAAATTTTAGATTTCAAATCAAGGCGTTATTTTATCATTTGCTTGCACACTTACAACAGATGTTTATGATTCTTCTAAAAAATGGTTCTCATAAATCCAGAATCTGATCTAGTCTTCATAGGTAAAATCGTTACATTTATCTTCGGGAAGCGTACTGGTTGAACTGATCTGTTTGGGAAAATATCTATCATCAAACCCCCCTAAATTTTCAAAGGAAACTAGTATATTTAATTCATAGTGGTGGGTATTTTAGGTTCGACCCGGCCGAACTTACTGCTGTATATACTTGTTATTAATACAATTTGCTAATCTAGATGTTATTGAAGTTATTCCTTATTTTTCTCAACTTCGTCTTCAGCACTTTTACTGATATGATGCAACAGTCAAAAGTTCGTTTAGTAAATTTCTTTATGTCAATTCCACTGAAGTGCGTAATTCTTCAAAGAAACAAAAATTTGAATGAAAATCCAAGCAACTTCCATAATCAACTCAGCCTTCAATTCATAGTAGCAGCGTAGATGGGACTTGACAAATTAAATTTCAATTGAGACATAATCAACATACGACTTCAACATACAACTTGACATTGAGATATGCAAATCAAACAGTGGCAAAGAAGAGTTCCAAGAAAAAATAATCCAATAAAAGCAATAGAATGAAAAATATCGCGGAAAAAATTACGCCGTCATTTGTTAGCTTACTCTCTCTCTCTCTCTATCTTTCTTGCATCGGCATTCTTGGAAATGCTACAAAAATTGCAATATAGCAATAAAAATAGAAAACCATTGGAATAAAGGCAAGCCTATAAAAATACGTTAGCGACTACAAGAAGATATTAGGTTAGGTTAGATTAGGTTAGGTGGCAACCCGATGCATCAGGCTCACTTAGACTATTCAGTCCATTGTGATACCACAGTGGTGAACTTCTCTCTTATCACTGAGTGCTGCCCGATTCCATGTTAAGCTCAATGACAAGGGACCTCCTTTTTATAGCCGAGTCCGAACGGCGTTCCAGTGAAACCACTTAGAAAAGCTTTAACACCCTCAGAAATGGCACCAGCTCTACTGAGGTGGGATAATCCACCGCTGAAAATCTTTTTCGTATTCGGTCGAAGCAGGAATCGAACCCACGACCTTGTGTGTGCAAGGCGAGCATGCCAACCATTGCACTACTGTGGCTCCCCAAAAATAAGATATTGGACCATGTGAATATTGGTGACCTCTTAATGACATTTTGATCCCGAGAATCTAGCTCAAGCTTCATTAATTTGAAGAAAAGTGCAAGTGAATCACATCGATTACTCTTCGAAGCTTATCCGAAGTGTGGTCTTTACAGAGATGGTTCGTGCGTTTCAGAAGTGGCGATTTTGATGAGGAAGACAAAGAATGTCCAAGACAAGGGTAGCATATGACTTGATGCCGAGAGGCTTTGAAAAGCGATCTCCATGGGCAACAATTTCGCTGATCATCATTTTCACTCTTATGAGGAAGCCAACAATTGACAAGTAGATCCGCAGATTGAGTCGAAATTAAACATACTGTTGTAGCCCCTGGGAATTAGTGTATGAAACAAATAAAGAATATAACAAGTATATACGGCCGTAAGTTCGGCCAGGCCGAAGCTTATGTACCCTCCATCATGGATTGCGTAGAAACTTCTTCTAAACACTGCCATCCACAATCGAATTACTTAAGTTGCGGTAACGCTTGCCGATGGCAAGGTATCTTAAAACCTCCTAACACCATCTTCTAAATTGTATGTAAGTCCATATTAAATCAAAAAAGATCGATCCAATACGTATATAATTCAGTTTGACAAAGTAGACATAAAATTTTGACAAAATTTTGTACAGAAATAAAATTTTCACAAAATCTTCTATAGAAATAAACTTTTGACAAAATTTTCTATAGAAATAAAATCTTGGTAGGCTATTTTTGGCTCGAGTGGCAACCATGATTATGAAGCGAATAAAATTTGAACAAAATTTTCTATAGAAATAAAATTTTGACAATGATGAAAATTTTATTATGAACCGAATAAAATTTTAACAAAATTTTCTCTAGAAATAAAATTCTGACAAAATTTTCTATAGAAATAAAATTTTGACAAAATTTTTTATAGAAATAAAATTTTGACAAAATTTTCTATAGAAATAAAATTTTGGTAGACTATTTTTGGCTCTAGTGGCAACCATGATTATGAACCGATATGGACCAATTTTTGTGTGATTGGACCAATTTTGGTATGGTTGTTAGCGACCATATACTAACACCACGTTCCTAATTTGAACCGGATCGGATGAATTTTGCTCCTCCAAGAGGCTCCGTAGGTCAAATCTGGAGAACGTTTTATATGGGGGCTATATATAATTATGGACCGATATGGATTGGATGAAATTTGCTTCTCTTGGAGACTTCGCAAGCCAAATCTGGGGATGGGTTTATATGGGGGCTATATATAATTATGAACCGATGTGGACCAATTTTTGCATGGTTGTTAGAGACCATATACCAACACCCTGTATCAAATTTCAGCCGGATCGGATGCAATTTGCTTCTCTTTGAGGCTTCGCAAGCCAAATCTGGAGATCGGTTTATATAGGTCTATATATAATTATGGACCGATGTGGACCAATTTTTGCATGGTTGTTAGAGACCATATACCAACATCATGTACCAAATTTCAGCCGGATCGGATGCAATTTGCTTCACTTTGAGGCTTCGCAAGCCAAATCTGGGGATCGGATTATATGGGGGCTATATATAATTATGGACCGATGTGGACCAATTTTTGCGTGATTGTTAGAGACCATATACCAACACCATGTACCAAATTTCAGCCGGATCGGATGAAATTTTCTTCTCTTTGAGGCTCCGCAAGCCAAATATGGCGATCGGTTTATATGGGGGCTATATATAATTATGGACCGATGTGGACCAATTTTTGCATTCTTGTTAGAGACCATATACTAGGTTAGGTTAGGTTATGTGGCAGCCCGATGTATCAGGCTCACTTAGACTATTCAGTCCATTGTGATACCACAGTGGTGAACTTCTCTCTTATCACTGAGTGCTGCCCGATTCCATATTAAGCTCAATGACAAGGGACTTCCTTTTTATAGCCGAGTCCGAACGGCGTTCCACATTCCAGTGAAACCACTTAGAGAAGCTTTGAAACCCTCAGAAATGTCACCAGCATTAATGAGGTGGGATAATCCACCGCTGAAAAACTTTTTGGTGTTCGGTCGTAGCAGGAATCGAACCCACGACCTTGTGTATGCAAGGCGGGCATGCTAACCATTGCACCACGGTGGCTCCATATACAAACACCATGTACCAAATTTCAGCCGGATCGGATGAAATTTGCTTCTCTTTTAGGCTCCGCAAGCCAAATCTGGGGATCGGTTTATATGGGGGCTATATATAATTATGGACCGATGTGGACCAATTTTTGCATGGTTGTTACAGACCATATACCAACACCATGTACCAAATTTCAGCCGGATCGGATGAAATATGCTTCTGTTAGAGGCTCCACAAGCCAAATCTGAGGGTCTCTTTATATGGGGGCTATACGTAAAAGTGGACCGATATGGCCCATCCGACCTACATCGATAACAACTACTTGTGCCAAGTTTCAAGTCGATAGCTTGCTTCGTTCGGAAGTTAGCGTGATTTCAACAGACAGACGGACGGACGGACATGCTTAGGTCGACTTAGAATTTCACCACGACCCAGAATATATATACTTTATGGGGTCTTAGAGCAATATTTCGATGTGTTACAAACGGAATGACAAAGTTAATATACCCCCATCCTATGATGGAGGGTATAAAAATACAAAACAAATTATAAGGATTAGACAATTAAGTTCGTACATCCAGTTCGAAAATGCGAGCTGCCTGTATGTGCCAGGTCTGCTGGTTGTGCTGGGCAAGCGAATAGATGACTCGTCATGTGAGGTAAATGTACACAATTTGGGAAGACGTCTTGAATTGCCGGGTTCAGAAGAGAGAGGTAACTGTTCAAATACCTGACGATGCCAAATCTTAGCTTACATAGCATCGACTTGGACAGCCGTCGTTGCTACTTGGTGGTCTTCCAGCCAGCACAACGATGAACTGAAGCACTAGTGTACTGCCTTCAATGCCGTCATTATTGCCTCATCACTGTCATTGCCGATCAAGTGGTGAATTGAATGTAATTCTTTTCTGAAAACGAACCGGATGGGCTTGGCTCGTTCAGATGGTACCCTCCTTGATGTGGCATTGTTTGGGTGATTTACTCCTCTGCACTTTATCTGGTGCTGGTGGATGAAGAGTGTTGCCTCACCGAGTGCATTTGTGGACTCATGTTGCAGTTGCTGTTCTGGTGGTTTTGGAGTGACAACATCAAGTGGAAATCCGCAACGCAGTAATTTGCACCGTTTGAAGATTTTTCCAACGCTATTACTGGGAGTCCAAACGGGGTCGCACAATCTATAAGGAGACGCCCAATAGGCTTATAGGTCTTTTGAATTTCCCCCCCCAAGTTATACCAGCCAATGCCTGTGTTTCTACTATCAACGTTTTTAGCAACCATTTCCGCATGCTTTCCAAATCCATGCAGATCTTGCATGCAGGGATGCTCTGACCACGAATGGGGTTAACGCGACGTCCAGACTATAAGTTTATCCAGACGACAGTGTTCGTGTCGCACATATCTCAAATATTGGCTACACTATAAGTTTTGCTCGAAGACATAATCGATAGTGCTGCTTGTTTATGGGATCGATAAGACATTTATAGATATTTTACTTACTATGTATCAGGCTCACTTAGACTATTCAGTCCATTGTGATACCACAGTGGTGAACTTCTCTCTTATCACTGAGTGCTGCCCGATTCCATGTTAAGCTCAATGACAAGGGACCTCCTTTTTATAGCCGAGTCCGAACGGCGTTCCACATTCCAGTGAAACCACTTAGAGAAGCTTTGAAACCCTCAGAAATGTCACCAGCATTACTGAGGTGGGATAATCTACTGCTGAAAAACTTTTTGGTGTTCGGTCGTAGCAGGAATCGAACCCACGACCTTGTGTATGCAAGGCGGGCATGCTAACCATTGCATCAATTCAAGTGATACATGTCATTGTGATGGCGCCCGAGTAGGGATATTTTTAACTGAACACTTAAAAGGAAAAATCGACAAATCAAATTTTATATCCAAAATTTCGTGCTAGCTT
Organism: Haematobia irritans; assembly: GCF_050003625.1. Taxonomy (NCBI): domain Eukaryota; kingdom Metazoa; phylum Arthropoda; class Insecta; order Diptera; family Muscidae; genus Haematobia; species Haematobia irritans. The sequence goes on along the minus strand of NC_134397.1, from coordinate 183,375,183 downwards.
TTGGAATGTCTTCTATGTAGTGGCCTTTCAATCAGAGATCTGCAAATACGAGTTTATGTTTTTCTGTTACTTTACCATCCGTTGCAGTGATTTTCGGGTCAGCTGAGAAAAGACGTTGTCAATCTGACAGCCACACAATGACTGAATACTATGAGTGATCAACAACCACTATTCATGGGTACATAATGGAAACGAAATTGCCGTCGTCCGTGTAAAATGAATGGCTCTAAATGGCAACACATAACTATGAGAACCTAAGTTGTTGTTGTTGTAGCCCTTTGGAGTTGGTATTTTCGAGTTTTCCGTGAAATAAGCATACTCCAAATGGGGGTTTGTAGTCCTTGGACAGGGTTGAAAACCCTGTGTCCGCCCCGGGCCGTAAACCCGACTGCAACGAGGGCGGAGAACCTAAGTTCGCTATCAGTCTTGGACATTCCGCTTGGTTTCCATGACAATGACAAAAAAAAGGTTATTGAAATGTGAACGCTCATCCGCCCTGGTTGTAAAGATAAATATGAAATAAATTAAATAAATAAACATATAATTTCCGCCTTAGATTTCTCGGTTGCTTAAGTTTTACACATTATCTTCTAACCATCCCATTTCTTTGAAATGCTCCCCCGCATCCATAAAATTGCAACAAAACTAGCAAATTGACAGTTGGAGTTTCAATGAAGACATTTTTATTATGCGACAGCTCATGTATCTTGACATTGAGATATGCAAATCAAATAAAACTGGAGAGCAGCGTCAACATCAGCATCAGTTCATGGAAAACGCAGATAACATCAAGGCGGAGAAGGAAAACACTCGTGGAAGTATAATCTAATAAAAGCAGATAGCATTAAAAGAAATGAAATGAAACAGACCGACAGCATAACTAAGAATTAAGTTTGCACCACCACATACACACACCCACATATGGAAAAAAATTGACAAACTACACCATTTCAAAGTGAAAAATATCACAAAAAGATTTTGCATGAAAATTCATTCGATGCCTGCATACCAATTATAATTTTGAAGAGCTGTAATGGAACGAAATTTATTTTTGATATCTAATTTGGTTTTGAATAAAACTTATTCACTACATTTTTTCTATAGTTATCCTAATTCAGATATTATCCTCGCCTTTATATTTTTGGTGTGGAATGAAACCGAGTGCATTTATTTTAATGCAATAGTTATATAACTTTCACCCATGTCATGCTGGTATGGAAATATAAACTCAAGTTTATGGAACAATGAACAGAAAGTACGAACGAGACGAGTTTGCCCTTTAGCTTGATTCCACACTAATTGTTTTGGGAACTAGCTTGCTGCTCCTCCAAATGCCTTGGCTTTTAGCTTGCTTCCACACTAAACGCTTCGGCATTTAGCTGGCTTTCGCACTGATTGCTTTGGCGTTTAGCTGGATTCTGAACTAATTACCCGAAAATTAGCGTGCTTCCGCACTAGATGTTTCGGCAACAAGTCTGCTGCTGCATTAAAAGTCTGGGCTTTTGGCTTTCTCCCGCCATTTAGCTTCCGCTAAATATTTCGGCATTTGGCTTCATCCCGCATTAAATGCCTAGGCCTATAGCTTGGTTCCGCACTAGTTGTTTCTTGTTTACATCCGCACTAATCCAGTTTTTAGCTTGCTTCCGCACTATTTGTTTCAGTTTCAAGCTTGCTTCCGTGCTATTTGTTTCGACAACTTGTTTTATCCCCAATAGGTGTTTTGGCATTTAGCTTGCTTCCACACTAATTGCCTCGATACGAGTCTTAAGCTGGCTTTCGCACTAATTGCTATGGCAATTAACTTGTTTCTCCACTAGTCGCTTCGGCGACTAGTCTGCCTCGGCTTATGTCTTGCTTACTAACTAGATATTTTGACATTAAGCTTGCTTCCTCCCGAAGCCTTTCGGCATTTAGCAGTAATGCTGGTGACATTTCTGAGGGTTTCAAAGCTTCTCTAAGTGGTTTCAATGCAATGTGGAACGCCGTTCGGACTCGGCTATAAAAAGGAGGTCCCTTGTCAATGTGCTTAACATGGAATCGGACAGCACTCAGTGATAAGAGAGAAGTTCACCAATGTGGTATCACAATGGACGGAATAGTCTAAGTGAGCCTGATACATCGGGCTGCCACCTAACCTAACCTTCCCCACTAATTTTATTTGGCTTTTTACTTTGGTTCCGCACTAAATGATTTGGCATTTAGCTGGCTTCCGCACTTACTAAAGGGTGATACGGTCAAAATTTGGTCAATATAAACTTGACGTATTTCTTTCAGTTTTGCATTTAGACCTGAACACCCCTCATTTTGAAGGTGTGTGTGTAGAATGTTGCTCCTATTTTGATTTTGGAATTCACTCTTCAGTTATCAAAATGCCGTCCAAGCAAGAAGGGCAGCGTATCAAAATTTTGCTCGCGCATCGCGAAAATCCGAGCTACTCGCACGCAAAGCTGGCAAAATCGCTAAAAGTTGCCAAATCAACCGTTACAAATGTAATTAAAGTGTTTGGGGAACGTTTGTCGACAGCCAGGAAGTCTGGATCGGGGGGAAATCGAAAACCGGAAGTCGCTGAGACGACAAAGAGAGTTGCCGGTAGTTTCAAGCGAAACCCTAACCTCTCTCTCCGAAATGCCGCAAATAAGCTGGGTGTATCGTCTACAACCGTGCATCGAGCCAAAAAACGAGTCGTACTATCGACTTACAAGAAGGTAGTGACTCCAAATCGCGATGATAAACAAAATACGACGGCCAAAGCGCGATCCCGGAGTCTGTACACGACGATGCTGACGAAGTTTGACTGCGTGGTAATGGACGACGAAACCTACGTCAAAGCCGACTACAAGCAGCTTCCGGGACAGGAGTTTTATACGGCAAAAGGAAGGGGAAAGGTAGCAGATATTTCCAAGCACATAAAACTGTCAAAGTTCGCAAAGAAATATCTGGTTTGGCAAGCCATCTGTACCTGTGGCTTGAAAAGCAGCATTTTCATAGCTTCCGGGACTGTCAACCAAGAAATTTACGTGAAAGAGAGTTTGAATAAACGTCTGCTGCCTTTCCTGAAGAAACACGGTTGTTCCGTACTGTTTTGGCCGGATTTGGCATCTTGCCATTACGGTAAAAAGGCCATGGAGTGGTACGCCGCCAACAACGTGCAGGTGGTTCCCAAGGACAAGAAGGGAGACAAGAAGGGAGCCACCGTGGTGCAATGGTTAGCATGCCCGCCTTGCATACACAAGGTCGTGGGTTCGATTCCTGCTACGACCGAACACCAAAAAGTTTTTCAGCGGTGGATTATCCCACCTCAGTAATGCTGGTGACATTTCTGAGGGTTACAAAGCTTCTCTAAGTGGTTTCACTGCAATGTGTAACGCCGTTCGGACTCGGCTATAAAAAGGAGGTCCCTTGTCATTGAGCTTAACATGGAATCGGGCAGCACTCAGTGATAAGAGAGAAGTTCACCACTGTGGTATCACAATGGACTGAATAGTCTAAGTGAGCCTGATACATCGGGCTGCCACATAACCTAACCTAACCTAAGGACAAGAACCCTCCCAACACGCCAGAGCTCCGCCCAATTGAGAAATACTGGGCTATTGTCAAGCGGAACCTAAAGAAGACCAAAAAAACTGCTAAGGACGAGCAGCAGTTCAAGGCAAACTGGCTTTCTGCGGCGAAGAAGGTGGACAAGGTGGCTGATGGCAGGTGTCAAGCGTGAGGCCCGGCAATTCGGATTTGGAAAAGCGAAAGCCTAACTGAATATTTTTCCTGAATTTTATACTAATTGAACTTGAAAAAGAAATTTAATTTGATTTTTTAAATAAACGCTTTCACCGATTTACACGCGTTTTCCGTTGACCAAATTTTGACCGTATCACCCTTTACTTCGTGTTTTAACTGACTTCCACTAAATACTGTGTGTTTTAGCTTGCTTCCGCACTAAGCGCTTCGGCCTTATACTGCCTTTCGTACTGATTACTGCAATGACTTGCTTCCGCAATCCGAATCAGCAAAATCCGCAAATGACATCGAACAAACAACTGCGAAAAGAACGATCAGTCAAACACAAATCCGAATCAATGAATCCGAATCATCCACACCAGAGAATGAAGCCGACCCATTTTTGTCGGCGGAGGCTGACACTAATTTGTTACCTCCGGCGGCGGCTGGACGGCTAAGCCGATATAAATTTGTCTATTCGGCGGCGGACAATTAATTATCCATTACAAAATCATGATGAAGTTATCCGAATGGTAATGAGATTAGTTGTACGACCAAGCTTACAATCACATTTATGTTACATTTCATTCAAATTTTCTGAGCTAATTTTTTTGCAAAATTATTATAGCAACTGACAGATTTTGGGTGGAAAGTTAGAAATTTTGCAAAAAAATACAGCAATTATTAATAAATTTTTCTGATTTAAAAACAATATTTTGGATTAATTGGCGGCTAGTTTTGAGTCGAGATGAGTCGACATATTAGGTGGCGGCTTCGACTGGCAAAAACTGGTCGGCGGCGGCACGACTCGGCGGATTCATTCTCTGATCCACACCGAGCACTTAACGACGCCGAATTTTCAACGACAATCTTGAATCATCAGCGCCTAACAGTCACGAATGAACAAACCTGAATCGATATAACTGAATAAATGAGGAGTATTGCCGTATCAACGAAACAATCGCGAACCAGCATTATCAATAATGAACAGTCACCGACGTCGAATCGTCAAATTCAATCCCAAATCTCGCCGACGCCGTGTCAACGAATCGAAAACGACACCCCTAATCACCGGAACCGACTCATCAAGGCCGAACATCCGAAAAGTCAACGATACCAAATCGATGAACACGAATCCACGAAGCTCACAAAATCGATGATTCAACAAAAATAAAAACTTAATATTTTCTCTAGTCAATACTGGATTCAGTAAAGTGCACCGAATTATAGTACGAGATGACAAAATAAGGATTGGGAGTAAATGGTTAAAATGGAATAAGCATAAAAAACTGCCAACATTAGATGAGAAAATTGGAATTACGAATTTGAAGTTGTTGAAGATAGTGTTGGGAATTTTAGTTCAATGAAATGATCGCTCACTTTAGCTCTTTTCCGATCATTAAACTAGTTCGGTTAGATCACTAGTTCATTGTCCGTCAGTGACTGAGTCGTTTCAAGTTCTTTTGTTGTTATTGTCCAGTTTATCATAAATTAGGAGTATTATTATTATTATTAGCTCTGCATTGATTTATTCCACAGAAACACATACGAAAATAATACCGAATAATTTCTGTGGGGAAAAAAGTGATATGGGCATAAAGACTGAAAATTTTGGCATTGCCTAGGAAAGCGAAAATAACTGAGCGAAGAAACTGATACAATGTGTTCAGTTTGCTAAATTGACATGGTGAACGAAAAAGAACGATTGATGCGAACTAGTTCAACCCGTTCATTTCAGTGATCCGTTCAATTGAACTAGTTCGTTCGCGAACTACCCAACTATAGTTTAAGATATTGCTAAGAATTCGCATAGTAGAAATGTACGTTATTTAAAAACAAGTATAAACGGCCGTAAGTTCGGCCAGGCCGAATCTTATGTACCCTCCACCATGGATTGCGTAGAAACTTCTACGAAAGACTGTCATCCACAATCGAATTACTTGGGTTGTGGTATCTTAAATCGTTTTCTAAATTGTGAGTTTGTCCATACGTGGTAAACATTAGACAAAAAAAAAGTATGTGTAGGTAAGTCTACAAATAATTACGAATCGATATGGACTTTTGCACGGAACGTAGGGAGCCAGAATTGAAATATGGGGGTCGCTTATATGGGGCTATATACAATTATTGATATAGACAATTTTTTGTGTGATTGGGGATCGATTTATCTGAGTGCTATATATAACTATAGACCGATATGGACCTAGTTAGGCATGGTTGTTAACGGATGAAATTTGCTCCTCCAAGAGGCTCCAAAACCAAATCTCGGGATCGGTTTATAAGGGGCTATATATGATTATGGACTGATATGGACCACTTTTGGCACGGTTGTTAAATATCATATAATACCACCACGTACAAAATTTCAACCAGATCGGATGAATTTTGCTTCTCCAAAAGGCACCGGAGATCAAATCTGGGGATCGGTTTATATGGGTGCTATATATAATTATGGACTGCTATTAACCAATTCCTGCATGGTTGTTGAATACCATATACTAACATCACGTACCAAATTTCAACCGAATCGGATGAATTTTGCTCTTCCAAGGGGCTCCGGAGGTCAAATCTGGGGATCGGTGTATATGGGGGCTATATATAATTATGGACCGATTTCGACCAATTTTTGCATGGGAGTTTGAGGCCATATACTAACACCACGTACCAAATTTCAACTGAATCAGATGAATTTTGGTCTTCCAAGAGGCTCCGGAGGTCAAATCTGGTGATAGGTTTATATAGGGGCTATATATAATTATGGACCGATTTCGACCAATTTTTGCATGGGAGTTTGAGGCCATATACTAACACCATGTACCAAATTTCAGCCGGATCGGATGAAATTTGCTTCTCTTAGAGGCCTCGCAAGCCAAATCGGGGGATCGGTTTATATGGGGGCTATATATAATTATGGACCGATGTGGACCAATTTTTGAATGGTTGTTAGAGACCATATACTAACACCATGTACCACATTTCAGCCGGATCGGATGAAATTTGCTTCTCTTAGAGGCCTCGCAAGCCAAATCGGGGAATCGGTTTATATGGGGGCTATATATAATTATGGACCGATGTGGACCAATTTTTGCATGGTTATTAGAGACCATATACTAACACCATGCACCAAATTTCAGGGGGGTCGGATGAAATTTGCTTCTCTTAGAGGCCTCGCAAGCCAAATTTGGGGGTCCGTTTATATGGGGGCTATACGTAAAAGTGGACCGATATGGCCCATTTGCAATACCGTCCGACCTACATCAATAACAACTACTTGTACCAAGTTTCAAGTAGATAGCTTGTTTCGTTCGGAAGTTAGCGTGATTTCAACAGACGGACGGACGGACGGACGGACATGCTCAGATCGACTCAGAATTTCACCACGACCCAGAATATATATACTTTATGGGGTCTTAGAGCAATATTTCGATGTGTTACAAACGGAATGACAAAGTTAATATACCCCCCATCCTATGGTGGAGGATATAAAACAACCCCGCAACTTTGTTTCGGAATCTATATCCAAAGATCCTAATGGGAAGCTCAAAATCTTCTGCTACTACACTGTTAGAAAAATATGTTTTTCATATGTTCCGATATAAACAAAATGTGTTTCGGGCACAATTTTTAAACACAATATATTTAAGTGCAAACATGTAATGTTCCTAAACTAACACTAAATGTTTGAGACACATATGTTAATATGTTAGAATATATTATGTTTGGGGCATGAATGTTTCATAAAAATAATATGTGTGAATGTAAACATATATAAATTTACAAATTTCGAGTAAACATATATATGTTGTGATATTTTATTCAGAGAGCGACAGAGAGAGAGAGAGAGAGTATAGAGAAAGAACTAGAGATGGAAATCGGGAGGGTTGACGAGAGATATCAACATAACACAGCGAGAGAATCAAAAGAGAGCAATTTCTGTGAAACTGCTTGTATGTTGTTTCGGAAAGTCTAAATATTATTTAATTTGAATACTCGTGTAAAGAGAATAGACATTCGGAAGCGCGCATTAAGTTCGAGTTTTGCTAAAAAATTGAAAAAGGTTATTTTCTTTAAAATGAATTATTAAAGAAAAGTAAAAGGGTCATTTTAGAACGATAATGCCAACTTAATACCGGCCTTAAGGGTAAAAATGAAATTAAGTACAAAACACGATAAGTTTTAAATGCATTTAAAATGGTGTTAAATGCTAGTAAAAAACTGTTCACGGCTAACTAAATTTATGTGTATATTATAAAATTATTTATGTATGTTTATACTCGACTCCACGTTCTTCTTTTGTTAGAGTTTTTGAATTCCTTCCAACATTTCAAGCTTTTATACCAAAAACAGTTTTTTTGCTACAAAATTGTTATTTTTGCAATAAAAAAAAAATTATCCACAAGCTCAGTCCATTTCGTTTATATCAAGCACTGTTCTTTTCTGACTGTAAATCTTTAATAACACACATTTCGAAGTTTCATTGTAAAAATTTCATTTAATAATATAAAAATATAAATACAAAAATTAAAAAAAAAATTGGTGTTCGGTCGGAGTAGGGATTGAACCCAGGACCTTTTGCATGCAAGGCGGACATGCTGACCACTGCTCCACGTGGCCAACAAATATATGTTTCTGTTGAATAATGTTTTGTTTGCATGGGCTCGTGGGCGCTGCAAACTATGCTATATAAATGTAACTTATAACGATATTTGTCTATTGGTAACTATAACAGCTACGTAGCCCAGTGGTAGTATGTTGGCTTACAAATTGCATGGTTCCCGGTTCGATTCTCAGTCCAGGCGAAAGGTAAAATTATAAAATTGAATAATTTCTTCAACATTATTTGTATTACAGAAAAAGGTGCCAAGAACTAAAAAAATTCGTGGAAGTGAAAATTATGTGAGGGAATGAGCACAATCTTCTTTGGGGAAAATTCTTCCAAGCATATAATATTTTTGGGCTCAAAATGCTTCACAACATATATGTTCACATAAAACAAACATTTTAATGTTTCGGCAGTATTCACTAATATATGTGCTTCCTGCAAAATATGTTTGGAACATATGTTAGAGAAGCGATTTTTTCTGAGGGTGTAGTAAAATTTTTTAAGTCTACGTTTAAACAAGCGAACTACCTAATACTGGCACAAACTCTTTCCTATGAAAGAGTTTTTTTAGACTCTATGTTATATTACTCCATAATACCGAAAATGTGTCAGTCTAGAAAATTGTCATACAACTATATACACACCCTCAAAAAAAATCGCTTCTTTAACATATGTTCCAAACATATTTTGCAGGAAGCACATATATTATTGCATACTGCCGAAACATTAATATGTTTGTTTTATGTGAACATATTATATGTTTGGAAGCATTTTGAGCCAAAAATATTATATGCTTGGAAGAATTTTTCCCAAACACGATTGTGCATTCCGTAACATACTCGTAATTTTCACTTCCACGAAATTTTTTAGTTATTGGCACCTTTCTCTGTAATACAAATAATGTTGAAGAAATTATTCACTTTTATAAATTTTTTAAATTTTACCTTTCGCCTGCACGGAGAATCGAACCGAGGACCATACAGTTTGTAAGCCAACACACTATCCATTGGGCTACGTAGCTGTTATAGTCACCAGTAGATAATTATCGTTTTAAGTTACATTTATATAGCATAGTTTGCAGCGCCCACGAGCCCATGCAAACATAACATTATTTAACAGAAACATACATTTGTTTGCCACGTGGAGCAGTGGTTAGCATGTCTGCCTTGCATGCAAAGGGTCGTGGGTTCAATCCCTGCTCCGACCGAAATTTTTTTTTTTTTTTTTTTTTAATTTACACATTTATATTTATACTATATTAATTTTTTTAAATGAAACATCGAAATGTGCGTTATTAAAGATTTATAGTCAGTAACAGTGCTTGATATAAACGAAATTGAATGATTTTTGGATAAAATATTATTTTTTATTGCAAAAATAACAATCTTGTAATAAAAAACTGTTTTTGTACAAAACTTTAAAATTTGGAAGGAATTCAAAAACTAACAAAAGAAGAACGTGGAGTCGAGTATAAACATACATACATAATTTTATAATATAAACATAAATTTATTTAGGAGTGAACAGTTTTTTACTAGCATTTAACACCATCGCTCTAAAATTCCTTTTATTTTTCTTTAATAATTCATTTTAAAGAAAATAAACTTTTTAAATTGTTTTAGCTGTAAAAGTCGAACTTAATGCCCGCTTTTATATTTGATGGTGTCCGTCAACTACTCGTGGACTACTTTTTAATAAAGTGAAACTAAACTTTGTTTTTTTACATTTTACTGTGTAATTTTTCACTATTTCCTCCTTATTTCATTTTACCGTCCCAACTCTAAAAAGAGTATAGTGCCCTTTCGTTATTTTTATGAAGACCCCTGATTTCTTTTAACGAACCAAGAAAAAAATAATGCCAAAATGATAAACAAAACACATGTCCACACATACATAAAATGCTGCTCTCAAGGCGAAAACATAAGCTGTTTGTTTTTCAAATGTCTATTCTCTTGGTTCAGAATGTATATTCTCTTTATTCAAATTAAATAATATTTAGACTTAAACATATCAAATTTTTGGCCTTATCATAAAACAGTTTTCCGAAACAACATACAAGCGGTTTCACAGAAATTGTTCTCTTTTGACTCTTTTGCTGTGTTATATTGATATCTTTCGTCAACTCTCCCGGTTTCCATCTCTATTTCTCTCTATACTCTCTCTGTCGCTTTGAATAAAATATCACAACATATGTATGTTTAGTTGAAATTTGTAAATTTATATATGTTTGTATTCACACATATGATTTTTATGAAACATTCATGCCCCAAACATAATATATTCTAACATATTAACATAGATGTCCCAAACATTTAGTGTTAGTTTAGGAAAATTACATGTTCGCACTTAAATATATTGTGGTTTAAAATCGTGCCCGAAACACATTTTGTTTATATAGGAACATATGAAAAACATATTTTTCTAACAGTGCACTGATTGTTCACTACAAAAGTTATCGATTAGAAATTTCCTTTGGAAATGGTTTTACTCTGATATTTATTAAGTATTCATTGGTTGTTGCCTAGAACTTTCTCAGCATAATTGAATCGTATTCGCGAATAAAAATTAAAATTGTACGTAAATTTTCACTTTCAATGAGGCCTTCTGGGTAATTTCACACAGCTAATTCGTCAGTCAGTTTGATTTTAAATGAAAATAATCAAAGGAGCATTCTTTTCGTCATTCTTTCTGAGTTTTGTATTCAGTGCATGTGCGTGCTTCCTCCATCTGAATACTGTAGTCATCATCAGCAACAAATCAACTTTGGCTATTAAATCTAAAAAAGTCTGGTGCGTAAAACACTTCCATGTCGTGAATAATATAAGGCTCTGAAGTAACAAAATATAACATAACTATAAAGAAATTCAAATAACAACACATCAATGTCTATAACCATTTCTAGTGTCACATGTAAACAATTTGAAATAGAGAAAATGAATTACAAATAGATTCTGAACAAAAGCTGGAGGGATTTTCCAGTTTCAAGTTACACTCCCAAAAATTATTTACTTGGATTCAAACATTTTGATCTTCTCTTAAGGATTTATTTAAAAAACAAACGGACTTTTTATACCCCAACTCCCCCCACCATAGGATGGGGGTATATTAACTTTGTCATTCCGTTTATAACACATGGAAATATTTCTCTAATACACCATAAAGTCTATATATTCTGGGTCGTGGTGAAATTCTGAGTCGATCTAAGAATGTCCGTCCGTCCGTCTGTTGAAATCACGCTAACTTCCGAACGAAACAAGCTATCGTTTTGAAACTTGGCACAAGTAGTTGTTATTGATGTAGGTCGGATGGTGTTGAAATTGGGCCATATCGATTCACTTGTACGTATAGTCCCCATATAAACGGACCCCCAGACTTGGCTTGCGGAGCCTCGAAGAAAAGCATATTTCATCCGATCTGGCTGAAATTTGGTACATGGTATTGGTATACGGTCTCTAGCAATCACGCAAATATTGGTCCACATCCGTCCATAATTATATATAGTCGCCATATAAACCGATCCCCAGATTTGGCTTGCGGAGTCTCAAAGAGAAGCAAATTTCATCCGATCCAGCTGAAATTTGGTACATGGTGTTGGTATATGGTCGCTAAAACCATGCAAAAATTGGTTCACATCGGTCCATAAATATATGTAGCCTCCATATAAACCGATCCCCACGTTTGGTTTGCGGAGCCTCAAAGAGAAGCAAATTTCATCCGATCCGGCTGAAATTTGGTACATGATGTTGATATATGGTCGCTAATAACCATGCAAAAATTGGTCCACATCGGTCCATAATTATATATAGCCCCCATATAAACCGATCACCAGATTTGACCTCCGGAGCCTCTTGGAAGACCAAAATTCATCTGATTCAGTTGATATTTGGTACGTGGTGTTAATATATGGCCTCAAACACCCATGCAAAAATTGGTCCATATCGCCAAAAATAATCTACCAAAACTTTATTTCTATGGAAAATTTTGTCAAAATTTTATTTCTATGGAAAATTTTGTCAAAATTTTATTTCTATAGTAATTTTTTTCTAAATTTTATTTCTCTAGAAAATTGTGTCAAAATTTTATTTCTACACAGAAAAAAATTTCCAGAAAATTTTTCCAATTACAATTTTAGTTGAGTTTTAAAAAATATTCAATTAAAAGTTTAATTGATTCAACAAAATTTTTAATTGAAACAAAAATCAATCACAAATATTAATAGTATCAATTAATTTTTTAATTCGATCAATTAATTTTTTGATTGACCTCCAATTAATTTTTTAATTGATACTATCATTTCTGTGATTGAAGACATTTCAATTAAGAAATTAATTGGATTAATTAATTTCGTGATCATAAAAAAATTTTTTGTGTGTATAGAAAATTTTGTGAACTGAATTATATACGTATTTAATCGGCTTTTTTATACCCTCCACCATAGTATGGGGGTATATTAACTTTGTCATTCCGGTTGTAACACATCGAAATATTGCTCTAAGACCCCATAAAGTATATATATTCTGGGTCATGGTCAATGATGGTCTGTATCAAACTTTTTTAGGTTTGCGACTGTCGCAAAGTTGTAAACGTCGTAAACGTCACATACGTGTCGTAAATGTAGGAAAAGTAACAAAAGTCGCAAACTCAAAATACTTCAGTCGCGTCAGCTAGGCAGCAAATTCGATGATATCCAAGACGATGGTATGTGCGAAGAGAAGGTTTTAGTCCCCACATTTTCCCTATTGCCTTTTGCACGAGTACAGGGTAACCGTGGATTTTCTCGTCCTTTCTTAGCTTTAAGTTCAGTCTCCTGTCCAATATAACCCCAAGGTATTTTGCACACTCACCAACGGGAATTTCGATACCACGTAAGAAAATAGGTTTGACGGTGGAAAAACTTTCACAAATTTCTGCAGAAACTCACAGCGAATGCTGTCATGCTAAATTAAAAAATGTTCAGGATTTCTTCTATTCAAAATTAGGTTTTCTACAGTAGGTTTACGACTTTTGCGACATACGTATTATACCGTCGCAAATGTAAGTCGCAAAGGTCACAGTTTGTGACAGGCCAACCCTGGTCATGGTGAAATTCTAACTTCCGAACGAAACAAGCTATCGACTTGAAACTTGGCACAAGTATTTGTTATTGATGTAGGTCGGATGGTATTGCCAATGGTCCATATCGGACCACTTTTACGTATAGGCCCCATATAAACCGGTCCCCAGATTTGGCTTGCAGAGCCTCTTGGAGGAGCAAAATTAATATGATCCGCTTCAAATTTAGTACGTGGTGTTAGTATATGGTCTATAAAAACCATGCAAAAATTGGTCCATATCGGTCCATAATTAAATATAGTCCCCATATAAACCGATCACCAGATTTGACCTCCGGAGCCTCTTGGAAGACCAAAATTCATCTGATTCAGTTGAAATTGGGTACATGGTGTTAGTATATGGTCTCTAACAACCATGCAAAAATTGGCCCACATCGGTCCTTAATTATATATAGCCCCCATATAAACCGATTCCCAGATTTGGCTTGCGGAGCCTCTAAGAGAAGCAAATTTCATCCGATCCCGTTGAAATTTGCAACGTGGTGTTAGTATAAGGCCGCTTATAACCATGCCATAATTGGTCCATATCGGTCTATAGTTATATATAGCCGATCCCCAATCACACAAAAATTGGTCCATATCGGTTCATAATCATGGTTCCCACTCGAGCCAAAAATAATCTACAAAAATTTTAATTTCTATAGAAATTTTATTTCTATAGAAAATTTGGTCAAAATTTTATTTCTATAGAACATTTTGTCAAAATTTTATTTCTATAGAAAATGTTGTCAAAATTTTATTTTTATAGAAAATTTTGTCAGAATTTTATTTCTATAGAAAATTTTATCCAAATTTTATTTCTATAGAAAATTTTTTTCAAATTTTACTTCTATAGAAAATGTTGTCAAAATTTTATTTTGTCAACATTTTATTTCTATAGAAACTCTAAACTTAATTATATACGTATTTAATCGGCCTTTTTTAGTTGAATATATACCACGTATGGGCTATGTTGTATATATTACGGTGTTAGGAAGTTTTAAGATACCGTTCCATCGGCAAGTTTTACCGCAACCCAAGTAATTCGATTGTGGATGACAGTCTTCAGTAGAAGTTTCTACGCAATCCATGGTGGAGGGTACAAAAGCTTCGGCCTGGCCGAACTTACGGCCGTATATACTTGTTTTTATTGAAACTATCATTTCTGTGATTGAAGACAATTCAATTAAAAGTTAATTGAATCAATTAATTTCGTGACCGAAGGCAAAAAATATATTTTTGTGTGCAGCTATTGATTTATGTTTAAAAGTCAGTTGAAAAGCTCCATGTTATAGCAGGTATTTCGAATTAAAAAACATTTTATATGGGAACCATATCAAAACCATGGGAACTTGATCCTGCTTGCAGAGAAAAGACTGTCTCTATGTAATTTCAGGACAATAAAGCCATTATTGATGGCTGTAGCATCATTACAACACAACAGGCAGGCAGACGAACATGGTTGTGGTGGTGGGTTTAAAAATATATATTTTTATATTTACAGAATTTCTTATAAATTTACAGAATTTCATATCCTATATGTATGTACCTAAAGATGTAAATGATTTTCCTCTTTTTAATTTGAACAAATTCTGTAAAAATAAATGCTTGAAATATACATATATATATATATACGTTACAGTAGCGTTTTGTTTCAGGGTGTAGAATGTTATTGTTCTAATATTAGCATCAGATTTAAAATTACACATTATCAAGTTATCACTCACCTTTGTGTAAAATCGTTGACAATGAGTTCTTGAAGTTTCTAAAAATACAGAAAAAAATAGTTAAAATTTAAATATGCTATTGATGAAAAGAAAATAATTTTTTTATTTTAACGTTCACAAAAATATGTGACCAAAATATTTGAATTTAAAATGTAACATAAAATAAGTATATACGGCCGTAAGTTCGGCCAGGCCGCATCTTATGTATCCTCCACCATGGATTGCGTAGAAACTTCTACCAAAGACGGTCATCCACAATTAAATTACTTGGGTTGCGGCCGATGGCAAGGCATCTTAAAACTTCTTAACATCATCTTCTAAATTGTAAGTTAGTCCATGCGGGATATATAGTAGACAAAAGAAAGGTCGATTAAATACGTATATATTCAGTTCTTGACCGGTATATATAGAGAAGAAATAATTACGAACCGATATGATTTTTGTGCAGTAATTATATAGCCAGAATTGAAATATGGGGGTAGCTTTATATGGAGGCTATATACAATTATGACCACGAATCTACCACAAATGGCAGATTTTTTACTGTGTGGTAGATTGGAAGAACTCTTGATGTTTTGGAAGCTTTTACAAGATATTCCTGTCCAAGTAAGAGGTGCTTCATAAATTTTCTATAGAAATAGTATTTTGACAAAATTTTCTACAGAAATAAAATTCTGACAAAATTTTCTATAGAAATTATTTTTTGACAAAATTTTGTATAGAAATTATATTTTGACAAAATTTCCTGAAGACATAAAATTTTGACACAATTTTTTTAGAAATAAAATTTTGACAAAATTTTCTATAGATATATAAAATTTTGACAAAATTTTCTATGGCAATAAAATTCTGGTAGATTATTTTTGGCTTGAGTGGCAATCGTGATTTTCTGCGATTGGGGCTCGGTTTATTTGGGGGCTATATATAATATATATAGATACGGACCAATTTTACCATGGTTGTTATCGGCCATATTCTACCCAGCAAAAAAGCGTCGCCAAAAAAGTAATGAAAATGTTCTTTTTGGATCCAGAAGTGGTGCAAAATTGACGCAGAAGCGACGAATTTAACATGGGCTTGTCATAGGACGGAAGTCCTCCATTTCAACAGTCGTTGCACTGAGTTTCCATCACTTCTTTAGTTGTGATCCGAATTCAATGTTTTGGATGTAAATTAAACAATTCTGTGATATTTTGTCAAATAAATAATTTTTATTGGATTTTTTAACGCTTGTAGGAAACGTTTGACCTCAAATATTTTCAAAAATTCACAATTTTTTAAGTTTGGATTTAGCACTTTTTTCGACAACATTTAAATGATGTGTACTATTTTATGAATTCTTACCCTGTTTTTAAACTATTTGAAACAAAAAAGTTAAAATTACCCATTAAAAGTATGAAAAAACAAAGTTATAAAAAATTGAATTAAAAGAACATCGTGGGTAGTTAAAATAAAGAACATCATTGCGAGTGCATCTTCTGGAAGTGCTTTTAAAGTTGTGCCTTTGGAAGGACTTCCAAATTTTTTTGCTGGGTAGCGCAATATACCAAATTTCAACCGGATCGGTTGGATTTTGCTCTTCCAAGGAGGTCAAATCGGTTTATATTAAATCGGTATATATAATTATGAACCGATATGGACCAATTGTGGCATTGTTGTTAGAGACCATATACTAACACAACGTACTAAATTTCAACCGGATCGTATGAAAGTTGCTTCTCTTAGAGGCGCCGCAACCAAATCTTGGGATCGGTTTACATGGGGGCTAGATATAATTATGAACCGATGTGGATCAATTTTTGCATGATTTTAGAGACTATATACCAACACCTTGTTCCAAATTTCAGCTGGATTGGATGAAATTTGCTTCTCTTAGAGGCTCCGCAAGCCAAATCTGGGGATCGGTTTATATGGGGGCTATATATAATTATTGACCGATGTGGACCAATTTTTGCATGGTTATTAGAGACCACATACCCACATCATGTACCAAATTTCAGAGGGCTCAGATGAAATTTGCTTCTCTTTTAGGCACCGCAAGCCAAATCTGTGGATCGGTTTATATGGGGGCTATATATAATTATGAACCGATATGGACCAATTTTTGCATGGTTGTTAGAGACCATATACTACCACCACGTACTAAGTTTCAACCGGATCGGATGAATTTTGCTCCTCCAAGAGGCTCCGGAGGTGAAATCTGGGGATCGGTTTATATAAGGGCTATATATAATTATGAATCGATGTGGCCCAATTTTTGCATGGTTACTAGAGACCACATACCAACATCATAAAGTAAACATATTCTGGGGCGTAGTGAAATTCTGAGTCGATCTAAGCATGTCCGTCGTCCGTCTGTTGAAATCACACTAACTTCCGAACGAAACAAGCTATCCTCTTGCAACTAGCTATCCACTTGAAACAAGTAGTTGTTATTGATGTAGGTCGGATGGTATTGCAAATGGGCTATATCGGTTCACTTTTACGTATAGCCCCAGAATTGGTTTGCGGAGCCTCTAAGAGAAGCATATTTCATCCGATCTTCCTGAAATTTGGTACATAGTGTTGGCATATGGTATCTAACAACCATGTAAAAATTGGTCCATAATAGCCCCATATAAACCGATCCCCAGATTTGGCTTGCGGAGCCTCAAAGAGAAGCAAATTTCATCCGATCAGGCTGAAATTTGGTGCATGATGTTGGTATATGATCTCTAACACCCGTGCCAGAATTGGTCCACATCGGTCCACAAATATATATAGCCCCCATATAAACCGATCATTAGATTTGACCTCCGGAGCCTCTTGGAGGAGCAAAATTCATCCGATCCGGTTTAAATGTGGAACATGGTGTTAGTATATTGTCTCTAACATCCATGCAAAAATTGGTCCATATCGGTCTATAGTTTTGTATAGCCGATCCCCAATCACTTAAAAATTGGTCCATATCGGTTCATAATAATGGTTGCCACTCGAGCCAAACATAATCTACCAAAATTTTATTTCTACAGGAAATGTTGTTAATATTTTATTTTTATAGAAAAATTTTGTTAAAATTTCATTTCTATAGAAAATTTTGTCAAAATTTTATTTCTATAGAACATTTTGTCAAAATTTTATTTCTATAGAAAATTTTGTCAAAATTTTATTTCTATAGAAAATTTTGTCAAAATTTTATTTCTATAGAAAATTTTGTTAAAATTTTATTTCTATAGAAAATTTTGTCAAAATTTTATTTCTATAGAAAATTTTGTTCTATAGAAAATTTTGTCAAACTGAATTATATACGTATTTAATCGGTCTTTTTAATTTAATATATACCACGTATGGACTTACTTATAATGTAGAAGTCGGTGTTAGGAGGTTTTAAGATACCTTGCCATCGGCAAGCGTTACCGCAACCCAAGTAATTCGATTGTGGATGCCAGTGTTTAGAAGAAGTTTCTACGCAATCCATGGCGGAGGGTACATAAGCTTCGGCCTGGACGAACTTACGGCCGTTTTAATTAATTATGTTTTCAACTTCAATCATTTTTTATTAGGAAATATTATGGTGTTATTGTTTTCCTGTGTTTTATATAAAATAAAATTCTTTCTTTATGTATTTCAAAGCACTTAAGATAGATTATGATTTAAATAAATACATGTTAAAACGTGTACTTCATCTAGCCAATTCCACAATTCTGATGATTCTGATGAATTGTTAAATTATCTCGACCCCAATTTAGTTCTATCGCCAGCCTGTTGCCTTCACATTTCCATAAATTTAAAATATTCCACAGTTTAAAGACTTTTTGTGGTTTGGAATCTCATTTCTTGGCCAAAAGCAAAAGTGTGCCTTCGCCTCACAAGAGATCACATTCATGGTGGGAATGTTGGTGGGGGGAACGTGGCAGCATGAAGGGAGTGAGAGTTGGAATGAATTCTTGTTGATTGCTTTGAACTTTTTATGGTAGAAAGAATTTTAATCAATTCCATATTCAGAACTCGCCAACTTTTGCTTTTTTTGGGCAAGTGAGAGGCGGCCGGGAGGTCACAACAATGGCCTGATGATGGGCTGATGAATGAATGAAAAAAAACAAGTATATACGGCCGCAAGTTCGGCCAGGCCGAATCTTATGTACCCACCACCATGGATTGCGTAGAAACTTCTACGAAAGACTGTCATCCACAATCCAATTACTTGGGTTGTGGTATCTTAGAACTTCTTATTCCTGCATGGTTGTTGGATACCATATACTAACATCACGTACCAAATTTCAACCGAATGGGAAGAATTTTGCTCTTCCAAGGGGCTCTGGAGGTCAAATCTGGGGATCGGTTTATCTGGGGCCTATATATAATTATGGACCGATATCGACCAATTTTTGCATGGGAGTTTGAGGCCATATATTAACACCACGTACCAAATTTCAACTGAATCAGATGAATTTTGGTCTTCCAAGAGGTTCCGGAGGTCAAATCTGGTGATCGGTTTATATGGGGGCTATATATAATTATGAACCGATGTGGACCAATTTTTGCATGGTTGTTAGAGACCATATACTAACATCACGTACCAAATTTCAGCCGGATCGGATGAAATTTGCTTCTCTTAGAGGCCTCGCAAGCCAAATCGGGGGATATGTTTATATGGGGGCTATATATAATTATGGACCGATGTGGACCAATTTTTGCATGGTTGTTAGAGACTATATACTGACACCATGTACCAAATTTCAGCCGGATCGGATGAAATTTGCTTCTCTTAGGGGCCTCGCAAGCCAAATCGGGGGATCGGTTTATATGGGGGCTATATATAATTATGGACCGATGTGGACCAATTTTTGCATGGTTGTTAGAGACCATATACTAACACTATATACCAAATTTCAGCCGGATCGGATGAAATTTGCTTCTCTTAGAGGCCTCGCAAGCCAAATTTTGGGGTCCGTTTATATGGGGGCTATACGTAAAAGTGGACCGATATGGCCCATTTGCAATACCACCTACATCAATAACAACTACTTGTGCCAAGTTTCAAGTCGATAGCTTGTTTCGTTCGGAAGTTAGCGTGATTTCAACAGACGGACGGACGGACGGACGGACGGACGGACATGCTCAGATCGACTCAGAATTTCACCACGACCCAGAATATATATACTTTATGGGGTCTTAGAGCAATATTTCGATGTGTTACAAACGGAATGACAAAGTTAATATACCCCCCATCCTATGGTGGTGGGTATAAAAACAACAACAACGAATGGGTGACTGAATGTGGTGTGGTATATGGAAGTTCAACTGTTTATTGAAGACGATGATGCTGATGATGATGTCTCTTCATCTCGATTTTTTCAAATGATAAATATTCTATTAATATATGATGACACCAGATGAAGCAACAACCTTATATTTCTTCATTCAAGGGAACATGTTGCTCAAATACAGAATAAATTTAAAAAAATTTGGAAAAAAACATATACGGCCTTAAATTGGACCGTGTCGTCTCTTTACTAGCCACCACCATGGATCATAGATAAAAATTATCTTTGAAAACCTCTTTTCGCAACGGGTTACTTCTCGATATATAGCAATTCAGGTGGATTTGATGAAGCGTGAAATTAAATGTAAAGTTCTCACATATGGATGGATAAGAACCATCGTTGTTTGGATTCTAGAAGAAATAAACTTATGGTTTATATTGCATAAATTGTTTTCTAAAGTTGTTTTAGCAAAGAGAAAACTAATATAAATATTTTTCAAATTTGCACTTTAGTTGCGAATTTAAGCCTTTTTGGTAATAAATTGAACATTTTTTTGTCTTATTTTTTTTTTTAACACAAACGTTCCTTTGTAAGAGTATTTTATAATTTTTTTCCAGTTCTGATGAACCTTTTTTTTGGACCATCTTAGAATTCTTTATTTGGCGGTTTAAAGTAAAAAAAATAAATTTAAGACAATTACATGTTGGAAAACAGAATAGAAACCCTACAATGAAATAAAAAATCAATAAAAATAAAATTAAAAATTTCACCCCTGCGGTGACATAAACTTGTCCCTTCGGACTTCTGGAAGTTCTTTTGAGAGGGTTTTGCAGATTACATGAGAAATATATATTTCTACACAAATACAAGATAAACAAAAATTTCCTAGAAAAAATAGTTGGCAAAAAAAATTAACCGCTGGTGAGATTTTATCTGTGTTCTTTATTTTTTGATTGATATTAAAAAACAACGTCTCGAGAAGTAGATAAAATGTTATGCATTGGAAAAAATGGTAGAATTCATGATTTTTTTGGTAGATTTTGCAAAACAAACCTCTCCAACTAAGAAATAAAATTTTGATAAAATTTTCTATAGGAATAGAATTTTGACAAAATTTTATATGGAAATAAAATTTTTACAAAATTTTCTATAGAAATAAATTTAGACAAAATTTTTGTAGAGAAATAAAATTTTGTGAAAATTTTCTATAGGAATAAAATTTTGACAAAATTTTCTTTAAAAATAAAAGTTTGACAAAATCTTCCATAGGAATAAAATTTTGTGAATTTTCTATGGAAATAAAATATTAAAAAAATTTCAATAGAAATAAAATGTTGACACATTTTTCTATTGAAATACAATTTTGACAAAATATTCTATAGGAATAAAATTTTGACAAAATTTTATACGGAAATAAAATTTTGACAAAATTTTCTATAGAAATAAAATTTTGACAAAATTTTTGTATAGAAATAAAATTTTGTGAAAATTTTCTATAGAAATAAAATTTGGCAAAATTTTTTATGGAAATAACATTTTGACAAGATTTTCTCTAGGCATTTAAAATTTTGAAAAAATTTTATTACTATAAAAATAAAATATTGACAAAATTTTCTATAGAAATAAAATGTTGACAAATTTTTCTATGGAAATACAATTTTCACAAAATTTTCTATAGGAATAAAATTTTGACAAAATTTTCTATGGAAATAAAATTTTGACAAAACTTTCTATAGAAATAAAATTTTGACAAAATTTTCTATAGAAATAAAATTTTGACAAAATTTTCTAAAGAAATAAAATTTTGTGAAAATTTTCTATGGAAATAAAATTTTGACAAAATTTTCTATGGAAAAAAATTTTGACAAAATTTTCTATAGAAATAAAATTTTGACAAAATTTTTTATATAAATAAAATTTTGACAAAATTTTCTGTAGAAATAAAATTTTGACAAAATTTTTTATAGAAATAAAATTATGACAAAATTTTTTATGGAAATAACATTTTGACAAAATTTTCTCTAGGTATTTATAATTTTGACAAAATTGTATTCCTATAGAAATAAAATATTGACAACATTTTCTATAGAAATAAAATGTTGACAAATTTTTCTATGGAAATACAATTTTGACAAAACTTTCTATAGGAATAAAATTTTGACAAAAATTTCTATAGAAATAAAATATTGACAAATTTTGCTATGGAAATACAATTTTGACAAAATTTTCTATAGGAATAAAATTTTGACAAAATTTCCTATGGAAATAAAATGTTGACCAATTTTTCTATGAAAATAAAATTTTGAGAAAGTTTTGTATATAAATAAAATTTTGACAAAATTTTCTATGGAAGTAAAATTTTGACAAAATTTTCTATAGGAATAAAAGTTTGACAAAACTTTCTATAGAAATAAAATTTTGACAAATTTTTCTATGGAAATACAATTTTGACAAAATTTTCTATAGGAATTAAAGTTTGACAAAACTTTCTATAGAAATAAAATTTTGACAAATTTTTCTATGGAAATACAATTTTGACAAAATTTTCTATAGGAATAAAATTTTGACAAAATATTCTATGGAAATAAAATTTTGACAAAATTTTCTATAGAAATAAAATGTTGATAAATTTTTCTATTGAAATACAATTTTGACAAAATTTTCTATAGGAATAAAATTTTGTCAAAATTTTCTATGGAAATAAAATTTTGACAAAATTTTCTATGGAAATACAATTTTGACAAAACTTTCTATAGGAATAAAATTTTGACAAAATGTTCTATAGAAATAAAATATTGACAAATTTTGCTATGGAAATACAATTTTGACAAAATTTTCTATAGGAATAAAATTTTGACAAAATTTCCTATGGAAATAAAATGTTGACCAATTTTTCTATGAAAATAAAATTTTGAGAAAGTTTTGTATATAAATAAAATTTTGACAAAATTTTCTATAGAAATAAAATGGTGATAAATTTTTCTATGGAAATACAATTTTGACAAAATTTTCTATAGAAATAAAATTATGTCAAAATTTTCTATGGAAATAAAATTTTGACCAAATTTTCTATAGAAATAAAATTTTTACAAAGTTTTGTATATAAATAAAATTTTGTGAAAATTTTCTATAGAAATAAAATTTTGACAAAATTTTTCTATGCAAAATAAATTTTTCTATTGAAATACAATTTTGACAAAATTTTCTATAGGAATAAAATTTTGTCAAAATTTTCTATGGAAATAAAATTTTGACCAAATTTTCTATAGAAATAAAATGTTGACAAAGTTTTGTATATAAATAAAATTTTGTGAAAATTTTCTATAGAAATAAAATTTTGACAAAATTTTCTATGGAAATAAAATTTTGACAAAATTTTCTCTAGGCATTTAACATTTTGACAAAATTTTATTCCTATAGAGATAAAATATTGACAAAATTTTCTATAGAAATAAAATACACTAGGTAACAAATAACAAAATTTTCTCTGTGATTTGTTTCTAGCATATTTTTTCTTATTGATTTTGACCGAGATACAATTTTTTTAATTTTTTTTTTTAATTTTTGGAGGTACACCTACAATTTTGAGCATATCTTTCGTTTTCTTTGACCTTTTTGATCCTAATACTACTCAAATTAAAGAAAATTGAACCGTCTACAACTCATTCTCAGAAAATTTTCAAATAGGGTAAGTAGTTTGGATGTTGGCGGCTTGTTGTTAAAAAACGGCGTTTTTTAGTAAAAATGTGGCAGAAAAAACCATATAAAAATTCATATAAAATACAAAACACGATACTAACAACAATTTATGTTTTTGCGTATAGTTTTCTATAGGAATAAAATTTTGACAAAATTTCCTATGGAAATAAAATGTTGACAAATTTTTCTATGGAAATACAATTTTGACAAAATTTTCTATAGGAATAAAATTTTGACAAAATTTTCTATAGGAATAAAATTTTGACAATATTTTCTATGGAAATAAAAGTTAGACAAAACTTTCTATAGAAATAAAATGTTGTTGTTTTTTTGATCTCAGCTTAAAGCCATGCATTGACTAAACTACAAGTGTAGCTTAACCAACAGAGGAAAATTATGCTTGTCAAATTTATTTGGGCAAAGCCCTATAGACTGCAAGATGGTTGGATGTACATCTGTTTCGGAATTACCACATTCCTCATCAGCATCCTCTACTTGCAGCAAAACTATCAACCAATTATCAGAATAAATTCGGGTAATTCACTCAACCCAACGTGAACTACACTTGAACCTCCCGAAAAAGGGTTTGATAGTCGGCTACTGCCTAAACAAATTTGCCAGCATATCTCTTTTCCTTTTCCTCTTTTGGTTAAGCTACACATGTAGTTTAGTCAATGCATGGCTTTAAGCTGAGATCAAAAAAAGAACAATAACGATTGAAGAGAAGCCAACAATAAAAACAAAACGAATGAAGATAAAATTTTGACAAAATTTTAAATGCCTAGAGAACATTTTTTCAAAATTTTATTTCCATAGAAAATTTTGTCAAAATTTTATTTCTATAGAAAATTTTCACAAAATTTTATTTGTATACAAAACTTTGTCAACATTTTATTTCTATAGACAGTTTTGTCAAACTTTTATTTCCACAGAAAATTTTGTCAAAATTTTATTCCTATAGAAAATTTTGTCAAAATTGTATTTCCATAGAAAAATTTGTCAACATTTTATTTCCATAGGAAATTTTGTCAAAATTTTATTCCTATAGAAAATTTTGTCAAAATTGTATTACCATAGCAAAATTTGTCAATATTTTATTTCTATAGAAAATGTTGTCAATATTTTATCTCTATAGGAATAAAATTTTGTCAAAATGTTAAATGCCTAGAGAAAATTTTGTCAAAATTTTATTTCCATAGAAAATTTTGACAAAATTTTATTCCTATAGAAAATTTTGTCAAATTGATAAATTTTTCTATGGAAATACAATTTTGAAAAAATTTTCTATAGGAATAAAATTTTGTCAAAATTTTCTATGGAAATAAAATTTTGACCAAATTTTCTATAGAAATAAAGTTTTTACAAAGTTTTGTATATAAATAAAATTTTGTGAAAATTTTCTATAGAATTAAAATTTTGACAAAATTTTCTATGGAAATAAAATTTTGACAAAATTTTCTCTAGGCATTTAACATTTTGACAAAATTTTATTCCCATAGAGATAAAATATTGACAAAATTTTCTATAGAAATAAAATATGGACAAATTTTGCTATGGTAATACAATTTTGACAAAACTTTCTATAGGAATAAAATTTTGACAAAATTTCCTATGGAAATAAAATGTTGACAAATTTTTCTATGGAAATACAATTTTGACAAAATTTTCTATAGGAATAAAATTTTGACAAAATTTTCTATAGCAATAACATTTTGACAAAATTTTCTATGGAAATAAAAGTTTGACAAAACTTTCTATAGAAATAAAATGTTGACAAATTTTTCTATGGAAATACAATTTTGACAAAATTTTCTATAGGAATAAAATTTTGACAAAATTTTCTATAGGAATAACATTTTGACAAAATTTTCTATGGAAATAAAAGTTTGACAAAACTTTCTATAGAAATAAAATGTTGTCAAAATTTTCTATGGAAATACAATTTTGACAAATTTTTCCATGGAAATACAATTTTGACCAAATTTTCTATAGGAATAAAATTTTGACAAAATATTCTATAGAAATAAAATTTTGATTTTTATTATATTTTCATAAATTGGCATTGCGATGTGTTACAATCGGAATGGGGGATTTATTAGTCCCTTGTCCTTGTGGTGGTGGGTATCAAAACAACAGATGTATTTTTAGAGATTATTCTAAATACGGCCCCAACTTGCCCATACTTTAAATTATACTTCAAGTCGTCTTTGAATTACGAATTTAGATATGCGTCTAACGCGTTCTGAATGAATTTAATCTTAGATTGTGAAAGCTAGTTGAAAAACGAATTTTTACGGAGTGTCCCATATATTCTTCCAATTGCATAAAATTGTGCACCACAACAATAAACTTTTGTATTACTTCTACTCATAACTTCAATAATGGGGTAAAATCAAATTCAAGTTATATCTCAAATTAATTTATTTAAGTAAGGAGACTCCGGAGGTCATTTAAACTTTTCAACTAAACTTTAATTGTGAGGGTCATGTTAAAGCATTCAATTGCTTCGAATTGCCCAACACAAACATAGACCATTAGAATTTTTCATTTCCAGCTGAAAATATAAAAAAGTAACAGAAACAAACAACAACACCACCACCAACGACAACAAATTCCATAAACAATAAACATTTAGAACAATAGAAGTCAAGAGAAAAATCGTTGCAATAAAAAACAGCTTGTTCGGTATTAATTAAATTTTGTTAACCTTCATTAAAATGGCGATGTGGATATATGGACGTTCCGCTGTCAGGTAAATTGTGGTGCTACCTTGGGATATTAACACCATTGGGGCACCTTACCTATGAAATTAATATTCCAATTAGGTTTTGCAAACGGTGGCGGAAAGATTTCCCCATGAAATAAATATGATTCAATTCTTCGATAGAAAAGTTGGCTATATAGCATCACGTATTTCTGGCCATTGATTTATACAACTAGGGCTACCTAATTACTTGAACATAATTACTTGTGATAATTTATAATTTGAAGAAAATTTATAGTTTGTTGTGAATGAATATGAATGGGTTAGAAAAGTTTATGTTTATGACAAAATCAGATTCGCTGTGAGATATTTGTGAAGATAAATTCCAATTCGAAATTTGAAGCTTAGACACTAAGCAGCAGCTTATGTACAAATTTAGGATTTTAAATTAAAATTTAGATTTCACCAGAAAAACATTTTCAAAAACACCATAATAACATATTTCTTTTTTTTCGTTACAGGTACGTAACATTAATTCTAACTTAAACAATTTCTTGTAAGTATATCTTAAAATCAAAGCCATTGGATTCAAATATGTGTAGCAATGCTGGGCCATGAAAATTCATCCAGAGAAAGAGTATCCTCTCTCCCCAACTAAGTTTCGAGAACGTTATGTTACTCTTTCCCGGAGATCATGGGACATTTCTGGAGCAACAACTTTAAATGCTTGTCGAAATCATATAGAGTGCTGCCAGTATTGACGATTTCATCCCCACTTTTTTTCAGGAAGTTCCATAAATTTGGAGATTTTTGTTGGGAATTTTCCAAACTCTGTTCACTACAATAAATAAAAATAAATAATAAAAATATTAATAACGAAGAACTGCGATCCTCAAAATTAAAACAAAACAAAAAAAACAACAACTAAATACGGCCGTAAATTCGGCCAGGCTGAATCTAACACTGGAAAAAAAGCATGCCCGGTTCCAAAGATTTTGTCTTTACTTTAAAAATTTTGGTATTGATTCCGAGCCAAAGAAGCGGAGAATACAAGTAAGGATACTTTTAAGACACAATTGTCTTTTAGATTTGGGTTTTGTATACTTGCTTCTAGGAAGCAAATTTTACTTATTCGCTTTTTCAGCTTTTTATACCCTGCTCCACACTGTGGAACAGGGTATTATAAGTTAGTGCATATGTTTGCAACACCCAGAAGGAGACGAGATAGACACATGGTGTCTTTGCCAAAAATGCTCAGGGTGGGCTCTTGAGTCGATATAGCGATGTCCGTCTGTCCGTCTGTCCGTGAACACATTTTTGTAATCAAAGTCTAGGTCGCAGTTTTAGTCCAATCGACTTCAAATTTGGCACAAGTATGTGTTTTGGCTCAGAATAGATCCCTATTGATTTTGGAAGAAATCGGTTCAGATTTAGATATAGCTCCCATATATATCTTTCGCCCGATATGGACTAATACGGTCCCAGAAGCCAGAGTTTTACCCCAATTTGGTTGACATTTTGCACAGAGAGTAGAATTAGCATTATAACTATGCGTGCCGAATGTGGTTGAAATCGGTTCAGATTTAGATATAGCTCCCATATATAGCTTTCGCCCGATTTACACTCATATGACTACAGAGGCCAATTTTTTGCTCCGATTTAGTTCAAATTTTGCACAGGGGGTTGAATTAGCATTGTAGCTATGCGTGCCAAATTTGGTTGAAATCGGTTCAGATTTAGATATAGCTCCAATATATAGCTTTCGCCCAATTTACACTCATATGACCACAGAGGCCAATTTTTTGCTCCGATTTAGTTGATATTTTGCACAGGGAATAGAATTAGCATTGTAGCTATGAGTGCCAAATTTGTTTGAAATCGGTTCAGATTTAGATATATCTCCCATATATAGCTTTCGCCCGATTTACACTCATATGACCACAGAGGCCAATTTTTAACTCCGATTTAGTTGAAATTTTGCACAAAGTGTAGAATTAGCATTGTTGCTATGCGTGCCAAATTTGGTAGAAATCGGTTCAGATTTATATATAGCTCCCATATATATGTTTTTTTGATTTCGACAAAAATGGTCAAAATACCAACATTTTCCTTGTAAAATCGCCACTGCTTAGTCGAAAGGTTGTAAAAATGACTCTAATTTTCCTAAACTTATAATACATATATATCGAGCGATAAATCATAAATAAACTTTTGCGAAGTTTCCTTAAAATTGCTTAAGATTTAAATGTTTCCTATATTTTTTTACTAACATTGTGTGCATTAGCCGACTTAAATTTTGAGTCTATAGATTTTGTAGATGTCTATCAAATTCTGTCCAGATCGAGTGATATTTAAATGTATGTATTTGGGACAAACCGTTATATATAGCCCCCAACACATTTGACGGATGTTATATGGTATCCCAAATTTAGATCTACAAAGTGGTGCAGGGTATTATATAGTCGGCCCCGCCCGACTTTAGACTTTCCTTACTTGTTTTCTGCATATGTTATCAAAGTCCTTTAAAAACGAGTTAACGACAATTTTATTTTCCAAATTAAGACTTGACTTCCATTAGAAATTATGCTATGTTTCAAGTAATAAATGTCTTTAAAATGAAGTGTTGAAAAATATGTCCTATATTTGAACGATTTTTTGCTTTGTAGTCAAGATGCAAAAAGGCAACAAATTTAAAGACAATTTCATTAAATTTAAAGAATTTTTCTGAATTATTAAAGTTAAGTTGACCTTAGCCCAAACATTTTTTCTTTCATGTTATGATACCCATTTTAAAGTGAAATCACTTAATTATAAGGATAATACGACTTCATTGAAAAGTTTATTGACTTTTGGACAAGGAAAAAAACTTTATGGTGGAGAGTTGCGTCTTCCGTGCTAAGCAAAATTTGCATTCGTATTTTAAAGACATGAAATATTTGACCTCACGACAATATTTTTTTCAGTGTATGTTCCCTCCCTCAACCATGGATTGCGTAGAAACTTCTACGAAAGACTGTCATCCACAATCGAATTACTTGGGATGCAAGGCATCTTAAAACTTCTTACCACCGTCTTCTCAATATACAAATAAAATGTTGAACAAATGTTCTATGGAAATAAAATTTTGACAAAATTTTCTATAGAAATAAAATTTTGAAAAAAATTTCTATAGAAATAAAATTTTGACAAAACTTTCTATAGAAATAAAATTTTGACAAAATTTTCTATGGAAATAAAATTTTGACAAAATTTTCTATGGAAATAAAATTTTGACAAAATTTTCTATAGAAATAAAATTTTGACAAAATTTTCTATAGAAATAAAATTTTGACAAAATTTTCTATAGAAATAAAATTTTGGCAAAATTTTCTATAGAAATAAACTCTTGACAAAATTTTCTATAGTAATACAATTTGACAAAATTTTGTATAGTAATGAAGTTTTGACAAAATTTTCTATGGAAATAAAATTCTGCCAAAATTTTCTATAGAAATAAAATTTTGACAAAGTTTTCTATAGAAATAAAATTTTAACAAAATTTTCTATAGAAATTAAATTTTGACATTTTCTATTGAAATAAAATTTTGACAACATTTTCTATAGGAATAACATTTTGACAAAATTTTCTATGGAAATACAATTTTGACAAAACTTTCTATAGAAATAAAATTTTGGCCACATTTTCTGTAGAAATAAAAATTGGACAAATTTTCCTATAGAAATAAATTGTTGACAAGATTTTGTATTAGAATAAAATTTTGACAAAATTATCTTTAGGAATAAAATTTTGACAAAATTTTCTATAGAAATAAAATTTTGTGAATTTTCTATGGAAAAAAAATATTAAAAAAATTTTCAAGAGAAATAAAATGTTGACATACTTTTTCTATGGGAATACAATTTTGACAAAATTTTCTGTAGGAATAAAATTTTGACAAAATTTTCTGTAGAAATAAAATTTTGAGAAAATTTTCTATAGAAATAAAATTTTGACAAAATTTTTTATAGAAATAAAATTTTGACAAAATTTTCTATGGAAATAAAATTTTGACAAAATTTTCTATAGAAATAAAATTTTGACAAAATTTTCTATAGAAATAAAATCTTGACAAAACTTTCTATAGAAATAAAATTTGACAAAATTTTCTATAGAAATAAAATTTTGAAAAAAAATTCTATAGAAATAAAATTTTGACAAAATTTTCTATAGAAATAAAATTTTTACAAAATTTTCTATGGAAATAAAATTTTGACAAAATTTTCTATAGAAAATAAATTTTGACAAAATTTTCTATAGAAATAAAATTTTGACAAAATTTTCTATAGAAATAAAATTTTGACAAAATTTTCTATAGAAATAAAATTTTGACAAAATTTTCTATAGAAATAAAATTTTGACAAAATTTTCTATAGAAATAAAATTTTGACAAAATTTTCTATGGAAATAAAATTTTTACAAAATTTTCTATGGAAATAAAATTTTAACAAAATTTTCTACAGAAATAAAATTTTGACAAAATTTTCTATAGAAATAAAATTTTGACAAAATTTATAGAAATAAAAGTTTGACAAAATTTTCTATAGAAATAAAATATTGACAAAATTTTCTATGGAAATAAAATTTTGACAAAATTTTCTATAGAAATAAAATTTTGACAAAATTTTCTATAGAAATACAATTTTGACAAAATTCTCTATAGAAATAAAATTTTGACACAATTTTCTATAGAAATAAAATTTTGACAAAATTTTCTATGGAAATAAAATTTTGACAAAATTTTCTATAGAAATAAAATTTTGACAAAATTTTCAATAAAAATAAAATTTTGACAAAATTTTCTATAGAAATGAAATTTTGACAACATTTTCTATAGAAATAAAATTTTGACAAAATTTTCTATAGAATTAAAATTTTGACAAAATTTTCTATAGAAATATAATTTTGACAAAATTTTCTATAGAAATAAAATCTTGACAAAATTTTCTATAGAAATAAAGATTTGACAAAATTTTTTATAGAAATCAAATCTTCACAAAATTTTGTATAATAATGAAGTTTTGACAAAATTTTCTATAGAAAAAAAATTTTGACAAAATTTTCTATAGAAATAAGAATTTGACAAAATTTGACTATCAAACCCTTTTTCGGGAGGTTCAAGTGCAGTTCACGTTGGGTTGAGTGAATTACCCGAATTTATTCTGATAATTGGTTGATAGTTTTGCTGCAAGTAGAGGATGCTGATGAGGAATGTGGTAATTCCGAAACAGCTGTACATCCAACCATCTTGCAGTCTATAGGGCTTTGCCCAAATAAATTTTACAAGCATACTTTTCCTCTGTTAAGCTACACTTGTAGTTTAGTCAATGCATGGCTTTAAGCTGAGATCAAAAAAACAAAAAAACAACAATAACGATTGAAGAGAAGCAAACAATAACAAACAAAACGAAATAAAATTTTGACGAAATTTTCTATAGAAATAAAATCTTGACAAAATTTTCTATAGAAATAAAATTTTGACAAAATTTTCTATAGAAATAAAATTTGGACAAAATCGGATGAATTTTGCTCATCCATGAGGCTCAGGAGGTCAAATCTGAATATGGGGTCGATATTAATTATGGCCCGATGTGGACCAATTTTTGCTTGATTGTAAGATACCATATACTTACACCATGTACCAACTTTCAATCGGATCGGATGAAATTTGCTTTTCGTAGAGGCTCCACAAGCCAAATCTGAAGATCGGTTTATATGGGGGCTATATATAATTATGGACCAATGTGGACCAATTTTAGCATCGTTGTTAGAGACCATATACTAACACCATGTACCAAATTCCAACCGGATCGAAGGAATTTTGCTCCTCCAAGAGGCTCCACAAGCCAAATCTGAGCGTCGGTTTATATGGGGGCTATACGTAAAAGTGGACCGATATGGCCCATTTGCAATATACCATCCGATCTACATCAATAACAACTACTTGTGTCAAGTTTCAAGTCGATAGCTTGTTTCGTTCGGAAGTTAGTGTAATTTCATGCTTAGATCGATTCAGAATTTCACCACGACCCAGAATATATATACTTTATGGGGTCTTAGAGCAATATATCGATGTGTTACAAACGGAATGACAAAGTTAATATACCCCCCATCCTATGGTGGAGGGTATAAAAATGAGTAAAGAAAATCTAAAGTCGGACAGGGCCGATTATATCATATACCCTTCAACACTGTGTAGACCGAAAATTTTGATGGAGCTGTATCTAAATCTGAACCGATTTCAATCAAAATTGCCATGCATATCCAGAACTTTATTTCTACTCTCTGCACAAAATTTAAAGCAAATCATGGCAAAACTCTTGCATCTGGGATGTATATCGCGATTTCAACCAAATTCGACAAACTTTGCGACACAATCAATTGCACTCCTTATGAAAAATTTAAAGCAAATCCGGCTTAAATGCTGGCTTCTGGGGTCATATTGGTAGATATCGGACGAAATATATATATGGAAGCTATATCTAAAACTAAACCGATTTCTTCCAAAATCAATAGGGTTCTATTCTGACCCAAAATACATACTTGTGCCAAATTTGAAGTCGATTGGACTTAAATTGCGACCTAGACTTTGATCACAAAAATGTGCACGGACAGACAGACAGATGGACAGACGGACATGGCTATATCAACTCAGGGACCCACCCTAAGCAATATTGCCAAAGACACCATGTGTCTATCTCGTCTCCTTCTGGGTGTTGCAAGCATATGTACTAACTTATAATACCCTGTTCCACACTGTGGCGCAGGGTATAAAAATTGTTATTGGTAAGATCTACAAATTCTACGATATTCTGAACAATTATATGGAAAATTCAAATATTGCAACATTATATGTTTCATAATATTCGACGTCGCCCGACTTTATGTCTTTTCTTACTTGTTTTAAATAAGTTACCCACAAGATTACTTGCTAATGAGATTTTTTGCATTTTCATTTTCAATATTATCCTCTTACTTAGCGATTTAAATTTATACATAAATACTAATAGAGAAAAAAAGTGTGAAATATTAAACGACAATTGGCTATAATCCAAAGAGCTGTAAAAAAAAGAGCATAAATCAAAGCAGTTGAATCATCTGTTCTGAGTATCTTCCTGGTACTTGATGAGTTCATAAATATTTTACGATTTTCACGTGAAACTCATTTCAATGCTGATAAATATTCAACTTAAAGTAATTTATCCATATATTCCATCTCGAAACCTTAAACCTTAATACCCCGCAGACGAACACACGCACACACATCGGATTTTCCACTTTGTCCACATATACACAAGGATGTATGTGTTCGCATGTTGCATGTACATACATGTACATATGTAGCACATACTTTCGCCATTGTGGCTAATAGGAATGCAAAAGTAACCTCACCACCAACCAACCAACCAATCTACCAACAATCTCAGCGATTACATCTGCTTCCCGTAAGTTCTCACTTTAAGGATCTAGCATTGATTAAACGAGAACTGTTTAAATATTTAACAATTCGTGTGTTGAAGATTAACCATTTTGAAGAACAGGATAGAGTAAACAGATGGCGGTTTCATCAGTTCCGTTACACAAAGAGAAAAATACAATCGCAATATAATATAATTTTTGAAGCCATGGAATTGAATCTACATCAGTGATTTCCCATTGCGATGAACCCACTTAGAAAAGCTTTGAAATACTCAGTCGCCAGCATTAGGGTATAGTCTACTGCTGAAAAACTTCGTCAGTCATTGGACTCAAATATCAGTCGAATTACGAGGTTATTGACGCCGCATAGACCTTTTTATTGGACTTCGAGAAAATGTAAAACAGTTAGACCACCATTTCGTCTAATATACCTTTTATCAAAGTCGAAATTGCCCATAGTGGAATGCTTCAACTTTTACATCGATTTGTCAAAATTTTATTTCTATAAAAAATTTTGTCACATATTTGTTTCTTTAGAAAATTTGGTCAAAATTTTCTTTGCTTAGAAAATTTTGTAAAAATTGTATTTCTATACAAAATTTGACCAATATTTTACTTCTATGGAAATTTTCTCAAAATTTTATTTCTATGGAAAATTTTGTCAAAATTTTATTTCCATACAAAATTTGATCAATATTTTATTTCTATAGAAAAATTCTCAAAATTTTATTTCTATAGAAAATTTTGTCAAAATTTTATTTCTGTAGAAAAATTTGTCAAAATTTTGTTTCTTTAGAAAATTTTGTTAAAAATTTTATTTCTATGGAAAATTTTGCCAATTTTTTTTTATAGAAAATTTTGTTAAAATTTTATTTCTATAGAAAATATTGTTAAAATTGCATTTCTATAGAAAAATTGATCAAAATTTTATATCTATCAAAAATGTTGCCAAAATTGTATTTCTATAGAAAACTTTGTCAAGATTTTATTTCTATGGAAAATTTTGCCAAAATTTTTTTTCTATAGAAAATTTTGACAAAATTTTATATCTATCAAAAATATTGTCAAACTTGTATTTCTATAGAAAACTTTGCCAAATTTTATGTCTATAGAAAATTTTGTCAAAATTATCTTTCTATAGAAAATGTTGTAAAAGTTTTATTTCTATAGAAAATTCTATAGAAAATTTGGTCAAAATTTTATTTCTATCAAAAATGTTGTCAAAATTTTATTTCTATAGAAAATTTTGTCAAAATTTTGGTTCTATAGAAAATTTTGGCAAAATTTTATTTCTATAGAAAATTTTGTCAAATTTTATTTCTATGGAAAATTTTGTCAAAATTGTATTTCTATAGAAAATATTGTTAAAATTGTATCTCTATAGAAAAATTGGTCAAAATTGTATTTCTATAGAAAATTTGTTGAAGATTTTATTTTTCTAGAAAATTTAGTCAAAATTTTATTACTTAAGAAAATTTTGTTAAAATTGGATTTCTGTAGAAAATATTGTCAAAATTGTATTTCTATATAAAGCATTGTCAAAATTTTATTTTGTTAGAAAATTTTTTCAAAATGTTATTTCTGTACAAATTTTCTTTAGAAAACTTTGTCAAAATTTTCTTTCTATATTTTTTTGTTACAATTTTCTTTCTATAGAAAATTTTGTCAAAATTGTATTTAATTAGAAAATATTGTCAAAATTGTATTACTTTAAAAAATTTTGTCAAAAAAATTTGTTTTCATAGAAAATGGTGTCAAATTTTACTTCTTTAGAAAATTTTGTCAAAATTTTATTTCTATAAAAAATGTTGTCAAAATTTTATTTCTATAGAAAATGTTGTCAAAATTTTACTTCTAAAGAATTTTTTGTCAAAATTCCACTTCTATAGAAAATATAAGTAAATATAAGTAAAATTTTGATCAAATTTTCTATAGAAATAAAATGTTGACAAAATTTTATTTCTATGGAAAATTTTGCTAAAATTGTATTTCTATAGAAAATATTGTTAAAATTTTATTTCTACAGAAAACTTGGTCAAAATTGTATTTCTATAGAAAATTTGTTCAAGATTCTATTTTTCTAGAAAATTTAGTCAGAATTTTATTTCTTTACAAAATTTTGTTAAAATTATATTTCTATAGAAAATATTGCCAAAATTGTATTTCTTTAGAAAATATTGTTAAAATTGTATCTCTATAGAAAATTTGGTCAAAATTGTATTTCTATAGAAAATTTGTTGAAGATTTTATTTTTCTAGAAAATTTAGTCAGAATTTTATTACTTAAGAAAATTTTGTCAAAATTGTACTTCTATAGAAAACATTGTCAAAATTGTATTTCTATATAAAGTATTGTCAAAATTGTATTTTTTTAGAAAATTTTGTCAAAATTTTATTTCTATACAAATTTTCTTTAGAAAACTTTGTCAAAAATTTCTTTCTATAGAAAACGTTGTCAAAATTTTCTTTCTATAGAAAATGTTGTCAAAATTTCGTTTCTATAGAAAATTTTGTCAAAATTTTATTATACCCACCACCATAGAATGGTGACGGGGGTATAATAAGTTTGTCATTCCGTTTGTAACACATCGAAATATCGATTTCCGACTATATAAAGTATATATATATTCTTGATCAGGGAGAAATTCTAAGACGATATAACGATGTCCGTCTGTCCGTCTGTCTGTCTATTGTAATCACGCTACAGTCTTCAATAATGAAGCAATCGTGCTGAAATTGTGCACAAACTCGTCTTTTGTCTGCAGGCAGGTCAAGTTCGAAGATGGGCTATATCGGTCCAGGTTTTGATATAGTCCCCATATAAACCGACCTCCCGATTTGGGGTCTTGGGCTTATAGAAATCGTAGTTTTAATGCAATTTGCCTGAAATTTGAAATCTAGAGGTATTTTATGACCATAAAGAGGTGTGCCACAAATGGTGAGTATCGGTCCATGTTTTGGTATAGCCCCCATATAGACCGATCTCCCGATTTTACTTCTTGGGCTTATAGAAACCGCAGTTTTTATTCAATTTACCTGAAATTGGAAATCTAAAGGTATTGTAGGACCACAAATACGTGTGCCAAAAATTGTGAGTATCGATCGATGTTTTGGTATGGTCCCCATATAAAACGATCTCCCGATTTGGGGTCTTGGGCTTATAGAAACCGTAGTTTTTATACAATTTATCTGAAATTAGAAATCTAGAGGTATTTTAGGATCATAAAGAGGTGTGCCGAAAATAGTGAGTATCGGTCCATATTTTGGTCAAGCCCCCATATAGACCGATTTCCCGATTTTACTTCTTCGGCTTCTAGAATCCGAAGTTTTTATCCTATTTGCCTGAAATTGGAAATCTAGAGGTATTTTCGGGTCATAAAGAAGTGTGCCGAAAACGGTGAGTATCGGTCCATATTTTAGTATAGCCCCCATAAGAACGATCCTCCCGATTTAACTCATTGGGTTTCTGGTAGTTTAGGCTCACAAAAACGTGTATCGGTTTAAGTTTTTATCGGTCCATTTGGTAATGCCTCCATATAGACCGACTTCACTTCTTGAGGGTGTAGAAGGCGCACTGATCATGAAAATTGCTTGAAACTCAATGTAAAATTTCCAGATTTTTGTCAAAATTGTATTTCTTTAGAAAATTTTGTCAAAAAAAATTCTTCCATAGAAAATGTTGTCAAAATTTTATTTCTTTAGAAAATTTTGTCAAAAATATATTTCTATAGAAAATTTTGTCAAAATTTTACTTCTGTAGAAAACTTGGTAAAAATTTTATTTCTATAGCCAATTTGGTAAAAATTTTATTTCAATAAAAAATTTAATAGAAACTTTATTTCTATTGAAAATTTGGTCAAAATTTTATTTCTATAGAAAATATTGTCAAAATTGTAGTTCTTTAGAAAATTTGGTCAAAATTGTATTCCTACAGAAAATATTGTCAAAATTTTATTTCTATAGAAAATTTGGCCAAAATTTTATTTATTTAGAAAATTTTGTCGAAAATATTGTCATATAGAAATTTTGTCAAAATTTTATTTCATGTAAGTCTGTTGTTTTTGTTTTTTGACCTTTTTATACCCTCCACCATAGGATGGGGGGTATATTAATTTTGTCAATCCGTTTGTAACACATCGAAATATTGATCTAAGACCCCATTAAAGTATATATATTCTGGGTCGTGGTGAAATCCTGAGTCGATCTGAGCATGTCCATCTGCTGAAATCACGCTAACTTCCGAATGAAACAAGCTATCGACTTGAAACTTGGCATAAGTTGTTGTTATTGATGTAGGTCGGATGGTATTGCAAATGGGCCACTTTTACGTATAGCCCCCATATAAACCGATTCCCCGATTTGGCTTGCGGAGCCTCTAAGAGAAGCAAATTTCATCCGATTCGGCTGAAATTTGGTACATGATGTTAGTATATGGTCTCTAATGACCATGCAAAAATTGGTCCATATCGGTCCATAATTATATATAGCCTCCATATAAACCACCACCAGATTTGACCTCCGGAGCCTCTTGGAAGACCAAAAGTCATCTGATTCAGTTAAAATTTGGTACGTGATGTTAATATATGGCCTCAAACACCCATGCAAAACTTGGTCGATATCGGTCAATAATTATATATAGGCCCCATATAAACCGATCCCCAGATTTGACCTCCGGAACCCCTTGGAAGAGCAAAATTCATCCGATTCGGTTGAAATTTGGTACGTGATGTTAGTATATGGTATCCAACAACCATGCAGGAATTGGTTTCTATCAGTCCATAATTATATATAGCTCCCATATAAACCGATCGCCAGATTTGGTGGTAGTATATGATATATAACAACCATGCCAAAAGTGGTCCATCTCAGTCCATAATCATTTATAGCCCCCATATAAACCGATCCCGAGATTTGGTTTTGGAGCCTCTTGGAGGAGTAAATTTCATCCGAGTGAGTTGAAATTTGTGGATGACAGTCTTTCGTAGAAGTTTCTACGCAATCCATGGTGGAGGGTACA
The DNA here is from genome assembly GCF_050003625.1 of Haematobia irritans. Classification (NCBI taxonomy): domain Eukaryota; kingdom Metazoa; phylum Arthropoda; class Insecta; order Diptera; family Muscidae; genus Haematobia; species Haematobia irritans. The sequence continues at coordinate 183,335,928 of NC_134397.1, read as the reverse complement.
TAAGATTCGGCCTGGCCAAACTTATGGCCGTATATACTTGTTGCTTATTATCTTCTGTTTTCTTTTTGTAAATTCAAGCTCGAGGTCAGAGTTTTATTTTATATTTTATTTATTTTTTTATAATTCGATATTTCGATCTCCTTCGGAAATCATTGACGGGAATAAAATAAATAAATAAAATTAAAACCTATGTGACTGGTGTTGTCCTCTCATTTCTGTTGCTGCTACGAAAAAATAATAAAACAGAAAATAAAACTCTGACCTCGAGCTTGAATTTACAAAAAGAAAACAAGAGGTAACATTTTATTTTCATAGAAAATTTGATAGAAATTTTATTTCTATAGAAAATTTTGTAAAAATTTTATATGTATAGAACATTTTGTCAATTTTTTTTTTATAGACAATTTTGTCAAAATTTTATTTCTATAGAAAATGTTGTCAAATTTTTTTCTATAGAAAATTTTGTCAAAATTTTATTTCTATAGAAAACCTTGTCAACATTTCATTTCTATAGAAAACTTTGTCAACATTTTATTTCTATAGAAAGTTTTGTCAAAATTTTATTTCTATAGAAAATTCGGTCAAAATTTTAATTTTTATAGAAAATTTTGTAAAAATTTTATTTCTATAGAACATTTTGTCAAAATTTTTTTCTATAGAAAATTTTGTCAAAATTTTATTTCTATAGAAAATTTTGTCAACATTTCATTTCTATAGAAAACTTTGTCAAAATTTTGTTTCTATAGAAAATTCTGTCAAAATTTTATTTCTATAGAAAATTTTGTCAAAATTTTTTTCTATAGAAAATTTTGTCAAAATTTTATTTCTATAGAAAATTTTGTCAAAATTTTATTTCTATAGAAAGTTTTGTCAAAATTTTATTTCTATAGATAATTTTATCTAAATTTTATTTCTATAGAAAATTTGATCAAAATTTTACTTCTATAGAAAATTTGGTCAACATTTTTTTCTGTAGAAAATTTGGTCAAAATTTTTTTTCTGTAGAAAATTTTGTCATAAGTTATTTCTATAGAATATTTTGTCAAATTTTTCGAAATATTGAATAAATAAAAATTAAGAATACAGACCTTGAGCCCGTTTTTATCAACAATAATCAATTGGAAAGGTCTAAATCAGGGCTGTGGAGTCGGAGTCGGAGTCGGAGTCTTGGAGTCGGAGTCTGAAGATTTTGCTGGAGTCGGAGTCGGAGTCGGAGTCGTAAAAATTTTGCTCGACTCCGACTCCGGCTAAACCAAATTTTTTAAAACACTTCACATATTTGTAACTAAGCAAGTTTTTACGCAAATTAGTTTCCATTGCGTTATTCATTCGATCAATGTACAGCATGATTGTAAATGAAAATCAACTTCCAATCACGGCTATCTTTTTATGTTCCCTAGAATGTTTGACTAGCAGATGGGCTGGATCGATCCATTTTAATGCCCATATTAATTTATTTGAAAAGTTTCGAACAATCGATATTATTTTTATTTTATTTTAAGGCAATATACATATGTGGAATATTTGCAGAAAATTTTTTCAAAGTTGTTTTTATAGAAAATTTTGTCAAAATGTTATTTCTATAAAAAGTTTTGTCAAAATTTTATTTCTATAGCAAATTTTGTCAACATTTTAATTCTATAAAAAATTTATTCAAAATTTTATTACTATAGAAATATTTTTATACCCTGCTCCACACTGTGGAACAGGGTATTATAAGTTAGTGCATATGTTTGCAACACCCAGAAGGAGACGAGATAGATACATGGTGTCTTTGGCAAAAATGCTCAGGGTGGGCTCTTGAGTCGATATAGCGATGTCCGTCTGTCCGTCTGTCCGTGAACACATTTTTGTAATCAAAGTCTAGGTCGCAGTTTTAGTCCAATCGGCTTCAAATTTGGTACAAGTATGTGTTTTGGCTCAGAATAGATCCCTATTGATTTTGGAAGAAATCGGTTCAGATTTAGATATAGCTCCCATATATATTTCGCCCGATATGGACTTATATGACCCCAGAAGCCAGATTTTTACCCTAATTTGCTTAAAAATTTGCACAAGAAGAACAATTAGTACTATAGTCAAGTGTGCCAAATTTTATTGAAATAGGTTCAGATTTAGATATAGCTCCCATATATATCTTTCGCCCGATATGGACTAATACGGTCCCAGAAGCCAGAGTTTTACCCCAATTTGGTTGAAATTTTGCACTAGGAGTTCAATTAGTAGTGTAGTCAATTGTGCCAAATTATATTGAAATCGGTTCAAATTTAGATATAGCTCGTTCGCCCGATTTACACTCATATGACCACAGTGGCCAATCTTTTACTCCGATTTAATTGAAATTTTGCACAGGGAGTAGAATTAGCATTGTAGCTATGCGTGCCAAATTTGGTTGAAATCGGTTCAGATTTAGATATAGCTCCAATATATAGCTTTCGGCCGATTTACACTCAAATGACCACAGAGGCCAATTTTTCACTCCGATTTAGTTGAAATTTTGCACAGGGAGTAGAATTAGCATTATTGCTATGCGAGCCAAATGTGGTTGAAATCTGTTCAGATTTATATATAGCTCCCATATATAGCTTTCGCCCGATTTACACTCATATGACCACAGAGGCCAATTTTTAACTCCGATTTAGTTGAAATTTTGCACAGGGAGTAGAATTAGCATTGTAGCTATGCGTGCCAAAATTGGTTGACATCGGTTCAGATTTAGATATAGCATCCATATATATGTTTTTCTGATTTCGACAAAAATGGTCAAAATACCAACATTTTCCTTGTTAAATCGCCACTGCTTAGTCGAAAAGTTGTAAAAATGACTCTAATTTTCCTAAACTTCTAATACATATATATCGAGCGATAAATCATAAATAAACTATTGCGAAGTTTCCTTAAAATTTTAGACTTTCCTTACTTGTTAAATGTATGTATTTGGGACAAACCTTTATATATAGCCCCCAATACATTTGACGGATGTGATATGGTATCGAAAATTTAGATCTACAAAGTGGTGCAGGGTATAATATAGTCGGCCCCGCCCGACTTTAGACTTTCCTTACTTGTTTTCTATAGAAAATTTAGTCAAAATTTTATTTCTAAAGAAAATTTAGTCAAAATTTTATTTCTATAGAAAATTGTGTCAAAATTTAGTTTCTATAGAATATTTTGCAAAATTTTATTTCTATAGAAAATTTTGCAAAATTTTGTTTGTTACACAAAATTTTTTTTTAAATTTTATTTCTAGTGATAATTTTATTTTTATAAAAATTTAAGTCAAAATTGTATTTCTATAGAAAATTTTGCCAAAATTTTATAGTAATAGATTTTTTTATTAGAAAATTTGGTCAAAATTTTATTTCTACAGAAAATTTGGTCAACATTTTATTTCTATAGGAAATTTTGTCAAAATTTTATTTCTATAGAAAATTTAGTCAAAATTTTGTTTCTGTAGAATATTTTGCAGAATTTTATTTACTACACAAAAATTTTTCTAAAATTGTATTTTTATTGATAATTTTTTTCAAAATTTTATTTCTATAAGAAAAAATTGTCAAATTTTATTTCTATAGCAAATTTTCTCAATTTTTTTTCTTACTGATGCTCACTGATACTCACTGCTATAAAAATGTATTCAAAATTTTATTAATATAGAAATATTTTTTTCTATATAAAATTTAGTCAAAATTTTACTTCTAGAGAAAATTTTGTCAAAATGTTGTTTATATAGAATATTTTGCAAAATTTTATTTCTATAGAAAATTTTGCAAAATTTTGTTTGCTACACAATTTTTTTTTAAATTGTATTTCTATTGATAATTTTTTCCAACTTTTTTTTCTATAAAAAATTTTGCCAAATTCTATTTCTACAAAAATTTTATTCAAAATTGTATTTCTATATATTTGGTCAAAATTTGATTTCTATAGAAAATGTTGCCAAAATTTTATTTCTATAGAAAATTTAGTCAAAATTTTGTTACTGTAGAAAATTTTCTAAAATTGTATTTCTATATAAAATTTTGCAAAATTTTATTTACTAGACAAAAATTTTTCCAAAATTGTATTCAGTGAACATACAATTTTGGAAAAATTGCTGCTAAGTCGAAAGCTTGTAGAAATGACTCAAATTTTCAAATTTTTCAATGAATGAATCATAAATTCATTTTTGCGAAATTGTCTAAACAATTATAAATATTTCCCAAATATTGCCCGAGTTTTGTAGAAGTCTGATTTGAGATTTTATCAAAATGTAGATCTAAATACAAAGTTGTGCAGAGTATATTATAATCGGCCCGCCCGACTTTAGACTTTCCTTGCATTTTTATTTTTCGTTAAAATTGTGTTACGTCCCATAACGTTAGATTTAAATTTTAAGTACATAGATTTTGTAGAAGTATATACAATTTTGTCTTCAGATTCAAATTGATGTATATGGAAATATAAACCTTTATATAGCTCGCAACAAATTTAAAGGATTTGAAATAGTATCAATAATTTTGGTCCACAAATACATATACTATTGGTATATTCTCATATTATGATGGGTATTTATATCATTATTTTATTTTTTAAACATTGCCATAAATTTGAAATATAGAATTCAGTTGGCATCTAATGTGAAATTAAGATCTTTTTTGGCACACATAAATAAACACGATACTTTATATCGTCCACTTACGGTACCCCCACAATAGAACTACAAATTAGTGGTATTAAAATGAGATTTAGTTATATTACCCGGAGTCGACTCCGGAGTCGGAGTCGGAGTCGAGCTGATGAAAAATGCTGGAGTCGGAGTCGAGCAAAATTGGCTCGACTCCACAGCCCTGGTCTAAATACAGGTCGAATACAATAAAAGAACATTCATACTATAATTTTGTCAAAATTTTATTTCTATTAAAAATTTCTACCAAAAATCAAGAATTCTAGCATTTTTTGGTAAAATTCTACCAACTGTGGCAACCGTGAGGCTAACTTCTAGCAGTTGCATTTCATTTTTCACAATTTCTTGCTCGCGGTAAGAATCACTCTCCAGTATATCAGCTGAGGTTCCATAAATATTCAACGTATAATTTTTTTCCAAGGTACCAGCTAACATCGACATCTTCGCCTTCATCGTTGAAGTCTTTGACCTTAATTTTACCCCTAGGCATACCCGACATACATGAATCTCATGCCAATATGCGTATATTTGGCCTGCATTCGTAATCATTGAGTACCGCGAAGCGTGAACCCGTAAATATTAATACAATTGTTTGTTTAAAATCCTATATAAACATCTCCCATTCCATGGAATCTGTATCTCTCTTGCATACCGCATACCAAATTCTGTTAGGGAGGGAAAAATTATTAACATGACTGCTATGGCATCCTTCCATCTTGTAGGAGAACATTTAACCAGCAAACCAAGCAACCACACGCAGATATGAATCGTTTAAAGATTTGAATTTTTGTTCTAAAGATATTTTGGGAATGTTTTAAAGTTGGCCAAAATAAATATAAAATGGATGGTAGGAGTGAGGAGAAGGCGATGATGTGGTAGAAGATAGAACCCAGCGAAAATTTTGGAAGACTAAGAAAAATAACAACAAAAAATTAATCACTAAAATATCTCGTCCTCTAAGTAGGGATTATATTCAAAACTTTCAATTGTTGGAAAAATTAATTTTTCCCAAATTTTAAAAAAGTCTATGAATTTTTAAATATTGGAAATCTAACTTTCGATTGTGTTGTCATTCAAAATTCAACGTACGATTTTTTGAGTCTATGATATTTTGAATTGTGGGAAAATATGGGTATTTCCCTCCGATTACTAGTGTTACTTTTGTTAAATTGTTAACTGGGTTACTTAGAATACCAACCACTTGTGTACTATACATATGTATTATAGATGTACTTATAGCCCAAAAACCACACAATTTCCCCCTTATACATAATAACCATTTTTACTTAACAATGAACATTGTTTATTTGCATAGCAACATTTATTCTGATTTACTAATGAACTAAATGAACTCATACGCAATTTTTGATAATGTTTTAAACATGTTTGCATTTGGTAGAATTTATTTGATGTGAGTTTGTATGATGATGGTACATATTTATGTGGACAAATTAATAAAATTTCCATAGATTTTTCCTTTATCACCACTACACTGAAATATAATATTGAACTAATACAAAAACAAATGCAATCTGTAAAAAGTCTTTTGTAACAGTAAACTGAGCTCAAAATTTCGTTATAACAAAAAACAAGTATAAAAGGCCGTAAGTTCGACCAGACCGAATCTTATGTACCCTCCACCATGGATTGCGTAGAAACTTCTACGAAAGACTGTCATCCAGAATCGAATTAAATACTTGGGTTGTGGTATCTTAAATCGTTTTCTTAATTGTGAGTTAGTTCATACGTGATATATATAAGACAAAAAAGGTATGTTTAGGTAAGTCTACAAATAATTAGGAATCGATATGGACCTTTGCACGGTACGTAGGGAGTCAGAATTGAAATATGGGGGCTATATACAATTATTGATATGGACTAATTTTTGTGTGATTGGGGATCGATTTATCTGAGGGCTATATATAACTATAGACAGATATGGACCTAGTTCGGCATGGTTGTTAACGGCCATATACTAGCACAATGTACCAAATTTCAACTGACTCGGATGAAATTTGCTCCTCCAAAAGGCTCCAAAACCAAATCTAGGGATCAGTTTATATGGGGGCTATATATGATAATGGACTGATATGGACCACTTTCAGCATGGTTGTTAAATATCATATACTACCACCAAGTACAAAATTTCAACCAGATCGTATGAATTTTGCTTCTCCAAATGGCACCGGAAGTCAAATCTGGGGATCGGTTTATATGGGTGCTATATATAATTATGGACTGATATGAACCAATTCCTGCATGGTTGTTGGATACCATATACTAACATCACGTACCAAATTTCAACCGAATTGGATAAATTTTGCTCTTCGAAGGGGCTCCGGAGGTCAAATCTGGGGATCGGTTTATATGGGGGCTCTATATAATTATGGACCGATTACGACCAATTTTTGCACGGCCATTAGAGACCATATAGTTACACCATGTACCATATTTCAGCCGGATCGGATGAAACTTTCTTCTCCTAGAGGCTCCGCAAGCCAAATCTGGGGATCGGTTTATATGGGGGCTATATATTATTATGGACCGATGTGGACCAATTTTTACATAGTTGTTAGAGACCATATACTAGTACCAAATTTCAGCAGGATCGGATGAAATTTGCTTCTCTTAGTGGGTCTGCAAGCCAAATTTGGGGGTCCGTTTATATGGGGGCTATACGTAAAAGTGGACCGATATGGCCCATTTGCAATACCATCTGACCTACATCAATAACAACTACTTGTACAAAGTTTCAAGTCGATAGCTTGTTTCGTTCGGAAGTTAGCGTAATTTCAACAGACGGCCGGACGGACATGCTCAGATCGACTCAGAATTTCACCACGACCCTGAATATATATACTTTATATATGATGGATGGTATAAAAAAATAATTAAAAGAAGATTCATCATTAATTTTGCATGCAAGTGACGAATCTGGATTATTAAGGATGATAGTGCCTTTATTGAATGCTGTGTCGTGACTACAATAGACAGACAGATGGACATCGTTTTACAGGCGGCAATGAAAATCGACCCCAAAGTAAAATTCACTTTTGATTGAAACGACTGTGTGAAAATAAACCCTAACAGTTTGTTCGCGTTATCTCACAGTGGACTCTGCCCATAGGAGAAAATCTGAAACCTTGAAGATCCCTTACCATTGAGCTTAACGTGGAGATAAGTTCACCACTGTGGTATCACAATGGACTGAATGGTTTAATAGTGATTTTGATTGGTAAAAAATGTGTTGCATATTTTACACCTTACCCCCATAAACCGAAAATTTTTGTTCGATTGGAAAATCCATTGCAGCGTTCAATGAACGGAGTGTTATTCACCACTTGTTTTCTTTTTATACCCTCCACCATAGGATGGGGGGTATATTAACTTTGTCATTCCGTTTGTAACACATCGAAATATTGCTCTAAGACCCCATAAAGTATATATATTCTGGGTCGTGGTGAAATTCTGAGTCGATCTAAGAATGTCCGTCCGTCCATCTGTTGAAATCACGCTAACTTCCGAATGAAACAAGCTATCGACTTGACACTAAAAAGGACCACATCCGTTCACTTTTACGTATAGTCCCCATATAAACGGACCCCCCAGATTTGGCTTGCGGAGCCTCTTAGAGGAGCATATTTCATCCGATCCGGTTGAAATTTGACCTGCGGAGCATATTGGAGCAGCAAAATTCATCCGATCCGGTTGAAAGTTAGTAAGTGGTATTAGTATATGATCTCTAACAAACATGCGAAAATTGGTCCATATCGGTCCATAATTATATATAGCCCCCATATAAACCGATCCCCAGATTTGAACTTCGGAGCATATTGAAGGAGCAAAATTCATCCGATCCGGTTGAAAGTTAGTACGTGGTGTTAGTATATGGTCTCTAACAACCATGCAAAAATTGGTCCATATCGGCCCATAATTATATATAGCCCCCATATAAACCGACCCCCAGATTTGGCTTGCGGAGCCTCTTAGAGAAGCAAATTTCATCCGAACCGGTTGAAATTTGGTACGTGGTGTACATCTATGGTCTCTAATAAACATGCAAAAATTGGTCCATATCGGCCCATAATTGTATATAGCCCCATATAATCCGACCCCCAGATTTGGCTTGCGGAGCCTCTTAGAGAAGCAAATTTCATGGTTGTCTCTAACAACCCTGCACAAATTGGTCCATATAAGTCCATAATTATATATAGCCCCAATATAAACCGATCACCAGATTTGAACTCCGGAGCCCCTTGGAAGAGCAAATTTCATCCGATCCGTTTGAAATTTGGTACGTGGTGTAAGATTGTGGTCTCTAATAACCATGCAAAAATTGGTCCATACTGGTCCATAATTATATATAGCCCCCATATGAACCGACCCCAGATTTGGCTTGCGGAGTATATTGGAGGAGCAAAATTCACACGATCCGGTTGAAATTTTTTACGTGGTGTTAGTATATGGTCTCTAACAACCATGCACAAATTGCTCCATATCGGTCCATAATTATATATAGCCCTTATATAAACCGATCCCCAGATTTGACCCCCAGAGCATATTGGAGGAGCAAAATTCACCCGATCCGGTTGAAATGTTGTACGTGGTGTTAGTACATGGTCTGTAACACCCATGCAAAAATTGGTCGAAATCGGTCCATAATTATATATAGGCCCCATATAAACCGATCCCCAGATTTGACTTCCGGAGCCTCTTGGAGGATCAAAATTCATCCGATCCGGTTGAAATTTGGTGCGTGGTGAAATTTGGTACATTGCGCTAGTATATGGCCACTAACAACCATGCCAAACTTGGTCCGTATCGGTCTATAGTTATATATAACCGATCCCCAAAAATAATCTTCCAAAATTTTATTCCTATAGAAAATTTTGTCAAAATTTTATACTTATAGAAAAAATTTTATACTTATATCGTCTCTAACAACCATGCAAAATTGGTCCATACCTGTCTTTATTATATAACTCCCATTTAAACCGATCACCAGATTTGATCTCCGGAGCTCTTGGAGGAGCAAAATTCATCCGATGCGTTTGAAATTTGGTACATTGCGCTAGTATATGGCCGCTAACAACCATGCCAAAATTGGTCCGTATCGGTCTACAGTTATATATAACCGATCCCCAAACATAATCTTCCAAAATTTTATTCCCACAGAAAATGTCAAAATTTTATACTTATAAAAATTTGTCAAAATTTTATTTCTATATTTTTTTTCAAAATTTTATTTCTATAGAAAATTTTGTCAACATTTTATTTCTATAGAAAATTTTGTCAAAATTTTAATTCTATAGAAAATTTTGTCAAAATTTTATTACTATAGAAAATTTTATCAACATTTTATTTCTATAGAAAATTTTGTCAAATTTTTATTTCTATAGAAAATTTTGTAAAAAAATTATTTGTATAGAAAATTTTGTCAAACTGAGTTATATAAGTATTTAATCGGCTATCTTGTTGTTTATACCCCGTATGGACTAACTTACAATTGAGAACACGGTGTTAAGAAGTTTTAAGATACCTTGCCATTGGCAAGTGTTACCGCAACCCAAGTAATTCGATTGTGGATGACAGCCTTTACTAGAAGTTTCTATGGCGGAGGGTACATAAGATTCGGCCAGGCCGAACTTACGGCCGTATGTACTTGTTTTTTTTTTTTGTATCATTGTTGCATTGTTGCACAGTGGTGCACTGTTTAGCGTGCCCGCCTTGCATTCACAAGGTCGTGGGTTCGATTCCTGCTTCGACCGAACACCAAAAAGTTTTTCAGCGGTGGAATATGCCACCTCAGTAATGCTGGTGAAATTTCTGAGGGTTTCAAAGCTTCTCTGTGGTTTCTCAGCAATGTGGAACGCCGTTCGGACTCGGCTATAAAAAGGAGGTCCCTTGTCATTGAGTTTAACATGGGCAGCACTCCGTGATAAGAGAGAAGTTCACCAATGTGGTATCACAATAGACTGAATAGTCTAAGTGAGCCTGATACATCGGGCTGCCACCTAACCTAACCTATCATTGTTGCATACTTTGTTTATTTTCAAACGCAAACGGTGGTCTTTGCAGGGGGTTTCGGCAATATTGTGGTAAGACCATACCACATTGGAACACTTTTGTATGGAACACTTTTCTCCCAACGAAATCACATAAGTGAGATGGAAATATCGGACAGCCACTATAACTTATCTAACCTTTGTCACCTTGGAATTATATCGTTATCGCAATCGTTAGCTCACTTTGGACTCTGTTCATAAGACAAAACCTTGAAACCCGGCCAAGGGCAGTCCACTCCTCTCATTTTAAGTTCGCGTTAGCCCACATCTATAGGAGAATGTCTAAAACTTCACCATACCTATCACTTTCCGTTTGTGATTATCCGCGTTTACGTTAAACGAAGTTTCTTTAAATGTGCATTACACTCTGGCCTATAGCTAGATAGACAGTGTTTTGGCTTACAAGCCGCACGGTCCGTGATTTGATTCTCCGACCGGACAAATGTAAAATTTAACAAGTATATACGGCCGTAAGTTCGGCCAGGCCGAAGCTTATGTACCCTCCACCATGGGTGGCGTAGAAACTTCTACTGAAGACTGTCATCCACAATCGAATTACTTGGGTTGCGGTAACACTTGCCGATGGCAAGGTATCTTAAAACTTCCTAACACCGCAATATATACCACATAGTCCATACGTGGTATATATTAAACTAAAAAAGGCCGATTAAATACGTATATAATTAAGTTTAAAGTTTCTATAGAACTAAAATTTTGACAAAATAAAATTTTGACAACATTTTCTATAGAAGTAAAATTTGGAAAAAAAATTACTATAGAAATAAAATTTGGAAAAAAAATTACTAAAGAAATAAAATTTTGACAAAATTTTCTATAGAAATAAAATTTTGACAAAATTTTCTTTAGAAATAAAATTTTGACAAAATTTTCTATAGAAATAAAATTTTGACAAAATTTTCTATAGAAATAAAATTTTGACAAAATTTTCTATAGAAATAAAATTTTGACAAAATTTCCTATAGAAATGACATTTTTACAATGTTTTCCATAAAAATAAAATTTTGGTAGATTATTTTTGGCTCGAGTGGCAACCATGATTATTAGCCGATATGTACCAATTTTTGTATGATTGGGGATCGGCTATATATAACTATAGACCGATATGGACTAATTTTGGCATGGTTATTAGAGGCCTTATACTAACACCACGTTGCAAATTTCAACCGGATCAGATGAATTTTGCTCCTCCAAGAGGCTCCGCAAATCAAATCTGGGAACGGTTTATATGGCGGATATATATAATTATGGACCGATATGGACCAATACTTGCGTGTTTGTTAGAGACCACATTCTAACACAATGTTCCAAATTTCAACCGGATCGAATGAATTTTACTCCTCCAAGAGGCTCCGGAGGACAAATCTGGGGATCGATTTATATAGGGGCTATATATAATTATAGGCCGATATGTTCCAATTCTCTCATGGTTGTTAGAGACCATATACTAACACCACGTACCAAATTTCAACCGGATCGGATGATACCAATATCATGTTCCAAATTTCAGCCGGATCGGATGAAATTTGCTTCTCTTAGAGGCTCCGCAAGCCAAATCGGGGGATCGGTGTATATGGGGGCTATATGTAATTATGGACCGATGTGGACCAATTTTTGCATGATTGTTAGAGACAATATACTAACACCACGTACCATATTTCAATCGGATCGGATGACTTTTGCTCCTCTAAGAGGCTCCGGAGATCAAATCTGGGGATCGGTTAATATGGGGGCTATATATAATTATGGGCCGATGTGGACCAATTTTTGCATGGTCATTAGAGAACATATACCAACATCATGTTCCAAATTTGAGCCGGATCGGATGAAATTTGCTTCTCTTAGAGGCTCCGCAAGCCAAATCGGGGGATCGGTGTATATGGGGGCTATATGTAATTATGGACCGATGTGGACCAATTTTTGCATGTTTGTTAAAGACCACATGATAACACTATGTACCAAATTTCAGCCGGATCGGATGAAATTTGCTTCTCTTAGAGCAATCACAAGCCAAATTTGGGGGTCCGTTTATATGGGAGCTATACGTAAAAGTGGACCGATATGGCCCATTTGCAATACCATCGACCTACATCAATAACAACTACTTGTGCCAAGTTTCAAGTCGATAGCTTGTTTCCATGGGGACGTGAGAAAAATATAATGAAAATGCACTTCGCCAAAATACATATAATATTTCTTAATTTTTAATATTTTAGTAATGCGTTCCACATTTGGACACAATCGGCTCAGATTTATACTAGGCTCCAAACACATATGTTCTTTTGCTTTGAGCAAAAATGGCTTTACATTTAAATATTTCCCATATTTATACCCTGCGTCACACTGTGAAACAGGATATTATAAGTTAGTGCATATGATTGCAACACCCAGAAGAAGAGGAGATAAAAAATCGAGTGTCTTTGGCTGAAATATTGGCAATAAGAGAGGTGGTGAATTGGCTGAGAAGTAATGTTCCAACAAATATTGGCATTAATATATACTCAGACAGTCAACCTGCAATAAAATCCTTGGACTCTGTGTTCCTTAACTCAAAAACGGCCATAGACTGCCGCAAATCTCTCAACGAGATGGTTGAGCAGTACAATATTCACCTAATATGGGTGCCTGGTCATAGGAACATACCTGGGAACTGTGAAGCAGATGTGTTAGCAAGGCTAGGAACTACCTTACATATTCCAGGGGAACTAGAATCTGTTGGTATGCCTCTGGCCACCTGCAAGCTCTTACTGCGTGAGAAGGCTGTTATGATGGCCAATATTCGATGGGAAAATTGCAAGGGTTGTAACGACACCAAGCAAATATGGCCCCATTTAAACTTAAACCGCACACTAGATATGCTAGTGTTCTCAAGGCGTCAGATAGCACTCCTAATATCTGCTATAACGGGTCGCTGCCTGATAGGCGATTTTGCAAAAACTATTGGTGCGAAGTATAATGACTATTGTATGAGCTGTCATGATGCGGAGGAAAAGGAATCAATAAAACACCTCTTGTGTGAGTGTCCTGCTTTTTGTGTAAGGCGTAAGCGAATTTTAGGAGCATATAGCTTTAGATTACTGGCTGACCTGGAAAACGTTAACTTATGCAGTTTGTTAATGTTTTTGGAGCAATCTGGTTGGTTCCACAAAAGTAAATAATAGAGAAGGTTCAGTGGTTAAGACTAGAAGTGCCCATATGTAATAGGTACTTTTAGTTAAATGTAGTATCACAATGGACTGAATAGTCTAAGTGAGCCTGAAATTTAATCGGGCTGCCACTTTAACCTAACCTAACCTAACCTTGGCAATATTACTCAGGGTTGGCCCATTAGTCGATCTAGCCATGTCCGTCCGTCCGTCTGTCGGTGAAAATATTTTTGTCATCAAACAATCGACTTCAAATTTAGCACAAGTATGTATTTTGGGTCAGAATAAAACCCTATTGTTTTGGAAGAAATCGGTTTAATTTTAGATATATCTCCCATATATATCTTTCGCCCGATATCTACTAATATGGCCCCAGAAGCCAGAATTTCAGCCTGCAGGAATCGAACCCACGACCTTGTGTATGCAAGGCGGCATTACTAACCACTGCATCACGGTGGCTCCCTCCGTTGGTTGGATGGACGGCAGTTTCGGAATTCCACATTCCTCATCAACTCCCTCTACTTGCAACGAAACTATCAACACAACAACAACCAATTATCAGAATAAATTCGGGTAATTTACTAAACTCAAAGTAAATTACACTTGAACCTTGAACCGAGAAAAGGTTTTCGATAGTCGACTTTGCCTTAATAATTTTTATACAATTATTTCACTTTTCCTTTGCCAAAGTCAAATTATTGATTTGAGTGCAGTTGGATAAGTATAAATTTGAGCGTGCTTCCTCTTACTTCAATATTTTAAAACCTGAATTTTTTCGCGAATTGTTCTTTGCTGGACCAGGCAGGTATTAAAAAAAAATTAACAGAGGCGTACTCTACTGCTGTTTTTCGCAGACTTTTTAATTTGAGTGAAATATTTCATTTCCATATCAATGGGATCATATGTCTTTTGACTTCGTTTTCACATGTGAACATTAATATACAGTGAATGTATAAAAATATTATTATGTTACATTCTCATTTACATAAATTATTTATTTAAATTGCTCGAATTAAATTGAGTTTGTAATCCCCAAAAGATACAGAAGAATCGACAATAAAAACAACTGCAATATATTCGCAGAGGTGTGTTGTATTCATGCATAATGCATGCATCAGACATTTCGTTATTATTTTAAATAATTTATCATTCGTTATTGTTTTTTTGTGACACACAGTTTGTCACATTCAATTACAAAACATGTCAATCAATCATTCAGACATCGTCATCTATACATTTGTATGTTCACATTAAATAACCGTAGTGAAAAATCCGTTCTATACTGCGATACCATAACTGTCACTGGCATTAGCACAGATAATTTTGTCAAAGTTTATAAAAGCAGAAGCAATCAGGTAAATAAATTATCAATATTTTCAGCTTTCAGCTGATATTCCAGTTGGTTTCATCTCTTAATGTATTCCTATTTACAGAGTAATTACTGAAACTATTAAATGGGATATAGTTAATGAGTTGTTTGAGTTACTACAGCTTTCAAATAAAATAGACTGTTTTCTAAGAAAAGAAACTATTCTGAGGAAATTTGTATATCGAACATTGCAATATGGAGTTTTAAAAAAAAAATTGCTTCTTCCAAAAAACGTCATATGTTATGTTAACATATTGTGAATAATACGCAACACTATTTTAGTTTGAATTTTAAAGGAATATTAAACTTTTCGTCAAACCGTGCAAGAAAATCCAATGGAACAATGTCTTTCAAAGCTTCAAACAAGTAACGAAAAGTGGCGATTTCACAAGGAAAAATTGGGTATTTTGGCCATATTTGCCCAAATCAGAAGAACTCATCGGGCTAAATCGGGCGAAGGATATATGGGAGCTATATCTATCAATAGTAAATTTTGTCAAAATTTTGTTTCTATAGAAAATTTTGTCAAAATTTTACTTCTACAGAAAATTTTGTCAAAACTTTATTTCCATAGAAAATTTTGTCAAAATTTTATTTCTACAGAAAATTTTGTCAAAATTTTATTTCCATAGAAAATTTTTGTAAATTTTATTTCCATACAAAGTTTTGTCAACATTTTATTTCTATAGAAAATTTTGTCAAAATTTCATTTCCATAGAAAATTTTGTAAAAATTTTATTTCTATTGAAAATTTTGTCAAAATTTTATTTCTATAGCAAATTTTGTCAAAATTCATAGTCAATTTTTTTTATACAAAATTCTGGCAATAGGAAAACAATTGGGACTAAAACCAAAAATTGTGCATTGGCTATACCCTGCAGTGGTTACACCTATAATGCTATATGGTGTTGTAGTCTGGTGACCGGCACCTCAGCAGCCGAAAAAATTTAGATAATGGAGTGCTTGTGTATCTTAGGCGCATTCAGTAAGACAGGAACAGATCCCCATAATGTCGTGCTGCATCTATTGTCTTTAGACATACTGGTCAAACTGTCAACTGCAACAACGGCTGTACGGTTGCGCGAGGTATCGCTGTGGTTGGAAAAAAGTCATGGTGACAATGCGGTCCTCAAACAAATACACTCTGGCGAAACCGCTTTTCGACAAGAAGTTTGGAACTCTTATGCCCAAAGTGGTGCACACAGACCCCGGGGAATAAACGTTATATAGATTTCTAGACCAATGGCTACAAATTGGATGGACAAGTGAATTTCGGAATATATTCTAAAATAAAGAAAAGAATGTTTTTCACACTGAAATAAATGTTGGCATTAATATATACTCAGAGAGTCAAACTGCTATAAAATCCTTGGAATCTGTGTTCCTTAACTCGAAAAACGCCATCGACTGCCGCAAATCTCTCAACGAGAGAGAAAATTTTGTCAAAATTCATAGCAAAAATTTTTTATACAAAATTTTGTCAATTTTTTTTTTATACAAAAAGTTTATTTCTATGGAAAATTTTGTCAAAATTTTATTTCCAGAGAAAATTTTGTCAAAATTCATAAAAAAAATCTAAATTTTTTTTCTATACAAAATTTTGTCAAAATTTTATTCCATTCGTTTTGTTATTGTTGGTTTATTCTTTAATCATTATTGTTGTTTTTAATGATGGTTGGATGATCCAACCATCTTGCAGTCTATAGGGCGGGCTTTGTCCAAATAAATTTGACAAACATTCTTTTCCTCTGTGTTAAGCTACACTTGTAGTTTAGTCAATGCATGGTTTTAAGCTGAAATCAAGAACGACAATAAAATTCTATTTCCATAGAAACTATTTTCAAAATTTTATTTCTATACAAATTTTGTCAAAATTATATTTCCATAGAAAAATTTTGTCAACATTTTATTTTTGTAGAACATTTTTGTCAAAAACATATTTCTATAAAAAAATTTTGTTAAAATTTTATTTCTGTAGAAAATTTTGTCAAAATTTCATTTCCATAGAAAATTTTGCCAACATTTTATTTCTAAAGAAAATTTTGTTAAAATTTTATTTCTATAGATAATTTGTTAAAATTCTATTTCAATAGAAAATTTTGTTAAAACTATATTTTTTTTGAAAATGTTGTCAAAATTTTATTTCTATAGAAAATGTTTCCACATTTTATTTCTATAGAAAATTTTTTCAAAATTTTAGTTCTATAGAAAATTTTATCAAAATTTTATTTCTGTAGAAAATTTTGTCGAAATTTTATTTCTGTAGAAAATTTTGTCAAAATTTCATTTACATAGAAAATTTTGTCAAAATTTTATTTCTAAAGAAAATTTTGTTAAAATTTTATTTCTATAGAAAATTTTGGTAAAACTATATTCCTTTTGAAAATTTTGTCAAAATTTTATTCCTACAGAAAATCTTGTCAATATTTTATTTCTATACAAAATTTTATCAAAAGTTTTTTCTATACAAAATTTTATTTTCTATAGAAATTTTTTTCTCAAATTTTTACTTTATAGAAAATATTGTCAAAATTTTATTTCTATAGAAATGTTGTCAAATTTTTATTTCTATTTAAATTTTTGTCAAAAATTTTATTTCTATAGAAAATTTTGTCAAAACTTTATTTCTATAGAAAATTTTTTCAAAATTTTATTTCTATAGAAATTTCTATACAAAAATTCAAAAATTTTATTTCTATAGAAAATCTTGTCAAAATTTTATTTCCATAAAAAGTTTTGTCAATATTTTATTTCTATAGAAAATTTTGTCAAAATTTACTTCCTATAGAAAATTTTGTCAAATTTTACTTCCTATAGAAAATTTTGTCAAAATGTTCTTTCTATAGAAAATTTTGTCAAAATTGTATTTCTATATAAATTTTTGTCAAAATTTGTTGTCTGTACAAAATTTCGTCAAAATTGTATTTCTATAGAAAACTTTGACAAGATTTTATATCCATAGAAAATTTGGTTAAAATTCTATTTCTTTTGAAAAATTTGTTAAAATTCTATTTCTTTGGAAAATTTTGTCAAAATGTTATTTCTATAGAAATTTTTGTGAAAATTATATTTCTATAGAAAATTTTGTCAAAATTTTATTTCTATAGAAAATTTTGTCAAGATTTTATTTCCATACAAAATTTGGTTAAAATTCTAGTTCTTTTGAAAATTTTGTCAAAATGTTATTTCTATAGAAAATTTTGTTAAAAAAAAATATTTCTGTAAAAATTTTGTAAAAAATTTATTTCTGTAGAAAATTTTGTACAAATTTTATTTCTATAGAAATTTATTTTTTATATGGTCACTAGAGACCAAAATTTTATTCAGTTTTTATATATTTATATTATTCAGTATTATATAGTCACGTGTACGAAATTTGATTGAAATCGGTTCAGATTTAGACATAGCTCTCATATATGATATGATATATGCCACCATAAGCCAGATATGGACTTATATGCCCCCATAAGCCAGAGATTTACCCCAATTTGGTTGAAACTGTGCACAAGGAGAACAATAACTACTGTAGGCAAGTGTGCCAAATTTTATTGAAATCGTTTCAGATTTAGATATAGCTCCCACATATATCTTTCTCCCGATTTTCCGTCATATGACCACAGAGTTCAAAGTTGTTGACCGATTTATGTGAAATTGTTCACAGGGAGTAGAATTAAAATACTAATGGTGTTTTCTTTTCTGAAAAAAGTGCTTTGCCTTCATTTTGGCTGTACAGAATGCGCATTTTTAAAATGTTACCAGCAACCTAAAAAAATGCTATCATTTCAGCGGGCAGAATTCAAAGAAGGAAACTGGGCAATGGCAGCACTCTCGTTTGTTGGCAGTGCTGAAAATGCCCGTAATTTGCCTCTATGCGTGGCGCTATTTTCACAACAGAATTCGAAGCCTTTTCGCACATTTGCCTGTTTTTTTAGAAAAGAACCTAAAGAGTACATTTTCCGGGCAAAATGCAAAAAAAGTGTGCATTTTTTACAAGAAAAGAAAACGCCATAAGTATGCATGTCAAATTTGGTTAAAATCGGTTCAGATTTCTACATTGCTTCCATATATATCTCCGATTTAATTGAAATTTTGCACAGGGAGTAGAATTAGTATTGTAGCTATGCGTGCCAAATTTGGTTGAAATCGGTTCAGATTTAGATATAGCTCCCCTATATAGCTTTCGCCCGATTTACACTCATATGACCACAGAGGCTAATTTTTTGCTCCGATTTAATTGAAATTTTGCACAAGTAGTAGAATTAGCATTCTAGCTATGTGTGCAAAATTTGGTTGAAATCGGTTCAGATTTAGATATATCTCCCATATATAGCTTTCGCCCGATTTACACTCATATGACCACAGAGGCCAATTTTTTGCTCCGATTTAGTTGAAATTTTGCACAGAGAGTAGAATTAGCATTGTAGCTATGCGTGCCAAATTTGGTTGAAATCGGTTCAGATTTAGATATAGCTCCCATATATAGCTTTCGCCCGATTTACACTCATATGACCACAGAGTCTAATTTTTTGCTCCGATTTAATTGAAATTTTGCACAGGTAGTAGAATTAGCATTCTAGCTATGTGTGCAAAAGTTGGTTGAAATCGGTTCAGATTTAGATATATCTCCCATATATAGCTTTCGCCCGATTTACACTCATATGACCACAGAGGCCAATTTTTTGCTCCGATTTAGTTGAAATTTTGCACAGGGAGTAGAATTAGTATTGTAGCTATGCGTGCCAAATTTGGTTGACATCGGTTCAGATTTAGATATAGCTCCCATATATAGCTTTCGCCCGATTTACACTCATATGACCACAGAGGCCAATTTTTAACTCCGATGTAGTTGAAATTTTGCACAGAGAGTAGAATTAGCATTGTAGCTATGCGTGCCAAATTTGGTTGAAATCCGTTCAGATTTAGATATATCTCCCATATATATGTTTTTCTGATTTCGACAAAAATGGTCAAAATGCCAACATTTTCCTTGTAAAATCGCCAGTGCTTAGTCGAAAAGTTGTAAAAATGACTCCAATTTTCTTAACTTCTAATACATATATATCGAGCGATAAATCATAAATAAACTTTTGCGAAGTTTCTTTAAAATTGCTTCAGATTTAAATGTTTCCCATATTTTTTACTAAAATTGTGTTCCACCCTAGTGCATTAGCCAACTTAAATTTTGAGTCTATAGATTTTGTAGAAATCTATTAAATTCTGTCCAAATCGAGTGATATATAAATGTATGTATTTGGGACAAACCTTTATATATAGCACCCAACACATTTGACGGATGTGATATGGTATCGAAAATTTAGATCTACAAAGTGGTGCAGGGTATAATATAGTCGGCCCCGCCCGACTTTAGACTTTCCTTACTTGTTTTCACTAACATAACGTACCATCCCAGGGCATTAGCCGACTTAAATTTTAAGTCTATAGATTATAAATTTTGTTCAGATGGAGCCAGATTTAAATGTATGTATTTGGGACAAAAACCTTTATAAAGGGTGATTTGTTAAGAGCTTGATAACTTTTTTTTTAAAAAAAACGCATAAAATTTGCAAAATCTCATCGGTTCTTTATTTGAAACGTTAGATTGGTCCATGACATTTACTTTTTGAAGATAATTTCATTTAAATGTTGACCGCGGCTGCGTCTTAGGTGGTCCATTCGGAAAGTCCAATTTTGGGCAACTTTTTCGAGCATTTCGGCCGGAATAGCCTGAATTTCTTCGGAAATGTTGTCTTCCAAAGCTGGAATAGTTGCTGGCTTATTTCTGTAGACTTTAGACTTGACGTAGCCCCACAAAAAATAGTCTAAAGGCGTCAAATCGCATGATCTTGGTGGCCAACTTACCGGTCCATTTCTTGAGATGAATTGTTCTCCGAAGTTTTCCCTCAAAATGGCCATAGAATCGCGAGCTGTGTGGCATGTAGCGCCATCTTGTTGAAACCACATGTCAACCAAGTTCAGTTCTTCCATTTTTGGCAACAAAAAGTTTGTTAGCATCGAACGATAGCGATCGCCATTCACCGTAACGTTGCGTCCAACAGCATCTTTGAAAAAATACGGTCCAATGATTCCACCAGCGTACAAACCACACCAAACAGTGCATTTTTCGGGATGCATGGGCAGTTCTTGAACGGCTTCTGGTTGCTCTTCACTCCAAATGCGGCAATTTTGCTTATTTACGTAGCCATTCAACCAGAAATGAGCCTCATCGCTGAACAAAATTTGTCGATAAAAAAGCGGATTTTCTGCCAACTTTTCTAGGGCCCATTCACTGAAAATTCGACGTTGTGGCTCGTTAGTAAGTCTATTCATGATGAAATGTCAAAGCATACTGAGCATCTTTCTCTTTGACACCATGTCTGAAATCCCACGTGATCTGTCAAATACTAATGCATGAAAATCCTAACCTCAAAAGAATCACCCTTTATGTAGCACCCAACACATTTGACGGATTTGATATATTATCGAAAATGTGGATTTATAAAGTGGTGCAGGGTATAATATAGTCGACCCCGCCCGACTTTAGAGTTTCTTTACTTGTTTTTACTAACATTGTGTTCCACCCCTGGGCATTAGGTGACTAAAATTTTGTCCAGATCGGGTCAGATTTAAATATATGTATATGGGAACATAAAACTATATATATAGCAACCAACACATTTGACGGATTTGATATGGTATAGAAAATGTTGATCTACAAAGTGGTATAATATAGTCGGCCCCGCTCCTTACTTGTTTATATTAGGTTAAGTTTTTTCAGTGTAATTAATTCTCACTTTGCAGGAATAGTTAGTGACATACAAACTTTTGTTTATCTTCTAAGAACTTAAGCATATCCTTAAGCAGATTCAAATGGACGAACAGTTTTTTCTCACAAACATTCTGTGCTAAACAATGAATGGACCTCTCCTAATTCTGGTTACATTGTTGGTGCAGACTCACAAACAGTCTTAATGCGTTTGCGAGTTCTGTATCTCCCCATAGTAGATTTTGCCGAACTCATAAATTTTAATTTTGTAAATGCATTCACCATCCAACATCTTTCTATATGATCATGAAATGCCATTAAGATTCATTGCCTTTGGTTTGAAATATATTTAAAGCATTCAAAAATTTTCGTTTTACCCTCATCATAATCAGTCAGCTGAACTCACAATGTCTAATTCACACATCTATTGAACACAGTGTGAAATAACAAAAATAAGCCAAAGCAATTCTCTTATTGTTATCGAATAGAGAGCTCATTGGAAATATGTGGAAATTGAAATGAAAATTGAATTTATTTCTCATCTGATTATCATCAGTGTGGGAACATTTGTTTGATGTTCTTTCTACCAAATAGGTTAATGGCTTTTCTTTTTGTACCCTGCACCATAGGATGGGGGGTATACTGAAATTGACATTGCGTTTGTAAGGCACCAAGATAGTTTCAAATCCCATCGGCTATGTTAGGTTGGATATAGTAGCAGCCTATTATTGGAGGCTCACATAGAGCATTCAGTCCAATGTAGTAGTAGTAGATAATCTCTTATTGATTAATTCAATTCCATATAATATATATGTTACATCGGGATTTAATTTTTTTTTGTCAATTAAAGATATTATGACTTTGAGCACATTGTCGTCAGTCGGTAGTTTAAATTTAACATTTTACATTTAGTAACAGTTCGAACTTTAAATATCCAAGGTATTTCTAACAAGTATATACGGCCGTAAATTCGGCCAGGCCGAATCCTATGTACCCTCCACCAGGTATTGCGCAGAAACTTCTACTAAAGACGGTCATCCACAATTAAATTAAAGGTCGATTAAATACGTATCTATTCAGTTCTTGACCTTGGTATATATAGGGAAGAAATAATTACGAACCGATATGAACTTTTGTGCTGTATTTATAGAGTCAGAATTGAAATATGGGGGTCGCTTTATAAGGGGGCTATATACAATTATGAACACGAGTCTACCAAAAATGGCAGATATTTTACTGTTTGGTAGATTGCTAGAATTCTTGATGTTTTGGAAGATTTTGCAATATATTTCTCTCCAACTATGAAATGCTTCATAAATTTTCTATAGAAATAACATTTTGACATAATTTTTAATAGAAATACATTTTTGACAAAGATTTGTATAGAAATTATATTTTGAAAAAAAATTCTTAAAGACATAAAGTGTTGGCAAAATTTTCTATAGAAATAAATTTTTGGTAGACTATTTTTGGCTCAAGTGGCAATCGTGATTTTTCTGTGATTGGGTATCGATTTACTTGGGGGCTACATATAGGTAATATAGATCGATACGGACCAATTTTGGCATGGTTGTTATCGATACACTACACTACACCATACACTAGCGAAATGTACCAAATTTCAACCGGATCGGATGAATTTTGCTCCTTCAAGAGGCTCCGGAGGTCAAATCTGGGGATCGGTTTTTATGGGGGCTATATACAATTATGAACCACTATGGACCAATTTTTGCATGGTTGTTAGAGACCATATACTAACACCATGTACAAAGTTTCAACCGGATCGGATGAATTTTGCTCTTCCAAAAGGCTCCGGAGGTCACATCTGGTGATCGGTTTATATAAGGGCTATATATAATTATTGACCGATATGGACAATTCTGACATGATTGTTAGAGACCATTTCAGCCGGATCGGATGAAATTTGCTTCTCTTAGAGGCTCCGCAAGCCAAATCTGGGGATTGGTTTATAAAGGGTGGTTAAAATTTCAAGGCCCGATGTTGATTTTGAATAAAACACAAACTATTTAGGAAATTGTTGTAATTTTATTTTATTATGATGTATTGGTATTGCTCAATTGTGTATAGAACAAAATATCGGCTCTTGAATTGTTGTTGGCTTATCGACGTACACCTCTTCATTCAAATAACCCCAAAGAACAAAGTCCAACGGTGTCAAATCATCTTGGCGGCCAATTGACATCGCCATTACGTGAGATAACACGGCCATTGAATTTGTTGCGCAAAAGAGCCATTGTTTCGTTAGCTGTGTGGCAAGTGGCACCGTCCTGCTGAAACCACATATCGTCCACATCCACATCTTCCAATTCGGGCCATAAAAAGTTCGTTATCATCTCACGATAGCGAACACCATTCACAGTAACTGCCTGACCGGCCTCATTTTGGAAAAAATACGGCCCGATGATGCCGCCAGCCCATAAACCGCACCAAGAAGTCACTCTTTGTGGGTGCATTGGTTTTTCGACAATCACTTTTGGATTCTCATTCGCCCAAATGCGGCAATTCTGTTTATTGACGAATCCACTGAGGTGAAAATGATCCTCATCACTGAAGATGATTTTCGTCGAAAATTGATCATCCACATCATAATAAGTCTGGATAACTTTAAAAAGTTGTTGGATTGTGTATCTCTCCATGGTTCAAATAGAGAAATGTCAAATAAAATTCGGAAAAAAAAATTGGCGTTTAGGTGTGGTTCACATTCAACATCGGCCCTTACAATTTAACCACCCTATATTAGGGCCAAATATAATTATGCACCGATGTAGACCAATTTTTGCATATTTGTTAAAGACCACATGATAACACAATGTACAAAATTTTAGCCGGTTCGGATGAAATTTGCTTCTCTTAGAGGATTGGCAATCCAAATTTGGGGGTCCGTTTATATGGGGGCTATACATAAAAGTAGACCGATATGGCCCATTTGCAATATCATCCGACCTACATCAATAACAACTACTTGTGCCAAGTTTCAAGTCGATAGCTTGTTTCGTTCTGTAGTTGGCGTGATTTCATCAGACGGACGGACGGACATGCTCAGATCGACTCAGAATTTCACCACGACCCAGAATATATGTATTTTATGGGGTCTTAGAGCAATATTTCGATGTGTTACAAACGGAATGACAAAGTTAATATACCCCCATCCTATGGTGGAGGGTATAATAATGACTTTTGTGGGTAAAAACGAGCTGGCGACTTTTGACCTTACAGCTCTTTGTATGTAAGACAAACTTGGTGCTCTCTAATCTATTTCTTAACCACTTTATAAACTGATCAATAATAGAAGTGATTTAAATAGACTCTGCACTGTTAGAAAAATATGTTTTTCATATGTTCCGATATAAACAAAAAGTATGTTTATATTATAAAATTATTTATGTATGTTTATACTCGACTCCACGTTCTTCTTTTGTTAGAGTTTTTGAATTCCTTCCAAATTTTAAAGTTTTGTACCAAAAACAGTTTTTTGTTACAAAATTGTTATTTTTCCATTAAAAAATAATATTTTATCCAAAAATCAGTCAATCAGTCAAGCACTGTTACTGACTATAAATCTTTAATAATCCACATTTCGAAGTTTCATTATAAAAATTTAATATAGTATAAATATACCTGTGTAAATAAAAAAAACTTCGGTCGGAGCAGGGATTGAATCCACGACCCTTTGCATATAACGCAGACATGCTAACCACTGCTCCACGTGGCAAACAATTGTATGTTTCTGTTAAATAATGTTATGTTTGCATGGGCTCGTGGGCGCTGCAAACTATGCTATATAAATGTAACTTATAACGATAATTATCTAATGGTGACTATAACAGCTACGTAGCCCAGTGGATAGTGTGTTGGCTTACAAACGGTATGGTCCTCGGTTCGATTCTCCGTGCAGGCGAAAGGTAAAATTTATAAAAGTGAATATTTTCTTCAACATTATTTGTATTACAGAAAAAGGTGCCAAGAACTAATACATTTCGTGGAAGTGAAAATTACGAGTATGTTAGGGAATGAGCACAATCGTGTTTGGGAAAAATTCTTCCAAGCATATAATATTTTTGGCTCAAAATGCTTCCAAACATATAATATGTTCACATAAAACAAACATATTAATGTTTCGACAGTATCCAATAATATATGTGCTTCCTGCAAAATATGTTTGGAACATATGTTAACGAAGCGATTTTTTTAGGGTGTATGTGGACTAACATGCAATTCAGAAGACAATATTAAAATGTTGCTAGATACCTTGTCACAAGAGAAACTTATCGTTTGTGGATGACTGTATTTAGTAGAAATTTAAACGCATTCCTTATAGTGGAGGGTATATAAGATTCACCGCTGGTCGAACTTTGGCCCGTATATACTCGTCAATTTTTAAATATTTATTTTTAACTTCTATTTGTACGAGGTGATAATTGAAACAATTACAGTTTGTCACAACAGAATGACTTGTCATTGTTCCGCATATAGACGCCCCTCCCCGTCGCCTTGAAGCCGCATACAGTTGGGTAAATGTGTAAACAAAAAAATGGCAATTTTCAACAATAATGTGGACTAGTCTTTGGTGTGGGTGGTTTACACAAATGTTTAGAGTTCTGGTGACAAATTTTGATGAATGCGTTTTCCGTTTTTTTCCACTATCTTTCCCTCTTCTCTCTTGCGCTCCTCTAATGCCCATCTAAGGTTATATGGATGTTAATTATTATGTATGTTGGTCCATTGTCTACCCTATTCACAAGATTTCTAAAGTGTCATTCATTGACACATTTGACAAAATGAATGAATGCCGGCATTCATCAAAGAAAGGAAACATGAAACATACAATTAAATTCTATTCATTGTAAATTACAGGCCACTTTTTCCCCATGTACGAGATAAAAAGGAAAATATAATAATGTTGGGCTGTAGAAAAGAAAATTTGCTTATGGTATTGTTGTGGCCACAATAGAATGCTTTGGAGGAGAAAATGATAAGTACAAGTGGTTACCATATCTTTTAATCTAATATTAAAAAGTAAACAAGTCATTTTATTTTAAGGCATTTAAAAATAAAATTAAATTAAAATAATTTAAATAATGCTAAGTTAGTTATTATTATTATTAGAAATTAAATCAAAATAAGTTTAATCAAATACGAATATAATAAATTTAAATCTAGCCGATATCCTTGTAAAAGCTCCACTGCTAAGTAGCAAAACATTTTAAGATTTTTTACAATTTTTGCTACTTATCAGTGGCGCTTTTCAAGAATATGGGCTAGATCTCACCAAGATATATGATGTCTGTGAAAATAAAGTTAACTTTAAAATTTATGTTAACATTATCTTAACATTAACAGAGCGTTAACAGAGCTCTGCTAAATGCTCAACAGTGAAAAAATAAAGTTATCTTTAAAAAGAGTAAATAGTTACAATAAAAAAAAAGCGACCATTGTGCAAAAACTATAAAGGGGGCAGTATACACCCATTTGCCAAATTTTAGGGCATGATGAGTAGAATCTAAATCGCCACTTAAAGTGAAAATATCTCAAATTCTGGCAATTAACTTGATGAAATCGTTTCAGATCTAGATTCTACTCATCGTGCCCTAAAATTTTATTTTCACCGACATAGATATATGACCAATTGTGGATTTTGAGACATTATTTGGCTAAATCGTCGATTGGCCACCACAACTGAAGTGCCATCTATGGTAGTGGTGTGTACCTCCCTAATGGCAGAAAGTCGCCAGATGGTAACGGGAAATGTCCTAAAGACAGTAACGGGAAATGTCCTAAAGACAGTCATGGACATATCCAGCGTTGCCGTTTTGGTCCGATCGGACCAAAATTGGTCCAAAATATTTCTAATTTTTGAATTTGGTTCGATGGTCGGGCCAAACGGAATTTGGCCCATTTTGGTCCATTCTAGTATTTAAAAAATTTATCACATATTCAATAATATATATTAAAATATTGTCGTGAGGCCAAAGATTTTACGTGCTTAAAATACGAATGCGAATTTTGCTTAGCATAGAAGAATAAAGTTTTTTATTTATTTATTTATTAAACTTATAGTAAATATAAGAATAATAGAGAGAAAATCTAGCATTAGCTACTTAGGCTATCAGCTATAAAGTTTTTTTCTTGCCCAAAAGTCTATAAACTTTTCAATGAAGTCGGTTTGTCCTTATAGTTAAGTGATTCGGCATAAAATTGGGTATCTCAACATGAAAGAAAATTTCGTTTTACTAAAGTCAAAATGGCTTTAATACTCCTGAAAAAATATTCAAAATGAATGAAATATTGTTGACGTTTTGCATCTTGAGTGTAAAACTAAAAGCTTTTAAAAATAAGAGTTGATTTTTAACACCTTAATTTAAAGTCGTTTTTAACTTGAAACATAAACTAGTTTTCACTTGAAGTAACAGGGGTTTGTGACGTAAATGTGTCTTCACTTCTATTCTCTGTTTCTTTGGCTCGGAATCAATACCAAATCATTAGCATAAAGACAAAATTTGGGGCCGTGAATGCTTGTTTTTCAGCGTGGGATAAGATACCATTTCAACTAAAATTGACTTTACAATTTGACCTGTTCAAAAAGTCAAGTTGATGTCAACCGCTAAATCATATCAGTCCTTTCCGATTTATTTTACTTTTCTAATAAAAGCACTATGTAGAACTGTAAAATATTTCTTAAAGCATTTTGCTTCGAAATTGGAAATTTAGTCCGCTGGAGGGAATTTTGGTCCGATTTTGGAAAAATGTTGGTCCAAAATAAAATTTTGCAGTGGCAACGCTGGACATATCACCATGATTATAGTGCTGCGTCATGGTGGTATTTCAGCATGCGTCAACCAAGACTTGCTTAAATAGGAGGTTTTTTGGTTCATTTCTACAGCAAGATTTTATTGGAAATTTTATTTAAAACAATTTAACGATAATTTAATTTAAATTTTGTTAAACTTTCATTTCTCTGAGAAATTTTATCTTATGTTTTTTTCCATAGGAAATTTTATCAAAATTTTATTTCCATTGGAGCTTTTTTTTCAAAATTTATTTTCCATAAGGATTTCTTCAAAATTTCTTTCTATAGCAAACTTTGACAAACTATTATTTTAATAGAAAATATTGACAAAATTTCATTTCCATAGGAATTTTTGACTACATTTCATTTTTTTTAAGATATTTTGAAAAAAAAAAAAACAAAATATATGTGTATAGGAAATTATGGCATTTTATTTCTATATGAAATTTTGACAAAATTTGATTTCTATAGCAAAATTTGTGAAAATTCCATTGCTATAAGAAATTTTGTAAAAATTTCATTAATATAGGAAATTTTGTAAAAATATCTTTTATATAGAAAATTACGTCAAATATTTATTTCTATAGGAAATTTTGACCAAATTTCATTTCTGTAACAGATTTTGACCACATTTCATTACTATAGGATTTTTTAATGTTTAATTTTATAGGAAATTTTATAAAAATTAAATAAAAGTGAATATTATATACAAAAATTATGCGAAAATTTAGTTACATTTCCACAAAATTTTAGTTATGTAGGAAATTTTCACAAAATTTCATTTTTAAAAGAAATTTTGTTTCTTTTGTATTGGAAAATGTCAAAATTTTATTACTATAGAAAATATCGTCATAATTTCATTTCTATAGGAAATTTTCTCAAAATTGTATTTCTATAGAAAATTTTGTAAAAATTTCTTTCTACAAAAATGAAAATTTTCCAATTTCTCATATCTACAGGAAATTTTGTCAAAATTTCATTTCTATAGGAAATTGTGTCAACATTTCATTTTTATAGGAAATTTTGAAAAAACTTAAATTCTATAGGATTTTTTTTAATTTCATTTCTATAGGAAATTTTTCCAAAATTTTATTTCTATAGGAAATTTTGTCCAAAATTTTATTTCTTTAGGAAATTTTGTCAAAAACTTTATTTCTATAGGAAATTTTCTCAACATTTCATTTCTATAGGAAATTTTGTCAAAATTTCATATAAATAGGAAATTATGTAAAAAATTTCATTTCTATAGCAAATTGTGTCAAAATTTCATCTCTTTAGGAAATTGTTTTCCAAAATTTCATTTCTATAGGAAATTTTGTCAAAATTTATTTTGATAGAAAATTTTATAAAAATAAAATATTAATGAAAATTCAAGCAATTGATTATATACAAAAATTATGCTAAAATTTAATATCATTTCCATGGAAAATTTTTACATAATTTCATTTGCATAGGATATTTTCACAAAATAGGAAATTTTCACATAACGTCATTTGTACCAAAAATTTCATTTCTATAGGAAATTTTCTCAAAATGTTATTTCTAAAGAAAATTTTGTAAAAATTTCTTTCAAATTGTCAAAATTTTATTTCTATGAAAAATATTTTAAAATTTTATTTCTATAAGAAATTTTGTCAAAATTTTATTTCTATAGAAAATTTTGTCAAAAATTTACTTCTATAGAAAATTTTGTCAAAATTTTACTTCTATAAAAAATTTTGTCAAAATTTTACTTTTATAGAAAATTTTGTCAAAATTTTACTTTTAACGAAAATTTTGTCAAAAATTTATTTCTCTATAAAATGTTGTTAAAATTTCATTTCAACGGGAGATTTTGACTTTATTTCATTACTATAGGATTTTTTTAATGTTTAATCCTATTGAAAATTTTATAAAAAAAATTGAGTGAATATTAGTTAAAATTCCAGCAAATGGTTATACACAAAATATAATATCAATTTTTTTATTGCTGTAGGAAATTTCATTTGTATAGGAAATGTAAATTAAAATTCCATTTTTATAAGAAATTTTGTAATACGTTTCATTTCTTAGGAAAACTTTTCAATTTCTCATATCTACAGGAAATTGTGTCAAAACTTCATTTCTATAGGTATTTTTGCCACAAATTTTATTTCTATAGGAAATTTTGTCAAAATTTCATTTCTATAGGAAATTATGTCAAAATTTCAATTCTATAGGATTTTTTTTTTTCAAAATTTAATTTCTATAGGTAACTGTGTCAACATATAATTTATATAGGAAATTTTGTCAAAATTTCATTTCTATAGGAAATTTTGTCAAAATTTCATTTCTATAGGAAAATTTGTCAAATTTAAATTTTATATAAAATTTTGTCCAAAATTTAATTTCTATAGGAAGTTTTGCCAAAAATTTTATTTCTATAGGGAATTTTGTCAAAATTTAATTTCTATAAGAAATTTTGTCAAAATTTCAATTCTATACGAAATTTTTTCAAAATTTCATTTCTATAGGAAATTTTGTAAAAATTTCATTTCTATAGGAAATTTTGTCAAAATTTCATTTCTATAGGAAAATTTGTCAAATTTAAATTTTATAGAAAATTTTATCCAAAATTTAATTTCTATAGGAAGTTTTGCCAAAAATTTTATTTCTATAGGGAATTTTGTCAAAATTTAATTTCTATTGGAAATTTTGTCAAAATTTCATTTCTATAGGAAATTGTGTCAAAATTTCAATTCTATAGGATTTTTTTTTTTCAAAATTTAGTTTCTATAGGTAACTGTGTCAACATATAATTTCTAAAGGAAATTTTGTCAAAATTTCATTTCTATAGGAAATTTTGTCAAAATTTCATTTCTATAGGAAAATTTGTCAAATTTAAATTTTATAGAAAATTTTGTCCAAAATTTCATTTCTATAGGAAGTTTTGCCAAAAATTTTATTTTTATAGGGAATTTTGTCAAAATTTAATTTCTATAGGAAATTTTGTCAAAATTTCATTTCTATAGGAAATTTTGTCAAAATTTCATTTCTATAGGAAATTTTGTCAAAATTTCATTTCTATAGGAAATTTTGTCAAATTTCATTTCTATAGGAAATTTTGTCAAATTTCATTTCTATAGAAAATTTTGTCAAAATTTAAATTCTATAAGAAATTTTGTCCAAAATTTCATTTCTATAGGAAATTGTGTCAAAATTTCATTTCTATAGGTATTTTTGCCACAAATTTTATTTCTATAGGAAATTTTGTCAAAATTTCATTTCTATAGGAAATTGTGTCAAAATTTCAATTCTATAGGATTTTTTTTCAAAATTTAATTTCTATAGGTAACTGTGTCAACATATAATTTCTAAAGGAAATTTTGTCAAAATTTCATTTCTATAGGAAATTTTGTCAAAATTTCATTTCTATAGGAAATTTTGTCAAAATTTCATTTCTATAGGAAAATTTGTCAAATTTAAATTTTATAGAAAATTTTGTCCAAAATTTCATTTCTATAGGAAGTTTTGCCAAAAATTTTATTTCTATAGGGAATTTTGTCAAAATTTAATTTCTATAGGAAATTTGGTCAAAATTTCATTTCTATAGGAAATTTTGTCAAAATTTCATTTCTATAGGAAATTTTGTCAAATTTCATTTCTATAGGAAATTTTGTCAAATTTCATTTCTATAGAAAATTTTGTCAAAATTTAAATTCTATAAGAAATTTTGTCCAAAATTTCATTTCTATAGGAAATTTTGTCAAAATTTCATTTCTATAGGAAATTTTGTCAAAATTTCATTTCTATAGGAAATTTTGTCAAAATTTAAATTCTGTAGGAAATTGTATCAAAATTTCATTGCTATAGAAAATTTTGTCAAAAATTTTATTTCTATAGGAAATTTTCTCAACATTTCATTTCTATAGGAAATTTTCTCAACATTTCACTTCTATAGGAAATTTTGTTAAAATTTCATTTCTATAGGAAATTTTGTCACAAATTTTATTTCTATAAGAAATTTTTTCGAAAATTTCATTTCGATAGGAAATTGTATCAAAATTTCATTTCTATAGGAAATTTTGTCCAAAATTTTATTTCTATAGGAAATATTGTCAAAATTTCATTACTATAGGAAATTTTGTCAGAATTTAATTTCTATAGAAAATTTTGTCAAAATTTAATTTCTTTAGGAAATTTTGTCAAAATGTCAATTCTATAGGATTTTTTTTTTTGCAAAATTTAATTTCTATAGGAAACTGTGTCAACATATAATTTCTATAGGAAATTTTGTCAAAATTTCATTTCTTGGAGCCAATTTTAAGATCTCTAAAGGAATTTAACAATTTAAATAATAACTTTGATTTAGATTTTTCAATTTCCCTAAATAATTTTAATTCTATTTTAGACTTAATTTATTTTTAGAATTGCTAGTCTGCAAGAAATGTATTCCATAGACTGAATAAATAAATAAATAAATATAGGAAATTTTGCCAAATTTAAATTCTATAGCAAATGTTGTTCAATTTCTATAGGAAGTTTTGCCAAAAATTTTATTTCCATAGGGAATGTTGTCAAAATTTAATTTCCATAGGAAATTTTGTCAAAATTTCATTTCTATAGGAAATTATGTCAAAATTTCATTTCTATAGGAAATTTTATCAAAATTTCATTTCTATTGGAAATTTTGTCAAAATTTAAATTCTATAGGAAATTTTGTCAGAATTTCAATTCTATAGGATTTTTTTCCAAAATTTCATTTCTATAGGAAATTTTCTCAACATTTCATTTCTATAGGAAATTTTGTCAAAATTTAATTTCTATAGGAAATTTTGTCAAAATTTCATTTCTATAGGAAATTTTGTCAACATATAATTTCTATAGGAAATTTTGTCAAAATTTCATTTCTATAGGAAATTTTGTCAAATTTAAATTTTATAGAAAATTGCAAAATTTCATTTCGATAGGAAATTGTATCAAAATTTCATTTCTGTAGGAAGTTTTGCCAAAAATTTTATTTCTATAGGGAATATTGTCAAAATTTAATTTCTTTAGGACATTTTGTCAAAATGTCATTTCTATAGGAAATTTTGTCAAAATTTAAATTCTATAGGAAATTTTGTCAAAATTTCAATTCTATAGGATTTTTTTCTCCAAAATTTCATTTCTATAGGAAATTTTCTCAACATTTCATTTCTATAGGAAATTTTGTCAAAATTTCATTTCTATAGGAAATTTTGTCAAAATTTCATTTTTATAGGAAATTTTGTCAACATATAATTTCTATAGGAAGTTTTGTCCAAAATTTCATTTCTATAGGAAGTTTTGCCAAAAATTTTATTTCTATAGAAAATTTTGTCCAAAATTTTATTTCTATAGGAAATTTTCTCAAAATTTCATTTCTATAGGAAATTTTGTCACGCATTTTATTTCTATATTTTGTCAAAATTTCATTTCTATAGGAAATTTTTTTCCAAAATTTCATTTCTATAGGAAATTGTATCAAAAATTCATTTCTATAGGAAATTTTGTCCAAAATTTTATTTCTATAGGAAATTTTGTTCAAAATTTCATTTCTATTTCATTTCGATAGAAACAAAATTAATTAAAATCTGTTAAGAATTGCCACCTATATCCTTTAAATAACAAATATATGGACTCTAAGTTCATGGGTTCATTTTATTGGATGTAGATCGAATATATCTAGTGGACACATTTTTAT
Source organism: Haematobia irritans (assembly GCF_050003625.1). Taxonomy (NCBI): domain Eukaryota; kingdom Metazoa; phylum Arthropoda; class Insecta; order Diptera; family Muscidae; genus Haematobia; species Haematobia irritans. Next base: position 183,301,410 of record NC_134397.1, on the reverse strand, counting down.
GTAGATCAAATTTATTATACTCAGGGCAACATGCAAACTTATTAGTGACAGCAAATATTGTTATAATTCTGCTCAACCAATCATAAAAATATTTTATTTTATATAAATACTTCCATGTGCTATAGTGAATAATTCATCACAATTTTCTGCAAATTTTCACTCGGTTAATTAATGGAATATAGTCTCATTGTATATTAACTACACTTCTATGCACTCCTTTATTCATGATCCCTCAAAAAAAAAACTCATTGTCAAATTTCCATATAAGATGAATGAATCAAACAAAATAATTTCTCCACACAAAAAACGAATTATCATATTCCCGAAACACTTAATTAAGATGACATAATGGTAATTCCAATAAAATTTTAATAACTTTTTGTTGTGAACCTTGTGTGACAAAAATCAGACTGACTATCAAATTATATTTTGAACAATAAAAAAAGTACGAATTTAATAGCTTAAATGTGAATAAAATAAAATTACTCAGAATAAAACAAAAACACGAAATAAAAATATTTTGTGTCACGGCTTAAATAAGTTTTTGGGTAGAAAACAATTGTGTTTATCGGATCGGGGACATGGTTCGATGGAAGGTGCGCCCTGTGCTCCAACTGTTGTGAACACGAAAAATCAACCTTAAAATGCTGGATTATTTATTACAATTTAGTCTATGACTATTGCAGTGTGGTTGTGTGTGTGTGTGTGCGCGCTTTAAAGATTTAAATTTAAGCGATTGTAATTATTTTATTTGCTGTATCTGCTGTATTTAATTGTATTTGAACAAATAATTGTGCAAATTAATGCAATAATTTTTCAAGCTGCACCCATCACTATCTAGAGACACGAACAATTACCGATGGAATCTGAAGATTTATAACTAAATGTATTTTTTTGTTTGTTTTATTATAACACCGCAAATATAATTGATGTTTAGGTTGTGAGCAAGGCCAATTAATAATGGCACAATGAGGTACTTAACTATCATGTTGTGAGGTTTAACGCCTTCCACCTATGAAACAATTTAAGGAATTCCATAGAGAATACCAGCAGGTATCGTTTTGTTTTGTTTTGTTTTTTTTTTTTTTTTTGCTTTAAGGCGAATTAACAAGGGTAGACCGTGACCATAGGGTACTTAAAGTTGATCATTCCGTTCTGTAACATTTCGTAATATCGACTTCCGGTCATAAAATCTATCAATCTTCTTCATCAGAATGTCATTTGAAAACGATGTCCTATGCCCCGATGGCAGTTACCGCACCCATAGGAAAACCCGTGAACAACGTTTACATTCTAACCATATTCGTTCATGAAAGTGAATCGATACACAGATAGTGTCAAACTGACGTTGTCAATCAATAAAGCAATAAAATGACACCATGTGTGGGATATAATAACGACTGTTCATGATATGAGAACATAATGACTTCGAAATAACTTACAAGAATTATAAGCACCATGGCTTGATTTTCGGCTTAACTTAACAAACGTAACAGACTGATCAATCTAAGTACTTTATATCGTTAGCCACTATTCCTTCCCTTCCTTCTCACCACGTAAGGAAACCGCGATAAAACAATTAAAGGGTGATTCTTTCAATTTTGCATTTAAAAAACCTGAACACCCCTCATTTTGAAGGTGTGTGTGTGTAGAATGTTGCTTCTGTTTTGATTTTGGAATTCACTCTTCAGTTGTCAAAATGCCGTCCAAGCAAGAAGAGCAGCGTATCAAAATTTTGCTCGCGCATCGCGAAAATCCGAGCTACTCGCACGCAAAGCTGGCAAAATCGCTAAAAGTTGCCAAATCAACCGTTACAAATGTAACTAAAGTGTTTGGGGAACGTTTGTCGACAGCCAGGAAGTCTGGATCGGGGGGAAATCGAAAACCGGAAGCCGCTGAGATGACAAAGAGAGTTCCGGTAGTTTCAAGCGAAACCCTAACCTCTTTCTCCGAGATGCCGCAAATAAGCTGGGTGTATCGTCTACAACCGTGCAGCGGGCCAAAAAACGAGCCGGACTATCGACTTACAAGAAGGTATTGACTCCAAATCGCGATGATAAACAAAATACGACGGCCAAAGCGCCATCCCGGAGGCTGTACACAACGATGCTGACGAAATTTGGCCGCGTGGTAATGCACGACGAAACCTACGTCAAAGCCGACTACAAGCAGCTTCCGGGACAGAAGTTTTATACGGCAAAAGGAAGGGGAAAGGTAGCAGATATTTTCAAGCACATAAAACTGTCAAAGTTCGCAAAGAAATATCTGGTTTGGCAAGCCATCTGTACATGTGGCTTGAAAAACAGCATTTTCATAGCTTCCGGGACTGTCAACCAAGAAATTTACGTGAAAGAGTGTTTGAATAAACGTCTGCTGCCTTTTCTGAAGAAACACGGTTGTTCCGTACTGTTTTGGTCGGATTTGGCATCTTGCCATTACGGTAAAAAGGCCATGGAGTGTTACGCTGCCAACAACGTGCAGGTGGTTCCCAAGGACAAGAACCCTCCCAACACGCCAGAGCTCCGCCCAATTGAGAAATACTGGGCTATTGTCAAGCGGAACCTAAAGAAGACCAAAAAACCTGCTAAGGACGAGCAGCAGTTCAAGGCAAACTGGCTTTCTGCGGCGAAGAAGGTGGACAAGGTGGCTGTACAAAATCTGATGGCAGGTGTCAAGCGTGAGGCCCGGCAATTCGGATTTGGAAAAGCGAAAGCCTAACTGAATATTTTTCCTGAATTTTATACTAATTGAACTTGAAAAAGAAATTTAATTTGATTTTTTAAATAAATGATTTCACCGATTTAAACTCGTTTTCCCTTGACCAAATTTTGACCGTATCTCCCTTTACTGAATCCGCGAATCGACGCAATTTTTGGCTTCCTCATAAGAATGGAAATGCTGATCAGACAGGTCAAGAGTCATCTACCGAAAAAAATCACACCGACAAAACAGGCTTGTCCAGATCCAAAGATTTTTCTATCCGCCAATGATTTTGGTACTGATTCCGATCAAAGAATTGGCGAAGTGCACTTCGAATACATTTAAGACACAATTTACTTTAATATTTAAAAATGTGGGAATACATCAATTAGCATAATGAGGTTTTTTTTTGGATTTTGCGAAAAGAAGAAAATAACTCTATATAAGCAAAAAAAAAACTACCTAACATAAAAACAAATTTATTTCAAAACCTTATTCCAACGTTTCCTATAGAAATAAAATATAGACAAAATTTTCAATAAAATAAAATTTTGTCAACATTTTCTATAGAAATAACATTTTGACAAAATGTTCTATGGAAATAAAATTTTGACAAAATTTTCAATGCAAATAAAATTTTGACAAAATTCTCTGTGGAAATAAAATCTTGACAAAATTTTCTATAGAAATAAAATTTTTACAAAAATTGTCTATAGAAATAAAATTTTTACAAAAATTTTCTATAGAAGTAAAATTTTAAATAAATTTGCAAACTATGATTTTTTATGTTTTGCAGTTTTTTAGTAAAATTTTCTCCAAATTTTGGTAGATTTATTTTGGCTCGAGTGCCAAAGGTCTGCAAAACCAAAAAAAAAACCATTGGAAAACAATGAGATCTTAGTTTCTATAGAAAAATTTTGTTAAAATTTAATTTCTATAAAAAATTTTGTTAAAATATTATTGCTATAGAATTTTTTTTTTTAAATTTTATTTCTATAGAAAATTTTGTTAAAATTTTATTTCTATAGAAAATTTTGTCAAAATTCTATTTCTATAGAAAATGTTGTCAAAATTGAATTTCTATAGAAAATATTGTCTAAATTTTATTACTATAGAAAATTTTGTTAAAATTTTATTTCTATAGAAAATTTTGTCAAAATTTTATTTCTATAGAAAATTTTATCAAAATTTTATTTCTATAGAAAATTTATTAAAAATTCTTTTCTATAGAAAATTTTGTCAAAATTATATTTCTATAGAAAATTTTTTCAAAATTGTGTTTCTATAGAAAATTTTGTGCAAATTATGTTTTTATAGAACATTTTCTCAAAATCTTATTTCTATAGAAAATTTTGTCAAAATCTTATTTCTTTAGAAAATTTTGTGAAAATTATATTTTTATAGAACACTAGCTAACCCGGCCCGCTTCGCTGCGCCTTCCAAATCGTTTTTGTAGGAATATTTTGCGTCAAGTTAGTCAACCATATCCTTCGTGCTGAAAACAAATTCGAAAAGATTTCAATTCTTTCAAACAAATCCGACTACGTGCTTTTTCGTTTATAGGTACAAATACGACGGATATGCATATGTAAAACGGTTCGTCTTAAAAAATGTCGGGGAGAGGGTGTACCCTTTCCTCCAAATTTTTTTAATAATGTTCTGTATTCAAGTAGTTGGACAATCTTCTATATTTCTTGTGAATTTTAAGTGTGGTTTGTCAAGGAAAGGTATCCTTCTTCTCAACATATCTGAAAATTGAGCACTACATTATAATAACATATAAAGAATTACTGTTTCCCATCCAATAAATCGGAAAAAGCAAAACTAGTAAAAAATTTTACCACATTAATATTTGCTAAAATGTTGGAAAATGATGCACCCTCTACGTTGGCTGCCAATTTCATGTAAATTTAAGTTCTTTACTAAAAAGAAGTCAGGCAGAAGCGTGTGCATAAAATATGTCATAAAATTATGTATCGAGTTCCCATTTACAGAAAACCCTCTACTTTCAATTTAAGAAAAAAAAACGGACAAAAGGGAACCCTCTCCCCACCTTCGCTCTACACCGGCCTGATATCGAACTATCACGTACCCTATATTAATTTCACAAACTATTCAATGGTCCCTATAAATTCTATCGAAGTAAATCGACAAAGTTTATTTCAATTTTCCCCTTCCCCAACCAGATATCGAAAAATCATATACCTACTAATCATCAATCATGTATACATTTAATCACCTCCTTCCACGTTCCCCGTAAATTTCAAGTAGATCGGATATGTTTAAATTTTGCTCTATTGTTTTAAAGGGACGTCACTTTTCCCGATACAATATCGACAAACACCGTAGTGAATAGCATCCCTAACTTTCCCTGAAAATTCTTGAAACTTTCCTTCAAGTGTGGGGCAAGGAAGGTTGCCTCTTCGTTCATAACCTTCCCCCACTGCTTTTGTCAATTTCAAGAAAACTTAAGATTTTTTGTTTTTTTTTGTAGCTTTAGAGGAGGACCTCCTCCCCGACCAAATATCGAAAAGTGATGTAGCGTATCTTTTGTAAACGTCCCAGAAAATGTAATGCAAATTATAAGCCTAAAGGGGCGACCTCTCTTCCATTCAAATATCACAAAATCAGGTATCAACTATTAATATCGTAACCTCTCCCCAGTCCTCTGTAAATTTCAAGTAACTCAGTAAAGTTTAATTGTTTCTCTGTATGTACTTAAGAGAAGCGGATGTCTCCCTATGCCCTTTTATTTTTATTAAAAAATCAGGAACCTGATATAAATTTCATAACCTCACCCATTTGTTCCGTAAAATTTCAGTCGGGGGAGTTTAGTTTTGTTTTCACTGTACTTTAAAAAAAAGTCGGGCAAAGGGGTGGCGCCCCTCCCCGACCAACTATCGAAAAATAATGTAGCAGATTTTTGTCTAGATGCCAACCCCAACATTCTATGAAAATTTCAAGCAAATCGCATTATTTTGTTCCAAGTTTCAAAAAGTAGGGCAAGGGGTGGGACCTCCCCCGTCCACATCATCAGGTACCCCATATTAATTCCATAACCTCACCGCATGTTCTCTGTAAATCTCAGATAACTTAGAGAATTTTAGTTTTTTCACTGTACTTTAAAAAAAAGTCGAACAAAGGGGAGGTCCCCCTCCCCCACCGCCCCAACTATCGAAATATAAAGTAGCGGATCTTTGTCTAGATGCCAACCCCAACCTTCAATGAAAATTTCAAGCAAAACGGTCAACTTTGGTCCAAATTTCAAAAAGTCCGCCAAAGGGGAGGTCCCCTCCGCGACCAGGTGTCAAAAAATGAGGTACCCTATTTTCACCACATGAACGCCCCCTACGATCTCTGAAAGTTTCAAGTAAATCGGATCAGCCGTTTCGGAGCCAACTCGGTACATACAAACAAACAATCAAACAAACAAACAAATAAACAAACATAGATTGAATTTTATATATACAGATTTCCTTAAAATCTTATTTCTATAGAAAATGTTGTCAAAATCTTATCTCTTTAGAACATTTTGTCAAAATTTTGTCAAAATATTTCTATAGAACGTTTTGTCAAAATTTTATTTCTATAGAACATTTTGTCAACAATTTATTTCTATATAAAATTTTATCAAATAATTTTATTTCTATAGAAAAATTTTTCAAAATTTTATTTCTGTAGAAAAATTTTATTTCTATAGAAAATTTTGTTAAAATTCTATTTCATTTGAAAATTTTGTCGAAATTTTATTTCTATAGAAAACTTTGTCCAAATTTTATTTCTATTGAAAATTTTGTCAAAATTTTATTTCCATAGGAAATTTTGTCAAAATTTTATTTCAATAGAAAATTTTGTTCAAATTTTATTTCTATAGAAAATTTTTTCAAAATTTTATTTCTATAGAAAATGTTGTCAAAATATTATTTCTATAGAAAATATTGTCTAAATTTTATTACTATAGAAAATTTTGTTAAAATTTTATTTCTATAGAAAATTTTGTCAAAATTGTATTTCTATAGAATATTTTATCAAATTTTTATTTCTATAGAAAATTTTGTCAAAATTTTATTTCTATAAAAATTTTTCTCAAAATTGTGTTTCTATCGAAAATTTTGTGAAAATTGTATTTGTATAGAACATTTTCTCAAAATCTTATTTCTATAGAAAATTTTGTCAAAATCTTATTTTTTAGAAAATGTTGTCAAAATTTTATATCCATAGAACATTTTGTCAAAATTTTATTCCTATAGAAAATTTTGTCAAAATTTTTATTTCTATAGAACATTTTGTCAAAATTTTATATATATAGAACATTTTGTCAATAATTTATTTCTATATAAAATTTTGTCAAAAAAATTTAATTTCTATAGAAAAATTTTTCAAAATTTTATTTCTAAGAAAAATTTTTCAAATTTTTATTTCTATAGAAAATTTTGTTAAAATTCTATTTCTTTTGAAAATTTTGTCAAAATTTTATTTCTATAGAAAATTTTGTCAAAATTTTATTTCCATAGGAAATTTTGTCAAAATTTTATTTCAATAGAAAACTTTGTTAAAATTTTATTTCTATAGAAAATTTTTTCAAAATTTTATTTCTATAGAAAATGTTGTCAAAATATTATTTCCATAGAAAATATTGTAAAAATTTTATATCTACAGAAAATTTTGTCAAAATTTGATTTCTATAGAATATTTTATCAAATTTTTTTTCTATAGAAAATTTTTTCAAAATTTTATTTCTATAGAAAATTTTTTCAAAATTGTGTTTCTGTAGAAAATTTTGTGAAAATTATATTTTTATAGAACATTTTCTCAAAATTTTATTTCTATAGAAAATGTTGTCAAAATTTTATTTCTTTAGAAAATTTTCTATGGAACATTTTGTCAACATTTTATTTCCATAGAAAATGTTGTCAAGATTGAGTTTTTATAGAAAATTTTGTCAAAATGTTATTTCTATAAAAAAAAATTGTCAACAATTTATTTCTATAGAAAATGTTTTCAAAATTTTATTTCTATAGAAAATTTTGTCGAAAAATTTTATTTCTATAGAAAATTTTTTCAAAATTTTATTTCTATAGAATTTTTTTTCAAAATTTTATTTCTATAGAAAATTTTGTCAAATTGTTTATATAGAATTTTTTTTATTTATATAGATTTTTTTTTAATTTTATTTCTATAGAAAATTTTATATCCATAGAAAATTTTGACAAAATTTTATTTCTCAATTAATGAATTGTTGATATGTATGACAACAGTATGACAACAGACGCTGTGTCGTTAGGTTCTACTCAATAGTGGGTGTAATATTTTTGTTGTTTTCAATAATTTTCCCGATGAAGTCTTTCAATGAAAAGACGAAATATTGAATAAAAAAAAATAAATTAAAAAATACAGACCTCGAGCTCGTTTCAATCAACAATTCATTAATTGAAAAATCAAATACAGGTCGAATACAATAAAAACAAGTTTATAAAATTTTATTTCTATAGAAAATTTTGTTTCTGTAGAACATTTTGTCAACATTTTATTTCCATAGAAAATGTTGTCAAAATTGAGTTTTTATAGAAAATTTTGTCAAAATGTTATTTCTATAAAAAAAAAAATTGTCAACAATTTATTTCTATAGAAAATGTTTTCAAAATTTTATTTCTATAGAAAATTTTGTCGAAAATTTTTATTTCTATAGAAAACATTGTTAAAATTTTATTTCTCAAAATTTTTTTGCTATAGAACATTTTGTCAAAATTGTATTTCTCGGCTCAAACGTCAATCTAGAGAGTTCGCTATAAAGTTCCTGAGATCGTTTCACTCGATTGCAGCAGCTCATTAAACTCGGGGTAACCATATGATTTTTTCGATTGGAATTGGCAGTAATGATGCAATGGTAGACCCTTTCCGTTGTGGAGCTGGTGGAGCTGTGAATTGGAACAGATTTTATTTAAAGTAAAAACAAAATGTTTCCAATCGACAAAAATGTTTTTTTTTTGTTTCAATGTATTCACCAATGAATAATAAAACAAAATGTATGAAAATTAAAAAAAAAAAAAAAAAAACACATTCTTATTTGTCTAAAATTCCAACGATATATTATAAATAAATGAATGTTCCAAAATTAACACATAAAATATATTTGGTGGATGAATAACATCTGCTACTTTAGCAGCAAATTGAGAAAATGTTCAACACATGCTTCACAAGATTTGCTATCTAAATTTATTGAATTCAATGTCATAGATGCTGTAACCAAATTAGATAAATAAACAAAAGAGGGAGAACACCATCAGAACACTTGAAGACATTTGACAACATTGTTGATACAGAAAAAGAAGAATATATATCCATAGCGTTTTTGTTTTTATGAAAGCTGCTATAAAACAATCATTAAATTTGAAACTTGTTTCTCGGCAAAAAAAAAACGATCATCAATTCACAAAATCAATTTATTTAAATCGAACTGGATTACTTTTCAAGGACAAGACAATTATTGAAAGCCAATATTCACATCATAGCTTGTTTAAATTAAATTTGGAAGAAAAAAAATAAATAAAAAGAATTTCAATATTTAAAATAAGACCAAAAAGATATATATAAAAGAGTATAAGAAAATATTGATGAAAAAACAATTTTACAATTATGGGATATATATTTCAGAATATTTCTTGTCATAGGACGAATTTTTATCATTTGCACTGAATTTGCATCACTTTTTAAGTTGTGATCTATATTTTAGATGTGAATTAAAAAATTGTGTGATATTTTGCCAAATACATATTTTTTATATTTTTTTTATGGATTTTAGTGCATTCTAACACTTGTTTGAAATGTTTAACATCACATAATTCCAATAATTCGCAATTTTTCTAGAATGTATTTAGCATTTTTTTCCGCAAAATTTAAATAATTTGTACCATTTTATTGATTCTTACTTTGTTTATAAATTTATTTGAAACAACGAATGTTAAAATTAGCCACTAACAAGGCCGCAAGTTTGGCCAGGCCCAATCTTATGGAACCTCCACCATGGATTGCGTAGAAACTTCTACGGAAGACTGTCATCCACCATCGAATTACTTGGATTGCGGTAACACTTACCGATAGCAAGGTATCTTAAAACTTCTTAACACAGTCTTATAAATTGTTAGTTAGTCAATGGGGTATATGCTAAACAAAAAAAGGCCGATTAAATACGTATATAATTCAGTTCTTGACCGATTTATATAGATAAGTCTACAAATAATTACGAACCGATATGAACTTTTAAGCGGTAATTAGAGAGCCTGAATTGAAATATGGGGGTCGCTCTATATGGAGGCTATATACAATTAGGAACACGGTTGCAACAGTTGACAGATTAGTAGAATTGGTGATGTTTTGGTAGATTTTGCAAAATATTTCTCTCCAACTAATTTATATTCATAAATTTTCCATAGAAATAAAATATTAATATATTTTCTATATAAACAAAATTTTGACAAAATTTTCTATAGAAATAAAATTTTGACAAAATTTTCTATAGAAATAAAATTTTGACAAAATTTTCTATAGAAATAAAATTTTGACAAATTTTTCTATACAAAACAAAAATACAAAATTTTCTATCGAAATAAAATATTCTTCTATAGACATACAATTTTTACAAAATTTTCTATAGAAATAAAATTGACAAAATTTTCTATAGAAATAAAATTTTAACAAAATTTTCTATAGAAATAACATTTTGACAAAATTTTCTATAGATTATTTTGGCCACGATTATGAACCGATATGGACCACTTTTTGTGTGATTTGGTATCGGCTATATATATAACTATATGGACCAATATGGACCACATACTAGCGCATTGTACCAAACTTCAACCGGATCGGATGGATTTTGCTCCTCCAAGAAGCTCCGGAGGTCAAATCTGGGGATCAGTTTATATGGGGCTACATATAATTATGGACCGATATGGACCAATTTTTGCTTGATTGTTGCAGACCATATACTAACACCACGTACCAAATTTCAACCGGATCGGATGAAATTTTACGGAATTTTACGCCTCCAATAGGCTCCAGATGTCAAATCTGGGGATAGGTTTATATAAGGGCTATAACAGGTTGGCTGATAAGTACCCGGTCTAACAAAGAAAAACACATTTTTTTGTCAAAATTCGATTTTATTATTCAACATAGTTCCCTCCAAGAGTAATAAACGATTATAACGACCTTCCAATTTTTTGATACCATTTTGGTAGTACTCCTTCGGTTTTGCCTCAAAATAGGCCTTAGTTTCGGCGATCACCTCTTCATTGCAGCCAAATTTTTTCCCTGCGAGCATCCTTTTGAGGTCAAAGAAAAAGTCGGTGGGGGCCAGATCTGGAGAATACGGTGGGTGAGGAAGCAATTCGAAGCCCAATTCATGAATTTTTGCCATCGTTCTCAATGGCTTGTGGCACGGTGCGTTGTCTTGATGGAACAACACTTTTTTCTTCTTCATATGGGGCCGTTTTACCGCGATTTCGACCTTCAACCACTCCAATAACGCCATATAATAGTCACTGTTGATGTTTTTTCCATTCTCAAGATAATCGATAAAAATTAGCATCCCAAAAAAAAGAGGCCATTACTTAGTCAGCGGACTTTTGAGTCTTTCCACGCTTCGGAGACGGTTCACCGGTCGCTGTCTACTCAGCCGCCTGTCGATTGGACTCAGGAGTGTAGTGATGGAGCCATGTTTCATCCATTGTCACAAATCGACGGAAAAACTCGGGTGTATTACGAGTTAACAGCTGCAAACACCGCTCAGAATCATCAACACGTTGTTGTTTTTGGTCAAATGTGAGCTCACGCGGCACCTATTTTGCACAGAGCTTCCGCATATCCACATATTGATGAATGATATGACCAACACGTTCCTTTGATATCTTTAAGGCCTCTGCTATCTCGATCAACTTCATTTTACGGTCATTCAAAATCATTTTGTGGATTTTTTTGATGTTTTCGTCGTTAACCACCTCTTTCGGGTGTCCACTGCATTCACTGTCTTCCGTGCTCATTTCACCACGCTTGAATTTAGCATACCAATCAATTATTGTTGATTTCCCTGGGGCAGAGTCCGGAAACTCATCATAAAGCCAAGTTTTTGCTTCCACTGTATTTTTTCCCTTCAGAAAACAGTATTTTATCAAAACACGAAATTTCTTTTTTTTCATTTTTTCACAATAACAAAAGTTGCTTCACAAAAGACGCTCTATCTCACAAACTAATTGACTTACAGACGTCAAATTTTGACACGAATCATTTGAAGGTTGGTACTATATAAAAATAGTATACATTTAATACTAGCGACGCCATCTATGTGTCAGACCGGGGACTTGTGATCAGTTTACATGGGGGCTATATATAATTATGGACCGATATAGACCAATTTTTGCATGGTTGTTTGAAACCATATATTAACACATCGTATCAAATTTCAACCGGATCGGATGAATTTTTCTCCTCCAAGAGGCTCCGCAAGCCAAATCTAGGCGTCGGTTTATATGGGGGCTATACTTAAAAGTGTGCCGATATGGCCCATTTCCAATAGCATCCGACCTACATCAATAACAACCACTTGTGCCAAGTTTCAAGTCGATAGCTTGTTCCGTTCGGAAGTTAGCGTGATTTCACCAAACGGACGGACATGCTTAGATCGACTCCGAATTTCACCACGATCCAGAATATATGTATTTTATGGGGTCTTAGAGCAATATTTCGATGTGTTACAAACGGAATGACAAAGGTTATATACCCCCATCCTATGGTGGAGGGTATAAAAATATTAAAAAAGCGAGTTATGGAAGATTTAACTGAAACGACTTCCTGTGTAGTTAAAATAAAGAATATCTTTGGGAGGATATTTTTGGAAGTGCTTTTAAAGTAGTGCCTTTAGAAGAAGTTCCAAAATTTTTTTGCCGGACAACAGGGGAAAAGCATGTTTGTCATGTATATTCGGGCAAAGACCCCTTTAGACAGCAAGATGCTTGGATGGACAGCAGTTTCGGAATTACCACATTCCTCATCAGCATTTATTAATTTGCTCATTCAAACAAAAAATCCGAATTCTTCCCTTAGTCATGCAGATTTTGGGAAATATTCTCTGCTACAACATAAAAGATAATAATGACCTTGCTCGCGTCTTTATTTTATCGTCTTCTGTTTATTCACCGGTCTTGTGGATTGCTTTTTGTTTGGTTTTCATTTTTGTTTACTTTAACGTCTACACTCGTTGAGTTAAGAAAAACGTCTAGTGTTTATGTTTGGTTTATTTTCTCTTTGTTTTTCTGTCTTTTTCGCACTCGAGTATTTTTGTTTAAATTATTTTGAGCAAAATTTTTTACGAGCGTTTGTTTTCTCATAACAATGAGATCTTCTTTGACTGAGAATTTGGCACATGTTTGCATGCTGAGACATCATTCGACATAAATCTTTTTGTGACTCGACCCCACATTCATATAAAGAACGGCGGCAATAGGACGCGGATTCGTCATCTGATTTATATGTGGCCAAACGGTTTGATGTATTTTTGGGGGGTAAAACACAATCTGTGAACATTTTTGTTATACCGTGGATGTTAAAAAGCTCACACACCTATCATTTGATACGATCGAAATCTGTACCGACCAAAGGGAGTGACCATAGTGTCATTTATGTTAGAGTGAAATTATGGTTTCGACTTTCCCAATTGAAAGTCTCATATTTTGTATGCTATGTAATCAATTTGGCAGAATGAGGCTTCTGGATTATGAAAGTAAATAAATAAATGAAATGAATAAAAAGTGCGTCCGTCCTTCTGATCGTGATAATTGTCATTGAATTCGAATTTTTATAACCTTCACCACTACTGTGGTACAGGTATAATAAGTTTGTGCATTTATATGTAACGCCAAGAAGGAGTAATCATAGACCAACCTTTTAGTTTACGGATCGGCTAAGAAATAAATTCTGAGTCGATTTAGCGATGTCCGTCAGTCTGTCCGTCTGTCTGTCTGTTGATGTATTTGTGTGTGCAAAGTACAGCTCGCAGTTTTAGTCCAATTGTCCTAAAATTTGGTACGGGGTCCTGTTTCGGCTCAAAGACGATCCCTATTGATTTTGGAAAAAATCGGTTCAGATTTAAAATAAGCTGCCATATATATTTTTCACCGATCTGGTCATAATTGGCGTGTATATCAACCGATCTTCCTCAAATTCCGTACATCCCAATATTTTATGAGTCTCGAAAAACTTGCAAAATATCAGCCAAATCGGTTCAGATTTAGATATAGCTCCCATATATAGCTTTCGCCCGATTTACACTCATTTGCCCACAGAAGCCAATTTTTTGCTCCGATTTAGTTGAAATTTTGCATAGGGAGTAGAATTAGCGTTGTTACTATGCGTGCCAAATTTGGTTGAAATCGGTTCAGATTTGGATATATCTCCCATATATAGCTTTCGCCCGATTTACACTCATTTGCCCACAGAAGCCAATTTTTTGCTCCGATTTAGTTGAAATTTTGCATAGGGAGTAGAATTAGCGTTGTTACTATGCGTGCCAAATTTGGTTGAAATCGGTTCAGATTTGGATATATCTCCCATATATAGCTTTCGCCCGATTTACACTCATATGACCACAGAGGCTAATTTTTTGCTCCGATTTAGTTGAAATTTTGCACAGGGAGTAGAATTAGCATTGTAGCTATGCGTGCTAAATTTGGTTGAAATCGGTTCCGATTTAGATATATCTCCCATATATAGCTTTCGCCCGATTTACTCTCATATGACCACAGAGGCCAATTTTTAACTCCACCACTGCTTAGTCCAAAAGTTGTAAAAATGACTCTAATTTTCCTAAACTTCTAATACATATATATCGAGCGATAAATCATAAATAAACTTTTGCGAAGTTTCCTTAAAATTGCTTCAGATTTAAATGTTTCCCATATTTATACCCTTCACCACTACTGTGGTACAGGGTATAATAAGTTTGTGCATTTGTACACTGTTAGAAAAATATGTTTTTCATATGTTCCGATATAAACAAAATGTGTTTAGGGCACAATTTTTAAACATAATATATTTAAGTGCAAACATGTAATGTTCCTAAACTAACACTACATGTTTGGGATACATATATTAATATGATAGAATATATTATGTTTGGGGCATGAATGTTTCATAAAAATAATATGTGTGAATGTAAACATATATAAATTTACAAATTTCAAATAAACATATATATGTTGTGATATTTTACTCAGAGAGCGACAGAGAGAGAGAGAGTGTAGAGAAAGAAATAGAGATGGAAACCGGAAGGGTTGACGAAAGATATCAACATAACACGGCGAGAGATTCAAAAGAGAGCTATTTGTGAATGATGTTTCGGAAAACTGTTTTATGATAAGGCCAAAAATTTGATATGCTAAGTCTAAATATTATTTAATTTGAATATTAGAATGAGTATTCGGAGTAAAGAGAATAGACATTCTGAATCAAGAGAATAGATATTTGAAAAAAAAAACAGCATGTGTTTTCGCCTTGAGAGTAGGATTTTATGTATGTGTGGACATGTGTTTTGTTTATCATTTTGGCATTATGGGAACAATTTTTTTTCTTGGTTCGTTAAAAGAAGTCGGAACGTACAAGGAGTAAGTCAAAATATTCAAGCAATTAAGTTCGAGTTTTGCAGCTAAAACAATTGAAAAAGTTTATTTTCTTTAAAATGAATTATTAAAGAAAAGTAAAAGGCAAAACATGGTCATTTTAGAGCGATAATACCAACTTAATACCGGCCTTAAAGGTAAAAATGAATTTAAGTACAAAACAAGATAAGTTTTAAATGCATTTAAAATGGTGTTAAATGCTAGTAAAAAACTGTTCACGCCTAAATAAATTTATGTGTATATTATAAAATTATTTATGTATGTTTATACTCGACTCCACGTTCTTCTTTTGTTAGAGTTTTTGAATTCCTTCCAAAATTTCAAACTTTTATACCAAAAACAGTTTTTTGTTACAAAATTGTTATTTTTGCAATAAAAAATAATATTTTATCCAAAAGCTCAGTCCATTTCGTTTGCACTGTTCTTTTCTGACTGTAAATCTTTAATAACCCACATTTCGAAGTTTCGTTATAAACATGTATTAGTATAAATATAAATGTGTAAATTAAAAAAAAAAAAAAAATGGTGTTCAGTCGGAGCAGGGATTGAACCCACGACCCTTGGCATGCAAGGCAGACATGCTAACCACTGCTCCACGTGGCCAACAAATATATGTTTTTGTTAAATAATGTTATGTTTGCATGCGCTCGTGGGAGCTGCAAACTATGCTATATAAATGTAACTTAAAACGATAATTGTCTACTGGTTACTATAACAGCTACGTAGCCCAGTGGATAGTGTGTTGGCTTACAAACTGTATGGTCCTCGGTTCGAATCTCCGTTCAGGCGAAAGGTAAAATTTAAAAAAAATATAAAATTGAATAATTTCTTCAACATTATTTGTATTACAGAAAAAGGTCACAAGAACTAAAAAATTTCGTGGAAGTGAAAATTATGTGAGGGAATGAGCACAATCTTCTTTGGGGAAAATTCTTCCAAGCATATAATATTTTTGGGCTGAAAATGCTTCCAAACATATAATATGTTCACATAAAACAAACATATTAATGTTTTGGCAGTATCCAATAATATATATGCTTCCTGCAAAATATGTTTGGAACATATGTTAGAGAAGCGATTTTTTTGAGGGTGTATGTAACGCCAAGAAGGAAAAGTCTGAGACCCATCGTCTAGTATACCGATCGTCTTAGAATTAAATTCTGAGTCGATTTAGCGATGTCCGTCTGTCTGTCTGTCTGTTGATGTATTTTTGTGTGCAAAGTACAGCTCGCAGTTTTAGTCCGATTGTTCTAAAATTTGGTATAGGGTCTTGTTTCGGCTCAGAGACGATCCCTATTGATTTTGGAAAAAAATCGGTTCAGATTTAGATATAGCTGCCATATATATTTTTCACCGATCTGGTCATAATTGGCGTGTATATGAACCGATCTTCCTCAAATTCCGTACATTCGAATATTTTAAGAGTCTCGAAAAACTTGCAAAATATCAGCCAAATCGGTTCAGATTTAGATATAGCTCCCATATATAGCTTTCGCCCGATTTGCACTCATTTGCCCACAGAGGCCAATTTTTTGCTCCGATTTAGTTGAAATTTTGCACAGGGAGTAGAATTAGCATTATAGCTACGTATGTCAAATTTGGTTGAAATCGGTTCAGATTTAGATATAGCTTCCATATATAATTTTCGCCCGATTTACACTCAAATGACCACAGAGGCCAACTTTTTGCTCCGAATTCGTTGAAATTTTGCACAGGAAGTAGAATTAGTATTGTAGCTATGTGTGCCAAATTTGGTTGAAATCGGTTCAGATTTAGATATATCTCCCATATATAGCTTTCGCCCGATTTACACTCATATGACCACAGATGCCAATTTTTAACTCCGATTTAGTTGAAATTTTGCACAGGGAGTAGAATTAGCATTGTAGCTATGCGTGCCAAATTTGGTTGGCACATTTAGATACAGCTTCCATATATATGTTTTTGTGATTGCGACAAAAATGGTCAAAATACCAACATCTTCCTTGTAAAATCGCCACTGCTTAGTCGAAAAGTTGTAAAAATGACTCTAATTTTCCTAAACTTCTAATACATTTATATCGAGGGATAAATCATAAATAAACTTTTGCGAAGTTTCCTTAAAATTGCTTCACATTTAATTGTTTCCCATATTTTTTTACTAAAATTGTGTTCCACCCTAGTGCATTAGCCGACTTAAATTTTGAGTCTATAGATTTTGTAAAAGTCTATCAAATTCTGTCCAGATCGAGTGATATTTAAATGTATGTATTTGGGACAAACCTTTATATATAGCCCCAACACATTTAACGGATGTGATATGGTATCGAAAATTTAGATCTACAAAGTGGTGCAGGGTATAATATAGTCGGCCCCGCCCGACTTTAGACTTTCCTTACTTGTTTTTAGTTTGTTTTATGAAATTGTTTTTACATCCTGGAAAAGAATAAACGTTTATCACAAAAAGTATATAATTTTCTTCCAAATGCACTTCCTTACAGCGAAAAGCAAATGAGAAACGAACTTTGTTTGTCTAAAATTTCGTTTGGGAGGAAAGAATTATTTTTTTGCGTGTAGTGCAAAATTTCAACCAAATTGGGCTAAAACTCTGGCTTCTGGGTCCATATAAGTGCATATCGGGCGAAAGATATATATATGGGAGATATATCTAAATCTGAATCGATTTCAACCAAATTTGGCACGCATAGTTAAAATACTAAATCTACTCCCTGTGCAAAATTTCAACCAAATTTGGCCAAAACTCTGGCTTTTAGGACCATATTAGTCCATATCGGGCCAAAGATATATATGGGAGCTATATCTAAATCTGAACCGATTTCAATCAAATTTTGCACACTTGACTATACTACTAATTGTACTCCTAGTGCAAAATTTCAACCAAATTCGGCCAAAAATCTGGCTTCTGTTGCCATATAATGTATATGGGAGCTATATCTAAATCTGATTCGATTTCAATCAAATTTGGCACACTTGACTATACGACTAAGTGTTATGTTTGTACAAAATTTCAAGCAAATTGGTATAAAACTCTGGCTGCTGGTCCATATTAGTGCATATCGGGCGAAAGATATATATGGGAGCTATATCTAAATCTGAACTGATTTCTTCCAAAATCAATAGGATGATATTCGGACCCAACTTAGGAACATGTGCTAAATTTGAAGGCGATTGGACTTAAATTGCGACCTAGACTTTGATCACAAAAATGTGTTCACAGACAGACGGACGGACGGACATGGTTATATCGACTCAGGGACCCACTCTGAGCATTATTGCCAAAGACACCATGTGTCTATCTCGTCTCCTTCTGGGTGTTACAAACATATGCACTAACTTATAATACCCTGTTCCACAGTGTGGCGCAGGGTATAAAAATATATATGAAGACTATTATGTTTTTATCAAATCTTATCAAATAAGGGTGGAAAAGATCCAATGCATTGATTTTAAATTAATTAATTAAGAAAAGTAACCGTGAAAAAATGCTGGTTTTCAGCTTGAAAACTGAACATAATACTCAGCTTATGATATTAAATTCACACTATAGTATTACGATCTCTCTGTTTGGAGATTTGCAAATAAATTGTAACGAAATTAAAAATGGCTTGTCTGCAGCTATAATTTAATAATGTAAATGTTATGCTTTATACTACTTCTCCATTGAATTAAATACATTTAGTCAAATATATTTAAATTAAATTCTAATAAATTTAATTTGTAAATTAATTACAATAGTATTTGAGCCTAATAAAAATAAAAAAAAAAACAAGTATATACGGCCGTAAGTTCGGCCAGGCCGAATCTTATGTACCCTCCACCATGGATTGCGTAGGAACTTCTACTAAAGGCTGTCATCCACAATCGAATTACTGGGGTTGCGATAACACTTGCCGATGGCAAGGTATCGTAGAACGTTTTAACACTGTCTTCTAAATTGTAAGTTAGTCCATAAGGGGTATATATTAAACAAAAAAAAAGGCCGATTAAATACGTATATAATTCAGTTTGACAAAATTTTCTATAGAAATAAAATTTTGACAAAATTTTCTATAGAAATAAAAACTTGACAAAATTTTCTATAGAAATAAAATGTTGACAAAATTTTCTATAGCAATAAAATTTTGACAAAATTTTCTATAAAAATAAAATGTTGACAAAATTTTCTATAGAAATAAAATGTTGACAAAATGTTCTATAGAAATAAAATGTTGACAAAATTGTCTATAGAAATAAAATGTTGACAAAATTTTCTACAGAAATAAATTTGTTACAAAATTTTCTATAGAAATAAAATTTTGACAAAATTTTCTATGGAAATAAAATGTTGACAAACATTGCTATAGAAATAAACTTTTTACAAAACTTTCTATAGAAATGAAATTTTGACAAAACTTTCTATAGTAATAAAATTTGACAATTTTTGCATGGCTGTTAGAGGCCATATACTAACGAAATGTACCAAATTTCAACCGCATCGGATGACTTTTGCTCCTCCAAGAGGCTCCGGAGGTCAAATCTGGGGATCGGTTTATATGGGAGCTATATATAATTATGGACCGATATGGACCAATTTTTGCATGGTTGTTAGATACCATATACTAACACCACGTACTAAATTTCAATTGGATCGGATGAATTTTGCTCATCCAAGAGGCTCCAGAGTTCAAATCTGGGGATCGGTTTATATGGGAGCTATATATAATTATGGACCGATATGGACCAATTTTTGCATGCTTGTTAGATACCGTATACTAACATCAGGTACCCAATTTCAAACGGATCGGATGAATTTTACCCCTCCAAGAGGCTCCGGAGGTCAAATCTGGGGATCGGTTTATATGGGAGCTATATATAATTATGGACCGATATGGGCCAGTTTTTGCATGGTTGTTAGAGACCATATACTAACACCACGTACCAAATTTCAATCGGGTAGGATGAAGTTTGCTCCTCCAAGAGGCTCCGGAGGTCAAATCTGGGGATCGGTTTATATGGGAGCTATATATATTTATGGACCGATATGGACCAATTTTTGCATGGTTGTTAGAGACCGTATACTAACATCAGGTACCAAATTTCAACCGGATCGGATGAATTTTGCCCCTCCAAGAGGCTCCGGAGGTCAAATCTGGGGATCGGTTTATATGGGGGCTATATATAATTATGGACCGATATGGACCAATTTTGGCATGGTTGTTAGAGACCGTATACTTAGACCACGTACCAAATTTCAACCGGATCGGATGAATTTTGCTGCTCCGGAAGGCTCCGCAAGCCAAATTTGGGGATCGGTTTATATGGGGGCTATACGTAAACGTGGGCCGATATGGCCCATTTTCAATACCATCCGACCTACATCAATAACAACTACTTGTGCCAAGTTTCAAGTCGATAGCTAGTTTCGATGTGTTACAAACGGAATGACAAAGTTAATATACCCCCATCCTATGGTGGAGGGTATAATAATTTTAATTCATGCTACTATGTGTGGGCAATTGATATGCATGTTCACGTAGATAACAACATGGATACAAATGCTTGAAACATTTCAAGTGTATTTTATTTCTTCTACATGATCATAATCATCATCACGTCATCATCATGTCATCATCATCATCATTATAATCATCATCGTTATTGTCTAACTTACCTTCAAAATACCATTAGCAAAATGTAAACAAATCGTTGAATGTGTCTGGAAACTGTTGTTGCAGTGAATTTGAATGCAGAGCACACAACAAACATACACACACACTCGCTCACACACAGATAATTATGGAAGCACGTTTTTTACGCGTTTACCGCTATTTACTCTGTAAATAACCAAGAGATTGGATTGTAAATGAAAATAAATGAATGATTTAAATTTTAAAACTTAACATTGATATGAATTATTTTTATAAATGATTTCGACTTTTTCAATATAGAGACGAACTCTAACATATTAAATTTTAATTAACTTATTGGCATGAATAAACTTCATTAGCGGCACTCAAATGCAATACCCGCGACAAACAAATACAATATTAATTATTAATCCTATACTATCGTCTCTTTCTGTCACTCTCATTAAATTAATTTGGAAATTTTAATTTTATTTTTTTTGTTTAACTTGGCTGGTTTTGCTATACGATTCTTGTATTAAATATCACCACCATTCACTACTACTGCCTTTATAGTCGCAGATATAAACAGTTGTTGTTGTTGTTGTATTGACATTTATTCACTCGAATTTATTGTTATTATTTTGTTTTATGATTTTTCTTTAGGTTTCTTGTTTACCCACATCAACACACCCAATACCTTCTTCGATATGCCGAACGAAGTTATTTTTGACTTCTACCCAAACACCCCGTTATGAAGTGGAAGCACAAAAAGCACACGCGCGCGTTGTTAATTTCAACGTTACGATCTTCGTAGATTTTAGTTTCGTACTGAGCATATGTTTCGCAAATCAACAATGTTTTGAAAAAAAAAATGTGTTTCAATATTATTTTGCACTTGCTCTCGCTAGTGTCTACCACACAAATAATATGAACTCTTTCGCTTAAACCAACAACAACACACAATATATCCGTCAAACATACCGAGAGAGATAAATATGAGCATGCTGTTGAATGGATGTACAAGACAAATTCTCTATAATGATGATGATGATGACGATCTTTATTAGCGTTTCTCTTCAACTAAAGAAATAAGAGCAAGATGATTTTGATTTGAACATTTAATGGGGAGATAATTTTAACAATTTAATGGGGAGATAATTTTAACAATATTCAATAAATCTTAGTCATAGCAATAGTGGTGATCAGTTTTTGTCATTAAGGCCATTTTCTTTTAGTACTTTGTACCTATTGTTCTATCCAGAAAATCTCTACATTATTGCCAGGTGCGATTTTCGTAAAGTGAAGTCATATACAAAGAAAGGAATAGAGGTCTCAAATCAATTCACAATGAGTTTGTATGTTTGCCGTAGGCATGCATTAGACTCCATTGCGCATGCGATTCACTCTATTTGTATACTAGGGATGCCAGACGTGCTCTTTTAAAGAGCACATGTGCTTTTTTTTACAAAATGTGCTCTTAAAACAAGACAGGTCAAAAGAGCACGCAAAAGTGGTCTTTTTTTGCATCACAACAAATATTAATCAAACGCGATTCAATAAATGGTAAAAGTAAACTGAAAATACGTAAATGTCGCACTAATAGATTTTCCTAGCCGTTATTTTCTAATTAAATAGTGTTTTACTTTATATATCAGAGTCGTATAAGATGTTGCTTGTTCACTTTGTACTCTGTTCTAAATGTAAACAAACTTCTTCAATAACGTTTTTCACAAAAACACAAAAAATGACTTACAAAGTATTGTAAGAAAATTAGCTTGAGTTGAAAGTGGGTTATTTTATGTTTATGGTATGAACCTTTTTGCTATGTTTAAATGAATTATATTTCAATAAATTGGAATTAAATGTTTTTATTTTATTTGAAAAAGTGTGTTCTATTCTTTTCGTATGTGCTCTTTTTATAAGCTGAATGTGCTCTTTTTGCCTCTTCAAAATCTGACATCCCTATTGTATACCCACCACCATACAATGGTGATGGGGGTATAGTAAGTTTGTCATTCCGTTTGTAACACATCGAAATATCGATTTACGACTAAAGGGTGATACGGTCAAAATTTGGTCAATATAAACTTGACGTATTTCTTTCAATTTTGCATTTAAAAAACCTGAACACCCCTCATTTTGAAGGTGTGTGTGTGTGTAGAATGTTGCTCCTATTTTGATTTTGGAATTCACTCTTCAGTTGTCAAAATGCCGTCCAAGCAAGAAGAGCAGCGTATCAAAATTTTGCTCGCGCATCGCGAAAATCCGAGCTACTCGCACGCAAAGCTGGCGAAATCGCTAAAAGTTGCCAAATCAACCGTTACAAATGTAATTAAAGTGTTTGGGGGAACGTTTGTCGACAGCCAGGAAGTCTGGATCGGGGGGAAATCGAAAACCGGAAGCCGCTGAGACGACAAAGAGAGTTGCCGGTAGTTTCAAGCGAAACCCTAACCTCTCTCTCCGAGATACCGCAAATTAGCTGGGTGTATCGTCTACAACCGTGCATCGAGCCAAAAAACGAGCCGGACTATCGACTTACAAGAAGGTAGTGACTCCAAATCGCGATGATAAACAAAATACGACGGCCAAAGCGCGATCCCGGAGGCTGTACACGACGATGCTGACGAAGTTTGACTGCGTGGTAATGGACGACGAAACCTACGTCAAAGCCGACTACAAGCAGCTTCCGGGACAGGAGTTTTATACGGCAAAAGGAAGGGGAAAGGTAGCAGATATTTTCAAGCACATAAAACTGTCAAAGTTCGCAAAGAAATATCTGGTTTGGCAAGCCATCTGTACCTGTGGCTTGAAAAGCAGCATTTTCATAGCTTCCGGGACTGTCAACCAAGAAATTTACGTGAAAGAGTGTTTGAATAAACGTCTGCTGCATTTCCTGAAGAAACACGGTTGTTCCGTACTGTTTTGGCCGGATTTGGCATCTTGCCATTACGGTAAAAAGGCCATGGAGTGGTATGTCGCCAACAACGTGCAGGTGGTTCCCAAGGACAAGAACCCTCCCAACACGCCAGAGCTCTGCCCAATTGAGAAATGCTGGGCTATTGTCAAGCGGAACCTAAAGAAGATCAAAAAAACTGCTAAGGACGAGCAGCAGTTCAAAGCAAACTGGCTTTCTGCGGCGAAGAAGGTGGACAAGGTGGCTGTACAAAATCTGATGGCAGGTATCAAGCGTGAGGCCCGGCAATTCGGATTTGGAAAAGCGAAAGCCTAACTGGATATTTTTCCTGAATTTTATACTAATTGAACTTGAAAAAGAAATTTAATTTGATTTTTTAAATAAACGATTTCACCGATTTACACGCGCTTTCCCTTGACCAAATTTTGACCGTATCACCCTTCTTATAAAGTATATATATTCTGGGGGAGCCACCGTGGTGCAATGGTTAGCATGCCCGCCTTGCATACACAAGGTCGTGGGTTCGATTCCTGCTACGACCGAACACCAAAAAGTTTTTCAGCGGTGGATTATACCACCTCAGTAATGCTGGTGACATTTCTGAGGGTTTCAAAGCTTCTCTAAGTGGTTTCACTGGAATGTGGAACGCCGTTCGGACTCGGCTATAAAAAGGAGGTCCCTTGTCATTGGGATTAACATGGAATCGGGCAGCACTCAGTGATAAGAGAGAAGTTCACCACTATGGTATCACAATGGACTGAATAGTCTAAGTGAGCTTGATACATCGGGCTGCCACATAACCTAACCTAACCTATATTCTTGCTCAGGGAGAAATTCTAAGACGATATATGCATATCCGTCTGTCCGTCTGACTGTCTGTTGTAATCACGCTACAGCTTTCAATATTGGCGCTATCGTCCTGAAATTTGGCACAGATTCGTTTTTTGTTTACAGGCAGGTCAAGTTCGCTGATGGGCTATATCGGTCCAAGTTTTCATATAGTCCCCATATAAACCGATTTCCCGGTTTGGGGTCTTGGGCTTATAAAAACCGTAGTTTTTATCCAATTTGCCTGAAATTGGAAATCTAGAGGTATTTTAGGACCATCAAAAGGTGGGCCTAAAATGGTGCCTATCGATCCATGTTTTGATATTGCACCCACATGGACCGATCTCCCGATTTTGCTTCTTGTGCTTCTAGAAACTGTATTTACTATCCGATTTGCCTGAAATTGGAGATCTAAAGGTATTTTCAGACCGTAAAGTGGTGTGTCGAAAATAGTCCGTATCGGTCCATCTTTTGGTATAGCCCCCATATTGGCCGATCTCCCTATTTTGCTTCTTGGGCGTCTAGAAACTGTATTTACTATCCGATTTGCCTGAAATTTGAAATCTTGAGGTATTCTAGGACCACAAATAGGTGTAGCGAAAATGGGGCGTACCTGTCCATCTTTTGGTATAGCCCCCATATTGACCGATCTCCCGATTTTGCTTCTTGGGCGTCTAGAAACTGTATTTACTATCCGATTTGCCTGAAATTTGAAATCTTGAGGTATTCTAGGACCACAAATAGGTGTGGCGAAAATGGGGCGTACCTGTCCATCTTTTGGTATAGCCCCCATATAGACCGATCTCCCGATTTTACTTCTTGGGCGTATATAAACTATACTTTCTATCCGATTTGCTTGAAATGGAAATTCTAGAGGTATTTTAAGATCACAAATAGGTCGATCGGTCGATGTTTTGGTATAGCCCCCATATAGATTGATCTCCCGACTATACTTCTTGGGCTTCTAGAATTCGTAGTTTTTACCCAATTTGTCTGAAATTGGAATTCTAAAGGTATTTGAGGACCATTAAGAGGTGTAACGAAAATGGTGAGTATTGGTCCATGTTTTGGTATAGCTCCCACACACAAAGAAAATTTCATTAAAAGTCAGCCAACGAAAAATTTTCATTGATATAACGAAACATTTTCACAAATACAATGAAAATATTCGTTAATAGTACGAAAAACTACGTTGATTGGCAGAAAATTCGTTATATTAACGGAAAAAATCGTTGTATTAACGAATTTCTTTCATTGGCTGACTTTTAACGACACATTTCGTTAATATAACGAAACTTTTTCTATTAGTGCATATAGACCTACCTCCCGAATTTATTTCTAGGACTTCTAGAATCCGGCTGACAACAGAAAGGTCAGCTGAATATGGCGTGTGTCGACCCATGTTTTGGTATAGCCCCACATAGACCGATCTCCCGATTTAACTCCTTGGGCTTCTAGAAACCGTACCGATTTATTTGGTAAGACATCGATATAGACCGATTTCTATTATTGAGGGTACACACAAAAAAAAAATATTTTCCTCCGGAATGAAATTTTAGACAAACGAATTTGCCTTTCATATAAAGTATTTCGTTACTTTCATATAAAGTAATTTCCCATAGATAGCAGAATTATTATTCTAACTATACATGTCAAATTTAGTCAAAATCGGTTCAGATTATATATAGCTCCCATATATACGTACACCACAGTTGGTGAAATATGGTAGACTGTTACACATTTTAGACCCATTTTCAATGGAAGTTTCCTCCAATTAACTGGATAACGTTAGCCGATTAAAATTTTAATTCTAGAGATTTTGTAGAAGTAAAAAAATTGTCTCCTTTATATAGCTTCCAGCAAATGTGACGTAGTTGAGATGGTAACACATATTTTGGCCTACATAGGGGTGAAGGGTATAATATAGTCGGCCCCGCCCTACTTTGTACTTTACTTACTTGTTTTTGATGTTTTCGTCGGTAACCACCTCTTTCGGGTGTCCACAGCATTCACCGTCCTCCGTGCTCATATCACCACGCTTGAATTTTGCATACCAATCAATTATTGTTGATTTCCCTGGGGCAGAGTCCAGAAACTCATTATCAAGCCAAGTTTTTGCTTCCACCGTATTTTTTCCCTTCAGTATTTTATGAAAACACGAAATTCCTTTTTTCCATTTTTTTTTTTCACAATAACAAAAGTTGCTTCACAAAAGACGCTCTATCTCACAAACTAATTCACTTACAGACGTCATATTTTGACACGAATCAGTTGAAGGTTGGTACTATATAAAAATAATAAGCATTTAATACCAGCGACACCATCTATGTGTCAGACCGGGGACTTATCATCCAACCTGTTATGTGTGACACACTTTCCCATTGCAAATACCCACCCTAAAATAAAATAATTTTACCCAAATATAAATGCGTACACATTGGCATCCCTATACGAGTGTGAGTTTATGAGTATCGTTGAATGCTATAAAGAACTCAATTATAGCTGATGCTATAAATAGCCTGCACATATCGATATCACAATGTGTTGTGTGTTATCGCTTCATACCTGCCTTGGCTGTGTGTACACCACTCGTGCAAATAGCCACAGTCGCGTTGCTGCAAGCGTTAGCTTAGTCGTCTGAGATGTTGTGAATGGTAGATTGAATTTGTGTACTTCTTCATAATTCATGGAAGCAAGTTCAAATCCCGTCTCGGGTGTGTTCGTTTGGTGGAACAATCAGTCTGTTGTTCTTTTCAAGAGTGTTTAGTGTGTGGTGTGATTTAGTTCTCAATGCGATTTTTAATGGCATAATGCTCTGTCTTTCAATAGACAGAATATTTCCTATCAAATCGTAGATCATACTTTGGTTAATGCCTCATTGTTGCTACATTTAATCGATAAATGACAGTGTTCGAGGGCAATTTCTGAACAGTTTTTTTTTTTGTAGCCATTATCATAATATGGTAACGTGTGGTTCAGTTTAAGAAACATACACTGAAAAAACAGTGAACCCACCAGAAAGAAAATTTTCGCTTAATTTTAGAAAATTTGAATATTTTGAGAAAATTTTAACTAAACAGTATAACAAACGCTGACATCACGCCGATGTCATAAAAATAAGTAAATATTTTTCGACAAAGTCAAGAAAATTTATTAGACATAATTAGGTTTTTTCACTTGTTAAAGAAAATTTTGTAGTTTGAAGGAAAAAAAATTGGAGTTCAAAATTGCAAGAATGTCTTTAGTGACATACGAAGTTCATGATGAACGCATTTGTAATAAAATTTACAAATTTAAAGAAATATTGAACTATTTTGTGGAAGACACGAATTTAGTTTATCTTTATCTTTCATTTGTGTGCATTTTTTTCCTCGGTTTTAGTTAATTTAACTAACGTACACAAAAAATTATTAGAGTAGAGGAAACTTTCTTCAAACATAATAATTCCATGAACTAAAATAAAGTTAAATTGGCTTTAGTGAAATAGAGAGTTCACTTTTTTTGAGTGTAAATATAGACATTATTACTATATCAAATTATTATAGGAAAATATGTGACAAAATTTCGATATTGGAACAAATTAAAAGAAATCTAAATCGTGATTATTTATAGTTTTAAATTATTTTTATAAAAATGTTCATTCTGCGTTAAAATAAAAATTAAAATAAAACAAGTATATACGGCCGTAAGTTCGGCCAGGCCGAAGCTTATGTACCCTCCATCATGGATTGTGTAGAAACTTCATCTAAACACTGCCATCCACAATCGAATTACTTAAGTTGCGGTAACGCTTGCCGATGGGAAAGGTATCTTAAAACCTCCTAACACCATCTTCTAAATTGTATGTAAGTCCATACGTGGTATATATTAAATCAGAAAAGATCGATCCAATACGTATATAATTCAGTTTGACAAAATAGACATAAAATTTTGACAAAATTTTCTACAGAAATAAAATTTTAACAAAATTTTCTATAGAAATAATATTTTCACAAAATTTTCTATAAAAATAAAAATTTTGACAAAATTTTCTATAGATTTTCTATATTTCGGCATAAGCCGGCTATCAATGTAAAACCTTTTTTCGGAGGGTTCAAGTGTGGTTTTTGTTGGGTTTAATAAACTGCCTGAATTTATTCTGATAATTGGTTGATAGTTTTGCTGCAAGTAGAGGATGCTGATGAGGAATGTGGTAATTCCGAAACGTGCGTCCATCCAACCATCTTGCAGTCTATAGGGCTTTGCCCAAATAAATTTGACAAACATTCTTTTCCTCTGTTGGTTAAGCTACTCTTGTAGTTTAGTCAATGTATGGTTTTAAGCTGAAATAAAAAACAACAACAATGCTTAAAGAACAAAACCAACAATAACAAAACAAAACAAATGGAAAGAAAATTTTGACAAAAATTTCTACAGAAATAAAATTTTAACAAAATTTCTATAAAAATAAACTTTTGACAAAATTTTCTATAGAAATAAAATCTTGGTAGATTATTTTTGGCTCGAGTGGCAACCATGATTATGAACCGAATAAAATTTGAACAAAATTTTCTATAGAAATAAAATTTTGACAAAATTTTCTATAGAAATAAAATTTTGACAATGATGAAAATTTTATTATGAACCGAATAAAATTTTAAAAAAATTTTCTCTAGAAATAAAATTTTGACAAAATTTTCTATAGAAATAAAATTTTGGTAGATTATTTTTGGCTCTAGTGGCAACCATGATTATGAACCGATATGTACCAATTTTTGTGTGATTGGACCAATTATGGTATGGTTGTTAGCGACCATATACTAACACCACGTGTCTAATTTAAACCGAATCGGATGAATTTTGCTCCTCCAAGAGGCTCCGGAGGTCAAATCTGGAGAATGTTTTATATGGGGGCTATATATAATTATGGACCGATATGGACCAATTCTGGCACGGTTGTTAAAGATCATATACTAACACCATGTTCCAAATTACAACCGGATTGGATGAAATTTGCTTCTCTTGGAGACTTCGCAAGCCAAATATGGGGATCGGTTTATATGGGGGCTATATATAATTATGAACCGATGTTGACCAATTTTTCCATGGTTGTTAGATACCATATACCAATATCATGTACCAAATTTCAGGCGGATCCGATGAAATTTGCTTCTCTTTGAGGCTCCGCAACCCAAATCTGGGGATCGGTTTATATGGGCGCCATATATAATTATGGACCGATATGGACCAATTGTTGCATGGTTGTTAGAGACCATATACCAACGTCATGTACCAAATTTCAGCCGGATCGGATGAAATTTTCTTTTCTTTGAGGCTCCGCAAGCCAAATCTGGGGATCGGTTTATATGGGGGCTATATATAATTATGAACCGATGTGAACCAGTTTGTGCATGGTTGTTAGAGACCATATACCAACACCATGTACCAAATTTCAGCCGGATCGGCTGAAGGCTCCGCAAGCCAAATCTGGGGATCGGTTTATATGGGGGTTATATATAATTATGGACCGATGTGGCCCAATTTTTGCATGGTTGTTAGAGACCATATACCAACACCATGTACCAAATTTCAGCCAGATCGGATGAAATTTGCTTCTCTTTTAGGCTCCGCAAGCCAAATCTGGGGATCGGTTTATATGGGGGCTATATATAATTATGGACCGATGTGGACCAATTTTTGCATGGTTGTTAGAGACCGTACACCAACACCATATACCAAATTTCAGCCGGATCGGATGAAATATGCTTCTGTTAGAGGCTCCACAAGCCAAATCTGAGGGTCCCTTTATATGGGGGCTATACGCAAAAGTGGACCGATATGGCCCATTTTCAATACCATCCGACCTACATCGATACAACTACTTGAGCCAAGTTTCAAGTCGATAGCTTGTTTCGTTCGGAAGTTAGCGTGATTTCAACAGACGGACGAACGGACGGACATGCTCAGATCGACTCAGAATTTCACCACGACCCAGAATATATATGCTTTATGGGGTCTTAGAGCAATATGTCGATGTGTTACAAATGGAATGACAAAGTTAATATACACCTATATATCCTATGGTGGAGGGTATAAAAATCTTTAGCTGATGGCCTCTGTTGCCAATGCTTTTTTTATATTTTTCTACTAATTTTTTACTAAAATTTTAGTATTAGTTATAAATAAATAAAAATAAAATATGTACTTTTCTCATTTATTTAAATAGAAAATATTCGAAATATGTAAAACTTTTTTTCCTGAAACGTAATCACCACTAGACTCTATTATTAATTTTTCTCTTGTTTTCTCTTTTTTTTTTAGCTACAACAAATTTTGTGGGGAAATTCACCCAAAGTGTTCGACGAATTGTTCAGGATGTCAAAGATGAGGGTGCACCAAGTAAGCATGATCAAAGTTTTCGAAAAGAAAATAATAATAATTTATGAAAAATTGTGCAATAATTTTAGGTGGCATGAGCCGTGAAGAAGTCATAGAGACCAATGAACGACTGCGTAATTTACGTATAAGGCTTGAGGAATCCTATGATACGGCTAAACAAGCTCTGATAACGCTTATGAACAAATATGGGGACTCTAAATCGCAGCGTAATATTTTTCAACGTTATCCCATGTTGAAGATTATGATAAAGGTAAAGGATAGGCTCAAGAACAAAAAAAAAAACAAAAACAGAAATAAATTAATAACAAAAGTTACTTAGGTGAACTAAGTTCCTTTTGATATTAACTATAATTGTTTAAGAGAAAAAAAACTCGTTTAGGGCAAACGTCGAACTGATTACACTAAGGATGATTTAATTTCGATAGAAAAAATCATACAAAAGGGCTCCAAATTTTTATACCCTAAAGGGTATAATAACTTTAATCTGCCCAAAAAATGTGCCTACTAGAAATATTGGTTTTAGACCCCATAAAATATATACCGATCGACTCAGAATCACCTCCTGAGTCGATATAGCGCTTGGTGTCCGTCCGTCTGTCCGTCCATGTATTTGTTGTTCGCAGGATTCCGGTCGCAATTATTAACCGATTTTCATGAAATTTGGTATGTGGCGTTTTTTTTTGGTACAGGAACGAAACAAGTATATACAGCAGTAAGTTCGGCCGTGCCGAATCTTAAATACCCACCACCATGAACCAAATATTAGGGTTTCCTTTGAAATTTCAGGAGGGCTTGAGGACTTGAGGACACTTCCCGAAGATAAATTTAAAGATTTCATCTATGAGGACTATATCAGAATCTGGATTTATAAAAACCATTTTTGTTTAAAAAAAAAAATTATAAAATAACGTCTTGATTTGAAATCTTAAATCTGTAGATTTTCACCCGAGAAGTAAAATCTGGAAATTTTACATTGAGTTTCAAGCAATTTTCATGATCAGTGACCCTTCTATACCCTCAAGAAGTGAAGTCGGTCTATATGGAGGCATTACCAAATGGATAAAAACTTAATCCGATACACGTTGTTGTGAGCCTAAAATACCAGAATATTTACAATTTCAGGCAAATCAGATAAAAACTACGGGTTCTAGAAACCCAAGGAGTTAAATCTGGAGATCGTTCTTATGGGGGCTATACTAAAATATGGACCGATACTCACCGTTTTCGGCACACCTCTTTATGGCCCGAAAATACCTCTAGATTTCCAATTTCAGGCAAATTGCATAAAAACTTCGGATTCTAGAAGCCCGAGAAGTAAAATCGGGATATCGGTCTATATGGGGGCTATACCAAAACATTGAACGGTACGGTCCATTTTCGGCACACCTTTTGATGGTCCTCAAGTACATCTAGATTTTAAATTTCAAGCAAATTGGATAAAAACTACGGTTTCTATAAGCCCAAGACCCCAAATCGGGAGGTCGGTCTATATGGGGACCATACCAAAACATGGAGCGATGCTCACCATTTTTGGCGCACCTCTTTACGGTTCTAGAGTACCTCTCGATTTAAAATTTCAGGTAAATTGGATAAAAACTGCGGTTTCTATAAGCCCAAGAAGTAAAATCGGGAGATCGGTCTATATGGGGGCTATACTAAAACATTGAACGATACGGACCGTTTTCGGCACACCTCTTGATGGTCCTCAAGTACATCTAGATTTTAAATTTCAGGCAAATTGATAAAAACTACGGTTTCTCTAAGCCCAAGACCCCAAATCGGGAGGTCGGTTTATATGGGGACCATACCAAAACATGGACCGATGCTCACCATTTTTGGCACACCTCTTTACGGTTCTAAAATACCAATAAATTTCCAATTTCAGGCAAATTGTATATTAACTACGGATTCTATAAACCCAATATGTAAAATCGGGAGATCGGTCTATATGGGGGCTATACCAAAACATTGAACGATACGGACCATTTTCGGCACACATTTTGATGGTCCTCAAGTACATCTAGATTTTAAATTTCAGGCAAATTGGATAAAAACTACGGTTTCTATAAGCCCAAGACCCCAAATCGGGAGGTCGGTTTATATGGGGACCATACCATTTTTGGCACACCTCTTTACGGTTCTAAAGTACCTCTCGATTACAAATTTCAGGTAAATTGAATAAAAACTGCGGTTTCTATAAGCCCAAGAAGTAAAATCGGGAGATCGGTCTATATGGGGGCCAAAACAAAAACATGGACCGATACTCACCATTTTTGGCACACCTCTTTATGTTCATAAAATACCTCTAGATTTCAAATTTCAGGCAAATTGTATAAAAACTACGATTTCTAAAGGGTGATTCTTTTGAGGTTAGGATTTTCATGCATTAGTATTTGACAGATCACGTGGGATTTCAGACATGGTGTCAAAGAGAAAGATGCTCAGTATGCTTTGACATTTCATCATGAATAGACTTACGATCTGCCACAACGTCGAATTTTCAGTGAATGGGCCCTAGAAAAGTTGGCAGAAAATCCGCTTTTTTATCGACAAATTTTGTTCAGCGATGAGGCTCATTTCTGGTTGAATGGCTACGTAAATAAGCAAAATTGCCGCATTTGGAGTGAAGAGCAACCAGAAGCCGTTCAAGAACTGCCCATGCATCCCGAAAAATGCACTGTTTGGTGTGGTTTGTACGCTGGTGGAATCATTGGACCGTATTTTTTCAAAGATGCTGTTGGACGCAACGTTACGGTGAATGGCGATCGCTATCGTTCGATGCTAACAAACTTTTTGTTGCCAAAAATGGAAGAACTGAACTTGGTTGACATGTGGTTTCAACAAGATGGCGCTACATGCCACACAGCTCGCGATTCTATGGCCATTTTGAGGGAAAACTTCGGAGAACAATTCATCTCAAGAAATGGACCGGTAAGTTGGCCACCAAGATCATGCGATTTGACGCCTTTAGACTATTTTTTGTGGGGCTACGTCAAGTCTAAAGTCTACAGAAATAAGCCAGCAACTATTCCAGCTTTGGAAGACAACATTTCCGAAGAAATTCGGGCTATTCCGGCCGAAATGCTCGAAAAAGTTGCCCAAAATTGGACTTTCCGAATGGACCACCTAAGACGCAGCCGCGGTCAACATTTAAATGAAATTATCTTCAAAAAGTAAATGTCATGGACCAATCTAACGTTTCAAATAAAGAACCGATGAGATTTTGCAAATTTTATGCGTTTTTTTTTTTAAAAAAAGTTATCAAGCTATTAACAAATCACCCTTTATAAGCCCATGACCCACAATTGGGAGGTCGGTTTATATGGGGACCAAGGCCGTATTCAGGGGGGGGGAGGGGGATCAAACCCCCCCCGAAATGAATGAATATTTTTATATAAATAAATATATATATTTAGCTGCATAGAAAAATCTTACCGAAGATGTTGAAGAAAAGCTGGAGGTTTTATTTTGAAAAACGCTTACCTATAAAACTGACACAAATCCTAGTTGAAAAGCGCGTCAAACGACGGTCGAAAAAAAACAAATTGTTTTTGTTATCGCACCATAAATTTCATTTTTGGAAAATGTATTTCTGCTTTTTATGTGTGTTTGTTGTTCTTTTTGTGAACATGACTCGCTTTGTTTGGCCATAGCAACAACAACGAAACAGCCCAACACACAAGTGTAAATGAAATGGCGCAAAACCTGCGAAAAAACCTGCCTAATTCAGCGATGGAAGCAATAAAGAGATATTTCCAAACATGCATATTCTTTAAAAATTTTGGTCACTTTGCCAGTTACTCAGGGATGGAAAATACAATTTTTAAGAAAGTACAAAAAAGGTATTTTTTGAGCGGAAAGATTATTGTCGAGAGACTGAATTTTAAAGAAAATAAAATTTTGACAAAATTTTCTATAGAAATAAAATTTTGCAAAAATTTTCTATAGAAATAAAATTTTGCAAAAAAATTCTGTAGAAAAAAATGTTGCAAAATTTATTCTATAGAAATAAAATTTTGCAAACATTTCCTATAGAAATAAAATTTTTACAAAATTTTCAATTGAAATAAAATTTTGACAACATTTTCTACCGAAATAAAAAATCGATAATATAGAATCGCATTCTTTTTTCGACTAAAACATTCTTGAAGATCAATAAAATCCTGTTTTTGACTATGTCTTTTACAAAATCGAGATTTTCTTCCCACATGAACATGTCTGTTTTGCCATATTTGTAAAAGACTATTAGCAAATAAAGTTGATAAAGACTTTCTCAAAATATTAAAATATTTTGTCAAAGCTATTGTACCATAAATTTGATATCGACTCAAAAATGTCTACACAAAAGGTACTAAATCATTCGCGGCGGTACTACGGTACTGACCGGGGTGAAAATGTTTGAAAAAAGTACTATAGTACTGCATTTTCCATCCCTGCAGTTACTACGTGCTCATCCGAACGTTCATTTTCAACAATGACGAGATTAAAGACGTATCTAAGAAATTCGATAGCGAGAGTAGACTCAAAGGATTGGCATTAATGTCGGTTCATCGCCGAATAAATGTGCCGACTGAAGAAGTCATTGATTTATTTGCTGCCCAAAAAGGCCATCGTCTCAATTTAATATTATAACCAGTGAGTAAAGTAGAAATCGGACGGGGCCGACTATATCATACCCTAAACCACCCCTACTGAATTAGTAAACATAAGCATTTGTGGGGTATCATTGGTATAGATTTTGGAGAACATAAAGGGGGGTACATGTTTATGGGTGTCGTGTCGTAATCTGAGCAGAAATGTCTAATATTAGGAGCTATAGTTTATTTTGCACCAAAAGAGTTAGTATGCCACTAATATTGAGCCCATTATTAAAAAAGAGAAAATCGTTCAATTAGTGTGAGTAATAACTCCAAATTTGTAAAAATCGAGCAATATTCTTATGTAAGAGCTACAAGTACGTATAAATACGATCGGGTAGTACATCAAAATTTAAAATTTGAGTAACATTGGTTAATAAATAAGAGTACTATGGCCAAATTAGGGAAAATAGAGCGATGCATATATATGGAAGCTATATTTAAATCTGAACCAATTTGCATAATATTTTGCGGGTTTGATTAATATCACAAAAGTTTACCTTGTGCAAAATTTGAGAAAGATCAGTTAAGAAATGAGGGCTCTACGGTCAAAAATAAGGTTATTAGGGGCGAATTTTTCAAAATCGGGCGATACATATATGGGAGCTATATCTACATCTGAACCGATTTTGATGAAATTTTGCACATACCGTTAGTACT
Organism: Haematobia irritans; assembly: GCF_050003625.1. Lineage (NCBI taxonomy): Eukaryota > Metazoa > Arthropoda > Insecta > Diptera > Muscidae > Haematobia > Haematobia irritans. The sequence goes on along the minus strand of NC_134397.1, from coordinate 183,265,016 downwards.
ATAGTGGACTGGATCTAGCCAACTGTGAGTAAGATCGGTTAGTAAATAAGGGTTCTATGGCCAAATTTGGGAAAATCGGGCTATACATATATATGCGAGCTATATCTAAATCTGAACCGATTTCGATGATACTTCGCACATATATTTAGTGCTATAGGAGATTACATTTAGCCAACTTTGAGTAAGATCGGTTGATAAATAAGTGTGTTATGGCCGAATTTAGAAAAATCGGGCGGTACATATATATGGGAGCTATAGCTAAATCTGAACCGATTTCGATGATTTTTTACACATATAGTTAATGCTATGGAAGATCGTTAGCTAACTTTGAGTAAGATCGGTTGATAAATTAGGGTTTTGTGGCCAAATTTGGGAAAATCGGGCGATACATATATATGAGAGCTATATCTAAATCTTAACCGATTTGGATGAAATTTTGAAGACATGAAGGGCGGTAAAAAAGATTACCTTTTGCCAAATTTGGTGACGATCCGTTTGAAAAAAAGCACAACGTGACCCCATTTGTCGAAATCGGGCGATACATATATGGGAGCTATATTTAAATTTGATCCGATTTCTTCCAAATTCAATAGCGTTCGTCCTTGTGCCAAAAAAACTCCCTGTACCAAATTTCATCAAAATCGGTTAATAATTGCGACCGGAATCCTGTGAACAACAAATACATGGACAGACGGACGGACACCAAGCGCTAGATCGACACAGGAGGTGATTCTGAGTCGATCGGTATATATTTTATGGGGTCTAAAATCAATATTTCTGGTAGGCACATTTTTTGGCAGATCAAACTTATTATACCCTAGCCACTATGTGGTTTAGGGTATAATAACCCCTATGTAGTTTAGGGTATAAAAATATTGTATACATACCTATGCATAAATAAAATTTTTTACACATGAGATTATATGAATATTTTTTTTAAAGTTGAAACAAAGTAATCCAATTCACTACCCTTTAAGTGTGCCAAATTTCATTAGAATCGATTCAGATTTAGATATAGCTCCCATATATATGTTTCGCCCCATTTTTCCAAAGTTGGCCATAAGTCCCTTACTTATCAACCGATCTGACTAAACATTGGCCAAATCGAATTTTCTATAGCACTTACTATATGTGCAAAAAATCATTGAAATCGGTTCAGATTTAGCTATAGCTTCCATATATATGTATCGCCCGATTTTCACAAATTTGGCCATAAAACCCTTATTTATCAACCGATCTTACTCAAATTTGGCTTTCTCTAATCTTCTATTGCACTGACTCTATATGCAAAATGTCATCCAAATCGGTTTAGATTTAGATATAGCTCGAATAAATATATAGAGCGCCCGATTTTCAAAAATTTGGCCATAATACTCTTATTTATTGACCAATATTGCTCAAATTTGAAATGTACATGTATTAGCCGATCATATTTAGACTTACATGTAGCTCTTACGTAAATCTATTCCCCTATTTTCAGAAATTTGGATTTATTACCCACACAAATTTAGCGATTTCTTCTTTTTTAATATCCCTTTAAGTTCTTAAATATGGAAATGCGGTTTTCCCCAAAACCTATACCATTGATATCCCACCAACAATGTTTACTAATTCAGTAGAGGTGGTTTAGGGTATGATATAGTCGGCACGCCCGACTTTCAACTTTACTCACTTGTTGTACTTGACTTTGAATGATTGTTTCAATTAGCAGCGATGTACTAATTTTCCCTTTTTTAATTATAATTCCCATATATAGGATGTCATTCGGTTAGAAACACAATATTGGGCATTGATTGATATACCCCGACAAGAGAAACAAGAAACCGTACCCACCTATGTTATGCGCGCGTGTTCGATTATGGAGAAAACTCAAAAATCTGGAGAAGGTGTTAAGACTTCAGCTAAACTGGCGGAAGAAGCAGCGGAAAAACGAGAGCGTCTCGAACGATTGGAGAGTAAGTAATGCAATCATACGAAAATTAATTTCTATATTATGGATGGAAGAAGTTTTTTTTAAAGCTAAATAAAAGACATTGCGTGCAAAAGTAAATATGGTGGCAATGTATTTTAAGTGGTCTTAAAGGAATAATGCTTTGGTCCAAACTATCTTTTGGTAAATACTACAATATTTATCTTTTTTGTGTCACTTTATAGACTTTACCTCTATAAGAAGAATTGTATGTAATTATTATTTTTAAATTTCTCTTTATTCCAGACATGACCACCGCCCAAATCGAGCATGAAAATAATCAACTAATTAACGACTTATATAGATTATTAAAGAAATACCTAGGCCTTAGACATTTAATCAGAGTTCTCAAGGTAAGAAAAATTCTCATATACAGAAACAATTGTATATGAGATAAATACATTGACAACATTTTTTTTTTTGATTCGAAATTAACTCAATTTTTAATTGAAATTACTGCAGCAACGAAAATTACATAAAATTACATAATTGATTCCTTCGGTACTTTCAAATAATTTTTTTAATGGATTGCTTTAAAAAATAAACTTATCAATTCATTACAACTATGATCTGCAAACAAAAGTGCAAACGAGAAATATTGATCTTAGACCCCCATCAAACATGTACCGATCGACTCAGAATCACTCTCTGAGTCGATCTAGCCCGTGGTGTCCGTCTATCTGTCCATGTATATGTTGTTCGCAAGATTCTAATCGCACGTATTAAGCGATTTTAATGAAATTTATATATGACTATTCAGTTGGAAAGAAATCGCATCAAATATAGGCCAGTGATCGTCCAGGCTTATCTTTTAAGGATACGCAAACCTTAAATAAGATCACTCTATTTACTTCTTTATTTGAAACGTTTTATTTGCAATACTTTTATGTGTATAATCACGGTTGCCACAGTTGGGAGAATTCTACCAAAACTGGTAGATTTTTTACTGTTTGGTAGATTGGTAGGGATTCTTCAAGTTTTGGTAGATTTTGCAAAATATTCCTCTCAAACATAGAGGTACAAAATGTTCGATATAAATAAAATGTTGACAAACTTTTCTATAGAAATAAAATTTTGCAAAATTTTCTATAGAAATAAAATTTTGACAAAATTTTCTATAAAAATAAAATGTTGACAACATTTTCTACAAAAATAAAATTTTGACAATATTTTCTATCGAAATAAAATTTTGACAAAATTTTCTATAAAAATAAAATTTTCTATCGAAATAAAATTTTGACAAAATTTTATATAAAAATAAAATTTTGACAAAATTTTCTATAAAAATAAAATTTTCTATCGAAATAAAATTTTGACAAAATTTTATATAAAAATAAAATTTTGACAAAAATTTCTATAACAATAAAATTTCAACAAAATTTTCTACAAAAATTAAATTTTGACAAAATTTTCTATAGAAATAAAATTTTGACAAAATGTTCTATAGAAATAAAATTTTAACGAAATTTTCTATAGAAATAAAATTTTTACGAAATTTTCTATAGAAATAAACTTTTGGCAAAATTTTATATAAAAATAATATTTGGACAAAATTTTCTATAGAAACAAAATTTTGACAAAATTATCTATAGAAATAAAAAATTTTGACAAAATTTTCTATAGAAATAAAATTTTGACAAAATTTTATATTTATATTTTTTTTTATATTTTGAAAAAATTTTATATAAAAATAAAATTTCAACATAATTTTCTACAAAAAATTAAATTCTGAAAAAATTTTCTATAGAACTAATATTTTGACCAAATGTTCTATATAACTAAATTTTTGACAAAATGTTCTATAGGAATAAAATTTTGACGAAATTTTCTATAGAAATAAAATTTTGACGAAATTTTGTATAGAAACAAAGTTTTGGCAAAATTTTATATAAAAATAATATTTGGACAAAATTTTCTATAGAAACAAAATTTTGACAAAATTATCTATAGAAATAAAATTTTGACAAAATTTTCTATACAAATAAAATCTTAATTTTACAATTATTTGTTTTTCGAATTTTATGCACAAAGTACATCAAGGAATTTGATCAATAGAACCAAGGCCGTATTCAGGGGGGGATGAGGGGGGTCAAACCCCCCCCCCCCCAAAAAAAATAAATGAATATTTTTATATAAATAAATATATATTTTTAGCTGCGTAGAAAAATCTTATCGAAGATGTTGAAGAAAAGCTGGAGGTTTTATGTTGAAAAACGATTACCTGTAAAACTTGCACAAATCATAGAATACTAGTTGAAAAGTCCGTCAAACGACGGCCGAAAAAACAAATTGTTGTTGTTCTCGCACCACAAATTTCATTTTTGGAAAATGTCTTTCTGCTTTTTATTTGTGTTTGTTGTTCTTTTTGTGAACATGACTCGCTTTGTTTAGCCATAGCAACAACAACGAAATAGCCAAACACACATGTGTAAATGAATTGGCGCAAAACCTGCGAAAAGAACCTGCCTAATTCAGCGATGGAAGCACTTGGAGAGTACAATAAAGAGATATTTCCAAACGTGCATATTCTTTTAAAAATGTTGGTCAATTTGCCAGTTACTCAGGGATGGAAAATACGATTTTTAAGAAAGTACAAAAAAGGTATTTTTTGAGCGGAAAGGTACTTTTTACAAAAATTTCACTGGAAAATTATTGTCAAGAGACTAAATTTTAAAGAAAATAAAATTTTGACAAAATTTTCTATATAAATAAAATTTTGCAAAAATTTTCTATAGAAATAAAATTTTGCAAAAAAAAATCTGTAGAAAAAAATGTTGCAAAATTTTTTCTATAGAAATAAAATTTTGCAAAAATTTCCTATAGAAATAAAATTTTTACAAAATTTTCAATTGAAATAAAATTTTGACAACATTTTCTACCGAAATAAAAAATCGATAATATAGAATCGCATTCGTTTTTCGACTAAAACATTCTTGAAGATCAATAAAATCCTGTTTTTGACTATGTCTTTTACAAAATCGAGATTTTCTTCCCACATGAACATGTCTGTTTTGCCATATTTGTGAAAGACTATTAGCAAATAAGGTTGATAAAGACTCTCAAAATATTAAAATATTTTGTCAAAGATATTGTACCATAAATCTGATATCGACTCAAAAATGTCTACACAAAAGGTACTAAATCATTCGCGGGGGTACTACGGTACTGACCGGGGTGAAAAAGTATTGAAAAAAGTACTATAGTACTGCATTTTCCATCCCTGCAGTTACTACGTGCTCATCCGAACGTTCAACAATGAAGAGATTAAAGACGTATCTTAGAAATTCGACTAGCGAGAGTAGACTCAATGGATTGGCATTAATGTCGGTTCATCGCCGAATAAATGTGCCGACTGAAGAAGTAATTGATTTATTTGCTGCCCAAAAAGCCCGTCGGCTCAATTTAATATTGTAAAAATATTGTATACATACCTATGCACAGGGATCCGGAGCGGAGCGGAGCAAGCCCTTTTTTTGCCGGAGCGGGAGCGGCATTTCTAAAATCCGGAGCGGAGCGGGAGCGGAGCGGTTACCAAATGAAAAACCGCTCCGCTCCGAATAAAATATTACTTGAATGAAATGTGCAACTTTGAAAATACACTGTGTAGGTAATTTCAAATATAGCTAGTACTTAGCGTAGTGTGAGTAAACGTTTAAAATGTACGATATGTATTTTTGTACGTACGTACATTGGGGAAAACACAACGTTTTTTTTAGTAATTGTTTTCAAAAACGGCAAATGTCAAAATATATCTCTAGTATGTGTTGTAAAAGTAACAACAGTACTTTCGATCAATTTCATCCCGTATTACTACAAAGATGTTTGTAATGAACGTCAAATAAGTGCAATTAAACGATCTTATTTATATTTAATTTTTTAGTTTTCTACACTGAAAAAAATATTGTCGTGAAGTCAAAGATTTCATGGCCTTAGAATAAGAATGCAAATTTTGCTTAACATGGAAGACGCATTTCTCTAAAATAAAGTTTTTTCCTTGTCCAAAAGTCAACATAGCATAATTTCTACTGGAAGTAGAATCTTAATATGGAAAATAAAATTGTCGTTAACTCGTTTTTAAAGGATTTTTATAACAACTGACAAAAAAAATCTAAAAAAATGAAAAATTAACATTTGCTTCCTAGAAGCAAGTACATAACCCCCAAATTTAAAAGAGAATTGCGTCTTTAAAGTATCCTTACTTGTAAAGGGTGATTTGTTAAGAGCTTGATAACTTTTTAAAAAAAAAAAAACGCATAAAATTTGCAAAATCTCATCGGTTCTTTATTTGAAACGTTAGATTGGTCCATGACATTTACTTTTTGAAGATAATTTCATTTAAATGTTGACCGCGGCTGCGTCTTAGGTGGTCCATTCGGAAAGTCCAATTTTGGGCAACTTTTTCGAGCATTTCGGCCGGAATAGCCAGAATTTCTTCGGAAATGTTGTCTTCCAAAGCTGGAATAGTTGCTGGCTTATTTCTGTAGACTTTAGACTTGACGTAGCCCCACAAAAAATAGTCTAAAGGCGTCAAATCGCATGATCTTGGTGGCCAACTTACCGGTCCATTTCTTGAGATGAATTGTTCTCCGAAGTTTTCCCTCAAAATGGCCATAGAATCGCGAGCTGTGTGGCATGTAGCGCCATCTTGTTGAAACCACATGTCAACCAAGTTCAGTTCTTCCATTTTTGGCAACAAAAAGTTTGTTAGCATCGAACGATAGCGATCGCCATTCACCGTAACGTTGCGTCCAACAGCATCTTTGAAAAAATACGGTCCAATGATTCCACCAGCGTACAAACCACACCAAACAGTGCATTTTTCGGGATGCATGGGCAGTTCTTGAATGGCTTCTGGTTGCTCTTCACTCCAAATGCGGCAATTTTGCTTATTTACGTAGTCATTCAACCAGAAATGAGCCTCATCGCTGAACAAAATTTGTCGATAAAAAAGCGGATTTTCTGCCACTGATTTTGGTAATAAAATTCAATGATTTGCAAGCGTTGCTCGTTAGTAAGTCTATTCATGATGAAATGTCAAAGCATACTGAGCATCTTTCTCTTTGACACCATGTCTGAAATCCCACGTGATCTGTCAAATACTAATGCATGAAAATCCTAACCTCAAAAGAATCACCCTTTATTCTCCGCTTCTTTGGCTCGGAATTAATACCCAAACTGTTAAAGTAAAGACTAAATCTTTGGAACCGGGCATGCTTTTTTTCAGTGTAAGGACATTCATATTTGCTTTACTATTGTACTATACCCTAGGATTCTAGCATTCATTAGTTCTCGAAAATTTAATTGAAATTATGGATAGTTTCAATTTTGGTTGAAAAATGTGCGCAAATACATTTATTTTAATTTTTTTCTCACATTGAAAACTAATGACTTGATTTGTATTATTGCATGATATCTACTTTTTTTGAGAACGAACATTTCTTAAAAACGCTGTTCGAAAATGTATTTTTACAATAAAGGGAAAAAAAAGCGAAATTAGGTAACACTAGATCTGAGTAAGAATATCCGTAGGTATACCACGGACTGATTTCGATGGAGGTTGTTGCAAACATAAACATACACACACACATTGCAAATATAACAAAACCTCTTCTCTACGTCTGTTGCAAAACAAAAAAAAACTTTCGGAGAGTAGTTACTTCTACTCTGTGTATAGACTTTCAATTCCAATCAGCGTTGCCGTTTTGGTCCGATCGGATCAAAATTGGTCCAAAAGATTTCTAATTTTTAAATTTGGTCCGATGGTCGGACCAAACAGTATTTGGTCCATTTTGGTCCATTTTCATAAATTTGGTTTCTATCACATATTAAATAGTAGATGGTGCACCGCAAAGAATATTGTCGGGAGGCCAAATATTTCATATGCTTAAAATACGAATACGCATTTTGCTTAGAATAGAAGACGTATTTCTCTGAAATAAAGTTTTTTCCTTGTCTAAAAGTCTCTAAATTTTCAATGAAGTCTGTTTGTCCTTATAGCTAAGTGATTCAACATAAAAATGTGTATCCTAACATGAATGAAAATTTTGTTTTAATGAAGTCAAAATGGATTTAATATTTCTGAAAAAATCTTCAAAATTAATAAAATGTTTCAACACATTGTTTTAACGTCATTATACCCTAAACCACATAGTGGTTAGGGTATAATAAGTTTGATCTGCCAAAAAATGTGCCTACCAGAAATATTGATTTTAGACCCCATAAAATATATACCGATCGACTCAGAATCACCTCCTGAGTCAATCTAGCGCTTGGTGTCCGTCCGTCTGTCCATGTATTTGTTGTTCACAGGATTCCGGTAGCAATTATTAACCGATTTTGATGAAATTTGTACAGGGAGTTTTTTGGGCACAAGGACGAACGCTATTGAATTTGGAAGAAATCGGATCAAATTTAGATATAGCTCCCATATATGTATCGCCCGATTTCGACAAATGGGGTCACGCTGTGCCCCCATAGAATAAAACTCAATTGAACAAATAATACAATGTTTGTACTATAATTTTCTCGAAGAGGAGCGGAGCGTGGAGCGGAGCAGAGCGATTTTTTTTCTCGGAGCGGAGCGTTTTTTTTTTCTCCGGAGCGGAGCGAAAAAAATGGACCGCTCCGGATCCCCGCATAAATAAAATTTTCTACACATGAGATTATATGAATATTTTTTTTTAAGTTTAAACCCCCCCCCCCCCCCCCTCGGAATTAAAATCCTGGCTACGGCCTTGAATAGAACCATTGAAAAATAAACGACAGATACAGATCTATACATGCCTAGACTGTACATGTTTCAGTTCGGGCAAATGAAATTTTTCCACAGCCTTTAGTATAGATCTGGCTGGGGGATATAACTCAATTTTGTTCCCTAACTTCTTATGGAGAAAACATTTGGGCATTTTCTTCTTACAAATTGAATCATCTTAACTGCCACTGTGCATCATCTTTTCATATCCATTTGACAAAATTTTATATATAAATAAAATTTGGACAAAAAACTTTCTTTAGAAATAAAGATATGACAAAATTTAATATAAAATAAAATTTTGACAAAATTTTCTATAGAAAATTTTCTACAGAAATAAAGAGAGTATATATAAATACAAATTTGACAACATTTTATATATAAATAAAATTTTTACAACATTTTATATAAAAATAAAAAATTTTTACAAAACACTCTCTATAGAAATGAAGATATGACAAAATTTTATATAAAATAAAATTTTGACGAAATTTTCTATACAAATAAAATGTTGAAAAAATTATCTATAGAAATAAAATTTTGACAAAATTGCCTATAGAAATAAAATTTTGATAAACACATTACAAAATTTTCTATAAAAATTAAATTTTTACAACATTTTCTATAGAAATAAAATTTTGACAAAATTTTCTATAGAACTACAATTTTCTCAAAGTTTTCTATAGAAATTAAATTTTGACAAAAGTTTCTACAGAAATAAAATTTTGACAAACTTTTCTATCAAAAATAAAATTTTGACAAAATATTCCTAGGAAATAAAATGTTGAAAAAACTGTCAATAGAAATAAAATCTTGACAAACTTTTCTGTAGAAATTAAATGTTGACGAAATTTTCTACAGAAATAAAGATTTGACAAAATTTTATATATAAATAAAATTTTGACAACATTTTATATATAAATAAAATTTTGACAAAAAAATCTCTTAAGAAATGAAGATATGACAACATTTTATATAAAATAAAATTTTGACAAAATTTTCTATAGGAATAAAAATTTGACAAAATGTTCTATAGAAATAAAAATTTGACAAAATTTTCTATAGAAATAAAAATTTAACAAAATTTTCTATAGAAATAAAATCTTGCCAAATTTTATACAGAATACAATTCTAACAAAATTGTATATAAAATAAAATTTTGACCAAATTTTATATAAAAATAAATTTAACAAAATTTTCTATAGAAATAAAATTTTGACAAAATTTTCTATAGAAATAGAATATTGACAAAATTTTCTATAGAAATAAAACTTTGGCTAAATTTTTTATGGAAATAAAATTTTTTCAAAATTTTCTATAGCAATAAAATGTTTACAAAATTTTATACAAAAATAAAATGTTGACAAAATTATCTATAGGAATAAAATTTTGACAAAATTTTCTATAAAAAATAAAATTTTGACAAAATGGTCTATGGAAATAAAGTTTTGACAAAATGTTCTATAGAAATAAAATTTGGACAAAATTTTCTATAGAAATAAAAAGTTGAAAAAAAAATTTATACAAAATTCAGTTTTGACAAAATTGTATATAAAATATAATTTTGACAAAATTTTATTTAAAATAAAATTTTGACAAAACATTATATAAAAATAAAAATTCGACAAAATTTTCTATAAAAAATAAAATGTTGACAAAGTTTTCTATAGAAATATAATTTTGAAAAAATTTTCTAAAGAAATAACATTTTCGTTTTGTTTGTTATTGTTGGCTTCTCTTCAATCGTTATTGTTGTTTTTTTGATCTCAGCTTAAAGCCATGCAATGACTAAACGACAAGTGTAGCTTAACAAATTCCGAAACAGCTGTACATCCAACCATCTTGCAGTCTATAGGGCTTTGCCCAAATAAATTTGACAAGCATACTTTTCCTCTGTTGGTTAAGCTACACTTGTAGTTTAGTCAATGCATGGCTTTAAGCTGAGATCAAAAAAACAACGAAATAACATTTTGGCAAAATTTTCTATGGAAATACAATTGTGAGAAAATTTACACTCGAAATAAGATAAGGTCTAAAATTTCTATAGAAATAAAATTTTGACAAGATTTTGGAAGATTATTTTTGTTCGAGTGACAATCGTGTGTACAATACAGGTGGGGATGTATGCAATGAGCTGTCTGAAGAGGCGGAGACGTCTGATGGAGTTTTGATGGTGGTGAGCTGGTGAGCTTCTGGGCTGGACGGTGGTGATGCTGACCGGTGACGACGATGAAACGGTGCGATGCTTATAGTGTCAGGCTGACTGGTGCTCGTGAACGCGGGTAGAGATGGTGTTGAAACGACTGGTGCTTGTGAACGGGGATGACGATGGTGTCGGACCGACTGCTGTTCGTGGACGGAAGTCCGCTGGTGCTCGTGCACGGGGATGACGGTGGTGCTGAGGTAGTCCTCGTGCTATATTAGCGCACGAATCGCGTACGCGGATGAACCGCGTAAGCATGCGAACTGGGTAAGCGAACGAATCGCGTAAGCGGACGAACCGCGTGAGGTGGGTACCTGAGGGAAGAATGTATGGGAGGAGATGATGGGGAGTGGTAGACAGCGTTGCCACTACCCAATTTTATTTTGGACCAAAATTTTTCAAAAATCGGACCAAAATTCCCTCCAGCGGACCAAATTTCCAACTTCGAAGAAAAATGCTTTAAAAAGTATTTTATTGTTGCACATAGTGATTTTATTAAAAAAGCAAAGTAAATCAGGAAGGACTAATATAATTTAGAGCTTCACATCAAAACATCGACTTTTCAACTGTTTTTTATACCCTCCATCATAGGATGGGGGTATATTAACTTTGTCATTCCGTTTGTAACACATCGAAATATTGCTCTAAGACCCCATAAAGTATATATATTCTGGGTCGTGGTGAAATTCTGAGTCGATCTAAGCATGTCCGTCCGTCCGTCCGTCCGTCTGTTGAAATCACGCTAACTTCCGAACGAAACAAGCTATCGACTTGAAACTTGGCACAAGTAGTTTTTATCGATGTAGGTCGGATGGCATTGAAAATGGGCCATATCGGTCCACTTTTACGTATAGCCCCCATATAAAGGGACCCTCAGATTTGGCTTGTGGAGCCTCTAACAGAAGCATATTTCACCCGATCCGGCTGAAATTTGGTATATGGTGTTGGTATATGGTCTCTAACAATCATGCAAAAATTGGTCCACATCGGTCCATAATTATATATAGCCCCCATATAAACCGATCCCCAGATTTGGCTTGCGGAGCCTCAAAGAGAAGCAAATTTCATCCGATCCGGCTGAAATTTGGTACATGATGTTGGTATATGGTCTCTAACAACCGTGCAAAAATTGGTCCACATCGGTCCATAATTATATATAGCGCCCATATAAACCGATCCCCAGATTTGGGTTGCGGAGCCTCAAAGAGAAGCACATTTCATCCGATCCGCCTGAAATTTGGTACATGATATTGTTATATGGTCTCTAATAACCATGCAAAAATTGGTCCACATCGGTTCATAATTATATATAGCCCCCATATAAGCCGATCCCCAGATTTGGCTTGCGAAGTCTCCAAGAGAAGCAAATTTCATCCAATCCGGTTGTAATTTTGAACATGGTGTTAGTATATGATCTTTAACAATCGTGCCAGAATTGGTCCATATCGGTCCATAATTATATATAGCCCCTATATAAAACGTTCTCCAGATTTGACCTCCGGATCCTCTTGGAGGAGCAAAATTCATCCGATCCGGTTCAAATTAGGAACGTGGTGTTAGTATATGGTCGCTAACAACCATACCACAATTGGTCCAATCACACACAAATTGGTCCATATCGGTTCATAATCTACCAAAATTTTATTTATACACACAAAGAAAATTTCATTAAAAGTCAACCAACGAAAAATGTTCATTAATATAACGAAACATTTTCGTTAATACAATGAAAATATTCGTTAATAATACGAAACGTTACGTTGATTGACAGAAAATTCGTTACAATAACGAAAAATTTCGTTGTATTAACGAATTTGTTTCATTGGCTGACTTTTAACGACACATTTCGTTAATATAACGAAACTTTTTCTATTAGTGTATAGAAAATTTTGTCAAAATTTTATTTCTAGGGAAAATTTTGTTAAAATTTTATTCGGTTCATCATTGTCAAAATTTTATTTCTATAGAAAATTTTGTGAAAATTTTATTTCTATAGAAAATTTTGTCAAAATTTCATTTCTATAGAAAATTTTGTCAAAATTGTATTTCTATAGAAAATTTTGTCAAAATTTTATTTCTATAGAAAATTTTGTTCAAATTTTATTCGGTTCATAATCATGGTTGCCACTCGAGCTAAAAATAATCTACCAAGATTTTATTTCTATAGAATATTTTGTCAAAAGTTTATTTCTATAGAAAATTTTGTTAAAATTTTATTTCTGTAGAAATTTTTGTCAAAATTTTCTTTCTATGGAAAATTTTGTCAAAATTTTTATTTCTATAGAAAATTTTGTGAAAATTTTATTTCTATAGAAAATTTTGTTAAAATGTTATTTCTGTAGAAAAGTTTGTCAAAATTTTATGTCTACTTTGTCAAACTGAATTATATACTTATTGGATCGATCTTTTTTGATTTAATATATACCACGTATGGACTTACATACAATTTAGAAGATGGTGTTAGGAGGTTTTAAGATACCTTGCCATCGGCAAGCTTTACCGCAACTTAAGTAATTCGATTGTGGATGGCAGTATTTAGAAGAAGTTTCTACGCAATCCATGATGGAGGGTACATAAGCTTCGGCCTGGCCGAACTTACGGCCGTATATACTTGTTGTTTTTTTTTTTTTAATTTGAAAAAAATTGACTTTTTGAAAAGGTCGAATTTTAAAGTCAATTTTGGTTGACATCAACGCGAAATATTCGATTTTCTGTGATTGAAATGATTGGGGTATTAATTCCAAGCCAAAGAATCCGAGAATAGAAGTGACGAGAAATTTACGTCACAATTCTCTTTTAAATTTGAGTTTTGCGTACTTGATTCTAGGAAACAAATTCTAATATATCAATTTGTTTTTCTTCATCTGCTATCAAAGTCCACTGGAAACGTCTGAGCGACTACTTAAATTTCCAAATTCAGACTCGACTACAACTGAAAATGATTATATGTTTCAAGTAAAAAACAGCTTTAAAAAAAGTTTTAAAAAATATCTCCTATTTTCAAACGCTGTTTAGTTTTATAGTCGAGAGGCAAAAAGTCAACAATATGTTATTAAAGACGATTTCATTAATTTTGAATTTTTTTTTTTCAGAATTATTAAGGCCATTTTGACTCTAGTAAAACGAAACGAAACTAAACAAATTTGTACATCCAACCATCTTGCAGTCTATAGGGTTTTGCCCAAATAAATTTGACAAGCATACTTTTCCTCTTTTTTTATGTTAGCCTGATATCAATGCAGGCTGGTTCAATGTCCAAATCATTTAAACTAGAAATTATTACAATATTTATTGGAGCTTATTGGACAGGAAGATTAAGGGAATTGACATCATTAAGTTACTGAAAAGAAAATGCCAGATACCCATCTCGCAAGCCTGACTATACATATATGTTTCAGTGTTGGCCACTACACATTTCCATAGTCTTTAGCGAGATCTGGCCGGGTGAGATGATTCAATTTGATTCTTTTATGTTAATTTCTTATGAAATTTACATACGAGAATTATTCTTCCCTCTGTTGATTAAGCTACACTTGTAGTTTAGTCAATGCATGGTTTTAAGCTGAAATAAAAAACAACAACAACAAAAATTATTTCAATATTATTTATTGTTTATTTTCTTTAAGCATTAATAGATATAATAAAATTTATTCCAATTTATTTTAGGAGGAATACGGCAGTTCAAAACTCTACCCCATCTTTCCACGTTATACCATGCTCAAGGACATGATTAAGGGAATAATGCACGATCCCGATTACATGGAAGTATGTCACGAAATCACCAACTGAAATTCATGTTAAACGTAAAAAAACTGTGTTTAGGCTAAATTATATATTCCAAAAAAAAAAAAAAAAATAAAAAAAAAAACAAAAAACAAATCATAAAATTTTCCTAAAAACTAATTGGATAAAAAATAAAAAAAAGCAACTAAAACGCTAGTAAAACATTAGTGATGTCATAAAGATATAACAAAGTGAAATAGAGGAAATCACATGAAAAATAATTAAAGAGGATGAAGGAAATCAAAGAGAAGACATGAAGATATATATGAGATATATTCCGTAAATAAGTGATCACGAAGATGCATTAATTTGATGACTTTTAAAGACATCTCTTGCGATATCACATTCGCTCCAGTGCCCCATATGAACAATAATAAAAAAGATGAAACGCACACTTTTTCAAGAGACAAAAAAAATCTCATAATGCCTGGAAAATATTTATTATACAATTACACGAACAGACCCATTATCTCCATATTGCATAAATAGATGATATTTTTTCTATCTATTCCAAGAACTTTTGCCCCAATTATGGTAATGCCTGGATAATATTTAGTAAAAATTTACACGAACAGACCCATTATTGCTATATTACATATATGGCTGATATCTTTTCTATATATTCCAAGAAATTTTGCCGCAGTTGTGGTGATGAGTATTCTCAGATGGTGGTGATAACCACAACGTCAGTTTAATGCATTCTCCTTCTCCTTTCATCATCATCATCACCCCATGGTTAAGAATCATGCAAGTGGAATAATCATTCTTCCTTCATCCTCCTCTTTGTTTCCTGTGGACTATAATAAAAAAAAAATGTTTTCATTTTCAAATTTGTTGGTTTTGTTAAAAATTTATGTAATCTTAGCAAGAGGTAATTGAAAACCAAAAATTAAAAAGTAAAGTAAAGATGTTAAAAATGAAATTTAAGTTTTCGTTTGCATAGTTAGCTGAATTCGTATGAATAACAAAAAAACAAAAACAATCAACAAAATGAAAATACATACTACAATAAAAACCAAAGAAAAATGTAACGCTTGTTTTCTATATAGAAAAATAAAATTTATCTTTAGTATTTATATATAACTCTCTATATAAATGTATACAAATTAATTTAATAGGATGTCCTGAAAAATATGATTTTGAAAATTTTTAAAATTATGATCTTCCATAATTCTAAAAAAAAAAATATAGTATTAAATATTTTTGTTTTTATCAAAAATATAAATTTGAAAAAAATTTGTTTTTCTTAATTTCGGGACATTTTATTTCATGCAATATTATCACCTCGCTTTCCTATCTAAAACATACAGGAATACACATAATCACTGTTATTATATGTTCTCTCAAAAATTATCATACTACACTACCCACCGCGTATATCTATAAAAACTACATTCTGTCAGAGATATTTTAACATATACGAATTTTATTTTTATTCTGGTATAAACTATTGAAATTTTTCTGTAAGTGTCTATAATTACAATTTTTTCTTTTTTTCTTCGATGATTAACCCTCTAATGACCCAGTTTTTATACCCTGCGCCACACTGTGAAACAGGGTATTATAAGTTAGTGCATATGTTTGCAACACCCAGAAGGAAACGAGATAGAAACATGGTGTCTTTGGCAATAATGCTCAGGATGGGTCCCTGAGTCGATCTAGTCAAGTCCGTCTGTCTGTCCGTGCACACATTTTTGTAATCAAAGTCTAGGTCGCAATTTAAGTCCAATCGAAATTTGGCACAAGTATGTGTTTTGGCTCAGAATAGAACCCTATTGATTTTGGAAGAAATCGGTTCAGATTTAGATATAGCTTCCATATATATCTTTCGCCCTATATTGACTTATATGGCCGCAGAAGCCAGAGTTTTAGCCCAATTTGGTTGAAATTTTGCACTAAGAGTACAAGACGACACTACTCGTCAAGTGTGCTAAATTTTATTGAAATCGGTTCAGATTTAGATATAGCTTCCATAAATATTTTTCGCCCGATATGGACTTATATGGCCCCAGAAGCCAGAGTTTTACCCTAATTTGTTTAAAATTTTGCACAAGAAGAACAATTAGCACTAAAGTCAAGTGTGCCAAATTTTATTTAAATAGGTTCAGATTTAGATATAGCTCCCATATATATCTTTCGCCCGATATGGACTTATATGGCCCCCGAAGCCAGAGTTTTAGCCCAATTTGTTTGAAATTTTGCACTAGGAGTACAATTAGTAGTGTAGTTAATTGTGCTAAATTTTATTGAAATTGG
This sequence comes from Haematobia irritans, assembly GCF_050003625.1. Lineage (NCBI taxonomy): Eukaryota > Metazoa > Arthropoda > Insecta > Diptera > Muscidae > Haematobia > Haematobia irritans. The sequence continues at coordinate 183,248,054 of NC_134397.1, read as the reverse complement.
TTCAGATTTAGATATAGCTCCCATATATATCTTTCGCCCGATGTTCCGTCATATGACCACAGAGGTCAAAGTTGCAGTCCGATTTACGTGAAATTCTGCACAGGGGGTAGAATTAAAAATACTAAGTATGCATGTCAAATTTGGTTGAAATCGGTTCAGATTTCGATATAGCTTTCATATATATGTTTTTCCGATTTGGGCAAAAATGGCCAAAATACTCAAATTTTCATTATAAAATCGCCACTGCTAAGTCGAAAACTTGTAAAAGTGACTCAAATTTTCCTTTATTTCTAATACATATCTATCGACCGATAAATCATAAATACACTTTAACGAACTTGCCTTAAAATTGGTTCATATTTAAATGTTTCCTATATTTTTTTACTAACATTGTGTTCCACTTCAACGCATTAGCCGATTTAAATGTAAAATCTATAAGTATTGTAGAACTCTGTCCAGATCTGGTCAGATATACAGAATATATGTGTATGGGTGCATATAGCATCCAACACATTGGACGGATTTGATATGGTATCGAAAATGTGGATTTACAAAGTGGTGCAGGGTATAATATAGTCGGCCCCGCTCGACTTTAGACTTTCCTTACGTGTTTCTAGCTGATCAAATGTTCAGGATTAGTCACATAAGAGAAAGGAAACAAACCAAGAAATATCTATACAGTACAATTCAGTACATGCTGTCGACATGCCGCGTAAAACCAATGTACAAATTTCGGTTTTAGAAATAAAATTTTGACAAAATTTTGTACAGAAATAAAATTTTGACAACATTTTCTAGAGAAATAAACGTTTGACAAAACTTTCTATAGAAATAAACGTTTGACAAAAATTTCTATAGAAATAAAATTTTGACAACATTTTCTAGAGGAATAACATTTTGAATAAATTTTCTATTGAAAAAAATGTTGATAACATTTTCTATATAAATAAAACTTTGATAAAATTATCTATAGAATTAAAATGTTGACTAAATTTTCTATAGATATAAAATTTTGACAACATTTTCTAGAGAAATAAAATTTTGACAAAATTTTCTATATAAATAAAATTTTGACAAAACTTTTTATAGAAATAAAATTTTGATACAACTTTCTAAAGAAATACATTTTGACAACATTTTCTACATAAATAAAGATTTGTCAAAGTTTTATATAACAATAAAATTTTGACAACTTTCTATAGAAATAAAACTTTTACAAAATTTTCTACAGAAATAACATTTTGACAACATTTTCTATAGAAATAAAATTTTAAGAAAACTTATGTATAAATTTCGGTTTTAGAAATACAATTTTGACAAAATTTTATATAAAAATAATATTTGGACAAGATTTTCTATAGAAATAAACGTTTGACCAAATTTTCTATAGAAATAAAATTTTTATAACATTTTCCATAGAAATAAAATTTTTATAACATTTTCCATAGAAATAAAATTTTTACAAAATTTTCTACAGAAATAAAATTTTGACAAATTTTCTATAAAAATAAAATTTTTTACAAAAATTTCTCTATAGAAATAAAATTTTGAAATAAAATTTTTAAAAAGATTTTGTATAGAAATAAAATTTTGACAAAATTTTCTATAGAAATAAAATTTTGACAAAATTTTCTAGAGAAATAAACGTTTGGCAAAATTTTCTATAGAAATAAAATTTTAAGAAAACTAATGTACAAAATTCGGTTTTAGAAATAAAATTTTGACAAAATTTTCTATAAAAATAAAATTTTTACAAAAATTTCTAGAAAAAAATTTTGACAAAATTTTCTATAGAAATAAAATTTGCAAAAATTTTGTATAGAAATAAAATTTTGACAACATTTTCCATAGAAATAAAATTTTGACAAAATTTTGTATAGAGATAAAATTTTGACAACATTTTCCATAGAAATAAAATTTTGCCAAATTTTGTATAGAAATAAAATTTTGACAACATTTTCCATAGAAATCAAATTTTGACAAAATTTTCTATAGAAATAAAATTTTATAACATTTTCCATAGAAATAAAATATTGACAAAATTTTTTTATAGAAATAAAATTTTGACAAACTTTCTATAGAAATAAAATGTTGACCAAATTTTCTATAGAAATAAAATTTTGACAAACTTTCTATAGAAATAAAATATTGACCAAATTTTCTATAGAAATAAAATTTTGACAAAATTTTCTATAGAAATAAAATGTTGACCCTATTTTCTACAGAAATAAAAAGTTCACAAAAGTTTTTATAGAAATAAAATTTTAACAAAATTTTCTATAGAAATAAAATTTTGACAAAATTTTCTACAGAAATAAACGTTTTACAAAATTTTCTATAGAAATAAAATTTTAAGAAAACTAATGTATAAATTTCGGGTTTAGAAATAAAATTTTGACAAAATTTTTTATAGAAATAAAATTTTGACAACATTTTCTATAGAAATAAAATTTTGACAAAATTTTCTATAGATATAACATTTTGACAACATTTTCTAAGAAATAAAATTTGGAAAAATTTTGTATGGAAATAAAATTTTGACAAAATTTCTATAGAAATAAAATTTTGACAAAATTTTCTATAGAAAAAAAATTTTGACAACATTTTCTATAGAAATAAAATTTTGACAACATTTTCCATAGAAATAAAATTTTGACAAAATTTTGTATAGAAATAAAATTTTGACAACATTTTCTATAGAAATAAAATTTTGACAATATTTTCTATAGAAATAAAATTTTGACAAAATTTTCTGTAGAAATAAACGTTTGACTAAGTTTTCTATAGAAATAAAATTTTGGCAAAATTTTCTAAGGAAATAAAATTTTGATAAAATTATCTTTAGAATTAAAATTTTGACTAATTTTTCTATAGAAATAAAATTTTGACAAAATTTTCTAGGGAAATAAAATTTTGACAAAATTTTCTACAGAAATAAAGATTTGACAAAGTTTTTTATAACAATAAAATTTTGATACAACTTTCTATAGAAATAAAACTTTGACAAAATTTGACAAAATTTTACATAAAAATAATATTTGGACAAAATTTTCTATAGGAATAAACGTTTGACAAAATTTTCTATAGAAATAAACGTTTGACAAAATTTTCTATAGAAATAAAATTTTGACAACATTTTCCATAGAAATAAAATTTTTACAAAAATTTCTATTGAAATAAAATATTGACAAAATTTTCTATAGAACTAAAATTTTTACAAAAATTTCTATAGAAATAAAATTTTGACAAAATTTTCTATAGAAATAAAATTTTGACAACATTTTCCATAGAAATAAAATTTTGACAAACTTTTCCATAGAAATAAAATTTTGACAAAATTTTCTATAGAAATAAAATTTTGACAAAATTTTCTGTAGAAATAAAATTTTCATAAAACTATCTATAGAATTAGAGTTTTGACTAAATTTTCTAAAGAAATAAAATTTTGATAAAATTATCTTTAGAATTAAAATTTTGACAAAACTTTCTATAGAATTGAAATTTTGATACAACTTTCTATAGAAATAAATTTTGACAACATTTTCCACAGAAATAAAGATTTGACAAAGTTTTATATAACAATAAAATTTTGATACAATTTTCTATAGAAATAAAACTTTTACAATATTTTCTAAAGAAATAACATTTTGACAAAATTTTCTATAAAAATAATATTTGGACAAAATTTTCTATAGAAATAAACGTTTGACAAAATTTTCTACAGAAATAAATATTTGACAAAGTTTTATATAACAATAAAATGTTGATAACGTTTTCTATAGAAATAAAATTTAGACTAAATTTTTCTATAGAAATAACATTTTGGCAACATTTTCTATAGAAATAGAATTTTGAGAAAATTTACACTAGAATAAAACATACATACATGCTGTCGACATGCCGCGTAAAACCAAGGTACAAATTTCGATTTTACACCCATGTTCCGATATCCACTTCAATTCCACTTCAACTATTCACGTCAAATCCACGAACGTGAAAATTTGGTGTTCTTAATTCCACGTTCTTTTTTGAACTTTTCTGCAACTGGGTTTGCATAATCACCCACAAATTCACTAAGGCGGAAATAAAAATAAGTGGAAGCAATAGACTCATTATAATTTATTATTTTTTAAATTAAAAATGACACAGTTTTAATAAAACTTATTTATTAAATATAAAACATTTCAGATTTTTTACGTGAGTACTCTTTTTAACCGGAAATACTCCCATCTTGGACATAATTCAACTTTCATCCAGACTTTTGCAAGTGAATTGATTTCACGAAAATTCCGGTGAAAGTGGATTGTAGGACACGAAAATCGTGGAATTGATTCACATTCACCTGGAAGTGGATTTGGGAACATGGGCATTAGTAGTTTAGCTACAGTAGATTTTCTTGCTCTTTCTTCCAATATTGAGCTAAAATTTCAGCCATCTCACCAATGAGAATTTCAATACTACCCAACGAAATTGTGCTAAACAGTGGGCATTTTTCGTCCTTTTATCCGTTCATTTCCGACGGAAACTAAAAGGTTTTTTATAGCAACAACTGAAAGAAGTGGTGATAGAATTCCTCCTTGGGAAGTGCCTTTGTTCACATACCTTTGAATGTTTGCTTGCTCTCTAGAGCGGCTAAAATATGTCTCTTGGTTAGAAGATCATATATCGTCCTCAGTATCCCTTGATTAAGATTCAGAGTTGAATGATTTTTCAATGTCTAGAAAACTAATGAATAATACATAGATATAACTTTTTGAGATATGTGTTCAATATTTTGTACTGAAAAAATATTCTCGTAAGTCCAAAAATATCATCTGCTTAAAATATGAATATAGGTTTTGCGAAGATCTTCGCAAAAGTCAATAAATTTTCCATTAAAAGTATTTTACGCATAAAGTTAGATTCTTGTCGCTTCTGTGGAATTACATATTACTGACATCTGATATAGATTCCCAGTTATTTACTGGTAGTTCACAAGGTAGTCAATTGGATTACTGGAACGCCAGATTTTGTCGTAAAATAACTAAGGTCTTAATCGGTTCAGTGCAATTACCAATGATGATGTCTAAATATAACAAAAATATGAATTAATTTCCAAGTTGTTTATTGGTAGTGCACAAGGGAGTGAATTGGTTTCCTCCAAGGCAAAGTCAATGTTATGGTGTTTTCTTTTCTGAAAAAAGTGCTTTGCCTTCATTTTGTCTGTACAGAATGCTCATTTTTAAAATGTTACCAGCAACCTAAAAAATTGCTATCATTTCAACGGGCAGAAAAGAATTCAAAGAAGGAAACGGGGCAGCAGCAGCAGCACTCTCGTTTGTTGGCAGTGCTGAAAATGCCCGTAATTTGCTTCTATGCGTGGCGCTATTTTCAACAACAGAATTCGAAGCCTTTTCGCACTTTTGCCTGTTTTTATACCCTTCACCACTACTGTGGTACAGGGTATAATAAGTTTGTGCATTTGTATGTAACGCCAAGAAGGAGTAATCATAGACCAACCTTTTAGTATACGGATCGGCGTAGAATTAAATTCTGAGTCGATTTAGCGATGTCCGTCTGTCCGTCTGTCTGTCCGTCTGTCCGTCTGTCCGTCTGTCCGTCTGTCCGTCTGTCTGTCTGTCTGTCCGTCTGTCTGTCTGTCTGTTGATGTATTTTTGTGTGCAAAGTACAGCTCGCAGTTTTAGTCCGATTGTCCTAAAATTTGGTATAGGGTCCTGTTTCGGCTCAAAGACGATCCCTATTGATTTTGGAAAAAATCGGTTCAGATTTAGATATAGCTGCCATATATATTTTTCACCGATCTGGTCATAATTGGCGTGTATATCAACCGATCTTCCTCAAATTCCGTACATCCTAATATTTTATGAGTCTCGAAAAACTTGCAAAATATCAGCAAAATCGGTTCAGATTTAGATATAGATCCCATATATAGCTTTCGCCCGATTTACACTCATTTGCCCACAGAGGCCAATTTTTTGCTCCCATTTAGTTAAAATTTTGCATAGGGAGTAGAATTAGCGTTGTAACTAAGCGTGCCAAATTTGCTTGAAATCGGTTCAGATTTGGATATATCTCCCATATAAAGCTTTCGCCCGATTTACACTCATATGACAACAGAGGCCAATTTTTAACTCCGATTTAGTTGAAATTTTGCACAGGGAGTAGAATTAGCATTTTAGCTATGCGTGTCAAATTAGGATGAAATCGGTTCAGACTTAGATATAGCTCCCATATATATGTTTTTCTGATTTCGACAAAAATTGTCAAAATACCAACATTTTCCTTGTAAAATCGCCACTGCTTAGTCGAAAAGTTGTAAAAATGACTCTAATTTTCCTAAAATTCTAATACATATATATCGAGCGATAAATCATAAATAAACTTTTTCGAAGTTTCCTTAAAATTGCTTCAGATTTAAACGTTTCCCATATTTTTTTACTAACATTGTGTTCCACCCTAGTGCATTAGCCGACTTAAATTTTGAGTCTATAGATTTTGTAGAAGTCTATCAAATTCTTCCAGATCGAGTGATATTTAAATGTATGTATTTGGGACAAACCTTTATATATAGCCCCCAACACATTTGACGGATGTGATATGGTATCGAAAATTTATATCTACAAAGTGGTGCAGGGTATAATATAGTCGGCCCCGCCCGACTTTAGACTTTCCTTACTGTTTTTTTTTTTTAGAAAAGAATCTATAAAGTGCATTTTCCGGGCAAAATGCAAAAAAGTGGCAGTTTATTACAAGAAAAGAAAACGCCTTTAATTCCTCCAGAAATGGCCCAAAAATAACTTGAGTCATGCGGAATTGGTGGGAATCCAATTCCTTAGATGATTTGGCTGGAATAAATTGCACTGGAATACAATTTTTTTCTTTGTTGCTCAATCACACTTAGGGATAGAAAAGTCGAACATTGATTTTTCGAGTAAAAAGTCCAAGTCGACTTTAGAATAATATTCAAATTCGACTAACCAAATTTTGATATTTTTGAAAATAGGCTCAAATTGATTTTCGATGTTAATCAAATTCGCCTAATTGACATTTAATGAAAAATTGGATTACGGGGGGAATATGATGCTGACAGTATGTGAAGACGACATCATTTAACTAAAAACTTGTTTTAATAGGATACATATGTATAGACATACAGCGAATATGAATCCAAAATTTTTAAAAGAGTCTAAGAGAAAATTTTCAAAAATTCCTAATTTATTGTCACATATATTTGATATATCAATTCTCACTACTTCAAAATAATTATTGGAAATCAAAAACTGAATTAGCATGGTTATTCTAAGGACTATTATATATGGCATTAGTAAATTCTTAATATTTGTGTATACGTATATTCTGTCTCTCTCTCTCTCTCTCGTGCTCTCACTCACTGACTCCCTTTTTGTTGTATGTGTCTATTGTTTCACTGAAAATTTCTAAGTGTTTTAAAGTGTACGTGTTAATTGTTGTCCATCCAATAGAGCCCCCCCCGAAATCCATTTAATTAATCCTTATATTTTTTTCTCTCCATCCCATTTCTTTGCAGATAAGTATACCACTGGTTTTAAATACAGCAGTTCAAAGTTAATTTCCTAAAAAATTCACATCACATCACATATCAAAAAAAAAAAAAAAAACAACAAATAATTATTGCCATATCCTGACTTCAACCAGATACTTTTGTATCTGTTAGATATACCATCGCCCCAATGATTGAACACTTGGTAAAATTTTGATGATATTTACAAATACATATGGGAATACTCGATATTTGTGATTTCATTTATGTAACTTGTGTAATACTAATATAAATGTGAAGACCGAGAAAATGAATTTACGCTGAAATATTATTTTTCGAATATCCTCTGTTTTTATAATTTTATTTTGGAAGCAGCATATATTTCTAAATTATTGAATATTATAAAGATACTAATTCCAATTTTCTTAACTAAGAAACTATTTGTTAGGCAAAATCAGATAATTTTGGCTCAAGTTTGAAAATTGGGTCGGCGTAGGAGGAGGAGGTCCCCCGTTCAAATATTAAAAAAAAACAGGTACCCCATATTAATTTGAAAAACTCCCTCAACGTCTTGTGTAAATTTCTCGAAAATCGTACAAGTTTAGTATTGTTTTCTCTAGAAAAAATTGTCAAAATAAGGTTTGTTTACAAAATTTTCTATAGAAATAAAATTTTGACAAAATTTTCTATAGAAATTAAACTTTTCCCAATTTTTCTATAGAACTAAAATTTTGAGAAAAAAATTCTATAGAGATAAAATTTTAACAAAATTTTCTATAAACATAAAATTTTAACAAAATTTTCTAAAAACATAAAATTTTAACAAAATTTTCTAAAAACATAAAATTTTAACAAAATTTTCTATAAAAATAAAATTTTAACAAAATTTTCTATAATTTTGTTAAAATGAAATAAAAAACAACAACAATGCTTAAAGAACAAAACCAACAATAACAAAACAAAACGAATGAAAAAAAGAGGAAGCACGCTCAAAATAAACCCAGTCAAATGCACTCAAATCGATGATGGCAAAGGAAAAGAGAAATGTTTGTATGAATTTATTTCGGCATAAGCCGGCTATCATAAACCTTTTTTCGGAAGGTTCAAGTGTGGTTTTTGTTGGGTTTATTGAACTGCCTGAATTTATTCTGATAATTGGTTGATAAATTTGCTGGAATTAGAGGATGCTGATGAGGAATGTGATAATTCCGAAACGTGCGTCCATCCAACCATCTTGCAGTCTATAGGGCTTTGCCCAAATAAATTTGACAAACATTCTTTTCCTCTGTTGGTTAAGCTACACTTGTAGTTTAGTCAATGCATGGTTTTAAGCTGAAATAAAAAACAACAATTTTCTATAACAATAAAGTTTTGACAAAATATTCTATAGAAATAAAATTTTGACAAAGATTTCCATAGAAATAAAATTTTAACCAAATTTTCTATAGAATTAAAATTTTGATAAAATTTTCTATAGAAATAAAATTTTGACAACATTTTCTTGAGAAATAAAATTTAGACAAAACTTTCTATAGAAATAACATTTTGACAACATTTTCTATAGAAATAAAATCTTGACAAAAATTTTCTATTGAAATCAAATTTAGACAAAATTTTCTAGAGAAATAAAATTTTGCCAAAATATACAATTTTGACAACATTTTCTATAGAAATAAAATTTTGACAAAAATTTTCTACAGAAATACAATTTTGACAAATATTTCAAAATTGTCTATAGAAATAAAATTTTGCCAAATATCTAATAGAAAAAATCATGAACGGCGTGCACATTTCAAAACGATTCGTTCATGAAAGTGAATCAACAAACATGTGGTGTCAAACTGTGAACAGGCGGTGTCAATCTGACAACGATAAAATGACACCATGTGTTGTCAAAACAACAACCAGGGTTCATGATCTGAAAACGTTATGGTTACGACTTTATAAACAATATTAAAAAAAGAGGGAGTTGCCATAATAACGTCTGACGATTATTTTAAGACTTTTCATGGCCAAAGAAAAACGAATGCAGTTCATGACATCGTGAACGCCCGTGGACGAAATTGTGAACATTCCGTTTTAATTTTCTGTGAACGTTTCCGTTTCATTTTGTCACCGTCCGTTCACGACTATGGAACGTATTTTTTTCTATTAGTGTAGAAATAAAATTGTTCCAAAATTCTCTATATAGAAATAAAATTTTGATAAAATTTTCTATAGAAATAAAATTTTGACAAAATTTTCTATAGAAATAAAATTTTTACAAAAATTTTCTATAGGAATCAAATTTTGACAAACATTTTTTATAGAAATAAAATTTTGACAAAATTTTCTATAGATATGTAAATTTTCCCAAATTTTCTATAGATCTAAAATTTTGACAAAATTTTCTATAAAGATAAAATTTTAACAAAATTTTCTATAAAAATAAAATTTTGACAAAATATTCTATAGAAATAAAATTTTGACAAAGATTTCTATAGAAATAAAACTTTAACCAAATTCTCTATAGAATTAAAATTTTGATACTATTTTCAATAGAACTAAAATTTCACAAAATTTTCTATAGAAACAAAATTTTAACAAAATTTTCTAGAGAAATAAAATTTAGACAAAACTTTCTATAGAAATAACATTTTGACAACATTTTCTATAGAAATAAAATCTTGACAAAAATTTTCTATTGAAATTAAATTTAGACAAAATTTTCTAGGGAAATGAGATTTTGTCAAAATTTTATATTTTTTTATATTCAATAGGAAAAATTTTGACAAAATTTTCTATGGAAAAAATTTTGACAAAATTTTCTATAGAAACATATTGTTCCAAAATTTTCTATAGAAATAAAATTTTGACAACATTTTCTATAGTAATAAAATTTTGAAAAAATTTTGTACAGAAATACAATTTTGACAAACATTTTCTATAAAAATAAAATTGTTTCAAAATTGTCTATAGAAATAAAATTTTGCCAAATATCTGTAGAAATAACATTGTTCCAAAATTCTCTATAGAAATAAAATTTTGACAAAATTTTCTATAGAAATAAAATTTAGACACAATTTTCTATAGAACTAAAAGTTTGACAAAATTTTCGATAGAAATAAAATATTGACAAAAATTTTCTATAGAAATAAAATGTTGACAAAAATTCTCTATGGAAATAAAATTTTGACAAAATTTTCTATAGAAATGAAAATTTTTCCAAAATTTTCTATAGAACTAAAATTTTGACAAAAAAATCTATAGAGATACAACTTTAACAAAATTTTCTATAGAAATAAAATTTTAACAAAATTTTCTATAAAAATAAAATTTTAACAAAATTTTCTATAACAATAAAATTTTGACAAAATATTCTACAGAAATACAATTTTGACAAAGATTTCTATAGAAATAAAACTTTAACCAAATTTTCTATAGAATGCAAATTTTGATAACATTTTCTATAGAAATAAAATTTTGACAAAATTTTCTATAGAAATTTAATTTTCACAAATTTTTCTATAGAAATAAAATTTTAACAAAATTTTCTAGAGAAATAAAATTTAGACAAAACTTTCTAGAGAAAAAGAATTAGACAAAATTTTCTATAGAACTAAAATTGTTTCAAAATTTTCTATAAAACTAAAATTTTGACAAAAATTTTCTATAGAACTAAATTTGTTTCAAAATTTTCTATAGAAATAAAATTTTGACAAAATTTTCTATAGAAATAAAATTTTGACAAAATTGTCTATAGCAATAAAATTTTGACAAAATTTTCTATAGAAATAAAATTTTGACAAAATTTTCTATAGAAATAAAATTTTGACAATATTTTCTAGAGAAATAAAATTTTGATAACATTTTCTATAGAACTAAGATATTGCCAAAATATAAAATGTTGACAAAATTTTCTATAGAAATAAATTTTTGATAACATTTTGTAAAGAAATAAAATTGTTTCAAAATTTTCTATAGAAACAAAATTTCGACAAAATTTCTATAGAAATAAAATTGTTCCAAAATTTTCTATAGAAATAAAATTTTGACAAAAATTTTCTATAGAAATAAAATTTTGACAAACATTTTCTATAGAAATAAAATTTTGACAAAAATTTTCTATAGAACAAAAATTTTGCTAAAATATAAAATTTTAACAATATTTTCTATGGAAATAAAAATTATCTAGAGAAATTAAATTTTGACAAAAATTTCTATAGAAATAAAAATTTGACAACAATTTTCTATAGAAATAAAAATTTGACAACAATTTTCTATAAAACTAAGATTTTGCCATAATATAAAATTTTGACAAAATTTTTTGTAGAAATAAAATTTTGACAAAATTTTTTGTAGAAATAAAATTTTGACAAAATTTTCTATAGAAATAAAATTTTGAAAAAGTTTCTATAGAAATAAAATGTTGACACTATTTTCTATAGAGCTAAAATTTTGCCAAAATTTTCTATGGGGCTAAACATTTTCTATAGAAATTAAATTTTGACAAAAATTTCTATAGAGATAAAAATTTGACAAAATTTTGTATCGAAATAAAATTTTGCAAAATAGTCTATGGAAAAAAAAAACTTTGACAAAATAGTCTATGGAAATAAAATTTGACAAAAGTTTCTATATATCTAAAATTTTGCCAAAATTGTCTATAGAACTAAATTTTGCAAAAAGTTTCTATAGAAATAAAATTTAGGTAATTTTTTTTATAAATATGTTCAATATCTTAAAAAAAAATAATTTTCGTTCAAGACTATTTCATCGAAGTCCATTGTGAGTACGCTCTCCCTTTTTAAAGAAGTATTAATTTTCCCTTGGTGGTGTAAGCTAAATCGTTAAAGCATTTATAATTTGACACGTTGAGAATTCAAGGGATATTTATACACCCAAAAAATCGTCGCTTATTGGAGAGATCATAATATATAAAATTGCAATTACTCAAATTAACTTAAAATTAAATAAAGCAATGCTGCATTCATGTCGAAGAAAAAGGTTTACTACTAAAAAATGATAAACGTCTTAGAATAACGATTTTTTTTTTAAATTTTGATTTAGAGTTTGGATCATTTTTTTTTAATTTTGATAGATTATTTTTTGGCACGAATGGCAACCGTGGTTGGGTTATAGTCAAATATAACGTACTGTATTTTTACTGCCTTATCGTCTTTTAGTTTTTTTTTATATATATAAATGAACTATGGAATTTTCAAAATAGCTTTCAAAATGTCACACTAATGTACGATTACTGTAAAGTATTAAAATCTATATAAAAAAATTATTTACATGATAGCTGAATTTATACTTTATTTATTTATTTATTTTTTTTTTTGTATGGGGGTTAAGTTTCTCCAAATATCTCCAAAACTTTTCTCAAGAAACCCACAAGACAAACCGAAGATAAAAAGAAGACAAATTCGTAACACTTAAATAAATATTATTTGATATATTCTAAAATTTGTATAGGTTGTAATATCGCTGACATTTTAGTACAATATTAAAATTAATCTTAGAACTATATACATACATAAATCATTTCATATTTCCTATTATACAGAGAAAACACTCATTCCTATTTTCTAAAACCAAAACAAAATATATATTTATATTGATACAAAACAAACAAATATTTCTGTTGTTGAAAACGCATTTATTTTTTACAAAAAAATGAAAGAAAAGAAAACTTATAAACTCGAAACCCAAAAACGGAAAAACTATATATATATATATATATATATATATATATATATATATATATATATATATATATATATATATATATATATATATATATATATATATATATATATATATATATATATATATATATATATATATATATATATATATATTATGTACTAAACTGATTAGATTAATTGAGAAAATCTCATAGATTTTAGCTAAATAACCAAACCAAAACAAACCTAAAAAAACTTAATATAAAAAAGTGGAAAAGATATGCAAAATATATATAAATATGTTGTAACCAAACATTTGGTAAATTAATACTAGTACGATTAAAAAAACAAAAAAAAAAAAACAATTTCCTATACATTTTTTTACACAATATTGGGAATAGTATTCAAAATTAATCCAATATGATCAAGAGATTATAATTTTCAACCAAGATCGGTTTATAGTTTGGAACCTAAAATACCTCTAATACACATCATATAAGGTATACGTATGGTATTTATGGACCATGAATAGCTCAAGATTTCCAATTTCAGGCAAATCGAATAACAATTACTATGTCAAGACAAGAATTCTTGATGTTTTGTAGATTTTATAAAACATTTTTCTTTTAAGAGGTACTTCACAGATATTCTATAGAAATTAAAACTTGATAAAATTTTCAGTAGAAATAAAATGTTGAAAATTTTTTCTATAAAAATTATCATTTTCTATAGAAACAAAAATTTTTACAAAATTTCCAATAGAAATGAAATTTTGATAAAATTCCTTATAGAAATGAATTTTGACAAAATATCTTAAAGAAATAAAATTTCCTATAGAAATGAAATTTTTACAAAATTTCCTATAGAAATTAAATTTTGACAAAATTTCCTATAGGAATTAAATTTTGACAAAATTTCCTATAAAAATAAAATTTTAACAAAATTTCCTATAGAAATTAAATTTTGACAAAATTTGCTATAGAAATGAAATTTTGCCAAACTTCCTATAGGAATTAAATTTTGACAAAATTTCCTATAGAAATGATTTTTTTTACAAAATTACCTATAAAAATAAAATTTTAACAAAATTTCCGATAGAAATTAAATTTTGACAAATTTTCCTATAGAAATGATTTTTTTTTACAAAATTACGTAGAGAAATAAAATTTTAAGAAAAACTCCTCTAGAAATTAAATTTCGACAAAATTTCCTATACAAATGAAATTTTAACAAAATTTCCTATACAAATTAAATTTTGACAAAATTTTCCATAGAAAAAAATGGTAACAAAATTTCCTATAGAAATGAGTTTTTTACAAAATTACCTATATAAATAAAATTTTAACAAAATTGCCTATGTTAAATGTTGACAAAATTTCCTATAGAAATGAAATTTTGACAAAATTGCATGTAGAAATGAAATTTTGACAAAATTTCCTATTCAAATAAAATTTTGACAAAATTTCTTATAGAAATTAAATTTTGACAAATTTCCTATAGGAATTAAATTTTGACAAAATTTCCTTGAGAAATTAATTTTTACAAAATTTTCTATAGAAATTAAATTTTGACAAATTTCCTATAGGAATTAAATTTTGACAAAATTTCCTATAGAAATTAATTTTTTACAAAATTACCTATAGAAATTAATTTTTTACAAAATTACTATAGGAATTAAATTTTGACAAAATTTCCTAGAGAAATTAATTTTAACAAAATTTTCTATAGAAATTAAATTTTGACAAATTTCCTATAGGAATTAAATTTTGACAAAATTTCCTATAGAAATTAATTTTTTACAAAAATACCTATAGAAATTAATTTTTTACAAAATTACCTATAGAAAAATAAAATTTTAACAAAATTTTCTATAGAAATTAAATTTTGTTAAAAATTTCTTATAGAAATAAAATTTTAACAAATTTCCTATTGGAATAAAATTTTGACAAAATTTCCTATAGAAATGAAATTTTGAGAAAGTTTCCCATTAAAATAAAATGTTGACAAAATTTCCTATAAATATAAGATGTTGACAAAATTTCCTGATGAAATGATTTTTTTACAAAATTACCTATAAAACAAAATTTAACAAAATTTCATATAGAAATTAAATTTTGACAAAATTTCCTATAGAAATGAAATTTTGACAAAATTTATAAATCAAATGAAATTTTGACAAAATTTAATATAGAAATTAATTTTTTACAAAATTACCTAAAAAAATAAAATGTTAACAAAATTTCCTATACAAATGAAATTTTAACAAAATTTCCTATAGAAATTAATTTTGACAAAATTTCCTATAGAAATTAAATTTTGACAAACTTTCCTACAGTAATGAATTTTTTTGCAAAATTACCTATAGAAAAAAAATTTAACAAAATTTCATATAGAAATTAAATTTTGACAAAATTTCCTATAGAAATGAAATTTTGACAAAATTTATAATACAAATGAAATTTTGAATAAATTTAATATAGAAATCAATTTTTTACAAAATTACCTATAGAAATAAAATGTTAACAAAATTTCCTATACAAATGAAATTTTGACAAATTTTCCTATAGAAATTAATTTTTGACAAAATTTCCTATAGAAATTAAATTTTGACAAACTTTCCTACAGAAATTAAAATTTGACAAATTTCCTATAGGAATTAAATTTTGACAAAATTTCCTATAGAAATGAAATTTTGACAAAATTTCCTACACAAATGAAATATTGACAAAATTTCCTATAGAAATTAACTTTTTACAAAATTACCTATAGAAATAAAATTTTATCACAATTTCCCATAGAAATAAAATGTTGACAAAATTTCCTATAGAAATAAAATTTTAACAAAATTTCATATAGAAATGAAATTCTGACAAATTTCCTATAGGAATTCAATTTTGACAAAATTTCCTATAGAAATGAATTTTTTACAAAATTACCTATAGAAAAAAAATTAACAAAATTTCATATATAAATTAAATTTTGACAAAATTTCCTATAGAAATGATTTTTTTTTACAAAATTACCTATAGAAATAATATTTTAACAAAATTTCATATAGAAATAAAATTCTGACATATAGAAATAGGAATTAAATTTTGACAAAATTTCCTATAGAAATGAATTTTTTACAAAATTACCTATAGAAAATAAATTTAACAAAATTTCATATAGAAATTAATTTTTGACAAAATTTCCTATATAAATGAAATTTTGACAAAATTTCCTAAAGAAATGATTTTTTTACAAAATTACCTATAGAAAAAAAAATTAACAAAATTTCATATATAAATTAAATTTTGACAAAATTTCTTATTGAAATGAAGTTTTGACAAAATTTGCTATAGAAATTATTTTTTTACAAAATTACCTACAGGAATAAAATTTTATCAAAATTTCCCATAGAAATAAAATGTTGACAAAATTTCCTATAGGAATGATTTTTTTAGAAAATTACCTATAGAAATAAAATTTTAACAAAATTTCATATAGAAATTAAATTTTGACAAAATTTCCTATAGAAATGAATTTTTTACAAAATTACCTATAGAAAAAAAATACAAAATTTTATATATACATTAAATTTTGATAAAATTTCCTATTGAAATGAAATTTTGACAAAATGTCCTATAGAAATAAAATTTTAACAAAATTTCCTATAGAAATGAAATTTTGACAAAATTTCCTATAAAAATGAAATTTTGACAAAATTTCCTATACAAATAAAATTTTGACAAAATTTCCTACATAAATGAAATTTTGGACAAATATATATATATATAGAAAAAAAAATTTAACAAAATTTCATATATAAATTAAATTTTGACAAAATTTCCTATTGAAATGAAATTTTGACAAAATTTCCTATAGAAATTATTTTTTTACAAAATTACCTACAGAAATAAAATTTTATCAGAATTTCCCATAGAAATAAAATGTTGACAAAATTTCCTATAAAAATGAAATTTTGACAAAATTTCCTATAGAAATTAATTTTTGACAAAATTTCCTATATACATATATTAAATTTTGACAAACTTTCCTACAGAAATTAAATTTTGACAAATTTCATATAGGAATTTAATTTTGACAAAATTTATATTACAAATGAAATTTTGACAAAATTTAATATAGAAATTTATTTTTTACAAAATTACCTATAGAAATAAAATGTTAACAAAATTTGCTATAGAAATTAATTTTTTACAAAATTACCTACAGGAATAAAATTTTATCAAAATTTCCCATAGAAATAAAATGTTGACAAAATTTCCTATAGGAATGAATTTTTTACAAATTTACCTATAGAAATAAAATTTTAACAAAATTTCATATAGAAATTAAATTTGGCAAAATTTCCTATAGAAATGAATTTTTTACAAAATTACCTATAGCAAAAAAAATACAAAATTTCATATATACATTAAATTTTGACAAAATTTCCTATTGAAATGAAATTTTGACAAAATTTCCTATTGAAATGAAATTTTGACAAAATTTCCTATAGAAATGAAATGTTGACAAAATGTCCTATAGAAATAAAATTTTAACAAAATTTCCTATAGAAATGAAATTTTGACAAAATTTCCTATAAAAATGAAATTTTGACAAAATTTCCTATACAAATAAAATTTTGACAAAATTTCCTACATAAATGAAATTTTGGACAAATATATATATATATATAGGAAAAAAAATTTAACAAAATTTCATATATAAATTAAATTTTGACAAAATTTCCTATTGAAATGAAATTTTGACAAAATTTCCTATAGAAATTATTTTTTTACAAAATTACCTACAGAAATAAAATTTTATCAGAATTTCCCATAGAAATAAAATGTTGACAAAATTTCCTATAAAAATGAAATTTTGACAAAATTTCCTATAGAAATTAATTTTTGACAAAATTTCCTATATATATTAAATTTTGACAAACTTTCCTACAGAAATTAAATTTTGACAAATTTCCTATAGGAATTTAATTTTGACAAAATTTATAATACAAATGAAATTTTGACAAAATTTAATATAGAAATTTATTTTTTACAAACTTACCTATAGAAATAAAATGTTAACAAAATTTCCTATACAAATGAAATTTTGACAAAATTTCCTATAGAAATTAATTTTTGACAAAATTTCCTATATATATTAAATTTTGACAAACTTTCCTACAGAAATTAAATTTTGACAAATTTCCTATAGGAATTAAATTTTGACAAAATTTCCTATGCAAACAAAATTTCGAAAAAATTTCCTATAGAAATTATTTTTTACAAAATTACCTATAGAAATAAAATTTTATTAAAAATTTCCCATAGAAATAAAATGTTGACAAAATTTCCTATAGAAATGAATTTTTTACAAAATTACCTATAGAAATAAAATTTTAACAAAATTTCATATAGAAATGAAATTCTGACAAATTTCCTATAGGAATTAAATTTTGACAAAATTTCCTATAGAAATGATTTTTTACAAAATTACCAATAGAAATAAAATTTTAACAAAATTTCATATAGAAACAAAATTCTGACATATAGAAAAAGGAATTAAATTTTGACAAAATTTCCTATAGAAATAATTTTTTTACAAAATTACCTATAGAAAATAAATTTAACAAAATTTCATATAGAAATCAAATTTTGACAAAATTACCTATAGAAAATAAATTTAACAAAATTTCCTATACAAATAAAATTTTGAAAAAATTTCCTATATAAATGAAATTTTTGGACCAATATATATATATATAGAAAAAAATTTAACAAAATTTCATATATAAATTAAATTTTGACAAAATTTCCTATTGAAATGAAATTTTGACAAAATTTCCTATAGAAATTATTTTTTTACAAAATTACCTACAGAAATAAAATTTTATCAGAATTTCCCATAGAAATAAAATGTTGACAAAATTTCCTATAAAAATGAAATTTTGACAAATTTCCTATAGGAATTTAATTTTGACAAAATTTCCTATAGAAATGAATTTTTTACAAAATTACCTATAGAAAAAAAATTTAACAAAATTTCATATAGAAATTAAATTTTGACAAAATTTCATAAAGAAATTAAATTTTGAGAAAATATCCTATAGAAATGAAATTTTGACAAAATTTCCTATACAAATAAAATTTTGACAAAATTTCCTATAGAAATTAATTTTTTACTAAATTTCCTATAGAAGTGAAATTTTGAAAAAATGTCCTATACAAATGAAATTTTGACAAAATTTCCTATAGAAATTAATTTTTTACAAAACTATCTATAGGAATAAAATTTTAACAAAATTTCCTATAGAAATGAAATTGTGACAATATTTCCCATAGAAATAAAATGTTGACAAAATTTCCTATAGAAATGAATTTTTTTATAAAATTACCTATAGGAATAAAATTTTAACAAAATTTCCTATAGAAATGAAATTTTGACAAATTTCCTATAGAAATGAAATTTGGACAAAATTTATAATACAAATGAAATTTTGACAAAATTTAATATAGAAATTTATTTTTTACAAAATTACCTATAGAAATAAAATTTTAACAAAATTTCCTATAGAAATAAAATTTTAACAAAATTTCCTATAGAAATGAAATTTTGACAAAATGTCCTATACAAATGAAATTTTGAAAAAATTTCCTATAGAAATTAATTTTTTTACAAAATAATCTATAAAAATAAAATGTTAACAAAATTTCCTATATAAATGAATTTTGTACAAAATTTCCCATAGAAATAAAATGTTGACAAAATTTCCTATAAAAATGAATTTTTTATAAAATTACCTATAGAAATAAAATTTTAACCAAATTTCCTATAGATATGAAATTTTGACAAATTTTGGCAATAAATTTTTATTTATTTATTTGTGTATTAATTATAATTAAAAATATCGATAAACCAAAAAAAAAAAAATTAAGCACTAGCAACTAAAGCTTATCGGCTTATATATTTTTAAGTTCGACATTTAATATAAGAGATTAGTCGATTTTCGAAAATTTTAAAATTCGAGAATTCGGTTTATACAATAACCGAGTTGACATTTTCTTACTGATTTGCCTTTCCTCTAATCTCTTGAGAAATTATTGTAGAAATCTAAAAGATACATGACCGATCACTGACAATTAAAAAATAATAATTTTAAAAGAAATTACATATGAGCTTACACTACATATAAATACACACATCATATACAAAAGACTACACTTCCTTTTACACTATTGTTTTTTTTTTTTTAAATTAGTTAAAAAAATAAATGGATTATTTTACATTAAACAAACATAAAATTATAATAGAAAATAAAACAAATAAAATGAGGAGTAGAATAATTTCTTAAATATATATTTATGTATATATACATATATACCTACACATATAAATACATAAAATCTAAACTACTATAAAAGAATTCGATATATATATAATAAACAACAAAAACAAAATTCTAAATGACTTTTGTAATTAAAATACGCTTAAAATTACAAATTATAAATTAGAAACCCAATTTTGTGGAAAAAAACAGCTACAATGACATGAAACCATATACATACATCTATGATAAAATTTTGATATTGATGTTTTTTCTATAACAAAGACAAACAAAAACAAAAAAAAAAACACCCGTTAAAAATAATAGCGAAAAATACAAAAAAATAAAAATAAATAAATACCAAAAAAATAACATGCGTTAAAACAAAAACATAAATAAATAAAACACCTACAATAAACTATATATAAAAAAATACCAAAATATAAACGTGTTGAACAGCTTTCTAAAGAAAACAAAAAACCCAATAGTAATGTCAAATAAATAACTAAATAAAATAATTTAATGAATATGTTGCTTAAAATTTTTTAGTTGAATTTTTCTAACCATTACACCATTCCTCAAGTATCACAATTCAACATTGTTCTTAAAACCTTTACGTCAGTCGATTAGTTTGTCTTATATGGACTTAATTTTACATTAAAGAGTCATTACACAATAAAAAAAAGGTTAGCAATACACTCAGAAAAAAGATCCAAATATTTTGACCTTCCCTTAAGGATTTTGCTATTAATTCCGGGCGATGTTCCGAAAGTTGGAATCGGAAATCGCAAGAATTTAGTTTTCTTGTAAGAAAAAAAAGCAAGTATTACCAGAAGTAGGTAGGCCGGGCCGAATCTAAATACCCCCCACCACGAATCAAATATAATAGTTTACTTTGAAAACTCTTCGTAGTGGCGTCGGGTGATAATATAGAATTTCAGATATTCTCCCAAACAGATAACTTCACCCAGTACGAAGATAAATTTAAAGATTCTACCTATGAAGACTAGATCAGATTCTGGATTTATACGAACTAATTTTGCTTGAGTTTTAGAAAAATCATAAACATATCGTATAATTGATGACAGAAAGCCTTGAGTTGAAATCTTAAATTTGTTGGTTTTTACCGCCATTATTTAAATGGTTACGAGGTCTCAAATCTGGAAGTTAATGCAATTATTATGATCAGTGCGCCTGCTATACCCTCAAGAAATGATATCGGTCTATATCGATGCCTTACCAAATGGACTGATAAAAATAAATGCAATACAGATTTTTGAGGGACTAAGATACCAGCATATTTACATTTTCGGGCAAATCGGATGAAAATTACGGTTTCTAGAAGCCCAATGAAGTAAATCGGGAGATTGGTCTATATGGGGGCTATACCAAAACATGGCTCGATACACACCATATTCAGCTGACATATTTGTGGTCCTCAAAATACCTCTAGGTTTCCAATTTCAGGCAACGTGAATAAAAACTACAGATTCTAGCAGCCTAAGAAAAAAATTCGGGAGTTAGGTCTATATGGAGGCTATACCAAAACATGGACCAATGCTCACCATTTTCGACGCACCTCTTCTCAATGGTCCTCAAATATCTCTAGAATTCCAAATTTAGACAAATTGGGTAAAAACTACGAATTCTACAAGCCCAAGAAATAAAATTGGGAGATCATTCTATATGGAAGCTATACCAAAACATGGACCGATACGGACCATATTCGACACACCTCTTAATGGTCCTCAAATACCTCTAGAATTCCAATTTCAGACAAATTGGGTAGAAACTACGAATTCTAGAAGCCCAAGAAATAAAATCGGGAGATCGGTCTATATGAGGGCTATACCAAAACATGGACCGATACGGACCACTTTCGGCACACCTCTTTCTGGTCATAAAATACCTCCAGATTTCAAATTTCAGGCAAATCGGATAGTAAATACAGTTTCTAGAAACCCAAGAAATAAAATCGGGAGATCGATCTATATGGGGGCTATACCACAACATGGACCGATACACCCTATTTTCGACACACCAATGTGTGGTCTCAAAATACCTCTAGATTTTCAATTTCAGGCAAATCGGATACGAAATACAGTTTCCAGAAGCCCAAGAAATAAAATCGGGAGATCGGTCTATATAGGGGCTATACCAAAACATGGACCTATACTGACCTATATTCGACACACCTCTTTATGGTCCCAAAATACCCTCAGATTTCAAATTTCAGGCAAATCGGATAGTAAATACAGTTTGTAGAAGCACAAGAAATAAAATCGGGAGATCGATCTATATAGGGGCTATACCAAAACATGGACCGATACACCTCACACCGGCACACCACTTTCTGGTCATAAAATACCTCTAGATTTCAAATTTCAGGCAAATCGGATACGAAATACAGTTTCCAGAAGCCCAAGAAATAAAATCGGGAGATCGGTCAATATGGGGGCTATACCAAAACATGGACCGATACGGACCATTTTCGACACACCTCTTTATGGCCTGAAAATACCCCTAGATTTCCAATTTCAGGCAAATCGGATTATAAATACAGTTTCTAGAAGCCCAAGAAGTAAAATCGGGAAATCAGTCTATATGGCGGCTATACCAAAACATGGATCGATACACCCTATTTTCGACACACCAATTTTTGGTCCTGAAATACCCCTAGATTTCCAATTTCAGGCAAATCGGATAGTAAATACAGTTTCTAGAAGCCCAAGAAGCAAAATCGGGAAATCGGTCTATATGGGGGCTATACCAAACACCATTTGTAGCACACCTTTTTATGGTCCGAAAATACCTCTAGATTTCCCCTTTTCAGGCAAATTAGCTCAAGACCCCAAATCGGAAGGTCGGTTTATATGGGGACTATATCAAAACTTTGACCAATATATTATAGCCCATCTTCGATCTTGACCTGCCTGCAAACAAAAAACAAGTCTGTGCCAAATTTCAAGCCGATAGCGCCATTATTGAAGGCTGTAGCGTGATTACAACAGACAGCCAGACAGACGGACATGGATATCGGCTTAGAATTTCTCCCTGATCAAGAATATATAACCTTTGTATAGTCGGAAATCGATATTTCGATGTGTTACAAACGGAATGACAAACATATTAGACCCCCATCACCATTCTATGGTGGTGGGTATAAAAAAGAATCGGTGTTTTTGGCTGGAAACGTTAGAAAAATATTTTTTCTGTTTCAGTCACGGAATTGATTGATCCAAAAAAGTTCAGCCACGCCACACTGGTTCCAAAGATGAAGTGTTTTTGGGCGTTAAAAAAATATTTGTTTAAAAAGCTAATCGTTTGATTTTAAATTCATCCAATTCGGTTGAAATTTGGTACGTGGTGTTAGTATATGGTCCCTAACAACCATGCATGAATTGGTCCATATCGGTCCATAATTATACGTAGCCCCCATATAAATTTCCCCAGATATGACCTGCGGAGCCCCTTGGAAGAGCAAAATTCACCCGATCCGGTTGAAATTTGTTACGTGGTGTTAGTATATATATATATATATATATATATATATATATATATATATATATATATATATATATATATATATATATATATATATATATATATATATATATATATATATATATATATATATATATATATATATATATATATTATATTTTTGCAACCATGCAAAAATTGGTCCATACCGGTCTTAATTAAAGCGATCCCCAGATTTGACCTCCGGAGCTCTTGGAGGAGGAAAATTCATCCGATCCGTTTGAAATTTGGTACGTGGTGACATTTGGTACATTGCACTAGTATATGGCCGCTAAACAACCATGCTAAAATTGGTTCCTATCGGTCTATAGTTGTATATAGCCGATCCTCAAAAATTAATCTTCCAAAATTTTATTCCTAAGAAAATTTTGTCAAAATTTTATTACTATAGAAAATTTTGTCAAAATATTATTTCTATACTAAATTTTGTCAAAATTTTATTGCTATAGAAAATATTGTCAAAAGTTTATTTCTATAGAAAATTTTGTCAAAATTTTATTACTATAGAAAATATTGTCAAAATTTTATTTCTATAGAAAATTTTGTCAAAATTTTATTACTATAGAAAATGTTGTCAAAATTTTATTTCTATAGAAAATTTTGTCAAAATTTTATTGCTATAGAAAATTTTGTCAAAATTTTATTACTATAGAATATTTTGTCAACATTTTATTTCTATAGAAAATTTTGTCAAAATTTTATTGCTATAGAAAATATTGTCAAAAGTTTATTTCTATAGCAAATTTTGTCAAAATTTTATTTCTATAGAAAATTTTGTCAAAATTTTATTTTTATAGAAAATTTTGTCAAAATTCCGTTTCTATAGAAAATTTTGTCAAAATTTTATTACTATAGAAAATTTTGTCACAATTTTATTTCTATAGAAAATTTTGTTAAAATTTTATTTCTATAGAAAATTTTGTCAAAACTTTATTTCTATAGAAAATTTTGTCAAAATTTTATTTCTATAGAAAATTTTGTCAAAATTTTATTACTATAAAAAATTTTGTCACAATTTTATTTCTATAGAAAATTTTGTTAAAATTTTATTTCTATAGAAAATTTTGTCAAAATTTTATTTCTACAGAAAATTTTGTCAAAATTTTATTTCTATAGAAAATTTTGTCAAAATTTTATTACTATAGAAAATTTTGTCAAAATTTTATTTCTATAAAAAATTTTGTCAAAATTTTATTGCTATAGAAAATATTGTCAAAATTTTATTTCTATAGAAAATTTTGTCAACATTTTATTTCTAGAGAAAATTTTGTCAAAATTTTATTTCTATAGAAAATTTTGTCAAGATTTTATTTCTATAGAAAATTTTGTCAAAATTTTATTTCTGTAGAAAATTTTGTCAAAATTTTATTTCTTTAGAAAATTTTGTCAAAATTTTATTTCTATAGAAAATTTTGTCAAAATTTTATTTCTATAGAAAATTTTGTCAAAATTTTATTTCTATAGAAAATTTTGTCAAAATTTTATTTCTATAGAAAATTTTGTCAAAATTTTATTTCTATAGAAAATTTTGTCAAAATTTTATTTCTATAGAAAATTTTGTCAAAATTTTATTTCTATAGAAAATTTTGTCAAACTGAATTAAATACGTATTTAATCGGCCTTTTTTTATACCCACCACCATAGAATGGTGACGGGGGTATAATAAGTTTGTAATTCCGTTTGTAACACATCGAAATATAGATTTCCGACTATATAAAGTATATATATTCTTGATCAGGGAGAAATTCTAAGACGATATAACGATTTTCGTCTGTCTGTCTGTTTGTTGTAATCACGCTACAGTCTTCAATAATGAAGCAATCGTGCTGAAATTTTGCACAAACTCGTCCTTTGTCTGCAGGCAGGTCAAGTTCGAAGATGGGCTATATCGGTCAAGGTTTTGATATAGTCCCCATATAAACCGACCTCCCGATTTGGGGTCTTGGGCTTATAGAAATCGTTGTTTTTATCCAATTTTCCTGAAATTTGAAATCTAGAGGTATTTTATGACCATAAGGAGGTGTGCCAAAAATGGTGAGTATCGGTCCATGTTTTGGTATAGCCCCCATATAGACCGATCTCCCCATTTTACTTCTTGGGCTTATAGAAACCGCAGTTTTTATTCAATTTACCTGAAATTGGAAATCTAGAGGTATTGTCAGACCACAAATACGTGTGCCAAAAATTGTGAGTATCGGTCCATATTTTGGTATTGCCCCCATATGGACCGATCTCCCGATTTGGGGTCTTGGGCTTATAGAAACCGTAGTTTTTATCCAATTTGTCTGAAATTGGAAATCTAGAGGTATTTTAGGACCATAAAGAGGTGTGCCGAAAATGGTGAGTATCGGTCCATATTTTGGTATAGCCCCCATATAGACCGATTTCCCGATTTTACTTCTTGGGCTTCTAGAATCCGAAGTTTTTATCCTATTTGCCTGAAATTGGAAATCTAGAGGTATTTTCGGGTCATAAAGAGGTGCACCGAAAACGGTGAGTATCGGTCCATATTTTAGTATAGCCCCCATAAAAACGATCTCCCGATTTAACTCCTTGGGTTTCTAGAAACCGTAGTTTTTATCTTATTTGCCTGAAATTGTAAATATTCAGGTATTTAAGGCTCACAAAAACGTGTATCGGATTAAGTTTTTATCGGTCCATTTGGTAATGCCTCTATGTAGACCGACTTCACTTCTTGAGGGTGTAGAAGGCTCACTGATCATGAAAATTGCTTGAAACTCAATGTAAAATTTCAAGATTTTACTTCTACAGATTTAAGATTTCAAATCAAGACGTTATTTTATAATTTTCTTGCACACTTACAAGAGATGTTAATGATTCCTCTAAAACTCAAATAAAAATGGTTCTTATAAATCCAGAATCTGATATAGTCCTCATAGGTGAAATCTTTAAATTTATCTTCGGGAAGTATCCTCAAGTCCTCAAGCCCTCCTGAAATTTCAAAGGAAACCCTAATATTTGGTTCATGGTGGTGGGTATTTAAGATTCGGCCTGGCCGAACTTAGTGCTTTATATACATGTTGTTTAATATATACACCGTATGGACTAACTTACAATTGAAAAGACGGTGTTAAGAAGTTTTAAGATACCTTGTCATCGGCAAGTGTTTCCGCAACCCAATTAATTCGAATGTGGATGATAGTCTTTAGGACAAGTTTCTATGCAATCCACACACAAAGAAAATTTCATTAAAATTGAGCCAACGAAAATTTTTCATTGATACGACGAAACATTTTCATTAAGACAATGAAAATGTTCGTTAATAGTACGAAACGTTTCGTTGACACACAGAAAATTCGTTATAATAACGAAAAATTTCGTTATATCAATGAATTTTTTTCATTGGCTCAATTTTAATGACACATTTCATTAATATAACGAAACTTTTCCTACCAGTGCATGGTGGAGGGTACATAAGATTCGGCCTGGCCGATCTTACGGCCGTATATAATTGTTTTTTAATTAATTACTTTGCCAACTTTTCAATTGGAAATTTTCCGTTGACATGTGAATCCTTGGATCACCTTTCGAGTGTTACCTTAGCTGAGAGTATAATAGTTCTGTGAAATTCACATGAAACCCAATTAGTTTAATTTCTTTTTATGCAGAACAATGAATAAAGTGATGAGGAATTTAAGTAAAAATGTTAACATACCAGTAGTTTCGTTATATACGCATATAAAAAAAACAAAAAATGTAAACTATTATAATAGAAGGATATTAACTATTACAACAACAATAACAAAAGCAACAACATTATTTGCATAGTATTCTGAAATGTTCAAAAGCTAACTAACAAGGATTTAATACCAAATGGAAATAATGAAACACATAAAAAATTGAAAACTAAAACTAAACCCAAGAAGAAGAAACACCCACCGACCGAAATTTTAACACTATTCAACAAGAACAAAATAAAAGGATAATAACAAAATACTATACAAATACTCTATACTCTAAAACAAACACAACCAGCCAGAAATACAACTAAAGCAAAAAAGAAAAATCTTTAAAAAACTAAACCCTCCCTAGATTTTTTTTATTACCAAATCTTAAAGCAGCTACCAAGGATGCTCTACCAATTACACCGATATAAATGAGTTCAAGTTTACTACTACAACCAAAGCAAAATGAAACACGAACACCACCACAACATACACACAGTAACAACTTTAACTTTGCTATACATTTACAACAACAAGAAAATGAAACAACTACTGACATATTTCAGGAATTAGATGATGAAACTCACAAAATAAACCAAAAATATAAGAAATAATAAAAAAAAAAAACATTCAAGAAAACAAAGCAAAACAAAAAAGTTTAAAAAAGTAAATAAAGAATATAAAAGAAGAATTATGAAGCGTATATCTATCTTTATGTATTTATAAATGAGTCTGTACTGCTGTAGAGTATATCCCTAAATGAAAATAAATAAAAATTTTCATAATATAAAAATGTTGATAGAATCCAACTAAATCAATTACATGTTTGGGATCGAAAATAAAAAACAATTTTTTCCAATCCTTTCTCTATTAATTTAATTCGACTCATTGACATTCAAATGACTTAAATCGAGCAATATGTCCAGTTCAGATTAGGCCCTAAAAGAACATTTTTAAATTTCGGCATTGTTGCAGCATATCCGATGATCTTCATTGTGATTTGTTAATACTTTTGAATTAGGGATTGTAATGATGATAAACAAGTACTGACGGTCTTCAGTTTGCCCGGACCGAATCTTAAATACCCAACACCACGAATCAATATAGTAGTTTCCTTTCATCCTTGAGCGCATCTGAATAAAAAAAAAATTTGGACCAAATTTTCTATAAAAATAAAATTTTGGCAAAATTTTCTATAAAAATGGTGCAATGGTTAGCATGCCCGCCTTGCATACACAAGGTCGTGGGTTCGATTCCTGCTTCGACCGAACACCAAAACGTTTTCAGTGATGGATTATCCCACCTCAGTAATGCTGGTGACATTTCTGAGGGTTTCAAAGCTTCTCTAAGTGGTTTCACTGCAATGTGGATCGCCGTTCGGACTCGGCTATAATAAGGAGGTCCCTTGTCATTGAGCTTAACATGGAATCGGGCAGCACTCAGTGATAAGAGAGAAGTTCACCAATGTGGTATCGCAATTGACTGAATAGTCTAAGTGAGCCTGATACATCGGGCTGCCACCTAACCTAACCTAACCTTCTATAAAAATCGCATTAGCACAACATTTTCTATAGAAATAAAAATTTGACAATATTCGAATAAAAATAATATGTTGACATAATTTTCTACAGAAATAAATTTTTTACAAAATTTCGTATAGAAATAAAATTTTGACAAAATTTCGTATGGAAATAAAATAAAAATTTGACAAACAAAAACTATAAAACTGAAATTTTGACAAAATTTTCCATTGGAATAAAATTTTGACAAAATCTTTAATAGAAAGAAAATTTTGACAAAATTTTCTAAAGAAAAAAATTTTGACAACATTTTCTATAGAAATAAAATTTTGACAATACTTTCTATAGAAATAAAATTTTGAAAAAATTTTCTATAAAAATAAAAATTTGACAAAATTTTCTATAGAAATAAAATTTTAACAAAATTTTCTACAGAAATAAAATTTCGACAAAATTTCGTATAGAAATAAACTTAAGCTGCATCTAAATAAAAATAAAATTTTAATAAAATTTTCTACAGAAATTAAATTTTTGACAAAATTTTCTATAGAAATAAAATTTTAACAAAATTTTCTACAGAAATAAAATTTTGACAAAATTTCGTATAGAAATAAAATTATGACAACATTTGCTATAGCAATACAATTTTGACAAAATTTTCTATAGTAATTAAATTTTGTCAATATTTTCTATAGAAACAAAATTTTGTCAAAATTTTCTATAGAAATAAAATTTTGACAACATTTTCTATAGTAATAAATTTCTGATAACATTTTCTATAGAACTGAAATTTTGATAAAATTTTCTATAGAAATAGAATTTTGACAAAATTTTCCATACGAATAACATTTTGAAAAAATTGTCTATATAAAAAAAAAATGTTGACAACATTTTCTAAAGAAATACAATTTTGACAAAATTTTCTATATAAATAAAATTTTGAAAATTTTTTCTATAAAAATAAAATTTTGACAAAATTTTCTATAGAAATAAAATTATGACACAATTTCCTATAGAAATAAATTTTTGACAAAATCTAAATAAAAAGTTGACAAACAAAATCTATAGAAAGGAAATTTTTAAAAAAATTTCCATATGAACGAAACTTTGTCAATATTTTCTATAGAAACAAAATGTTGTAAACATTTTCTACAGAAATATAAATTTTTGAAAAAAATTTCTATAGAAATAAAATTTTGACAAAATTTTCTATAGTAATAAAATTTTAAAAAATTTTTCTATAGAAATGAAATTTTAATAAAATTTGATATAAAAATAAAACCTTGTAAAAATTTTCTAAAAAATAAAATCTTGAAAAAATGTTCTATAAAAATACAAGTTTTACAAAATTTCTTATAGAAATAAAATTTTGTCAAAATTTTCTGTAAAAATAAAATTTTGACAAATTTGCTATTGTAATAAAATTCTGTCAGCATTTTCTATAGAAATGAAATTTTGATAAAACTTTCTATAGAAATAGAATTTTGACAAAATTTTCCATACGAATAACATTTTAAAAAAATTGTTTATAGAAAAAAAATTTTACAACATTTTCTAAAGAAAAAAATTGTGCAAAAATTTTCTATAGAAATGAAATTTTATATAGAAACAAAATTTTGACAAAATATTCTATAGAAATAAAATTTTGAAAAAATTTTCTATAAAAATAATAATTTGACAAAATTTTCTATAGAAATGAAATTTTGTCAAAAATTTCTACAGAAATAAAATTTTGCAAAATTTTCTATAACATAGAAATGAAATTTGAATAAAATTTTATATAAAAATAAAACATTGTCAAAATTTTCTTATAGAAATAAAATTTTGACAAAATTTTCCATATGAACAAAATTTTGTCAGTATTTTCTATAGAAACAAAATTTTCTATAGAAATAAAATTTTGACAAAATTTTCAATAGTAATAAAATTTTGAAAAAATTGTCTATAGTAATGAAATTGGGATAAATTTTTATATAAAAATAAAAGCTTGTCAAAATTTTCTATAGAAATAAAATCTTGAAAAAATTTTCTATAAAAATACAAGTCTAACAAAATTTCTTATAGTAATAAAATTTTGACAAAATTTTCTATAGAAACAAAATTTTGAAAAAATTGTCTATAGAAAAAAATGTTGACAACATTTTATAAAGAAATAAAATTTTGAAAAAAATTTCTATATAAATAAAATTGTGAAAAATTTTCTATAAAAATAAAATTTTGACAAAATTTTCTATAGAAATAAAATTATGACACAATTTTCTATAGAAATAAAATTTTGTTTTTTGTTTAGTTTTGTTAGTTGACCTTTGGAATTTTACAATTTTGGGATTATTTGTTTGGCTTTGAGGTCATGGACTAATGAAAAATGCTGGTGTTAATGTTTTTCATTACTTTTTATTGAAATATCTATTGAAATTAGTTTTGCTGAAAAGGTCATATATCGTTTTGTTACATTTTTGGGCCATTTTGTAATTATCCTTGTTGTATATGTTTGATTTTTCAAATCTTTCGGAGAAGCCTGGGACATATGTCATCTTTTTGAAACCATAGATGTTGCTTCCTGTTTGTCATCATTTGTATCTTTTTTATTTTTCACGTACTTTAGAAGATCGCTAATTGTCTTATTGGGGAAGTCATTTTGTTCTAGAATCTGTCGTATTTTCTTCTCGTTAGCCTTATGAAATTTTTCGTCGCTTATGCTTAAAACCCTGTTTATAAAATTTGTGGCAGTGTTGATCTTAATACGTCGAGGATGATTGGAGTGAAAGTTGATTAGTCTTCCCGATGCTGTGTTCTTTTGGTACCAGTTTAATCTTAGTTGATTGTTGTGTCTTTGAACCACTGTGTCAAGATAAGGCAATTTTCCTTCGTATTCAAAATTTTGACAAAATTTAAATAAAATGTTGACATACAAAATCTATAGAAAGGAAATTTTTACAAAATTTTCCTTATGAACGACATTTTGTCAATATTTTCTATAGAAACAAAATTTTGTAAACATTTTTTACAGATATATAAATTTTGAAAAAAATTTCTATTGTAATAAAATTTTGACAAAATTTTCTATTATAATTAAATTAAAAAAAAAAATCTCTATAGAAATGAAATTTTAATAAAATTTTATATATAAATAAAACCTTGTCAAAATTTTCTAAAGAAATAAAACCTTGAAAAAATATTCTATAATTATATATTCTTATAATTTTGTCAAAATTTTCTATAGAAATAAAATTTTGACAAATTTTCTATATTAAAAAAATTTGACAATATTTTCTATAGAAATGAAATTTTGATAATATTTTCTATAGAAATAGAATTTTGACAAAATTTTTCATGCGAATACCATTTTGAAAAAAATGTTCATAGAAAAAAAATTTGACAACATTTTTTTCTAATTTTGCAAAAATTTTCTATAGAAATGTAATTTTCTATAGAAACAAAATTTTGACAAAATTTTTTATAGAAAAAAAATTTTGACAAAATTTTTCATAGAAAAAAAATTTGGAAAAAATTTCTATAAAAATAAAATTTAGACAAATTTTTGTATAGAAATAAAATTATGACAACATTTTCAATAGAAATAAAATTTTGACAAAATTTCGTATAGACATAAAATGTTGACAACATTTCGTATAGAAATAAAATGTTGACAAACAAAATCTATAGAATGGAAATTTTTACAAAATTTTTCATATGAACAAAATTTTGACAAAATTTTCAATAGTAATAAAATTTAAAAAAAAAAATTTTTCTATAGTAATAAAATTTTGAAAAAATTTTCTATAGAAATGAAATTTGGATAAAATTTTATATAAAAATAAAACCTTGTCAGAATTTTCTAAAGAAATAAAATCTTGAAAAAAATTTCTATAAAAGTACAAGTATGACAAAATTTCTTATAGAAATAAAATTTTGACAAAATTTTCTGTAGAAATAAAATTGTGACAAACAAAATCTATAGAAAAGAAATTTTGACAAAATTTTCGATAGGAATAAAATTTTGACAAAATTTTCTATAGGAACAAAATTTTGTCAATATTTTCTATAGAAACAAAATTATGTCAAAATATTCTATAGAAATACAATTTTGACAAAATTTTCTACAAAAAAATTTTGACAACATTTTCTATACAAATAAACTTTTGACAAAATTTTCTATAGAAATAAAATTTTGACAAATTTTTCTATAGAAATAAAATGTTGAAAAAGTTTTCTATTGAAATAAAATTTTCACAAAATTATCTATGGAAATAAAATTTTGACAAAATGTTCTATAGAAATAAAATTTCGACAAAATTTTCTATAGAAATGAAATTTTGACAAAAGTTCTATAGAAACAAAATTTTGATAAAATTTTATATCAAAATAAAATTTTGTCAACATTTTCTATAGAAATAAAATTTTCTTAAAATTTTCTATAGAAATAAAATTTGGATAAAATGTTCTGTAGAAATAAAATTTTGATAAAATTTTATATCAAAATAAAATTTTGTCAACATTTTCTATAGAAATAAAATTTTCTTAAAATTTTCTATAGAAATAAAATTTGGATAAAATTTTCTATAGAAATAAAATTTGGATAAAATGTTCTGTAGAAATAGAAGTTTGAAAAAATTTCCTATAGTAACAAAATTTCGAAAAAATTCCTATAGAAATAAAATTTTGACAAAATTGTCTATATAAATAAAATTTTGACAATTTTTTCTATAGAAATAAACTTTTGACAAAATTTTCTATAGAAATAAAACTTTGACCTTATCTACAGAAAAAAATTTTCAGAAAAACAATTTTGACAAAATTTTCTATAAAAATATTTTTTTTTCAAAATTTTATATAAAAGAAATTTTATAGAGATAACATTTTGACAAATTTTTCTATAGAAATAAAATCTTGAGAAAATTTTCTATATAAAAAAAAAAAATTTGAAAATAATCTATAGAAATAAAATTTTGTATAGAAATAACACGTACACGTGTACAGCCTGAAATTATACCGAAAAAATGTTCTATTGTATTTAGACCATGTTAGTACCCTTATATGTATATCTATACCTTCCTTTCCTTTTGCGATGAGAAAATTATTAGGTAAGTTTAGAAAAATATAGTTGTACAATTTCAGTAAAACACTCATATAAATTCATTTGACCTGTATTTGTTCTTAACGAATGTGTATCATTTTTTCAAAAAATATGTGTACCGCATAGTATTGTGAGTGGCACTTTTTGTGTCATTTTCTGGATATTCTCAAAGGGTAACATTGGTTTCAATTGCTTAAGAAGAATTAAAAAAAATATTAGAATATCAAAGCTTTCAGTCGTCATTTTTCATTCTTATCAATTTAAAAGAATAATTTTCATTATTATCTTCGATAATAAATCTATTAATTAATTTTGACAAAGATTTATCTCCCATACGTAATTGATTTGATTATAAAATAATAAAATAAAATTACAAACAGACTTACTTAAATATATATATACAAAATATCTATGTACTGGCATATATACATACATACAAAAAAAAAATTTAGCTATATCTATATACACACTTATATACAAACATAATTTATACAACAACAACAAGATACATATACAAGAAAACATATGGTTAAAAAATAATAATAATAATGAAATAATATAAAGCGTAATGAAAAAACGTAAAGCAAAAGAAATAGATAATTTTAAATTTTCCACTTTCTCTAAATGTCTAAAGAATGTGTATGTATTGCATTGAATGTACTGTATTCCAATGTACTGTATCCGAAATTGGACTGTTGTATTGTCTTGTATGGTACTGCATTATAATTTAATGAAAAACATAGCCTAAAATAAATAAACAAAATGAAAATATTAATTAATAAATAAAAATACAAACGTATTACAAAAAAAAAACTATGTGGTTTACTATCGGATTTTAATGAGAACCTTGGTAAGTTAACAATGATGGTAATTTGATTGCAATGTTTTAGTATGATTTAGATGCAATCAAGGTACTTCCTTGCTTCGAAAAAATTCAAATGCATACTTAAGGATTTGCGAGAAGTCTTTTATGTACTTCTTTAAATTGGAGCATCGATTGCTCTGTGAAGCTTATCTTTTGTTTCAACATGCTAGAGATGGTTTGTGCATTTCAGAAGGGGATGATTTTTATGTGGAACTCCATGAATGTTCTGGACATCCGAAGAAGTTAGAAAATGTTGAATTGAAGGCATTAATCGATGAGAACTCATGTCAAAAGCTTGCCAAATCATTTGAAGTTACACGCCAAGCCATTTTCTATTGATTGAAACTATTGGGAATAATTCCAAAGCAAGGAAATTAGTAACCATTCGAGATGAAACCGAGAGACGTAGAAAGTCAATTTCAACAAACAGTTGGCAGAATTCTACCTAAAATGATTGATTAATTCCTCTCCAACTAAAATACTTTACAAATGTTCGACAGAAATACGACTTTGGTAAAATTTTCTATAGAAATAAAATTTTGACGAAATTTTCTATAGAAACAAAATGTTGACACAATTTTCTATAGAAATAAATTTTTGACAAAATTTTCTATAGAAATAAAATGTTGACAAAATATTCTATAGAAATAAAATTTTGACAAAATTTTCTATAGAAATAAAATTTTGAATAAATTTTCTATAGATTTTGAAAATTTTTCAATAGAAATAAAATTTTGACAAAATTTTCAATAGAAATAAAATTTTGACAAAATTTTCTATAAAATTAAAATTTTGACAAAATTTTCTATAAAAGTAAAATTTTGACAAAATTTTCTATAAAAGTAAAATTTTGACAAAATTTTCTATAAAAATAAAATTTTGACAAAATTTTCTATAGAAATAAAATTTTGACAACATTTTCTATAGAAAAAAAATTTTGACAAAATTTTATAGAAAATTTTATTTTCTATAAAAATAAAATTTTGACAAAATTTTCTATAAAAGTAAAATTTTGACAAAATTTTCTATAGAAATAAAATTTTGACAAAATTTTCTATAGAAAAAAATGTTGACAAAATTTTCTGTAGAAATAAAATGTTGACAAAATTTTCTATAGAAAAAAATGTTGACAAAAAAAATAAAATTTTGACAAAATTTTCTATAAAAACAAAATTTTGACAAAATTTTCTAGAGAAATAAAATTTTGATTAAATTTTCTATAGAAATAAAATTTTTACAAAATTTTTTATTGAAATAAAATTTTGACAAAATTTTCTATAGAATTAAAATTTTGACAACATTTTCTATAGAAATAAAATTTCGACAAAATTTTCTATAGAAATAAAATTTTGACAAAATTTTCTATAGAAATAAAATTTTGACAAAATTTTCTATAGAAATAAAATTTTGATTAAATTTTTTATAGAAATATAATTTTTACAAAATTTTCTATAGAAAAAATGTTGACAAAATTTTCAATAGAAATAAAATTTTGACAAAATTTTCTATAAAAATAAAATTTGGACAAAATTTTCTATAGAAATAAAATTTTGACAAAATTTTCTATAGAAATTAAAATTTTGATTAAATTTTCTATAGAAATAAAATTTTTACAAAATTTTCTATAGAAATAAAATTTTGACAAAATTTTCTATAGAAAAAGAAAAATGTTGAAAAATTTTCCGTAGAAATAAAATTTTGACAGAATTTTCTATAGAAAATAAATTTTGACAACACTTTCTATAGAAATAAAATTTTGACAAAATCTTCTATAGGAATAAAATTGACAAAATTTTCTATAGAAATAAAATTTTGACAAATTTTTCTATAGACATAATTTTTTGACAAAATTTCCTATCACAATAATTTTTTGACAAAATTTTCTATAGAAATAAAATGTTGACAAAATTTTTTATAGAAATAAAATTTTGAATAAATTTTCTATAGATTTTGAAAATTTTTCAATAGAAATAAAATTTTGACAAAATTTTCAATAGAAATAAAATTTTGACAAAATTTTCTATAAAATTAAAATTTTGACAAAATTTTCTATAAAAGTAAAATTTTGACAAAATTTTCTATAAAAGTAAAATTTTGACAAAATTTTCTATAAAAATAAAATTTTGACAAAATTTTCTATAGAAATAAAATTTTGACAACATTTTCTATAGAAAAAAAATTTTGACAAAATTTTATAGAAAATTTTATTTTCTATAAAAATAAAATTTTGACAAAATTTTCTATAAAAGTAAAATTTTGACAAAATTTTCTATAGAAATAAAATTTTGACAAAATTTTCTATAGAAAAAAATGTTGACAAAATTTTCTGTAGAAATAAAATGTTGACAACATTTTCTATAGAAAAAAATGTTGACAAAAAAAATAAAATTTTGACAAAATTTTCTATAAAAACAAAATTTTGACAAAATTTTCTAGAGAAATAAAATTTTGATTAAATTTTCTATAGAAATAAAATTTTTACAAAATTTTTTATTGAAATAAAATTTTGACAAAATTTTCTATAGAATTAAAATTTTGACAACATTTTCTATAGACATAAAATTTCGACAAAATTTTCTATAGAAATAAAATTTTGACAAAATTTTCTATAGAAATAAAATTTTGACAAAATTTTCTATAGAAATAAAATTTTGACAAAATTTTCTATAGAAATAAAATTTTGATTAAATTTTTTATAGAAATATAATTTTTACAAAATTTTCTATAGAAAAAATGTTGACAAAATTTTCAATAGAAATAAAATTTTGACAAAATTTTCTATAAAAATAAAATTTGGACAAAATTTTCTATAGAAATAAAATTTTGACAAAATTTTCTATAGAAATTAAAATTTTGATTAAATTTTCTATAGAAGTAAAATTTTTACAAAATTTTCTATAGAAATAAAATTTTGACAAAATTTTCTATAGAAAAAGAAAAATGTTGAAAAATTTTCCGTAGAAATAAAATTTTGACAGAATTTTCTATAGAAAATAAATTTTGACAACACTTTCTATAGAAATAAAATTTTGACAAAATCTTCTATAG
The DNA here is from genome assembly GCF_050003625.1 of Haematobia irritans. NCBI lineage: Eukaryota > Metazoa > Arthropoda > Insecta > Diptera > Muscidae > Haematobia > Haematobia irritans. The sequence goes on along the minus strand of NC_134397.1, from coordinate 183,209,812 downwards.
GAATAAAATTGACAAAATTTTCTATAGAAATAAAATTTTGACAAATTTTTCTATAGACATAATTTTTTGACAAAATTTCCTATCAAAATAATTTTTTGACAAAATTTTCTATAGAAATAAAATGTTGACAAAATTTTTTATAGAAATAAAATTTTAACAAAATTTTCTATAGAAATAAAATTTTAACAAAATTTTCTATAGAAATAAAATTTTGACAAAATTTTCTATAGAAATAAAATTTTGATAAAATTTTCTATAGGAATAAAATTTTGATTAAATTTTCTATAGAAACAAAATTTTGACAAAATTTTCTATAGAAATAAAATTTTGATAAAATTTTCCGTAGAAATAAAATGTTGACAACATTTTCTATAGAAATAATATGTTGACAAAATTTTCTATAGAAAAAAATAAAATTTTGACAAAATTTTCTATAGAAATAAAATTTTGACAAAATTTTCTATAGAAATAAAATTTGGACAATATTTTTTCTATAAAAAAATGTTGACAAAATCTTCTATAGGAATAAAATTTTGACAAAATTTTCTATAGAAATAAAATTTTGACAAAATTTTCTATTGAAATAAAATTTTGTTTAAATTTTCTATAGAAATAACATTTTGAGAAAATAAAATGTTTTTAAATAGGATTGGTAAAATTTTCTCCAAATTTTTAGTATAAAATAGAAATAAAATTTTGACAAAGTTTTCTATAGAAATGAAATTTTGACAAAATTTTCTGTAGAAATAAAATGTTGATTAAATTTTCTATAGAATTAACATTTTGTCAAAATTTTCTGTAGAAAAAAATTTAACAAAATTTTCTATAGAAATAAAATTTTGATAAAATCTTCTATAGAAATGAAATTTTGCCAAAGTTTTCTATAGAAATAAAATTTTGACAAAATTTCCTTTAGAAATAAAATTTTGATTAAATTTCCTATAGAAGTATAATTTTGACAAAATTTTCCACAGAAATAAAATTTTGACAAAATTTTCTATAGAAATAAAATTTTGATAAAACTTTCTATAGAAATAAAATTTTGACAAAATTTTCACAGAAATAAAATTTTGACAAATTTTTAAATAGACACAAAATTTTGACAAAATTTTCTATAGAAATAAAATTTTTATTAAATTTTCAATAGAAATAAAATTTTTACAAAATTTTCTATAGAAATAAAATTTTGATAAAATTTTCTATAGAAAAAAACTGTTGACAAAATTTTCCGTAGAAATAAAATTTTGACAACATTTTCTATAGAAATAAAATTTTGACAGAATTTTCTATAGAAATAAAATTTTGACAAAATTTCCTATAGAAATAAAATTTTGACAACATTTTTTCTATCGAAAAAAAAATGTTGACAAAATCTTCTATAGGAATAAAATGTTGACAAAATTTGCTATAAAAAAAAATGTTGACAAAATTTTCTATAGAAATAAAATTTTGATAAAATCTTCTATAGAAATAAAATTTTGTTTAAATTTTCTATAGAAATAAAATTTTGACAAAATTTTCTATGGAAATAAATTTTTGACAACATTTTCTATAGAAATAAAATTTTGACAATTTTTCTATAGAAATAATATTTTGAGAAAATAAATTGTTGATAAAATAGGATTGGTAAAATTTTCTCCAAATTGTTACTATAAAAATAAATTTTGTTAATTTTCTACAGAAATAAAATTTCCAAAATTTCCTAATTTAATTATAATAAATATGCAGATAAAATAAAATAAAAAAAAAATAACAAAATTTTCTATAGAAATAAAATCTTGAGAAAATTTCTTATAGAAATACAATTTTGAGAAAATAGGATTGGTAAAATGTTCTCCAAATGTTGGTAAATTATTTTTGGCTTGTGTAGGAACTGTGATGAAAAGTGGATCCATAACCACAATTCCAAGCGAACAAAATTATATGGCAACGATAATCGTGTCTGTTCTGGTACACACATGTACAAGTTACGTATGGTGTCACACTTAAAAGGTGTTCTGGCCAACACTATACACCGTCATAGACCTGAAAAATGTACACGAGCATTTCTTTTGTGTAGGCTTAGTGTACAGCCATCGTATGCAAAGTTAGAAGTTTTTATAACAAATAAATAACAGATTCTGAAACTTTAATATGTTTTTTATAAATATTTGCAAATTTTATTGGGAAAATCACTTATATATGTCAGAAACCACGATTTTAAAAATCCATCTAAAATTTGAACCGAAATTTCCTCTGATTGGTGTATAAATTTTGGGGTTGTTTTAATCAGCTGGTTTTCAGTGTGTTCGAAAGTATAATGTTGCCACAATTTTTAAAAGTTAACACAAAAAAGTTTTAAGCAAAATTATCTTTGATTTTTGTGAATACTATCCGCTTTCCTAAACAAATCAAAGGTCTTTTTGAAAATATAAGGTAATTAAATTATAACTTTTACAAAATCAATGGGCTAAGAAAAGTGAATTTTACCAAATTTATTGCATGAAAAATATGGCATCTTCAATTCTGCAAAGTGTTCTTGGTGCACAAATCACTGAGCAAATTAAAAAAAAACACGCCGCCAATATCTTTCTGCACATGGAGGTCGCCACGATAGAAAATTTGTTTGCAATATTATTGTAAATATTTAAGCAATACAAATGAGAAAAACCTTAACAGAATAGTTAATTATGCCCACTATAATTAAATTTCCTTTAATGTATGGATGTTAAAAACTATTTGACCAAAACCAAAATAAAAACTTCTCCGCCGTCAAAAACAAAAACGAAAATTACACGGCGATCGTTTGTTTATGAGTAACATTGAGGAGGGATAGAAAAAAACAAATCAAAACAGATTTGAAGCATCACGCAATTGTCTCCTTTTTCTTGATAAATTGCTCTTGTCCTTACATTATTCACTGCTAACAAAAATCCGGCAGGCATTTTATGGCTTTGAGTTACGCACTTACTTTTAATTTTTTATGTTTATACCGGCAAAATATGTTTTGTTTATAATTTCTGTCTGCAAATAATATGGCTTGCAGAAAAAATCAGCTGTCACATTTTTCGATTAAAAGTCCGAAAAAAGTGTTCACACGTGTGACTCAGAACAACTAACTTTGTGTGTGGTGTGTAGAAAGTGTATAGTGTGGTGCACAATGCGGTGTGACCCAGAACAGACATGAATGCCACATATCCATGAAAAGAAGTTCATGCTGTGTATTTGGTCGGGTGATGTGAGTGTGGAGTACAAGGTTTGCCTTTTACATTTCGGAATTGGGTAACCCTCGATGAACTTAATTCGATTTTTGGCGATGAAGCTCCGTCAAGGACAAGTGTTTGGTACGGTGAATTCAACCGAGGTCGTTGTTCACTCCAAGAAGAATTTCGTGAAGGTCGTTCAAAATCACTTGTTATTCCGGAAACAATTGATGCTGTACGCCAAATGATATTGCAAGATCGTTATGTGACCTATCGTGAGATTTAGATAACCTTCGGCATTAGTGGGACAAGCATATATTCAATATCGCATGAACATTTAACTGTCAAAAAATTTATTTCGGATTGCATCCCACACACAGAAAAAAAAATTTTTCGTAGTTAAACTAATGCTAAATTTAACTTATTTTTATTGCAAAATAAAAAAATTATTTGTTTGAAGTTTAATTTTATTATTTTTTGCGAAATTTTCCACAGCCCTATGAAATTTTCGTTTTTTTGAAGTATGTCTCAAACATTTTATGAACTAAGCGTGGGCATAAAATTCAATGATTCCCAAGAATAGTAAGAATGAACTACTGTATGGTTAAAATGGTCATGCATTTTTCGCCAATGATTTTCATATTTATTATACCCACACCGAAAGAATTCCCTTCGTAGATTTAACGAAAAAATTTTCATTGACATAAATTCTTCATTAAAAGAACGAAATTTTCATTCATTTTCGTAATTTTTGTGAGGAACATTTTACGAATCTACGATTTTTTATTTTACAAAATTTTATTCATAATTCATAATTTTTGTGGATATAAATTTTACCAGTTTATGCATGTTTTACGAAAACTAGCAAAAGCAATAGTAATTTTAAACATGATTGAAATTTTTAGAAATATTGTAGGGTTTCCATATGGATAATTTTCAAAAGAGAACTTTCGCTTTAAAAAAAGAGAACATTTTAACTAAAAAAGAGTTTACAATAAAAAAATTCTTAATAAATAATTAATAATTTTATTGATGTTATAATTAAAATAATAATAGTTTCTAATGACAGACAAATAAACAAAATAAATTCAAAAAAAAAAAACATAAACAAAATAAATTAAAATATTAAAATTAATTGAGATCAATATCTGATTCTGATGAATCGGAATTATACTTTTTTGAGCTACTTATTAGGGCTAAGTATTTTTTATCGTTAATAATTAAATCTTTAAAAGATGTACATTTTAAATCCTTAAGATTGTATACAACCGTGATTGTATACGCCGTACGTCGAAACGTCGCAATTGTGTTCCGGCCTTTAATTTGTCAACAGATTTAACCCAGTAAACAATTAGTGGCGAACAAGTGTGGCGAATTCCTACTAAATAGGTAAAATTCCATCAATCTAGGAAAGGGCACTGTTGGACATAAAAATACGGCACCAAAAAAACGAGAGTGAACAAAAAGATACGAACACAAAAAGAGAACATGTTCTCTTTAAAAGAGATGCAATGGACAGCCTAAAATATTGCATCAGATTTACTGAAAATGGTTCCGTAGTTTCTTCATACATACATTTATGGTTTTAAGCTGAAATCAAAACAATAATGATGGAAATATTTATAATTATAAATATGTATATTATTATAGACTATTTCTGCACTCGAACCAATATGGGTAATATTTTCCCAACATTTGGAAAAGTTCGTTTAACCACCATATTTATTGACAGCGAGCGGTTCTAAAGAACAAATCGATAACAAAAGGAAATAAAAACAAAAACATTTCGCAAAGAAGTTTCATAACAATAGTGACCTAACTCAATTCATTCAAAATGTTCTTTGCACATACAGTGACGGACAAAAATATTCACACAGTAAAAGATTTCATGTTTTGTCTTCAAAATTGTTTAAATAAAAATAGATAGCCCAGTAATATATTAAACGAAATTTTGTATTCATTTATTATTTATCTTTATTTAAAGAAATATTTGATTTGTGAAATGAAAAAAATAGAAAAAAACAAATTTTTAGTTCACGGCAAGTTTTTAAGGAGACATAAGTATTCACACAATTGTACGGTTTTAAATGAAATTACGTATATTCTGAAAGTTTAGTATTTTGTTGAGTAACTTCTCTTCTTTATGACTTCTTCCAATCTTCTTGGCATTGAATGTGCTAACTTTTTTGTGACATCGGACCCAATTTTTTGCCATTCTTGTATCAGGGCTTCTTTCAATTGAGTCTTGCTTGTTATTTGCAGCTTTCCCACACGTTTTCCCAATTCGTCCCATAAATGTTCTATGGGATTCATGTCAGGAGATTGTGGAGGGGTCGGGAGAGTGTGGGGTACATGATAGGCTGTCCACATTCGTACGTCGTGGGCGGTGTGTTTGGGATCATTGTCCTGTTGAAAGTAGAAACTTTCTCCAAGACCCAACTTCGCCGCGCTTTGTAATAGGTTTTCTTTCAAAATATTGAGGTATACTGTTTTATCCATTTCACCATCGATGAAAACCAAGTTCCCCACAGCTGCTGATGACATACAGCCCCATACTATGACCCCTCCTCCACCATGTTTGACCGTGCTGACCACATTATATTTTTCTAACTCCGCATTCGGCCGTCTCCAAACGCGAACTCTTCTATCCGATTGAAAAATGTTAAATTTACTCTCGCCTGAGAATATAACTTCATCCCAAAAGTTCTCTGGCTCGTTTCTATACATTTTTGCGAAGTTAAGCCGTTTGGATTTATTTGTTTTGCTGATGAGTGGTTTTTTCCTCGCTACTCTAGAGCTATAACCAGCACGATGGAGGGTCCTGCGCACCGTTTTTGGATGTATTTCTTTATCCATCTCTTCTAAGCAATCCGCAGCCACTTGAGTAGAAGTTATTTTTGGGTCCTTTTTAATTTTTCTCACAATCTGAGCTTCTTCTCTGGCAGTTAACTTTCGTGGCCGTCCAGATCGTTCCATATTTGTGAAATCTGCAGAGTCTTTGAAACGTTTTACAATGCTGCATATTGTAAAACGACTTCGATTCAAAATTTTTCCGATCTCTGCATACGATTTATTTTGTTTATAGGGGTCCAAAATCATTTTTCTTTCAGCTTCTGTAGTTTCCTTTTGTTTTCGGCCCATTTTCCCAGCATTAGCTATTTAATACACTTCACTAATTGATAATAGAAGTCTTCGGGGGTTTCCCTATTTCGTCACATAAAAGTATTGCCATATTTAACGAATTATATTCGGATAGAAGGGTTTTTGAGACCATAACTACGAGAGTGTGAATACTTTAGTCCTCTTTTTACTTTTTTGGGCTGTCTTTTTTTGATAGTTTATACTTTGCTTAAATTTCACCTCAAATTTAAGTAAGTAATATATTGCATAAAATTTTTCTCGAAGACATTAATGACCTAACGACTTTTATTTAAAAATTATAAGGAACTTTTCCTTTAAAATGTCGCTGTGTGAATACTTAAGTCCGCCACTGTATGTATTGCAGAAACTTTTCCTTAATCCATCAAACTAAATTAAACTTTCCAGCTATTAATTAGTAATTCTTAACTAGTATCTCAATTTAAAATGTTCACAAAGTTACAAATGTGCGAAATTAAACATGTATATCATATACAGTTTGTCAAGAAAGTGTTTTGACAATGGGATAAAAATTATGTTTTGTTCCAAAATTAAATATAATGAAATTTAAAAAAAAAATTTATTATGTATTTTGGAAAGTATACATACGTACACAGAATTAAAAATTTAATAAAATATTTAATATTTCAATTATTTCTAGAAGTTGAAATAGTTGGCAATGTCAAAAGATTTTCTTGACAGACTGTATATTCTAATTTGAAATAAACAATGTGTCGTTAAGCTACTTCTGCGTTAAACATAAATTGTGAAATTCAAGAATGAGGCAGAGAAAAAATTTTTTATTTTCTCTTTAACTCTCTTTTCATTTGCCTACTTATTCTGAGAGTATACTACAAAGTGTTAGTAGCAAATGCTAAATAACGGTTCTCACATATTTTGTGCTGGGCTAAGTTGATTTTATATAAAGTGTGTTCGCGTACTTTTCCAATAAAATGTAGTTGTACAATAAACGTTGAATAGAGTTTTACTTTCTTCACCTGAATTTGTATTTTGAAAATAATTTATATAAAAACAAGTAAGGAAAGTCTAAAGTCGGGCGGGGCCGACTATATTATACCCTGCACCACTTTGTAGATCTAAATTTTCGATACCATATCACATCCGTCAAATGTGTTGGGTGCTATATATAAAGGTTTGTCCCAAATACATACACTTAAATATCACTCGATTTGGACAGAATTTGATAGACTTTTACAAAATCTATAGACTCAAAATTTAAGTTGGCTAATGCACTAGGGTGGAACACAATTTTAGTGAAAAATAAATATGGGAAACATTTAAATATGAAGCAATTTTAAGGAATCTTCGCAAAACTTTATTTATGATTTATCGCTCGATATATATGTATTAGCAGTTTAGGAAAATTAGAGTATTTTTTACAACTTTTCGACTAAGCCGTGTCGATTTAACAAGGAAAATGTTGGTATTTTGACCATTTTTGTCGAAATCAGAAAAACATATATATGGGAGCTATATCTAAATCTAAACCGATTTCAATCAAATTTGGCTCACATGACTATATTACTAATTGTACTCCTAGTGCAAAATTTCAACCAAATTGGGCCAAAACTCTGGTTTCTGGGGCCATATAAGTGCATATCGGGCGAAAGATGTACATGGGAGCTATATCTAAATCTGAACCGATTTCAACCAAATTTGGCAGACATAGCTACAATGCTAAATTTAGTCCCTGTGCAAAATTTTAACCAAATTGGGCCAAAACTATGGCTTTTAGGACCATATTTTTCCACATCAGGCGAAAAATATATATGGGAGCTATATCTAAATCTGAACTGATTTCAATCAAATTTTGCACACTTGACTATAATACTAATTGTACACCTAGTGCAAAATTTCAACCAAATTCGGCTAAAAATCTGGCTTCTGGGGCCATATAAGTCCATATCGGGCGAAAGATATATATGGGAGCTATATCTAAATCTGAACCGATTTCTTCCAAAATCAATAGGGTTCTATTCTGACCCAAAAGTAGGAACATGTGCCAAATTTTAAGACGATTGGACTTAAATTGCGACCTAGACTTTGATCACAAAAATGTGTTCACAGACAGACGGACATGGTTATATCGACTCAGGGACCCACCCAGAGTATTATTGCCAAAGACACCCTGTGTCTATCTCGTCTCCTTCTGGGTGTTACAAACATATGCACTAACTTATAATACCCTGTTCCACAGTGTGGCGCAGGGTATAAAAACAGAAGTACAAAAATATCTTCTTGCCCGGCTTGTGGCGGTCCATCACAATTCACCAAACCTTCGATTTTTATACCCTCCATCATAGGATGGGGGTATATTAACTTTGTCATTCCGTTTGTAACACAGCGAAATATTGCTCTAAGACCCCATAAAGTATATATATTCTGGGTCGTGGTGAAATTCTGAGTCGATCTAAGCATGTCCGTTCGTCTGTTGAAATCACGATAACTTCCGAACGAAACAAGCTATCGACTTGAGACTTGGCACAAGTAGTTGTTATCGATGTAGGTCGGATGGTATTGAAAATGGGTCATATCGGTCCACTTTTACGTATAGCCCCCATATAAAGGGACCCTCAGATTTGGCTTGTGGAGCCTCTAACAGAAGCATATTTCATCCGATCCGGCTGAAATTTGGTACATGGTGTTGGTATATGGTTTCTAACAACCATGCAAAAAATCCACATCGGTCCATAATTATATATAGCCCCCATATAAACCTATCCCCAGATTTGGCTTGCGGAGCCTCAAAGAGAAGAAAATTTCATCCGATCCGGTTGTAATTTGGAACATGGTGTTGGTATATGGTCTCTAACAACCGTGCAAAAATTGGTCCACATCGGTTCAGAATTATATATAGCCCCCATATAAGCCCATCCCCAGATTTGGCTTGCGGACCCTCAAAGAGAAGAAAATTTCATCCGATCCGGTTGTAATTTGGAACATGGTGCTGGTATATGGTCTCTAACAACCGTGCAAAAATTGGTCCACATCGGTTCAGAATTATATATAGCCCACATATAAGCCCATCCCCAGATTTGGCTTGCGGAGCCTCAAAGAGAAGAAAATTTCATCCGATCCGGTTGTAATTTGGAACATGGTCCATATCGGTCCATAATTATATATAGCCCCCATATAAAACGTTCTCCAGATTTGACCTCCGGAGCCTCTTGGAGGAGCAAAATTCATCCGATCAGGTCCAAATTAGGAACGTGGTGTTAGTATATGGTCGCTAACAACCATACCAAAATTGGTCCAATCACACAAAAATTGGTCCATATCGGTTCATAATCATGGTTGCCACTAGAGCCAAAAATAATCTACCAACATTTTATTTCTATAGAAAATTTTGTCAAAATTTTATTTCTAGAGAAAATTTTGTTAAAATTTTATTGGGTTCATAATAAAATTTTCATCATTGTCAAAATTTTATTTCTATAGAAAATTTTGTCAACATTTTATTTCTATAGAAAATTTTATTCAAATTTTATTCGGTTCATAATCATTGTTGCCACTCCAGCCAAAAATAATCTACCAAGATTTTATTTCTATAGAAAATTTTGTTAAAAGTTCATTTCGACAGAAAATTTTGTTAAAATTTTATTTCTGTAGAAATTTTTGTCAAAATTTTCTTTCTATAGAAAATTTTGTCAAAATTTTTATTTCTATAGAAAATTTTGTGAAAATTTTATTTCTATAAAAAATTTTGTTAAAATTTTATTTCTGTAGAAAATTTTGTCAAAATTTTATGTCTACTTTGTCAATCTGAATTATATACGTATTGGATCGATCTTTTTATACCCACCACCATAGAATGGTGACGGGGTATAATAAGTTTGTCATTCCGTTTGTAACACATCGAAATATCGATTTCCGACTATATAAAGTATATATATTCTTGATCAGGGAGAAATTCTAAGACGATATAACGATGTCCGTCTGTCCGTCTGTCTGTCTGTATGTCTGTCTGTCTGTTGTAATCACGCTACAGTCTTCAATAATGAAGCAATCGTGCTGAAATTTTGCACAAACTCGTCTTTTGTCTGCAGGCAGGTCAAGTTCGAAGATGGGCTATATCGGTCCAGGTTTTGATATAGTCCCCATATAAACCGACCTCCCGATTTGGGGTCTTGGGCTTATAGAAATCGTAGTTTTTATCCAATTTGCCTGAAATTGGAAATCTAGAGGTATTGTAGGACCACAAATACGTGTGCCAAAAATTGTGAGTATCGATCCATATTTCGGTATAGCCCCCATATAGACCGATCTCCCGATTTTACTTCTTGGGCTTATAGAAACTGCAGTTTTTATCCAATTTGCCTGAAATTTGAAATCTAGAAGTATTTTATGACCATAAAGAGGTGTGCCAAAAATTGTGAGTATCGATCCATATTTTGGTATAGCCCCCTTATAGACCGATCTCCCGATTTTACTTCTTGGGCTTATAGAAATCGTAGTTTTTATCCAATTTTCCTGAAATTTTAAATCTAGAGGTATATTATGACCATAAAAAGGTGCGCCAAAAATGGTGAGTATCGGTCATTATTTTGGTATAGCCCCTATATAGACCGATCTCCCGATTTTACTTCTTGGGCTTATAGAAACCGCAGTTTTTATCCAATTTATCTGAATTTGAAAATCAAAAGGTACTTTAGAACCGTAAAGAGGTGTGCCAAAAATGGTGAGCATCGGTCCATGTTTTGGTATGGTGCCCGTATAAACCGAGCTCCCGATTTGGGGTCTTGGGCTTATAGAAACCATAGTTTTTATCCAATTTGCCTGAAATTGGAAATCTAGATGTATTTTAGGACCATAAATAGGTGTGCCGTAAATGATGAGTATCGGTCCATATTTTGGTATAGCCCCCATATAGACCGATTTCTCGATTTTACTTCTTGGGCTTCTAGAATCCAATGTTTTTATCCAATTTGCCTGAAATTGGAAATCTAGAGGTATTTTCGGGCCATAAAGAGGTGTGCCGAATACGGTGAGTATCGGTCCATATTTTAGTATAGCTCCCATAAGAACGATTTCCAGATTTAACTCCTTGGGTTTCTAGAAACCGTAGTTTTTATCTGATTTGCCTGAAATTCTAAATATTCTGGTATTTGAGACTCAGAAAAACGTGTATCGGATTAAGTTTTTATCGGTCCATTTGGTAATGCCTCCATATAGAAGGCCAACTGATCATGAAAAGTGCTTAAAACTCAATGTAAAATTTCCAAATTTTACTTCCCGGTGAAAATCTACAGATTTAAGATTTCAAATCAAGACGTTATTTTATAATTTTCTTGCACACTTACAAGAGATGTTAATAATTCCTCTAAAACTCAAACAAAAATGGTTCTTATAAATCCAGAACCTGATATAGTCCTCATAGGTGAAATCTTTAAATTTATCTTCCGGAAGTGTCCTCAAGCCCTCCTGAAATTTCAAAGGAAACCCTAATATTTGGTTCATGGTGGTGGGTATTTAAGATTCGGCCCGGCCGAACTTACTGCTGTATATACTTGTTTGATTTAATATATACCAAGTATGGACTTACATACAATTTAGAAGATGGTGTTAGGAGGTTTTAAGATACCTTGCCATCGACAAGCGTTACCGCAACTTAAGTAATTCGATGGCAGTGTTTAGAAGAAGTTTCTACGCAATCCATGATGGAGGGTACATAAGCTTCGGCCTGGCCGAACTTACGGCCGTATATACTTGCTATTATTGTGTTTCTCAATTTCGGAGACGCAGAATAGTTGTGTGATAGTAAGACAAACGCAGCTGGCAATGCCATATTCGATGGCACACACAAACCCCGCTGGCAATGCCGTATTCGATGGCAGCACCTTCCTTGCCGATCAAGCTATGTACAAAATGGCAACATGGTCTCCACATCTGCTTGTAGATCACATTTATATTCGCATTTTCGGCAATCGAAGCAGCACCAGCTTGTAGGGGTTAATCAACATTGAGCGAACCTTGGATTTTTATTCTGTTTTTCAATTTCAGAGATGCAGAATAAGTTTGGTGCTGACAAAAAAAATTAGAGCACACAACAAGCCGAATACTGAATTAGGTGGATATCAGCCGACATGAGACATGGCAACATATATATTCCCTTTGCAACCGAACCTAACCTAACACAAACTCCGCTGGCAACATCACATTTGATGGCAGCACCTTCCATATCTGTCAAACTATATAACATAACACCTGAAGCTATATTGTCAAAAAAAAAACATGGCAAGAACCGCTTTAATTCCGTTTCGCTGTCTTGAATGCAACAATTTGCTAAGATCAACCAGCCTGCCAGTTATACTTACTTTCTTTGGAAGCCAATTCCTAAATATTCAAAAAATTAACTTTTGCAAAGTATTTATTGTATAACATACATTTTTTGTTAAAACCTTAAAAAACATCTCCTTATTCATCGATTTTACAATCATCACTATCTAATTCTGGCTGTAAGTACTGGTCAATAAATGATAGCTGCATTTGTGGATCTTCAATTTTCTTCATAGATCCACATACATAGAATAGCGTTTTATATTCAGAATCACCAACTTCTGCGTAACCGTTTTGTACTGTAGTTTCACTTTGAAATTTGGGGAAATCCTGGGCAATATAGTCGATCAATTTTATCATTTGTTTGGCTTTTGTTCGTAATGGTATTAGAGCACAAGGACGTGATCCTTTGCCAATAACCAAATCCGAGGGATTCTCGAGATCACAATAATAATTGATCGTGCGTAAGTCTTTATTTATATTCGAATGAATATAACGAATATCCTGGCTATGAGCAGTATTTCGAAAGTTGTTGCAGAATATTTTCATAAATGAACTACCCCGTGTTTGATGTCTAGGTGAGGCTACACGATCTGGAACACTATATAGAATTCTGGTATTCTCACATAAAAATCCATCATCTGTGGGTTGTATTTGTTTTAAATCATTATAGTCGGCAAAATCCATATCAATTCGGCCACGACACATATTTGGTATGATAAATTTATTGGCACTCCTTAGAGTGGTATTCATCTCAATGGGATGTAGTAGATCATCAATGAAATTCAATTGACCATCTTGGCAATAGACCACATTGTCCGCGTCTCCATGTGTCATAAGGAAAAAATAAAAACTCTGTAAAGGACTGAAGTCCTTATCCCTTATGTACTTCACAATTTGTAAAATTTCCTCACGCGAACAATCCTGTACTAGAATGAAGGGAATTTGAGCAATTTTCAGTTCTCTCAGCAGACGTTTTACATCCTGCTCACTGCCCTTGCGAAATTCCAGATTATTGGTAAAATAATAATTATTTACTATGATGGCCAAAGCTGGATTTATACTATAGAAGTAGTAGTCAACATTTCGTATGGTATGTATCAAAAAATCCATATTGAACCCACATTCCTGAAACAATTCATTGATTGAGATCAGTGGCAATATATCCAGCCAATATAGCATCATGTCCAGAGCATAAGCCCTATCCATGTGTTGCTTAATGAAAATCTGTTGAAATAAAGTGTTTTCCACATTGGCCTTAAGAAATATATCATAATCTCTTAAAGGGATCTTATCCGCCATAGTAATATTCTTAAATTGTGGAATTTCTTCGGGTAAGTCCTTAACACGTGAGTGTAAATATATATCTTCTGATGTTTTATTTTTCTCTGCATATTTCCTCAATACCAAGTGAGTAACTAGTAAATCATTGTGCGAGCGATAGTACTCATTTAAGAGATAACCAGAGATAATCAATTTTGTTTTATACCTCAAATGAGCGTTCATTTTGATATTATCAAGTATTTTCCGTAATATCTTGGTGCCACATTGACACTGGGTGTTTATTAGAATGACAATGCACGAGTATGGTATGTACATGGAATTCCTGAGATTTGCATATATTTCTCTCGGATGTTGATAATTGTAGTCCAAATTGAATGCCGTATTACCATCAAAGTATTTAAGAATTTTCGTGTCCCAATGTTTTTCGCAATTTAATAAATGCAATCGCATACGCTGGCCAAGCATTAGCAAAGTTGCGAGTTTCGGTTTCGGGGGATATAACATTATCCCATCGTATGTTTTCGTTTCTCCGTTAGACATTCACGTTTAGCTTGGGCTCCGATAAAGGTCTTAATTCAACGGCGTTTATCAATGAACTGAGAAAAGCCAAATACGTTGAATGCAATTGCCGAATGAGTGAGCATATGAAGTGCGAAAACTTATTCTCACTACAAAGAGACTGAGAGCTAAGTATCCAAAACAAGTATTAAAAACAAAGATGAATATAAACTCATGTACACTGAGGTGGGTGCAGCGATAAGGTATACAAAACATGTAAGGAAAGTCAAAAGTCGGGCGTGGCCGACTATATCATACCCTAAACCACTCCTCATGAAGTAGTAAACATAAGCATTTGTGGGGTATTATTGGTATAGGTTTTAGCGATAAACCGCATTTCCATATTTAATAACATTAAGGGGTACATTTTTATGGGAGTTTTGTAACGAGTATAAATAATATTGAGTACATTATAAAAAAAGAATAAATCGCTCAATTAATGTGGGTTATAAATCAAAATTCGAAAAAATCGAGCATTATTATTATAAAAGAGTGACATGCAAGTCTAAATACGATCGGATGATACATAAAAATTTGAAACTTGAGTAGCATTGGTAAATAAATCAGAGTATTATGGCCAAAATTGGAAAAATCGAACGATGTATGTATATATATATATATATATATATATATATATATATATATATATATATATATATATATATATATATATATATATATATATATATATATATATATATATATATATATATATATATATATATATATATATATATATACATATATATATATTGAAAAAATTGACCCAATAACTTCATTTGGGATCATAGTGCCTCATTTATTAACCGATCTTACTCAAATTTAGCATACAGTATTTCCTTGTACTGAATTGTATGATCGGTTAATAAATGAGTTATAAGTCCCGTGGAAAGTGTTTTTTTTTTTTTTTTGGAATAAATTAAATTATTATTAACATACAAGTAACCTACCGTATTTCTTACAGCATTTAGGTTTGCTATTTATTTACAACTATATATGTACGTAATTTTTATCAGTCCCGTGGCTTCAGTCTCGTGGTTAAGTTATTAGCCACGGGACTGAATGAGTACCACGAGTAAAATAATACAATTATTAATATATTTAGTCTATACGTGTATCCACTTTTATATAATATAAATAATAGTTTTGTTGTTGTATTAGTTAATGTGGATACTAATTCTCAAAACTGGTTTTTATACCCACCACCATAGAATGGTGACGGGGGTATAATAAGTTTGTCATTCCGTTTGTAACACATCGAAATATCGATTTCCGACTATATAAAGTATATATATTCTTGATCAGGGAGAAATTCTAAGACGATATAACGATGTCCGTCTGTCCGTCTGTCTGTCTGTCTGTCTGTCTGTCTGTCTGTCTGTTGTAATCACGCTACAGTCTTCAATAATGAAGCAATCGTGCTGAAATTTTGCACAAACTCGTCTTTTGTCTGCAGGCAGGTCAAGTTCGAAGATGGGCTATATCGGTCCAGATTTTGATATAGTCCCCATATAAACCGACCTCCCGATTTGGGGTCTTGGGCTTATAGAAATCGTAGTTTTTATCCGATTTGGCTGAAATTTGAAATCTAGAGGTATTTTATGACCATTAAGAGGTGTGCCAAAAGTAGTGAGTATCGGTCCATGTTTTGGTATAGCCCCCATATAGACCGATCTCCCGATTTTACTTCTTGGGCTTATAGAAACCGCAGTTTTTATTCAATTTACCACGAAATTGGAAACATAGAAGTATTGTACGACCACAAATACGTGTGCCAAAAATTGTGAGTATCGGTCCATGTTTTGGTATAGTCCCCATATAAAACGACCTCCCGATTTGGGGTCTTGGGCTTATAGAAACCGTAGTTTTTACCCAATTTGTCTGAAATTGGAAATCTAGAGGTATTTTAGGACCACAAAGAGGTGTGCCGACAATGGTGAGTATCGGTCCATATTTTGGTATAGCCCCCATATAGACCGATTTCCCGATTTTACTTCTTGGACTGCTAGAATCCGAATTTTTTATCCAATTTGTCTGAAATTTGAAATCTAGAGGTATTTTATGACCATAAAGAGGTGTGCCACAAATGGTGAGTATCGATCCATGTTTTGGTATTGCCCCCATATAGACCGATCTCCCGATTTTACTTCTTGGGATTATAGAAACCGCAGTTTTTATTCAATTTACCTGAAATTGGAAATCTAGAGGTATTGTAGGACCACAAATACGTGTGCCAAAAATTGTGAGTATCGGTTCATATTTTGGTATAGCCCCCATATAGACCGATCTCCCGATTTTACTTCTTGGGCTTCTAGAATCCGAAGTTTTTATCCTATTTGCCTGAAATTGGAAATCTAGAGGTATTTTCGTGTTTTAGTATAGCCCCCATAAGAACGATTTCCCGATTTAACTCCTTGGGTTTCTAGAAACCGTAGTTTTTATCTGATTTACCTGAAATTGTAAATATTCTGGTATTTTAGGCTCACAAAAACGTGTATCGGATTAAGTTTTTATCGGTCCATTTGGCAATGCCTCCATATAGACCGGCTTCACTTTTTGAGGGTGTAGAAGGCACACTGATCATGAAAATTGCTTGAAACTCAATGTCAAACTTCCAAATTTTTCTTCTACAGATTTAAGATTTCAAATCAAGACGTTATTTTATAATTTTCTGGCACACTTACAAGAGATGTTAATGATTCCTCTAAAACTCAAACAAAAATGGTTCTTATAAATCCAGAATCTGATATAGTCTTCATAGGTGAAATCTTTAAATTTATCTCCGGGAAGTGTCCTCAAGTCCTCTAGCCCTCCTGAAATTTCAAAGTAAACCCTAATATATGATTCATGGTGGTGGGTATTTAAGATTCGGCCCGGCCGAACTTACTGCTGTATATACTTGTTGTATTTATCTTTAGCCTCTCTCTATCTTTATCTTTAGTCTCTCTCTCTCTCTTTATATTTATCTTTACTCTCTCTCTCATTTGTTATATTCTCACAAACACATATACAAAAACACACATTTTCTCTTTTAGTTATTGTGGATCCAAACTCACTAAACTTGTTTAAACCTTTAGGTTGGCTCCACTCTCACCACTACATGTACATATTTTATTTTATCTTGTTATTTTAGTATTTAAGTTATTGACTAATGAATTAGGCTCTCAGTTTAAGTTTGGTGTTATTTGGAGAAGTTAAACCGCATAGTTGAAAATAAATTATAAACCAAATATTTAAATAATTTTGTTTCATTTGGGAAACTAAAAATATAAGTGGCGCAGTCGGTTTACGGACTAAAAAAACAAAATGTGAAAATTTTAAACCATTTTTACAAGCAAGAAACTTAAGTCGTTCTTCTTAACATGGGAAAGTGAAAAAACAATTTCGCGTCATGTGTATATAAACTGAATATAAGTCTTCAAATAAGTGAACTTAAAACTTCCACACATTTTTGGTTGAAAAAATCAAAATCTAATTTAAACGAATTAAAGACTTCTAACTAGTGAATTTAAATTTTCCATGTATTTGTTTGAAAATTTTAAAATCCATATCTACCATTTAAAAACTGGTCTAAAATAAAATAATTTCTTTAAATCGAAATTCAGTGAAATTTAACTATCAATTAAACAAAGTATATGTGTATGACTGTACATTTTAGAAAGCCTTGTTTGCTTCGCCAAATTAACCGCTGTCTTAAAAAAAACATTTTGTTGAAAACTGCCTAAGCAACAATAACAGCGAAGAACTATTTTTATCTTGGTGTTAAAGACGCCTTTACTAATACATACAACGAAAACATACAACATCTTTACCCCACCACCACCCCACAACGCTCTATTTCTGTTAAGTGGTTATAGCAACAACAACAACAAATAGCTCCATTTACAAAAAAAGCTGAGATCTTTCTCTCAAAAGATATTTACGTTTGGATCAACATGGCAGCATACAATGCATTTGAATTTCTGAAGGGTGTTCCAGAGTTCGACGGGAAAGCGGAGGAACTTGCTCTCTTCATAAGGTATATAGAGGAGGTGCGACAATATGTTGAAGCTCCAGCATTAACTCTCTTTGATTTGAAAATTAGACATAAGATTATTGGTAAGGCTAATATTGCTCTTTTGAATAATAATAACCCTATAAAGTGGGATGATATTAAAATTGTACTTAAGACTAACTTTACCATTAGTGAGAGTATAGAGAGCTTAGTAAATAAGATAAAAACAGCGGAGTTTAGAACTTCAGTTGATAATTTGTATGAATATATGATAAGTTTGTTGACGAAATTAAACTTACGTGCTGACGTTGACGGGGACGATAAATGGTATACATGCGACAACAATGAGAAAATGGTTTTGAAAATATTTATAAACAAGCTACCAAGCGAGCCAAAGTTAATTTTGAACGCTAGAAATCCTTGTACATTGTTGAAAGCCAAAGAAATTTTAGTTGAGACAGAGTACTTTTATCGGAATTTTAAGGATGAGATACGCGGAAATAATAGCCAGTCTTTGACAGTAAGCGGTTCAGGTAGATCATCGACATTGAAAAAAAATTTCTATGCAAATAAAGATAGACATATAAATAATAATAATTCTTCGCAGAGAAGTTCTCAGTCGAGAAATTCTAATAACACATCCAGAAATTTTGGTATTGCCAGTGGCCGAATGAATATTGATTCTGAACAGCATCTAAATCAAGGTGTGGAGAATAATGACGGTCAGATTCCTATGGAGTTAGGGATTGTTGGACAGTCAAATTTTCAGTGTACAGCCGAAGATCTCTTCCCTATATAATTGTAGGTACTAAGAGCATCCCCATTAAAATATTAATTGATTCGGGTGCGGTGACTTCCTTAATTAGGAAGGGTCTTTTTCACAAGACGTTTCGAACGGATCTTGATAACCCCATAGTTTTAAATACGATAAATTCAAAATCAGTTATTAAATCTAAAATTACTATTCCGCTATTTAGGGTATTTAATAGACCTGGTACACATATTGAGATGCTGGAATGTGATCTTTATGGGGACTTTGACGGTATTTTGGGGTGTAATGTACTAAGACCATTACAGTCCAGAATTGATTTTGAGAGAAATATATTGCAGACATCTGCTGCCAACATTCCCCTTGTTTTCGACTGTAATCATTACCAGGAATTTCGAACTGAGTCTGGTTGTGGATTCGAAGTTAACTTTAATCGACCAGTATTAAGCGCTTTGACAAGTAGACTAGAACTTGATCACTTAAACAAGGAGGAAATTTCGGAATTATTAAAGGTAATAAAGGATTTTGAAAAGACTTTTTATATTGAGGGTGATAGCTTATCTGCTGTAGGTAGATATAAGCATAGAATACCGACTATAAATGACGTCCCGGTTTACTCCAGGACTTACAGATTTCCGGAGATTCATAAACAGGAAGTTGAGAGACAGATTACGGAAATGCTTAGTTCAGGTATAGTAAGAAAGTCGACAAGTCCATATAATGCTCCGATTTGGATAGTACCAAAGAAGATTGATAATTCGGGGGAACAGAAATGGAGAGTTGTTGTCGACTATAGACGATTGAACGATGTCACAATCTGCGATAAATTTCCCATGCCTAATATGGATGATTTATTTTCTAAGCTAGGCAACTGTTTATATTTCTCTACTTTGGATTTGGCGAAAGGCTTCCATCAAATCCCTATTCATCCTGATCATATGCACAAAACAGCATTTTCTACCCATATGGGCCATTATGAATTTACACGGATGCCATTTGGACTAAAAAACGCACCAGCATCATTCCAGCGAATGATGAATGAAGTCTTACACGATTTTATTGGGAATATATGTGTTGTATATCTAGATGATATCTTGATATTTTCAACTTCACTTCATGAGCATATAGTTTCACTTCGTAAGATATTTAAGAGATTGTCCGATTTTAACTTGAAGGTTCAGATAGATAAGTGCAGTTTTTTCAAACGCGAATCAGAATATTTGGGACACATTATTACACCTGACGGGATAAAGCCAAACCCAGCAAAAGTAGAAGTGATACGGAAGATTTCTCTACCCAATACCGTGAAAGAAATACGGTCTTTCTTGGGTATAACCGGTTTTTATCGGAAATTTATAAAGGACTATGGGAGGATTGCTTTGCCAATGATTAAGTATTTGAAAAAGGACTCTAAGATAGATTTCAAGGACTCGGAATATGTTGATTCATTTAATAAGCTTAAAATGCTAATATGCCAGAGTCCTGTATTGGCATATCCCGATTTTAACAAAATGTTTACACTGACTACAGATGCAAGTAATGCGGCTTTAGGGGCTGTTTTGTCCCAGGACGGTCATCCAATAGCCTATACATCCCGGACGCTGGATAAACATGAATGTAACTATAGTACTATTGAAAAGGAATTGTTGGCTATTGTTTGGGCCACTAAATATTTCAGACCATACTTGCTTGGAAGAAAATTTAAGATTTATACTGACCATAGACCTCTTGTGTGGCTGAGCTCTCTGAAGGAACCAAACATGAAGTTACAAAGGTGGAGGATGCGTTTGAATGAGTTCGACTTTGATATTGAATACATTAAGGGAAAAACGAATCAAGTTGCGGATTTTTTAAGTCGTGTTGATATAAATGGTATTGAGGAGACGGATGCTGAGATATCTTCCGACCTGGCCACAATTCACAGTGGAGTTGAAAATTTAAATGATCATATTCAATTAAGCGAGTTGCCAATTAATATTTATAAAAACCAAATAGTGGTTGAGGTTGGAAAAGTAAATAGGTATACTAAGGATGTTTTATATGAAAGAAAAAACAGGTTTACCATTACACTTAAGGGATATCATGAGAATACGGTTTTGAATATGCTCCATGAAATTCTGCCAAATCGTGGCAAGATCGCTATTTTTTGTAATAATTTTCAAATTTTTAAGAATATTCAGGATACCATCATACGATATTTTTCAAATGCCTCAGGTCTACGATTTTACATGTGCTCTCGACTTCTGAAGGACATATTTAATAAGGAATTACTGTTGGAGATAATAGATAAATACCATGGGGAAAAAATCATAGGGGAATACAGGAGACTTATTTGGAATTGAAAGATATGATTTATTTTCCGAATTTAAAATTAGAAATTCATAGATTTGTCAATAACTGCACTATATGTAACATGTGTAAGTACGATAGGCACCCCATAAAACCCAAAATTTGTTTGACTGAGACACCCATGAGCTCAAATGAGATTATTCATATTGATATTTGGTTTTCGAATAAATCTACAACATTTTTGACTTGTATAGATAAATTGACCAAACATGTATCAGCTTATTTTTTAGTAGATAAGAATTCTGTTACTATCGTTGAGAAATTAAGGGAAAGATTTTCTACGATGGGTAAACCAAACAAGATAATTGCTGACAATGAATTCAATACAGCTTATATAAGAAATTTTCTTAACTCTGAAGGAATCGAGTACCAATTTACTTCACCAAATACTCACACAGGAAACTCTGATATTGAGCGCTTCCATCTTACTTTAAATGAGCATATGCGACTATTTAAGCTAGATAATAAAGACTCTAGCGTTGATGACAAGACTTTGGTGTATAGAGCTATTCAAATTTACAATGACTCAATTCATTCTGCCACAGGAAAAAAACCTATAGATCTATTACATAATAAGGTGGACAAATCAGTGTGGAAATCGATCCACGATAAGATTGCCAAAGATAAAAGAGAAAGAACGGAAAGGTTGAACAGAGATAGGATTGAATGTCCTGAATTTGGTGACAGAGAATTAGTGAAAAATTTAGGATTTCACAATATTAAGCAGAAACCAAGATACATAATAAAACATGTAAAGGCAAAAGGCGAAAGGAATTTTATAGACGAAAAAGGATGTAAGCGAGATAGACAAGTTATCAAACGACATTTCAAGTATCAAGACGACGTTAAAGACATAAAATTTGATAGAAAATTGACTGGACGGAATTATTCGAAGTCTAAAAAAAAGAGATTAATTGACTAAAATTTAAACATGTATTTCAAATTTATTTATTCCTTTAGAATCTAAGTGTATTACTACTATGTTTAAAATTTAATGAAATTGTTGAATATACATTTATGTTTCAGTTTACAGTAATTTTTGTTTTGAACTCAATGTAAAATATTTTAGACTACATTTCAGGTGTAATGTAGAATCAAGGCGTGGGGGAGTAAAATAATACAATTATTAATATATTTAGTCTATACATGTATCCACTTTTATATAATATAAATAATAGTTTTGTTGTTGTATTAGTTAATGTGGATACTAATTCTCAAAACTGGTTTTTGTATTTATCTTTAGCCTCTCTCTATCTTTATCTTTAGTCTCTCTCTCTCTTTATATTTATCTTTACTCTCTCTCTCATTTGTTATATTCTCACAAACAGTGTTGCCAACTCCCCAAGGCCAAAAAGCACCAAAAATATATTATAAATTCTAACATACCACCTTCCGCCACAAAATCGAAAATTAAATGATCTTCCAAAAAAAAAAAAAAAAAAAAAAAAAAAAAAAAAAAAAAAAACTTCCGAAGATGTATTATAGAACTTTTGTAAATTTAATTTTAATATAGTTTTCACTTTAGCGGCAAAACTCGAACATTTTCATCAGTGATGTTTTTCAACTTTCAAAATATTAATATATGGAAGGAGTCTATTGCTTATTTCAGTTGTGCGTGCTTTTGTGAATTTAATACAAACGTTTTTAATGACATCTTTACCAAATTCACAAATTCGACACTCATCGCTCGACTTTCCTACAGAACACCCTAAATAACAATATTAATTAAAAATAATCAACACCAACTTCATTACAATCAAATTCTATATTTGGCAATAAATTTGATTTTCTTCGGCTCTTGAAAGTCTAATCAAAATTTTTGTATCAATTAAACTTAATACTGTTCAAAATAAAAAAGCACCAAAAGCACTAAATGAAAATGCCAGAAAGCACCAAGTTGGTGCTTTTTTTGAAAAGGCACCAAAAAGGCAATTTGGTGCTTTTTAGAAATCAAAAAGCACTAAATTTGGTGCTAAAAGCACCAAATTGGCAACACTGCTCACAAACACATATACAAAAACACACATTTTCTCTTTTAGTTATTGTGGATCCAAACTCACTAAACTTGTTTAAACCTTTAGTTTGGCTCCACTCTCACCACTACATGTAAATATTTTATTTTATCTTGTTATTTTAGTATTTAAGTTATTGACTAATGAATTAGGCTCTCAGTTTAAGTTTGGTGTTATTTGGAGAAGTTAAACCGCATAGTTGAAAATAAATTATAAACCAAATATTTAAATAATTTTGTTTCATTTGGGAAACTAAAAATATAAGTCACGGGACTGATATTTTCATATAAAAAGTATGTACATATATGTATATTTAAACATATTTTTATACTTATTTATTTTCTAATGATAACTTTAACTAAAGCTTTCTACCAAAATTCTACCAACTGTGGCACCCGTGTTTATGTGTCGACTGCATTTACATTCAACGCTACTAGTTGATATGACATCTACTGGCGACATCCAGTATTATTGTGATTTCACTCTATCCTTACTATCAGCCGCTAGATGGCTCTTACGTTCTGTGTTACATTGCTCTTAAAATTATTATATAAAATTGATATGTTACTGATTGACGACGTGTAGTGCTTGTATAAAACTTTTCTACAAATTTTTTCTATGTTGAAGAGATTATATTGTGACTCTGTGATTTTCAAACGTTAAGGTTCAAAGTTACGATACTTACTATAGCTGCGACACAAACCTTTATAAAAGTGGTGAATAAAATCAAACGAAAATAATGCTTGCTAGTGTTTGCAAATGACATTGGTAAATTATATCGAAAACATGGGGAAATGGTATCGAAAACATAGAGAAAATTTATTACGTATTTAATAGAGATTTTCTTTCAATTATTACAATTAAAATTGTTTCGTCTTTAGTTTGTGGATTTAATCGATTTCCTTTTTTGTAATTGCTGATCTTCTGATACCATTGAATTTCCCGATATCGATGAGGATGAACGCTTCGAAACAGCTGAAGATTTTGAACTGCCCGACTTTGCATATTTGGCTGGTTTTGTGTTACCGGAACATTGCATAACGAAACGAATTTCGTCCATTAATTCATCCTTGAATGGAACCTTGAGAAAATTACAAAAATAATATATATTAGATCAATTACTCCATAAAAAAGGGGAAATGAATTTATTGACAGATGACTATAGGGTTTTATGAATACACACATGAACTACAGTAGCAGTAGCAGAAGCAGAAGCAAAAATCAATTTTGAAACCATAAAAATATTTAAAGAATCATTCTACAAAAACATGCAGATTATTATTATATTACCAACATTTCAATATACGTTTTTATGCATGATTTCAATGGCGTTTATGGTTGGGTGTGATATGGCGGCCGGACATAATTAGATCGAATGAAAATTTCACCAAGACCCAAAATGTATATATACTTTATTGGGTCTGAGATCAATATTTCGATGTGTTACAAATGGAATGAGAAAGTTAGTATACCCCCATCATATGGTGGAGGGTGGATATCGCGTTATCCAATGGTTTCTTTGGAAATATTGCTCAGGCCCCTGGCACGGTTGCCACAGTTAGTAAAATTCTACCAAAAATGGTACATTTTTTACTGTTTGGTAAATTGGTAGAATTTTTCATGTTTTTTGTAAATTTTGCAAATTATTCCTCTCCAACGAACAATTACTTCCCAATTTTTATAAGAATAAAAAAAATCTTGAGAAATTTTCTCTAGAAATAAAATTTTGACAAAATTTTCTATGGAAATAAAATTTTGACAAAATTTTCTATGGAAATAAAATTTTGACAAAATTTTTTATGGAAATAAAATTTTGACAAAATTTTATTTCGAAATTAAATTTTGACAAAATTTTCCATAGAAATAAAATTTTGACAGAGTTATAGAAATATTATTAGTGAATATATCTTCAATCTGGCTTACCATAGCTGAATAAATAAATAAATAAATAAATAAATATTAAATAATATTTTGACAAAATTTTTTATGGAAATAAAATTTTGACAAAATTTTCTATGGAAATTAAATTTTGACAAAATTTTCCATAGAAATAAAATTTTGACAAAATTTCTATAGAAATAAAATTTTGACAGAGTTATATAAATATTATTAGTGAATATATCTTCAATCTGGCTTACCATAGCTGAATAAATAAATAAATAAATATTTTGACAAAATGTCCTATAGAAAAAAAATGTTGACAAATTTTCTTTAGAAATAAAATTTTGACAAATTTTCTCTAGAAATTAAATTTTGACAAAATTTTCTATGGAAATAAAATTTTGACAAAATTTTCTATGGAAATAAAATTTTGACAAAATTTTTTATGGAAATAAAATTTTGACAAAATTTTCTATGGAAATAAAATTTTGACAAAATTTTCTATAGAAATATATATATATATATATATATATATATATATATATATATATATATATATATATATATATATATATATATATATATATATATATATATATATATATATATATATATATATATATATATATATATATATATATATATATATATATATATATATATATATATATATATATATATATATATATATATAAAATTTTAATAAAATTTTAACAAAATATTCTACGAAAATAAAATGTTGACAAAATTTTCTATGGAAAAAAAATTGACAAAATTCTCTATGTAAATAAAATTTTAACAAAATTTCTCTATGAACAAATTTTTGACCAAATCTTCTATATAAATAAAATTTAGATAAAATTTTCTGTGAAATAAAATTTTGACAAAATTTTCTATGGAAATAAAATTTTGACAAAATTTTCTATGGGAATAAAATTTTTACAAAATTTTCTATGGAAAAAAAAATTTGACAAAATTCTCTATGTTAATAAAATTTTGACAAATTTTCTCTATAAATAAATTTTTGACCATATCTTCTATATAAATAAAATTTTGATAGAATTTTCTATAGAAAAAAAAATTGAAAATATTTTCTATGGAAATAAAATTTTCTAAGAAATCAAATTTTACAATTTTTGACAAAAAATTTAATAGAAATAAAATGTTGACAGAATTTTCTATGAAAATAAATATTTAAATTTCCTATAAAAATTAAATTTTGAAAAATTTTCTCTATAAATAAAATTTTGACCAAATCTTTTATATATAAAATTTTAATAAAATTTTCTATAGAAATAAAATTTTGACAAAATTTTCTATGGAAATAAAATTTTAACAAAAGTTTCTATAGAAATAAAATTTTCACAAAATTTTCTACAGAAATAAAATTTTGACAAAATTTTCTATAGAAATAAAATTTTGACAAAATTTTTTATAAAAAAAAAAATTTGACAAAATATCCTATAGAAATTAAATTTTGACAAATTTTCTCTATAAATAAAAATTTGACCAAATTTTTTATATAAATAAAATTTTAATAAAATTTTCTATAGAAATAAAATTTTATATAGAAATAAAATTTTAACAAAATTGACTATGAAAATAAATTTTTGACAAAATTTTCTATGGAAAAAAAATTTTGACAAAATTCTCTATGTAAATAAAATTTTGACAAATTTTCTCTATAAATAAATATTTGACCAAATCTTCTATATAAATAAAATTTTGACAAAATTTTCTATGGAAATAAAATTTTGACAAAACTTTCTATGGAAATAAAATTTTGACAAAATTTTCTATGAAAATAAAATTTTGACAAAATTTTCTATGGTAATAAAATTTTGACAAAATTTTCTATAGAAATAAAATTTTGAAAAAATTTTCTATGGAAATAAAATTTTGACAAAATTTTCTATGGAAATGAAATTTTGACAAAATTTTCTATGGAAATAAAATTTTGGCAAAATTTTCTATGGAAATAAAATTTTGACAAATTTTTCTATGGAAATAAAATTTTTGACAAAATTTTCTATGGAAAAAAATGTTGACAAAATTTTCTATGGAAAAAAATGTTTGACAAAATTCTCTATGTAAATAAAATTTTGACAAAATTTTCTATGAAAATAAAATTTTGACAAAATTTTCTATGGTAATAAAATTTTGACAAAATTTTCTATAGAAATAAAATTTTGAAAAAATTTTCTATGGAAAAAGAAAATTTTGACAAAATTTCCTATAGAAATTAAATTTTGACAAATTTTCTCTAAATAAAATTTTGACCAAATTTTTTTAAAATTTTTAATAAAATTTTCTATAGAAATAAAATTTTCTATGAAAATAAAATTTTGACAAAATTTTCTATAAAAAAAAAATTTTTGACAAAATTCTCTATGTAAAATTTTGACAAATTTTCTCTATAAATAAATATTTAACCAAGTCTTCTAATGAAATAAAATTTTGACAAAATTTTCTATGGAAATAAAATTTTGACAAAATTTTCTATGGAAATGAAATTTTGACAAAATTTTCTATGGAAATAAAATTTTGGCAAAATTTTCTATGGAAATAAAATTTTGACAAATTTTTCTATGGAAATAAAATTTTTGACAAAATTTTCTATGGAAAAAAATGTTGACAAAATTTTCTATGGAAAAAAATGTTTGACAAAATTCTCTATGTAAATAAAATTTTGACAAAATTCTCTATGTAAATAAAATTTTGACAAATTTTCTCTATAAATAAATTTTTGACCATATCTTCTATATAAATAAAATTTTTATAGCATTTTTTTAGAAAAAAAAATTTGAAAATATTTTCTATGGAAATAAAATTTTCTAAGAAATCAAATGTTACAAAAAGAGACTTGTAGTTTGTTGCTAAAATTTTCTCCAAATGTTTGTAGATTATTTCGGGCTCGAGTAACCCAGCGTCAATGCCCGCCCGTTTGTCCGTTTGCAATAAAAGTCTAGGTCGCAAACGACTTAAACTTTGGCACAAGTACCTTTGAAATTTTGTCATAATTTTATTTCTATAGGAAATTTTGTCGAAATTTTATTTCTATGGAAAATTTGTGCAAAATGTTATTACTATAGAAAATTTTGTTCAAAATTTTATTTCTATAGGAAATTATATCAAAATTTTATTTCTATAGAAAATTTTGTTGAAAATTTAATTTCTACGGATTTTGTTTTTCTAAATTACATTTTTATGGAATATTTTGTCATCAGTTTAATTTTATAGAAAATTTAGTGAAAAATTTATTTTGTTTCACTCAAAAAAAAAAAAGTGAACCCTATATTTCACTAAAGTGGATTCAGTTCTGGAATTATTAAGTTTTAAGAAAGTTTCCATGACTTTAATAATTTTTTTGCGTATGTTAATTAAATTAACTAAACCAGAGGAAATAAGTAAGGAAAGTCTAAAGTCGGGCGGGTCTGACTATATTATACCCTTCACCACTACGTATATCAATATTTTTGATACCATCATAACGCCTTCAAATTTGTTAGAAGCTATACAAAGGTTTATATTCCCATATAGAAATATTTAAATATAAACCGATTTGGACAACATTATTTAAACTTTTACAAAATGTCTATACTCAAAATATAAATTGGTTAATGACCGAGACGGACCACAATGTTAGTTAAAACACGTAAGGAAAGTCTAAAGTCGGGCGGGGCCGACTATATTATACCGTACACCACTTTGTAGATCTGCATATCACATCCGTCGAATGTGTTTGGTGCTATATATAAAGGTTTGTCCCAAATACATACATTTAAATATCACTCGATCTGGACAGAATTTGATAGACTTCTACAAAATCTATAGACTCAAAATTTAAGTCGGCTAATTCACTAGGGTGGAACACAATGTTAGTAAAACAAGTATATACAGCAGTAAGTTCGGCCGGGCCGAATCTTAAATCGGGATATCGGTCTATATGGGGGCTATACCAAAACATGGACCGATACTCACCATTTTTGGCACACCTCTTTATGGTCATAAAATACCTCTAGATTTCAAATTTCAGGCAAATTTCTATAAGCTAAATTGGGAGGCCGGTTTATATGGGGACTATATCAAAACCTGGACCGATATAGCCCATCTTCGAACTTGACCTGCCTGCAGACAAAAGACGAGTTTGTGCAAAATTTCAGCACGATTGCTTCATTATTGAAGACTGTAGCGTGATTACAACAGACAGACAGACAGCCAGACAGACAGACAGCCAGACAGACAGACATACAATATTGCCAAAGACAGACGGACATCGTTTTATCGTCTTAGAATTTCTCCCTGATCAAGAATATATATACTTTATATAGTCGGAAATCGATATTTCGATGTGTTACAAACGGAATGACAAACTCACCATTCTGGTGGTGGGTATAAAAATATGGGAAATATTTAAATCTGAAGCAATTTAAAGGAAACTTCGGAAAACCTTATTTATGATTTATCGCTCGATATATATGTATTAGAAGTTTAGGAAAATTAGAGTAATTTTTACAACTTTAAGCAGTGGCGATTTTACAAGAAAAATGTTGTTATTTTGACCATTTTTGTTGAAATCAGAAAAACATGTATATGTGAGCTATATCTAAATCTGAACCGATTTCAAACAAATTTGGCACGCATAGCTACAATGCTAATTCTACTCCCTGTGCAAAATTTCAACTAAATCGGAGTTAAAAATTGGCCTCTGTGGTCATATGAGTGTAAATCGGGCGAAAGCTATATATGGGAGCTATATCTAAATCTGAACCGATTTCAACCAAATGTGGCACGCATAGCAACAATGCTAATTCTACTCCCTGTGCAAAATTTCAACTAAATCGGAGTTAAAAATTGGCCTCTGTGGTCATATGAGTGTAAATCGGGCGAAAGCTATATATGGGAGCTATATCTAAATCTGAACCGATTTCAACCAAATTTGGCACGCATAGCAACAATGCTAATTCTACTCCCTGTGCAAAATTTCAACAAAATCGGAGTTAAAAATTGGCCTCTGTGGTCATATGAGTGTAAATCGGGCGAAAGCTATATATGGGAGCTATATCTAAATCTGAACCGATTTCAACCAAATGTGGCACGCATAGCAACAATGCTAATTCTACTCCCTGTGCAAAATTTCAACTAAATCGGAGTTAAAAATTGGCCTCTGTGGTCATATGAGTGTAAATCGGGCGAAAGCTATATATGGGAGCTATATCTAAATCTGAACCGATTTCAACCAAATGTGGCACGCATAGCAACAATGCTAATTCTACTCCCTGTGCAAAATTTCAACTAAATCGGAGTTAAAAATTGGCCTCTGTGGTCATATGAGTGTAAATCGGGCGAAAGCTATATATGGGAGCTATATCTAAATCTGAACCGATTTCAACCAAATTTGGCACGCATAGCAACAATGCTAATTCTACTCCCTGTGCAAAATTTCAACAAAATCGGAGTTAAAAATTGGCCTCTGTGGTCATATGAGTGTAAATCGGGCGAAAGCTATATATGGGAGCTATATCTAAATCTGAACCGATTTCAACCAAATTTGGCACGCATAGCAACAATGCTAATTCTACTCCCTGTGCAAAATTTCAACTAAATCGGAGTTAAAAATTGGCCTCTGTGGTCATATGAGTGTAAATCGGGCGAAAGCTATATATGGGAGCTATATCTAAATCTGAACCGATTTCAACTACATTTGGCACGCATAGCTACAATGCTAATTCTACTCCCTGTGCAAAATTTCAACCAAATTGGAGTAAAACTCTGGCTTCTGGGACCGTATTAGTCCATATCGGGCGAAAGATATATATGGGAGCTATATCTAAATCTGAACCGATTTCTTCCAAAATCAATAGGGTTCTATTTTGATCCAAAACACATACTTGTGCCAAATTCAAAGTCGATTGGGCTTAAATTACTACCTAATCCCTTGGTTACAAAAATGTGTTCACGGACAGACGGACATGGCTATATCGACTCAGGAGCCCACCCTAAGCATTTTTGTCAAAGACACCATGTGTCTATCTCGTCTCCTTCTGGGTGTTGCAAACATATGCCCTAACTTATAATACCCTGTTCCACAGTGTGGCGCAGGGTATAATAATATGCATTTAATACTAGCGATGCCATCTATGTGTCAGACAGGGGACTTATCAGCCAACCTGTTATATATGACAGCTATATTTAAATCTGAACCGATTTTTTCCAAAATCAATAGGGATCGTCTTTACATTTTCATTGAATATTTGATCATTACTTTAATTCTATAGAAAATTTTGTCAAAATTTTATTTCTGTAGAAAATTTTATAAATATATATGCTTCCCTGTTCAGAAAACATTATTTTAAAGTGTTTCAAATGAAATTTACCGATACAATTTGTAGGGAATGATATTTTAAATTGAAAGTTCCAAATAAAATTTATTGCTTCATAATCATGGGAGGCCTACACGATTTATGGAAATATGCATATCTATATCAAAATATTGAAATGAAAAGAAACAACAACATTGATAAATCACAAATTGTATATGATAAATATTATTTGGATAATGGATAAAATACACAACAAAAAAATATATAGTATAAATTTAGGCTGTTGATATGAGCAAAATGTTAAGCACACTTTTGGGGATTTGCATGATATTAAATGTATTTTCGATGTTAGTATAAAAGGCAAAGATAACAAAAATGGCACACATACATACACAAACACACACACATACATATAAGCTGTACACATATTCATGAAATATGCTTTTATGGTTTATTTACAAAAAATTTTCGGATGAAAGATGGTTTTTTATGACGTGTTGTTGTTGTATGTGTTAAGTTTTCGCTGAAAGTTGGTTGATATGTTTAAGTTACACTAAGAACGATGTTACACAGAGGCAAACTGAACTGAATCAAAAATAACAAGTATATACAGCCGTAAGTTCGGCCAGGCCGAATCTTATGTACCCTCCACCATGGATTGCATAGAAACTTGTACTAAAGGCTGTCATCCACATTCGAAGTAATTGGGTTGCGGTAACACTTGCTGATGGCAAGGTATCTTAAAACTTCTTAACACCGTCTCCTCAACTGTAAGTTAGTCCATATGGGGTATATATTATATAAAAAAAGCCGATTAAAAACGTATATAATTCAGTTTGACAAAATTTTTAATAGAAATAAAATTTTGACAAAATTTTCTATAGAAATAAAATTTTAATAAAACTTTCTATAGCAATACAATTTTGACAAATTTTTCTATAGAAATAAAATTTTGACAAAATTTTCTACAGAAATAAAATGTTGACAAAATTTTGTATAGTAATAAAATTTTGACATAATTTTCTATAGAAATAAAATGTTGACAAAAATTTCTATAGTAATAAAATTTTGACAAAATTTCATATGGAAATAAAATTTTGATAAAATTTTCTATAGTAATAAAATTTTAACAAAATTTTCTATAGAAATAAAATTATGTTAGATTATTTTTGGGGATCAGCTTTATATTTATAACTATAGACTGATACGGACCAATTTTGGCATGGTTGTTAGCGGCGATGTACTAGCCCAATGTACCAAATTTCAACCGGATCGGGTGAATTTTGCTATTCCAAGGGGCTCCGGAGGTCAAATCTGGGGATCGGTTTATATGGGGGCTGCATATAATTATGGACCGATGTGGACCATTTTTTGTATGGTTGTTAGAGACCATATACTAACACCTTGTACCAAATTTCAGCCGGATCGGATGAAATTTGCTTCTCTTAGAGGCTCCGCAAGCCAAATCTGGGGATCGGTTTATATAGGGGCTATATATAATTATGGGCCGATGTGGACCAATTTTTGCATGGTTATTAGAAATCATATACCAACACCATGTACCAAATTTCAGCTGGATCGGATGAAATTTGCTTCTCTTAGAGGCTCCGTAAGCCAAATCTGGGGATCGGTTTATATGTGGGCTATATATAATTATGGACCGATGTGGACCAATTTTTGCATGGTCATTAGAGAACATATACCCACACCATGTACCAAATTTCAGCCGGATCGGATGAAATTTGCTTCTCTTAAAGGCTCCGCAAGCCAAATCGGGGGATCGGTTTATATGGGGGCTATATATAATTATGGACCGATGTGGACCAATTTTTGCATGGTTGTTAGAGACCATATATCTTTATGGACCGATGTGGACCAATTTTTGCATGGGTGTTAGAGACCATATACCAACACCATGTACCAAATTTTAGCTGGATCGGATGAAATTTGCTTCTCTTAGAGGCTCCGCAAGCCAAATCGGGGGATCGGTTTATATGGGGGCTATATATAATTATGGACCGATGTGGACCAATTTTTACATGGTTGGTAGAGACCATATACCAACACCATGTACCAAATTTCAGCCGGATCGGATGAAATTTGCTTCTCTTAAAGGCTCCGCAAGCCAAATCGGGGGATCGGTTTATATGGGGGCTATATATAATTATGGACCGATGTGGACCAATTTTTGCATGGTTGTTAGAGACCATATATCTTTATGGACCGATATGGACCAATTTTTGCATGGTTGTTAGAGACCATATATTAACACGGATATGGCCCATTTTCAATACCATCCGACCTACATCAATAACAACTACTTGTGCCAAGTTTCAAGGCGATAGCTTGTTTCGTTCGGAAGTTAGCGTGATTTCAACAGACGGACGGACTGACATGCTCAGATCGACTCAGAATTTCACCACGACCCAGAATATATATATTTTATGGGGTCTTAGACCAATATTTCGATGTGTTACCAACGGAATGACAAAGTTAATATACCCCCATCCTATGGTGGAGGGTATAAAAAAAAGTTGAGATAAAGACGAAGACGTCGAAAGAGGCTCAGATAAGAACCGATAGCATGGTTTATGTTTGTAGTAGTAGGAGTAATAGTAGTTGCTGTTGTTGTTGTGGTTTAATACCTTGTATTGACGTGCGGTAGCATAAATGTGGCAAATCCATTCCAAAATGCCATAGCAAGTGGCTGTAATACATCCGATGAGCAGAACCACATATACACCACCTACATTTGCCATACCAAGCTCATCGGCACCATCAGCCTTTTTGTCCTGCGAAAGAGAGAGAGAGAGGGAGAGAGAGGGACAGCCGGAGTTTTATGTCGTGGTGGGATAGGGTAAGAATTTTAAAATCAAATGGGGGCAAAAGCTAATGTTAAAAAATTGCTAAGACTATGCTATGGTCAGAGGTACCAAAATGCAAAATGAGTAGGAAATAAACGACCACCAATGATTTTATCTCCAAATAATAAAGAGAAGTGATGAAAATTTCAATGACAGTTCATAATGCCTCAGGTGCTGTTGGTCATTTTTGTTGTTTGGTTAACAGCTTTCCCCGTCCATTTCTATACGCCACAACAATTGTAGCCTCAGAAAATGGGAGGAGGAGACCAGTCACTAAGACCTCGAGTGCGTGGATTCAATGTCTATGGTCAAATGGATCTTAGGGGTATTTTTTATCTCCGTTTGTTTTACCTTAGATAGCCCAAAGTGTTGTCAATGTGCATTTGATTGTGATTCCATGCCAGCATATGATAGCCTAGGGATCTAAAAGTTTCAGGTAGTAGCCGCCGAAATGACGGTGAAAAAAAAAAAACAAAACGTACAAAAATGTGCCATAAAATGCAATACCAAAAAACCATAAACCATTAAAATAAGCCATAAAATATAAGGCAGGAAGACTTGGGACAAACAACTTGCAAAGTGTTTCTTCTTTTCGATGAAATGGAAATCATAAACAGAGGCGGAATATGGAACCAGGAAGCTATCAAATATTTTGTGTTTGTCTTTTTTGTTTAACAAATGTACATTGTATACCTATAGAGTGTAAACTTGAAACGACCGAAGTATTGCCCTACACCACAAAGAATGGAATTTAATTTAAGAAGACTACACAGGAAAAATATCAACAAAATATTTCTAAAATTAAAAAGCTGATTGAAGTTGAATAGAAATGTTGCCTGTACGATTTTTTTAATGTCTAAAATTCCTTAAAATATTAATTGATTTGTAAAAATTATTAATTGATTGATTTATTAATTGATTCGAACATGACCTGCCTCCAAAAAAAAAAACGAATCTGTCCCAATTTCACTACGATAATATCATTATTAAAGGGTGTAGCGTGATTACAACAGATAGACAAGTCAACTTGATTTAGAATTGCTCGCTCTGCTCACACCCACACTGTATACAGTGTGGGTCATATGCATTACAACCACATACAGGTTGTTTTCTAAATCGCTTGTCTAACATCTGTCTTGAACTTTGGCTCAGATTAGTTTTTTCTTTGCAGGTTGTTCAAAATTTAAAGCATATTAAGGTAAAACTCTGGCTTCTGGGGCCATATAGCTCTATATCGGGCGAAAAATATTTATGGGAGCTATATGTAAATCTGAATCGATTTAAACCAAATTCAGCAAGTGTACACTGAAAAAAAAAAATATTGTCGTGAGGTCAAAGATTTCATGTCCCTAAAATGCGAATGCAAATTTTGCTTAGCATAAAAGACGCATTCTTTAATATTTTTTCCTTTTTTCCCTGTCCAAAAGTCGATAAACTTTTGAATGCAGTCGTATTGTCCTTATAATTAAGTGATTTCACTTAAAAATGGGTATCTTAACATGAAAGAAAAAAATGTTTGGGCAAAGGACAACTTGACTTTAATAATTCAGAAAAATTCTTTACATTTAATTAAATTGTCTCTAAATTGATTGTCTCTGTGCATCTTGACTACAATATAGGACACATTTTTCAACACTTTATTTTTAAAGACGTTTTTACTTGAAACGTAGCATAATTTCTACAGGAAATCGAGTTTTAATTTGGAAAATAAAATTGTCGTTAACTCGTTTTTAAAGGTATTTGATAGCATATGAAGAAAAAAGGCTGAAAAAGCGAAAAATTAAAATTTGCTTCCTTGAAACAAGTACACAAAACCCAAATTTAAAAGAGAATTGTGTCTTAAAAGTATCCTTATTTGTATTCTCCGCTTCTTTGGCTCGGAATCAATACTAAAATTTTCTATAGAAATAAAATTTTTAAAAAATTTTCTATAGAAAAAAATTTTTGACAAAATTTTCTATAGAAATAAAATTTTGACAAAATTTTCTATAGAAATAAAATTTTGACAAAATTTTCTAAAGAAATAAAAATTTTTTTTAAAATTTTCTATAGAAAAAAAATTTTGACAACATTTTCTATAGAAATAAAATTTTGACAAAATTTTCTATAGAAGGAAAATTTTGGGAAAATTTTCTATATAGATACAATTTTGACAAAATTTTCTATAGAAATAAAAATATCACAAAATTTTCTATAGAAATATAAATTTAACAAAATTGTCTATAGGAATAAAATGTTGACAAAATTTTCTATAGAAATAAACTTTTGAAAAAATTTTCTATAGAAATAAAATTTTAAAAAAAATTTCTATAGAAAAAAAAATTTGACAAAATTTTCTATAGAAATTAAATTTAGGCAAAATTTTCTATAGAAATAAAATTTTGATAAAATATTCTATTGGAATAAAATTTTGTTAAAATTTTCTATACAAAATTTTGACAACATTTACTATAGAAATAAAATTTTGACAAAATTTTCTATAGAAAGAAAACTTGGGGAAAATTCTCTATATAGATAAAATTTTGACAAAATTTTCTATAGAAATAAAAATTTCGCAAAATTTTCTAAAGAGATATAAATTTCACAAAATTATCAATCGGAATAAAATGTTGACAAGATTTTCTATAGGAATAAACATTTGACAAAATTTCAAATGGAAATATAGGGTGATTCTTTTGAGGTTAGGATTTTCATGCATTAGTATTTGACAGATCACGTGGGATTTCAGACATGGTGTCAAAGAGAAAGATGCTCAGAATGCTTTGACATTTCATCATGAATAGACTTACGATCTGCCACAACGTCGAATTTTCAGTGAATGGGCCCTAGAAAAGTTGGCAGAAAATCCGCTTTTTTATCGACAAATTTTGTTCAGCGATGAGGCTCATTTCTGGTTGAATGGCTACGTAAATAAGTGAAATTGCCGCATTTGGAGTGAAGAGCAACCAGAAGCCGTTCAAGAACTGCCCATGCATCCCGAAAAATGCACTGTTTGGTGTGGTTTGTACGCTGGTGGAATCATTGGACCGTATTTTTTCAAAGATGCTGTTGGACGCAACGTTACGGTGAATGGCGATCGCTATCGTTCGATGCTAACAAACTTTTTGTTGCCAAAAATGGAAGAACTGAACTTGGTTGACATGTGGTTTCAACAAGATGGCGCTACATGCCACACAGCTCGCGATTCTATGGCCATTTTGAGGGAAAACTTCGGAGAACAATTCATCTCAAGAAATGGACCGGTAAGTTGGCCACCAAGATCATGCGATTTGACGCCTTTAGACTATTTTTTGTGGGGCTACGTCAAGTCTAAAGTCTACAGAAATAAGCCAGCAACTATTCCAGCTTTGGAAGACAACATTTCCGAAGAAATTCGGGCTATTCCGGCCGAAATGCTCGAAAAAGTTGCCCAAAATTGGACTTTCCGAATGGACCACCTAAGACGCAGCCGCAGTCAACATTTAAATGAAATTATCTTCAAAAAGTAAATGTCATGGACCAATCTAACGTTTCAAATAAAGAACCGATGAGATTTTGCAAATTTTATGCGTTTTTTTTTAAAAAAAAGTTATCAAGCTCTTAACAAATCACCCTTTAAAATATTGACACAATTTTCTATAGAAATAAAATTTTGACATTTTTTTTTAGAAATACAATTTTGACAACAATTTCTATAGAAATAAAATATTGAGAAAATTTTCTATAGAAATAAAATTTTGACAAAATATTCTATAGAAATAAAATCTTGAGAAAATTTCCTATAGAAATAAAATTTTGACAAAATTTTCTATAGAAGGAAAACTTTGGGAAAATTTTCTATAGAGATAAGATTTTCTATAGAAATAAAAATTTCACAAAATTTTCTATAGAAATAAAATTTAGACAAAATTTTCTATAGAAATATAAATTTCACAAAATTTTCTATAGGAATATAAATTTCACAAAATTTTGTATAGAAATAAAATGTTGACAAAATTTTCTATAGAAATAAAATTTTGACAAAATTTCATATGGAAATAAAATATTGACAAAATTTTCTATAGAAATAAAATTTTGACAAAATTTTCTGTAGAAATACAATTTTGACAACAATTTCTATAGAAATAAAATGTTGAGAAAATTTTCTATAGATATAAAATTTTGACAAAATTTTCTATAGAAATAAAATTTTGTTAAAATTTTCTATAGAAAAAAAATTTTGACAACTTTTTCTATAGAAATAAAATTTTAACAAAATTTTCTATAGAAATAAAAATTTAAAATTTTGACAAAATTTTCTATATAAAAAAAATTTTACTAAATTTTCTATAGAAATATAAATTTCACACAATTTTCTATAGGAATAAAATGTTGACACAATTTTCTATAGAAATAAAATTTTGACATTATTTTAGAAATAAAATTTTGACAACAATTTCTATAGAAATGTTGAGAAAATTTTCTATAGAAATAAAATTTTGACAAAATTGTCTATAGAAATAAAATGTTGAGAAAATATTCTATAGAAAAAAAATTTTGTTAAAATTGTCTATAGAAACAAATTTTGACAAAATTTTCTATAGAAGGAAAACTTTGGGAAAATTTTCTATAGAGATACAATTTTGATAAAATTTTCTATAGAAATATAACCTTTCACAAAATTTTCTATAGAAATAAAATGTTGACAAAATTTCTTATGGAAATAAAATATTGACAAAATTTTCTAAAGAAATAAAATTTCGACAAATTTTTCTTTAGAAATAAAACTTTTACAAATTTTTCTTTAGAAATAAAATGTTGACAACAATTTCTATAGAAATAAAATGTTGAGAAAATTTCCTATAGATATAAAATTTTGGCAAAATTTTCTTTAGCAATAAAATTTTGTTAAAATTTTCTATAGAAAAAAATTTTGACAACTTTTTCTATAGAAATAAGGAAAACTTTGGGAAAATTTTCTATATATTTAAACTTTTGACAAAATTTTCTATATAAATAAAAATTTTACAAAATTTTCTATAGAAATATAAATTTCACAAAATTTTCTATAGGAATAAAATGTTGACACAATTTTCTATAGAAATATGAATTTCACAAAATTTTCTATAGGAATAAAATGTTGACAAAATTTTCTATAGGACTAAAATTTTGATAAAATATCATACGGAAATAAAATATTGACAAAATTTTGAAAAATTTTTCTTTAGAAATAAAATATTGACAACAATTTCTATAGAAATAAAATGTTAAGAAAATGTTCTATAGATATAAAATTTTGACAAAATTTTCTATAGAAATAAAATTTTGACAAAATTTTCTATAGAAAGAAAATTTTGACAAAATTTTCTGTAGAAATAAAATTTTGTTAAAATTTGCTATAGAACAAAATTTTGACAACATTTTCTATAGAAATACAATTGTGACAAAATTTTCTATAGAAGGAAAACTTTAGGAAAATTTTCTATTGAGATAAAATTTTGACAAAATTTTCTATGGAAATAAAAATTTCACAAAATTTTCTATAGAAATAAAATTTTGTTAAAATTTTCTGTAGAAAAAAATTTTGACAAAATTTTCTATAGAAATTAAATTTAGACAAAATTTTCTATAGAAATATCAATTTCACAAAATTTTCTATAGAAATATAAATTTCACAAAATTTTCTATTGGAATAAAATGTTGACAAAATTTTCTATAGAAATAAAATTTTGACAAAATTTCATACTGAAATAAAATATTGACAAAATTTTCTATAGAAATAAAATTTTGACAAAATTTCATATGGAAATAAAATACTGGCAAAATTTGCTATAGAAATAATATTTTCATTCGTTTTGTTTTTTTATTGTTGGTTTTGTTATTTAAGCAATGTTGTTGTTTTTTATTTCAGCTTAAAACCATACAGTGACTAAACTACAAGTGTAGCTTAACCAACAGAGGAAAAGAATGTTTGTCAAATTTATTCGGAAGGTTCAAGTGTGGTTCATTGTTGGGTTTAATGAACTGCCTGAATTTATTTTGATAATTGGTTGATAGTTTTGCAGCAAGTAGAGGATGCTGATGAGGAATGTGGTAATTCCGAAACGAGCGTCCATCCAACCATCTTGCAGTCTATAGGGCTTTGCCCAAATAAATTTGACAAACATTCTGTTCCTCTGTTGGTTAAGCTAAACTTGTAGTTTAGTCAATGTATGGTTATAAGCTGAAATAAAAAGACAACAAATAAAATTTTGACAAAAATTTCTATAGAAATCAAATTTGGTAAAATTTTCTATAGAAATAAAATTTTGACAAAATTTTCTACAGAAATAAAATT
Source organism: Haematobia irritans (assembly GCF_050003625.1). Lineage (NCBI taxonomy): Eukaryota > Metazoa > Arthropoda > Insecta > Diptera > Muscidae > Haematobia > Haematobia irritans. The sequence goes on along the minus strand of NC_134397.1, from coordinate 183,168,866 downwards.
TTGACAAAATTTTCTATAGAAGGAAAACTTTAGGGAAATTTTCTATTTAGATAAAATTTTGACAAAATTTTCTATAGAAATAAAAATTTTACAAAATTTTCTATAGAAATAAAATTTTTACAAAATTTTCTATAGAAACAAAATTTAATCTATATCTGTCCATAAAGCTCGAAAAATAATTGTATAATTAGATATAATGCCTGTTTCGGTATCAGACTAACATGAAATATTATAAGCAACGATGAGCCCGTCGTAAAACTAGGAACAACATGACTAATGTACGCGTTAGAATTGTTGTTGTATCCTGGAAACCAGTTTCTGTAAGTTGTCACATGTTGTTGTAGTAGACTGTAGAAACAATAAGCATCTTTCGACTGTTCACCACTTAAGTGCATTCTAACAAATTATCTTTCTAAAAATAAATTTCGTGTTGTTGCATTACTATGTAACAAAACGAAATAAAAACAAGATTAAGGGCCTTGTAAGTTATATGAAAAAATGTTGTACAGTGAGAGTTAGGAGTTAGCATAAAGGACCCAAAATTGAGTTCATTCGCCCGAACCGAAACATGTACAGTCCAGGCGTGTATAGATTTGTATCTGGCGTTTTCTTTTCAATGGCTCTATTAACCATGTTCCTTAATCTATATCTGTCCATAAAGCTCGAAAAATAATTGTATAATTAGAAACAAAATTTTGTTAAAATTTTCTGTAGAAAAAATTTTGACAAAATTTTCTATAGAAATGAAAATTTAGACAAAATTTTCTATAGAAGGAAAACTTTGGGAAAATTTTCTATATAGATAAAATTTTAACAACATTTTCTATAGAAATACAAATTTTATAAACTTTTCTATAGAAATATAAATTTTACAAAATTTTCTATAAGAATAAAATGTTGACAAAATTTTCTATAGAAATAAAATTTTGACAAATTTCATATTGAAATAAAATATTGACAAAATTTTTTATAGAAATAAAATTTTGACAAAATTTCATATGGAAATAAAATAGTAACAAAATTTTCTATAGAAAAAAAATTTTGACAAATTTTTCTTAAGAAATAAAATTTTGAAAATTTTTTCTTTAGAAATAAAATTTTGACAAAATCTTCTACAGAAATAAACTTTTGACAAAATTTTCTGTAAAAAAAAAATTTGATAACATTTTCTATGGAAATAAAATTTAGACAAATTTTTTTAGAGAAACCAAAAATTTTTCTATAGAAATAAAATTTAGAAAAATTTTATATAGAAAAAAATTTTTGAGAACATTTTCTATAGAAAGAAAACTTTGGGAATATAAAAATATTTTTTTTGTTTGGTTAAAATACCTCTAGATTTCATTAAAATCGGATTGCGATGCTTTTACACGCCCAAGAAGTCAAGCCGGGAGATCGGTCTATATGGTGGATATACCAAAACATGGACCGATATGCACCATATTCGGAATATTTAGTTTTGGACCTACAGTACTTATAGACTTCCAATATCAGGCAAATCGGATAAAAATTACGGTGTGTATAAGTCCAAGAAGTCAAATGGAGAGATTGGCTTACATGGACGGATATAGCACCGAAATATTAAGACCAGATTCGATCGAAAACCATGCCGCATTGGTAGAGAACTTTCTCGTAAGGAGATGCAAGACATTGAAAAATGATCTTCAACTAAAGCAATACCTACCGATGCACCGAAAGATGTTATTTTGAAAAGAGCCAAGGTGTTGTTCACTTGCACAGAAGTAGGCAGTTAACAGAATTTGGTTCTCTCCCATGAGAGGCCATGCCTTGAAAAAATTTTCAACTTTAACCAATTTTTTAATTGGAAATATTTTGGTGATATTTTGTCTGTGTAAGTGACTCTAAAATATCGGACTGTCTCTATACCTAACCTCACCGAGCGGACGGACAACTAAGACTATGGCTAAGTGTATTTGTTTATTATTGTTGCCAAAAGGGTTTCTTTAATTTCTTATCAAATATTTGGCCAGTAAAGTAGAGTACCTTGGAATTGTGTAAGAAAATAAGTACTAGCATTTCGTCCTTTAATCCTTGGAAGCTATTTAGTCCCAGCAGATATGCCAATTAATCCGTTGTAATTTTAAGTCTTTCTCAATAATTTCCATATGTGGTGTAGGGTATGTAATAATATAGGGAGAGCTGTAGGACTGTAGGCTGGGTTCAGGGGCAGGAATGTGCCTATTTTACATTTTGAATATAAGCATAAACCAGATGCTTTGATAATAATAAAACACAACAGCCATTAACCATCCTCTAACGAACACCTTAAATTCAGGGACGATGAGCGGCAAAAATGACCTCTTATCATGGAGGACAATGATGACTACCTTATTATCATCACAGCGTTGCTTGACACCCATCAACATTTCCATAAAGGACACAAAGATGCCAAAGAAACAGCCGGCTATTAATACCAAGAAAACACCTCCTAAATTGCTAATTTCCAATGGCACAGCTCCACCCTCTGCTGGACCAGCCTTCATTTTCAAACAAACAAACAAAAAATTGTCTTTATGGTCTTTGTTAAAAATTCTGGTTATTTTTAAGTTGAAATATTTTGCCCCTGGACTCTCAATTTATAGAGTATGGATAAACTTCATCCATTCTCAATATGAGAAGAAATAAAAACAAAAAACACGTAAATGTAAAAAAAACCAAGTGATTATTGAAATAACGAAAATGAATTTTTTTAAAACTTACCGCACAGGCTCCACCACCACGTTTTTCTTTCCACCATTTCGTTTTCATTTTGGTTAAAACACCTTGCTCCTGTAGTTCCAATACAGCCTGACTAAGGATATCACGATAAGGCCAATCTGAAAGAGGAAGAAATAGAGAAGCAATGGGAATTGTTAACGTTTATTATTTTGTAGAGCATTGACATAAAGATAAAATATGGGAATCACGGTTGCCACTCTTGGTAGAAATCTACCAAAAATGGTAGATTTTTTACTGTTTGGTAGATTGGTAGAATTCTTGATGTTTTCGCAGGTTTTGCAAAATATTCCTCTCCAATTAAGATATACTACAATTTCTAAAAAAATAAAATTTCAACAAAATGTTCAACAGAAATAAAAGTTTGACAACATTTTTCTGTAGAAATAACATTTAGGCAACATTTTTCTGTAGAAATAAAATTTTGGAAAATATTTTCTATAGAAATAAAATTTTGAACAAAATTTTCTATGGAAATAAAATGTTGACAAAATTTTCTACAGAAATTAAATTTTGACAAAATTTTCTATAGAAATAAATTTTTACAAAATTTTCTATAGAAATAAAATTTTGACAAAATTTTCTATAGAAATAAATTTTTTACAAAATTTTCTATAGAAATAAAATTTTAACAAAATGTAAAAAAAATGACAAAATTTTCTTTAAAATAAAATTAAAATATTTTCCATAGAAATAAAATTTTGACAAAATTTTATATAGAAATAACATTTTAACGAAATATTCTGTAGTAATAAAACTTTTACAAATTCTTCTATAAAAATAAAATTTTAACAAAATTTTCTATAGAAATAAAATTTTAACAACTATTTCTATAGAAATAAAATTTTTAACAAAATTTTCTTAGAAATAAAATTTTAACAAAATTTACTATAGGAATAAAATTTTGAAAAAAATCTTCTATAGAAATAAAATTTTGAAAAAAATTTCTATAGAAATAAAATTTGGACAAAATTTTCTATAGAGATAAAATTTTGACAAAATTTTCTTTAAAATAAAATTTTAAGAAAATGTTCTATATAGAAAAACATTTTAACAAAATTTTCTATAGTAATAAAACTTTTACAAATTGTTCTATAGAAATAAAATTTAGACAAAATTTTCTATCGAAATAAAATTTTGACAAAATTTTCTATAGAAACAACATTTTGACAAAATTTTCTTTAAAACAAAATTTTCTATGGAGAAAAACATTTTAACAAAATTTTCTATAGTAATAAAACTTTTACAAATTTTTCTATAGAAATAAAATTTAGACAAAATTTTCTATCGAAATAAAATTTTGACAAAATTTTCTATAGAAATACAATGTTTACAAAATTTTCTATTGAATTAAAATGTTGACAAAATTGTCTATAGAAATAAAATTTTGACAAAATTTTCTATAGAAATAAAATTTTGAAAAAAATTTCTACAGAAATAAAATTTTGAAAAAAATTTCTATAGAAATAAAATTTTGACAAAATTTTCTACAGAAATTAAATTTTTACGAAATTTTCTAGAGAAATTAAATTTTGACAATATTTTCCATAGAAATAAATTTTGACAAAATTTTCTATTGAAATAAAATTTTTACAAAGTTTTCTATAGAAATAAAATTTTAACAAAATATAAAAATAAAAAAATGACAAAATTTCCTTTAAAATAAAATTAAAATATTTTCCATAGATATAAAATTTTGACAAAATTTTATATAGAAAAAACATTTTAACGAAATTTTCTATAGTAATAAAACTCTTACAAATTCTTCTATAAAAATAAAATTTTAATAAAATTTTCTAAAGAAATAAAATTTTGACAAAGTTTTCTACAGAAATTAAATTTTGACAAAATTTTCAATAGAAATAAAATTTTGACAAAATTTTCTACAGAAAGTAAATTTTGACAAAATTTTCTATGGAAATAAAATTTTTACAAAATTTTCTATAGAAATAAAATTTTAACAAAACGTTAAAATAAAAAAATGACAAAATTTTCTTTAAAATAAAATTAAAATGTTTTCCATAGAAATAAAATGTTGACAAAATTTTATATAGAAAAAACATTTTAACGAAATTTTCTATAGCAATAAAACTTTTACAAATTCTGTTATAAAAATAAAATTTTAGCAAAATTTTCTATTGAAATAAAATTTTGACAAAATTTTCTATAGAAATAAAATTTTGACAAAGTTTTCTATAGAAATAAAATGTAGACAAAATTTTCTTAGAAATAAAATTTTTACAAAATTTTCTATAGAAAAAAAATTTTGGCAAAATTTTCTATAGAAATGCAATGTTTACAAAATTTTCTATTGAAATAAAATTTTGACAAAATTTTCTACAGAAATTAAATTTTGACAAAATTTTCTATAGAAATAAAATTTTGACAAAATTTTCCATAGAAATAAATGTTGACAAAATTTTCTATAGAAATAAAATTTTTACAAAATTTTCTATAGAAATAAAATTTTAACAAAATGTAAAAATAAAAAAATGACAAAATTTTCTTTAAAATATTTTCCATAGAAATAAAATTTTGACAAAATTTTATATAGAAAAAACATTTTAACGAAATTTTCTATAGTAATAAAACTTTTACAAATTCTTCTATAAAAATAAAATTTTAACAAAATTTTCTAAAGAAATAAAATTTTGACATTATTTTCTATGGAAATAAAATTTTTACAAAATTTTCTATAGAAATAAGATTTTGACAAAATTTTCTTTAGAAATAAAATTTTGGCAAAATTTTCTATAGAAAAAAAATTTTTTGACAAAATTTTCTTTAAAATAAAGTTTTGACAAAATTTTCTTTAAAATAAAAAAAAATTCCTATAGAAATAAAATTTTGACAAAATCTTCTATAGAAATAAAATTTTGACAAAATCTTCTATAGAAATAAAATTTTGACAAAACTTTCTATACAAATAAAATTTTGACAAAATTTTCTATAGAAATAAAATTTTTACAAAATTTTCTATAAAAATAAAATTTTGACAAAATTTACTATAGACGTAAAATTTTAACAAAAATTTACTATGGGAATAACATTTTGAAAAAGTCTTCTATAGAAATAAAATTTTGAAAAAATTTTCTATAGAAATAAAATTTTGACAAAATTTTCTACGGAAATAAAATTTTGACAAAATTTTCTATAAGAATAAAATTTTAACAAAATTTTCTATAGAAATAAAATTTTGACAAAATTTTCTATAGAAATAAAATTTTTACAAAATTTTCTATAGAAATAAAATTTTTACAAAATTTTCTATAGAAATAAAATTTTGACAAAATTTTCTATAGAAATAAAATTTTGACAAAGTTTTCTATAGAAATAAAATTTTGACAAAATTTTCTATAGAAATAAAATTTTGGCAAAATTTTCTATGGAAATAAAATCTTGACAAAATTTTCTATAGAAAATTTTCTATATAAAATTTTGACAAAATTTTCTATGGAAATAAAATCTTGACAAAATAAAATTTTGACAAAAAATGTTCTATAGAAATAAAATTTAGACAAATTTTTCTATAGAAATAAAAAGTTTGACAAAATTTTCTATAGAAATATGGTATATAAGTTTGCGAAAAACTGACGATTTGGAAGGTATAAATTTTTAGCGCCCAGGAATTTGAACGAAAGTGTAGATCTACAGGGTATAATATATAGTAGACGCCTCCCGACTTTAGACTTTCATTTTTATACCCAACACCATAAAATGGTGATGTGTGGTATAATAAGTTTATCATTCCGTTTCTAACAAATCAAAATATCGATTTCCGACTATACAAATTATTTATATTCTTGATCAGGGAAACATTCTAAGACGATATAACCATGTCCGTCGGGCCGTTTGTCTGTCAGTCTATTGTAATCACACTACTGTCTTCAATAATGGCGCTATGGTCCTGAAATTTAGCACAGATTCGTCTTTTGTCAGCACGCAGTCTAATTTCGAAGACGAGCTATAACGGTCTAGGTTTCGATATAGCTCCCATATAAACCGATCCCCCGATTTGGGGTCTTGGGCTTCCAGAAACCGTAGTTTTCATCCGATTTGCTGAAATATGAAATCTAGAGGTATTTTATGACCACAAATTGGTGTGTCGAAAATAGTGTGTGTCGGTCCATGCTTTGGTATAGCCCCCATATAGACCGATCTCCCGATTTTACTTCTTGGTCTTCTAGACACCGCAATTTTTATCCGATTTACCTGAAATCTTGGGGAATTTGGGTTCATAAATAAGTGTGCCGAATATGGTCCACGGTTTGGTGTAGCCCCCATACAGGCCGATCTCCCGATTTGACTTCTTTGGCTTCTTGAACCCGTAGCTTTTATCCGATTCGCCTGAAATTTTTGGTTCCATAAAAAGGTGTGCCGAATATGTTGTGGATCTGTCCAAGGTTTAGTTTAGCCTCCATATAGCCCTATCTCCCGATTTTACTTCTTGGGCTTCTAGGCACCACAATTTTATCCGATTTACCTTAAATTCGTAATCTGGAGATATTTTGGTTTTACGCATAAGTACACCGAATATGGTGTGTATAGGTTAATGTTTTGGTATTTACCTCATATAGACCGATCTCCAGTTTTACCCTCTTAAAGGGTGATACGGTCAAAATTTGGTCAATATAAACTTGACGTATTTCTTTCAATTTTGCATTTAAAAAACCTGAACACCCCTCATTTTGAAGGTGTGTGTGTAGAATGTTGCTCCTATTTTGATTTTGGAATTCACTCTTCAGTTGTCAAAATGCCGTCCAAGCAAGAAGAGCAGCGTATCAAAATGTTGCTCGCGCATCGCGAAAATCCGAGCTACTCGCACGCAAAGCTGGCAAAATTGCTAAAAGTTGGCCAAGGCGCGATCCCGGAGGCTGTACACGACGAGGCAGACGAAGTTTGACTGCGTGGTAATGGACGACGAAACCTACGTCAAAGCCCACTACAAGCAGCTTCCGGGACAGGAGTTTTATACGGCAAAAGGAAGGGGAAAGGTAGCAGATATTTTCAAGCACATAAAACTGTCAAAGTTCGCAAAGAAATATCTGGTTTGGCAAGCCATCTGTACCTGTGGCTTGAAAAGCAGCATTTTCATAGCTTCCGGGACTGTCAACCAAGAAATTTACGTGAAAGAGTGTTTGAATAAACGTCTGCTGCCTTTGCTGAAGAAACACGGTTGTTCCGTACTGTTTTGGCCGGATTTGGCATCTTGCTATTACGGTAAAAAGGCCATGGAGTGGTACGCCGCCAGCATCGTGCAGGTGGTTCCCAAGGACAAGAACCCTCCCAACACGCCAGAGCTCCGCCCAATTGAGAAATACTGGGCTATTGTCGAGCGGAACCTAAAGAAGACCAAAAAACTGCTAAGGACGAGCAGCAGTTCAAGGCAAACTGGCTTTCTGCGGCGAAGAAGGTGGACAAGGTGGCTTTACAAAATCTGATGGCAGGTGTCAAGCGTGAGGCCTGGCAATTCGGATTTGGAAAAGCGAAAGCCTAACTGAATATTTTTCCTGAATTTTATACTAATTGAACTTGAAAAAGAAATTTAATTTGATTTTTTAAATAAACGATTTCACCGATTTACACGCATTTTCCCTTGACCAAATTTTGACCGTATCACCCTTTAAGCGTGTAGACGTCCCAATTTTTACGCGATTTGCCTGAAAATCATAATCGAGAGGTATTTTGGGTCCACACATAAGTAAGCCGAATATGGGGCGTATTGATAGATTGTGATATACCGATTTTCAGTCTTTGGTTTAAGTTTGTTGAGAGATCAATACCAAAATCCCCAAGGGCAAATCCATGTACACTTTTTTAGTTTAACATTACGGACCTCTGATATCTTGCTTGTACATCTAAATAGAACATCATAGTGGTCATACATATAATATTTACTCCATATTTGTTAAATATATAGACACAAATCTGAACATGCTTTAAAGTAAGCTATAAATTAGCGATTAATTCACATTCAGCCTTTAATGTTCCCAAACAATCTGCACATCTTTGAATGCACTTGATGACAAAACACGGGCTGCTTTAAACCATCATTGAAGCAACATTGAAACAAGCTTATGCTTGAATGAATACCAACGTGGTCCATGAGACGACTATGCAACTCAAGGACCATCAGTAATGCAGTGGAAACTGTTGTATATGCTCGGCAATTAAGCTTTGTGAAGCAATGTTCCTAAGCAACCACTTTTATTTGTACACACATACGCACGCACACCACAGCATTACAAATACACTGTAATCTCAAGGCTCATGCCTAAAGCTCGATTGGATGTCACTCGTCAACACGACATTAAACCAAAATCTTGTTACCATTTGAAACAGGCAGCAACAACAACTAAAAAAACTGTTTTGTGAGGACTCTATCTCTGACATGGATTCAGGCCAAGTAATAGGGATTGTAATCAGAATAAAAAAAGTCAGAATAAATCGATCGACTTTTTTAAATCTTAAAACAGTCGACTTTCCAAGTCGATTTTTGTGGTTTCTTCTTTAAAAAAATATCTTCGTAAAAGATACTAATCGAATTTTTATGCTGGCCAAACGACTTTTAATAGTGAAAAAAAAAAAAAACAAAAAAAAAAAAACAAAAAAAAAAAACAAGTAAGTAAAGTAGAAAGTCGGGCGGGGCCGACTATATCATACCCTAAACCACCATTACAGAATTAGTAATCATAAGCATTTGTGGGGTAACATATAGGTCTGGGAGATAAACCGCAGTTGCATATTTAAGAAAATTAAGGGGACGCTAAATATTAGAAAAAACCCTACATATATTGCACCTACGGAGTTTGTATGCCACTAATATTGAGCCCATTATTAAAAAAGAGAAAATCGTTAAATTAGTGTGGGTAATAAATACAAATTTGTAAAAATCGAGCAATATCCTTATGTAAGAGCTACAAGTACGATCGGCTAGTACATCAAAATTTGAAATTTGAGTAATATTGGTTAATAAATAAGATTACTATGGCCAAATTTGGGAAAATCGAGCGATGCATATATATGGAAGCTATATCTAAATCTGAACCAATTTGCATAATATTTTGCTGGTTTGATTAATACCGCAAAAGGTTACCTTGTGCAAAATTTGAGTAAGATCAGTTAAGAAATGAGGCCTCTACGGTCAAAAATAAGGTTATTAGGGGCGAATTTTTCAAAATCGGGTGATACATATATGGGAGCTATATCTACATCTGAACCGATTTCGATGAAATTTTGCACATATAGTTAGTACTATAGACGACTGGATCTAGCCAACTTTTAGTAAGATTGGTTAATAAATAAGAGTTCTATGGCCAAATTTGGGAAAATCGGGCTATACATATATATGGGAGCTATATCTAAATCTGAACCGATTTCGATGATTTTTTGCACATATAGTCAGTGCTATAGAAGACAACAATTAGCCAAATTTGAGTAAGATCGGTTGATAAATAAGGGTTTTATGGCCAAATTAAAAAAATCGGGCGGTACATATATATGGGAGCTATAGCAAAATCTGAACCGATTTCGATAATTTTTTGCACATATAGTTAGTGCTATAGAAGACTACATTTACCCAAATTTGAGTAAGATCGGTTGATAAATAAGGGTTTTATGGCCAAATTTAGAAAAATCGGGCGATACATATATATGAGAGCTATATCTAAATCTGAACCGATTTGGATGAAACTTTGCAGACTTGAAGGTCGATGGAAAAGATTAGCTTTTGCCAAATTTGGTGACGATCCGTTTGAAAAAAAGCGCAACGTGACCCCATTTGTCGAAATCGGGCGATACATATATATGGGAGCTATATCTAAATTTGATCCGATTTCTTCCAAATTCAATAGCGTTTGTCCTTGTGCCCAAAAAACTCCCTGTACCAAATTTCATCAAAATCGGTTAATAATTGCGACCGGAATCCTGTGAACAACAAATACATGGACAGACGGACGGACGGACGGACGGACACCAAGCGCTAAATAGATCGTCTAATACATCAAAATTTGAAATTTAAGTAACGTTGGTTAATAAACAAGAGTATTATGGCAAACTTTGGAAAAATAGAGCGATGAATATATATGGGAGCTATATCTAATTCTGAACCAATATGGATAATATTTGGCAAGTTTGATTGATACCACAGAAGGTTAACTTGTGCTAAATTTGAGTAAGATCTGATAATAGTGCCAAAAATATTGTTATTAGGGGCAAATTTTTCAAAATCGTGTAATACATATATATGGAAGCTATATCTAAATTTGAACCGATTTTAATATAATTTGGCACGTTTGATTGATGCAATATAAGGTTATAGTGTGCAAAATTTTAGTAAGATCGGGTAATAAATAAGGCAATTATGGTAAAAAATAGGGTTATTATGGCAAATTTTTGAAGATCGGGCGATGCATATATATGGGAGCTATATCTAAATCTGAACCGATTTGGATGATATTTAGCAGGTTTGGTTGATACCACAGAAGGTTACCTTTTGTTAAATTTGAGTTAGATCGGGTAATAACTAAGGGTTTTGTGGCCAAATTTGGGAAAATCGGGCGGTACATACATATGGGTGCTATATCTATATCTAAATCTGAACCGATTCCGATGAAATTTTGTACGCTTGAAGGGTAATGAAAAAATATTACTTTGCGCCAAATTTGATAATTCGATAATCGGTTGGTAAAAAGCGCAACGTTACCCCATTTGTCGAAATCGGGCGATACATATATATGGTAGCTATATCTAAATTTGATTCGATTTCTTCCAAATTCAACAGCGTTCGTTCTTGTACCCAAAAAACACACTGTACCAAATTTAATCAAAATCTGTTAATAATTGCGAACGGAATCCTGTGAACAACAAATACATGGACGGACACCAAGCGCTAGATCGACTCAGGAGGTGATTCTGTGTCGATCGGTATATATTGTATGGGGTCTAAAATCTATATTTCTGGTAGGCACATTTATTATACCGGGACCACTATGTGGTTTAGGGTATAAAAAAAAACATTGTAATATCACAGTTGTGAAATTAAAATGCGTGCTAGCCGATTCTATGTATAGTTCAATGATAAGGGACCTCTTTTTTTAGTCGAGTTCGAACGGTGTTTTACATTGCGGTGAAAACAATTAAATAAGCTTTGAAGCACTGGGAAATATAACCACATTTTCTAAATAAATAAAATTTTTAAAAGTTTTCTGTAGAAATAAAATCTTGACAAAATTTTCTATGGAAATAAAATTTAGTCAAAATTTTCTATAGACGTAAAATTTTGAAAAAATTTTTTAGGGAAATAAAATTTTCTATAGAAATAAAATTTTTACAAAATTTTCTAAAGAAATAAAGTTTTCACAAAATTTTTTATAAAAAAAAAAAAAAAAATTGGACAAAATTTACTATAGACATAAAATTTTGACAAAATTTTCTATAGAAATAAACTTTGGACAAAATTTTCTATAGAAATAAAATTTGGGCAAAATTTTTTATAGAAATAAAATTTCGTCAAACTTTTCTATAGAAATAAAATTTTGACAAAATTTTTTATAGAAATAAAATTTTGACAATATTTTCCATAGAAATAAAATTTTCACAATATTTTCGATAGAAATGAAATTTTGACAAAATTTTCTATAAAAATAAAATTTTGAAAATGTTTTTGATAGAAATAAAATCTTGACACTTTTTTCTACAGAAGTAAAATGTTCTGTAGAAATAAAATTTTGACAAAATTTTCTGTAGAAATAAAATTTTGAACAAATTTTCTGTAGAAGTAAAATTTTGACAAAATTTACTATAGAAATAAAATTTTGACAAAATTTACTATAGATATAAAATTTTGACAAAATTTTCTATAGAAATAAAATTTTGACAAAATTTACTTTAGAAATAAAATTTTGACAACATTTTCTATAAAAATAAAATGTTGACAATATTTTCTATAGAAATAAAATGTTGACAATATTTTCTATAAAAATAAAATTTTGACAATATTTTCTATAGAAATAAAATTTTGACAATATTTTCCATAGATATAAAATTTTCACAATATTTTCGATAGAAATGAAATTTTGACAAAATTTTATATAGAAATAAAATTTTGACAAAATTTTCTATATAAATAAAATTTTGACAAATAGATATAAAATTTTTACAAAATTTTCTGTAGAGATAAAGGTTTGAACAAATTTTCTATTGAAATAAAATTTTGACAAAATTTTCTATAGAAATAAAATTGTGACAAAAATTTCTAGAGAAATAATATTTTGACAAATTTTTCCATAGAAAAAAATTTCGACAAATCTTTCATAGAAATAAAATTTTGACAAAATTTTCTACAGAAATAACATTTTGATAAAATTCCCTAGAGAAAAAAGAAAAAATTTCTATAATAAAATTTTGACCAAATTTTCTACAGAAATAAAATGTTGACAAAATTTGTTATAAAAATAAATTTTTGACAAAATTTTCTATAGAATAAAAATGTAGACAAAATTTTCTATAGAAATAAAATTTTGACTAAATTTTCTGTAAAAATAAAATTTTGAGAAAATATTCTATTGAAATAAAATTTTTACAAAATATTTTATAGAAATAAAATTTTGACAAAATATTCTACAGAAATAAAATTTTGACAAAATATTCTATAGAAATAAAATTTTTACAAAATTTTCGAGAGAAATAATTCATATCCATGAACATTCCACTTTTTTTATTTTTTTTTTAGTATTAAGAGATTAATAGTAAGATTTTTTTTTAACCTTATGTTATATATAAATGAATCTTAGTGTCATGATAAACTACTCTGTAATGCAACCTTTTACGGCTTTTAGATTATGAACAAAATATTGAACTGAAAATAAAATTTTGACAAAATTTTCTTTAGAAATTAAAGTTTGACAAAATTTTTTATAGAAATAAAATGTTGACAAAATATTCTACAGAAATAAGATTTTAATAAAATATTCTATAGAAATAAAATTTTTACAAAATTTCTTAGATATATAATTCATATTCATGAACATTCCTACTTTTTTTTATTTTTTTTTAGTATTAAGAGATTAGTATTAAGATTTTTTTACCTTATGTTATATATAAGTGAATCTTAATGCCATGATACATTACTCTTTAATCAATTTGGTCCTTTTACGGCTTATAGATTATGAATAAAATATTGAATTGAATTGAAAATAAAATTTTGACAAAATTTTCTATAGCAATAAAATTTGGACAAAATTTTCTACAGAAATAAAATGTTGACAACATTTTCAGAAGAAATAAAATTATGACAAAAGTTTATATAGTAATAACATTTTGACAAAATTTGCTATAAACATAAATTTTTGACAACATTTTTTATTGAAGTAAATGTTTGACAAAATTTTCTATAGAAATAAAATTTAGACAAAACTTTTGAAGGAACTAAAATTTTGACAACACCTTTTATAGAAATAAAATTTGGACAAAATTTTCTATAGAAATAAAATTTTGAATAAATTTTCTATAGAAATAAACTTTGAGGAAAAAATTCTATAGGAATAAAATTGTGACAAAATATTCTAAGAAATTGTTTTTGTAGAAGTAGTCACTTTCTGTTGTTTGTGTAAGGTAGAATTTTTAAAACATTTAAAATTGGACACACAATTCAAGGGATATTTATACACACGGAAATTGTCGCTAATAGGATCAAAATATATAATACTGAAAATATTCAAATAAAGTGCTAAAATATAAAAAGAAACATGTTTTTTCGAAGAAAAAACATTTTTTCATACTAACCACCAAAATTTGATAAAAAATTTGAAAATGTTGTTTTTTTTTTCGAATTTGGTAGATTTTTGGTAAACTTTTCTTCAAATTTTGCAAGATTATGTTTTTAAAAAAAGCCGATTAATTGAATAGGCAATTTTCGTCTTTGATATCCCTAGTTGAGTTAGCACTTACTTTTACGCATTGCAATGCCATATCCTTTCTCATCCAATAAAGAACCAACTTGTGTGAGACTACATCGACGTTCGGTAATGTATTCAATTGTCGTGGACTCCATTAGAAAAGCGTAATTCTCATTTTCGACACGGTTAACACCTTCAGCATTGGTGGATGTCATGTACTCCGGATGGCTTTGCATGAACTCATTCATTTTTTGATAGGTGGGATATTTAGCATCCTTTATGTAAACGAGCGGCAAGGGGTTACCATTAGATTCTCGAAAAGTGGCGACAAATTCACTGCAAACTTACCTTAAAAAATGTCGACGTACTTCCACCCAACTTTGCTCCATAATTTACTCCACCTTTATTTGCTGCCAAATCTTCAACATTCTCAATTGGGGTACTTAGAGATTCGATTGTTAAGAAGGCAGCCAAATTGGCTGTGTAGGATGATACCAAAATCAATGTGAAGAAATACCAAAATGAAGCTGCTGCCCTCGTGGAAAATCCTCTGGAAAAGGAAAAACATTGTGTAGGCGATTTGAAATTTTATTTCTAAAGCAAATTTTGTTTCCATAAGAAAAGTTTGTCAAAATTTTATTTCTATAGAAAATGTGTCACTATTTTATTTCCATAGAACATTTTGGCAAGATTATATTTCTATAAAAAAAAATTGTCAACATTTTATTCCTATAGACAATTTTGTCAAAATTTTATTTCTATAGAAAATTTCGTCAAAATTTTATTTCTATAGAAAATATTGTCAAAATTTTATTTCTATAGAAAATATGTCAAAATTTTATTTCTATAGAAAATTTTGTCAAAATTTTATTTCTATAGAAAATTTTGTCAAAATTTTATTTCTATAGAAAATTTTGTCAAAATTTTATTTCTATAGCAAATTTTGTCAAAATTTTATTTCTATAGAAAATTTTTTTCAAAATTTTATTTCTATAGAAAATTTTGTCAACATTTTAATTCTATAGAAAATTTTGTCAAAATTTTATTTCTATAGAAAATTTGTCAAAATTTTATTTCTATAGAAAATTTCGTCAAATTTTTATTTCTATAGAAAATTTTGTCAAAATTTTATTTCTATAGAAAATTATGTTAAAATTTTATTTCTATATAAAATTTTGTCAAAATTTTATTTCTATAGAAAATTTTGTCAAAATTTTATTTCTATAGAAAATTTTGTCAAAATTGTATTTCTATAGAAAATTTTGTCAAAATTTTATTTCTATAGAAAATTTTGTCAAAATTTTATTTCTATAGAAAATTTTGTCAAAATTTTTTCTAGAGAAAATTTTGTCAAAAATTTATTTCTATAGAAAATTTTGTCAAAATTTTATTTCTATAGAAAATTTTTATTTCTATAGAAAATTTTGTCAAAATTTTATTTCTATAGAAGGTTAGGTGGCAGCCCGATGTATCAGGCACACTTAGACTATTCAGTCCATTGTGATACCACATTGGTGAACTTCTCTCTTATCACTGAGTGCTGCCCGATTCAATGTTAAGCTATAGAAAATTTTGTCAAAATTTTATTTCTATAGAAAATTTTGTCAAAATTTTATTTCTATAGAAAATTTTGTCAAAATTTTATTTCTATAGAAAATGTTGTCAAAATTTTATTTCTATAGAAAATTTTGTCAAAAATTTATTTCTATAGAAAATTTTGTCAAAATTTTATTGCTATAGAAAATTTTTATTTCTATAGAAAATTTTGTCAAAATTTTATTTCTTTAGAAAATTTTGTCAAAATTTTATTTCTATATAAAATTTTGTCAAAATTTTATTTCTATAGAAAATTTTGTCAAAATTTTATTTCTATAGAAAATTTCGTCAAAATTTAATTTCTATAGAACATTTTGTAAAAATTTTATTTATATAGAAAATTATGTTAAAATTTTATTTTTATATAAAATTTAGTCAAAATTTTATTTCTATAGAAAATTTTGTCAAAATTTTATTTCTATAGAAAATTTTGTCAAAATTTTATTTATATAGAAAATTTTGTCAAAATTTTATTTATATAGAAAATTTTGTAAAAATGTTATTTCTATAGAAAATTTTGTCAAAAATTTATTTCTATAGAAAAATTTGTCAAAATGTTATTTCTATAGCAAATTATTTCTATAGAAATTTTTATCAAAATTTTATTTTTATAGAAAATTTTGTTAAAATTTTATTTCTATAGAAAATTTTGTCAAAATTTTATTTCTATAGAAAATTTTGTCAAAATTTTATTTCTATAGAAAATTTCGTCAAAATTTAATTTCTATAGAACATTTTGTAAAAATTTTATTTATATAGAAAATTATGTTAAAATTTTATTTTTATATAAAATTTAGTCAAAATTTTATTTCTATAGAAAATTTTGTCAAAATTTTATTTCTATAGAAAATTTTGTCAAAATTTTATTTATATAGAAAATTTTGTAAAAATGTTATTTCTATAGAAAATTTTGTCAAAAATTTATTTCTATAGAAAAATTTGTCAAAATGTTATTTCTATAGCAAATTATTTCTATAGAAACTTTTATCAAAATTTTATTTTTATAGAAAATTTTGTTAAAATTTTATTTCTATAGAAAATTTTGTCAAAATTTTATTTCTATAGAAAATTTGTCAAAATTTTATTTCTATAGAACATTTCGTCAAAATTTTATTTCTATAGAAAATTTTGTCAAAATTTTATTTCTATAGAAAATTATATTAAAATTTTATTTCTAAATAAAATTTTGTCAAAATTTTATTTCTATAGAAAAATTTTTCAAAATTTTATTTCTATAGAAAATTTTGTCAAAATTGTATTTCTAAGAGTTATTTTTCATATATAGGTCGATTAAAAAACATAGATATGATGTTTTTCTTTTATTTTTATTTCCAATATTCACAGAGTGTGAAGCTGTGTACACCAGAACAAATCCTTGAAAACGGTTTTGACGAAGTCAACCGAAATATTGGAAATAAAAATAAAAGAAAAGCATCATATCTATGTTTTTTAATCGACCTATAGCCGAAACTATGAAAAATAACTCTTAAAGATAAATAAAAAGGTCAACGAAAAATTTTATTTCTATAGAAAATTTTGTCAAAATTTTATTTCAATAAGAAACTTTTGTCAAAATTTTATTTCTATAGACCATTTTGTCAAAATTTTATTTCTATAGAAAATTTTGTCAAAATTATAGTTCTACACAAAATTTTGCTAAAATTTTATTTCTATAGAAAATTTTATCAAAATTTTATTTCTATAGAAAATTTTATCAAAATTTTATTTCTATAGAAAATTTTTCAAAATTTTATTTCTAGAGAAAATTTTGTCAAAAATTTATTTCTATAGAAAATTTTGTCAAAATTTTATTTCTATAGAAAATTTTTATTTCTATAGAAAATTTTGTCAAAATTTTATTTCTTTAGAAAATTTTGTCAAAATTTTATTTCCATAAGAAAATTTATATAGAAAATTTTGTAAAAATATTATTTCTATAGAAAATTTTGTCAAAAATTTATTTCTATAGAAAAATTTGTCAACATGTTATTTCTATAGAACATTTTGTCAACATTTTATTTCTATAGAAATTTTTATCAAAATTTTATTTTTATAGAAAATTTTGTTAAAATTTTATTTCTATAGAAAATTTTGTCAAAATTTTATTTCTATAGAAAATTTTGTTAAAATTTTATTTCTATATAAAATTTTGTCAAAATTTTATTTCTATAGAAAAATTTTTTTAAACTACTTTTTTGGCGACGCTTTTTTGGTGGGCCGTTAATTTAACCTCCCATAACTGGACACCTCCCAAATATGGACAAAACCGTGGGTGTCCACTTCTCAGAGTTTGCGCTGTATGGTATATAGGCCCCATATAAACTGAACCCATATTTCACGCTCCCTAATTTTACCCTCGTACCACTCTACCTCTTTTAATTTAATTTCCCCATTTTCCCCCCTTCGTACCACTGTACCCACTTACTTGCTTTGCGTCTCTGTACGCATGGAAAAAGTTGTCATTACTTGCATAAAGTACAAGTGGTATCGAAGTGAGGTTACTTTCATCACTCCACGTTTTTGAATGATACGTTGATAATTCCCATTCGGTTGGTGTCACTACAGTCCCGACAAGAATATGGGTTTGTCGGGATGATGGGATGAATTAACCGAGGCTTGACGAGTAGTAAAGCGAGTGGCACCGACCGCAGCCGAACTTCCGATAGCAGCACCCGATTCATCCTAACGCAATTCATTCGTATCCCGATTGTAATTAACGCGATTCGTTCGCAATCTAATCCTTGTAATTAACCGTCACTTCCCACTACCTACTCCAACCCCCCTTCCACCCTAAGGCTATACTAGCACCCCCCTAGCGCGGCAATCCAATCCTTGTAATTAACCAGCACTTCCCACTACCTACTCCAACCCCCCTTCCACCCTAAGGCTATACTAGCACCCTACTAACGCGGTCCGTCCGCTTACGCGATTCGTTCGCTTACGCAGTTCGGCTGCTTACGCGGTTCGTCCGCTTACACGATTCGTTGACTTACGCAGTTCGGGGTTATTACGCTTACGCGATTCGCTCGCTTACGCAGTTCGGCTGCTTACGCGGTTCGTCCGCTTACGCGATTCGTTCGCTTACGCAGTTCGGCTTCTTACGCGGTTCGTCCGCTTACGTGATTCGTTCACTTACGCAGTTCGGCTGCTTACGCGGTTCGTTCGCATCATTTAAGTGCTAGTATAGCCGAATCCTTTTCCCTTTCCCTCTTCTCGTTACAGAAACCGACACGAGTACCATCGGCCCGACACCATCGTCATCCTCGTATACGAGAACCATCGGCCCGACACACTCGTCATTACCGCACACGAACACCATCAGTCCGATACCATCGCCTTCTCCGCACACGAACACCATTGGCCCGATACCATCGCCATTTCCGCACACCATCGGCCCGACACCATCGTCATCTCCGTATTCGAACATCACCGACCTGACACCATCGTCATCTCCGTATTCGAACATCACCGACCTGACACCATCGTCATCTACGCACACGAATACCGTCGGCCAAACATCATCGTCATCCCCGTATAAGAGCACAACCTACCCGACACCTTCGTCAACCCCGTTTCCCGAACACCAGTTGGCCCAACACCATCGCTACCCCCGTACACGAGCATCGGCGACCGACACGACAGCATCATACCGTCTCTTCACCGTCACCAGTCAACGTCACACCGTTCTCCCGACAGCGCTTCTTCGTCGACACCAGCCGACAACCTAAGATTCGCCGTCGTCACCAGTTAGCATCACCCTGTCCTATCACCGACACCGTTTCATCATTGTCACCAGCCAACCCACCGACACCGTTTCATCATTGTCACCAGCCAACCCACCGACACCGTTTCATCATCGTCACTAGCCAATTCACCGACACCGTTTCATCACCAGGCAACATCGACCATTCATCGTCGTCGTCAGCTAGCTTCGTACCATTTCAACATCGTTGTCACCAACTAGAATTGCACCAGTCCTCGTCATCGTCCAACCCAGCGCAGCCCATAGTTCTTCATAGTCGTCGCCGTCCCTTCAGCCCACTCATTGCCCTTACCCACAGTTATATTGTAAATAAGTAAGAATTGTTAATAAAACCGGCATTCCTTTGCGGTGTGTTATTATTTAAGGTTTGTGGATCCTTAAAAGGTAATCCTGGACGGCCACTGGCCTACCTCAGTCCACGAAGAAAACCACGTTACAAAATGTTTTATTAATATCAATGTCATGAAGACAATGGTTCCAGCGGTCCACCGAAAATGGAACTTCCATCAAAGTCGACAATCGGTGTTAAAAGGCAACCGACCTACCGGTTTTTATCCACCGCTTTCGATCACTCTATATCAAGTGTTGGATAGTAGGCGTTCAATTATTTTGCCGGTTGTTTTGAAGACACCGCTTTCAACGCTTCACTGAAAATGAGGTTTTCATCAAAACCGGTAATCAGTGTAAGAAGATAAATCGGTCCACCGATTTTAATCAAATTCGAGGGCAAAATTTTTAGACATTAGACAAAGATGGGGGGTTCATATCATTCACTATATTTTGATAAATTTCGGTGTGTTGGGTTGCACCGTGGTATCATTTTTGAAGAACGGTGAGTCACGCTGTTGACAATGGCGTGAATGTGCGTGATTAACCAACCAACTGTCGTACGTGACGAAAATAATCTCTTTGTGAATATGCTGATTACCGAATTTCGAAAAAATACGATCACGAAAATAATCCTGCTCAAATACATAATGACGCTTTAAATTTTAGTGGCTGCGCGATTTTCGTTTTTCACCACATCCCCTAACTAAATTTTTCGCGAGTCACAACATTATTCATGAGTCGCGACTTTTCTGATCGTGAAAGTGAGTCTCCAAAAGTTTTTCGTACGTGAGTATGGCTTTCTGTTCGTGAGTTCAACCAAATATATTGCGTGTGAGTTAGATTTTTCCGTCGTGAGTGTGCCTGCGAGTGGGGACAGATATCATCATAATCATCGAGTTAAGGCGAAAATGTTTAAAAATAAATCATCAATTTATTTTGTAGGTTAAATATTTATCCGGCCCCATCCGGATGGATATGCATACATTCCAATGAAATTAAAATGTAAATTTAACTCTGCCTGCTATTCATGGCCACAATCGTTAACAGAGATGTCCTTTCACAAACCAACACCATGCCCTTGCAAGGCAATGTATCATCACTACCACAAAAATTTTTGCATATACTTACTTTGGGGCTAATTCAGAGCCTTGTTGCAATAACGTTCCCATGGCATACCAAAAGCAATTAATAAACGTAAATTGGTTCTCCAGTTCCGTAGGCTCTTCGATGCAAGGATACGGATTATCCCATTCCGGTGGTGACAGACGACTCAGGACAAACATACTCAACGATACCGCAACATAAGCAATGCCCAACCATAGCCAAACGTCACCAGAAAATGGTGACATAAAGGAGAACAATTTTGGTGGCTCCTTCATGGGTTTGCGAAATAAAATTGCAATGCCTGTAAGGAAAGGAGAAAAATACCAAAAAGAAAAAAGAAGTTAAAAAGGACTCTAACTCGGTTGAATAAATTGGTTACTCTTGGGCTTGGTTTTTGAAAAGCATATTCAAGGACTCTCACACAGGACTCTCTCTCTCTCTAAGCAGGGTTTGTTTAATGTCAATGTTACAGTTAACTAGGACTCATTGCTAGAGCTAGCTATTATTGTGCTGTGGATAAATGCCAACACTACGACTATTGCAATGGCGTTGATGCAGTTTTTTCCGCAAGTGTTGCCCCATCATTGTCCTCATCACCATCATCATCATCATTAGAGGAAATATATTGTGAGGCTGAGTTATTCATTCTGACATGTATGGCAAAGAGAAGTGATACAACGATTCTATTCTTTCATACTTAACTCTATAGTATTTCCAGTTATTAATGAGATATACACTGAGAGAAAATATTTTACATCCTTGTGATAAAATATGATAACGGTTATAAACCATCCATCATGTATTTGAGTCTCTAGGCAAAGAGCAAAGAGATGATGCCATTCAAAATTCATTTATTGCCATATTGCATCTATTGACATTGGATATATTGGTAACACAGTGCAGTGTGGCTGATATTGTACTTGACTTCTGGTCACTATCATTTCTAAGCCGCTCGCATGACAGCTGAGAGATTTATTCCAGTGACAATTTATTTTATTGTTTAAAAGATTACGAAAGGATTTTGTTCCATCACATAAAGAACTAAGCAACAAAAAAATGGAAGTTTTTCCAAAGGCCCAACTTTGAAAGAACTTCTAAAAACAGGATATTCTTTTATTAAATTATTTTTCATATTTTTGCTTTTTTCATATTTTTAATGGATACTTTTAACTTTTTTTTTGTTTCAGATATGTTAAAAACAGAGTAAGAATTAATAAAATGGTAAAATTTATTTAAATTTTGTTGCAAAAATTCTAGAAAAATTGTTTCAGACAAGCGTAAAAATGCATTCAAAATCATAAAAAAATGAAAATTCACATCCAAAATACCATAAGAAGTGATGCAAATTCAATGCAATATCTGTTGAAATAGTGGACGTCCATCCCATGATAAGCCCGTGTTAGATTGAGAGCTTCTGCCCCATTTCCGGATTCAAACAAATTTTAAGCACTTTTTTGGCGACGTTGTTTTTTGCTGGGAAGTAAAGTTATTCATGTGGGGAATTTATTGCTCTACAGTTGGCTGGAATTTTTGGTAGAATTCTACAAAAACTTGTAGATTTTTTTTACTGTTTGGTAGATTGATAGAATTCTTTATGTTTTGCTAGATTTGGCAAAATATTTCTCCCCAACTAAGAAGGAACTTCACACATTTTCTATAGAAATAAAATTTTGATAAAAATTTCCATAGAAATAAAATTTCTATAGAACTAAAATTTTGACAAGATTTTCTACAGAAAAAAATTGGCAAAAATTTATATAGAAATAATAATTTTTTCTGTGGAAAAAAAATATCTATAAAAAAAAATTTTGACAAAATTTTCTGTAGAACAAAATTTTGACAAATTTTTCTATAAAAATATAATTTTAACAAAAATTTTTATAGAAATAATATTTTGATAAATTTTTCTATAGAAAAATAATTTAGAAATTTTTTTCTATAGAAATAAAATTTTGACAAAATTTTGTAAAGAAATAAAATTTTGACATAATGTTCTAAAGAAATAAAAATCTGACAAAAAGTTCTGAAGAAATAAAATATAAAATAATAAAATTTAGATAAAATTTTCTATACCAATAAAATTTTGACAAAATTTTAAAATGTTCTATGGAAATAAAATTTTGACAAAATATTCTTTAGAAATAAAATTTTGACAGAATTTTCTATAGAAATAAAATTTTGAGAAAATTTGCTATAGAAATAAACTTTTCTATAGAAATAAAATTTTGACAAAATTTTCTATAAAATAAAATAAAATTTTGACAAAATATTCTTTAGAAATAAAATTTTGACAAAATTTTCTATAGAAACAAAATTTTGACAATATTTTTTATAGAAATAAAATTTCTATAGAAATGAAATTTTGACAAAATTTTCTACAAAAAAAATCTAAAAAAATAAAAAAATAATATTTTGACAATTTTTTCTATAGAATTAAAATTTTGAGAAAATTTCGAATAGAAATAAAATTTTGACAAATTTTTCTATAAAAATATAATTTTGAAAAAAAAAAAAATAGAAATAATATTTTGGCAAATTTTTTAATTGAAAAAAAATTTTAACAAAATTTTCTATAAAAATAAAATTTTTTCAAAAATTTCCATAAAATAATATTTTCTATAAAATAAAATAAAATTTTGACAAAATATTCTTTAGAAATAAAATTTTGACAAAATTTTCTATAGAAACAAAATTTTGACAATAAGCATTGTTCGACTGTTCACCACTTAGGTGAATTCTAACAAATTAGCTTTCTAAAAATAAATTTCGTGTTGTTGCATTACTATGTAACAAAACGAAATAAAAATAAGATTAAGGGACTTGTAAGTTATGTGAAAAGATGATGTACAGTGGGAGAAAAGATGATTCAATTTGTAAGAGGAAATTTCCCAAATGTTTCCTCCATAAGGAGTTAGCATAAAGGGCCCAAAATTGAGTTATCTCTCCCAGCCAGATCTATACTAAAGGCTGTGGAAAGGTTCATTCGCCCGAACCGAAACATGTACAGTCCAGGCGTGTATAGATTGGTATCTGGCGTTTTCTTTTCAGTGACTCTATTGACCATGTTCCTTAATCTATATCTGTCCATAAAGCTCGAAAAATAATTGTATAATTAGAGAAAATTTTCTATAGAAATACAATTTTTATAAATTTTTCTATAAAAATATAATTTTGAAAAAAAAAAACCAAAATAGAAATAATATTTTGGCAAATTTTTTATTGAAAAAAAAAATTTAACAAAATTTTCTATAAAAATAAAATTTTTTCAAAATTTTCCATAGAAATAAAATTTTGACAAAATGTTCTGAAGAAATCAAATATAAAATAACAAAATTTAGACAACATATTTCTCCCCAACTAAGAAGAACTTCACACATTTTCTATAGAAATAAAATTTTGATAAACATTTCCATAGAAATAAAATTTCTATAGAACTAAAATTTTGACAAGATTTTCTACAGAAAAAAAAATTGGCAAAAATTTCTATAGAAATAATAATTTGACAATTTTTTCTGTAGAAAAAAAAAATTCTATAAAAATAAAATTTGGACAAAATTTTCTGTAGAAAAAAATTTTGACAAATATAATTTTAACAAAAATTTTTATAGAAATAATATTTTGACAAATTTTTCTATAGAAAAATAATTTAGAAATTTTTTTCTATAGAAATAAAATTTTGACAAAATTTTGTAAAGAAATAAAATTTTGATATAATGTTCTAAAGAAATAAAATTTTTACAAAAAGTTCCGAAGAAATAAAATATAAAATAATAAAATTTAGACAAAATTTTCTATACCAATATAATTTTGACAAAATTTTAAAATGTTCTATAGAAATGTTCTATGGAATTAAAATTATGACAAAATATTCTTTAGAAATAAAATTGTGACAGAATTTTCAATAGAAATAAAATTTTGAAGAAATTTTCTATAGAAATAAACTTTTCTATAGAAATAAAATTTTTACAAAATTTTCTATAAAATAAAATAAAATTTTGACAAAATATTCTTTAGAAATAAAATTTTGACAAAATTTTCTACAAAAAAAAATAAATTCTATAAAAATAATATTTTGACAATTTTTTCTAATGAATTAAAATTTTGAGAAAATTTTCTATAGAAATAAAATTTTGACAAATTTTTCTATAAAAATAAAAGTTTGAAAAAAAAACTAGAAATAATATTTTGGCAAATTTTTTTATTGAAAAAAAAATTTAACAAAATTTTCTATAAAATTTTTTCAAAATTTTCCATAGAAATAAAATTTTGACAAAATGTTCTGAAGAAATCAAATATAAAACAACAAAATTTAGACAACATTTTCTATACCAATAAAATTTTGACAAAATTTTAAAATGTTCTAAAGAAATAAAATTTTGACAAATATATTATTTGGAAATAAAATGTTGACAAAATTTTTATAGAATTAAAATTTTGATAATATTTGTTATAGAAATAAAATTTTGAGAAAATTTTCTATAGAAATAAAATTTTGACAAATTTTTCTATAGAAATAAAATTTTGAAAAAAATTTTTGCAGAAATAAAATTTTGACAAAAATTTTTGCAGATATAAAATTTTGACAAAAATTTGTATAGATATAAAATTTTGACAAAAATTTCTATAAAAATAAAATTTTGAGAAAATTTTCTATAGAAATTAAGTTTTGACAAAAATTTCTATAGAAATAATATTTTGACAAATTGTTCTATAAAAATAAAATTTTGACAACATTTTCTATAGCAATAAAATTGTGAGAAAATTTTCTATAGAAATAAAATTTTGAAAAAATTTTGTGTAGGAATAAAATTTTGACAAAATTTTCTATAGAAATAATTTTTTGACAAAATGTTCTTAAGAAATAAAATATAAAATTTAGACAAAATTTTCTATGCCAATAAAATTTTGACAATATTTTAAAATGTTCTAGAGAAATGTTCTATAGAAATAAAATTTTGACAAAATTTTCTATAGAAATAAAATTTTGATAATATTTTTTTATGGAAATAAAGTTTTGACAAAATTTTCTATTGAAATAAAATTGCGATAATATTTTTTTATAGATATAAATTTTTGACAAAATTTTCTTAAAAATTTTAATAATTTTTTTTATACTATTAAAGTCTCCCGTTTGTAGAAGTAGTAGCTTTCTCTTGTTGGTACAAATTAAATATAATTAAAGAATGCAACACGTATTGCAAAATTAGCTTAGACTAAAGGCACTGTAGTTCGAAAAAGTCCAGTACGTCGACGATGAACCAAGGTTAGGTTAGGTTAGGTGGCAGCCCGTTGTATCAGGCTCACTTAGACTATTCAGTCCATTGTGATACCACATTGGTGAACCTCTCTTATCACTGAGTGCTGCCCGATTCCATGTTAAGCTCAATGACAAGGGATCTCCTTTTTATAGCCGAGTCCGAACGGCGTTCCACATTGCAGTGAAACCACTTAGAGAAGCTTTGAAACCCTCAGAAATGTCACCAGCATTACTGAGGTGGGATAATCCACCGCTGAAAAACTTTTTGGTGTTCGGTCGAAGCAGGAATCGAACCCACGACCTTGTGTATGCAAGGCGGGTATGCTAACCATTGCACCACGGTGGCTCCCAAACAAAAATCAGACTGAACAGAGCTACAGAATTTAGTTTTCGTGAGTGAATTTCACTCAATTGCACACCTCAAAGAAATACGCAAAATCGAAGTAAATATGTATTTTCAGTGTATGCCATTCTTTCGACATTAATTACAACTCTTTTTATAGAAATGGAGGGAAATGTGAATATATGCATGCAATGGACCGTATAATTGGTTAGGGATGCCGATCACTAATCATTGTGTGGAAATATCATTAATCAATAGAATCAGTAAAAAAAAAAAAAACAAAAAAAAAAACTCTAACTCAACTCAAACCAACTTTTGAAATATGTTGACAAATGGATTATTCTCATAATTACAGGAATCGAATCTGTTTTTAACATATTTGAAACAAAAAAGAAAAATAAATTGCCCATTAAAAACATGAAAAAAGCGAGTTATAGAAAAATTGACTCAAATGAATTTCCTATGCAGTTAAAATAAAGAACATCTTTGGGAGGGCATTTTTGGAAGTTCTTTTAATGTTGTGCCTTGAGAAGAACTTCCAAGTTTTTCTGCTGGGTGTTGAAACCCCTACAATATTTTTTATTGAATAGTAGATTTTTTAAATTAATTTTTGTTGTTCGATAAAACGTATTTAATTATAAATTTATAATTTAATAAAATTTATAACAGAAAAATGTATAAATATTTCATTCGGTACGTCGTTTTATTTTTTATCAAATAAAACTATTTTTTATATCTTTGCTTGTTTCCAGACCTATTCCATAGCTCTTTATACCACATCCCTAAAGCACTAAGATCTGTAGGTCGTAAAAATGAATAGAAATCTGACTTTTTGTTGGTGATATTCACACAAATACCCTGCCATGACCAGCTATGGAATGAATAATGACTTCTCCTAATATGGGGGTGTATATGCGATGGTAACAACTACAACTGCAACATCATAAAACAAGGACCCGTATGCGCTCAAAAGGATTTAATGAGTCTGCCTTGAATGCTTGCATTGCCATTTTCACACTTGGTTGATTGTTTTTTCTTATCATTCCTCTTCAATAGTTGTTGTTTTATTTCCTTTTCCTTGGCACTGCGTAATGAGATGTGTGTAATTGGATGCATTTACAGAAGAGAACACGCACACACACACTTACGCTAGCATGGAGTAACCAGGTCTTACTTACCCAAATTCATAAATGGAATTGTAAAGTCCACACCACTTTCCCGATCGGAAGTCATAGTTAGATCTGTTATGCCGAGATCAGCGCGCTGAAATGAAAATAAATTTTAAAAAAAAAAAAAAAATAAAATAAATATATAAAAAATTATGATAATTTTTAAAGTCGCAGATATAGGACTGTCCATCGACTATGCCAGATATTTTAGGAGGAAACTGTTTGAAATGTCTTGCAACCCAATTCAGGTTGCAATCATTTCTGAAACAGCGGTATGACAGCTGGCAGATTTATTCCAGTGACAATTGATTTTATTTTTTACTCAAACTACAAAAGTATTTTGATTTATTGCATTCAGACATACAGTTATACACAGAAAAAAAAGTGTCTCGTAAATTTAAGAAAATTGTTACAATAATTTATTACAATAATTTTCCAGAATTTTAGTTCATTTTTCGTATCTTCAACGAAAATTAACTACTCGAAAGGAAATTTTACAAATTCTAAGTAGCAATCGTTTAGTTCATGGCCTACAAAATACGATGGAAATTTCCTTAAAAAATTTCTTAACTGGTAGTTAAAAATTCGTTTGTCATGCTATAAAACTACTTGTGAAATGTAAAGTATTTTCTAAATAATAAGTGCAATTTACCATAAGATTTTTTTGTATGAGAAAATATTTTTTTACGAAAAATGAACTTGAAAGTGGATAGCAATTTCTTACTGACAATTCCTATGGTTAATAATTGTTGGTAAAAAATTTCCCAGTGAAATATTTTTAGTTCACATGTAATTAAATTTATAGACATTTTCGTCAAAAATGGGTAGATATCATTTCATGAAGTTTTTGCTAATTTTAAGTTAAACGTTTCATCGTTCTTATACTGATATGCATTTAAGAGTATTGTTTTTAGAGTAAATTGTGGACAGATGCGATGAACTAATGCATAGTACAGAGATCTTTCTCGTCAAAGTTGAATATGTTTAATGTAAAGATGATGTTACTTGAATTTTTTTTGAGAGTGAGAGCTGCAATGCAATAATGAGAAATGGTAGCGAGTGATGGGGATGTTGTGTATATCTGAGCATGGGGTTGTTTTTGTTCTTTCAGTGGTTTGTGTGTGTGTTTATTATTGGCGAATGGTTTATTTGTCTGGATGAGGTGTTGTTTTCAATGAAGGCACATGTGTTTTTGTTGTTGTAGGAATGTTTTGGTTTTGCTTGGTTTTGTTTGGCATGCTTCAGTTATATAGTTGGCGTTGGCGTGGGCTGTTGCATCTTTTTAGCAAGTATGTAACAAGGGAATATAAAGGTATGGAATATTTTGGTTTTTTAGACATATATTGGTGTTTGTTTATTAAAACTTTGAAATGAAAGTTATTAATATTTTAGCGATGAGATGTACGATGGCGAAGTGATGATCGGTAGCTTAGAAAAAAGTTATTAAGAATGTTCAATATTTAGGAAAAAATGCTGAAATGGAAAGATGAATTGGAAAATTGTTTGTTACACCTCAGCGTATAGTTTAATGATAAATAGGTAAGAGTTCTTTTTCAATGTGGTTTTCTTTTAAAAAATAATATTCTTTATGTATATTATTATTTACTAATTATTATTATTATATCTAATATTTAAGTTAAGAGCAATCCCAGATGGATTCGGGCAAATTTTTATATTTCTCCTCAGCGTATAATTTAAGTGGTAAGTTTTCTTTTAAAAATTGGCTTTCTTCTCACTAGAATATTTACGTTTTAATGACATTTTTATTGTCAAAAATTACAGGTTTTTAATACCATATTTTAGTATTACTTTAATCAAATATTTTTGGAAAATTTTTGTTACACCTCACCATATAGTTTAATCATAAATTGGTAAGTATTCTTTTTAAAATAGGGTTTTCTTTTAAAAAGGATATTTTTTATTTATATCATTATTTGCTAATTATTATTATTATTTTTTTTGAAACTGGTTTAATGTTTTTCTTTGTTGTAAAAAAAAATATTTAATTTCAGAGCAACCCCAAGATGGATTCAGGCATATTTTTATATTCCTCCTCAGCGTATAATTTAATAGAGAAGTGGTGAGTTTTCTTTTAAAATTTGGCTTTCTTTTCACTAGAATATTTAAATGTTTATGACCTTTTTATTATCAAAATTACATGTTTTTAATACCTTATTTTAGTATTACAATAATCAAATATTTTTGGAAACAAATTTAATATTTTTATTGTAAAAAACAAATATTTAATTTCAGAATAACAATTTGGAAACATTTTTATGAATTGGTAAGCTTTCTTTAACATTCTTTTAACCAGAATATTTACTTTTGTATGCAAATTATTTCTTTAATTAGATTTTTTGGAAACCAATTTAATGTTTTTTATTTAATGTAAAAATAAATATTTAGTTTCAGAGTAACCCCAAATGAATTTCGATAACTTTTTATCCTCAGCGTACAATGTAATAGAGAATTGGTAAGTTTTATATTAAAACTTTGGCTTTCTTTTAACAAGAATATTTATTGTATTATGTCATTAACATCGATAACAACACAATTTTATGAGTTAATATATTACTTAATTCATTATTTCTCCAATTATTTCAGGTACAAACTTTATGAGGCACGTTTATATAAGAAAAGTTGAATTCCTTACACCATTTAATAAAATGCCCCCAAATATGGTAAGTTACAAGCTAATTTAAAGAGATTAAAAATTATATTTTATTGCCATGTTAATTTTTAACAATTTTCATTATTCCTTCCATTTTTTTCAGCAAGATATGTGAATATACTATCGATGAATAAAAAAACTAAGGAAAAGTCAAAATGTCCAAATAGCGAGTTAAAATAAACTACTTTCTTGTTCCACGTGGTCATAATTTTTATTCACAAAAGCATTGTATTAAGAACTCTCATCATAAGTTTTTATAATAAAGTGCTTTTGCTTAAAGAAAGTTGAATTATAATGTATGAAAATTTTCATAATAGTAAAACGGGTTGTTGTTCCTTTAATTATTTAATTTCTCTGTACTGTGGAATGATTGATTTAAAAATAGTTTAGTCGTCGACATTTTAAGGAGACTGTTTACCACGTTTTATTATCGGGTTTCCCAAAAAATAAGCAGGTAAACCAAAATAATACTGACTTTTTAACATGGTAGGGGTATATAAATTTTATGGAGTTGTAAAAATGAACTAAAATACAATGTTATAGATTAACTAAAATTTAAGAGAATTATAAACTAGACAAGTTGAAAAAAATCTTAAGGGCTAAATCATGGTCAATATTACTACAGTTTAGTTCATTTTGCAATGGAAAAGGGTTCACTGTTTTTTCAGTGTACGTAAAACAATTCAAGCATTATGGTGGGATTGCTTTATATTTGGCTTGAAGACCAAAAGTGTTTAGATCCCGTTAGAAGCAAAATAAATCCATAATTTTATGGGGAACATTTCCTAAGTGCAGTGTTGGGCCCTTGGCAGACAAATGCGTCAACCAAGAATGGTTTAAAACGGAGGTTCCTCGCTTCAGTTTTACCACAAAGTGGCCACCAAAACCTGCACATGACGATCCGTTGGACTTTTGCCCGTAGGATATTTTAGAAAGTAAGGTTGGCACTAAAAACCTATATCAAAGTATTGATTATTTCCAGACCGCAGAGAAACTTTCGCACAGCGTGTAATGGCTTTGTCGGCCGCTTGAAGGCCATCATTCATACCAAAGACAGTCAAATCGAAAAAAAAAATTTTAAATCGAGCCTGTATAATTGCTAAAAACGAGCTCAACTTGTTTCTGCGTCCTTCAATGTGCAATACAGACACTGTCGTTGCTAGTTTAGAAAAAGCCAAATGCAAATATTGGGTATCTTCGGTCTACATGGGACATGACTGGGAGATGCCTCCATGTGCCGTTAAGACCTTAGTGCGATGCGAATGCACATCATAGTATATGGGGAAGTAGTGATATTAATGCAAGGGGAGAGTCGCTAATAGAGTTTATTTTGCGTACTAATCTGGTAGTTTGCAACAAGGGAGATGCCCCAACCTTTGTCACTAAAAACAGGCAAGAGGTTTTGGACATCACCTTGGCCTCGCAAGAACTGAATGAAATGATATCTGAGTGGCAGGTTTTAAGTGAACACAGCTTCTCAGATCATCGCTACATCAGTTTCAAATTTTATGTTCATATCACCAAGACCATATTTCCGCCAAATGTTAGGAAAGCTGACTGGAATAGGTATCATCATCAACATGATGATACCGGAAATAACAGAGACAAATATGAGAAATGTGCAAGATATCGAACACGCAGTGGAGCGGATTACTAAGGTCTTCAACATCTCACTGAAAACTAGAGGGAAGCCAAGGGGGACAAATCGACCACCATGGTGGTCTACGGAATTAAGTAATATGAGGAAATCCTGCAGGAAGCTCTTTAACAAGGCGAAGTCCACCAGAGCCCCTGAGGACTGGGACGCTTACAAGAAGAATCTGAGAGGATACAAGCGAGAACTGAGAAAGGCTCAGCATAACTGTTGGAATGGTTACTGCAGCAGTATTGAGAATACGTCCAAGGCTTCCAGACTACGGAAGGTTCTAGCATCCACCAACTCCGCTCCAGGTTTCATTAAAACATCGGAGGGCAATTGGACAACGTCCAGTGAGGAGACGCTGGAGGTACTATTGGACACACATTTTCCTGGAAATCAGACGGTTGAACCATGTACTGGCGGTGCCACAGTTGCTCAGCGGTCGTTTCCTGTCGAGGACATTGTATTGGAAACTAGAATAAGATGGGCGCTAAATAGCTTTGGACCATTCGAATCTCCCGGACCTGATGGAATTACTCCGGCGGAGTTACAAGCATTAACAGACAAAATTATCCCCTGGTTTTCGGCGATATATAAAGGATGTATCAACTTATCATATATCCCAGGAAAGTGGAGGGAAACAAAAGTCGTTTTCATACCTAAAGCGGGAAAAGCCTCTCACTCGAATGCGAATGATTTCCGACCAATCAGCTTATCATCATTCCTACTTAAGACTCTGGAGAGGATGATAGATATTTATCTTAGAACTAGCGT
The DNA here is from genome assembly GCF_050003625.1 of Haematobia irritans. Taxonomy (NCBI): domain Eukaryota; kingdom Metazoa; phylum Arthropoda; class Insecta; order Diptera; family Muscidae; genus Haematobia; species Haematobia irritans. The sequence continues at coordinate 183,135,587 of NC_134397.1, read as the reverse complement.
CGATTCAAGTTTGCTCTTGAAACGACAACATGCATACTCGAAGGGCAGATCTACTGAGACCGCATTACATGAACTAGTCAGCTTTATTGAAAGCTCACTATCTGTCAAAGAATACACAATCGTGGCGTTTCTAGACATCGAAGGGGTGTTCAATAATGTCCATCCGAGCTCGATATTAAATGGACTGACAACTCTGAATGTTGATCCAGGTATACTTAGGCTGTTAGACGAACTTCTAATAAAGAGACGTATTTCAGCCACACTAGGACAAGCAAACATACAAAGGTATGTGAATAGAGGCACTCCCCAAGGAGGAGTTCTATCACCTCCTCTTTGGAATGATGCTATAAACAACCTTCTGGTTTCCCTAGAAAAAGGAAGGATAAAAGTGGTGGCATACGCAGATGATGTGGCGCTAGCAGTCAGGGGAAAATTCCCATCCACAATCAGAGATATTATACAGAGAGCTCTCCGGATGACTGAGAAATGGGCGAAAGATAATGGTCTTGGTGTAAATCCAGCAAAGACAGAACTAGTCATGTACTGCATAGATCGCAAAACTCCCACGGTTAGGCCCATTTCCTTAGGGGGTATTGAAATTCCCTTTGGTGAGTGTGCAAAATACCTTGGCGTTATTTTGGACAGGAAGCTGAATTTTAGGTTTAATATTGAAGAGAGGGCGAGAAAAGTCACGGTAGCGGTGTACTCGTGCAAAAAGGCAATAGGAAACAAGTAAGGAAAGTCTAAAGTCGGGCGGGGCCGAATATATTATACCCTGCACCACTTTGTAGATCTAAATTTTCGATACCATATCACATCCGTCAAATGTGTTGGGTGCTATATATAAAGGTTTGTCCCAAATACATACATTTAAATATTACTCGATTTGGACAGAATTTGATAGACTTTTACAAAATCTATAGACTCAAAATTTAAGTTGGTTAATGCACTAGGGTGGAGCACAATTTTAGTAAAAAAAATATGGGAAACATTTAAATCTGAAGCAATTTTAAGGAAACTTCGCAAAAGTTTATTTATGATTTATCGTTCGATATATACGTATTAGAAGTTTAGGAAAATTAGAGTCATTTTTACAACTTTTCGACAAAGCAGTGGCGATTTAACAAGGAAAATGTTGGTATTTTGACCATTTTTGTCGAAATCAGAAAAATATATATATGGGAGCTATATCTAAATCTGAACCGATTTCAATCAAATTTGGCACACATGACTGTATTACTAATTGTACTCCTAGTGCAAAATTTCAACCAAAGTGGGCCAAAACTGTGGCTTCTGGGGCCATATAAGTCCATATCGGGCGAAAACTATATTATGGAAGCTATATCTAAATCTGAACCGATTTCAATAAAATTTGGCACACATGACTATACTACCAATTGTACTCCTTGTGCAAAATTTCAAGCTACGCGGGATAAAACTCTGGCTTCTGGGTCCATATAAGTGCATATCGGGCGAAAGATATATATGGGAGCTATATCTAAATCTAAATCGATTTCAACCAAATTTGGCACGCATAGCTACAATGCTAAATCTACTCCCTGTGCAAAATTTCAACCAAATTGGGCCAGAACTTTGGCTTTTAGGACCATAGTAGTCCATATCGGGCGAAAGATATATATGTGAGCTATATCTAAATCTGAACCGATTTCAATCAAATTTTGCACACTTGACTATACTATTAATTGTACTCCTAGTGCAAAATTTCAACCAAATTCGGCCAAAAATCTGGCTTCTGGGTCCATATTAGTGCATATCGGGCGAAAGATATATATGGGAGCTATATCTAAATCTGAACCGATTTCTTCCAAAATCAATAGGGTTCTATTCTGACCCAAAAAAGGAACACGTGCCAAATTTGAAGGCGAGCGGACTTATATTGCGACCTAGACTTTGATCACAAAAATGTGTTCACAGACAGACGGACGGACGGACAGACGGACATGGTTATATCGACTCAGGGAACCACCCTGAGCATTATTGCCAAAGACACCATATGTCTACCTCGTCTCCTTCTGGGTGTTACAAACATATGCACTAACTTATAATACCCTGTTCCACAGTGTGGCGCAGGGTATAAAAAGTGGGGACTAAAACCAAAAATTGTGCATTGGTTATACACGGCAGTAGTTGGATCTATAATGCTATATGGTGTTGTAGTCTGGTGGCCGGCACTTCAGAAACCGACTTGTTTAGATAAAGTTCAGTGTATGGCGAGCTTATGTATCTCAGGGGCATTTAGCAAGACAGGAACAGACTCCCTTAATGTCATGCTACATATATTGCCTTTAGACATTTTGGCCAAACAGTCAGCTGCAAAAACGGCCATAGACTGCCGCAAATCTCTTAACGAGATGGCTGAGCAGTACAATATTCACCTAATATGGGTGCCTGGCCATAGGAACATACCGGGGAACTGCGAAGCAGATGTGTTAGCAAGGCTAGGAACTACTTTACATATTCCAGGGGAACTAGATATGCTAGTGTTCTCAAGGCGTCAGATAGCACTCCTGATATCTGCTATAACGGGTCGCTGCCTGATAGGCGAATTTGCAAAAACTATGGGTGCGAAGTATAATGACTATTGTATAAGCTTTCATGATGTGGAGGAAAAGCAATCAATCCGATTTGTCTGAAATTGGAAATCTAGGGTTATTTTAGGACCCCAAATAGGTGTGTCAAAAATGGTGTCTATCGGTCCATGTTTTGGTATAGCCTTCATATAGACCGATCTCTTACTTCTTGGGTTTCCAGAAACCGTAGTTTTTACACCCTCAAAAAAAATCGCTTCTGTAACATATACCCCAAACATATTTTGTTTCAAGCATATATATTTTCAGGATTTGTCCAAAAAATATTGTTTGTATTGTTCAAACATATTATGTTTCACCTTAGGGCATGCACTGGTAGTAAACAATTTTAATAAAATTTTCTTTGTGTGGATATTTTTTTAAGGCACCAATTGCTTACTTCCATTATTTTACTGGCAGCATACTCACTAGGTCTCTCTTTCTAAACACATATATGTTTATAGGCTATTTCCAAATAAATATATGGTTGCATCTAAGCATATTATATTTACAAATATTTTATGTCCCAAACATAATATGTTCTAACATATTAACATCTATGTTCCAAACATATTATGCTAGTTTATGAGCTTTATATGCTTGCACTTAAAAATATTGTGTTAAAAAATTTCAGTTCCAAACATATAATTTTTACACCCAAACATATGAAAAACAGTCGTTTTCGTCCGTGTATCAAATTTGCCTGAAATTTGAAATCTGCAGATTTATTTTTAGGACCATAAATAGGTGTTGCGAATAAAGTGTGTATCGGTACAGATTTTGATATATCCCCCTTATAAACCGGCCTTCCGATTTGGGGTCTAATTCTGTGGGATTTTTAGAACCACAATTTGATGTGCTGAATTTTGTATGTATCATTGCATGTTTTTGGCATAGCATCTATATGGACTGACCGAACTTACTGCTGTATATACTTGTTTTTATTCTTTTTTTTGTAATCATTGCTCTATTGTTGTAAAAATTCCTTTTATGCAAATAAAAGTTGGTAGTAAATTTTCTATGCGTTTCTATCATATTTCATATTTAAATCAATGCTAGAAACTACAACAAAAGACCAAAGTAAGGAAAAGATTTATGGTATTTGTATAGCAACCGCTATTCACCAGCATAGCCGTTTTGTTATCCTCTTCTAAGAGAACTGATTGTATGAGGGAGGGAGGAGATTGTAAAAAGAATGTATTGGTTTTATCCTAGCGATATAGCGATATAGAGTAGCTAGTATCATCCCACTTCTGGTATTCGGATAATATTTTGAGTTTTTCTTGTATTTTCAGGAAATGGAGGAGATTGGTTGTTTGTTATGAAAATTTATTATTTGCATTTTGGTCATTGTATTTGCTAGTAACTGAAGCAATGAAGTATTTTTATGCAAAACTTATAATTTTATATGCGAATAAAACCCCATTTAGATATTTTCAATGGAAATGAATTGTAAGATAATATGATATTCGTTATTTATGAACTAGAGAGCTCCTAATGGAAATTGGTGGTAACAATTTGTGGTGATTGCAGTTTACATTGTTGAAATATTGGATTTTAAATTGGTGCAATTTACCAAGACATACTCTGATTCATATGAAAGCGAGTAAAAATTAATACAATGGCCAAGAAATGTAAATTGGATAATACATTTAAACAAACGTGATTATGCAACCTACATTTTTACATACGAGTTTTTCACCATATATAGAATACGTTTTTTATTAAAATTTAATTTTGAGAATAGAGCATTCTTGATAAGGTTTTTCTTCTAACTAAAATAAAAAAGAAAACGTTTGTACTAAAATTTTGACAAAATTTTCTATAGAAGTAAAATTTTGACACAATTTTTTATAGAAATAAAATTTTGACAAAATTTTCAATAGAAAAAAAATTTTGACAAAATTTTCTGTAGAAATAAAATTCTGACAAAATTTTCTGTAGAAATAAAATTCTGACAAAATTTTCTATAGAAATAAAATTTTGACAAAATTTTCTATAAAACTAAAAGTTTGATAAAATTTTGACAACATTTTCAATAGAAATAAAATTTTGACCAAATTTTCTATTGAAATAAAATTCTGACAAAATTAACTGTAAAAAAGTATATACAGCACTAAGTTCGGCCGGGCCGAATCTTAAATACCCACCACCATGAACAAAATATTAGGGTTTCCTTTGAAATTTCAGGAGGGCTTGAGGACTTGGGGACACTTCCCGAAGAAAAATCTAAAGATTTCACCTATGAGGACTATATCAGATTCTGGATTTATAAGAACCATTTTTGTTTGAATTTTAGAGGAATCATTAACATCTCTTGTAAGTGTGCAAGAAAATTATAAAATAACGTCTTGATTTGAAATCTTAAATCTGTAGAAGTAAAATCTGGAAATTTTACATTGAGTTTCAAGCAATTTGCATGATCAGTGCGCCTTCTACACCCTCAAGAAGTGAAGTCGGTCTATATGGAGGCATTACCAAATGGACCAATAAAAACTTAATCCGATACACGTTTTTGTGAGACTAAAATACCAGAATATTTACAATTTCAGGCAAATCAGATAAAAACTACGGTTTCTAGAAACCCAAGGAGTTAAACCGGGAGATCGTTTTTATGGGGGCTATACTAAAATATGGACCGATACTCACCGTTTTCGGCACACCTCTTTATGGCCCGCAAATACCACTAGATTTCCAATTTTAGGCAAATTGCATAAAAACTTCGGATTCTAGAAGCCCAAGAAGTAAAATCGGGAAATCGGTCTATATGGGGGCTATACCAAAATATGGACCGATACTCACCATTTTCGGCACACCTCTTTATGGTCCTAAAATACCTCTAGATTTCCAATTTCAGACAAATGGGATAAAAACTACGTTTTCTATAAGCCCAAGACCCCCAAATCGGGAGGTCGTTTTATTTGGGGACCATACCAAAACATGGACCGATACTCACAATTTTTGGCACACGTATTTGTGGTCCTACAGTACCTCTAGATTTCCAATTTCTGGTAAATTGAATAAAAACTGCGGTTTCTATAAGCCCAAGAAGTAAAATCGGGAGATCGGTCTATATAGGGGCTATACCAAAATATGGACCGATACTCACAATTTTTGGCACACGTATTTGTGGTCCTACAATACCTCTAGAGTTCCAATTTCAGGTAAATTGAATAAAACCGCGGTTTCTATAAGCCCAAGAAGTAAAATCGGGAGATCGGTCTATATGGGGGCTATACCAAAACATGGACCGATACTCACCATTTTTGGCACACCTCTTTATGGTCATAAAATACCTCTAGATTTCAAATTTCAGGCAAATTGGATAAAAACTACGATTTCTATAAGCCAAAGACCCCAAATCGGGAGGTCGGTTTATATGGGGACTATATCAAAACTTGGACCGATATAGCCCATCTTCGAACTTGACCTGCCTGCAAACAAAACACGAGCCTGTGCCAAATTTCGGGACGATAGCGCCATTATTGAAGGCTGTAGCGTGATTACAACAGACAGACAGACGGACAGACGGACATGCTTATATCGTCTTAGAATTTCTCCCTGATCAAGAATATATATACTTTATATAGTCGGAAATCGATATTTCGATGTGTTACAAACGGAATGACAAACTTATTATACCCCCGTCACCATTTTATGGTGGTGGGTATAATAAAATTCTGAGAAAATTTTCTATAAAAATAAAATTTTCTATAGAAATAAAGTGTTGCAAAATTTTCTATAGAAATAAAATTTTTACAAAATTTTCTCTAGAAAAAAAATTTTGATAAAATTTTCTCTCGAAATAGAATTCTGACAAAATTTTCTATAGTAATAAAATTTTAACAAAATTTTCTCTAGAAATAAAATTTTGACAAAATTTTCTACTGAAATAAAATTTTGACAAAAATTTTTCTAGAAATAAAATTTTGATAAAATTTTCTCTAGAAATAAAATTCTGACAAAATTTTCTCCAGTAATAAAATGTTGACAAAATTTTCTCTAGAAATAAAATTTTGACAATTTTTTTTTCACAAATAAAATATTGGTAAAATTTTGTATAGAAATAACATTTTCACAAAATTTTTTATAAAATTTTACAAAATTTTGTATAGAAATAAAATTTTCTATAGAAATAAAATTTTGACAAAATTTTCTATAGTAGTACACTTTTGACAAAATTTTCCATAGAACTAACAGTTTGATAAAAATTTGACAAAATTTTAAATAGAAATAAAATTTTGACAAAATTTTCTATAGATATAAAATTTTCTATAGAAATAAAATTTCGACAAAATTTTCTATAGAAATAAAATTTTGATAAAATTTTCTATAGAAATAAAATTTCGACAAAATTTTCTATAGAAATAAAATTTCGATAAAATTTTCTGTAGTAATAAAATTTTTACAAAATTTTCCATGGAACTAAAAGTTTGATAAAATTTTTAATAGAAATAAAACTTTGCTAACATTTTCTATAGAAATAAAATTTTGACAAAATTTTCAATAGAAAAAAATTTTTGACTAAATTTTCTGTAGAAATAAAATTCTGACAAAATTTTCTATACAACTAAAAGTTTGATAACATTTTCAATAGAAACAAAATTTTGACAAAATTTTATATTGAAATACAATTTTGACAAAATTTTCTAAAGTAATAAACTTTTGACAAAATTTTCCATAGAACTAAAAGTTTGATAAAATTTTGGCAAAATTTTCTATAGCAATAACATTTTGGCCAAATTTTTCTATAGGAATACAATTATTTCGACAAAATTTTTTATAGAAATAAAGTTTTGACAAAATTTTCTATAGAAATAAAATTTTGACAAAATTCGTTTTGTTTGTTATTGTTGGCTTCTCTTCAATCGTTATTGTTGTTGTTTTTTTTTTATCTCAGCTTAAAGCCATGCATTGACTAAACTACAAGTGTAGCTTAACCAACAGAGGAAAAGTATGCTTGTCAAATTTATTTGGGCAAAGCCCTATAGACTGCAAGATGGTTGGATGTACAGCTGTTTCGGAATTACCACATTCCTCATCAGCATCCTCTACTTGCAGCAAAACTATCAACCAATTATCAGAATAAATTCGGGTAATTCACTCAACCCAACGTGAACTACACTTGAACCTCCCGAATTCTGATAATTGGTTGATAGTTTTGCTGCAAGTAGAGGATGCTGATGAGGAATGTGGTAATTCCGAAACAGCTGTACATCCAACCATCTTGCAGTCTATAGACAAGCATACTTTTCCTCTGTTGGTTAAGATACACTTGTAGTTTAGTCAATGCATGGCTTTAAGCTGAGATAAAAAAAAAACAACAATAACGATTGAAGAGAAGCCAACAATAACAAACAAAACGAATGAAGATAGAGGAAGCACGCTCAAAAACAAACCCAGCCAAATACATACAAATCGATGATTTGAGTTTGGCAAAGGAAAAGAGATATGCTGGCAAATTTGTTTAGGCAGTAGCCGACTATCAAACCCTTTTTCGGGAGGTTCAAGTGTAGTTCACGTTGGGTTGAGTGAATTACCCGAATTTATTCTGATAATTGGTTGATAGTTTTGCTGCAAGTAGAGGATGCTGATGAGGAATGTGGTAATTCCGAAACAGCTGTATATCCAACCATCTTGCAGTCTATAGGGCTTTGCCCAAATAAATTTGACAAGCATACTTTTCCTCTGTTGGTTAAGCTACACTTGTAGTTTAGTCAATGCATGGCTTTAATTTTAAATTTTCTATAGAAATAAAATTTTGACAAATTTTTCAATAGAAAAAAATGTTGTCCAAATTTTCTATAGAAATAAAATTTTGACAAAATTTTCTATAGAAATAAAATTTTGACAAAATTTTCTATAGAAATACAATTTTGACCCAATTTTCTATAGAAATAAAATTTTCACAAAATTTTCTATAGAAATAAACTTTGCACAAAATGTTCTATAGAAATAAATTTTTTACAAACGTTTCTATAGAAATAAAATTTTTACAAACGTTCCTATAGAAATAAAATTTTGACAAAATTTTCTATAGAAATAAAATGTTTCAAAATTTTCTCCAGAAATAAAATTTTGACAAAATATTCTATAGAAATAAAATTTGGCAACATTTTCTAAAGATATAAAATTTTGACACATTTTCTACAGAAATAAAATTTTGATAACATTTTCTACAGAAATAAAATTTTGACAAAATTTTCAATAGAAAAAAAATTTTGACTAAATTTTCTAATGAAATAAAATTTTCTATAGAAATAAAAATTTGTCAAAACTTTCTAAAGAAATAAAATTTATGACAAAGTTGTGCATAGAAAGAAAATGTTGACAATATTTTTTATAGAAATAATATTGTGATAAAATTTCGACAGAAATAAAATTTTAACAAAATTTTCTATAGAAAACAAGTAAGTAAAGTCTAAAGTCGGGCGGGGCCGACTATATTATACCCTGGACCACTTTGTAGATCTAAATTTTCGATACCATTCACATCTGTCAAATGTGTTGGTTTGTCCCATATACATACATTTAAATATCACTCGATTGGGACAGAATTTGATAGACTTTTACAAAATCTATAGACTCAAAATTTAAGTTGGCTAATGCACTAGGGTGGAACACAATTTTAGTAAAAAAATATGGGAAACATTTAAATCTGAAGCAATTTTAATGAAACTTCGCAAAACTTTATTTATGATTTATCGCTCGATATATATATGTATTAGAAGTTTATGAAAATTAGAGTCATTTTTACAACTTTTCGACTAAGCAGTGGCGATTTAACAAGGAAAATGTAGGTATTTTGACCATTTTTGTCGAAATCAGAAAAACATATATATGGGAGCTATATCTAAATCTGAACCGATTTCAATCAAATTTAGCGCACGTGACTACACTACTAATTGTACTCCTAGTGCAAAATTTCAACCGACTTGGGCCAAAACTCTGGCTTCTGGGGCCATATAAGTCCATATCGGGCGAAAATATATATGGAAACTATATCTAAATCTGAGCCGATTTCAATCAACTTTGGCCCACATGATTATACTACCAATTGTACTCCTTGTGCAAAATTTCAAGCTAATCGGGATAAAACTCTGGCTTCTGGGTCCATATAAGTGCATATCGGGCGAAAGATTTATATGGCACCTATATCTAAATCTGAATCGATTTCAACCAAATTTGGCACGCATAGCTACAATGCTAAATCTACTCCCTGTGCAAAATTTCAACCAAATTGGGCCAAAACTCTGGCGTTTAGGATCATATTAGTCCATATCGGACGAAAGATATATATGGGAGCTATATCTAAATCTGAACCGATTTCAATCAAATTTGGCACACATGACTATACTACCAGTTGTACTCCTTGTGCAAAATTTCAATCAAATTGGGCCAAAACTCTGGCTTCTGGGGCCATATAAGTCTATATCGGGCGAAAAATATATATGGAAGCTATATCTAAATCTGAACCGATTTCAATCAAATTTGGCACACATGACTATACTACCAATTGTACTCCTTGTGCAAAATTTCAACCAAATTCGGCCGAAAATCTGGCTTCTGGGGCCATATAAGTCCATATCGGGCGAAAGATGTATATGGAAGCTATATCTAAATCTGAACCGATTTCAATCAAATTTTGCACACTTGACTATACGACTAAGTGTTATGTTTATACAAAATTTCGAGTAAATCGTTATAAAACTTTGGCTGCTGGGTCCATATTAGTGCATATCGGGAGAAAGATATATATGGGAGCTATATCTAAATCTGAACCGATTTCTTCCAAAATCAATAGGGTTCTATTCTGACCCAAATTAGGAACATGTGCCAAATTTGAAGGCGATTGGACTTAAATTGCGACCTAGACTTTGATCACAAAAATGTGTTCACAGACAGACGGACGGACGGACGGACGGACGGACGGACAGACGGACAGACGGACATGGTTATATCGACTCAGGGACCCACCCTGAGCATTATTGCCAAAGACACCATGTGTCTATCTCGTCTCCTTCTGGGTGTTACAAACATATGCACTAACTTATAATACCCTGTTCCACAGTGTGGTGCAGGGTATAAAAATGTTGTCAAATTTTTTTATATATATAAAAATTTTGACAAAATTTAAAAAAAAAATTAACAAAATTTCCCATAGAAATAAAATGTTGACAAAATTTTCAATAGAATATTTTATTTCTAAATTTTGACAAAATTTGCTATAGAAATAAAATAAAATTTATAATATTAATATTTTGACAAATTTTCTATAGAAATAAAATTTTGAAAATATTTTCTATAGAAATAACATTGTGACAAAATTTTCTGTAGAAATAAAATTTCGACAAAATTTTCTATCGAAATAAAGTTTCGACAAAATTTCTACAGAAATAAAATTTTGAGAAAGCTTTCTATTGAAATAAAATATGGACAAAATTTTCTGTAGAAATAAAATTTTGACAAAATTTTCTATAGAAATAAAATTTTGATACAATTTTCTATAGAAATAAAATTTCGACAAAATTTTCTATCGAAATAAAGTTTTGACAAAATTTCTACAGAAATAAAATTTTGAGAAAGCTTTCTATTGAAATAAAATATGGACAAAATTTTCTATAGAAATAAAATTTTCACAAAATTTTCTATAGAAATAAAATTTATGACAAAGTTGTGTATAGAAAGAAAATGTTGACAATATTTTTTAATAAATAAAAATAAAAATGTGATAAAATTTCGACAGAAATTTTATCACATTTGGCTTCTCTTCAATCGTTATTGTTGTTTTTTTGATCTCAGCTTAAAGCCATGCATTGACTAAACTACAAGTGTAGCTTAACCAACAGGGGAAAAGTATGCTTGTCAAATTTATTTTGTCAAAATTTTCTATAGAAATAAAGTAAAATTTTGACAAAATTTGCTATAGAAATAAAATAAAATTTTGTGAAAATGTTCTATAGAAATAACATTGTGAAAAAAATTTCTATAGAAATAAAATTTTGACAATATTTTCTATAGAAACAAAATTTGACAAAATTTTCTATAGAAGTAAAATTTTGACAAAGTTTTCTATAGAAATAAAATGTTGACAAAATTTTCCATAGAAATAAAATTTTTAAAAAATTTTTGGCATTTTAACGCTATTTTTTAATGAAATAAAATTTTGACAGAATTTCTACAGAAATAAAAATTTGATAAAATTTTCTATAGAAATAAAATTTTGACAAAATTTTCTAAAGAAGTAAAATTTTGAGAAAAATTTCTACAGAAATAAAATTATGCTTTGTTTCATGTTTGTTTGGCGACAAAACCTTACATATATCCCCCTTAACAACTTACCCCTTCAATGATTTCTAAAATCATGCCATTCCATTTGCCTGTTGCTTTATCCAAGCTGCCATATTTGTTATCCTCTTGTAGCCGAAACGTATAAGAAAATCCCAATTTCTTTCCCAATTCTTCGATTAGTTCAATGCCAAAACCTTCAAATTGATCATTGCCTTCTAGTTTGGTGGGTGAGTCTTTAAGCATTCCATATGGTTCACTCTGGAAAAATAAAGGATAAAATGACATTGAATATCAACTAAAAGTATATACACCCAATATTCGATGTAATTGACTTACTATGGCTGTGATTACAACAAAACTCTTGTTTACCAATGAACGCATATCCATGTCAGCACTTGCTATAGCTGGAGGACGATCTATGGTAACCCCCTCTTCAGTTTTCCAAGTGCCAATCTTTTGCATACCAGATACAGTCAATTCAACCACATCCAAGCTAAAGGAGCTTCGCAGGCCTTCATAGTCGAATTTTATTTCACCACTTAAACCTTCAATGCTTAACTTAAGGTAGCAAAAATGCAAATAATCTCAATTATTTCGTTATAAAACTAAAAGATTTATGTTTGCAATCTTTTTTTTTTAATTTTTATTCTTACCGATTTCATATAATTGAGTAATGTGTAGCCTTTATCCCATGAACTGTCATCATTACAATTTAAAGAGTCCGGACGAAATTGAACATGGTTGAATGTTTCAGCGAGCAGTTGAACGCCATCGTATACTAAGGCCATGTTGGTAGTTAAGGGGCATGATACTGTCGACATATTATCATTGTATAAGAAGACACAAAATTGGAGAATTAAGAAACAAAGCTTTATTAAAAATGGGAGAAAATTAAAAAACGGAAAAGAAAACGGCGACTGTGGACATTAACTCCGAAATCGAAATCGAAAAAAAAATTTAAAAAATTTAAAATGCACCCAAAGAAGGAATGTAATCATCTCAAATATGCTTTGAGAACAATATGTATTTTGTTTGTGAAACGTAATGTCTGCAGTTGCCTTTATTGCCCTCTGGAAATCTGTGACAATGTTCACGTTTTGTGGTCTCGTGTTATTTCCGAACCGTTTAACACATTCCATTACGGCAGGCACTTTAGCCTGCAGGATTGCGCTGTGATCAGGTAATCGTAATGGGATCTTGAGTCTGCGTTCTGCACATGTACGCCCAGTCCAGTCCTTTCACCCATCTTCGATCCATCCAGGTATCAGTTATTTCGCTCTGGTATATGCTCTGTAGTCCCATTCTCCCAGATCTTCTGTAGATCTTTAGTCTAATATAGACTCCAAGGCTCTGGTTGAATGAAGACCACATTGCCCCAGACAACATTTTAGTTGGACCCTTTGGATTCAGACCCCATTTAGAGCCTACCGCTCTTTGGCACAGTGCCCAACGTCAATAGGCGTTCTCGGTTTTTTTTATGTCTCTCTTCCAATTCAATTTTTTAAGTTCTAAGGTTATTCATAAGTTCTTTCCGGTTCGATATAGTGGGCAATTTTAATCCTTCTAGTTAATAGGAATAATTCAATTTTTTGCCTTTCCCAAACTTTTTTATTAATTTTGACAGAATTTCCTATTGAAATGATATTTCGACAAAATTTCCTACAGATATAAAATTCTGGCAAAATCTTCCATAGAAATGAAATCGAGACAAATTTCCCTTTAGAAATAAATTTTTAACAAAAATGAAATTTTGTCTAAAAAAAATTACATTTTTGACAAAATTTCAAAAAAATTAAATTTTGACAAAATTTTCTAAAGAAATTACATTTTTACAAAATGAACAGAAATTAAATTTTTGAAAAAAATTCTAAAAGAAATTACTTTTGTTAGAAAATTTCTAAGAGATATGAAATTGTGACATTTGCTATAGAAATGAAATTTTGTTAAAATTTCTTTTAAAAATTAAATTTCGCTAAAATTTCTTATAGCAATTTTGACGAAATTTCATATAGAAATGAAATTTTAACAAAATTCCCCAGAGAATTGAAATTTTTGACAAAATTTCTAAAAGAAATGAAATCTTGATAAGATTTCTAAGAAACTAAATTTTGACAACATCTCCTATAGAATTGAAATTTCGTCAAAAGTTCTTATACAAATTAAATTTGGACAAAATGTCCTGTAGAAATGATATTTTGACAAAATTTCCTATCGAAATGAAATTATAACAAAATTTCCTATCGAAATGAAATTTTGACAAAATTTCGACGAGAAATGAAATTGTGACAAAATTTCGACAAGAAATGAAGTTGTGACAAAATTTCGACAAGAAATGAAATTTTGACAAAATTTTTTATAGAAATAAAATTTAAAAAAAAATCCTATAGAAATCAATTTTTGACAAAATTTCTTATGGAAATGAATTTTTGACAAAATTTCATATGGAAATGAAATTTTGACAAAATTTCGTATGGAAATGAATTTTATATAGAAATGAAATCTTGACAAGACTACTTATAGAAATGAAATTTTAACAAAATTTCCTACAGAAATGAAATTTTGGCAAAATTTCGACAAGAAACGAAATTTTGACAAAATTTTCTGTAGAAATGAAATTTTGAAAAAAATTTCCTATAGAAATGACATTTTGACAAATTTTCCTATAGAAATGAATGTTTGACAAAATTTCTCATGGAAATGAATTTTTGACAAACTTTCTTATGGAAATGAAATTTTGACAAAATTTCATACAGAAATGAATTTCAAATAGAAATGAAAATTTCATATAGAAATGGAATTTTGACAATATTTCTTATAGAAATGAATTTTTGACAAAATATCTAAATGAAATGATATCTTGACAATATTTCTAAAAGGAATGAAATTTTAACAACATTTCCTATAAAAATGAAATTTTGACAAAATTTCGACAAGAAATGAAATTTTGACAAAAATTAGACAGGAAATGACATTTTGACAAAAGTTCGACAAGAAAATAAATTTTGACAAAATTTTCAATAGAAATGAGAATTTGACAAAATTTCTTATGGAAATGAAATTTTGACAAAATTTCCTATAGAAATGAAATATTGAAAAATTTTCTACAGAATTGAAATTTTGAAAAAAAATCTTATAGAAATGAAAATTTGACGAAATTTCCTAAAAAATGATCTGTTGAGAAAATTTCCTATAGAAATGAAAGTAAAAAAAAATTTTTTTTTGCAAAATTTCATATGGAAATGAAATTTTGACAAAATTTCGTATAGAAATTAATTTTATATAGAAATGAAATCTTGACAAGACTACTTATAGAAATGAAATTTTAACAAAATTTCCTACAGAAATGAAATCTTGACAAAATTTCGACAAGAAATGAAATTTTGACAAAATTTTCTATAGAAATGAAATTTTGAAAAAAAAAATCCTATAGAAATGACATTTTGACAAATTTTCCTATAGAAATGAATTTGTCACAAAATTTCTTATGGAAATGAATTTTTGACAAGATATCTTATGGAAATGAAATTTTGACAAAATTTCCCACAGAAATGAATTTGTGACAAAATTTCATATAGAAATGGAATTTTGACAAAATTTCCTAAAGAAATGGAATTTGGCAAAATTTCCTACAGAAATGAATTTTTGATAAAATTTCATATAGAAATGGAATTTTGACAATATTTCTTATAGAAATGAAGTTTTGACAAAATTTCTAAATGAAATGATATATTGACAATATTTCTAAAAGGAATGAAATTTTAACAAAATTTCCTATAGGAATGAAATTTTGATAAAATTTTGACAAGAAATTAAATTTTGACAAAATTTCGACAGGAAATTAAATTTTGACAAAATTTCGACAGGAAATGAAATTTTGTCAAAATTTCTACAAGAAATGAAATTTTGGCAAAATTTTCAATAGAAATGAAATTTTGACAAAATTTTCGATAGAAATGAAATTTATGGAAAATTTTTCTATAGAAATAAAATTTTGACAAAATTTTCAATAGAAATGAAAATTTGACAAAATTTTCATTTCTAGAAATATTGTCAATATATCACTGTGGAACAGGGTATTATAAGTTAGTGCATATGTTTGCAACACCCAGAAGGAGACGAGATAGACACATGGTGTCTTTGGCAAAAATGCTCAGGGTGGGCTCCTGAGTCGATATAGCCATGTCCGTCTGTCCGTGAACACATTTTTGTAATCAAAGTCTAGGTCGCAGTTTTAGTCCAATCGACTTCAAATTTTGCACAAGTATGTGCTTTGGCTCAGAATAGATTCCTATTGATTTTGGAAGAAATCGGTTCAGATTTAGATATAGCTCCCCTAAATGAAATGATATATTGACAATATTTCTAAAAGGAATGAAATTTTAACAAAATTTCCTATAGGAATGAAATTTTGACAAGAAATTAAATTTTGACAAAATTTCGACAGGAAATTAAATTTTGACAAAATTTCGACAGGAAATGAAATTTTGTCAAAATTTCTACAAGAAATGAAATTTTGGCAAAATTTTCAATAGAAATGAAATTTTGACAAAATTTTCGATAGAAATGAAATTTATGGAAAATTTTTCTATAGAAATAAAATTTTGACAAAATTTTCAATAGAAATGAAAATTTGACAAAATTTTCAATAGAAATGAAAATTTGACAAAATTTCCTAAAGGAATGAAATTTTGACAAAATTTCCTATAGAAATGAAATCTTGACAATATTTCTTATAGAAATGAATTTTCGACAAACTTTCTTATGGAAATGAAATTTTGACAAAATTTCCTATAGAAATGAAATATTGGCAAAATTTCCTACAAAATTGAAATTTTGAAAAAAAAAAATTCTTATAGAAATGAAAATTTGACGAAATTTCCTAAAAAATGAAATGTTGAGAAAATTTCCTATAGAAATGAAAATTTCCTATAGAAATGAGATTAAAACAAGTAAGGAAAGTCTAAAGTCGGACTGGGCCGACTATATAATACCCTGCACCACTTTGTAGATCTAAATTTTAGATACCATATAACATCCGTCAAATGTGTTGGGGGCTATATATAACGGTTTGTCCCAAATACATACATTTAAATATCACTCGATCTGGACAGAATTTGATAGACTTCTACAAAATCTATAGACTCAAAATTTAAGTCGGCTAATGCACTAGGGTGGAACACAATGTTAGTAAAAAAAACGTTTAAATCTGAAGCAATTTTAAGGAAACTTCGAAAAAGTTTATTTATGATTTATCGCTCGATATATATGTATTAGAAGTTTAGAATAATTAGAGTCATTTTTACAACCTTTCGACTAAGCAGTGGCGATTTTACAAGGAAAATGTTGGTATTTTGACCATTTTTGTCGAAATCAGAAAAACATATATATGGGAGCTATATCTAAATCTGAACCGATTTCAACCAAATTTGGCACGCATAGCTACAATGCTAATTCTACTCCCTGTGCAAAATTTCAACTAAATCGGAGTTAAAAATTGGCCTCTTGGTCATATGAGTGTAAATCGGGCGAAAGCTTTATATGGGAGATATATCCAAATCTGAACCGATTTCAAGCAAATTTGGCACGCATAGTTACAACGCAAATTCTACTCCCTATGCAAAATTTCAACTAAATCGGAGCAAAAAATTGGCCTCTGTGGGCAAATGAGTGTAAATCGGGCGAAAGCTATATATGGGAGCTATATCTAAATCTGAACCGATTTTGCTGATATTTTGCAAGTTTTTCGAGACTCATAAAATATTCGGATGTACGGAATTTGAGGAAGATCGGTTGATATACACGCCAATTATGACCAGATCGGTTAAAAATATATATGGCAGCTATATCTAAATATGAACCGATTTTTTCCAAAATCAATAGGGATCGTCTATGAGCCGAAACAGAACCCCATACCAAATTTTAGGACAATCGGACTAAAACTGCGAGCTGTACTTTGCACACAAAAATACATCAACAGACAGACAGACGGACAGACAGACAGACAGACAGACAGACAGACAGACAGACAGACAGACAGACAGACGGACATCGCTAAATCGACTCAGAATTTATTTCTAAGCCGATCCGTATACTAAAGGGTCGGTCTATGATTACTCCTTCTTGGCGTTACATACAAATGCACAAACTTATTATACCCTGTACCAAAGTAGTGGTGAAGGGTATAAAAAATATAGAAATGAAAATTTGACAAAATTTCCTAAAAGAATGAAATTTTGACAGAATTTCCTATAGAAATTATTTTTTTTACAAAATTTCATATGGTAATGAAATTTTGACAATATTTCTTATAGAAATGAATTTTTGACCAACTTTCTTATGGAAATGAAATTTTGACAAAATTTCCTATAGAAATGAAATATTGACAAAATTTCCTACAAAATTGAAATTTAAAAAAAAAATTCTTAAAGAAATGAAAATTTGACGAAATTTCCTAAAAAAATGAAATTTTGAGAAAATTTCATATAGAAATGAAATTAAAAAAAAATTCATATAGAAATGAAAATTTGACAAAATTTCCTAAATGAATGAAATTTTGACAAAATTTCCTATAGAAATGAATTTTTGACAAAATTTCCTATGGAATGGAAGTCACCGTGGTGCAATGGTTAGCATGCCCTCTTTGCGTACACAGGGTACACAGGGTCGTGGGTTGAAACCCAGTTTCGACCAAACACCAAAACATTTTTCAGCTAGTGACATTTCTTAGGGTTTCAAAGCTTCTCTAAGTGGTTTCACTGCAATGTGGAATGCAGTTCGGACTATACAAAGCAGGTCCCTTGTCATTGAGCTTAATATAGAATCGATCAGCACTCAGTGACGAGTCAGCACTCAGCACACATACTTTTTTAGAAAATCTCCCTTAAAAAACGCTTACCATTTTGAAAAGGTTCTTCCGATTCATACAACTCTTTGGCTATGGTCACGACATTTTCCGATTCCGGTGAAACCAAACGTAATCCTGTGATGTTAGTATCTCCATGCTGATAGGGTTCCAAATCAATTGTTTGAAAATCCAAATTGCCAATAATGTAACGATATGCTCCAGTCATTAAGCCAACTTGCTGAGCCTGAAAGCAAACAGTCAATAAAATCAAAGAAAAAAATCAATGCCCCCCCCCCCCCCCACACCCTCTTAAACTTCTCTTTGTAAGCCGCAAATCTAAAATTCCATTTACCTGTTTGAAAAACTCAGGCAATGTGGCTAGTGAACCGACGACCACTAATGAAGTTTCACCCGAATTTTTGATGCGACGCAAAACATTTCGATATTGGCCATTGATGTCGAGTTCATAGCGACGTACAACTATGGTGGGTCCTGCAGTGCCATATAATTGCAAAAGGTCTTTAACAAACATTAGATATTCCGCTGGAAATTTTACAAATGAATTGTTAGAAAATTTTATTTAGATTTTGCCATTGAATGAAAGTCATATTGGTGAATGGAACTTGATGCATGGGCTAACGATGAGGAGAATATGGATCTGTGCTGGTTTATTTATAAACCTATAAAGGCTAGACTTTCTTCATTGTTATAGGAATGTACCCCAAAATGCTCAGAAGGCAGAACAGATTCGGATTTTATCATCATCGTCAGTTAATTTTAGAAAATAGGTAAGGAAAGTTTAAAGCGAGTGGGACTGACTTTACTAAACCGTGCTCAACTTTGTAGATCTACTTTTTCAAATCCTTCAAATTTGTTGGGTGCGTTTGGTGCTATATATAAAGGTTTACGTTCCCATACATGTAGTATGTAAATCTGAACCGATGTAAACAAAAAATGTTCAACAGGTAAATACGACCGAATGTTCGTCCAGGCAAATCTTTTGTACCCTTCACCATGAATTGCATTATAAGTCCTACGAAAGAATTTCGACCACAATCGATTTACTTGGATTTTCGATGGCTAAGTATAACATAGTACTATTTCTCACCATTGTTTTCTAAATTGTAAGTCCATAAGGAGATTATGTTAGATAAAGAGTCAGAGGTATAAGCCTCTTTAATTATCGATCGATTTAAATGAACCAATTTTTCCAATCGTAATTATATGGCCACAATGCAAGCGGATCAAATGAAATTTATTCCTCCAAGAAGTTCCGAAAATCAAATCAGGGATCGCTATATATATAATTGTGAACCAATATGGCTCAAATTATTGCATGGTTATTAGAGGTAACATCGCGTACCAAATTTCAACCGTGTCGGAGGAAATTCTCTCTTGCAAGATGGTTCGGAATTGAAATCCATGTATCGGCATATAAGGAGGATATACCTAAAAATTGTGCGATATGGACCATTTGAAATACCATCCGACCTACATCAATAGAAACTACATGAGCCAAATTTTAAGTCACTATCTTGTTTCATTCGAATGTTAGGATGAGGGTATAAAAATATGGAAGATATATGTCAACATTTTATTTCTATAGAAAATTTTGTGAAAATTTTATTTCTATAGAAAATTTTGTCAAAATTTTATTTCTGCAGAAATTTTTGTCAAAATTTTATTTCTATAAAAAATTTTGTCAAAATTTTATTTCTATAGAAAATTTTGTCAAAATTTTATTTCAATAGCAAATTTTATCAAAATTTTATTTCTATAGCAAATTTTGTCAAAATTTTATTTCTATAGAAAATTTTTTAAAATTTTTGTGTCTATAGAAAATTTCTATAGCAAATTTTGTCAAAATTTTATTTCTCTAGAAATTGCGTCAAAACATTATTTCTATAGAAAGTTTTGTCAAAATATTATTTCTATAGAAAATTTTCTCAAAATGTTATTTCTATAAAAAAGTGTGTCAAAATATTATTTCTATAGAAATTTTTGCCAAATATTATTTCTATAGAAAATTTTGTAAAAATGTAATTTCTATAGAAGGTTAGGTTATGTGGCAGCCCTATGTATCAGGCTCACTTAGACTATTCAGTCCATTGTGATACCACAGTGGTGAACTTCTCTCTTATCACTGAGTGCTGCCCGATTCCATGTTAAGCTCAATGACAAGTGACCTCCGAGCCGAGTCCGAACGGCGTTCCACATTCCAGTGAAACCACTTAGAGAAGCTTTGAAACCCTCAGAAATGTCACCAGCATTACTGAGGTGGGATAATCTACCGCTGAAAAACTTTTTGGTGTTCGGTCGTAGCAGGAATCGAACCCACGACCTTGTGTATGCAAGGCGAGCATGCTAACCAATGCACCACGGTGGCTTCCTAAAATTTTGTCAAAATTTTATTTCTATAGAAAATTTTGTCAAAATTTTATTTATATAGAAAATTTTCACAAAATTTTATTTCTATAGAAAATTTTATTTCTCTAGAAAATTGTGTCAAAACATTATTTCTATAGAAAATTTTGTTAAAATATTATTTCTAGAGAAAATTTTCTTAAAATATTATTTCTATAAAAATTGTGTCCAAATATTATTTCTATATAGAAAATTTTTGTTTTTTTATAGAAAATTTAGTCAAAATTTTATTTATACAGATTTTTTTTTTAAAATTTTTTTTTCTATAGAAAATTTTGTCAACATTTTATTTGTAAAGAAAACATTGTGAAAATTTTATTTCTATAGAAAATTTTGTCAAAATTTTATTTCTATAGAAAATTTTGTCAAAATTTTGTTCGTTTTGTTTTTTTTTTTATTGTTGGTTTTTGTTCTTTAAGCATTGTTGTTGTTTTTTGATTTCAGCTTAAAACCATGCATTGACTAAACTACAAGTGTAGCTTAACCAACAGAGGAAAAGGATGTTTGTCAAATTTATTTGGGCAAAGGCCTATCGACTGCAAGATGGTGGGATGGACGCACGTTTCGGAATTACCACATTCCTCATAAGCATCCTATACTTGCTGCAAAACTATATACAGAAAAATTTGTCAACATTTTATTTCTATAGAAAATTTTGTCAAAATTTTATTTCTACAGAAAATTTTGTCAACATTTTATTTCTAAAGAAAATTTTGTCAAAATTTTATTTCTACAGAAAATTTTGTGAAAATTTTATTTCTATAGAAAATTTTGTAAATATATTATTTCTATAGAAACTTTTGTCAAAAATTTTATTTCTATAGAAAAATTTGCCAAAATTTTGTTTCTATAGAAAAATTTGTCAAAATTTTGTTTCTATAGAAAAATTTGTCAAAATTTTATTTCCATAGAAAAATTTGTCAACATTTTTTTTCAGAAAAATGTATCAAAATTTTATTTCTATAGAAAATTTTGTCCAAACTTTATTTCTATAGAAAACTTTGTCCAAATTTTATTTCTGTAGAAAATTTTGTCAAAATTTTATTTCTGCAGAATTTTTTTTTTTTGTAGAAAATTTGTTAGAAATTTTTTGCAAAATCTTAATTCTACCATTTATAGTAGAATTCTATAAACTGTAGCAACGGTGGTTAGATTTCGCCAAGATATATGGCATAGTTAGGAAAATATGGCGGAAATAAGTTTTTCATATAAAGTTTAGATTTTTTCTAGGACTTTCATCGAAATTTTGATTTTAGGGGGTGAACACGAATTAACGTCATTTTCGCTCTTAGGCACATATTTTATGATATATGGCGAAAATAAGTTTTTCATGTAAACATTTAGATGTTTCGAGGATTACCATCGAAATTTTTATTTTTTGGGGTTAGTCACGAATTAACGTCCTTTTTGCTTTAAGATCCATATTTAGGAAATATGGCCAAAATAAATTTGGCGTATACAAATTTGAATTTTTCAAGGATTTTCATCGAAATTTTGATTTTTGGGCGTGGTCACGAATTAACGTCCCTTTCGCTCTAGGACGCATATTTAAGGAGATATGGCCAAAATAAGTGTTTCATATAAGAATTTTGATGTTTTTTAGGATTTCCATTGAAATTTTGTTTTTATACCCTGCTCCACACTGTGGAACAGGGTATTATAAGTTAGTGCATATGTTTGCAACTCATATGACCACAGAAGCCAAAGTTTAACTCCGATTTAGGCGAAATTTAGTAAAAACAAATAAGGAAAGTCTAAAGTCGGCCGGGGCCGACTATATTATACTCTGCACACCTTTGCAGTTTTGATTTATTGAGAGTGGTCAGGTTAGGTTAAGTGGTCACGATTGAATGTCATATTTAAGGAGATATGGCTGAAGTAAACTTTTCATATACAAATTGGATTTTTTGAGGATTTCCATCGAAATGTTGATTATTTTGGGGAAGTCACGAATTAATGTCACTTTTCGTTGTAAGTCGTATATTTAAGAAAATATGGCCAAAATAGTTTTTCCATAAAAACATTTGAGTTTTTGGGTTAAAAGGGTTAACATCCTTTTCGCTCTAAGACGCATAGTTAAGAAAATATGGCGGAAATAAGTTTTTCATATAAAATGGTGATTTTTTCTAGGACATTTGTTTTTTTTTGGGGGTGGTCACGAATTAACGTTCTTTTAGCTCTTGGCCACATATTTTAGGATATATATGCGAAAATAAGTTTTTCACGTAAAAATTTAGATGTTTCGAAAGATTTATTGCCAAAAAGTTTCTCATTAATAAAATTTGCATTTTTCGGCGGTGGTCAGGAATGAACATTCTTTTCGCTTTAAAACCCATATCTGGAGATATGGCTAAAATAAATTGCCCATATAATAATTTGAATGCTTCGAGGATTTTCATCGACATTTAAATTTTTTGGGGGTGGTCATAAATGAACGTCCTTTTCGCTATAAGACCCATATTTAGGACATATGAAAATTTGCATTTTTCGAGGATTTTCATTGAAATTTTAATTCATTTTAATGGTCACGAATTAACGCCCTTTTTGCGCTAGGACGCATATGTAAGGAAAAAATGCAACATACCTGATTCATAGACAATGGTAAATGACTCCCATCCCAAAGTTGTTACCAAATCCTTTAGAGCTTTGGCCAATTGTAATGGCTGTGGGTGTAGATTAATTGTCGATAACTGTGCACTAAAATCCCAACGTGTATCCATAAATGGCAACTCTTTGGCGTCACAAATACCCATTGCATGTTTTGCAGCCATATTTGTTGAGGGTCCAAAAACAGCTACAAGATTTTGCTGGTAACGAAATAAAAAGAAAAGTATGACTTAAAAAATTCATTGGAGAAAACTTCGAAACAAAAGCCAAAGCCAACATTTATTATGGCCAAAAAAAACTTTTGTCTTGGTCAAAATTTTGTTTTAGTTTGTTATCTTTTTCACTCGTACTATTTTCTTTTTGGCTACAATTTTATGCTTTGGTTGGCACATCGGAATTTCCGTCGGAACTGTTGATGATGATGATACGTACAAATAATTTTTAAACGTAAAAGATCTTTGCTCACTTACCCGTAAACTTTTGCAAAGTTTTTTCGATGTGCCAAAGGCATCGCCTGCATCAATCTCAATGGTCACTCCGTGTAGACGTAAGTCTTCATTATTTTCATTTGCTTTGTTTATGGCCAATTGAAAGATTCTCATCATATCTGGATTGTCGGCTTCATAAATCAATGCTAAATAATATGAAAAAGTTGAAAGGTAATGTTATTTATTGAAGACATTTCTCTAATTCTGCGCTAAAGATGAGCTTAGATGGGAAATGGAGACTAAATAATTCACCCATAAGTGAAACTGTCATGGCACGTGGATTATAAGCTGTACCTTAGATCTTTTTTGAGTATGAAAGTTTTTAAATTTTCAAAAAATCGGGCAAATGGGAACCCTCTCCTCTCCTTCACTCATCACCGACCAGATAGCGGAGAATCACGTACGCTATATTCATTTCACAAACTACCTAAAACCTTCAAGTAAACCGACGAAGTTTAGATTTTCCACTATTCCCCTTCCCCAACCACATATTGAAAAATCATGCACTCTGTATTAATTTAATCACTTGCTTCCACGGTCTCTGTAAATTTCAAGTAAATTGGAATAGAGAAGTCGGTAGCACCCTTAACCTTCCCTGATACCAGACAATCAGGGAACTTTTCTTCAAGTTTCTTACGGCCTTTGTAAATTTCAAGTAAACTTGACAATATTTCAGTTTTAGAGGAGTTTAGAAGAGTTTCAGAGGACCAAGTATCGAAAAAATGATGTAGCCTATCTTTGTGTAGACGTCACTCCCAACATTCCCTGTAAATTTGAAGCAAATCATGAGCCCAATTTCCAAAAAACTGGGCGACTCTTCCCGACCAAACATCAGGTACCCTATCAGGTTCCCCCTCCGAGATCAAAACTCGAAAAATAATGTAGAGGACATTTGCCTAGACGGCAACTTTAACTACCGCACCTTTAACTTTCGCTGAAAAAAAATTACAACATTTTCTATAGAAACAAAATTGTGACAACATTTTCTATAGAAACAAAATTGTGACAACATTTTCTATAGAAATAAAATTTTCCCAAAATTTCCTTTAGAATTGAAATTTTGACACAATTTTCTATAGAAATAAAATTTTGACCACATTTTCTAGAGAAATAAAATTTTGACAAAATACTCTAGAGAAATAAAATTTTGACAAAATTTTCTATAGAAATAAAATTTTGACGAAATTTTCTATAGAATTAAAATTTTGACAAAATTTACTATAGAAATAAAGTTTTGACAAAATTTTCTATATAAATAAAATTTTGACAAAATTTTCTATAAAAATAAAATTTTGACAAAATTTTCTACATAAATAAAATTTTAACAACATTCTCAATAGAATTAAAATTTTGACAAAATTTCCTATAGAATTGAAATTTGGACAAAATGTTCTATAGAAATTAAATTTTGACAAACTTTTCTATAGAAATAAAATTTTGACAAAATTTTCTATATAAATAAAATTTTGACCACATATTTTTGACAAAATATTCTAGAGAAATAAAATTTTGACAAACTTTTATATAGAAATAAAATTTTGACACAATTTTCTATAGAAATAAAATTTTGACCACATATTTTTGACAAAATATTCTAGAGAAATAAAATTTTGACAAAATTTTCTATAGAAATAAAATTTTGACGAAATTTTCTATAGAATTAAAATTTTGACAAAATTTACTATAGAAATAAAGTTTTGACAAAATTTTCTATATAAATAAAAATTTGACAAAATTTTCTATAAAAATAAAATTTTGAGAAAATTTTCTACAGAAATAAAATTTTAACAACTTTCTCAATAGAATTAAAATTTTGACAAAATTTCCTATAGAATTGAAATTTGGACAAAATTTTCTATAGAAATAAAATTTTGACAAACTTTTCTATAGAAATAAAATTTTGACAAAATTTTCTATATAAATAAAATTTTGACAAAATTTTCTATATAAATAAAATTTTGACAAAATTTTCTATAGAAATAAAACTTTGAGAAAATTTTCTATAGAAATAAAATTTTGACAAAATTTTCTATAGAAATACAATTTTGACAAAATTTTCTATAGAAATAAAATTTTAAGAAAATTTTCTAGAGAAATAAAATTTTGAAAAAATTTTCTATCGAAATTAAATTTTAACAAAATTTTCTTCAGAATTGAAATTTTGACAACATTTTCTATAGAAATCAAATGTTGACAAACTTTTCGATAGAAATAAAATTTTGACAAAATGTGCTATAGAAATAAAATTTTGACAAAATGTTCTATAGAAATAAAATTTTGACAAAATTTTCTATAGAAATAAAATTTTGACAAAATTTTTATAGAAATAAGATTTTGACAAAATTTTCTATAGAAATAAAATTTTGAAAAACTTTTCTATAGAAATAAAATTTTGACAAAATTTTCTATAAATATAAAATTGTGACAAAATTTTCTATAGAAATAAAATTTTGACAAAATTTTTTATATAAATAAAATTTTGACAAAAATTTTTTTCATAGAAATAAAATTTTGACAAAATTTTCTACAGAAATAAAACTTTGACAAAATTTTCTATAGAAATAAAATTTAGACAAAATTTTCTATAGAAATAAAATTTTGACAAAATTTTCTATAGAAATAAAATTTTGACAAAATTTTCTATAGAAATAAAATTTTAATAAAATTTTCTAGAGAAATAAAATTTTGCCAAAAATTTTCTATAGAAATAAAATTTTGACAACATTTTCTATAGAAATAAAATTTTGAGAAAATTTTCTATAGAAATAAAATTTTGACAACATTTTCTATTGAAATAAATTTTTGACACAATTTGCTATAGAAATACAATTTTGACTAAATTTTGTACAGAAATAAAATGTTGCCAAAATTTTCTATAGAAATAAAATTTTAAGAAGATTGTCTATATAAATTAAATTTTAAGAAAATTTTCAATCGAAATTAAATTTTGCCAAAATTTTCTATAGAAATAAAATTTTGAAAAAATTTCGTTTAGAATTGAAATTTTGACAAAATTTCGATAGAAATAAAATTTTTACAAACTTTTCTATAGAAATAAAATTTTGACAAACTTTTCTATAGAAATAAAATTTTGACAAAATTTTCTATAGAAATAAAATGGTGACATAATTTTCTATAGCCACCGTGGTGCAATGGTTAGCATGCCCGCCTTGCATACACAAGGTCGTGGGTTCGATTCCTGCAATGACCGAACACCAAAAAGTTTTTCAGCGGTAGATTATCCCACCTCAGTAATGCTGGTGACATTTCTGAGGGTTTCAAAGCTTCTCTAAGTGGTTTCAGTGGAATGTGTGGAACGCCGTTCGGACTCGGCTATAAAAAGGAGGTCCCTTGTCATTGAGCTTAACATGGAATCGGGCAGCACTCAGTGATAAGAGAGAAGTTCACCACTGTGGTATCACAATGGACTGAATAGTCTAAGTGAGTCTGATACATCGGGCTGCCACATAACCTAACCTAACCTAACCTAACCTTCTATAGAAATGAAATTTTAACAACCTTTTCTATAGAAATAAAATTTTGACAAAATTTTCTACAGAAATAAAATTTTAACAAAATTTTCAATAGAAATAAAATTTTGACAAAATTTTATGGAAATAAAATTTTGACAAAACTTTCTACAGAAATAAAATTATGACAAAATTTCCTTTAGAATTGAAATTTTTACAAAATTTTCTATAAAAATAAAATTGTGAAAAACTTTTCTATAGGAATAAAATTTTTCGGAAGGTTCAAGTGTATTTCACTTTGGGTTGAGTGAATTACCCGAATTTATTCTGATAATTGGTTGATAGTTTTGCTGCAAGTAGAGGATGCTGATGAGGAATGTGGTAATTCCGAAACAGCTGTACATCCAACCGTCTTGCAGTCTATAGGGCTTTGCCCAAATAAATTTGACAAGCATATTTTCCCTCTGTTGGTTAAGCTACACTTGTAGTTTAGTCAATGCATGGCTTTAAGCTGAGATCAAAAACAACAATAACGAAATAAAATTTTGACAAAATTTTCTATAGAAATAAAATTTTGACAAAATTTTTTATAGAAATAAAATTTTGACAAAATTTTCTATAGAAATAAAATTTGACAAAATTTCCTTTAGAATTGAAATTTTTACAAAATTTTCTATAGAAATAACATTTTGGCAAAGCTTTCTATAGAAATAAATTTTTGACAAAATTTTCTACAGAAATAAAATTTGGACAAGATTTTTTATAGAAATAAAATTTTAAGAAAATTTTCTATCGAAATTAAATTTTGCCAAAATTTTCTATAGAAATAAAATTTTGACAACATTGTCTAGAGAAATAAAATTTTGACAAAATTTTTCAGAGATATAAGATTTTGACAACATTTTCTATGGAAATAAAATTTTAACAAAATGTTCTTTAGAAATGAAAATTTTACAACATTTTCTATAAAAATAAAAATTTGACAAAGTTTTCTATAGAAATAAATTTTTGCCAAAATTTTCTTTAGAAATGTATTTTGACAATATGTTGACAAAATTTTCTAGAGAAATAAAATGTTGACAACATTTTCTAGGGAAATAAAATTTTGACAAAATTTTCTATAGAAATAAAATTTTGATAAAACCAAATTTTCTATAGAAATAAAATTTTGATAAAATTTTTTTATAGAAATGGTAAAATTTTGATCAAAAACTTCAAAATAATTTTCTTTTAAGTTGATAGATTTTTTTGTAAAATTTTCTTCATGTTGTGGTAGATTTTTTTGCCACTCGTGGCAAACGTGCTTCATTTCAATTTTCAAAAAGTCGGGCAAGGGAGAGTTCCCACTCCCCGACAAAAATTAGGTACCCTATTGTATTTAACCGCATGTTCATGTTTTACATTTTCTGAAAATTTTAAGTAATTAGGAACATACAAATATAAAATGTTATAACATATTTTTCCCAAATATTTTATAATAATTAATTAACATTACATGTTAGCACTTAAAAATAGTGTGTTAAAAAAAAATAATTCACACGCGTATATTTTTGCACCCAAATAAATATACAACAACTTATTGTCGACCCACTTTAGTGTTCATTCACACAAACACGTAGATCTTGTATCATGGTAAACATAATTTTTGTTTGAAAAGCGAAAGGGAGAAATTTAAATACATTGATTTTTTTTGTTACTTCAACAGACATGACACACACACACACAAATACACCAATATATTTTTTACGTAATATATGTATGGTGTAAGTCTTTCCAAATTCTTTACTATTTTCTCTACTTTGTCTTTAATCCATAGTGAAAAACCTACCAATATTCGTTCGCTGAGCTGTCATCTGTTGCGGAAAGATGGCCAACACCAGCAACGACAGACAAATAGGGGATAGAGGTAGATTAGATTTCATTTTTTTCTTGATTGGTTTTATGAGATTTTTTTGATGTTGCAAATTCGTTTGTTTCACTATGAATGTTGTAGATATTTTTTGTTGGTATCTTTTCATTTATTTTCACTTATTTCACCATTTTCTATGACTTTATAATGCAATCCATTGTACTTGCACTTTGTATAAAATTTATTTTTAAAGAATTTTCTATTTTTTCTTGCTCTTGTTGCATGTGTTTTATGTTTTTCACTTGGGACTGCGTGAGATTAGCAAATCGTTGGACATTATTTTCGAACGTATTCGGATAAACTGAAATTGGTGAATGCTGTGTGTGTACGAGACTACGATGACAAACTGCATGCAACAGTGTGCGCTTTATTTTTTTTATTTGAGAATTTAGCGTAAATTTAGACACTGTTGCATTTGCAAATAAAGATCATTGGGATATTCAGTCACTAGATGTCGTACGATAAGGTTTTCAATAAAAAACAAGCCACCATATGTCAAATTTAAAAAAAAAAAACAAGTAAGAAAGTCTAAAGTCGAGCGGTGCCGACTATATTATACCCTGCACCACTTTGTAGATCTAAATTTTCGATACCATATCACATCCGTCAAATGTGTTGGAGGCTATATATAAAGGTTTATCCCAAATACATACATTTAAATATCACTCGATCTGGAAGAATTTGATAGACTTCTACAAAATCTATAGACTCAAAATTTAAGTAGGCTAATGCACTAGGGTGGAACACAATGTTAGTAAAAAAATATGGGAAACGTTTAAATCTGAAGCAATTTTAAGGAAACTTCGGAAAAGTTTATTTATGATTTATCGCTCGATATATATGTATTAGAAGTATAGGAAAATTAGAGTCATTTTTACAACTTTTCGACTAAGCAGTGGCAATTTTACAAGGAAAATGTTGGTATTTTGACCATTTTTGTCGATATCAGAAAAACATATGTATGGGAGCTATATCTAAATCTGAACCGATTTAAACAAAATTTGGCACGCATAGCAACAATGCTAATTATACTCCCTGTGCAAAATTTCAACTAAATCGGAGTTAAAAATTAGCCTCTGTGGTCATATGAGTGTAAATCGGGCGATAGCTATATATGGGAGCTATATCTAAATCTGAACCGATTTCAACCAAATTTGACACGCATAGCAACAATACTAATTCTACTCCCCGTGCAAAATTTTAACTAAATCGGAGTTAAAAATTGGCCTCTGTGGTCACATGAGTGTAAATCGGGCGAAAGCTATATATGGGAGCTATATCTAAATCTGAACCGATTTCAACCAAATTCGGCACGCATAGCTACAATGCTAATTCTACTCCCTGTGCAAAATTTCAACCAAATTGGGGTAAAACTCTGGCTTCTGGGACCGTATTAGTCCATATCGGGCGAAAGATATATATGGGAGCTATATCTAAATCTGAACCGATTTCAATAAAATTTTGCACACTTGACTATAGTACTAATTGTTCTTCTTGTGCAAAATTTTAAGCAAATTAGGGTAAAACTCTGGCTTCTGCGGCCATATAAGTCCATATCGGGCGAAATATATATATGGGAGCTATATCTAAATCTGAACCGATTTCTTCCAAAATAAATAGGGATCTATTCTGAGCAAAAACACATACTTGTGCCGAATTTGAAGTCGATTGGACTAAAACTGCGACCTAGACTTTGATTACAAAAATGTGTTCACGGACAGACGGACAGACGGACATGGCTATATCGACTCAAGAGACCACCCTGAGCATTTTTGCCAAAGACACCATGTGTCTATCTCGTCTCCTTCTGGGTGTTGCAAACATATGCACTAACTTATAATACCCTGTTCCACAGTGTGGAGCAGGGTATAACAAACTTGACGTAGCGCCTTACTTGACAAAATCGCCCTCATACAAACCGATTCTCCTATTTGATTTCTGGTCTCCAATTATATAGTCCCCATGTACACTTCTGGAAAAGCAAAGTTGATACACTTAAAAATACCAAGTCGCTTCTCTAACATATGTCAAACATATTTTGCAGAAATGATGTCTATATTTTGATTTTGATTACAATGTTTGTTTTATGTGAACATATGATATGTTTGGAAGCACTTTTTTCCCAAATTAGATTGTGTTCTTACTGAAATTATACATTATTTGTCGCCACACAACATTTATATTTTTCTATCGATTATGGTTATACCCACCACCGTAGAATGGTGACGGGGGTATAATAAGTTTGTCATTCCGTTTGTAACACATCGAAATATCGATTTCCGACTATATAAAGTATATATATTCTTGATCAGGAAGAAATTCTGAGACGATATAACGATGTCCGTCTGTCTGTCTGGCTGTCTGTTGTAATCACGCTACAGTATTCAATACTGAAGCAATCGTGCTGAAATTTTGCACAAACTCGTCTTTTGTCTGCAGGCAGATCAAGTTCGAAGATGGGCTATATCGGTCCAGGTTTTGATATAGTCTCCATATAAATCGACCTCCCGATTTGGGGTCTTGGGCTTATAGAAATCGTAGTTTTTATCCAATTTGCCTGAAATTGGAAATTTAGAGGTATTTTATGACCATAAAGTGGTGTGCCAAAAATGGTGAGTATCGGTCCATGTTTTGGTGTAGCCCCCATATAGACCGATCTCCGGATTTGATTTCTTGGGCTTATAGAAACCGCAGTTTTTATTCAATTTACCTGAAATTGCAAATCTAGAGGTATTGTAGGACCACAAATACGTGTGCCAAATGGTGAGAATCGGTCCATATTTTGGTATAGCCCCCATATAGACCGACAAAATTTTCTATAGAAATAAAATTTTTACAAAATTTTCTATAGAAATGAAATTTTGGCAACATTTTGTAAAAAAATAAAATTTTTTGTGTAGTGTTTAATTTAAATTTTTAAAAATTTTTAAATTTCAGGCGGATAGAATGATTGCTCCTCTCAGAGACTCCAGAAGATAAATCTGGGGGTGTTTTATATGGGGTTTATATATATATATATATATATATATATATATATATATATATATATATATATATATATATATATATATATATATATATATATATATATATATATATATATATATATATATATATATATATATATATATATATATATATATATATATATATATATATATATATATATATATATATATATATATATATATATGAAATCGAGTAACATTTGCCTCTCGAGCCAAAAATAATCTACCAAAATTTTAAAAAATTTAAAAATTTTTAAAAATTTAAATTAAACACTACACAAAAAATTTTATTTTTTTAGAAAATGTTGTCAAAATTTCATTTCTATAGAAAATTTTGTAAAAATTTTATTTCTATAGAAAATTTTGTAAAAATTTTATTTCTATAGAAAATTTTGTCAACATTTTTTTTTTCTATAGAACATTTTGTTAAATTTTATTTGTAGAGAACATGTTGTCTTATTTTTATTTGTATAGAAAATTCGGTCAAAATTTTGACAAAATTTTATTTATTTAGAAAATTTTGACAAGTTTTTTTTTCATAGAAAATTTTTCCAAAATTTTATTTCTATAGAAAATTTTATTTTTGCGAAAATTTGGTAAAAATTGTATTTCCATAGAAAATTTTGTTAAAAGTTTATTTTTATAGAAAATTTTGTTAAAATTTGATTTCTATAGAAAATTGTGACAAAATTTTATTTCTCTACAAAATTGTGAGAAAATGTTGGGAAAAGTTTATTCCAATAGAAAATTTATGGAGAAGTACCTCTTTCTCCATAAATCAAGAATACTACCAATCTACAAAACTGTAAAAAATTTCCCATTTTAGCAGAATTCTATCAACTGTGGCCGGCACTAATCATTATTGCTAAAGGCAAAAAAATCACATTTTACGTTTCACATTTGCTGACGAATGTAGTGTACGCAATATTCCTCTCAAAAATGTTGATAACCTGTAACAAGTATATACAGCAGTAAGTTCGGCCGGGCCGAATCTTAAATACCCACCACCATGAACCAAATATTAGGGTTTCCTTTGAAATTTCAGGAGGGCTTGAGGACTTGAGGACACCTCCCGAAGATAAATTTAAAGATTTCACCTATGAGGACTATATCAGATTCTGGATTTATAAGAACCATTTTTGTTTGAGTTTTAGAGGAATCATTAACATCTCTTGTAAGTGTGCAAGAAAATTATAAAATAACGTCTTGATTTGAAATCTTAAATCTGTAGAAGTAAAATCTGGAAATTTTACATTGAGTTTCAAGCAATTTTCATGATCAGTGCGCCTTCTATACCCTCAAAAAGTGAAGTCGGTCTATATGGAGACATTACCAAATGGACCGATAAAAACTTAATACACGTTTTTGTGAGCCTTAAATACAAGAATATTTACAATTTCAGGCAAATCAGATAAAAACTACGGTTTCTAGTAACCCAAGGAGTTAAATCGGGAGATCGTTCTTATGGGCGGTATACTAAAATATGGACCGATACTCACTGTTTTCGGCACACCTCTTTATGACCCAAAAATACCTCTAGATTTCCAATTTCAGGCAAATAGGACAAAAACTTCGGATTCTAGAAGCCCAAGAAGTAAAAATGGGAAATCGGTCTATATGGGGGCTATACCAAAATATAGACCGATACTCACCATTTTCGGCACACCTGTTTATGGTCATAAAATACCTCTAGATTTCCAATTTCAGACAAATTGGATAAAAACTACGGTTTCTATAAGCCCAAGACCCCAAATCGGGAGGTCGTTTTATATGGGAACCATACCAAAACATGGACCGATACTCACAATTTTCGGCACACGTATTTGTGGTCCTACAATATCTCTAGATTTCCAAAGTCAGGTAAATTGAATAAAAACTGCGGTTTCTATAAGCCCAAGAAGTAAAATCGGGAGATCGGTCTATATGGGGGCTATACCAAAATATGGACCGATACTCACAATTTTTGGCACATGTATTTGTGGTCCTACAATACCTCTAGATTTCAAATTTCATGCAAATTGAATAGAAAGTGCGGTTTCTATAAGCCCAAGAAATAAAATCGGGAGATCGGTCTATATGGGGGCTATGCCAAAATATGGACCTATACTCACACTGGCGCACTTCTTTATGGTCATAAAATACCTTTAGATTTTAAATTTCAGGCAAATTGGATAAAAACTACGATTGCTATAAGCCCAAGACCACAGATCGGGAGGTCGGTTTATATGGGGACTATATCAAAACCTGGACCGATATAGCCCATCTTCGAACTTGATCTGCCTGCAGACAAAAGACGAGTTTGTGCAAAATTTCAGCACGATTGCTTCATTATTGAAGACTGTAGCGTGATTACAACAGACAGACAGACGGACATCGTTATATCGTCTTAGAATTTCGCCCTGATCAAGAATATATATACTTTATATAGTCGGAAATCGATATATCGATGTGTTACAAACGGAATGACAAACTTATATTATATTATATCTTTTGTCTGCAGGCAGGTCAAGTTCGAAGATGGGCTATATCCTTCCAAGTTTTGATATAGTTCCCATATAAACCGACCTGCCGATTTGGGGTCTTGAGCTTATTAAAACCTTAGTTTCTATCCAATTTGCCTGAAATTGGAAATCTGGAGGTATTTTACGACCACAAAGAGGTGTGCCAAAAATGGTGAGTGTCGGTCCATGTTTTGGTATAGCCCCCATATAGACCGGTCTCCCGATTATATTTCTAGGGCTTCTAGAATCGATAGTTTCTATCCAATTCGCTTGAAATTGGAAATCTGGAGGTATTTTAGGACCAAAAAGAGGTGTGCTAAAAATGGTGAGTGTCGGTCCATGTTTTGGTATAGCCCCCATATAGACCGATCTCCAGTTTTTACTTCTTGGGCGTCTAAAATCTGTAGTTTTTATTTTTAGAAATCTAGAGGTATTTTAAAACCTTAAAGAGGTGTGCTGAAAATTATGAGTATCGGACCTTGTTTTTATATAGCCATGGGGGCCGATCTCCAGATTTTATTCTTAGGCTTATAGAAACCGTAGTTTTTATCCAACATGCCTCAAAATTGAAATCTAGAGGTTTTTTAGGACCATAAAAAGGTATGCCGAAATGGTGAGTATAGGTCCTTGTTTTGATATAGCCATCAGATAGACCGATCTCCCGATATTACTTTTTGGGCTTCTAGAAACCGTAATTGTTGTCCACTTTGCCTGAAATCGAAAATCTGGAGGTTTTTAGGAGTATGTTACAAATAGGTGTGCAATAAATGATTTTATTTTTTAGGCTTCTAGAATCCGTAGTTTTTATCCAATTTGCCTGAAATGAGAAATCTACAGGTATTTTAGGACCTTAAATTGAGAGCCGAAAATGGCATGTATTGGTCCATGTTTTGGTTTATCTCCCAAATAGACCAATCTCCCGATTTTACTTCTTGGTCTTTTAGAAACCATAGTTTTGATCAAATTTGCATGAAATTTTTAATCTAGAAGTATTTTAGGACCATAAAGAGGTGTGCCGAAAATGGTGAATATCGGTCCATGTGAAACTGAATTATAGTTTCCAGATTTTACTTTTGGTAGTCATTTAAATAATGGGGGTAAAAATCTACACACAGATAAAAAATAAGTTTGAGAACCAATAACTTTTGTTGGAAAACCAATAACAAAATTTGTTAATTTTCCTGCAACAAACTAATTTGTACTTTTAATAACCATTATTACAAAAAAGTTGTTAGCAATCGTTACCATCAGAAGGCAACATATAATTTGTGTTCTCAATAACATAATTTGTAAGTAATTTGTTGAGCATCCAACAGTTCAAAATATTTGTTGTTGAACGTTACTTTTAATGCTCAACAAATATTTTTGAATTTGAACGAAAATATTTGTATGTGGTTTGTTGCAGTCTATCAATGACCTGTAACAAATTTATTGGTGTATTGACAAAAAATTAAATTGAAATTGACAGAATTATTGCACCAAAATTGCAAAATTGCCGGAACAATTTTGGAGATATTTTGTTAAGTACACACAGAGAATGAATATGACAAAAAGCTATTTTTGGACGGGGAACATGTAACATTTTTGTGTCGAAAATCCTATACTCAGTTTTGTAAATGTATGACGAATTTAAATTTGAGTAGTCCAGGGTCTAGCAAGCATTTTGACAACTTTTTGCCCAGTGATATATATTCTAGTTAATTAGAATTGTAATAACTCTAATCCCGATATTAATACGGTTTTATTAATTATCTCATACAACAACAGATACATTTAACTACCAAATTTAAAAGATATAAATTTTTTACAGGCATTTATAAATGCTTTTCTGTATTCTCTGATGAATGAGCTCTTTGCTTGCTATCATACACGTGCATGTGCTCATACTCATTTTGTTCTAACGGTATTCTTCGCATACTTCTTTTAGCTTTCGTACATGTTTTCAACGATGTGCGCATAACCAGTCTTGTATTTTTGTTTTTTTTGTTCATATCGGTAGCAGTCAACTAATTTCGCAACAAAACAATTTGTTGAAAATTCAGAATATTTCTATTATTTTCTCTGTCAAGCATCTATAAACACATTTCAACAACAAATATCTCATATTCAATAGACAAATTTGTTGAGCATCAGCAGATTTTACATACAAATAACGTTGTTAATATTTATTTGCAGTTATTTTTATACCCTCCACCATAGGATGGGGGGTATATTAACTTTGTCATTCCGTTTGTAACACATCGAAATATTGCTCTAAGACCCCATAAAGTATATATATTCTGGGTCGTGGTGAAATTCTGAGTCGATCTGAGCATGTCCGTCCGTCCGGCCGTCTGTTGAAATCACGCTAACTTCCGAACGAAACAAGCTATCGACTTGAAACTTGGCACAAGTAGTTGTTATTGATGTAGGTCGGATGGTATTGCAAATGGGCCATATCGGTCCACTTTTACGTATAGCCCCCATATAAACGGACCCCCAAATTTGGCTTGCGAGGCCTCTAAGAGAAGCAAATTTCATCCGATCCGGCTGAAATTTGGTACATGGTGTTAGTATATGGTCTCTAACAACCATGTAAAAATTGGTCCATATCGGTCCATAATTATATATAGCCCCAATATAAACCGATCCCCCGATTTGGCTTGCGGAGCCGCTAAGAGAAGCAAATTTCATCCGATCCGGCTGAAATTTGGTACATGGTGTTAGTATATGGTCTCTAACAACCATGCAAAAATTGGTCGACATCGGTCCATAATTATATATAGCCCCCATATAAACCGATCCCCCGATTTGGCTTGCGAGGCCGCTAAGAGAAGCAAATTTCATCCGATCTGGCTGAAATTTTGTACGTGATGTTAGTATATGGTCTATAACAACCATGCAAAAATTGGTCCACATCGGTTCATAATTATATATAGCCCCCATATAAACCGATCACCAGATTTGACCTCCGGAACCTCTTGGAAGACCAAAATTCATCTGATTCAGTTGAAATTTGGTATGTGGTGTTAATATATGGCTTCAAACTCCCATGCAAAAATTGGTCGATATCGGTCCATAATTATATATAGGCCCCATATAAACCGATCTCGAGATTTGACCTCCAGAGCCCCTTGGAAGAGCAAAATTCTTCCATTCGGTTGAAATTTGGTACGTGATGTTAGTATATGGTATCCAAACACCATGCAGGAATTGGTTCCTATCAGTCCATAATTATATATAGCTCCCATATAAACCGATCCCCAGATTTGACCTCCGGTGCCTTTTGGAGAAGCAAAATTCATCCGATCTGCTTGAAATTTGGTACGTGGTGGTAGTATATGATATTTAACAACCATGCCAAAAGTGGTCCATATCAGTCCATAATCGTACATAGCCCCATATAAACCGATCCCGAGATTTGGTTTTGGAACCTCTTGGAGGAGCAAATTTCATCCGAGTGAGTTGAAATTTGGTACATTGTGCTAGTATATGGTCGTTAACAACCATGCCTAACTAGGTCCATATCGGTCTATAGTTATATATGGCCCTCATATAAATCGATCCCCATTCACACAAAAATTGGTCCATATCAAGTTCATAATTGTATATAGCCCCCATATAAGCGACCCCCATATTTCAATTCTGGCTCTCTACGTACAAAAAGTCCATATCGATTCGTTATTATTTGTAGACTTAACTATACATAACTTTTTTGTCTAATATATACCATGTATGGACTAAATCACAGTCTTTCGTAGAAGTTTCTACGCAATCCATGGTGGTGGGTACATAAGATTCGGCCTGGCCGAACTTGCGGCCGTATGTACTTGTTATTTTTAGAAATCTAGAGGTATTTTAAAACCTTAAAGAGGTGTGCTGAAAATTATGAGTATCGGACCTTGTTTTTATATAGTCATGGGGGCCGATCTCCAGATTTTATTCTTAGGCTTATAGAAGCCGTAGTTTTTATCCAACATGCCTCAAAATTGAAATCTAGAGGTTTTTTAGGACCATAAAAAGGTATGCCGAAATGGTGAGTATAGGTCCTTGTTTTGATATAGCCATCAGATAGACCGATCTCCCGATATTACTTTTTGGGCTTCTAGAAACCGTAATTGTTGTCCACTTTGCCTGAAATCGAAAATCTGGAGGTTTTTAGGAGTATGTTACAAATAGGTGTGCAATAAATTTTAGGCTTCTAGAATCCGTAGTTTTTATCCAATTTGCCTGAAATGAGAAATCTACAGGTATTTTAGGACCTTAAATTGAGAGCCGAAAATGGCGTGTATTGGTCCATGTTTTGGTTTATCTCCCAAATAGACCGATCTCCCGATTTTACTTCTTGGGCTTTTAGAAACCATAGTTTTGATCAAATTTGCATGAAATTTTTAATCTAGAAGTATTTTAGGACCATAAACTGAATTATAGTTTCCAGATTTTACTTTTGGTAATCATTTAAATAATGGGGGTAAAAATCTACACACAGATAAAAATAAGTTTGAGAACCAATAACTTTTGTTGGAAAACCAATAACAAAATTTGTTAATTTTCCTGCAACAAACTAATTTGTACTTTTAATAACCATTATTACAAAAAAGTTGTTAGCAATCGTTACCATCAGAAGGCAACGTATAATTTGTGTTCTCAATAACATAATTTGTAAGTAATTTGTTGAGCATCCAACAGTTCAAAATATTTGTTGTTGAACGTTACTTTTAATCCTCAAGAAATATTTTTGAATTTGAACGAAAAAATTTGAATGTGGTTTGTTGCAGTCTATCAATGATCTGTAACAAATTTATTGGTGTATTGACAAAAAATTAAATTGAAATTGACAGAATTATTGCACCAAAATTGCAAAATTGCCGGAACAATTTTGGAGATATTTTGTTAAGTACACACAGAGAATGAATATGACAAAATGCTATTTTTGGACGGGGAACATGTAACATTTTTGTGTCGAAAATCCTATACTCAGTTTTGTAAATGTATGACGATTTTAAATTTGAGTAGTCCAGGGTCTAGCAAGCATTTTGACAACTTTTTGCCCAGTGATATATATTCTAGTTAATTAGAATTGTAATAACTCTAATCCCGATATTAATACGGTTTTATTCATTATCTCATACAACAAACACATTTAACTACCAAATTTAAAAAATATAAATTTTTTACAGGCATTTATAAATGCTTTTCTGTATTCTCTGATGAATGAGCTCTTTGCTTGCTATCATACACGTGCATGTGCTCATACTCATTTTGTTCTAACGGTATTCTTCGCATACTTCTTTTAGCTTTCGTACATGTTTTCAACGATGTGCGCGTAACCAGTCTTGTATTTTTGTTTTTATTTTCATATCGGTAGCAGTCAACTAATTTCGCAACAAAACAATTTGTTGAAAATTCAGAATATTTCTATTATTTCCTCTGTCAAGCATCTACAAACACATTTCAACAACAAATATCTCATATTCAATAGACAAATTTGTTGAGCATCAGCAGATTTTACATACAAATAAAGTTGTTAATATTTATTTGCAGTTATTTTTATACCCTCCACCATAGGATGGGGGGTATATTAACTTTGTCATTCCGTTTGTAACACATCGAAATATTGCTCTAAGACCCCATAAAGTATATATATTCTGGGTCGTGGTGAAATTCTGAGTCGATCTGAGCATGTCCGTCCGTCAGTCCGTCTGTTGAAATCACGCTAACTTCCGAACGAAACAAGCTATCGACTTGAAACTTGGCACAAGTAGTTGTTATTGATGTAGGTCGGATGGTATTGCAAATGGGCCATATCGGTCCACTTTTACGTATAGCCCCCATATAAACGGACCCCCAACGGAAATTTGGTACATGGTGTTAGTATATGGTCTCTAACAACTATGCAAAAAT
Organism: Haematobia irritans; assembly: GCF_050003625.1. NCBI lineage: Eukaryota > Metazoa > Arthropoda > Insecta > Diptera > Muscidae > Haematobia > Haematobia irritans. The sequence continues at coordinate 183,094,574 of NC_134397.1, read as the reverse complement.
TGGTTCACATCACATAATTATATATAGCCCCCATATAAACCGACCACCAGATTTGCCCTCCGGAGCCCCCTTGGAAGAGTAAAATTCATCCTATTCGGTTGAAATTTGGTACGCTATGTTAGTATATGGTATCCAACAACCATGCAGGAATTGGTTCATATCAGTCCATAATTATATATAACACCCATATAAACCGATCCCCAGATTTGGCCTCCGGTGCCTTTTGGAGAAGCAAAATTCATCCGATCTGGTTGAAATTTGGTACGTGGTGGTAGGATACGATATTTAACAACAGTGCCAAAAGTGGTCCATATCAGTCCATAATCATATATATCCCCTTATAAACCGATCCCGAGATTTGGTTTTGGGGCCTCTTGGTACGTTTAGAAGAAGTTTCTACGCAATCCATGGTGGAGGGTACATAAGCTTCGGCTTGGCCGAACTTACGGCCGTATATACTTGTTTTGTGTGCAGATGTTAGGTTTTAAATCAAGGCGTTATTTCATCGTTTTCTTGCACACTTGCACACGATGTTTATGATTCCTCTAAAACTCAAACAAATACGGTTTTTACAAATCCAGAATCTGATCTGGTCTTCATAGGTAAAATCTTTGAATTTATCTTCGGGAAGTGTACTGGTTGAACTGATCTGCTTGTCACCAAATCCCCCTGAAATTTTCACAGCAAACTATAATATTTGATTCATGGGGGCGGGTATTTAAGATTCGGTCCGGCCGAACTTACTGCTTTATATACATGTTAGAGTTGAGTTGATCTCTGAGAAACATTCAAATTTAGGGCAGATGTACAGTAATTGTGATGAAAAAGTACCAAATGGATCGCGGTCGTGCCACGGGGCTTTTGGCAGACGAAATGTAACAAAAAAAGCAGAAAAGTGTCAACTTTATCAACCCTGGTCTGATTCTATGTTTAGCTCAATGACAAGGAACCTCAATTTTAAGTCCGAACTGCGTTTCACTTTGTGGATTTTTTGAGAGTGGCATATCCACATTCTAGCATAGACATACTCGTAGACATTAATCGGGTAATGGTAAAATGGTAACAATATTTTTCAATTTTTTACTTTTATTAGAATAGGGGACTCATGCATTCACAGTATCATGTATCCTAAAAAGGTATAAAATAAATTGAAGGCCATAAAAAGCCGTCATTGGATTTCTCACTCACACCTTATAAATGTAAACCTTCAAGCTTTATTTCCAATTACCCCATTGATGCAAAAGCAAAAAATTCGATTAATCATCCATAAATCGTTTCTCTCACACATCGATTTGTCTACTTGTCACAATTTTGGATTTTGCCAAACAGAACAAAAAACAAGTATATAAAGCAGTAAATTCGGCCGTGCCGAATCTTAAATACCCACCACCATGAATCAAATATAATAGTTTACTTTGAAAACTCTTCGTCGCAGTGGGTTACTTGATAATATATAGAATTATAGGGGGTTTGATGACAAATCTTCTCCCAAGCAAGTCAATTGCCGAAGACAAGCTTTAAAGATTTTACCTATGAAGACCAGATCAGATTCTGGATTTATGAGAACCAATTTTGTTTGAGTTTTAGAGAATTATAAACATATCGTGTATATGATGAAATTACGCCTTGATTTGAAATCTTAAATCTGTAGATTTTTTCCGCCATTATTTAAACAAATACGATGAGTTAAATCTGGAAATTCTACTTTCAGTTTCAAGCAATTTTCATGACCATGAAAGAAGTGTTTTCTTTTTTGAGAAACGTAATTTTAGACAAGCAAAGTTTTTTTGACACACATTTTAGAGACAATCGTTGAATAAACGAAAATACTTTATAAGAAAAGGAAATTTCGTTTGTCTAAATTTCATTATAGATTACTAATTTCAAGCAAATCGTATAAAAACTACGGATACTAAAAGCCCAAGAAATAAAGCCGGGATATCGATCTATATTTGGGCTATACCAAAACATGGATCGATGGGCACCATTTTCGGCACACCTTGTTATGGTCCTAAAATACCTCTAGATTTCCAATTTTAGGCAAATCGGATGGTTAATATAGTTTCTAGAAGACCTAGAAGCAAAATCGGGAGGTCGGTCTATATGGGGGCTATACCAAAACATGAACCGATGGGCACCATTTTTGGCATACCTTTTTATGGTCCTCAAATACCTCTATATTTCCAATTTCAGGCAAATTGAATAAAAAATACGGTTTTTATAGGCCCAAGACTCCAAATCGGGAGGTTGGTTTATATGGGGGCTATATCAAAACATGGACCGATAGAGGCCATTTTCGATATACATCTTTATGGTCGCATAATACCTCTAGATTTTCAATTTCATACAAATCGGATAGAAAATACTGTTTCTAGACGCGTAAGAAGTAAAATCGGGAGATCGGTCTATATGGGGGCTATACCAAAACATGGACCGATACGGACCACTTTTGACACACCTCTTTATAGTCCCACAATACCTCTAGATTTTCAATTTCAGACAAATCGGATAGAAAATAATGTTTCTAGACGCGTAAGAAGCAAAATCGGGAGATCGGTCTATATGGGTGCTATACCAAAGCATGGACCGATACGGACCATTTTCGACACACCTCTTTACAGTCCCACAATACTTCTAGATTTCCATTTTCAGGCAAATCGGATAGTAAATATAGTTTCTAGACGCCCAAGAAGCAAAATCGGGAGATCGGTCTATATGGGGGCTATACCAAAACATGGACCGATACGGACCATTTTCGACACACCTCTTTATGGTTCCAAAATACCTATAGATTTCCAATTTCAGGCAAATCGGATGGTAAATATAGTTTCTAGACGCCCAAGAAGCAAAATCGGGAGATCGGTCTATATGGGGGCTATACCAAAATATGGACCGATACGGACCATTTTCGACACACCTCTTTATGGTTCCAAAATACCTATAGATTTCCAATTTCAGGCAAATCGGATGGTAAATATAGTTTCTAGACGCCCAAGAAGCAAAATCGGGAGATCGGTCTATATGGGGGCTATACCAAAACATGGACCGATACGCACCATTTTCGACACACCTCTTTATGCTTCCAAAATACCTCTAGATTTCCAATTTCAGGCAAATCTGATAAAAACTACGGTTTTTATAGGCCCAAGACCCCAAATAGGAAGGTTGGTTTATATGGGGACTATATCAAAACTTGCACCGATATAGCCCATCTTCGAACTTGACCTGCCTGCAAACAAAAAACGAATCTGTGCCAAATTTCGGGACGATAGCGCCATTATTGAAGGCTGTAGCGTGATTACAACAGACAGACAGACAGACAGACAGACAGACAGACAGACGGACAGACGGACATGCTTATATCGTCTTAGAATTTCTCCCTGATCAAGAATATATATACTTTATGTAGTCGGAAATCGATATTTCGATGTGTTACAAACGGAATGACAAACTTATTATACCCCCGTCACCATTTTATGGTGGTGGGTATAAAAAAAAAAACAAGGCGACTACACCAAATTGTGTTTTGTTAACACTGATATCAAAGAAAAATATATCGAATGTAAATATCACCCACAAATTCAAGCGAATTCATTATTGTTGGTAGAGCTCTAATATATTTGACTACAGTGTCTATCCGGGGATCATATTTCATTCGATATCCTTTAGTAAAATGTCCCCTGCAATGAGTGAGGAGTGTTAAATAAACATCAATAATAACAACAACAAAAAAACTGACACATTTCCAAACGACTGACAGAGTAAATATTTGTGATATAAAAATATCATTGAAGGGATAATGAAGAAAGGGAGAATAGTTTCACAATACTAATTGCAGAATAATTGTAAAACAAACATCCTGCCGTTAGTGGTATGTATAGGTGTAATGATATTGTGTAGGAGTGGTGTATTTGATTTTTGTATGGAATTCTCGTGACTTAATATTTCGCAGAGAAGTACACAGGTTTATGTTGGCAATGTGTATATATAGGTCATAGGTATTTGATAATGAACTCTACACCGAAAAAAATATTTACTTAATATGAAATATTATGTCACCTAAAATAAAGAAATTATAATTAAAAGAAATTTCATAATAATTGCTTTAAGTTTTTTTTTGAAGTCATGTGTCTTTGAAGTTAAACTCAGCTTAGAGTGAAGAAGCGTTTTTATACCCTGCGCCACACTGTGGAACAGGGTATTAAAGGGTGATTTGTTAAGAGCTTGATAACTTTTTTTTTTAAAAAACGCATAAAATTTGCAAAATCTCATCGCTTCTTTATTTGAAACGTTAGATTGGTCCATGACATTTACTTTTTGAAGATAATTTCATTTAAATGTTGACCGCGGCTGCGTCTTAGGTGGTCCATTCGGAAAGTCCAATTTTGGGCAACTTTTTCGAGCATTTCGGCCGGAATAGCCCGAATTTCTTCGGAAATGTTGTCTTCCAAAGCTGGAATAGTTGCTGGCTTATTTCTGTAGACTTTAGACTTGACGTAGCCCCACAAAAAATAGTCTAAAGGCGTCAAATCGCATGATCTTGGTGGCCAACTTACCGGTCCATTTCTTGAGATGAATTGTTCTCCGAAGTTTTCCCTCAAAATGGCCATAGAATCGCGAGCTGTGTGGCATGTAGCGCCATCTTGTTGAAACCACATGTCAACCAAGTTCAGTTCTTCCATTTTTGGCAACAAAAAGTTTGTTAGCATCGAACGATAGCGATCGCCATTCACCGTAACGTTGCGTCCAACAGCATCTTTGAAAAAATACGGTCCAATGATTCCACCAGCGTACAAACCACACCGAACAGTGCATTTTTCGGGATGCATGGGCAGTTCTTGAACGGCTTCTGGTTGCTCTTCACTCCAAATGCGGCAATTTTGCTTATTTACGTAGCCATTCAACCAGAAATGAGCCTCATCGCTGAACAAAATTTGTCGATAAAAAAGCGGATTTTCTGCCAACTTTCTAGGGCCCATTCACTGAAAATTCGACGTTGTGGCTCGTTAGTAAGTCTATTCATGATGAAATGTCAAAGCATACTGAGCATCTTTCTTTTTGACACCATGTCTGAAATCCCACGTGATCTGTCAAATACTAATGCATGAAAATCCTAACCTCAAAAGAATCACCCTTTATAAGTTAGTGCATATGTTTGCAACACCCAGAAGGGGAAGAGATACACATGGTGTCTTTGGCAGAAATGCTCAGGGTGGGCTCCTGAGTCGATATAGCAATGTCCGTCTATCCGTGAACACATTTTTGTAATCAAAGTCTAGGTCGCAGTTTTAGTCCAATCGACTTCAAAATTTGGCACAAGTATGTGTAGAACCCTATTGATTTTGGAAGAAATCGGTTCAGATTTAGACAGGGCTGTGGAGTCGAGTCAATTTTGCTCGACTCCGACTCCGACTCCAGCATTTTTCATCAGCTCGACTCCGGAGTCGACTCCGGGTAATATAACTAAATCACATTTTAATACCACTAATTTGTAGTTCTATTGTGGGGGTACCGTAAGTGGATCGATACGATACGTATTTATTTATGTGTGCAAAAAAAGGGTCTTAATTTCATACTAGATGCCAATTGAACTCTATATTTCAAATTTAGGGCAATGTTTAATAAATAAAATAATTATATAACAGATGCGAAGATACCAACAGTATATGTATTTGTGGGCCAAAATTATTGATACTATCTCAAATCCTTTAAATTTGTTGCGAGCTATATAAAGGTTTATATTCCCATATGCCTGAATTTGAATCTGAATCGATTTAGACAAAATTGTATATACTTCTACAAAATCTATGTACTTAAAATTTAAATCTAACGTTATACACACAAATTTAAAAAAAAACACAATTTTAACAAAAAATAAAAATGCAAGGAAAGTCTAAAGTCGGGCGTGCCGATTATAATATACTCTGCACAACTTTGTATTTAGATCTACATTTTGATAAAATCTCAAATCAGACTTCTATAAAATCTCAGGCAATATTTTGGAAATATTTATAATTGTTTAGCCAATTTCGCAAAAATGCATTTATGATTCATTCATTGAAAAATTTGAAAATTTGAGTCATTTCTACAAGTTTTCGACTTAATAGTGAGTATCATTGAGCATACAATTTTGGAAAAAATTTTGTTTAGTAACTAAAATATTTTGCAAAATTTTATATAGAAATAAAATTTTGCAAAATTTTCTACAGAAACAAAATTTTGACTAAATTTTCTATAGAAATAAAATTTTGGCAAAATTTTCTATGGACATCAAATTTTGTACAAATATATAGAAATAAAATTTTGAATAAAATTTTTATAGAAATAAAATTTGGCAAAATTTTTTATAGAAATAAAAGTTTGAAAAAAATATCAATAGAAATACAATTTAAAAAAAAAAACAAGTACATACGGCCGTAAGTTCGGCCAGGCCGAAGCTTATGTACCCTCCATCATGGATTGCGTAGAAACTTCATCTAAGCACTGCCATCCACAATCGAATTACTTAAGTTGCGGTAACCTTTGCCGATGGCAAGGTATCTTAAAACCTCCTAACACCATCTTCTAAATTGTATGTAAGTCCATACGTGGTATATATTAAATCAAAAAAGATCGATCCAATACGTATATAATTCAGTTTGACAAAGTAGACATAAAATTTTGACAAAATTTTCTATAGAAATAAAATTTTCACAAAATTTTCTAAAGAAATAAAAATTTTGACAAAATTTTCTATAGAAAGAAAATTTTGACAAAAATGTCTACAGAAATAAAATTTTAACAAAATTTTCTATAGAAATAAACTTTTGATAAAATTTTCTATAGAACTAAAATCTTGGTAGATTATTTTTGGCTCTAGTGGCAACCATGATTATGAACCGATATGGACCAAGTTTTGTGTGATTGGACCAATTTTGGTATGGTTGTTAGCGACCATATACTAACACCACGTTCCTAATTTGAACCGGATCGGATGAATTTTGCTCCTCCAAGAGGCTCCGGAGGTCAAATCTGGAGAATGTTTTATATTGGGGCTATATATAATTATGGACCGATATGGACCAATTCTGGCACGGTTGTTAAAGATCATATACTAACACCATGTTCCAAATTACAACCGGATTGGATGAAATTTGCTTCTCTTGGAGACTTCGCAACCCAAATCTGGGGATCGGTTTATATGGGGGCTATATATAATTATGAACCGATGTGGACCAATTTTTGCATGGTTGTTAGATACCATATACCAATATCATGTACCAAATATCAGGCGGATCGGCTGAAATTTGCTTCTCTTTGAGGCTCCGCAACCCAAATCTGGGGATCGGTTTATATGGGGGCTATATATAATTATGGACCGATATGGACCAATTTTTGCATGGTTGTTAGAGACCATATACCAACACCATGTAGCAAATTTCAGCGGGATCGGATGAAATTTGCTTCTCTTTTAGGCTCCGCAAGCCAAATCTGGGGATCGGTTTATATGGGGGCTATATATAATTATGGACCGATGTGGACCAATTTTTGCATGATTGTTACAGACCATATACCAACACCATGTAGCAAATTTCAGCCGGATCGGAAGAAATATGCTTCTCTTAGAGGCTCCACAAGCCAAATCTGGGGATCGGTTTATATAGGGGCTATATATAATTAAGGACCGATATGGACCAATTTTTGCATGGTTGTTAGAGACCATATACCAACATCATGTACCAAATTTCAGCCGGATCGGATGAAATTTGCTTCTCTTTTAGGCTCCGCAAGCCAAATCTGGGGATCGGTTTATATGGGGGCTATATATAATTATGGACCAATGTGGACCAATTTTTGCATGGTTGTTAGAGACCATATACCAACACCATATACCAAATTTCAGCCGGATCGGATGAAATATGCTTCTGTTAGAGACTCCACAAGTCAAATCTGAGGGTCCCTTTATATGGGGGCTATACGTAAAAGTGGACCGATATGGCCCATTTTCAATACCATCCGACCTACATCGATAACAACTACTTGTGCCAAGTTTCAAGTCGATAGCTTGTTTCGTTCGGAAGTTAGCGTGATTTCAACAGACGGACGGACGGACATGCTTAGATCGACTCAGAATTTCACGACGACCCAGAATATATATACTTTATGGGGTCTTAGAGCAATATTTCGATGTGTTACAAACGGAATGACAAAGTTAATATACCCCCATCCTATGATGGAGGGTATAAAAATTGTGTAGCAAATAAAATTTTGCAAAATTTTCTTTGAAATAAAATTTTGCAAAATATTCTATAGAAACCAAAATTTTGACTAAATTTTCTATAGAAATAAAATTTTGACTAAATTTTATATAGAAAAAAAATATTTCTATAGTAATAAAATTTTGAATACATTTTTATAGCAGTGAGTATCAGTGAGCATCAGTAAGAAAAAATTGTTGAGAAAATTTGCTATAGAAATAAAATTTGAGAATTTGTTCTTTTAGAAATAAAATTTTGAAAAAATTATCAATAAAAATACAATTTTAGAAAAACTTTTGTGTAGTAAATAAAATTCTGCAAAATATTCTACAGAAACAAAATTTTGACTAAATTTTCTATAGAAATAAAATTTTGAAAAAAATTTCTATAGAAATAACATTTTGACCAAATTTTCTAATAAAAAAATCTACTACTATAAAATTTTGGCAAAATTTTCTATAGAAATAAAATTTTGACTTAAATTTTTATAGAAATAAAATTATCAATAGAAATAAAATTGTGAAAAAATTTTTGTGTAACAAGCAAAATTTTGCAAAATTTTCTGTAGAAATAAAATTTTGCAAAATATTCTATAGAAATAAAATGTTGACTAAATTATCTATAGAAAAAAATATTTCTAGTAATAAAATTTTGAATAAATTTTCTATATAATAAATAAAATTTTGACAAAACTTTTTATAGAAATAACATTTTGACAAAATTTTCTATAAAAACAACTTTGAAAGAATTTTCTGTCAATATTCCACATATGTTTATGGCCTTAAAATAAAATTAAAAAAAAAATATTTCGATTGTTCGAAATATTTCAAATAAATTGATATGGGCATTAAAATGGATCGATCCAGCCCATCTGCTAGTCTAACATTCTAGGAAACATAAAAAGATAGACGTAATTGGAAGTTGATTTTCATTTACAATCATGCTGCACATTGATCGAATGAATAACGCAATGGAAACTAATTTGCGTAAAAACTTGCTTAGTTACAAAAATAAAAAGTGTTTTAAAAAATTTGGTTTAGTCGGAGTCGGAGTCGAGCAAAATTTTTATGACTCCGACTCCGACTCCAGCAAAATCTTCAGACTCCGACTCCAAGACTCCGACTCCGTCTCCACAGCTCCCATAAATATCTTTCGCCCGATATGCACTAATATGGACCCAGCAGCCAGAGTTTTATACCGATTTGCTTGAAACTTTGTACAAACATAACACTTAGTCGTATAGTCAAGTGTGCAAAATTTGATTGAAATCGGTTAAGATTTAGATATAGCTCCCATATATACCTTTCGCCCGATATGGACTTATATGGCTCCAGAAGCCAGATTTTTGGCCGAAGTTGGTTGAAATTTTGCACTAGAAGTACAATTAGTAGTATAGTCAAGTGTGCAAAATTTGATTGAAATCGGTTCAGATTTAGATATAGCTCCCATATATATCTTTCGCCCGATATGGACTAATATGGTCCTAAAAGCCAGAGTTTTGGCCCAATTTGTTTGAAGTTTTGCACAGGGAGTAGATTTAGCATTGTAGCTATGCGTGACAAATTTGGTTGAAATCGATTTAGATTTAGATATAGCTCCCATATATATCTTTCGCCCGATATGCACTTATATGGACCCAGAAGCCAGAGTTTTATCCCGATTAGCTTGAAATTTTGCACAAGGAGTACAATTGGTAGTATAGTCATGTGTGCCAAATTTGATTGAAATCGGTTCAGATTTAGATATAGCTTCCATATATACTTTTCCCCCGATATGGACTTATATGGCCACAGAAGCCAGAGTTTTGGCCCAATTTGGTTGAAATTTTGCACTAGGAGTACAATTACCCAGCAAAAAAAGCGTCGCCAAAAAAGTAATGAAAATGTTCTTTTTGGATCCGGAAGTGATGCAAAATTGACGCAGAAGCGTTGAATTTAACATGGGCTTGTCATAGGACGGAAGTCCTCCATTTCAACAGCCGTTGCACTGAATTTGCATCATTTCTTTAGGTGTGATCCGAATTCAATGTTTTGAATGTAAATTAAAAAAATCTGTGATATTTTGTCAAATAAATAATTTTTTTAATGTTCTATAATTTTTAATCTTCTTAATCGCTTGTCGGAAACGTTTGACATCAAATATTTTCAAAAATTCACAATTTTTTCAGATTGGATTTAGCATTTTTTTCGACAAAATTTATATGAATTGTATCATTTTATGAATTTTTACTCTGTTTTTAACTTATTTGAAACAAAAAAAGTTAAAATTACCCATTAAAAGTATGAAAAAACCCAGTTATAAAAAATTGTATTAAAAGAACTTCCTGGGTAGTTAAAATAAAGAACATCATTGGTAGTGCATCTTCTGGAAGTGCTTTTAAAGTTGTGCCTTTGGAAGAACTTACAATTTTTTTGCTGGGTAGTAATATAGTCATGTGTGCCAAATTTGATTGAAATCGGTTCAGATTTAGATATAGCTCCCATATATATATATTTTTCTGATTTCGACAAAAATGGTCAAAATACCAACATTTTCCTTGTTAAATCGCCACTGACTCTAATTTTCCTAAACTTCTAATACATATATATCGAGCTATAAATCATAAATAAACTTTTGCGAAGTTTCCTTAAAATTGCTTCAGATTCAAATGTTTCCCATGTTTTTTTTTTACCAAAATTGTTTCCACCCTAGTGCATTAGCCAACTTAAATTTTAAGTCTATAGATTTTGTAAAAGTCTATCAAATTCTGTCCAGATCGAGTGATATTTAAAGGTATGTATTTGGGACAAACCTTTATATATAGCACCCAACACATTTGACGGATGTGATATGGTATCAAAAATTCAGATCTACAAAGTGGTGCAGGGTATAATATAGTCGGCCCCGCCCAACTTTAGACTTTCCTTACTTGTTTTTTACTAACAATGTGTTTCGTTCCAGGATATAAGCCGATCTTAATTTTATATTTAGATAATTTGAAGAAGTCTTTCATCCGAGTCAGTTGAAATTTGGTACATTGTGCTAGTATTTAGCCGTTAACAACCATGCCTATCTAGGTCCATATCGGTCTATAGTTATATATAGCCCTTAGATAAAACGATCCCCAATTACACAAAAATTGGTCCATACCAAATGATTTAAGATACCACAACCCAAGTAATTCGATTGTGGATGACAGTCTTTCGTAGAAATTTCTACGCAATCCATGGTGGAACATAAGATTCGGCCTGGCCGAACTTACGGTCATATATACTTGTATAAATTTAAAAATTTCAAGAAGGTTAGGGAGAAGGTTAGCTTTTGCTCTATTTTTTGTAAAGGGGCGTCACTTTCTCTGGAAATTGCAAGAAAATCTGTAAACTTTCCTTCAAGTTTCACGGTGTGGGGCAAGGAGAAGGTTCCCGTCCAAATACCCAAAACTCAAGTACACCATATTGATTTCATAACCTTTCCCTATGGCCTTTGTAAATTTCAAGTAAACTTGAGAATTCGAGTTTTTTTCAGATTTAGAGGAGGTCTTCCTCCCCGTCCAAATATCGAAAAATGATATAGCGTATATTATGTAGACGTCCCAGAAAATCTCAAGCAAATTATAAGCTAAATTTTTAAACTGCTGGGCAAGGGGAGGCCCCTCTTCCCTTCCGTATATCACAAAATCGGATATCCATTATAACAATATAACCTACCCCACATCGTCTGTAAATTTTAAGTAAATTGGAAAAGCTTAATTGTTTCAATTTAAGTAAGTGGACAAATATTAGTTTTTTCCCTGCACTGAAAAAAATATTTAGGATGTGCAATTTACACAATATTAAGGACTAATTTCTTTAAAATAATGAAATTTTTATTAAAAGAAAGTTTATAATCTTTGCTTCACTTTTTTGTTTTTTTCATTAAATATAGGACACACATTTTGAAAATTTGCGTCCCTTCTTTAAAGTTGCATATCTTTAAACTAAGGCAAATTTTCCTTAAAGTAAACAAAACACATTTTTGATTTAAAGAAATCGTCCTTAAATTAACTGAAATATTGAATCTAGAGGTTTAAGATAAAAACGCTTCAAATATAGTCTAAGACTTAATTTGGGGATTTAGCATCTTTGGTTTAAAGTTTGTTTGGAATTAAGAAAATATTTTTTACTTCGAAGTATCCGTTATAATTTGGATTTTTAAACTGTCATTTGTTTGTACGTAAATAGCTTTATTAATATAACGAATATAAATATAATGAAAATTAGATAAATGAGATCTGTATCCTAATTTTAATTTTATAGATTCTAGATTTAAAGCCAGATAGGTCGCAAAAAAATATCCTTATTTTAAAAAAACCCGCATCTTTGGCTCGGAATCAATACCAAAATTCTTAGGGAAGGTTAAAATCTTTGGATCCAAGAAAACATTTTTATACCCTTCACCACTACTGTGGTACAGGGTATAATAAGTTTGTGCATTTGTATGTAACGCCAAGAAGGAGTAATCATAGACCAACCTTTTAGTATACGGATCGGCTTAGAATTAAATTCTGAGTCGATTTAGCGATGTCCGTCTGTCTGTCTGTTGATGTATTTTTGTGTGCAAAGTACAGCTCGCAGTTTTAGTCCGATTGTCCTAAAATTTGGTATATGGTCCTGTTTCGGCTCAAAGACGATCCCTATTGATTTTGGAAAAAATCGGTTCAGATTTAGATATAGCTGCCATATATATTTTTCACCGATCTGGTCATAATTGGCGTGTATATCAACCGACCTTCCTCAAATTCCGTACATCCGAATATTTTATGAGTCTCGAAAAACTTGCAAAATATCAGCAAAATCGGTTCAGATTTAGATATAGCTCCCATATATAGCTTTCGCCCGATTTACACTCATTTGCCCACAGAGGCCAATTTTTTGCTCCGATTTAGTTGAAATTTCGCATAGGGAGTAGAATTAGCGTTGTAACTATGCGTGCCAAATTTGGTTGAAATCGGTTCAGATTTAGATATTTCTCCCACATATATCGCTTTCGCCCGATTTACACTCATATGACCACAGAGGCCAATTTTTAACTCCGATTTAGTTGAAATTTTGCACAGGGAGTAGAATTAGCATTGTAGCTATGCGTGCCTAATTTGGTTGAAATCGGTTCAGATTTACATATAGCTCCCATGTATATGTTTTTCTGATTTCGACAAAAATGGTCAAAATACCAACATTTTCCTTGTAAAATCGCCACTGCTTAGTCGAAAAGTTGTAAAAATGACTCTAATTTTCCTAAACTTCTAATACATATATATCGAGCGATAAATCATAAATAAACTTTTTCGAAGTTTCCTTAAAATTGCTTCAGATTTAAACGTTTCCCATATTTATACCCTTCACCACTACTGTGGTACAGGGTATAATAAGTTTGTGCATTTGTATGTAACGCCAAGAAGGAGTAATCATAGACTAACCTTTTAGTATACGGATCGGCTTAGAATTAAATTCTGAGTCGATTTAGCGATGTCCGTCTGTCTGTCTGTCCGTCTGTCTGTCCGTCTGTCTGTCTGTCTGTCTGTCTGTCTGTCTGTCTGTCTGTCTGTCTGTCTGTTGATGGATTTTTGTGTGCAAAGTACAGCTCGCAGTTTTAGTCCGATTGTCCTAAAATTTGGTATAGGGTCCTGTTTCGGCTCAAAGACGATCCCTATTGATTTTGGAAAAAATCGGTTCAGATTTAGATATAGCTGCCATATATATTTTTCACCGATCTGGTCATAATTGGCGTGTATATAGACCGATCTTCCTCAAATTTCGTACATCCGAATATTTTATGAGTCTCGAGAAACTTGCAAAATATCAGCAAAATCGGTTCAGATTTAGATATAGCTCCCATATATAGCTTTCGCCCGATTTACACTCATATGACCACAGAGGCCAATTTTTAACTCCGATTTAGTTGAAATTTTGCACAGGGAGTAGAATTGCATTGTAGCCATGCGTGCCAAATTTGGTTGAAATCGGTTCAGATTTAGATATATCTCCCATATATACCTTTCGCACGATTTACACTCATATGACCACAGAGGCCAATTTTTAACTCCGATTTAGTTGAAATTTTGCACAGGGAGTAGAATTAGCATTGTTACTATGCGTGCCAAATTTGGTTGAAATCGGCTCAGATTTGGATATATCTCTCATATATAGCTTTCGCCCGATTTACACTCATATGACCACAGAGGCCAATTTTTAACCCCGATTTAGTCGAAATTTTGCACAGGGAGTAGAATTAGCATTGTAGCTATGCGTGCCAAATTTGGTTGAAATCGGTTCAGATTTAGATATATCTACCATATATAGCTTTCGCCCGATTTACACTCATATGTCCACAGAGGCCAATTTTTAACTCCGATTTAGTTGAAATTTTGTTCAGATTTAGATATAGCTTCCATATATCGGTTCAGATTTAGATATAGCTTCCATATATATGTTTTTCTGATTTCAACAAAAATGGTCAAAATACCAACATTTTCCTTGTAAAATCGCCACTGCTTAGTCGAAAGGTTGTAAAAATGACTCTAATTTTCCTAAACTTCTAATACATATATATCGAGCGATAAATCATAAACAAACTTTTTTGAAGTTTCCTTAAAATTGCTTCAGATTTAAACGTTTCCCATATTTTTTTTACTAACATTGTGTTCCACCCTAGTGCATTGGCCGACTTAAATTTTGAGTCTATAGATTTTGTAGAAGTCTATCAAATTCTTCCAGATCGAGTGATATTTAAATATATGTATTTGGGACAAACCTTTATATATAGCCCCCAACACATTTGACGGATGTGATATGGTATCGAAAATTTAGATCTACAAAGTGGTGCAGGGTATAATATAGTCGGCCCCGCCCGACTTTAGACTTTCCTTACTGGTTTTTTACTAACATTGTGTTCCACCCTAGTGCATTAGCCGACTTAAATTTTGAGTCTATAGATTTTGTAGAAGTCTATCAAATTCTTCCAGATTGAGTGATATTTAAATGTATGTATTTGGGACAAACCTTTATATATAGCCCCCAACACATTTGACGGATGTGATATGGTATCGAAAATTTAGATCTACAAAGTGGTGCAGGGTATAATATAGTCGGCCCGCCCGACTTTAGACTTTCCTTACTTGTTTTTAATGTGTACTTTAAAAAAAGTCGGACAAAGGGGAGGCCCCCCTCATCGACCAAATATCGAAAAAGTAAAGTAGCGTGTCTTTGTCTAGACGTGTCCTTCAACCTTCCCTGAAAATTTCAAATCGGATAATTTTGTTCGAATTTTCAAAAAGTCGGGCGAATATTAAAAAATCAGGTACCCCATAATAAACTCATAACCTCACGGTTCTCTGTAATCTCAGGTAAATCAGAGAATTTTTGTTTTTTTTTACTATACTGTAAACTAAAATCGTATAAAGGGGTGGTCCACCTCCGCGACCAAATATCGAAAAATAAAGTAGCGTGTCTTTGTCTAGAAATCACCCCTAACCTGCCTTGGAAATTTCACCCAAATCGGAGAACTTTGGCCCAATTTTGAAAAAGTCAGACAAGGGGATGTCCCCCTCCCCCACCAGATATCAAAAAATGAGGTACCCTATTTTCACCACATGATTACCCTCTACGTTCTCTGAAAATTTTTCACGCGAAAAAATAAAATTATTTTGTAACAAAAGCAACTGCGATGAATTCAAAATATAAAATTTTGTAATGTGGGCTGTATGTAAACTTGTCTTTCCAACGAATGCAAAACCATGGAAGTCGGTTCGTGCGTTCTGGAGTTATTGCGTCAGAAAGGAAAACCCGACTTATTTGTATATATTAGATTAAGGACAAATTTCTTTAAACTAATGAATTTTTAATTAAATAACAGTTTGGCTGATAAGTCCCCGGTCTGACACATAGATGGCGTCGTCGAAAGAGGTGGTTACCGACGAGAACATAAAAAAATCCACAAAATGATTTTGAATGACCTTAAAGATATCAAAGGAACGTGTTGTTCATACCATCCACCAATATTTGGATATGCGGAAGCTCTGTGCAAAATGGGTGCCGCGCGAGCTCACATTTGACCAAAAACAACAACGTGTTGATGATTCTGAGCGGTGTTTGCAGCTGTTAACTCGTAATACACTCGAGTTTTTCCGTCGATATCTGACAATGGATGAAACGTGGCTCCATCACTACACTCCTGAGTCCAATCGACAGTCGGCTGAGTGGACAGCGACCGGTGAACCGTCTCCGAAGCGTGGAAAGACTGAAAAAGTCCGCTGGCAAAGTAATGGCCTCTGTTTTTTTGGGATGCGCATGGAATAATTTTTATAGATTATCTTAAGAAGGGAAAAACCATCAACAGTGACTATTATATGGCGTTATTGGAGCGTTTGAAGGTCGAAATCGCGGCAAAACGGCGCCATATGAAGAAGAAGAAAGTGTTGTTCCACCAAGACAACGCACCGTGCCACAAGTCATTGAGAACGATGGCAAAAATTCATGAATTGGGCTTCGAATTGCTTCCCCACCCACCATATTCCCAAGATCTGGCCCCAGCGACTTTTTCTTGTTCTCAGACCTCAAAAGGATGCTCGCAGGGAAAAAATTTGGCTGCAATGAAGAAGTGATCGCCGAAACTGAGGCCTATTTTGAGGCAAAACCGAAGGAGTACTACCAAAATTATATCAAAAAATTGGAAGGTCGTTATAATCGTTGTATCGCTCTTGAAGGGAACTATGTTGAATAATAAAAACGAATTTTGACAAAAAATGTGTTTTTCTTTGTTAGACCGGGGACTTATCAGCCAACCTGTTAATGTTTATAATCTTTGCTTCAAAAATATTTTCAATCAATTTAGGATACATATGTTGGAAATTTCTTTGATTTAAAGTATTTTTGAAGTATCGGTTATAATTTGAATTTTTAAACTAGCATTTGTTTGTACGTGAATAGCTTTAGCGTAAAGAGAATGAAAATTCGATAAATGAGATCTGTATTTTAATTTTATTGATCCAAGATTTAAAGCCAGATGGGTCGCTAAAATGTCTTTATTTTAAAGAAGCTGAATCATTGGCTCGGAATCAATACCAATATCCTTAAGGGATGGTCAATTTGGATCCAAGTTTATTTTTTTTTTTTGAATGTGGTGCAGGGTATATTATAGTCAGACTTTCTTTACTTGTTTTTGTTTTAATTTTTGATGTTATTTCGATTTGCCTCAAATTCGGTATTGTACCAAAGTCAATTTGGGTACATCTATTTTACTCATATTTCTTTTTATGGGATTTATTGTCATCGGGTAGATGGCATGGTGTCACATAATCATCACTAACATACTCAACTTGAGTTTATCCAACATAATAATCTATCCTTCTACATTGGTTGCCCTCATATCATAATCGCGATAGGAGTATGAAGATTATCTTTCATTTCACTTTGTTTACTCCATTATGGAAATGTTGGTTTATTATTCATAATTGCCTTGAGGTTCAATATATGGCAAGTGAAAGGAAACTATCGATATGTTTGTCACTTGTCGCTACCACGATAAGCTTTAATACAAACCCCATCATCACTCTTAAGGCCACACACGCACACGCACAATGTCTATGCTCTCGTAAACATCATATACGTGCAAGTTAAGGTAACCTGGGGTTTAATACGCAGACACATTCTAATCAGCTAATCAGACCAACTTCCTTTGGGATTTACTGTTTGGCTAAAGTATTGAAGTGAGATATTGCTTATGCTCCCTGTGTAAGTTTGCTTGTGTGTGTGTGTGGTTACGTGCTGGTGAATATGTATTGTGGATTAGAATGAGCATGTGAGAATTGGTCAATTGTTGCTGATGCTGCATTTGTACTGTTGCCCTCATCTCATCAAAGTTTGGTTTGTGGCCTCTGTTATATCTCTTCAACGTTTTGTATTTAATGAGGGGGAGTTAAAGGTGGCAACGCGCGAGTATGTGTATGTGGGTGTGTTTTCAATGTTGCACTAGGAAATACACCTTATGTTACCATACATTCCATTCACCTCTTCACATTGTTTTTAGGTGTCTCACTATTTTACTCTCATTAGAGCAAGAGTTTGGGTAAATTCTTGGCATTGAGAAATCTGAGAGCATAACGTTTTTGCTGAAGTATATTGAAGAGTATACGAAAAAAGAGGTGTATTTTTCACTTAGACAGTTTGACGGTGTTGCCATAACGAAATTTTAAGATTTGCGCCAAAAAATATTTGATTTTATGAATCGGAGGTAAAACATTGTAGAATATTTCTCTTTTACTACATGGATAAAATAATAATACATCGATTATATGTAGAAAGAAGTATATGCGACAAAAACTTCAGCCAGACCGAATCTTATGTATTCTCCATCATTGTTTGATCACAAAGTTCTACTAAAAACTGTCATCAACGTTCGAATTAAATGGTTTGATATCAAGAATTTGTTATCACGTACCAAATTTCAACCGCATCGGATGAAATTTGCTTTTTCAGTGGGCTCCAGAAGTCGAATATGGAGATTAGTTCATACAGGGCCAATATATAATTATGAACCGATATGAACCAATTTCCGCATGAGTGTTACAAGTCACATATTGACATCACGTACCAAGTTTCAAACGGATCGGATCAAATTTGCTCTTTCAGGAGGTTCCAGAATTTGGAGAAAATATTCTGACATACACGGACGAAAAAGACTGTTTATCATATGTTTGCATGTAAAAATTATATGTTTGGAACTCAAATTTTTTAACACAATATTTTTAAGTGCAAACATATAATGTTCATAAACTAACATAACATGTTTGGGGCATACGTGTTAATATGTTAGAACATATTATGTTTGGGACATAAAATGTTTGTAAATATAATATGCTTAGATGCAATTTAGAAATAGCCTATAAAAGTATACGTGTTTAGAAAGTGAGACCTAGAAGTAAATTTTTTTTCATTAAATTTTTTTTCTATCTGTGTATGCTCTAAGGTGAAACATAATATGTTTGAACAATACAAACAAAATTTTTTTTTTGGACCAATCCTGAAAATATATATGCTTGAAGCAAAATGTGTTTGGGGTATATGTTACAGAAGCGATTTTTTTTGAGGGTATTAAATTCAACTGCATCGAATGATTTGTGCTCCTCCGGGAAGCTCAAGAAATAATATCTAGGGATCGGTTTATAAGGAGGACTATATTTAATTATGGTCCCATATGATTCAATATTTGCATGAATATTAGAGAACATATATTGACTTCACACCCATAGAAAAAATCATGAACGGCGTGTACGTTTCAAAACGATCCCTTTATGAAAGTGAATCAACACACATGTGCTGTCAAACGGAGAAGAGACAGTGTCAATCTGACAATGATAAAATGACAACGCATGGTTGTCAAAAAAAAAAAAACAATCAACGTTCATGATCTGAAAACGTAATGGTTATGAATACACAGAAGAACAAGTATATACGGTCGTAAGTTCGGCCAGGCCGAAGCTTATGTACCCTCCACCATGGATTGCGTAGAAACTTCTACTGAAGACTGTCATCCACAATCGATTTACTTGGGTTGCGTAATATATACCACGTAGTCCATACGTGGTATATATTAAACTTAAAAATATTAAACGTATAATTATATACGATTAAATACGTATATAATTAAGTTTGACAAAATTTTCTATAGAAATAAAATTTTTAATAAATTTTCAAAAGATTTAAAATTTTGACAACATTCTCTATAGAAATAAAATTTGACAAAATTTTCTATAGGAATAAAATTTCGACAAATTTTGCTAGGTTATTTTTGCTCGAGTGGCAAGCATGTTTATGAACCGATATGGACCAATTTTTGTGTGATTGGGGATCGGCTTCATATAACTATAGACCGATATGGGCCAATTTTGGCATGGTTATTAGCGGCCATATATTAACACCACGTTGCAAATTTAAACCGGATCGGATGAATTTTGCTCGTCCAAGTGGCTCCGGAGTTCAAATCTGGGAATCGGTTTATATAGGGGCTATATATAATTATAGACTGATATGGACCAATTTTTGAATGGTTCTTAGAGACTATATACTAATATCATGTACCAAATTTCAGTCGGATCGGATGAAATTTGCTTCACTTAGAGGATCCGCAAACCAAATCTGGGAATCGGTTTATATGGGGGCTATATATAATTATGGACCGATATGGACCAATTTTTGCGTGGTTGTTAGAGACCATATACTAACACCACGTACCAAATTTCAACCGGATCAGATGAATTTTGCTCCTCTAAGAGGCTCCGGAGTTCAAATCTGGGGATCGGTTTATTTGGGGGCTATATATAATTATGAACCGATATGGACCAATTTTTGCATGGTTGTTAGAGACCATATATTAACACCACGTACCAAATTTCAGCCGGATCGGATGAAATTTGCTTCTCTTAGAGCAATCGCAAGCCAAATTTGGGGGTCCGTTTATATGGGGCTATACGTAAAAGTAGACTGATATGGACCAATTTTTGCAAGGCTGTTAGAGACCATATACTAACACCATATACCAAATTTCAGCCGGATCGGATAAAATTTGCTTCTCTTTGAACAATCGCAAGCCAAATTTGGGGGTCCGTTTATATGGGGGTATACGTAAAAGTGGACCGATATGGACCAATTTTTGCATGGTTGTTAGAGACCATATACTAACACCATGTACCAAATTTCAGCCTGATCGGATGAAACTTGCTTCTTTTAGAGCAATCGCAAGCCAAATTTGGGGGTCCGTTTATATGGGGGCTATACGTAAAAGTGGACCGATATGGACCAATTTTCGCATGGTTGTTAAAGACCCTATACTAACAGCATGTACCAAATTTCAGCCAGATCGGATGAAATTTGCTTCTCTTAGAGCAATCACAAGCCAAATTTGGGGGTCCGTTTATATGGGGGCTATACGTAAAAGTGGACCGATATGGCCCATTTGCAATACCATCCGACCTACATCAATAGCAACTACTTGTGCCAAGTTTCAAGTCGATAGCTTGTTTCGTTCGGAAGTTAGCGTGATTTCAACAGACGGACGGACGGACGGACGGACATGCTCAGATCGACTCAGAATTTCACCACGACCCAGAATATATATACTTTATTGGGTCTTAGAGCAATATTTCGATGTGTTACAAACGGAATGACAAAGTTAATATACCCCCCATCCTATGGTGGAGGGTATAAAAAATTCGCTATGGTGACTGAAACCTGGAGTGTCTGCTCCATATGCGGTAATAGTCGCCGTTGTACATTACACCACCGACGTAGTCGCCATAAGAACCTCTTCTAAGACTTTTCAGGGCCAAAGAAAAACGAAAGCCATTCATGAAATCGTGAACGCCCGTAGACGAAACCGTGAACATTCAGTTTTGATTTTTCGTGAACATTTCCGTTTCATTTTGTTGCCGTCCGTTCACGATTTTGAGACCTAATTGTTTCTATTAGTGCACGTATCTTGCTTTCGGTTAATATGGGGGCTATACTTAAAAGTGGTCCGATATGTTTCTTTTGTAGCACTATCCGACCAACATCAATGCCAAATAAGTGTGCCAATTTCATAGCCGATAGTTTGTTTCGTTCGGATGTTATATCGTTTTGGAATTGCCCACTGAGAATATACAGGGTGGCTAACATTCTTTATTTTTCAAAAGCACGAATTGTGACCTTGCAAAATCCGACAACGGCATTACACTTTGCACGGAAGTGTCTCTGCGGTATGTGGGTCCATTCCCGGCGAAGCGCCTTTTTGCTTGATCGACACATTGGTATTTTTATACCCTCCACCATAGGATGGGGGTATATTAACTTTGTCACTCCGTTTGTAACACATCGAAATAATGCTCTAAGACCCCATAAAGTATATATATTCTGGGTCGTGGTGAAATTCTGAGTCGATCTGAGCATGTCCGTCCGTCCGTCCGTCTGTTGAAATCACGCTAACTTCCGAACGAAACAAGCTATCGACTTGAAACTTGGCACAAGTACTTGTTATTGATGTAGGTCGGATGGTATCGGATGGTATCGGTGCACTTTTACGTATAGCCCCCATATAAACGGACCCCCAAATTTGGCTTGCGAATCCTCTAAGAGAAGCAAATTTCATCCGATTCGGCTGAAATTTTGTACATGGTGTTAGTATATGGTCTCTAATAACCATGCAAAAATTGGGCCCCATCGGTCCATAATTATATATAGCCCCCATATAAACCGATCCCCCGATTTGATTTGCGGAGCCTCTAAGAGAAGCAAATTTCATCCGATCTGGCTGAAATTTGGTACATGGTGTTAGTATATGGTCTCTAATGACAATGCAAAAATTGATCCACATCAGTCCATAATTATATATAGCACCCATACAAACCGACCACCAGATTTGACCTCTGGAGCCTCTTGGAAGACCAAAATTCATCAGATTCAGTTGAAATTTGGTACGTGGCCTTAAACACCCATGCAAAAATTGGTCGAAATCGGTCCATATTTATATATAGCCCCCATATAAACCGATCCCCAGATTTGACCTCTGAAGCCCCTTGGTAGAGCAAAACTAATCCGATTCGGTTGAAATTTGGTACGTGATGTTAGTATATGGCATCCAAAAACCATGCAGGAATTGGTTCATATCAGTCCATAATTATGTATAGCCCCCATATAAACCGATCCCCAGATTTGACCTCTGGTGCCTTTTGGAGAATTAAAATTCATCCGATCTGGTTAAAATTTTGTACGTTGTGGTAGTATATGATATTTAAGAACCATGCCAAAAGTGGTCCATATGAGTCCATAATCATATGGACTAACTCAGAATTTAGAAAACGATGTTAAGAAATTTTAAGATACCACAACCCAAATAATTCGATTGTGGATGACATTCTTTCGTTGAAGTTTCTACGCAATCCATGGTGGAGGGTACATAAGATTCGGCCTGGCCGAACTTACGGCCGTATATACTTGTTTAGTGCTAACTTTACTTTCTAAAATGTATCAGGCGCAAAAGTACAAAGATTGAGATCCGGTGCCCAGGACGTTACAGCAGCCCCCAGCATTGCCATTGTTGGCAATTGAGATCTAGTGGCCAATCGAACGTGTAAATTTTCCGCTGACCCCATTGCCATGTAAACCCGATCATTTGGAAACTGGTCAAGTTGGAATGGCTTCTCATCCAACCCAGACCCAAATTCGGTAACTGGCCAATTCGTGCAATCGAAGCAACTGCTTGGTTCTTTCGAGTCTAACGTTATACATCGGTGATCTCTTGAACTTTTTGGAACTTCAATATCCTCCAAAGCAAAAGTTAAAAAAGATTTTGGTGGCCGTAGTACCCGTACGGAAAATGGATCAACCCCAGGACAGGTACAGAGTTAGTCCCTGGTGTGTATGGACCAGTCACATTTCTGGTACAAGCGTATGGAATGGACCGGTCACTTCAACATGGGTTTGTCATTGGCTGGGAAAATTTACATTTTAGAACACGACTTGGACTCATCCCAAAGGACACGTCCTGGAACAACTTAGTAGGACTACCCCATAAACAACTGCTCATGAAACAGTCTGGGACAAACTTTCCATCTGTATTGCACCAGAAAGGAATATGTTGAACAATAAATAATTTTGATAGTTGTATTGTAGCATAAGTGTGGATTCAAAAATATTTTAATATTAAGTGAGTACGAAAATCAATAAATTATGTGACAATTAAAAATGTTGATAAACTGGAACACTAGCACCAGTCCTGTAATGAGTCCATTAGGGGCAATTTGCACTAATTTCCCGTAGAGACGTTAGAAATGAATGACTTTTTGAGCCATTCTTGGTGGATGTGTGCTGAGTCCTGTTGAAATGTCCGTGGTCTGCGGCCAAAATATTTGTCTGTACAGCCAGAAACAAGATATTTCAATGTATACTATTATATGAGATCCATCATGATGGATATTTAAGATTCGGTCTGGCCGAAGTTAATGTCATATATACTTGAAATTTTATTCAGAATTGCCTCCCTTTTGGAAAACATATGTTTTTTAGGTCCATAAAACAATATCATGAGCGGGGTTGATATGGATTCGGTTTTTGATATTGTCCATATATATAATACGAGAGTTGCCATTTATATTTCGGCATAAGTCAACCCTAGTTTTGCAATTTGTCAGCAAAACTTACAGTTGTATCGAAAAGCTTGATATTTTTGAGGTTATACGTACCCAGAACGTGTGTTTCAGTTACTTAAAATATTCATCTCGCCCAAAAATGCATTTTTTTTAATTGTGTAAATTTCTGCTCGATTATTTTTTACAACATTCGACGTGGATTAACTCAACAATAGTGCATTGATGAGACTAATTATATTTTTGTCGAAAAAGCTTCGTCAAGGACCAGTGTTTATCGATGGTATTGTGAGGTCTTCCTTTATGCCCAGACGAATTTCTTGATGGTCGACCACTATCAGTTGTTGTTCCGGAAATTATTGATGCTATGTGCCAACAGATTTTGTGAGATCGTCATGTAATTTATCCTCAGAATGAGCCGAACTTAGGCATTATTGAGATCAGCATACATTCAATATTGCATGAACATTTCACAGTCAAAAATATTTGTTCGCGTTGGATCCCACACAATTTTGTCCTTCCCCCAAAAAAAAAAATAAGATGGCTGTGAGTTGTCTATAACATCATGACTGGTGATGAATCGTGGGTTTACGCGTACGAGCCTGAAAGTAAAAAACAGTCGAGTGTATGGATGTTTCAAGATGAGCAAAGCACTTCCAAGAAAGTGATCGCCTGTTTTTTTTTCGGAAAAACTGGACATATCACAATCGTACAACTAGCACAACGCAGAACAGTCAAGTGGTACACAACCATTTTTTGTGCCAATTGGCTTCCAAAAAATTAGGAAAACTAACCGCCGAAGACGGATCACTCTTTACCACGACAATGCAAGCTCTCACACATCGGCTCAAACGACCGCGATTTTGAGCGGTCATCCACCGTATAGTCCTGACGCAAAAACTAAAATGAGAGGTTATCGTTTTTCGATACTTGAAGAAGCGGTTGATACATTAAAACTTCATGTTTTAAAGATACCTTAATCAGAGTGGTAAAAGTACTTCGACACTTCGTTCAACGCCTGCACACTTTTCAAAATATTTCCCATTATGTTAAGACCTATGGGGGGAATATTTTGAAAAACCATAAAGCAATGAAATTTATATATGTCTCCCGGTTCTAGTTTTTGAATATCTACAACCAGAGAAGAAATATGATTACCTCAAACAAGTTTCAAGAGCAAAATGTTATTTTTGGATGGTGATCATGCAACATGTTTGATGTAACCATTTTATTTTCTCCGAAATTATGTATCTGATTTCGGCAGGCATGTTATGTTTGGCGAGAAAACAACATTTTTGAGACAAACATGTTACATGGTCACCATTGAAAAATACCATTTTGGTCTTGAAGCGTGTTTGAGGTAATCATATTCCTTCTCTGCGTGTGAAATCTGTTCATTTTTCTGAAATTTGAAACTTGGCAAATATGTGTTGAAGATGGTCACTTTTGAGAGGATGCACTGTAAATAAAATAAAAAAAGCAATATTCGCCAAAATTATTATTTACAATAAAATGCGATAAATAATGTTCTTACCGGATATTCCATTAATCCCTACTCTAGCATAAGAAATTAAATTCTCATGTTAGTTGTGAACCATAAACCGAACTATAACCATGATTGTGCATTAACCCCATGATTTCCCTTATTAACCTATAGGTTGTAGGGTTTTATACGCTGACACACACACACACATACAAACACAGTCGTGTTGTTTTTTTTTTTTGTTACTTCTCAAATTCCACTACAATGAGATTTAAATCCCAGAGTTGCGTGGTGAGATTCCCTTAACCTTAAAACCTTTATTTGTAGTGCAAATTTTAAGTAAAGTGTATAAATAGGGCAGCTAACAGACAACAACCAAAGGCTAATACCCCCACCACCACCACCACCTCTACACACCCCTGTAATATGGAACATTCTTCCGTGTTGGATAACCCACCACCCCATTGTACTCTACCAGCGGGTACATACTCAAATCTTTTACATTTCAAAGTCACTTTCCCATGCAAAACAAAACAAACACTTGTTACAGAGCACCCCCAGAGTACATTGCCGTGGTACAACGCACAACGAAGACACATTTACCCAAATTACCATTCTCCACTCTCTCTCTCTCTGTCGTGATTTTTCCTAGTTTATTTTTGCGTTTGCAAAAATAATTCCTCTCAATGTTTTTGCATGTGTGTTTTTCCTTTCTCGCTCACTCTCTCTCTCTCTCTCTCTCTCTCTCTGAGTGTTATGACAGAGTATCTCTGTGCGCAGTTATAGAGAAAGATATGTGGAATTTTTCAATACTTCCGAAATGAAAATTTGCGTAAAAAAGAGTGTTGCCCAGCAAATGGAAAATTTTTGCATTTCATTGTTATATACGATTTAATTAAAATTTAGTGAAATTCTTAGAAAAACAGCCCATTTATTTCAGGCTCATTTAGGCTATTTAAACTAAAAAACCTTCCAATTTTTTACCCCGGATCCACACTGAAATAAATATTGTCGTAAGGTCAAAGATGTCTTGAGTGCGAATTTTGCTTTGTCATGCAGTTGTTTGACAAGGGACCATTCGGACTCGGCTATAGAAAGGATTTTATAGCCGAGTCCGAACGGCGTTCCACATTGCAGTGAAACCACTTAGAGAAGCTTTGAAACGCTCAAAAATGTCACCAGCATTACTGAGGTGGGATACTCCACCGCTGAAAAACTTTTTGGTGTTCGGTCGAAGC
The DNA here is from genome assembly GCF_050003625.1 of Haematobia irritans. NCBI lineage: Eukaryota > Metazoa > Arthropoda > Insecta > Diptera > Muscidae > Haematobia > Haematobia irritans. The sequence continues at coordinate 183,067,484 of NC_134397.1, read as the reverse complement.
AGGAATCGAACCCACAACCTTGTGTATGCAAGGCGGGCATGTTAACACAGAAAAGAAGTTCTTGAAAATGTTTCCAATTAAAATCTTAATTGGAAAATTAAATTAAAAATTTAATTGATTCTACAAATTTGTTAATTGAAACAAAAATCAGTCACAAAAATTAATAGTACCAATTAATTATACCCTGCGCCACACTGTGGAACAGGGTATTATAAGTTAGTGCATATGTTTGTAACATCCAGAAGGAGACGAGATAGACACATGGTGCCTTTGGCAATAATGCTCAGGGTGGGCCCCCGAGTCGATATAACCATGTCCGTCTGTCCGTCCGTCCGTCTGTCTGTGAACACATTTTTGTGAAAAAAGTCTAGGTCGCAATTTAAGTCCAATCGCCTTCAAATTTGGCACATGTTCCTAATTTGGGTCAGAATAGAACCCTATTGATTTTGGAAGAAATCGGTTCAGATTTAGATATAGCTCCCATATATATCTTTCGCCCGATATGCACTAATATGGACACAGCAGCCAGAGTTTTATACCGATTTGCTTGAAATTGAACAAACTTGACACGTCGTATAGTCAAGCGTGCAAAATTTGATTGAAATCGGTTCAGATTTAGATATAGCTCCCATATATATCTTTCGCCCGATAGGGACTAATATGGTCCTAAAAGCCAGAGTTTTGGCCCAATTTGGTTTAAATTTTGCACAGGCAGTAGATTTAGCATTTCGCCCGATATGGACTAATACGGTCCCAGAAGCCAGAGTTTTACCCCAATTCGGTTGAAATTTTGCACTAGGGGTACAATTAGTAGTGAAGTCAAGTGTGCCAAATTTTATTGAAATCAGTTCAGATTTACATATAGCTCCCATATATAGCTTTCGCCAGATTTACACTCATTTGCTCACAGAGGCCAATTTGTATCTCCGATTTAGTTGAAATTTTGCATAGGGAGTAGAATTAGTACTGTAACTATGCGTGCCAAATTTGGTTGAAATCGGTTCAGATTTGGATATATCTACCATATATTTGTTTTTCTGATTTCGACAAAAATGGTCAAAATACCAACATTTTCCTTGCGAAATCGCCACTGCTTCGTCGAAAAGTTGTAAAAATGACTCTAATTTTCCTAAACTTCTAATACATATATATCGAGCCATATATCATAAATAAACTTTTGCGAAGTTTCCTTAAAATTGCTTCAGATTTAAATGTTTCCCATATTTTTATACCCTCCACCATAGGATGGGGGTATATTAACTTTGTCATTCCGTTTGTAACACATCGAAATATTGCTCCAAGACTCCATAAAGTATATATATTCTGGGTCGTGGTAAAATTCTGAGTCGATCTGAGCATGTCCGTCCGTCCGTCCGTCTGTTGAAATCACGCTAACTTCCGAACGAAACAAGCTATCGACTTGAAACTTGGTACAAGTAGTTGCTATTGATGTAGGTCGGATGGTATTGCAAATGGGCCATATCGGTCCACTTTTACGTATAGCCCCCATATAAACGGACCCCCAAATTTTGATAGGGAGTGGGCAACCCTGCTACGAGAGCAACTGCTTTTTTTTTAAGCTCTATCCTGTGTTTTATTAAAACATAAAATAATATATAAATAAAGTGTTAATCAACTAATTTTCTTCAGTGGCTACATAGAAGATAGCATCAAAAACTCGAATTATATGAACGATGCCTTCAACACGTAGAAGTTTAAAAATAAATAAAACAATTTGTGCGCAATGCGATTTGGCAGTGGAAGAAGAGGAAGAAAGTATTGAGTGCGACAAGTGTGAAAAAGTTTACCATGTAGTTTGTACATCGTTAGACAAACGCCAATACCAACACCTACTTAAACATGATAATGAAGACTACATTTGCCATCTGTGTAATAAGAGTGGTACCATTGAAAAGGAGTTAGAAGTAATCAAAACAAACTTAAGAAAACTCGATCAGCTGGATCATATTACTGAAACAATGAACTTTATGTCGCGACAATACGATGAAATTTTAAGAGGAGTTGCAGAAAACAAAAAGAAAATCGAAACAATGCAAAAAGAAAACAAACAATTGAAAACTGAAATAAATTTATTAAAAAGTTCGGTCAAATTTCTCAATGATCAGCGAGTAGCAAATGATTGTGTGTTAACTGGAATTGAAAATGTCAACAACGTATCTGCCACTGAATTAGTCGTAAGCATATCTAAAGATACTGGTGTAAAAATTCAACCAGATAATATTGTAGATGCTTAATTCATCAAGAAAAAAAATGAAAATGGAAATAAAAAAGAAACTATTATTGTGAAAATGAATTCTAAAAAATCTAAAGATGTAATTATGTCTATGAAGAAAAAACTTAAGGGCAATGATGCTACTAAATCTGTTTTCATAAATGATTATTTGAGTAAAGAAACCTTAAAGCTATTTAACCATGCTAAGAACTTGAAAACTGTCGGATTCAGAAGCGTATATACGGCTAATGGGAGAGTGTTTGCAAAGAAGAGTGAATTGTCAAGAGCCAGAGTAATACACGACGAGAGTGATGTGGACAAATTATTATTGGAAGCATCAACCTACAAAAAATCCCGTGCGAGTAGAATACATGATGTGAATCGTGAAGAAGATGAAGATGACCCGTATCTTTCAACATCTTAAATTTTGCTTCCATTTAAATTAAATTTTGTAAAAATCATTTAATTTTCTTTTGTTTTTATGAATAATAATTATTATAAAAATGTAAAATCATATCGAAACTTTATTATTAATGGCAGAAATTCTTCATTTGGAATTACATCTATGAATGTTAGAAGTATATCTAGCATAACTAAATTCAATTATTTCAAGTCCCTTATTGCAAGCCTTCCTGCTTTACCTAATATTATCTCAGTTCAAGAGACATGGTTTTTAGATAATATCGCCCAGATTTATAATATTCCTGGGTATAACTCTGTCCATTGTTGTAGGCCAGACGGTTACGGTGGGACATCTATGTTTATACGTGAAGGTGTAGAGTACACAATGGAATTGTGTGATAGCCATGATTTTATTGATTTTATTGTGCTTACCTTGAATGATGTTAAGGTGAGAGGAAACCCGTTAAAGTTAATATCTTTTTATAGGTCACAAAAATGTGATGTGAATACGTTTTTGATGTTTTTGGAGAATATGCTTTACTTGTACGGACGGACTTCATGTATTATTATGGGCGATGCGAATATAAACTTTTTCGATTCTATCTCATCTCGTAACCTATGTGACGTTTTGTCTTCCTTTGATTTCGAAAATAACAACCTGCTAGTGACTCGTCCTGAGAGCATGACATGCATTGACCATATTTACAGCAATATCAGCGATTTGTTGACAATAAGTTCTATAGAAAATGGTGTATCAGATCATAATCTAATATTCATTGATATACATATCAGTTCACAGAGTCGGGAACACTTTCAAGTTAAACGATCTCACCTTGATCACGACGCCCTACGTTTGTATTTGGAGAGGGAGATTCCTATTATTATAGAAACTGGTGACTTGTGTAATGATATTTCGAATTTGATAGGTGTTATTAAGACAGGTTTGGAACGAAGCACTGTCGAAACCTCCCATTTGAAATCGACCAGACGTGAAATTACTCCATGGGTGAATGGGAATCTTATGAAACTCTTTGCATTAAAGGAAAGGCTTTTGAAAGCGCGAAGAAGACATCCTGAGAATGTGGACATATCTGAAAGTTTAAAATCTTTAAGTAAAACTATTAGAAAGGCTTACAAGCAATCAATGAATGTTTTTTATGCAGAAAATCTGCGAGATATTGGAAATGAACCAGCGAAATGTTGGAGATTTCTAAATGAAAGTTTAGGAAGAGGTAAGAAGAAGACATTGTGCTTAATAGATGCTGATGGGAATAAAATACCTGAGGGAGCCCATATGGCGAGACTATACAATGAATATTTTTTGCAATCTGTGCGAGACTTGAAATCGAAAATTGTATGTTTACCTGGCGACCATTTTAATAGTTTAGGGACTCTTAATACTTCTTCTCGTCGTCTAAATTTTAGTATTGCTACTAATAACGATGTAGAGCGCGTCATCTTCAGTTTAAAGAAAGGGAAATGTCCTGGTTTTGACGGAATTAGTTCTGATTTAGTTTTGAGATATTCTCATATGATTATACCTCATTTAACTCGAATATTCAACGACATTGTGATTAGTGGGACCTATCCCAATGTACTGAAAATCCATAAAGTGATGCCGATCCCGAAGAAAATTAATGCTTGCACAGTGGACTGTTATAGGCCAATAGCTGTTTTATCGACATTTAATAATATCTTCGAGAGACTTTTGTATAACCAAATATCTAAATATTTGGAAGGTAATGAACTACTAAGTGATTTCCAATATGGGTTCAGGAAAGGATGTGGGACGGAAGAAGCTGCAGTAAATGTGGTGAATTCGATATGTGATAAATTAGATGGTGGGAATAAAGGTGTAGTGGGAATCTTCTATGACTTTTCCAAGGCTTTTGATCTAGTTGACCACAATATTTTAATTGAAAAACTTAAGTATTATGGAATCAGGGGTAGCACTTTATACTTGCTCCGACATTACTTGCAAAATCGTAGACAATATGTCTCCATAGGAGACTACAAGAGTGAAGTCGGTGTTGTGGAACACGGTGTTCCACAGGGAAGTGTACTGGGACCACTATTATTTAGAATATATTTGAACGATATTGTTAACCTCGAATTGGACGGCACGATATTTTTGTATGCTGATGATATTTGCGTCTTATATGGTTATAGGTTTGAACAAGCTGTTAAGGTATTGATTGAACGCGATGCAGCTTGGATTTCTGAGTTTGCCAGGGTCAACAAATTGTATCTCAACTTCGGTAAGACTAAGGTTATACGTTTTCAACCTCGCGTTAATCGTAGTACTTCTTTTTCTGTACGTATAGAAGGAGTAGAAGTAACTGAGGTACCAAGTTTAAAGTATCTGGGGATTTACCTTCAAAGTAACTTGAATTGGGACGAGCATGTCGCATATTTGAGGGGGAAATGCGCACAGGCCATTGGCTTCTTATTTAAGTTTAAAAACAGGTTTAGCTTTGACACGAAAATGCTAATATATAGGGCACTGATACAAAGTCATCTGAACTATTTGATTATTTTGTATGGACACGGGAAAAGTGAGGAATTGAAATCCCTATTCAGATTGCAGAGCAAGGCTTTGAAAATTGTAGCTGACTTGCCCATCATGTATTCTACACTTGATCTATATAAAAATAGATTTCCTTCGATATTGCCAATATATGGTTTATATAGAATGCAACTTTTGACTTATGTTTACAAATGCTTACATCATATAGGACACCATACTGTAACGTTTGGAGTAAATCAAAGTTCTTTTAATACAAGAAACAACAGTAATTTAAGATTAGCCAGATGTCGCCTTGAAACTACGAAACAGAGGGTTGAATATATGGGAAGTAAAGCGTAACCAAATAATTTGAAAAATATTAGTACGATTTCTTTATTTGAAAGGTTAATTAAAATGCACCTAAATGATAGTATAGATGAAATTCTGCCATAATTTGTTTATAACTACATAACTTTCATTATATATTTCATACATTAACTTCCTAAAATAATGTATTTACCTAGTTTTTGCATATCCATTTTATGTTAATATTCAAGACTTATGTTATTTATTGAGCTTTGAATTTACCTTTGCCAACTAGCCTCAACAAGGTCTATAAGACGCTGAGGCATCTATATCTTGTATATACCATAAAGCTGTTATTTTAAATAAAAAAAAAAAAATTTGGTTTGCGATTGTTCTAAGAGAAGCAAATTTCATCCGATCCGGCTGAAATTTGGTACATGGTGTTAGCATATGGTCTCTAATAACGGAGCCTCTAAGAGAAGCAAATTTCATCCGACCCGGCTGAAATTTGGTACATGGTGTTGGTATATGGTTTCTAACAACCGTGCAAAAATTGGTCCACATCGGTCCATAATTATATATAGCCCCCATATAAACCGATCCCCAGATTTGACCTCCGGAGCCTCTTAGAGGAGCAAAAGTCATCCGATCCGATTCAAATTTGGTACGTGGTGTTAGTATATTGTCTCTAACAACCATGCCAAAGTTGGTCCATATCGGTCCATTATTATATATAGCCCCCATATAAGCCGATCCCTAGATTTGACTTCCGGAGCCTCTTAGAGGAGCAAAATTCATCCGATCCGGATTAAATTTGGTACGTGGTGTTAGTATGTGGTCTCTAACAACCATGCAAGAATTGGTCCATATCGGTTCATAATTATATATAGCCCCCATATAAATCGAACCCCAGATTTGTCCTCCGGATCCTCTTGGAGGAGCAAAATTCATCCGATCCGGTTGAAATTTGGAATATGGTGTTAGAATGTCGTCTCTAACAAACACGCAAGAATTGGTCCATATCGGTTCATAATTATATATAGCCACCATATAAACCGATCCCCAGATTTGATCTCCGGAGCCTCTTGGAGGAGCACAATTCATCCAATCCGGTTGAAATTTGCAACGTGGTGTTAGTATACGGCCGCTAATAACCATGCCGAAATAGGTCCATATCAGTCTATAGTTATATATAGCCGATCCCCAATCACACAAAAATTGGTCCATATCGGTTCATAATCGTGGTTGCCACTTGAGCCAAAAATAATCTACCAAAATTTTATTTTTATAGAAAACATTGTCAAAATGTTATTTTTATAAAAATTTATGTCAAAATTTTATTTCTATAGAAAATTTTGTCAAAATTTTATTTCTATAGTAAATTTATTCCAAATATTATTTCTATAGAAATTTTTTTCCAAATTTTACTTCTATAGAAAATGTTGTCAAAATTTTATTTTGTCAAAATTTTATTTCTATAGAAACTTTAAACTTAATTATATACGTATTTAATCGGCCTTTTAGTTTAATATATACAACGTATGGACTAGTGGTATATATTACGGTGTTAGCAAGTTTTAAGATACCTTGCCATCGGCAAGTGTTACCGCAACCCAAGTAATTCGATTGTGGATGACAGTCTTCAGTAGAAGTTTCTACGCAATCCATGGTGGAGGGTACATAAGCTTAGGCCTGGCCGAACTTACGACCGTATATACTTTTTATACCCTTCACCACTACTGTGGTACAGGGTATAATAAGTTTGTGCATTTGTATGTAACGCCAAGAAGGAGTAATCATAGACCAACCTTTTAGTATACGGATCGGCTTAGAATTAAATTCTGAGTCGATTTAGCGATGTCCGTCTGTCTGTCCGTCTGTCTGTCCGTCTGTCTGCTGATGTATTTTTGTGTGCAAAGGACAGCTCGCAGTTTTAGTCCGATTGTCCTAAAATTTGGTATAGGGTCCTGTTTCGGCTCAAAGACGATCCCTATTGATTTTGGAAAAAATCGGTTCAGATTTAGATATAGCTGCCATATATATTTTTCACCGATCTGGTCATAATTGGCGTGTATATCAACCGATCTTCCTCAAGTTCCGTACATCCGAATATTTTATGAGTCTCGAAAAACTTGCAAAATATCAGCAAAATCGGTTCAGATTTAGATATAGCTCCCATATATAGCTTTCGCCCGATTTACACTCATTTGCCCACAGAGGCCAATTTTTTGCTCCGATTTAGTTGAAATTTTGCATAGGGAGTAGAATTAGCATTGTAACTATGCGTGCCAAATTTGCTTGAAATCGGTTCAGATTTGGATATATCTCCCATATAAAGCTTTCGACCGATTTACACTCATAAGACCACAGAGGCCAATTTTTAACTCCGATTCAGTTGAAATTTTGCACAGGGAGTAGAATTAGCATTGTAGCTATGCGTGCCAAATTTGGTTGAAATCGGTTCAGATTTAGATATAGCTCCCATATATATGTTTTTCTGATTTCGACAAAAATGGTCAAAATACCAACATTTTCCTTGTAAAATCGCCACTACTTAGTCGAAAAGTTGTAAAAATGACTCTAATTTTCCTAAACTTCTAAGACATATATATCGAGCGATAAATCATAAATAAAGTTTTTCGAAGTTTCCTTAAAATTGCTTCAGATTTAAACGTTTCCCATATTTTTTTACTAACATTGTGTTCCACCCTAGTGCATTAGCCGACTTAAATTTTGAGTCTATAGATTTTGTAGAAGTCTATCAAATTCTTCCAGATCGAGTGATATTTAAATGTATGTATTTGGGACAAACCTTTATATATAGCCCCCAACACATTTGACGGATGTGATATGGTATCGAAAATTTAGATCTACAAAGTGGTGCAGGGTATAATATAGTCGGCCCCGCCCGACTTTAGACTTTCCTTACTGGTTTTTTACTAACATTGTGTTCTACCCTAGTGCATTAGCCGACTTAAATTTTGAGTCTATAGATTTTGTAGAAGTCTATCAAATTCTGTCCACATCCAGTGATATTTAAATGTATGTATTTGGGACAAACCTTTATATATAGCCCCCAACACATTTGACGGATGTGATATGGTATCAAAAATTTAGATCTACAAAGTGGTGCAGGGTATAATATAGTCGGCCCCGCCCGACTTTAGACTTCCGTACTTGTTATATATCACAAACAAGTAAGGAAAGTCTAAAGTCTAAATCGGATTAAAAAATTGGCCACTGTGGTCATTTGAGTGTAAATCGGGCGAAAGCTATATATGGGAGCTATATCTAAATCTGAACCGATTTCAACCAAATTTGGCACGCATAGCTACAATGCTAATTCTACTCCTTTTGCAAAATTTCAACTAAATCGGAGTAAGAAATTGGCCTCTGTGGTCATATGAGTGTAAATCGGGCGAAAGCTATATATGGGAGCTATATCTAAATCTGCAACAATTTCAACCAAATTTGGCACGCATAGCTACAATACTAGTTCTACTCCCTGTGCAAAATTTCAATTAAATCGGACTAAAAGATTGGCCACTGTGGTCATATGAGTGTAAATCGGGCGAAAGATATATATGGGAGATATATCTAAATTTGAACCGATTTCAACCAAATTTGGCACGCGAAGCTGCAATGCTAATTCTACTCACTGTGTAAAATTTCAACTAAATCAGAGCAAAAAATTGGCTTCTGTGGTCATATGGGTGTAAATCGGGCGAAAGATATATATGAGAGCTATATCTAAATCTGAACCGATTTCAATAAAATTTGGCACACTTGACTGTAGTACTAATTGTTCTTCTTGTGCTAAAATTTAAGCAAATTAGGGTAAAACTCTGGCTTCTGGGGCCATATAAGTCCATATCGGGCGAAATATATGTATATGGGAGCTATATCTAAATCTGAACCGATTTCTTCCAAAATCAATAGGGTTCTATTTTGACCCAAATTAGGAACATGTGCCAAATTTGAAGGCGGTTGGACTTAAATTGCGACCTAGACTTTGATCACAAAAATGTGTTCACAGACAGACGGACGGACAGACGGACATAGTTATATCGACTCAGGGACCCACCCTGATTATTGCCAACGACACCATATGTCTATCTCGTCTCCTTCTGGGTGTTACAAACATATGCACTAACTTATAATACCCTGTTCCACAGTGTGGCGCAGGGTATAAAAAGTGTTGTTCCATCAAGACAACGCACCGTGCCACTAGTCATTGAGAACGATGGGAAAAATTCATGAATTGGGCTTCGAATTGTTTCCTCACCCACCGTATTCTCCAGATCTGGCCCCCAGTGACTTTTTAATGTTCTCAGATCTCAAAAGGATGCTCGCAGGGAAAAAAATTGGCTGCAATGAAGAGGTGATCGCCAAAACTGAGGCCTATTTTGAGGCAATACCGAAGGAGTACTACCAAAATGGTATCAAAACATTGGAAGGTCGTTATAATCGTTGTATCGCTCTTGAAGGAAACTATGTTGAATAATAAAAACGAATTTTAACAAAAAAATGTGTTTTTCTTTGTTAGACGGGGGACTTATCAGCCAACTTGTTAAGTTGGTCAAGATATTCACGAATAAATTCTTAGCTCCACAACCTTTGCAATTTCAAATGTTCAACACAGCACAACATTGGCATCACTGATTATCAGCAAATAATAAACACCATTGCTTTGCACAAGAGCGTAGCATTTGCTATGCTAAGAGACGGAGAGACACACAGAGAGTAAAAAAAAAAGACAAAAACAGAAGAAAACTCCAAAAGCAATTTAACAAGCAACTAAAAACATAACCAGCAGCTGAACTAAAGATATTCAGTTCAATTTGGGATTTCAAAGCGAACGAACACCTTTTGACGGACGCAAATAAAACGAGCAAAAGTGTTTAAACGTAACCGAAGAAAAATTAAAAGTTCTAAAAGCACAATACAAATACATACACATTTTTATTGTGTCACATACACACAGTAAAATTCACATACAAATATTTATATATAAATACGTAAATGTGTGTCTATATGTAAAACTATAGGAAGCAAAAGAAAAAGAGGTTTTGAAGCCTAAAAGTATACTAACATTTTTTGGTGTTCTTCAAGAGAAAAAAAAAAACAAAAGTACAAGTGAAGAGTGTGTGTAGAAATTTAATAAAAAACAGACACACACACACAAAAAACAAGGAGGAAAAACTTAAGGAAAGAGCAAATATCTTTCCTTGGGCCTGTGAATAAAATAAAAACCAAAAAGAAAAAAAATAAGAATTGAAGAATTTTTCTTTAGAATTCCTAAGGAATTTTGTTTTGTGTTCAAGTGTACGAAAAACGTAAAACAAGAAAACAAATTACAAACTGGCCACTCATTGACATAAAGGTACGGGAACCAGACCAGGGCAAAATACCGCAAAAGTATCACCATATGTTGACTAAAAGCTTGAACCACCACCCGCACCACACCACCATAGCCATTTGGGATTTTTGCTGATACAGCTAAGAAAATGAAAATTTTTCTTTCAATCTTAAAGTTTTAATGAAAACTCAAACTTTGTTAAATATTTGAACGAGGACAAAGACTATAAAAAAGTCAACGCCAAAGCATTGACATTGCCATTGCCAGTCAGTCACATTTTTGTAGATTTTGTTGACTTTATCCGGCATTGAAGGGAGCAGCACGTGAGACACATTAAACGACGATAAGCAAACATCCTTCATTTCGGGCTACTTTTTACTATAGAGCAGCACCCTGCCACAGCCTGGCATTTGCTAAAATACAAACATTTCGAATTCAACAACTACACTAGCATTTTGCCAACCAAAAGCAAGCGAGAGAGTGTGAGAGCGAGAGGAATAACAAGAGAGTAGTGGTGATATCCACTTATTTACACCACCTCCCCCAATTGTTAGCAATATAAGAATAAACACCAAAGGCTTTAAAAATTGCTACACTCATACAAACACATACACACAAAACCACTTGGAGCACCCATCATTGTAATTGTCCCACCATAGTGTGTATGTGAATAAAAAGAAAATTCTTTTGGAATAGCGTGAGTGACTGAGGGCTTTAATATTATTATTTTTTGCTGGCGCCTGATTGTCTTCTTGTGCGACTTTGCGAATACACACACACACACTCACACACAGAGTGTTGATATTAATTAACCGACTCATCATTGGGCATCATCCCCTCTCTCCGGAGTAAAGCTAAGTTAAAAAGGAAAACATCATAAACTCTCATCCCATCAAGCCAACCAACAACAATCAACAATATGACCGAAATTGTTGAACTAAATGTGGGTGGTGTCCACTATACCACCACTTTGGATTCTTTGTTGCATGAAAAGGATTCACTGCTTCATGAAATGTTCTCCGATAAACGCGATAGCCTGCTAAAGGATAGCAAAGGCCGTTATTTCCTGGATCGCGATGGTGTTCTCTTCCGTTACATTTTGGATTATTTACGTGATAAGGCTCTAAATTTACCCGAGGGTTTCCGTGAGAAGCAACGCCTGCAAAAGGAAGCTGAACATTTTAAATTGCAGGGCATGTTGAATTGTATGCGTAAGGAAAGGGAATCGCGCTCACCGGGCAGCATTACATTGGGCTATCGTGGCAGTTTTCAATTTGGCAAAGATGGTTTGGCTGATGTTAAATTCCGTAAACTTTCCCGTATCCTGGTCTGTGGTCGTGTGGCCTTGTGCCGTGAAGTCTTTGGTGATACCCTTAATGAATCTCGTGATCCAGATCATGGTGGTCCCGATCGTTATACATCACGTTTCTTCCTGAAGCATTGTTTCATCGAACAATCCTTTGATATGCTCCATGAACAAGGTTTTCGTTTGGCGGGTAGCTGTGGATCCGGAACTGCTGGTTCAGCGGCTGAACCTAAACCTGGTGTTGATGCTGAAGAGAATCGATGGAATCATTACAATGAATTTGTTTTTGTTAGGGATTAAAAGCATTATCACCGTCTCCGTTAAAGTCATCGCAATTGTCAAATTGCACATATCTGTTCCACACACACACAAAAAAGAGAAAGATCTCTAGAAGAGATCTTTTAATTTAAACTAAACTTAGTAAAAATTCATAAAAGAAAAAAATAAAACAAAAAAAAAAAATGAAAAAAATATATATTTAAAAAATTGTTTGGTAAGCATGTGTAAGAAAAAAAACTAAAAACAAAGTAAAAATATTAGAACAAATATACAACCAACAATAAATCCATACCTACAGACACATATTTATAGGGACTATGTGCATTTAAGGATATTTATTTTTCTGAAATACATATAAATGGTGAAAGTGAAATTTTTTTTGTTAATAACAAGGATAAAGGATCTTGGAGTTGTGTTTTTAATTTTTCATATATTTTACAAATTATTTCTACTAAAATCTTTAGATTTGCAAAAAAAAACTCAAGGATGTAGCTAAAGGATTTTTGGGTGCAAACAAAAAAACCATATTGATTTTTAGCTTTTCGCTCTTTTTACAATTAGTTTTTAATTAAAATTATCAGGTTCCAAACAAGATTTTATTACGTTCAGGAAGGTAAATGGGAGATTTCTGGTTTTTAAAATTCAAAATAAATATATATGGATAAATGGATTTTTATCATTTCGCTCTTTTTACAATTAGTTTTTAATTAAAATTATCAGGTTCCAAAAAAAATGCATTACGTTCAGGAAAGTAAATGGGAGATTTCTAGTTTTTAAAATTCAAAATAAATTTTTAGAATTTTTTTTTTACCCTTAAAAATATTTTCTGAGTTAAAAAAAAATCAGAATCGATAGTTCAAATAGAAGAAAACTGGATTATATGCCACATATATTATGGGGAACTATTTTTATAAATGTTTATTCTATAAAAATTGTTAGGTTTTGAATTTCCAATATTTTTTCCAGGGGAAATTTAATTATCCACTTTCAAAAAAGATAGATTTTTAAAATAGTTTAGAATCGGTAACTAGCAACTAGAGGAAAACTGGATTCTTTGCCACATTTTTCATTTATTTTAGTAAATTTGTTAGATTTTCAATTCCCAATTTTTTTTCACGGAAAATTAACGTTTTAAAAATTAAAATAAAAAATAATTTTAAAAATAGAAAATAAGTGTTTATATGCCACATTATTTATTGGGTACTATTTTGAAAAATGTTTATTTTAGTAAATTTGATAGATTTTCAATTCGCATTTTTTTTCGAGGAAAATTATCGTTTTAAAAATTAAAATAAAAAATCAGTTTAAAAATAGAAAATAAGTGTATATGGGTTAAAGTTCGACTAGGCCGCATCTTGTGTACTCTCCACAATATTTTTTCTAGAATGCGATGCAAGGTTTTTCTCTAATCTTTGTTTTTATTAGCCTTTAAAGAAAAATCTTTTAAAAATCTTTTAAGTAAAAAGAGAAAATTCAAAATTCATTCAATAGAAAAAAGCTTAATTCAGTGCATTTACTGTAGTTCTAAAATTCAACCGGATCGGATAGAATTTCCATCTACACTTGGTCGGTTTCTATTGGGGCTATACTTAAACAAGTATATACGGCCGTAAGTTCGGCCAGGCCGAATCTTATGTACCCTCCACCATGGATTGCGTAGGAACTTCTACTAAAGGCTGTCATCCACAATCGAATTACTTGGGTTGCGATAACACTTGCCGATGGCAAGGTATCGTAAAACTTTTTAACACTGTCTTCTAAATTTTAAGTTAGCCCATACGGGGTATATATTAAACAAAAAAAAAGGCGATTAAATACGTATATAATCTAGTTTGACAAAATTTTCTATAGAAATAAAATTTTGACAAAATTTTCTATAGAAATGAAACCTTGACAAAATTTTCTATAGAAATAAAATTTTGACAAAATTTTCTATAGAAATAAAAATTTGACAAAATTTTCTATAGAAATAAAAACTTGACAAAATTTTCTATAGAAATAAAATGTTGACAAAATTTTCTATGGAAGTAAAATGTTGACAAAATTTTCTATAGCAATACAATTTTGACAAGAATTTCTATAGAAATAAAATGTTGACAAAATTTTGTATAGAAATGAAATTTTGACAAAATTTTGTATAGAAATAAAATGTTGACAAAATTTTCTACAGAAATAAATTTTTTACAAAATTTTCTATAGAAATAAAATTTTGACAAACATTTCTATAGAAATAAACTTTTGACAAAACTTTCTATAGAAATGAAATTTTAACAAAACTTTCTATAGTAATAAAATTTGACAAAATTTTCTATGGAAATAAAGTTTTGGTAGATTACAAAATTTTCTATAGAAATAAAATTTTGACAAAATTTTCTATGGAAATAAAATTTTGACAAAAATTTGTATAGAAATAAACTTTTGACAAAACTTTCTATAGAAATGAAATTTTGACAAAACTTTCTATAGTAATAAAATTTGACAAAATTTTCTATGGAAATAAAGTTTTGGTAGATTATTTTTGGCGATATGGACCAATTTTTGTGTAATAAGTCATCGGCTATATATAACTAAAGACCGATATGGACCAATTTTTACATGGCTGTTAGAGGCCATATATTGACAAAATGTACCAAATTTCAACCGTATCGGATGACTTTTGCTCCTCCAAGAGGTTCCGGACGTCAAATCTGGGGACGGTTTATATGGGAACTATATATAATTATGGACCGATATGGACCAATTTTTGCATGGTTGTTAGAGACCATATACTAACACCATGTACCAAATTTCAACTGGATCGGATGAATTTTGCTCTTCCAAGAGGCTCCGGAGGTCAAATCTGGGGATCGGTTTATATGGGGGCTATATATAATTATGGACCGATATGGACCAATTTTTGCATGGTTATTAGAGGCCGTAAACTAACATCAGGTACCAAATTTCAACCGGATCGGATGAATTTTGCCCCTCCAAGAGGCTCCGGAGGTCAAATCTGGGGATCGGTTTATATGGGGGCTATATATAATTATGGACCGATATGGACCAATTTTTGCATGGTTGTTAAAAACCGCATACTAAGACCACGTACTAAATTTCAACCGGATCGGAAGAATTTTGCTCCTCCAAGAGGCTCCGGTGGTCAAATCTGGGGATCGGTTTATATGGGAGCTATATATAATTATGGACCGATATGGACCAATTTTTGCATGGTTGTTAGAGGCCGTATACTAACATCAGATACCAAATTTCAACCGGATCCGATGAATTTTGCCCCTCCCAAAGTCTCCGGAGGTCAAATCTGGGTATCGGTTTATATGGGGGCTATATATAATTATGGACCGATATGGACCAATTTTTGCATGGTTGTTAGAGACCATATACTAACATCAGGTACCAATTTTCAATCGGATCGGATGAATTTTGCCCCTCCAAGAGGCTCCGGAGGTCAAATCTGGGGATCGGTTTATATGGGGGCTATATATAATTATGGACCGATATGGACCAATTTTTGCATGGTTGTTAGAGACCGTATACTAAGACCACGTACCAAATTTCAACCGGATCGGATGAATTTTGCTGCTCCGGGAGGCTCCCCAAGCCAAATTTGGGGATCGGTTTATATGGGGGCTATACGTAAACGTGGTCCGATATGGCCCATTTTCAATACCATCCGACCTACATCAATAACAACTACTTGTGCCAAGTTTCAAGTCGATAGCTTGTTTCGTTCGGAAGTTAGCGTGATTTCCACAGACGGACGGACAGCCGGACAGACGGACAGACGGACAGACGGACGGACGGACAGACGGACAGACGGACAGACGGACGGACATGCTTAGATCGACTCAGAATTTCACCACGACCCAGAATATATATACTTTATGGGGTCTTAGAGCAATATTTCGATGTGTTACAAACGGAATGACAAAGTTAATATACCCCCATCCTATGGTGGAGGGTATAAAAAGGGTCTAATTCGGTCATTTTACAATCACCATCCGAACTATATCAACAATCGCTACTTGTGCTAAGTACAGAAATAGTACACTGAAAAAAAAACATGCCCAGTTCCAAAGATTTTGTCTTTACTTTAAAAATGTTGGTATTGATTCCGAGCCAAAGAATCGGAGAATACAAGTACGGATACTTTTAAGACACAATTCTCTTTTAAATTTGGGTTTTGTGTACTTGCTTCTAGGAAGCAAATTTTAATTTTTCGCTTTTTCAGTTTTTTTTAATATGCTTTCAAAGTCTTTCAAAAACGAATTAACGACAACTTTATTTTCCAAATTAAGACCCGACTTCCAGTAGAAATTACGCAATGTTTCAAGTAAAAAAGTCTTTAAAATAAAGTGTTGAAAAACATGTCTTATATTTGAACGATTTTTTCTTTGTAGTCAAGATGCAAAAAGGCAACAAATTTAAAGACAATTTCATTAAATTTAAAGAATTTTTCAGAATTATTAAAGTCAATTTGACCTTAGCCCAAACATGTTTTCTTTCTTGTTATGATACCCATTTTTAAGTAAAATCACTTAATTATAAGGACAATACGACTCCATTGAAGAGTTTATCGACTTTTGGACAAGGAAAAAAACTCTATGGTAGAGAATTGCATCTTCTATGCTAAGCACCATTTGCATTCGTATTTTAACCCTTATACTACGTTGGGTATTAGGTCGTATTTTTCATCACCGAATTTCTTACTTTTGGATTATAATTAAAAGTGCTTACTACTCAGCATGAATTCAGCATATGTTACCAATTAATGCACTGAGTGATAGAAATTGTTAATTATATTCGAACAGTAAGATATGCGGTGTTGAAAAATACGATATGGGTCATCAAATGACCCCAACGTAGTATAAGGGTTAAAGACATGAAATCTTTGACCTCACGACAATATTTTTTTCAGTGTAAAATAGTAGCACACTTTTTATAAAGGAAATAAACATTTCCCAAAAAATTGCAGTAAACAAGGAATTAATTAAAAAGTGGCACATAATAAAAAAAAAACGTGCCACAAAAAAGTAAAAATTATATATAAAACAAGTAAGGAAAGTCTAAAGTCGGGCGGGCCGACTATATTATACCCTGCACCACTTTGTAGATCTAAATTTTCGATACCATATCACATCCGTCAAATGTGTTGGGGGCTATATATATAAAAGTTTGTCCCAAATACATACATTTAAATATCACTCGATTTGGACAGAATTTGATAGACTTCTACAATATCTATAGACTCAAAATTTAAGTTGGCTAATGCACTAGGGTGGAACACAATAGTAAAAAAATATGGGAAACATTTAAATCTGAAGCAATTTTAAGGAAACTTCGCAAAAGTTTATTTATGATTTATCGGTCGATATATATGTATTAGAAGTTTAGGAAAATTAGAGTCATTTTTACAACTTTTCGACTAAGCAGTGGCGATTTTACAAGCAAAATGTTGGTATTTTTACCATTTTTGTCGAAATCAGAAAAACATATATATGGGAGCTAAATCTATCTCTGAACCGATGTCAACCAAATTTGGCACGCATAGCTACAATGCTAATTCTACTCACTGTGCAAAATTTCAACTAAATCGGAGCAAAAAATTTGCCTCTGTGGTCATATGAGTGTAAATCGGGCGAAAGCTATATATGGGAGCTATATCTAAATCTGAACCGATTTGGCTGATCATTTGCAAGTTTTCGAGACTTATAAAATATTCGGATGTACAGAATTTGAGGAAGATCGGTTGATATACACGCCAATTATGACCAGATCGGTGAAAAATATATATGGCAGCTATATCTAAATCTGAACCGATTTTTTCCAAAATCAATAGGGATCGTCTTTGAGCCGAAACAGGACCCTATACCAAATTTTAGGACAATCGGACTAAAACTGCGAGCTGTACTTTGCACACAAAAATACATTAACAGACAGACAGACAGACAGACAGACAGACAGACAGACGGACATCGCTAAATCGACTCAGAATTTAATTCTAAGACGATCGGTATACTCAACGATCAGACTTTTCCTTCTTGGCGTTACATACAAATGCACAAACTTATTATACCCTGTACCACAGTAGTGGTGAAGGGTATAATAAGTATATACGGCCGTAAGATCGGCCAGGCCGAATCTTATGTACCCTCCACCATGGATTGCGTAGAAACTTCTACGAAAGACTGTTATTCACAATCAAATTATTTGGGTTGTGGCATCTTAAAACTTCTTAACATCGTTTTCTAAATTGTGAGTTAGTCCATACGTGGTATATATTAGACAAAAAGTTATGTATAGTTAAGTCTACAAATAACTACTAATCGATATGGACTTTTTGCACTGTACGTAGAGAGGCAGAATTGAAATATGGGGGTCGCTTATATGGGGGCTATATACAATTATGAACTTGATATGGACCAATTTTTGTGTGATTGGAGATAGATTTATCTGAGGGCTATATATAACTATGTTATAGACCGATATGGACCTAGTTAGGCATGGTTGTTAAGGGCCACATACTAGTACAATGTACCAAATTTCAACTGACTCGGATGAAATTTGCTCCTACAAGAGGCTCCAAAACCAAATCTCGGTATCGGTTTATATGGGGGATATATATGATTATGGACTGATATGGACCGCTTTTGGTATGGTTGTTAAATATAATATACTACCACACGTACCAAATTTCAACCAGATCGGATGAATTTCGCTTCTCCAAAAGGTACAAGAGGTCAATCCTGGGGATCGGTTTATATGGGGGCTATATATAATTATGCACTGGTATGAACCAATTCCTGCATGGTTGTTGGATACCATATACTAGCATCACATACCAAATTTCAACCGAATCGGATGAATTTTGCTGTTCCAAGTGCCTCCGGAGGTAAAATCTGGGGATTGGTTTATATGGAGCCTATATATAATTATGGACGGATATCAACCAATTATTGCATGGGAGTTCGAGGCCATATATTAACACCACGTACCAAATTTCATCTGAATCAGATGAATTTTGGTCTTCCAAGAGGCTCCGGAGGTCAAATCTGGTGATCGGTTTATATGGGGGCTATATATAATTGTGGACAGAGATGGTCTGTATCAAACTTTTTTAGGTTTGCGACTGGCGCAAAGTTGTAAACTTCACATACACGTCGTAAATGTAGAAAAAGTAACAAAAGTCGCAAACTGAAAATACTTTAGTCGCGTCAGCTAGGCAGCCAATTCGATGATATCCAAGACGATGGTATGTGCGAAGAAGTTTCAATTCTTAGGAATGTTCACAATTTTCGGTTTTAGTCCCCACATTTTCCCTATTGCCTTTTGCACGAGTACAGGGTAACCGTGGATTTTCTCGTCATTTCTTAGCTTTAAGTTCAGTCTCCTGTCCAATATAACCCCAAGGTATTTGCACACTCACCAACGGGAATTTCGATACCACCTAAGAAAATAGGCTTGACCATGGGAAAACTTTCACAAATTTCTGCAGAAATTCACAGCGAATGCTGTCAAACTAAATCAAAAAATGTTCAG
Organism: Haematobia irritans; assembly: GCF_050003625.1. Taxonomy (NCBI): domain Eukaryota; kingdom Metazoa; phylum Arthropoda; class Insecta; order Diptera; family Muscidae; genus Haematobia; species Haematobia irritans. The sequence goes on along the minus strand of NC_134397.1, from coordinate 183,047,557 downwards.
GATTTCTTCTATTCAAAATTTGGTTTTATACAGTAGGTTTACGACTTTTGCGACATACGTATTATACCGTCGCAAATGTATGTCGCAAAAGTCACAGTTTGTGACAGGCCAACCCTGATTGTGGACCGATGTGCACCAATGTTTGCATGGTTGTTAGAGACCATATATTAACACCATGTACCAAATTTCAGCCGGATCGGATGAAATTTGCTTCTCTTAGAGGCTCCACAAGCTTAATCGGCGGATCGGTTTATATGGGGGCTATATATAATTGTGGACCAATGTGCATCAATGTTTGCATGGGTGTTAGAGACCATATACTAACACCATGTACCAAATTTCAGCCGGATCGGATGAAATTTGCTTTTCTTAGAGGATTCGCAGGCCAAATTTGGGGGTCCGTTTTTATGGGGCCTATACGTAAAAGTGGACCGATATGGCCCATTTGCAATGCCATCCGACCTACATCAATAATAACTACTTGTGCAAAGTTTCAAGTCGATAGCTTGTTTCGTTCGAAAGTTAGCGTGATTTCAAAAGACGGACGGACGGACGGGCATGCTCAAATCGACTCAGAATTTCACCAGGAGCCAGAATATATATACTTTATGGGGTCTTAGAGCAATATTTCTATGTGTTACAAACGGAATGACACAGTTAATATACCCCCCATCCTATGGTGGAGGGTAAAAAAAAAATAAAATAAAATAAAAAATAAAAAAACAACCCCCTACCCGACGTTTGTTAAACCGGTCCGTTTTACATCCGTATAACCTCACTATTATTGTAAATGAACGAAATAGCAAGTAGTCCGATTTTTTTTTAATGTAACGATCACGTGTGTGAAAACCATGGAGTGATTAATCAGTACTTCAGTTTTTGTGTCAGATTTCCCCTGACCCTACTCTTTAAAAGAGTTCAAATCTTTTCGAATTTGTTTTCACATTGAAGGATATGGTTGACTAAGTTAACGAAAATATGCTTCGGCAGGGGCAGCGAAGCGGTCCGGGTTACGCAAGTTTAAATATAAATTAATGCAATTTATGTTTTATGCTTGTATCGAATAATGGAAATTTTCTAACCTATATAAAGATTATAACAATTTTTTTTACGTTAAAAAAACGAAAACAGTTTATTTCCCTGAAAATGTTTTTATGAATTTTATTATTATTCTTTGCTTCACAATTTTTCTACAGTGTAGATATTCCATTCAAACTTAATACACCAAATATGAATTATGGCCTTTTAGTATCAAATGCAATTTCAATTAGTTTTATCTTATGACTCCAATTATCGTCTTTAATTAGTGTGGGAAATTTATACAATTATCAATATTTATGTGGGCGACACTGTAATCCTCCGAAATTCATAAAGTTAATTATACAAATATGGTGATGGAACTGAAAATACATTTTCGTTTCTTATCTATAGAAACGAACATCAGAAACATTGATTATTTTTATTAGAAAAGTTTTCTCTTGTTTTAATTGCCAGCCATGTTGTATTATTATTATTGTGTTAATAATCATTAAGCATACATTTAGGAATCAAGAGAGAAAATGTACATTCTCTTAGGTTCAAAAAGGAAATTTACTCAAAATTCCGTTACTGAGAAACGTAAACTCTTCTATAAGTTTATGATGTACTAAGCTGATTAATTTCCTGAATTTGGGAAGTGGGAAATGTTACAAAATAAATTATATTGTAATCAATTAAAATATTCATGCAGTCAAATATTAAATACTTTTAGCAGGTTGCAATTTGATTAGCTTTTAAAATCGATTTTTATTCAACATTTTTAATTTCAACTTTTAATCAACATTAAATTTCACACATTTCCAAAATTCAGGGAAATTTTTTACTACATTCCTAAACTTGGAATTCACGGAAAATTCTTTTATATGGTTTTAGTTATGTGCCAACTTGTAACCTATTGAATATAATTCCCCTCAAGGTTCTAGTAAATTATAAATTCCAAGAATTGTTTTAATCAACTTTAAATTTCACACATTTTCAAGGTCCAGGGTAATCTTGTACTATTTCGCGAAAATAAGAATTCTCAGAAAATTGTTTTGTTTTCTTAACATTTTGACGTTTGTTCTACGACTTAAGTTATATGTAAATTTTTAATCTTTTGAATAGAATTCTCTGGAAAGCTCTAATAAATTATAAATTCCAAGATCTTTATTTCTTTTAGTTATTAACAAAATTTCATTTTTGCCATCAAATCATCTATAAAATAGTTTTTATTTAGTTTATATAGTCATTTACTCCATTTATAATAGAAACAATTTCCTAGAAACTAAATTTTATATACTGAAAAAATAAACACTCATATTTTGTTTTATTTTGTGACAATTGGTGTTAAGTATCCTTTCAAAAATTTGTATTATTTCAATAAAATATTCTAGAAAACAAAAAACCAGAAAATAAATAAATAAAAACTGAATATAGAACATTGGAAATAAATATAATTTTTCATAAACAATCAAATAGAAAGGGAGTAAGAAAGCTATAACAATAAGGAAGCTAAATTTCATAGACAATTAAATCAATATATTGATATGGAAAAATTATAGATGTGAGTGTGTGTTTTCCATTGTTTTCCAGATTATTGAAGGAAAACAAAGGATTTGATTTTAAGAGGAAAGAGTAAAAATTATAATAAAAAATATAACACATTAAACTCTAGGCCTACAATGTTATTCTCTGTCAGCGTTAGCGTTGAGAATTTAAATATAAAATTGACCACAACAAATGTCAATCGCAAAAAATTGACAATAAAAAAATGTTAAAAATAATTACATATTTGATTTTTATCTCCGATTAATCTTAAATCACTCCTTGAAAGTGGCAGATCAGGGAGTTATTTATTAGTTAGCTCAAAATAGCAGCACTAATAGATTGAATATCTAACCTATCTTGGCTGTCACTTCGCTTGGCGTAACTTAACCCTATCAACATTTAGTGAAAATATTACACACAGTGAAAATATTACACACGCTACATACAGCATTCGTCCGATGACCATTGAGCACGGTTGCCACAGTTTGTGGAAATGTAGAAAAAAATTTGGATAGAATTTTTCTATTGAAATAAAATGTTGACAAAATTTTCGATAGAAATAAAATTTTGACAAAATTTTCGATAGAAATAAAATTTTGTCAAAATTTGCTATAGAAATAAAATTTTGACAAAATTTTAGATAGAAATAAAATTGTAACAAAATTTTCAATTAAAAAAATATTTGATAAAATTCTGCAAAATTTTCTATAGAAATAAAATTTTGCAAAAAATGTTCTAAAAAATAAAATTGTGATAAAATAGAAAATATAGAAATAAAATTTTGACAAAAATTTTATAGAAATAAAATTTTGACAAAACTTTTTATAGAAATAAAATTTTGACAAAAATATTTATAAAAATAAAATTTTGACAAAATTTTCTATAGAAATAAAATTTTGACAAAATTTTCGATAGAAATAAAATTGTAACAAAATTTTCAATTAAAAAAATATTTGATTAAATTCTGCAAAATTTTCTATAGAAATAAAATTTTGAAAAAATTTTCTATAGAATAAATTTTGTTTTTACAAAATTTTCTATAGAAATAAAATTTTGAAGAAAATGTTCTAAAAAATAAAATTGTGATAAAATAGAAAATATAGAAATACAATTTTGACAAAATTGTCTATAGAATAAGATTTTGACAAAATTTTCTATAGAAATAAAATTTTGACAAAAATTTTATAGAAATAAAATTTTGACAAAACTTTTTATAGAAATAAAATTTTGACAAAAATATTTATAAAAATAAAATGTTGACAAAATTTTCTATAGAAATAAAATTTTGACAACATTTTCTATAGAAATAAAATGTTAACAACATTTTATATTGAAATAATATTTTATCTGGAAATCATATCAAATAGAAAACAAATTTCGAAAAAATTTCTATAGAAATCAAATTGTGAAAAAATTGTCTATAGAATAAAATTTTGATAAAAATAAACTTTCAAAACAATTTTCTATAGAAATAAAATTTTAACAAAATTTTCTATAGAACTAAAATTTCGAAAAAATGTCTATAGAAATAAAATTTTTAAAAAATTTTCTATAGAAAAAAATTTTGACAAAATTGTCTATAGAAATAAAATTTTGACAAAATTTTCTATAGAAATAAAATTTTCACAAAACTTTTTACAGAAATAAAAATTTGACAAAACTTTTTATAGAAATAAAATTTTGACAAAAATATTTATAGAACTAAAATTTTAACAAAATTTTATAATAGAAATACAATTTTGACTAAAATTTTTTTTAGAAATAAAATTTGGACAACATTTTTTACAGAAATAAAATTTGATCTAATTATACATAATTAGATATAATGCATTTGGACGTCAATTGCCTGTTTCGGTATCAGGCGAACATGAAACATAAAAAATAAAATTTTGAAAAAATTTTCAATAGAAATAGAATTTTGACACAATTTTCTATAGAAATAAAATTTTGACAACATTTTCTATAGAAATAAAATTTTGACAAAATTTTTTATAGAAATACAATTTTGACAAAATTTTTTATAGAAATAAAATGTTAACAAAATTTTATATTGAAATAAAATGTTATCTGGAAATCATATCAAATAGAAATAAAATTTCGAAAAAATTTCTATAGAAATAAAATTTTGACAAAATTTTATATAGAAATGCAATTTTAAGTTTTATATGGGCGAATAAAATTTGACAAAATTTTGCATATAAATAAAATTTTGTTTAAATATTCTATAAAAATAAAATTTTAACAAAATTTTCCATAGAAATAAAATTTTAACAAAATTTCTATACAAATAAATTTGTATAGAACAATACAATTTTCTATAGAAATAAAATTTTAACAAAATTTTATATAGAAATAAAATTTTATATGGAAATCAATTCAAATAGAAATCAAATTTCGAAAAAAATCTATAGAAATAAAATTTTGCAAAAATTGTCTATAGAAATAAAATTTTGACAAAATTTTGGCAAAATTTTCTAACAAAATTTATTTAACAAAATTTAACAAAATTGTATATGGAAATCAAATCAAATAAAAATCAAATTTCGAAAAAAAAAATCTAAAGAAATAAAATTTTGCAAAAATTGTCTATAGATATAAAATTTTCACAAAATTTTGACAAAATTTCCTATACAAATAAATTTTTAACAAAATTTTATATGGAAATAAAATTTTATATAGAAATCAAATTTCGAAAAAAATGTCTATAGAAATTAAAATTGTACAACATATTGCATATAAATAAAATTTTGTCAAAATTTTCTATAGAAATAAAATTTTAACAAAATTTTCTATAGAACTAAAATTTTGGCAAAATGTTCTATAAAAATAAATTTTTGATAAAATTTATATAGAAATCAAATTTCGAAAAAAATGTCTATAGAAATAAAATTTTGAAAAAATTGTCTATAGAACAACATTTTGACAAAATTTTTTATAGAAATAAAATTTTGACAAAATTTCTATAGAACAAAATTTTGACAAAATTTTTTATAGAAATACAATTTTGACATAATTTTTTATAGAAATAACATTTTGACAAAATTTTCTATAGAAATAAAATTTTGACAAAATTTTTTATAGAAATACAATTTTGACATAATTTTTTATAGAAATAACATTTTGACAAAATTTTCTATAGAAATAAAATTTTGAAAAAATTTTCTATAGAAATAAAATTTTGACAAAATTTTATATAGAAATAAAATTTTAACAAAGTTTTATATGGGCGAATAAAATTTTGACAAAATTTTCTATAGAAATAAAAATTCGACAAAATTTTGCATATAAATAAAATTTTGTCAAAATTTTCTATAAAAATAAAATTTTAACAAAATTTTCCATAGAAATAAAATTTTAACAAAAAATTTCTATACAAATAAATTTGTAAAGAACAATACAATTTTCTATAGAAATAAAATTTTAACAAAATTTTATATAGAAAATTTTTTATGGAAATCAAATCAAATTGAAATCAAATTTCGAAAAAAAAATTCTATAGAAGTAAAATTTTGACAAAAAATAATTCTATAGAATAAATTTTTGACAAAATTGTCTATAGAAATAAAATTGTAACACAATTTTCTACAGAAATAAACAAATTTAACAAAGTTTTCTATAGACGAATAAAACTTTGACAAAATTTTCTATAGAAATAAAAATTTGACAAAAATTACACCAAAGTGTTACTGCGATTTATGTTAAACTATGAACAAGGACTTTAATTAACATTCTTACTATACATGCCAAATTTGAGTGAAATAAAGGGTGATACGGTCAAAATTTGGTCAAGGGAAAACGCGTGTAAATCGGTGAAATCGTTTATTTAAAAAATCAAATTAAATTTCGTTTTCAAGTTCAATTAGTATAAAATTCAGGAAAAATATTCAGTTAGGCTTTCGATTTTCCAAATCCGAATTGCCGGGTCTCACGCTTGACACCTGCCATCAGATTTTGTACAGCCACCTTGTCCACCTTCTTCGCCGCAGAAAGCCAGTTTGCCTTGAACTGCTGCTCGTCCTTAGCATTTTTTTTTTGGTCTTATTTAGGTTCCGCTTGACAATAGCCCAGTATTTCTCAATTGGGCGGAGCTCTGGCATGTTGGGAGGGTTCTTGTCCTTGGGAACCACCTGCACGTTGTTGGGGGCGTACCACTCCATGGCCTTTTTACCGTAATGGCAAGGTGTCAAATCCGGCCAAAACAGTACGGAACAACCGTGTTTCTTCAGGAAAGGCAGCAGACGTTTATTCAAAAACTCTTTCACGTAAATTTCTGGGTTGACAGTCAACCAAAATGCTGCTTTTCAAGCCACAGGTACAGATGACTTGCCAAACCAGATATTTCTTTGCGAACTTTGACAGTTTTATGTGCTTGAAAATATCTGCTACCTTTCCCCTTCCTTTTGCCGTATAAAACTCCTGTCCCGGAAGCTGCTTGTAGTCGGCTTTGACGTAGGTTTCGTCGTCCATTACCACGCAGTCAAACTTCGTAAGCATCGTCGTGTACAGCCTCCGGGATCGCGCTTTGGCCGTCGTATTTGGTTTATCATCGCGATTTGGAGTCACTACCTTCTTGTAAGTCGATAGTCCGGCTCGTTTTTTGGCTCGATGCACGGTTGTAGACGATACACCCAGCTTATTTGCGGCATCTTGGAGAGAGAGGTTAGGGTTTCGCTTGAAACTACCGGCAACTCTCTTTGTTGTCTCAGCGGCTTCCGGTTTTCGATTTCCCCCCGATCCAGACTTCCTGGCTGTCGACAAACGTTCCCCAAACACTTTAATTACATTTGTAACGGTTGATTTGACAACTTTTAGCGATTTTTCCAGCTTTGCGTGCGAGTAGCTCGGATTTTCGCGATGCGTGAGCAAAATTTTGATACGCTGCTCTTCTTGCTTGGACGGCATTTTGACAACTGAAGAGTGAATTCCAAAATCAAAATAGGAGCAACATACACACACACACCTTCAAAATGAGAGATGTTCAGGTTTTTTAAATGCAAAATTGAAAGAAATACCTCAAGTTTATATTGACCAAATTTTGACCGTATCACCCTTTATATTCAGATTTTGATATAGCTTCCACATATATCTTACGTTCGATTTAGTCTTGTATGGCCATAAAGGCCGTAGTGTAGAGGTGTGCACGTGACACGAAATTGTCGTGACTCACGAACATTTTCGTGATTCGTGCGTGAGTCGTGAGTCACGCTCATGAAAACAGCGTGAGTGTGCATGAGCGTGATTAACAAACCAAAATGTCGTGCGTGAGCGTGAGTCACGAAAATAATATCTTCGTGAGTGTGCGTGAGTAAAGAATTACACTCACGAAAATATTCCTGCTCTCCAACATAAAACGCTTAAGAGTTAAATTCAATTACAATTTTAGTGACACCTGGGATGTTAAGAGTTTAATAACACTCTCGATTTTAATAATGCTCATGTTTACAGACACTTCGGTAAGGTAAATTAATCATAAAATTATTCGTGAGTCACGATATATTTCGTGAGTCACGATATTTTTCGTGAGTCACGGTATTTTTCGTGAGTCACGACGTTTTCGTGCGTGAGTGTGCGTGAGCACAAATTTTCTTTTCGTGAGTGTGCGTGAGCGTGAGTCCTACCAAAAAATATCGTGCGTGAGTGTGCGTGAGTATGATTTTTCAGTCGTGAGTGTGCGTGAGCGTGAGTAAACTATTACTCACGTGCACACCTCTACCGTAGTGTAGCTCCGAATTATTTTACTAACATTATGTACCGTCCCAGGCCTTTATGCGGTTTAAATTTTAGGTATAGAGATTTTGTTGAAGTTTTAGATTTTTTTGTCCAAATCGGTTCGGATTTTAGTATGTGTACACGGGGATATAATCTTTTATATTGCTCCCAACAAATTTAAAAGATGTGAGATAGTATCGCAATTGTAGATCTACAAAATGGTTTATATGTTTTTTTTTTTCTTTTTTTGTGAGAGATACGTGTGTTATGACATACGGTGAATAATTACTTGGGTTGTGATAGCCCTTGCCGATGGCAAAGTATCTTAAATTTTCTTAACATTGTCTTCTAAATTATAATTTATTCCACATGGAGTCTATTTTAAATAACAAAGGCAGATAAAATTCTTATATAGGCCAATTCAGTTCTTGATCGGTTTATATAGAATATTGTAAAATTAATTAATTATCAGTATGGTAATTAGGGAGCCAAATTTAAAATGGATCAGATGAAATTTGCGCCCCCAGGATTTTCCGGATATCAAATCTGGGGATTGGTTTATAAGGAGGCTATATACAATTATTGGCCGATATTGACCAATTTTTGTATGATTTTAGGAGCCATATAGATTGGATGAAATGTGCACTTCCACGAAGTTTTGGAAATATGGGGATCGGTGTATATGGGGGCTATATCTAATTATGGGCGAAAATAGGCCAAATTTTGCATGGTGACATTACGTACCAAAATTAACCCAATGCGGATAAATTTTGCTTCTCCAGGAGGCTAACGATGTAAAATCTGCGAATTGGTTTATATGGGGGCTATATATAATCTTGGGTATTATCACCCCCAGGATTCCCTTAGCTACGCCAATGGTCGTAGAAATCTGTTTCACAGAGTGATGCAGGGTATACTTAGATTTCAATAATCGTACAAGATGGTGTATACGTGGTATTAATTTCTTACAAAACGCTCATACGCACCCGTGTTCACAAAATTGTACATTGTTCATAACCAGTGTTTGTAGAAATTGGGTATTTTTTCCAAAACAAAAATTCAGGAATAAAGCGAAATTTCTGATTTGGTTCCATTTTTTTTTTTGGAAATTTGTGAGGATTTCCTTTTTATTTCTATCTAATTCTGTTGTTGATAGAGTCAATTACGTGAAAAAATAATTGAATCTGTAAAAGAAATCTTTATAGTTTTGGACCAAACACCAACAAGTCTTTCAGCCATGGTGCTAGTAATATTTATGTGACATTACATATGCCGTTTTGTTGAGAATTATATTTAAGTATCAATTTCAAATGCAACACTCAGGATCGGGCTGAAAAATCAGGATGCTATTTCAGGCCTTTATTTTAGTTGGGAGTATTTAGCATCTTTTTATACCCACCACCATAGAAATATCGATTTCCCACTATATAAAGTATATATATTCTTGATCAGGGAGAAATTCTAAGACGATATAAGCATATCCGTCTGTCCGTCTGTCTGTCTGTTGTAATCACGCTACAGCCTTCAATAATGGCGCTATCGTCCTGAAATTTGACCGCTCCCGATTTTACTTCTTGGCCTTCTAGAATCCGTAATTTTTACCCACTTTGCCTCAAATCTAGAGGTATTCTAGGACCTTAAAGAGGTGTGCCGAAAATGGTGAGTATCGGTCCCTGTTTTGATATAGCCCCCATATAGACCGATCTACCGATTTTACTTCTTGGGCTTCTAGAATCCGTGGTTTTTATAAAATTTGCCTGAAATTTTAAATATAGATGTATTCTAGGACCATAAAGACGTGTGTTAAAAATGGTGAGTACCAGTCCATGATTTGATATAGCCCCCATATAGACCGATATCCCGTTTTACTTCTTGGGTTTCTATAATCCGTAGTTTTTATCCAATTTGTCTCAAATCGGAAATCTAGAGGTATTCTAGGACCATAAAGACGTGTGTTGAAAATGGTGAGTATCGGTCCATGTTTTGATATAGCCGCCATATAGACCGATCTACCGATTTTACTTCTTGGGCTTCTAGAATCCGTAGTTTTTATCAAATTTGCCTGAAATTTTAAATCTAGATGTATTCTAGGACCATAAAAACGTGTGTTGAAAATGGTGAGTACCGGTCCATGATTTGATATATCCCCCATATAGACCGATATCCCGATTTTACTTCTTGGGATTCTATCCAATTTGCCTCAAATAGTTTTTATCCAATTTGCCTCAAATCGGAAATCTAGAGGTATTCTAGGACCTCAAAGAGGTGTACCGAAAATGGTGAGTATCAGTCCAGGTTTTGATATAGTCCCCATAAAGACCGATCTCCCGATTGTACTTCTTGGGCTTCTAGAATCCGTAGTTTTTATCAAATTTGCCTGAAATTTTAAATCTAGATGTATTCTAGGACCATAAAGACGTGTGTTGAAAATGGTGAGTACCGGTCCATGTTTTGATATAGCCCCCATGTAGACCGATCTCCCGATTTTATTTCTTGGGCTTCTAGAATCCGTAATTTTACCCAATTTGCCTGAAATTAGAAATCTAGAGGTATTCTATGAAACTAAAGAGATGTGCCGAAAATGGTGATTATCGGTCCATGTTTTTATATAGCCCCCACATAGACCGATCTCCTAATTTTACTTCTTGGTCTTCTAGAATCCGTAATTTTTACCCAATTTTCCTTAAATCGGAGATCTAGAGGTATCCGAGGACCTTAAAGAGGTGTGCCGAAAATGGTGAGTATCGGTCCATGTTTTGATATAGCCCCCATATAGACCGATATCCCGATTTTACTTCTTGGGATTTTATAATCCGTAGTTTTTACCCAATTTGCCTGAAATTGGAAATCTAGAGGTAGTCTAGAACCATAAAGGGGTGTGCCGAATATATTGAGTATCGGTACAGTTTTTGATATAGCCCCTTATAAACCGGTCTAGATTCTAGAACTACAATTAAATGTGTTGAATACTGAGTCCATGTTTTGGTATAGCCCCAATTACACTGAACTCCCGATTTAACTCCTAGGGTTTCTAGAAATTGTGGTTTTTATCCGATTTGTCACAAATTGAAAATATTCTGGCTTGTTATGGGTCTAACAAAGTGTATATGATTTAGTTTTATCGGTCCATTTGGTAAGGCCTCCATATATACCGATTTCACTTATTAAGGCTATAGAAGGCGCACTGATCATGAAAATTGCTTGAAACTGAATGCAAAATTTCCAAATTTTACTTCTCGTAGTCGTTTAAATAATTGGGATGAAAATTCACACATTGTAGATTTCAAATCAAGGCGTTATTTCATAATTTTCTTGCACTTACACGAGATGTTTATGATTCCTCGAAAACTCTAACAAAAAATGGTTTTTATAAATTCAGAATCTGATCTAGTCTTCGTAGGCTAAATCTTTACATTTATCTGTGGGAAGCGAACTGATCTGCTTGGTAAAATATCTGTCATCAAACCCCCCCTGAAATTTTCAAAGGAAACTATTATATTTGATTCATGGTGGTGGGTATTTAAGATTCGGCCCAGCCGAACTTATTAATGTATATACTTGTTTATTTCTATAGACTATATTTTTATTATTTTTTTTTTATTTGTAACAAAATTATTATAAAAAATTATTATAAAAAATTCGATTCCGCCCATATAGCATTTGTTGCGATGCGCTTCAGTGACAACACAGGCCCTATTTTATGACTGAGTAAATTGCTTTATGACCAGCCATTGGTATGAATTACCAGTCCAAAAAAATCCATTTAATCTTCAGCTAATGATTTTTTATGTTCTAGCCAATAAAACGAAACGTATTTAAATTTCCTGTCAAAAGCTTAAGTCATAAATGGCCATAAAAATTGAGAGAGAAACACTTGCAACGGTATAGGTGGGTATGTATGTGTAGGTGGTGACCTATAAGGCGGGTATTTTTGTTACATCGTTATGACCTCGAGAACCAAGGCCACATGCATGGAAAGTGTGAAGATTTTAATTGTACTCAATCCACAGGAATTACCATAAATATTCCAGAGCAACAGGGCTTGTATACCTCTTATAGATGTGTGTGAGTGTATGTGTGTGTGTGTGTGCTATGGAGTGCGATTGAAAAATTTATGGCTTTCTATAGGATAAAAATAAATATTTTTTTCTAGAGAATTTATGAGCTAACTGCTAATGAATTTCCAAAGTCCTTTAACAATGAAATTTATTGAGGTATTGATTTTGTTTGTTTGTAAAAGAATTGATTTCTTTCAAGGCTAGAAGATAATTGAAAACTGTTTTAGTCATTAGGGGAATATCGTTGCTATAATCTCACATTAAAGAAAAAGTTGTTTCCCAATCCCATTTTTTTCTAAGTATTGGACTAGGCCAAATAAACGAAATGGGAACACGGTTGCCACAGTTGCTATAATTCTACAACAAATTTTAAATTGTTTACTATTGTTTACTATTTCTTGCTATTTTTCTAGATTTTGCCAAATATACCTCTCCAACTAAGAGGTACTTCACAAACATTCTATAGAAATAAAATTTTGACAAAATTTCCTATAGAAATAAAATTTTGACAAAATTTTCTATAGAAATAAAATTTTGACAAAATTTTCTATAGAAATAAAATTTTGACAAAATTTACTATAGATATGAAATTTTTGACAAATTTCCTATAGCAATAAAATTTTGACAAAATTTTCTATAGAAATAAAATTTTGACATAGTTTTCTATAGAAATAAAGTTTTGACAAAATTTTCTACAGAAATCAAATTTTGACAAAATTTTCTACAGAAATCAAATATTGACAAAATTTTCTATATAAATAAAATTTTGACAAAATTTTCTGTAGAAATAAAATTTTGACAAAATTTTCTGTAGGAATAAAATTTTGACAAAATTTTCTATATAAATAAAATTTTAACAAAATTTTCTATAGAAATAAAATTTTAACACAGTTTTCTGTAGAAATAAAATTTTGACAAAATTTTCTATAGAAACAAAATTTTGACAAAATTTTCTATAGAAACTAAAAATATTTTGAAAAATTTTCTATGGGAAAAAAATTTGACAAATTTCCAAAAGAAATTAAATTATGACAAAAATTTGTATAATAATAAAATTTTGACAAAGTTTTGTATAGAAATAAAATTTTGACAAAACTTTCTATAGAAATATAGTTTTAAGAAAATTTTCTATAGAAATGAAAATTAGAAAAATTTTCCTATAAAACAAAATTAGACAAAATTTCCTATAGATATGTACGAAATTTTGACAATATTTACTATAGAAATAAAATTTCCTGTAGAAAAAAAAATTTTGACAAAAAAATTTCCTATAGAAATAAAATTTTGACAAAATTTTCTATAGAAATCAAATTTTGACAAAATTTCCTTTAGAAATAAAATTTTGACAAAGTTTTCTATAAAAAAAATTTAAAAAAATTCATAGGTACAAATTGGGACAAAATTTTCTAAAAACATAAAATTTTGCCAAAATTTTCCAAAAAAAATAAAATTTTGACAGAATTTTCTATAGAAATATAATTTTGACAAAATTTTCTATAGAAATAAAATTAAAAAAAAATTCTTTAGAATTAAAATTTTGACAAAATTTTCTATAGGAATAAAATTACGACAAAATTGTCTATAGAAATAAAATTTTGACAAAATTTTCTATAGAAATAAAATGTGACGAAATTTTCTGTATAAATAAAATTTTGCCAAAATGTTCTATAGACATACAATTTTTACCAAATTTTCTCTAGGATTGAATTTTTACAAAAATTTTTTGTAGAAAAAAAAAATTGAGCAAAATTTTCCATAAAAAATTGAAAAAAATCATGGAATTAAAGTTTGACAAAATTTGTCTATAGGAATAAAATTTTGACAAAATTTTGTATAGAAATAAAATTTTGACAATACTTTCTATAGAAATAAAATTTTGACAAAATTTTCTATAGAAATCAAATTTTGACAAAATTTTCTATAGAAATAAAAATTTTACAAAATTTTCTAAAGAAATAAAATTTTGACAAGTTTTCTAAAGAAACAAAATTTGACAAATTTTCTAAAGAAAAAACATTTTGACAAATTTTCAAAAGAAATTAAATTATAAAAAAAATTTGTATAGAAATACAATTTTAAAAAATTTTGTATCGAAATAAAATTTTGACTAAATTTTGTATACAAATAAAATTTTGACAAAATTTTCTATAGAAATAACATTTTGAGAAAATTTAGAAAAAATTTCCTATAAAAAAAATTAGATAAAATTTCCTATAGATACGAGTATGAAGTTTTTACAAAATTTTTATACAAAATTTCCTATAGAAATGAAATTTGAGAAAAAATTCTAAGTATTGGACTAGGCCAAATAAACGAAATGGGAACACGGTTGCCACAGTTGCTATAATTCTACAACAAATTTTAAATTGTTTACTATTTGGTAGAATTCTTGCTATTTTTCTAGATTTCGCCAAATATACCTCTCCAACTAAGAGGTACTTCACAAACATTCTATAGAAATAAAATTTTGACAAAATTTCCTATAGAAATAAAATTTTGACAAAATTTTCTATAGAAATAAAATTTTGACAAAATTTACTATAGATATGCAATATTTGACAAATTTCCTATAGCAATAAAATTTTGACAAAATTTTCTATAGAAATAAAATTTTGACATAGTTTTCTATAGAAATAAAGTTTTGACAAAATTTTCTACAGAAATCAAATTTTGACAAAATTTTCTAATGAAATCAAATATTGACAAAATTTTCTATATAAATAAAATTTTGACAAAATTTTCTGTAGAAATAAAATTTTGACAAAATTTTCTGTAGGAATAAAATTTTGACAAAATTTTCTATATAAATAAAATTTTAACAAAATTTTCTATAGAAATAAAATTTTAACACAGTTTTCTGTAGAAATAAAATTTTGACAAAATTTTCTATAGAAACAAAATTTTGACAAAATTTTCTATAGAAACTAAAAATATTTTGACAAATTTTCTATGGGAAAAAAATTTGACAAATTTCCAAAAGAAATTAAATTATGACAAAAATTTGTATAATAATAAAATTTTGACAAAGTTTTGTATAGAAATAAAATTTTGACAAAACTTTCTATAGAAATATAGTTTTAAGAAAATTTTCTATAGAAATGAAAATTAGAAAAATTTTCCTATAAAACAAAATTAGACAAAATTTCCTATAGATATGTACGAAATTTTGACAATATTTACTATAGAAATAAAATTTCCTGTAGAAGAAAAAAATTTTGACAAAAAAATTTCCTATAGAAATAAAATTTTGACAAAATTTTCTATAGAAATCAAATTTTGACAAAATTTCCTTTAGAAATAAAATTTTGACAAAGTTTTCTATAAAAAAAATTTAAAAAAATTCATAGGTACAAATTGGGACAAAATTTTCTAAAAACATACAATTTTGCCAAAATTTTCCAAAAAAAATAAAATTTTGACAGAATTTTCTATAGAAATATAATTTTGACAAAATTTTCTATAGAAATAAAATTAAAAAAAAAATTCTTTAGAATTAAAATTTTGACAAAATTTTCTATAGGAATAAAATTACGACAAAATTGTCTATAGAAATAAAATTTTGACAAAATTTTCTATAGAAATAAAATGTGACGAAATTTTCTGTATAAATAAAATTTTGCCAAAATGTTCTATAGACATACAATTTTGACCAAATTTTTTTGGATTGAATTTTTACAAAAATTTTTTATAGAAAAAAAAATTGAGCAAAATATTCCATAAAAAATTGAAAAAAAAAATCATGGAATTAAATTTTGACAAAATTTGTCTATAGGAATAAAATTTTCACAAAATTTTGTATAGAAATAAAATTTTGACAATACTTTCTATAGAAATAAAATTTTGACAAAATTTTCTATAGAAATCAAATTTTGACAAAATTTTCTATAGAAATCAAATTTTGACAAAATTTTCTATAGAAATAAAAATTTTACAAAATTTTGCTAAAGAAATAAAATTTTGACAAGTTTTCTATAGAAACAAAATTTGACAAATTATCTAAAGAAAAAACATTTTGACAAATTTTCAAAAGAAATTAAATTATAAAAAAAATTTGTATAGAAATACAATTTTGACAAAATTTTGTATCGAAATAAAATTTTGACTAAATTTTGTATATAAATAAAATTTTGACAAAATTTTCTATAGAAATAACATTTTGAGAAAATTTAGAAAAAATTTCCTATAAAAAAATTAGACAAAATTTCCTATAGATACGAGTATGAAGTTTTTACAAAATTTTTATACAAAATTTCCTATAGAAATGAAATTTTAGAAAAAAATTCCTGTAGAAAAAAAAATTACAAAAAAATTTCCTATAGAAATAAAATTTTGACAAAATTTTCTATAGGAATAAACTTTTTCAAAATTTCCTATAGAAATAAAATTTTGACAAAATTTTCTATAGAAATAAAATTTTGACAAAATTTTCAATAGAAATAAAATGTTCACAAAATCTTCCATAGAAGTAAAATTTTGACAAAATTTTCTATATAAATAAAGTTTTGACAAAATTTTCTATAGAAATAAACTTTTGACAAATTTTATGTGGACAAAAATTTTTGACAAATTTTCTATAGAAATTGCATTTAGACAACATTTTCTATAAAAATTAAATTTTGAGAAAATTTTCTATAGAAATAAAATTTTGACAAAATTTTCAATAGAAATAAAATTTTGACAAAATTTTCAATAGTAATAAAATTTTGTGAAAATTTCTATAGGAATACAGTCTTGACAGCATTTTCTTTAAAAATAAAATTTTGACAAAATTTTCTATAGAAATAAAATTTTAACAAAATTTTCTAACGACACAAAAAATGACAAAAAAATTTGAGAAATTTTCAAAAGAAATTAAATTATGAAAAAAATCTGTATAGAAATAAAATTTTGACAAAATTTTGTATAGAAATAAAATTTTGACAAAATTTTCTATAGAAATGAAGTTTAGAAAAAATTTCCTATAAAAAAAATTTAGACAAAATTTCATATCGATAGGAGTATGAAATTTTAACAAAATTTCCTATAGAAATGTAATTTAAAAAAAAAATTTTGACAAAAAGTTTCCTATAGAAATAAAATTTTGAAAAAATTTTCTATAGAAATCAAATTTTGACAAAATTTTCTATAGAAACAAAATATTGAAAAAATTTTCTATATAAATAAAATTTTGACAAAATTTTCTGTAGAAATAAAATTTTGACAAAATTTTGTAAAAAAAAATAAAATTTGACAAATTTTCTATAGAAACAAAATTTGACAAATTTTCTATAGAAACAAAATTTGACAAGTTTTCTAAAGAAAAAAAATTTTGACAAATTTTCTTTGGGAAAACAATTTTGACAAATTTTCAAACGAAATTAAATTATGAAAAAAATTTGTATAGAAATAAAATTTTGCAAAATTTTGTATAGAAACAAAATTTTGACAAAATTTTCTATCGAAGTGAAATTTAGAAAAAATTGCCTATAAAAAAAAAATTAGATGAAATTTCCTATAGATACGAGTATGAAGTTTTGACAAAATTTCCTATTGAAATAAAATTTTGACAAAATTTGCTATAAGAATAAAACTTTTTCAAAATTTCCTATAGAAATCAAATTTTGACAAAATTTTCTATAGAAATAAAATTTTGCAAAATTTTCAATAGAATCAAAATTTTGACAAAATTTTCTATAGACATAAAATTTTGACAAAATTTTCTAAAAAAAAATTTTTTTGACAAATTTTCCATAGACAAAAAATTTTGACAAATTTTCTATAGAAATTAATTTTTTTCTATAGAAATAATTTTTTTTTGTTTTGTTGTTGCTGGTTTATTCTTTAAACTACAAGTGTAGCTTAACCAACAGAGGAAAAGATAATAAAATTTTGAGAAGAATTGTCTTTGGAAATAAAATTTTTACAAAATTTTCTCAAGAAATAAATTTCGACAAAATTTTCTATATAAATAAAATGTGGACAAAATTTTCTAGCCATAAAATTTTGAAGCGTTAAAACATTTAAAATTCTACACATTTACAATTTAAGTTATTTTTTTTATGAAATTTTGACAAAAAAAAAATTCCTATAGAAATAAAATTTTGACTAAATTTTCTATAGAAATAAAATTTTGGCAAAATTTCTTATAGAAGTTAAATTTTGACAAAATTTCCTATAGAAAAAAAATTTTGACAAAGTTTTCTATAGAAATGAAATTTTGACAAAATTTTATGTAGAAATAAAATGTTCACAAAATTTTCTATAGAAATAAAATTTTCACAAAATTTTCTATAGAAATAAAGTTTTGACAAAATTTTCTATAGAAATAAACTTTTGACAAATTTTCTATAGAATTTTTTTTTTACAAATTTGCTATAGACATTAAATTTTGACAAAATTTTCTAGAGAAGAAATAAAATTTTGACAAATTTTCTATAGAATTTGACAAAATTTTTTAAAGAAAAAAATTTGAGAAAATTGTCAATAGAAATAAAATTTTGACTAAATTTTCTATAGAAAAGTTTGACAATATTTTGGTACGAATGGCAACCGAATTTTTAGTGCGAATGGCAATCTGAAATTAGAAATTTAGGGGTTTATCAGATCCATAAAGAAATTTGAAAGTTCTTCCAAAGCCACAACTTTAAAAGCACTTCCAGAATATGTATTTCCAATGATGTTCTTTATTTTAACTACACAGGAAGTTCTTTTCATTAAATTTTTTATAACATGCTTTTTTCATATTTTTAATGGGTAATTTTAACTTTTTTTGTTTCAAATTGGTTAAAAACAATTTAAGAATTCATAAAATGGTACAAATTGTTGAAATTTTGTCGAAAAAAATGCTAAATCCAATCTGAAAAAATTTTGAATTTTTGAAAATATTTGAGGCCAAACGTTTCAGACAAGCGTTAGAATCCATTAAAAATTATAAAAATTAGTTATTTGACAAAATATTACAGAATTTTTTAATTTACACCCAAAACATTGAATTCGGATCACACCTAAAGAAGTGATGCAAATTCAGTGCACCGGCTGTTGAAATGGAGGACTTCCGTCCTATGACAAGCCCATGTTAAATTCATCGCTTCTGCGTCAATTTTGCACCACTTCCGGATCCAAAAAGGACATTTTCTTTTTTGGCAACGCTTTTTTTGCTGGGGTGTAATATAGCCACCATAAACTCTTGTCTGTAAAATTTAACTTCTTGTGGAGATAGATGTCGCACTTATCTCCGAATTGGCCGAAACTACAAAAAAATCTCAATTTACTTCTCGTGCCCATTAGAGTATTGGGGGGGTAAAAATCCACAATATTTATATTTCAAATCATGTGAATGGCGTTACCTTTTTAAATTTTCTTACACTTCAACATGGAATATTTAAGATTCTTCTTAATCCCAAACAAAAATGGTAATCATCAATGCAGAATCTTATTTCATCGCCGTCATATACCCAAATAAAAAATACTTTCCCCAAATTTAAGACAAGGAATATTCATCTTTAATATAAAATACTTAAGAAAAAATAGGATCGTATATATGACAAGCGATGTTACGACTTTTTCGAATCTTTTTGCTTGCCTAAAAAGATGTCTTTTTTTTTGGCGTGAAAATGTCGTTGGCCAAAAATACGAATGAAAACACTTCTTTCAGGGTATTTAGAGTTGATTTTGGAAAAAAAGATCACATGGTTCTACTTGATTGGTACCAAATCCAGCTGATATTCTAGGCCTCTACAATTATATTTGATTTGGCCTGGTCGAACTTATGGACGTATATAAAAACGTCAATTTTGACCTTCATTGACAAAAAGTCGAATTGTCGAAAAGTGAATTGGTGTGAAATATTGGCCTTCTCCTTTTCATTTTTTTTGGATTACTTAAACTTTATTTAAAAATTTATCAATTTTATTTATTTTGAAAGAAAAAAGTTCAAAATTACGAAACATTTCATATATATAGCAAGAGTCCAAATTATTGTGTATTTAATTTTTTTTTCTTCAAATTAACTTTCAAACTTTCAATATTCCTTGCATAAACTGTAATGACCCTGGGTCATTTTGAAATATGGGGGGCCATTGCAGCAAACTCTTTCCCTTATCTTAAGTCTCAAATAATCTGCAAATAGCCCAAAACAAAACAGCAATTCAATTATTTAACAACGCCTTTCGCCATAAAAAAGTAATTTAAGTACTCTTTTTTCTTTTGAATGTTAAATGGAAACGAATACATATACCATCACTGATATAAAGGGCAGGCGATATTAGGGATGCCATTTAGGAAATCGCTTTTTTAATGTCAAGAATTGTGATAACTTTCATAACACTAGCTTATATGAGTGCATGCTGGAATCAGGCCAATAATTGATAAAGTGAAATCCTGCACTGAAGAAAAAATATATATAGCACAAAGAGTTGACCATTTTAAAACACGAATGTCATTTTTGTCAAGCATACACAGAAAAAAAATTAACGCCATATTAAAGAATATGCAACCGAAATTATTTGATGCGCAACTTACGCAATATTAAACACAAATTTCATCAAAATAATGAATTAAAAATTGATTAAATGTAAAATTTTTCTTTAATTATACCCTGCTCCACACTGTGGAACAGGGTATTATAAGTTAGTGCATATGTTTGCAACACCCAGAAGGAGACGAGATAGACACATGGTGTCTTTGGCAAAAATGCTCAGGGTGGGCTCCTGATTCGATATAGCGATGTCCGTCCGTCCGTCTGTCCGTGAACACATTTTTGTAATCAAAGTCTAGGTCGCAGTTTTAGTCCAATCGACTTCAAATTTGGCACAAGTATGTGTTTTGGCTCAGAATAGATCCCTATTGATTTTGGAAGAAATCGGTTCAGATTTAGATATAGCTCCCATATATATCTTTCGCCCGATATGGACTAATACGGTCCCAGAAGCCAGAGTTTTACCCCAATTTGGTTGAAATTTTGCACAGGGAGTAGAATTAGCATTGTAGCTATCCGTGCCAAATTTGGTTGAAATCGGTTCAGATTTAGATATATCTCCCATATATAGCTTTCGCCCGATTTACACTCATATGACCACAGAGGCCAATTTTTAACTCCGATTTAGTTGAAATTTTGCACAGGGTGTAGAATTACCATTGTTGCTATGCGTGCCAAATTTGGTTGAAATCGGTTCATATTTAGATATAGCTCCCATATATAGCTTTCGCCCGATTTACACTCATATGACCACAGAGGCCAATTTTTAACTCTGATTTAGTTGGAATTTTGCACAGGGAGTAGAATTAGCATTGTTGCTATGCGTGACAAATTTGGTTGAAATCGGTTCAGATTTAGATATAGCTCCCATATATATGTTTTTTTAATTTCGACAAAAATGGTCAAAATACCAACATTTTCCTTGTTAATAGCCACTGCTTAGTCGAAAAGTTGTAAAAATGACTCTAATTTTCCTAAACTTCTAATACATATATATCGAGCGATAAATCTTAAATAAAATTTTGCGAAGTTTCCTTAAAATTGCTTCAGAATTAAATGTTTCCCATATTTTTTACTAAAATTGTGTTCCACCCTAGTGCATTAGCCAACTTAAATTTTGAGTCTATAGATTTTGTAAAAGTCTATCAAATTCTGTCCAGATCGAGTGATATTTAAATGTATGTATTTGGGACAAACCTTTATATATAGCCCCAACACATTTGACGGATGTGATATGGTATCGAAAATTTAGATCTACAAAGTGGTGCAGGGTATAATATAGTCGGCTCCGCCCGACTTTAGACTTTCCCTACTTGTTTTTTTTTTTTAATTTAGGACACAAATTTGGAACGTCGCGTCCCTCCATTAAAATCGTATGTCTTTGAAGTAGAGGAAATTTTTTTAATTAAAGTAAGTAATTTTTAATGTAAAGAAATCGTCCTTAAATAAACTGAAATATTGAACCTTTTGGATTTAGGATGAAAACGATTCAAATATAGGCTTAGATTTATTTTAAAGATTTTGAATCTTTGGTTTAAAGTTTTTGGACGAAAACGAAAAAATATTTAATTTACGACCATTTTCATATAGCTCCGTTAGGCTTTAACTCCCAGTTAGCTGAAAGAAAAGTGGTAATATCTTCTATCCGGTTAACTTTAAATGAAAAATTTCAGCGGTTAAGTTCTTTACCGACATACGGAATAAATAGGCAAGATGACAGATATGTCTATTGCACGGTTTAAAAGTTCGTTAGCTAACGTAGCACTAACAGAGGTTCATGGAAATGGGGGTTAAAGTATCTGTTATAGTTTACATTTTTAAACTGGCATTTGTTTGTACTTGAATGAAAATTCCATAAATGAGATCTGTATCCTCTTAGGTCCCTAACTTTTTATACCCTCCACCGTAGGGTAACTTTGTCATTCCATTTGTAATACATGGAAATATTGCTGTAAGACCCCATAAAGTATATATATTCTGGGTCGTGGTGAAATTCTGAGTCGATCTGAGCATGTCCGTCCGTCCGTCTGTTGAAATCACGCTAACTTCCCAACGAAACAAGATATCGACTTGAAACTTGGCACAATTAGTTGTTATTGATGTCGGTCGGATGGTATTGCAAATGGGCCATGTCGGTACACTTTTATGTCTAGCCCCCATATAAACGGGCCCCCGATTTGGCTTGCTTTGGTACATGGTGTTAGTATATGGTCTCTAACAACCATGCAAAAATTACTCCACATCGCTCCATAATTATATACAGCCCCTATATAAACCGATCCCAAGACATCCGGAACATCTTAGAGGAGAAAAATTCACCCGATCCGGTTGAAATTTGGTACGTGGTGTTAGTATATGGTCTCTAACAACCGTGCAAAAATTGGTCCATATCGGTCAATAATTATATGTAGCCCCCATATAAACCGATCCCCAGATTTGGTTTGCGGACCTTCTAAGAGAAACAAATTTCATCCGATCCGGTTGAAATTTGGTACGTGGTGTTAGTATATGGTCTCTAACAGCCATGCAAAAATTGGTCCTTATCGGTACATAATTATATATAGCCCTCATATAAATCGATCCCCAGATTTGACCTCCGGAGTCCCTTGGAAGAGCAAAATTCACCTGATCCGTTTGAAATTTGGTACGTGGTGTTAGTATATGGTCTCTAACAACCGTGCAAAAATTACTCCACATCGGTCCATAATTACATACAGCCCCTATATAAACCGATCCCAAGACATCCGGAACATCTTGGAAGAGCAAATTTCATCCGATCCGGTTGAAATTTGGTACGTGGTGTTAGTATATGGTCTCTACCAACCGTGCAAAAATTGGTCCATATAGGTCCATAATTATATGAAGCCCCCATATAAACCGACCTTCTAAGAGAAGCAAAATTCATCCCATTCGGTTGAAATTTGGTACATTGCACTAGTATATGGCCGCTAACAGCCATCCAAAACTTGGTCCATATCGGTCTATAGTTATATATAGCCGATCGCCAATCACACAAAAATTGGTCCATATCGCCAAAAATAATCTACCAATACTTTATTTCTATAGAAATGTTTGTCAAAATTTTATATCTATAGAAAATTTTGTCAAAATGTTATATCTGTAGAAAATTTTGTGAAAATTTTATATCTATAGAAAACTAGCGTAACCCGGCCCGCTTCGCTGCGCCTTCCGAAGCGTGTTTGTAGGAACATTTTGCGTTAACTTAGTCAACCATATCCTTCGTGCTGAAAACAATTTCGAAAAGATTTGAATTCTTTCAAACAAATCGGACTACTTGCTTTTTCGTTTATAGGTACAAATACGGCGGATATGCATATGTAAAACGGTTCGTCTTAAAAATTTTTTAAATAATGTTCTGTATTCAAGTACTCTTCTATATTTCTTGTGAATTTTAAGTGTGGTTTGTCAAGGAAAGGTATCCTTCTCCTCAACATATCTGAAAATTAAGCACTATATTATAATAACATACAAAGAAATACTGTTTCCCATTCAATAAATCGGAAAAAGCAAAAGTAATAAAAAATTTTACCACATTAACATTTGCTAAAATGTTGGAAAATGATGCACCCTCTACGTTGGCTGCCAATTTCATGTATATTTAAGTTCTTTACTAAAAAGAAGTCTGGCAGAAGCCTGTGCATAAAATATGTCATAAAATTATGTACCGAGTTCTCATTTACGGACAATCCCCTACTTTCAATTTAAGAAAAAAAAAACGGACAAAAGGGAACCATCTCCCCACCTTCGCTCTACTCCGACCTGATATCGGACTATCACGTACCCTATATTAATTTCACAAACTATTCAATGGTCCCTATAAATTCTATCGAAGTAAATGGACAAAGTTTATTTCAATTTTACCCTTCCCCAACCAGATATCGAAAAATCATATACTAATTTAAAAATCCTGTATAAATTTAATCACCTCCTCCCACGTTCCCTGCAAATTTCAAGTAGATCGGAGATGTTTACATTTTGCTCTATTGTTTTAAAGGGACGTCACTTTCGCCGATACAATATCGACAAACACCGTAGTGAATAGCACCCCTAACCTTCCCTGAAAATTCTTGAAACTTTCCTTCAAGTGTGGGGCAAGGAAGGTTACCTCTTCGTTCATAACCTTCCCCCACTGCCTTTGTAAATTTCAAGAAAACTTAAGAATTTTTGTTTTTTTTTTCAGGTTTAGAGGAGGAACTCCTCCCCAAATATCGAAAAGTAATGTAGCGTATATTTTGCAAACGTCCCAGAAAATGTCAAGCAAATTATAAACCTAACATAAAGGGGCTGCCTCTCTTCCGTCCAAATGTCACAAAATCAGGTATCAACTATTAATATCGTAACCTCTACCCAGTCCTCTGTAAATTCCAAGTAACTCGGTAAAGTTTAATTGTTTCTCTGTATGTACTTAAGAGAAGCGGATGTCTCCCTATGCCGTTTTAAAAAATCAGGAACCTGATATAAATTTCATAACCTCACCCATTTTTTCCGCAAAATTTCAGTCTGGGGAGTTTAGTTTGGTTTTCACTGTACTTTAAAAACAAAAGTCGGGCAAAGGGGTGGTTCCCCTCCCCGACCAAATATCGAAAAATATTGTAGTAAATTTTTGTCTAGATGCCAACCCCAACATTCAATGAAAATTTCAAGCAAATCACATAATTTTCTTCCAAGTTTCAAAAAGTAGGGCCAGGGGGAGATCCCCCTCCCCATCCACATATGAAATCATCAGGAACCCCATATTCATTAAATAACCTCAACGCATGTTCTCAGATAAGTTAGAGAATTTTAGTTTTTTCACTGTACTTTAAAAAAAGTCGAACAAATGGTAGGTCCCCCTCCGCCACCAAATATCGAAATATAAAGTAGCGGATCTTTGTCTAGATGCCAACCCCAACCTTCAATGAAAATTTCAAGCAAATCGGTCAACTGTGGTCCAATTTTCAAAAAGTCCGACAAAGGAGAGGTCCCCCTCCGCGACCAGGTGTCAAAAAATGAGGTACCCTATTTTCACCACATGAACGCCACCTACGATCCTTGACAGTTTCACGTAAATCGGTTCAGCCGTTTTGGAGCCAACTCGGAACATACAAACAAACAATCAAACAAACAAACAAATAAACAAACATAGATTGAATTTTATATATATAGATTTTGTCAAATTGAATTATATACATATTTAGTCGGCCTTTTTATACCCACCACCATATAATGGTGATGGGGGTATAAAAAGTTTGGTATTTCGTTTGTAACACATCGAAATATCGACTTCCGACTATATTAAGTATATATATTCTTGATCAGGGAGATATTCTAAGACGATATAAGCATGTCCGTCTGTTTGTTGTAATCACTCTACAGCCTTCAATAATTCCGCTATCGTCCTGAAATTTAGCACAAATTCGTTTTTTGGTTGCAGGCAGGTCAAGTTCGAAGATGGTCTATATCGGTCCAAGTTTTGATATAGTCCCCATATAAACCGATTTCTCGATGTGGGGTCTTGGGCTTATAAAAAACGTAATTTTGCCCAATTAGCCTGAAATTGAAAATGTAGAGGTAATTGAGAACCATAAAGGTGTGTGCCAAAAATGGTGCCCATCGGACCACGTTTTGGTATAGCCCCCATATAGACCGCTCTCCCGATTTTGCTTCTTGGGCGTCTAGAAACTGTATTTTCTATCTGATTTGCCTGAAATTGAAAATCTTGAGGTACTTTGGGATCCCAAATATGTGTGTATCGGTTCATTTTTTGGTATAACCCCCATATAGACCGATCTCTCGATTTATTTCTTGGGCGTCTAGAGACTATATTTTCTAGCCGATTTGCTTGAAATTGCAAATCTAGAGATATTTTAAGGTCACAAATAGGTGTGTCGCAAATGGTGCCTATTGGTCCATATGTTGGTATAGCCCCCATATAGACCTATATCCCGACTTTATTTCTTGGGCTTTTAGATTCCGTAGTTTTTATCCAAATTGCCGGAAATTAGAAATATAGACGTATCTTAGGACCATAAAAAGGTATGCCGAAAATGGTCCGTATCAGTCCATGATTTGGTATAGCTCCTATATAGACTGATCTCTCGATTTTACTTCTTGGGCCTCTAGAATTCTTAGTTTTCACCAATTCGTCTGAAAGTGTAATTCTAGAGGTATTTGAGGAATATTAAGAGGTAGTGAGTATTGGCCCCATATAGACCTAACTCCCGAATTTATTTCTAGGACTTCAAATCAAGGCATTATATCATCATATACACGATATGTTTATGATTTCTCTAACACTCAAACAAAATTGGTTCTAATAAATCCAGAATCTGAGCTGGTCTTCATAGAACAGGTGTATTTTTAATATGCATATCGAGAGGTTAATTCTTCGTCGTCAAAGGGTTAATTCCATTTTTTTTGGGAGATATAAATCTTTTGAGTTGTTGTAAGCAACACAAATATCACTCCTATGTCAAAATGGACTGAGTACACTGAAAAATATTTATTTACGTGATAATAAAGATTACGCAACCTAAATTTTAGCATGTGAAATTTACAAAATATTAAGGACAAATTTCATTAAAATAATGAAATTTTAATTAAAATAAAATTTGTAATTTTTGCTTCAAAATTTTTATTCATTAAATTTAGGACACAAATTTTTTAAATTTGAGTCCTTCCATTAAAGTCTCAAGTCCTTGAATTAAGGCTATTTTTCCTTAAAGTTAAGAAACACATTTTTGATTTAAAGAAATTGGCCTTAAATTAACTGAAATATTGAAATTTAAATTTAATTTGGGCACAGCCCTAGAGACTGCAAGATGGTTGGATGTACAGCTGTTTCGGAATTACCGCTTTCCTCATCAGCATCTTCTACTTGCAGCGAAACTATCAACCAAGTATCAGAATAAATTCGGGTAATTCACTCAACCCAAAGTGAACTACACTTGATAGTCGGCTACTGCCTAAACAAATTTTTTCGGAAAGTTCAAGTGTAGTTCACTTTGGGTTGAGTGAATTACCCGAATTTATTCTGATAACTGATTGATAGTTTCGCTGCAAGTAGAGGATGCTGATGAGGAATGTGGATTTTCCGAAACAGCTGTTCATTTTAAATCCTTAGGGAATAAGGGAAAGTCAAAAAATGCCTACATTTAGGATGAATTTACTACATTGCAACACTAATGTTTCCCAATCCCTAGCTAAAGGGTGATACGGTCAAAATTTGGTCAAGGGACAACGCGTGTAAATCGGTGAAAATATTTATTTAAAAAATCAAATTAAATTTCTTTTTCAAGTTCAATTAGTATAAAATTCAGGAAAAATATTCAGTTAGGCTTTCGCTTTTCCAAATCCGAATTGCCGGGCCTCACGCTTGACACCTGCCATCAGATTTTGTACAGCCACCTTGTCCACCTTCTTCGCGGCAGAAAGCCAGTTTGCCTTGAAATGCTGCTCGTTCTTAGCAGTTTTTTTGGTTTTCTTTAGGTTCCGCTTGACAATAGCCCAGTATTTCTCAATTGGGCGGAGCTCTGACGTGTTGGGAGGGTTCTTGTCCTTGGGAACCACCTGCACGTTGTTGGCGGCGTACCACTCCATGGCCTTTTTACCGTAATGGCAAGATGCCAAATCCGGCCAAAACAGTACGGAACAACCGTGTTTCTTCAGGAAAGGCAGCAGACGCTTATTCAGATACTCTTTCACGTAAATTTCTTGGTTGACAGTCCCGGAAGCTATGAAAATGGTGCTTTTCAAGCCACAGGTACAGATGGCTTGCCAAACCAGATATTTCTTTGCGAACTTTGACAGTTGTATGTGCTTGAAAATATCTGCTAACTTTCCCCTTCCTTTTGCCGTATAATACTCCTGTCCCGGAAGCTGCTTGTAGTCGGCTTTGACGTAGGTTTCGTCGTCCATTACCACGCAGTCAAACTTCGTCAGCATCGTCGTGTACAGCCTCCGGGATCGCGCTTTGGCCATCGTAGTTTGTTTATCATCGCGATTTGGAGTCACTACCTTCTTGTAAGTCGATAGTCCGGCTCGTTTTTTGGCTCGATGCACGGTTGTAGACGATACACCCAGCTTATTTGCGGCATCTCGGAGAGAGAGGTTGGGGTTTCGCTTGAAACTACCGGCAAATCGAAAACCGGAAGCCGCTGAGACGACAGGCTTCCGGTTTTCGATTTCCCCTCGATCCAGACTTCCTGGCTGTCGACAAACGTTCCCCAAACACTTTAATTACATTTGTAACGGTTGATTTGGCAACTTTTAGCGATTTTGCCAGCTTTGCGTGCGAGTAGCTCGGATTTTCGCGATGCGCGAGCAAAATTTTGATACGCTGCTCATCTTGCTTGGACGGCATTTTGACAACTGAAGAGTGAATTCCAAAATCAAAATAGGGGCAACATTCTGCACACTCACCTTCAAAATGAGGGTTGTTGCGTGCGAGTAGCTCGGATTTTCGCGATGCGCGAGCAAAATTTTGATACGCTGCTCATCTTGCTTGGACGGCATTTTGACAACTGAAGAGTGAATTCCAAAATCAAAATAGGGGCAACATTCTGCACACTCACCTTCAAAATGAGGGTTGTTCAGGTTTTTTAAATTCAAAATTGAAAGAAATACGTCAAGTTTATATTGACCAAATTTTGACCGTATCACCCTTTATAAATGGCAATCCTCGCATTGAAAGAAATCTTAGACCGAATTTTAATATATTTTTGTGTTGGCCCATTAATTTGTTTTCGTAAATAAAATTATCTTTCTTTTCATTAAATATCGATTTTTACATCCCTATATCAAACCCAAAACCATTAACACCTTTTTTCCGCTGAGTCAGTATTGTGGTGATTATCTCAAAGTTAAAGCTCTCCTTGAGAAAAATCAATTTCAATTTTTAAATCACCATTCAATATGCGGCTCATTTTACGATATTAGTGAACAATGGTGGCATTCCCATTTTTTTTTGTTTGAAGGAAGAACCAAAACAGCCTTTAAACAAAGAAAAAGGATAATAAACCGGAAGATGAATAAACGAAATGAAAAACAATTTGCTCATCATAAAAAAGCTTAGAGTTTTTTTCTCTACATAAACCAAAAGGTCCCTTTCGTCCCTCCTTCTCAATACCACACTAATATAAAGACAACATCCTCAGATATCTTTTAAAATGGGTGAGGGCGTGGACATGACTGTAAGAAACAGAAATAAAATAGGACAAAAAAATAAATGCAATAAATTAAATTAAAGGAAAATATAAATAGAAGGATGAAGACAACAACTTTTCTTTTCGAAAATAGCCAGAGTCTTTTATAACAAGGCTAACCACTACAAGCATATACAAAAACTCTTACACATATAGAGCTTATGCTACGTCCATTTGCATAAACAGCATCGTCGAAGGATATTTTCATTGCGGAAGATAGATTTTTTAGAACAATTCCGTCTTAAAGGCAAAGGAAGCTGATAACAATAATAAAGAAAAGATTTAACAAAAACTACAAATCAAGAAATAATTAATAATAATTTTATGGAGAAGAAAAACCAAGTATATACGGCCATAAGTTCGGCCAGGCCGAATCTTATATACCCTCCATACGTGGTATATACCAAACAAAAAAGGTATGTATTGGTAAGTCTACAAATAACAGGTTCGCTGATAAGTCCCCGGTCTGACACGTAGATGGCGTCGCTAGTATTAAATGCATATTATTTTTATATACTACCAACCTTCAAATGATTCGTGTTAAAATTCGACCTCTGTAAGTCAATTAGTTTGTGAGATAGAGCGTCTTTTGTGAAACAACTTTTGTTATTGTGAAAAAAAATGGAAAAGAGGAATTTCGTTTTTTTATAAAATACTGTTTTCTGATGGGAAAAAATACTGTGGAAGCAAAAACTTGGCGAGTCCGGAAACTCGACTCTGCCCCAGGGAAATCAACAATAATTGATTGGTATGCAAAATTCAAGCGTGGTGAAATGAGCACGGAGGACGGTGAACGCAGTGGACGCCCGAAAGAGGTGGCTACCGACGAAAACATCAAAAAAATCCACAAAATGATTTTGAATGACCGTAAAATGAAGCTGATCGAGATGGCAGAGGCCTTAAAGATATCAAAGGAACGTGTTGGTCATATCATTCATCAGTATATGGATATGCGGAAGCTCTGTGCAAAATGGGTGCCGCGCGAGCTCATATTTGACCAAAAACAACAACGTGTTGATGATTCTGAGCGGTGTTTGGGCATGGAATAATTTTTATCGATTATCTTGAGAAGGGAAAACCATCAACAGTGACTATTATATGGCGTTATTGGAGCGTTTGAAGGTCGAAATTGTGGCAAAACGGCCCCATATGAAGAAGAAAAAAAAGGTGTTGTTCCACCAAGACAACGCACCCTGCCACAAGTCATTGAGAACGATGGCAAAAATTCATGAATTGGGCTTCGAATTGCTTCCCCACCCACCGTATTCTCCAGATCTGGCCCCCAGCGACTTTTTCTTGTTCTCAGACCTCAAAAGGATGCTCGCAGCGAAAAACGTTTGGCTGCAATGAAGAGGTGATCGCCGAAACTGAGCCCAACCTGTTAATTACGAATCGATATGGAATTTTGCATGGCATATAGAGATCCAGAATGGCGGTCGCTTATATGGGGGCTATATATGTTACAATTATGAACCTGATATGGATTTGTGATTGGGGATCGATTTATCTGAGGGCTATATATAACTATAGACCGATATGGACCTAGTTAGGCATGTTTGTTAACGGCCATATACTAGCACAATGTACCAAATTTCAACTGACTCGGATGAAATTTGCTCCTCCAAGAGGCTCCAAAATTAAATTTCGGGATCGGTTTATATGGGGGCCATATAATTATGGACTGATATGGGCCACTTGTTGGATGTCATATATTAAAATCACGTACCAAATTTCAACCAAATCGGATAAATTTTGCTCTTCCAAGGGGCTCCGGAGGTCAAATCTGGGAATGGGTTTATATGGGGGCTATATGTAATTATGGACCGATTTCGACCAATTTTTGCATGGGTGTTTGAGGCCATATATTAACACCATATACTAAATTTCAGCCGGATCGGATGAAATTTGCTTGTCTTAGAGACTCCGCAAGCCAAATCTTGGGATCGGTTTATATGGGGCCTATATATAATTATGGACCGATGTGGACCAATTTTTGCATGGTTGTTAGAGATCTTCTGCTGACACCATGTACCAAATTTCAGCCGGATCGGATGAAATTTGCTTCTCTTAGAGGATCCGAAAGCCAAGTTTTGGGGGTCCGTTTATATGGGGGCTATACGTATAAGTGAACCGATATGGCCCATTTGCAATACCATCCAACCTACATCAATGCCAAGTTTCAAGCCGACAGCTTGTTTCGTTCGGAAGTTAGCGTGATTTGAACAGACGGACATGCTTAGATCGATTCAGAATTTCACCACGACCCAGATTATATATACTTTATGGGGTCTTCAATTAAAAATTTCAATGAAAAATTTAATTGATTCAACAATTTTTTAAATTGAAACAAAAATTAATCATAACAAGTAAGGAAAGTCTAAAGGCGGGCGGGGCCGACTATATTATACCCTGCACCACTTTGTAGATCTAAATTTTCGATACGATATCACATCTGTTAAATGTGTTGGGGGCTATATATAAAGGTTTGTCCCAAATACTTACTTTTAAATATCACTCGATCTGGACAGAATTTGACTATAGACTTCTACAAAATCTATAGACTCAAAATTTAAGTCGGCTAATGCCCTAAGGTGGAACACAATGTTAGTATAAAGCAAGTAAGGAAAGTCTAAAGTCGGGCGGGGCCGACTATATTATACCCTGCACCACATTTGTAGATCTAAATTTTCGATACCATATCACATCCGTCAAATGTTTTGGGGGCTATATATAAAGGTTTGTCCCAAATACTTACATTTAAATATCACTCGATCTGGACAGAATTTGACAGACTTCTACAAAATCTATAGACTCAAAATTTAAGTCGGCTAATGTACTAGGGTGGAACACATTTATATCTGAAGCAATTTTAAGGAAACTTCGCAAAAGATTATATATGATTTATCGCTCGATATATATGTATTAGAAGTTTAGGAAAAATAGAGTCATTTCTACAACTTTTCGACTAAGCAGTGGCGATTTTACAAGGAAAATATTTGTATTTTGACCATTTTTGCCGAAATCAGAAAAACATATATATGGGAGCTATATCTAAATCTGAACCGATTTCAACCAAATTTTGCACACATGGCTACAATGCTAATTCTACTCACTGTGCAAAATTTCAATTAAATCGGAGTAAAAGATTGGCCACTGTGGTCATATGAGTGTAAATCGGGCGAACTATATATATGGGAGCTATATCTAAATCTGAACCGATTTCAATAAAATTTGGCACACTTGACTACACTACTAATTGTACTCCTAGTGCAAAATTTCAATCAAATTGGGGTAAAACTCTGGCTTCTGGGACCGTATTAGTCCATATCGGGAGAAAGATATATATGGGAGCTATATCTAAATCTGAACCGATTTCAATAAAATTTGGCACACTTGACAACACTACTAATTGTACTCCTAGTTCAAAATTTCAACCAAATTGGGGTAAAACTCTGGCTTTTGGGGCCATATTAGTCCATATCGGGCAAAAGATATATATGGGAGCTATATCTAAATCTGAACCGATTTCTTCCAAAATCAATAGGTATCTATTCTGAGCCAAAACACATACTTGTGCCAAATTTGAAGTCGATTGGACTAAAACTGCGACCTAGACTTTGATTACAAAAATGTGTTCACGGACAGACGGACATGGCTATATCGACTCAGGAGCCCACGCTGAGCATTTCTGCCAAAGACACCATGTGTCTATCTCATCTCCTTCTGGGTGTTGCAAACATATACACTAACTTATAATACCCCGTTCCACAGTGTGGAGCAGGGTATATAAATTAAATAGATCAATTAATTTCGTGATTGAATTGAAATTTTTTTGTGTTTTTTGAAGTCAAATACACAGAGAGACTTTGAAGTTACACTAGATTTTAATAATAACACAACTCGAATGAACATTTTGAATTTTATGCTTTTAATAAAATTCGGTCTATATGGGAGCTATATCAAAATTAAAATTTGATTTTAGGAATCTAAAGAACGTCTATTCAAACATGCATTTTTATTGTCTACAATGTTTGAAATGCCAAGTAGCATATTAAAATATAGCTTCCATATAAACACTGACATTGATGGCAATTATTCAACGCCACCCTAGTATACAAATATTCATTACACCCTAGGTATTTCAATATAAGCAACAGCAAATGCTAATAAAGAAATGAATGAGCAAAATAAAAATAAATCTCGGAAAATTTACATTTAAATTTTAACTCAACCATGGAAAACAAAAACAAAAAAGAAAAAAAAAACTAGAACAAATAAAAAAGTAAAATAAATAAACTTTTGTGCAAATAGTTTTTACAGCTGCACAAAATCATCAGGAGAATCATCATTAAAACATTGGCTGTTGGTGATAAAGTTTTCTGCAATTTTTCATTTTGGAAAAAAAAGTTTATTTCAGTGGGGGGAAAATATGCAAATTTATTACTATAATTAAACGATGGACGCTTAAAGATTCAAGAGAATTGATTCCAGATGTTTTATAGACAAAAAATAATAATAATAAATAAAACAAAAAAAAAAAACTTACAGAAAAGCACTTGTGGTATAGAAGTATATATAGGAATTTGAAAAGTTTTTTTTTATTTCTTTGTGCACTGAAAAAAAGCATGCCCGTTTCCAAAGATCTTGTCTTTACTTTAAAAGTTTTAGTATTGATTCCGAGCCAAGGAAGCGGAAAATACAAATAAGGATGCTTTTAAGACACAATTTTCTTTTGAATTTTAGTTTTGTGTACTTGCTTCTAGGCAGCAAACTTAAATTTTTGATTTTTTTTTTCTACTTTTTTTCTTCATATGCTATCAAAGTCTTTTAAAAACGAGTTAACTAAAACTTTATTTTTGAAATTCAGACTCGACTTCCAATAGAAATTATGCTATGTTTCAAGTAAAAAATGTCCTTAAAATAAAGTTTTGAAAAACGTGTCCTATATTTGAACGATTTTTTGCTTTTTGGTCAAGATGCAAAAATACAACAAATTTAAAGACAATTTCATTAATTTTAAAGAATTTTTCTGAATTATTAAAGTCAAGTTGATCTTAGCCCAAATATTTTTCTCTTTCATGTTATGATATCTATTTTTAATTGAAATCACCTATTTATAAGGACAATACGACTTCATTGAAAAGTTTATTGGCTTTTGGACAAGGAAAAACAATTTATATTATATATTATTATAATATAAATATTATATATATTATTTATATTATTGCCTTCGTATTTTAAAGACATGAAATCTTTGACCTCACCACAATATTTTTTTTCAGTGTGGAAACAATAGTTTTAAATACAATTTCCCAAGAGACACCAATATAAATCAAATACACAAGATAAATAATGTTTATTTAAATTGTCTGGAAAATAGCTATATCATTGAATAATTGGTATAGGAAGTGATTTTTAATGGATGAAAATATTTAGATAAGTAAGAAACAGGCAAAGGCGAGGAGAGCCTACTATTAAATAGAAAATTAAATTAAACGCATGCAATTTCTAGAAGCTTTGAAGCATTTAGAAATTCCGTTTCTTGAAAGTTTATAATGGATTCATTAGACACAAAAGGGATTAAATCGAAATATCTGAAAATATACTAAACAAGTATATGCAGGGCCGAATCTTAAATAACCACCACCATGATTTCCAATTTCTGGTAATTTAGATAAAAACTACGCATTTTATAAGTCCAAGAACTAAAATCTGGCGATCGGTTTATATGGATGCTATATCAAAACATGGGCCGATACTCACCATTTTTGGCACACTTCTTTATGGTCCAAAAATATCTCTAGATATTCAATTTCAGGCAAATTGTATAAAAAACTATGGTTTTTATAAGCCCAAGAAGTAAAATCGGAAGATCGTTCTATATAGGTGCTATATAAAAACATGGGCCGATACTCACCATTTTTCCCAGACTTCTCTATGGCCCTAAAATACGTCTAGATTACAAATTGGATAAAAAGTACGAATTCTATAAGCTTAAGAAGTAAAATCAGGAGATCGGTCCATATGGGGGCTATACCAAAACGTGGACCGATACTCACTATTTTTTACACACCTCTACATGGTTCTAAAATACCTCAAGACTTTCAATTTCAGGCAAATCGGATAGTAAATACAGTTTCTAGAAGCCCAAGAAGTAAAATCAGGAGATCGGTCTATATGGGGGCTATACCAATACATAGACCGATACTCATCATTTTTGACACACCTCTACATGGTTCTAAAATACGTCTCGATTTCCAATTTCAGGCAAATTGGATAAAAACAAGTATAAACGGCCGTAAGTTCGGCCTGGCCGAACCTTATGTACCCTCCACTATGGATTGCGTAGAAACTTCTACGAAAGACTGTTATACACAATCGAATTACTTGGGTTGTGGTATCTTAAATCGTTTTCTAAATTGTGAGTTAGTCCACACGTGGTATATATTAGACAAAAAGGTATGTAAGTCTGCAAATAATTACGAATCGATATGGACTTTTGCACGGTACGTAGAGAGCCAGAATTGAAATATGGGGGACGCTTATATGGGGGCTATATACAATTATGAACTTGATATGGACCAATTTTTGTGTGATTGGGGATCGATTTATCTGAGGCCTATATATAACTATAGACCGGTATGGATCTAGTTAGGCATGGTTTGGTACATTGTTATACAAACACAATGTACCAAATTCCAACTGACTCGGAGGAAATTTACTCCTCCAAGAGGCTCCAAAACCAAATCTCGGGATCGGTTTATATGGGGGCTATATATGATTATGGACTGATATGGACCACTTTTGGCATGGTTGTTAAATATCATATACTACCACCACGTACCAAATTTCACCCAGATCGGATGAATTTTGCTTCTCCACAAGGCACCGGAGGTCAAATGTGGGATCGGTT
Source organism: Haematobia irritans (assembly GCF_050003625.1). NCBI lineage: Eukaryota > Metazoa > Arthropoda > Insecta > Diptera > Muscidae > Haematobia > Haematobia irritans. The sequence continues at coordinate 183,010,654 of NC_134397.1, read as the reverse complement.
AATATGGGGGCTATATATAATTATGGACTGATATGAACCAATTCATGCATGGTTGTTGGATACCATATACTAACATCACGTACCAAATTTCAACCGAATCCGATGAATTTTGCTCTTCCAAGGGGCTCCGGAGGTCAAATCTGTGGATCGGTTTATATGGGGGCTATACATAATTATGGACCGATTTCCACCAATTTTTGCATGGGTGTTTGACGCCATATATTAACACCACGTACCAAATATCAACTGAATCAGATGAATTTTGGTCTTCCAAGAGGCTCCGGATGTCAAATCTGGCGATCGGTTTTTATGGAGCTATATATAATTATGCACCGATGTGGACCAATTTTTGCATGGTCATTAGATACCATATACTAACACCATGTACCAAATTTCAGCCGGATAGGATGAAATTTGCTTCTCTTAGAGGCTCCGCAAGCCAAATCTGGGGATCGGTTTATATGGGGGCTATATATAATTATGGACCGATATAGTCCAATTTTTGTATGGTTGTTAAAGACCATATACAAACACAATGTACCAAATTTCAGCCGGATCGTATGAAATTTGTTTCTCTTAGAGGCTCCGAAAACCAAATCGGGGGATCGGTTTATATGGGGGCTATATGTAATTATGGACCGATGTGGACCAATTTTTTCTTGGTTGTTAGAGACCATATACTAACACAATGTACCAAATTTCAGCCGGATCGGATGAAATTTGCTTCTCGTAGAGGCTCTGCAAGCCAAATCGGGGGATCGGTTTATATGGGGGCTATATGTAATTATGGACCGATGTGACCAATTTTTTCTTGGTTGTTAGAGACCATATACTAACACCATGTACCAAATTTCATCCGGATCGGATGAAATTTTTTTCTCTTAGAGGGTCTGGGGGTCCGTTATATGGGGGCTATACTTAAAAGTGGACCGATATGGCCCATTTGCAATACCGTCCGACCTACATCAATAACAACTACTTGGGCCAAGTTTCAATTCGAAAGCTTGTTTCGTTCGGAAGTTAGCGTGATTTCAACAGGCGGACGGACGGACATGCTCAGATCGACTCAGAATTTCACCACGACCCAGAATATATATCCTTTATGGGGTCTTAGAGCAATATCGTGGAAGATCAACTACAACAAACTTAGCTTTATTTTCCCATTATTGTATCTCTAATTTTGAGCGCGGTTATCAAGTTGACACAATATATACTGATTTATCCAAAGCTTTTGATAAAGTGTCTATTAGAATACTTATCCAAAAATTAGCTGCTTTAGGTTTTCATTCTTTATTTCTACAATGGATTAAATCTTATTTGCTCGATAGAAATTATTTTGTGAATATTGATGACTGTTGTTCTTATGTGTATGTTCACAGAAAAAAATATCACCAAAACATTTCCAATTAAAAAGTTTATTGAAGTTGAATGTTTTTTCAATTAATAAATTAATTGATACAATTAACTTTTTAATCAAGATAGAAACATTAAGTTAATTAAGTCAATGATTGAAAATTTAAAAATTTTTAATTAAAAAATTAATTGATACAATTAACTTTTTAATCAAATTCGGAAGACTAAGTCAGTTAAAAAAAGTGATGAATATTTCTTAATCCAAATAAAAACTCTAAGCCAATTCAGAAAGTAATTGAAAATAGTTACCTTTTTAAATAAAAAATTAATTGGGGTTTGCATTCAAAATCAATTAAATTTTTAATTGAATCAATTAAAAAATTAATTGAAAATTCCTAATGACATCAATTATTTTTTTAATCAAGAATTTTTTCTATGCCCAATTAAAACTGTGATTGATACTATCATTTTCGTGATTGAAGACATTTCAATTAAAAAATTAATTGGATCAATTAATTTCGTGATTGAATCTGAAAATTTTTTTTTGTGTTGCTACATCTGGGATTCCTCAAGATAGTATACTGGGACCTTTGTTATTTGTTTTATTCATTAACGATGTTCCTTCTTGTCTGAAATGGTCTAGAATTTTGTTATATGCAGATGACCTGAAGTTATATATGCGCATAAGTTGTATTAGTGATATACGCCGTCTTCAAGAAGATCTAAATAGTCTTGCAGATTGGTGTTCTTCCAATTTCCTGACGATTAATGTCGGGAAATGTCGCAAGATCTCATTTTATAAATGTAAAAATCCAGTTTTCTATGACTATAAACTCAATGGATATAGTATTGAGAGAGTTGAGGAGGTTAAAGATTTGGGTGTTATATTTGATTTCAAATTTACGTTTGTTAGTCATATAAATACTATTATACCAAAAGCGTACTCCTTACTCGCTTTTATTAAGAGAAATTGTAAACATTTCAGGGATCCATATTCACTGAAATTAGTATTTACAGCATTGGTACGATCTCATCTTGAATAATGCTCATGTATTTGGAGTCCTTTCTATGGTGTTTATTCGGGACGCATTGAAAGAATTCAAAAAAGATTTATAAAGTTCGCATTACGCTTGAAACCGTTTTCGGACCCTTTTCCTTATTATATTGATAAATGTCGATTAATTCACTTAATGACTCTTGAAAATCGAAGAACATATTTATCGCAAGTTTTCTTGTTTAAAAAAATCTCTGGTTTTATTGATTGTGCTCAACTTCTTGAGTTAATTTCATTTAATGTCCCCGCAAGATCTTTGCGTAATAGAGATTTATTTTATACTTGTATACACAAAAGTAATTAATTAGCAAATGAGCCTATTTCTCGTGCCTTAAATGAATTTAAAAATATCTCCAATTGTTATGAACTTGATTTTAGTTTAAGTTTATCAAAGTATTTAGAAATTCTAGAATTCATATACTTTTGATTTTGATATATGTATAATTTTTAAGTTTTCTGTCTGTAAGGAATTCTTGTAATCCAAAGACAATGAGTAAATAAATAAATATTTCGATGTGTTACAAACGGAATGACAAAGTTAATATACCACTCATCCTATGGTGGAGGGTATAACAAAGCCCAAGAAATAAAATCAGGAGATCTGTCTTGGGGGCTATACCAAAACATGGACCGATATACAACATTTTCGGCACAATTATTTGTGATCTTCAAATACCTCTAGATATCCAAATTCAAGCAAATCGGATAGAAAATACGGTTTCTTGAAGCCTAATAGCTCAAATCTGGAGGCCGGTTTATATGGGGGCTACATCAAGACATAGACCGATATGCCGTATGAAAGTACGGTTTCCAAAAGCCCAAGAAGTAAAATCGGGAGATTGGTCTATATGGGGGCTGTTTCAAAACATGAACCGATAGGCACCATTTTCGGCACACTTATTTCAGGTCCTCAAGTTCCTCTGGATATCCAATTTCAGGCATATCGTATAGAAAATACGGTTTCTATAAGCCCAAGACCTCAAATTGGATGGTCGGTTTATATGGGGGCTATATCAAAACCTGGACCGATATAGCCCATCTTCGAAGTTGACCTGCCTGCAAACAAAACACGAATCTGTGCCAAATTGCAAGACGATATCTCCATTATTGAAAGCTGTGGCGTGATTACTACAGACAGACAGACGGACATGGTTATATCGTCTAAGAATTTCTCACTGATCAAGAATTTATATACTTTATATAGTCGGTTTCGATATTTCAATGTGTTACATACAGAATGACAAACTTATTATACCCCCGTCACCATTCTATGGTGGTGGGTATAAAAATCCTAACGCGGAGGCATATATGAATTTTTATACACTACGCCACACTGTGGAACATATGCACAAACTTATAATAGTTAGTACATATGTTTGCAACACCTAGAAGGAGAAGAGACGGACATATGGTGCCTTTGGCAATATTGCTCATGGTCGACCTCTGAGTCGATGCAGCCGAGTCTGTCGGTCTGTGTACACATTTTTGGAATCAAAGACTAGGAAGCAATTTTAGACTGATCTTCTTCAAATTTGGCTCAAGTATGTGTTTTGGGTCAGAATATAACCCTATTGATTTTGGTAGAAATCGGTTCATTTGTAGATATAGCTCCCATATATAATACATACATATATTATATAAGATATTATTTTTCGCCCGATATGGTCCCCGAAGCCAGAATTTCTGCCTAATTTACTTTAAATTTTGCAAACGGAGAGCAATAAATAGTGCCAAATTTGGTTGAAATCAGTTCAGATCAGTTCAGATTTTTTGCCTTAAATATCTTTCGTCCGATTTGCACTCATATAAATACAGTGGTCAGAAAAGCGTGGAAGAAAAGCGTTTAAAAATAGCAGCTGTTTTTCAACACTTTATTTTAAATTCGTTTTTTACGAGTCTGAATTTGGAAATTTAAGTAGTCGTTTAAACGTTTTTGATGGACTTTGATAGCACATAAAGAAAAAAACTTCTTTGGCTCAGAATCAATAGCAAAATAATTAGTGTAAAGACAAAATCTTTGGAGCCAGGCCTGTTTGTTTTTTTTTTTCAGTGTATGGGGGGATACCCCGCAACAGGCAAACCATATTAGGAACACATTTTTAGGGCCCAAAAATACTTTTGGATTTTCAATTTCCAGCAAATCGGCTAAAAGTTGCGGAATCAAGAAGCTAAGGAAGTAAAATTAGGAGATAAGAAAAGGGAAAAAATAAATTATTAATATTGTGTGGATTGCATATCCTAAAATTTAGGTTCCATATTCGTTCACATCAGGTCAATATTTGTTAGTATAGTGGTATTGATAATTAAATGAAGGTAATTTTTTTTTTTGAAGACAAATACATTATTTTGGCAAGGGAAATATTGAAAGAAAACAATAACATCTATCTCAAGTTACAAATTTCGTCGTTAGCGAGGTCGTACTTATGCAGAACGTAGAACTACTACTTGCCTCTAAGGAGAAGGAAAATTATTGAACCAAATTTGTCCTATTTGTAGCGCGCATGTGAAGGGAACTGATATCGCTAACTTCCGAACGAAACAAGCTATCGGCTTGAAACTTGGCACAAGTAGTTGTTATTGATCTAGGTCGGATGGTATTGCAAATGGGCCATATCGTACCACGTTTACATATAGCCTCCATATAAACCGATCCCCAGATTTGACCTCCGGAACCACTTGGAGGAGAAAATTTCATCCAATGCGGTTGAAATTTGGTACGTTGGTGTTAGTATATGGTCTCTAATAACCATGCAAAAATTGGTCCCTATCGGTCCATAATTATATATAGCCCCCACATAAACCGATCCCCAGATTTGATCTCCGGAACCACTTGGAAGAGAAAATTTCATCCAATGCAGTTGAAATTTGGTACGTGGTGTTACTATATGGTCTCTAATAACGATGCAAAAATTGGTCCCTATCGGTCCATAATTATATATAGCCCTCATATAAATCGATCCCCAAATTTGACTTCCGGAACCTCTTGGAGGAGCAAAATTCATCCCATTCGGTTGAAATTTGGTACATTGCGCTAGTATACGGCCACTAACAGCCATGAAAAAGTTGGTCCATATCGGCCTATAGTTATATATAGCCGATCGCCAATCACACAAAAATTGGTCCATATCGCCAAAAATAATCTACACCAAAATTTAATTTCTTTAGAAAATTTTGTCAAAATTTTATTACTATAGAAAATTTTGTCAAAATTTTATATCTATAGAAAATTTTGTCAAAATTGTATTTATATAGAAAATTTTGTCAAAATTGTATTTCTATAGAAAATTTTATCAAAATTTTATTGCTATACAAAATTTTGTCAAGATTTTATTTCTATAGAAAATTTTGGCAAAATTTTATTTTTATAAAAAATTTTGTCAAAATTTTATTTCTATAGAAAATTTTGTCAAAATTTTATTTCTATAGAAAATTTTGTCAAAATTTTATTTCTATAGAAAATTTTGTCAAAATTTTATTACTATACAAAATTTTGTCAAGATTTTTTTATCTATACAGAATTTAGTCAAGATTTTTTATTTCTATAGAAAATTTTGTCAAAATGATATTTCTATTGCTTTAGAAAATTTTGTCAAAATTTTATTGCCTTAGAAAATTTTGTCAAAATTTTATTGCCTTAGAAAATTTTGTCAAAATATTATTTCTATAGAAAATTTTATCAAAATTGTATTTCTATAGAAAATTTTGTCAAAATTTTATTTCTATAGAAAATTTTGTCAAAATTTTATTTCTATAGAAAATTTTGTCACAATTTTATTTCTATAGAAAATTTTGTCAAAATTTTATTTCTATAGAAAATTTTGTCAAAATTGTATTTCTATAGAAAATTTTGTCAAAATTTTATTTCTATAGAAAATTTTGTCAAAATTGTATTTCTATAGAAAATTTTGTCAAAATTTTATATCTATAGAAAATTTTGTCAAAATTTTATTTCTATAGAAAATTTTGTCAAAATTTTATTTCTATAGAAAATTTTGTCAAAATTTTATTTCTATAGAAAATTTTGTCAAAATTTTATTTCTACAGAAAATTTTGTCAAAATTTTATTTCTATAGAAAATTTTGTCCAAATTTTATTCCTATAGAAAATTTTGTCAAAATTTTATTTCTATAGAAAATTTTGTCAAAATTTTATTTCTATAGAAAATGTTGTCAAAATTTTATTTCTATAGAAAATGTTGTCAAAATTTTACTTCTATAGAAAATTTTGTCAAAATTTTATTTCTATAGAAAATTTTGTCAAAATTTTATTTCAATAGAAAATTTTGTCAAAATTTTATTTCTATAGAAAATTTTGTAAAATTTTTTTACTACAGAAAATTTTGTTAAAATGTTATTACTATAGAAAATTTGGTCAAAATTTTATTTCTATAGAAAATTTGGTCAAAATTTTATTTCTATAGAAAATTTTGTCAAAATTTTATTTCTATAGAAAATTTTGTCAAAATTTTATTTCTATAGAAAATTTTGTCAACATTTTATTTCTATAGAAAATTTTGTCAAAATTTTATTTCTATAGAAAATTTTGCAAAATTTTATTTCTATAGAAAATTTTGTCCAAATTTTATGTCTATAGAAAATTTTGTCAAAATTTTATTTCTATAGAAAATTTTATCAAAATGTTATTTCTATAGAAAATTTTGGCAAAATTTTTTTTCTATAGAAAATTTTGTCAAAATTTTATTTCTATAGAAAATTTTGTCAAAATTTTATTACTATACAAAATTTTGTCAAGATTTTTTATGTATACAGAATTTAGTCAATATTTTATTTCTATAGAAAATTTTGTCAAAATGTTATTTCTATTGCTTTAGAAAATTTTGTCAAAATTTTATTGCCTTAGAAAATTTTGTCAAAATTTTATTTTTACAGAAAATTTTGTCAAAATGTTATTTCTATAGAAAATTTTATCAAAATTGTATTTCTATAGAAAATTTTGTCAAATTTTTATTGCTTGAGAAAATTTTGTCAAAATTTTATTTTTATAGAAAATTTTGTCAAAATTTTATTTCTAATTTGTCACAATTTTATTTCTTTAGAAAGTTTTGTCAAACTGAATTAGATACGTATGGTCTAACTTACAATTGAGAAGACTGTGTTAAGAAGTTTTAAGATACCTTGCCATCGGCAAGTGTTTCTGCAACCGAAGTAATTCGATTGTGGATGACAGTCTTTAGTACAAGTTTTTATGCAATCGATGGTGGAGGGTACATAAAATTCAGTCTGGCCGAACTGACGGCCGTATATACTTGGTGTAATTGTCCTTATTGGGTTTGCAATTCAGACAATTAAGAAAAAATTGCATAGAAAAAAGGTTTTTGAATTCAAGATTGCGTTTGTGCCTAGATCACAATCTTTGGATGTATTTTAAAATTATGTTATGTAATCGTCCTTGTTTTGTTTAATATATACCCCGTATGGACTAACATACAATTTAGATGACGGTGTTTAGACGTTTTAAGATATCTTGTCATCGGCAAGCGTTACCGCAAACCAAATAATTCGATTGTGGATAACAGTCTTTAGTAGAAATTTCTTCGCAATCGATGGTGGAGGGTACATAAGATTCGGTCTGGCCGAACTTACGACCGTATACACTGTGTTTACACTAATATGTTAATGCTTTAAAAACAGAATGGAAAAATAAATATGTCGCCATAATTGGTGGGGAAATAGAAAGATAAGAAACAGATCACAATGGAGTGAATAGCCTAAGTGAGTCTGATACATCGGGCTGCCAACTAACCTAATCTAACCTAACTTAACCTAAACAAATTACCAATCTCATTTAGTGGTCTTCCACGCCGAATATTTGTTAATTTAAATTCCGAATAAAAAAAATACACAAATTAAAAATCTCCTTACAAGCCTAAAACCCCCAAAAATAGTAAAATCATCTATGACTATAATTATTGCCCAAAAATCCCATCTATTAAAAAAAATTATAACAAACTTTTGCTCGAAGTTCGATTAACACAAAAATCCCACCACAAAAAAAAAAAACTTCCACCACACCGTAAATTTTGATAATCATTTTTTGTTCCATGTATAACAAACAATAACAAATACAAAAATGTTAACACTTAATATGTAACAAAATCTAACCAAACCCAACAAAAGAAAATAAAGTGACATTTTATAAAAAAAAAAATTTTTATTTCAATTTTACCTTCTAATAAACAGCCACCTTTGCAAAAAAATTAAATAATAAAAGTAAATTAAATTTTAATTAGCCAAAAACAAAAAAAAAAACCTATTAGTAAAATATCCCACATGAAAGTTAAGCAAATAAAAAACCTAAATTATTGAAATAGGAAAACAAAAGTAAACGTTGTTTTTATTTTTTTTTGTTTTGATAAATGACAGTAATTATATGGTCCTTATCACAATTATCACTTTTTGTGTTAACATATCAGAGCATTTTAAACATTAAAAAAAAAAAAAAACAAAACCCAACAAATTTTTTTTTGTAAAATGCCAAACTATCTCTATTTGAATAACAAAACAAAATACATAAATACGGTATAGAAAAAAAATCATTAAAAGAAAAATAAATTATTGTTAAAAAATCAACTATAAATGTAAAATTGAAAAGTGATATTAGCAAAACAAACTACAAACTATAGAAAAAAATAATAAAAATCCCAATATACCTACAAGTATAATCACTTAGGAATAAATACATATATATTATGTATTTAAGTATTATTATAAAAAAAAAAAACAATAGAAAAAGCTGGAAAAAAATTAAACAATAAATATAATTGTTAAATGAAAAATTCCAAAATCCTAGAATAAAAAAACAATACAAATAAATAAATCTCTCAGATTTTCACACTAACAATTTGGCTACCTTTTTTAAAGCCAGATTACAGCGAAACATATGTATTAATATTGGAAAAATAATACAAATTAAAAAAAATTGAAAAATCCATTGAATTTATCCATTATTATATTCTCTAAAATTGTTGGAAAAAATCTTTGAATGGCATGCAAAAATGTATATTTTTAAAATTTACAATAAAAACAAAATATTTTTATTGTATAAAATCCCAGTATTTACATCACACACACACACATAACCATTTACACC